>NC_052146.1:284335638-285620452 GCF_902713615.1 Scyliorhinus canicula | reverse complement strand
ACTACTCTGTAGTTTGGCAATACCCAAAATAGAAAATTAACAGAGCAGTACAATACTTTTATCAGAGAAATATAAACTGGCTTCTATGTGCATCTCACCCCTTTACATCATGAAGAAGTGAGATAGTAAAGCAGAGACTCCAAAGTGGCATTCAATAAAGTTCCACATGTAAGATTAGTCATTAAAGATTAAGATTTGTGGAAAACTTGGCTGTGGATAACAAATTAGAAGAGTAAAAAAAGTAACAGTTGGCTGTATAGCAGGAACAATGTCAGGACCCTTGGGCTCAGGGTAGAGACCGCGTCCATTCTAATTGAGATCAATAACTTAGATTCAAAAACCCCAACGTAATTGCTCAAATTTGCAGATGATATCAGAAGTAGACTCAAGAGAAGCAGTGGTATTGAAATAGACAACCCAGAGATTACACAATAAGCTAAACAACATGAGTAGTGGATCAAAAACAAAACTTCTACAGAACACAGTGTTAAAAGATCATAAAAACTGATTGAAAAGGCTAGTATCAACACGAATTTTTCACCAATTTGACGGTGGGGTATATATTTGAAAAGGAAACATTTGTAAGGCTAAGGGAAAAGAGCAGGGCTGGGATTCTCCCCTACCCGGCGGGATGGAGTGGCATTAACCACTCCGGCGTCGGGCCGCCCCAAAGGTGCGGATTTCTCTGACACCTTAAGCCCTAGCCTTGAGGGGCGAGGTCCGCGCCGGTGGCGCGACGCCAGCCGAGGCTGAAGGGACTTCGCCGGCACGCGGAAGTCCGCGCATGCGCCGGAGCGTCAGCGGCTGCTGACGTCATCCCCGTGCATGCGCAGCGGAGCGGGTCACTTCCGCATCCGCCATTGTGAAAACTATGGCAAACGCAGAAGGAAAAGAGTGCCCCCACGGCACAGGCCCGCCCGCCGATCGGTGGGCCCCGATTGCGGGCCAGGCCACCGTGGGGGCACCCCCCCCCGGGCACCCCCCCCCCCACCCCCCCGGGGCCAGATCGCCCTGCGGTGCCCGCCGCGTCCCGCCGGTAAGGTTGGTGGTTTGATTCCCGCCGGCGGGACCGGCATGACAGCTGCAGGACTTCGGCCCATCATGGGCCGGAGAATCACCGGGGGGGGGGGGGAAACCCGCCGACAGGCGCGGCGCGATTCCCGCCCCCGCTGAAGCTCTGGTGTCGGAGAATTGGGGTGGCGAAGGGGGCGGGATTCACGCTGGCCCCCAGCGATTCTCCGACCCGGTGGGGGGTCGGAGAATCCCGCCCCAGGGATGGGAATACTTGGGCTGTCCCTTCAAATAGTTACAGAAAATGCAGAATGGGGCAAATAGCTCCTTCTACACCGTACAATTCTGCACAGGTTGTGTGCGGTGTTTTGATGTACAAATACCTGGTGGGTTACTG
This sequence comes from Scyliorhinus canicula, assembly GCF_902713615.1. Taxonomy (NCBI): domain Eukaryota; kingdom Metazoa; phylum Chordata; class Chondrichthyes; order Carcharhiniformes; family Scyliorhinidae; genus Scyliorhinus; species Scyliorhinus canicula. Next base: position 285,619,044 of record NC_052146.1, on the reverse strand, counting down.
ACATAACAATCATTAAACTTTAAATTCATTACATGAGAGGCACTTTGAATCATTTTGGAGAGACTGGTAAAATGGGTATAAGTATCAAACTTTATTTAACTTCATTCTTGAGATGTGGGTGTCGCAGCCCAGGCCAGCATTTATTGCCCATCACTAATTGCCATTGAGAAGATGGTGCTGTGCTGCCTTCTTGAATCACTGCAGTCCATATGGTGTAGTTACACCCACAGTGCTGTTATGGAGGAAGTTCCAGGGTTTTCATCCAGCGACAGTGAAGGAAGGGCAATATATTCCCACATCAGTCAGGTGGGTGGCTTGGAGGAGAACTTCCAGGTGGTGTGCCCATGTGCCTGCTGGCCTTGTCTTTCTTGGTGGTTGTGGGCTGAGGAGTTGCTGCCTGAAGAGGCTTGGTGAGTTTCTGCAGTGCATCTTGCACATGGTACACACTGTGTGTCGGGGTGGAGGGGGCTGTCACTGTCGGGATGGAGGGGGCTGTCACTGTGTCGGGGGCTGTCACTGTGTCAGGGTTTGTGTTTGTGGATGGAGTACCAATCAAACTTTGTCCTGGATGCTGTCAAGCTTCTTGTGTTCGAATCCATAGAATACTTACAGTGCAGGGGGACATTCGGCCCATCAAGTCTGCACCGATTCTCTGAATGATCACCCAACCACAGCCCAGTCCATCTTATCCCTGTAACCCCACCTAACCACATCTTTGGACACTGAAGGATAATACTGCATGGCCAATCCACCAAACCTGCACGTTTTTGGACTGTGGGAAGAAACCAGAGCACGAGGAGGAAGTCCACGCAAACACGGGAGAACGTGCAAATTCCACAAGACAGTCACTGGAATTGAACCCGGATCCCTGGCGCTGTGAGGTAACAGTGCTATAACCATTGTGCCAAGTGTTGCTGGAGCATCACTCAGGCAAGTGATGAGTTTTCTATTTCACTCCTGACTTCCGCCTTGTGGATGGTGGATAGGCTTTGGGGAGTCAAGTAGTGAGTTATTCACTGCAGGATTCCAAGCCTCTGACCTGCCCTTGCAGCCACAGTATTTATATGGATAGTCTAGTTCAGTTTCTGGACAATGGTAACCACAGTATGTTGACAGTGGGGCATTCAGCAATGCCAGTGATGGTCAAAGGACGATGGTTAGATCGTCAGTTTGGAGATGGTCATTGCCCGTCACTTGTGTGGCACGAATGTTACCTGCCACTCTTCAGCCCGAGCCTGGACATTTTTCTGATCTTTCTGCGTTTGGGCTTGGACTGCATGGGGGCACAGTGGTTAGCACCTATGCCCCACAGCGCCAGGGACCCGGGTTCAATTTTGACATTGGGTGGCTGCCTGTGTGGAGGTTACATTTTCTCCCTGTGTCTGTGTGGGTTTTCCTGCAGATGTTCCGGTTTTCTCCCACAGTCTAAAGATGTGCAGGATAGGTGAATTGGCCATGCTAAATTGTCCCTTAGTCTTCAAAAGATGCGCAGATTAGGTGGGGTTATGGGGATCGGGCAGGGGAATGGGCCTAGGTAAGGTGTTCTTCCGGAGGGTCAGTGCAGATTCAATGGGCAACGGTCATTGATGAAGCATCTGCAGTATAACAACAGCATTACCAAGTTAAACAAAAGAAACACTTTGTTCAACCACATATTTATATGTTGCCTATCATGTAATCAAGGCAGTTCACAGGAGCAGTATAAAACAAAAATGACAGAGCAACCTATGGAGATGCTACGTTAATGTCTAACATTAGGTCAGCAGTAAGTTTTAAGGAGCGTCTTAAAGAAGGAAAGTGTGATACAGATACAGGGAGAGAACTTGGGGCATGGCAGTTGAAGGCAAGGTGACCAATGGTGGAGCAATTATAGTCGGGGATGCTCAAAAGGCCATAATTAGATGAGCACAGAAAGCTCAACAGATATCAACAGTACAAAAATATGTAAAACAAAACGTGATTTTGAAAAGTCATCAGCATCACTGAGCTTGTGGAGAATCGGTACTGTTTGACTAAATCTACAATGCAGAAAGCCTCATGCAGCAACAAACTGTGTTCTCTCCAATCATTGAGTGTAGTGTACAAAAGACCCACAACTTTTCCATAATTGAGCTGTGCTAAAATGCAGCTGTAGTTTTAACCAAAGCAACTCATTCCATTCCTTTAAACACGCAACTGTGTCTGCACACAGTACCTCTAAAATTGGATTACGCTGTTGTGGCTCACGTGTTAATATGCAATTAATATAATTCAGTTTAGGCATCTGGACTCATTGAACTTTATTTGGGTAACAAAACAACTTCAACAACAAAAAATTAAATCCACTTTTGATCCTTTTGAAATAACACATATTCCCCTTAACCCTGCATAAAAAAATTATGTTGCATCATTGTAAATCCAATATTTTTCCTGAACACTGCATAAGATCAATTTCTACAGTACATCTTTTTCCAGCCATATCCCAACCAAAACAGTGCTTTAGTTATAAAAGTTACGAAAGTATTTTTTTTAAACCATAATTTTCAAAAGTAGCTAAGCATGCGTTCCATGCATGCATCAGAACTAATGTCATTAAGTACAAAATTATGTAACCCATGTCTCATCCATTACTTCAGTGAAATTTTATAACAAAATTGGTTCCATATAAAGTGGTCAGTCATAAGGATCCAAATCCTGTCTGTATCCAATATGTAACAAGTATAATTGTACATGCTTTGATTACAATCATTATTGTTTTATGCTGCCCGAGGAAGCAGAAGGCTGATTAAAATCCAAGATAAATATACAAGAATAATAAGAAAATTACTATTTCCTAGACCATGCTGTATCAGTTCTTTTCCTTTCATCCATACTATTCAATTTTCTGCTGGAGAAAATACATCAGGAAATTATGCAAACAATGCAATTGTTGCATTAACTGGCACTTGTCATCTTTAGAAAGCTTCCCTGACCAACAACAAATATAATTTGATATTTATTACCTATTGTCACCTGTGCACTCCTATTTCAATGACCAAAAGTCAGAACAGCGAATTGGGCAGAGATTGTGGAATTGGTTGAAATTAAAATGGTACATCATGCTCTGGTTCATCAACACTCCTTGCCGGGTGCTTGCCCCCTCTCAAGGGTGGAGGGTGTTACCCAGAACTGCAGGGGGAGCGATGTCCATGAGTGAGAGGATTAGGGTACCCTTTAAAAAAGGAGCTCCAGAGGCAGCACGGTGGCGCAGTGGGTTAGCCCTGCTGCCTCACGACACCGAGATCCCAGGTTCAATCCCGGCTCTGGGTCACTGTCCGTGTGGAGTTTATACATTCTCCCCGTGTTTGCGTGGGTTTCGCCCCCACGACCCAAAGATATGCAAGCTATGTGGATTGGACACGCTAAATTGCCCCTTAATTGGAAAAAATGAATTGGGTACTCTAAATTTATGAAAAAAATGAGCTCCGATTTTGGAGGAACTGGTCTTGCTTTTTTAGGTCTCCACTCCAGAAAAAATTCTAAGGGTGTGGTTCTCTGGAAAGATTTCAAAGTGTGGTAGCCAGCAGGAACTGCCGCGAGCTTCCCGGAGCTCAGCCGACAATGCTATTCAATGTTAACTGGTCCACTTAACGACGGCCATGGGGCTTCTCACCGCAAATGAAGCCTCACCAGCAGACCGTTTGGACCGCGCTCATCAGCCCCCGGGATGAGCTCGGGGAGTCTCCAGTGTCGCAAAAAGGTCAACGGCCTACCGAGACCGGGCAGCACGGGTGAGTTGACACTGAACTGCTCCCCCCCCCCCCAACCCCAACGCGAGCATCCATCCTCGCCCAACACTCCATGCAGCCCCCAACCCTCCCTTCAGCTTCTTCTCCCTTCAATCACCTCCCAACCTTTCCTTCACATTCCTCCTCCCACCACTGTGAACCACAATGCCCTCTCTCTGTCTTCACAGGAGAAGCTCTCACACAATCGTCGGGAGGAGGCCCAGACCGGCGGAGGGGTGCCGGACATACAAATCCTCAGCACCTTCGAGGAACAGTCCCTGGAGGTGTCTGGGTGGCTGAGAGTAGAGAAGTCACCAATGTGGAGGTTAGCAGACACTGCACGGATGAAGATCCACCGGGTCCCACCCGGAGGACCTGCCACACGCAAGTTGCTTTGCCCTACTAACAGACCCATCCCTCCCACTGACCACATGTCCATGTCAATTCTCCCACAGCCGCCAGCGCCAGGCTCCCTCTCCTGCCTCCCCTCCCTGTGACACTCAGTAGGGGCTATGAGTGGTCAGTGGGGCAGACGGGCAGGGGTTGACCACCAGAACGGGTACACACAAGCCAGAGGTTGGCATGCTGGTGTCACATGCAGTTGCCGCCCCTCTTCCGGCACCACCCACTCTCCCCTTTCACATGGCGGCCCACCCCTGCGGATGGGTGTCCCCACCCCCCAAGCAGAGGTCCCACCAGGCTCTCTCACCTCCTCAGCTCCCAGCAAATGCGGCCATCAGCCAGGTTCACGTTTATTAAAAGGAATACTAATTGGCGCCACTTGATGGGGAGGCCAATTTCATAGAATTTACAGTGCAGAAGGAGGCCATTCGGCCCATCGAGTCTGCACCGGCTCTTGGAAAGAGCACCCTACCCAACCCCACACCTCCACCCTATCCCCATAACTCAGTAACCCCACCTAACACCAAGGGCAATTTAGCGTGGCCAATCCACCTAACCCGCACATCTTTGGACTGTGGGAGGAAACCGGAGCACCTGGAGGAAACCCACACAGACACGGGGAGAACGTGCAGACTCCGCACAGGCAGTGACCCAAGCCGGGAATCGAACCTGGGACCCTGGAGCTGTGAAGCAATTGTGCTAACCACTATGCTACCGTGCTGCCCACAAGATGAACCACAAGAGGCCATTGGATATGGAGTTGGCCCCGTTAATTGTATGGAAATAAGGCTTAAGTGGTTATAATTGGTTTCTCACCACGATAGGACGAGATCCCAGATTCATCTACGGGAGCTGGCCGGTTGCAAGGCAAACTGTCTGCCGCCTTCCGTGGTTCTTGTTTTCAGCCTCTCCCGCTATTCATTGGCCACACTCCGTTTGGATATACTGAGGGAGAATTCAGAATGTCCAAATGACCTGACAGCACGTCCTTCGGGGCTTGTGGGAGGAAACCCACGCAGACACGGTGAGAATGTGCAGACTACGCACAGTCAGTGACCCAAGCTGGAATCGAACCTGGGACCCTGACACTGTGAAACAACAGTGCTAACCATTGTGCTACCGTGCCGCCCACTGCTACCAGCACCCCCTCCCTTCTAGGACTCACCCACCCAACCTCCTGGAAGCACCAACGTACCTGCCATGCACTCCCCCACTCTTCAAACCCCTCCCCACCCTTATTTCATGGGCATGGCCCCCTCGCCTCCTGGCCCTTGGCAGGGCCACACTGGTACTCGGGGACCCTTGCACTGCCACCCAGTGCTTCTGCCAGCTTTGCAGTGCCATCCAGGCACTTTGGCAGTGCCAGGGTGGCAGTGCCAAGGTGGCAGATGGGCAGTGGTAAGGTGCCCACATTCCAGGAGCGGGCCAGGGAGCCACCCTGCACTTACCCTATCCACACAGGGGTCCCGCTGGCCCGGGAGTTCCATCTGGTCCACGTTTGTATGGACCAGCACTGATCGATGCCCGACTGCAGCCTCCCTGCGAAGGAAGCCGTTGCATCCCGGACAGGTAGGTCATAAGGAGGTTTACAACCGACTTCCATGAGCAGCATTCGGTCCTGCTCATTTGGGGAACAGTTCCGACTCCGATGTCTGATGGGACACTAGTGAATCTCGCGAGGCACGGAGCCTGTCGAGAGGCTCGCCGCAAGCCTGTCCTGGTATTCTCCGACCACACCATGCTCTCGCTCGGGTACGAGGCCCGGGAATCGCACCCTGAGGGGTACATTTTCCGTTTGGGAGACTATGGGCTGGATTTTCCACTCTGCCGCGCCACATTTCTGCCTCGACCCGCCAGCGGGATTTCCGTTACACCGGCCGGTCAATGGGCTTTCCCATTGTGGGGCAGCCCCACGCTGTCAGGAACCCCCCCGGGCGACGGGAAAACAGAGCATCTCACCAGCGGAGAATCCCGGCCTATGTTCTGTCGCCGGAGGAGAATTGGAACCGAGTTACGATCCCCCAGGAGCTCAAATCAGAGGCAATTCCGCGTCCCTTGCCGTGCAAATGTATGCATTGTGAGGAAGACGAGAGATTGCAACTATCGCACCCCCCACCCCTCCTGCAAAGCAGCCTCCTCACCTCTGGATTCCCCAGAGCCCCTCCCCAAATATGGGGGTGGCCTGACCCAATCTAAGCACTAAGTGCATTTCAATCAGAAGTCGCTGGGATTCTCACCAGTTTGTTCTGCCCAAAATGGCACTGTCATTTTGCAGACAAATCGCCCTCAACGCGCTTTTTACTCGCAGGGAATACCAGAACTACAGGCCATGAATAGGAGATAGTCAATAATAAACCCAATAGGAAATTAAGGATAAATTACTTCATCCAAAGAGTGGGAAAGGGTTGGCCCACTGAAGGACAGGGGAGGGAATTTACGTGTGGAGCCAGATGAAATAGACGAGATACTAAATGAATACTTTGCATCAGTATTCGCCAAAGAGAAGGAATTGATGAATGTTGAGTCTGGAGAAGGGTGTGTAGATAGCCTGGGTCACATTGAGATCCAAAGAGACGAGGTGTTGGGCGTCTTTAAAAATATTAAGGTAGATAAGTCCCCAGGGCCTGATGGGATCCACCCCAGAATACTGAAGGAGACTAGAGAGGAAGTTGCTGAGGCCTTGACAGAAATCTTTGGATCCTCACTGTCTTCAGGTGATGTCCCGGAGGACTGGAGAATAGCCAATGTTGTTCCTTTGTTTAAGAAGGGTAGCAAGGATAATCCAGGGAACTATAGGCCGGTTAGCTTTACGTCAGTGGTTGGGAAATTACCGGAGAGAATTCTTCGAGACAGGATCTACTCCCATGTGGAAGCAAATGGACGTATTAGCGAGAGGCAGCACGGTTTTGTAAAGGGGAGGTCGTGTCTCACTAACTTGATAGAATTTTTCAAAGAGATCACAAAGATGATTGATGCAGGTGGGGCAGTGGATGTTGTCTATATGGACTTCAGTAAGGCCTTTGACAAGGCCCCTCATGGCAGACTGGTACAAAAGGTGAAATCACACGGGTTCAGGGGTGAGCTGGCAAGGTGGATACAGAACTGGCTAGGTCATAGAAAGCAGCGAGTAGCAATGGAAGGGTGCTTTTCTAATTGGAGGGCTGTGACTAGTGTTGTTCCACAGGGATCAGAGCTGGGACCTTTGCTGTTGGTAGTAATAAATGATTTGGAGGAAAATGTAACTGGTCTGATTAGTAAGTTTGCAGACGACAGAAAGGTTGGTGGAATTGTGGATAGCGATGAGGACTGTCAGAGGATACAGCAGGATTTAGATCGTTTGGAGACTTGGGCAGAGTGATGGCAGATGGAGTTTAATCCAGAAAAATGTGAGGTACTGCATTTTGGAAGGTCTAATACAGGTAGGGAATATACAGTGAATGGTAGAACCCTCAAGAGGATTGGCAGTCAGAGAGATCTAGGTGTACAGGTCCACAGGTGGAAAGGGGCAACACAGGTGGAGAAGGTAGTCAAGAAGACATACGGCATGCTTGCCTTCATTGGCCGGAGCATTGACTATAAAAATTCGCAAGTCATTTTGCAGCTGTATAGAACCTTAGTTAGGCCACACTTGCGAGTATAGTGTTCAATTCTGGTCGCCACGCTACTAGAAGGATGTGGAGGCTTTAGAGAGAGTGCAGAAGAAATTTACCAGGATGCTGCCTGGTATTGAGGGCATTAGCTATGAGGAGCGGTTGAACAAACTCGGTTTGTTCTCACTGGAACGACGGAGGTTGAGGGACGACCTGATAGAGGTCTACAAAATTGTGAGGGGCATAGACAGAGTGGATTGTCAGAGGCTTTTTCCCAAGGTAGAGGGATCAGTTACTAGGGCGCATAGGTTTAAGGTGCGAGGGGCAAGGTTTAGAGGACATGTACAAGGCAGGTATTTTACACAGAGGGTAGTGGGTGCCTGGAACCCGCTGCCGGAGGAGGTGGTGGAAGCAGGGACAATAGTGAAGTTTAAGGGGCATCTTGACAAATACATGAATAGGATGGGAATAGAGGGATATGGACCCAGGAAGTGTAGAAGATTTTAGTTTAGACGGGCAGCATGGTCGGCACAGGCTTGGAGGACCGAAGGGCCTGTTCCTGTGCTGTACTTTTCTTTGTTCTTTGTTAGAATAGGGAACTCACTACCCATTGGAGGTAGTTGAGGGGAATAACAGATTCATTCAAGAGGATAAACACACTAAGGGGTAGAAGGACATGTCGATGAAGTTAAATGAAGGGGAGTGGGAGAGGCTCATGTATATTCTGTGCTACCGCTCGCTCTGGATATTACAATAACAGATGGTGGGACATCAAATAGCCAAGGTAACTAATTGAAATGGTACTGAATAAATTCAATTCTCCCTTTAGCTTCCCATGGGAAATGTAGTTAGCTACTTTTTGTTAGATCTGTACAGAACTCAATTTAGAATGTTTTAGGGAAATCTTAGCCAAATACTTAACACATGAACAGCACTGAAGTAGTACTTCCGCTTGTGACCATGGAGTGATTGGTCACATAAAGGGTTGTTCCTGTTCAAAGTGACAGCGAAGGGCTCTTTGTACCCAGATCCAGGTGCAATTTTGATAAAAAGGCATAGGTAAATGTTAGAGGAGTAGTTTACCCCGGAATAGTATGTCTTCTGATCACCGGACCCGGCAGAAAACAGTGAGAGGTTTGGCTGGAAAGTTGAAACAGTCTCTTCCAGCATGCAGGTGGGGGAGGGGCAAGCTGTAAGGCCCCAGATACAGGAACTGATGACTTTTATCAAGGAGGAATTCCATAAACATAGGAACGAAATGCATGAGAATCATGCAAAGGCCACTGCAGAAGCAGCAACACCTCTGAAGTGTGCTTTGGAGCGGACGGAGAGGTGTTTGGAGGTGCAGTGGTCACAGATTCGGGAGATTGAAGGAGTGATCTCGGACCACAGCAATCGTGTGGTGGCTCTGGAGGCGGAGGTGGGGCTCCTAGGAGATCTTTGTAAACGCTGAGGGCAAAGGTGGAGGAGCAGGAGAATGCCTCAAGAAGGCTGAACCTGCGAATAGTGGGTCTGCCTGAAGGAGTGGAAGGTGTGAGTGCCACAAGGTATGTCTCGAGGATGCTGGCAGGACTGGTGGCAGAAGGGGCGCTGGATAAGGCTCCTGAAGTGGACCGAGCGGATAGGTCCCTGAGGCAGAAGCTAGAGCTGGGGAGCCGCCATGGGCGGTGATCGTGAGACTCCATAAATTTGTGGAGAAAGATAAAATTCTACGGTGGGTCAGGGAGAAGCATAGCTGCGACTGGGAGGGAAATGACGTCCGGATTTATCAGGACATCAGAGCCGAGTTGGCAAAACGACGGACAAGTTTCAACAAGGCCAAGGCGGTGCTGTACCGACGGCAGATCAGGTTTGGGGTGCTCTACCCGGCGAAATTATGGGTGACGTTCGGAGGCCGTGAGTATTATTTCAAAACCCCAGAAGTGGCCGAAGACTTCATTATGGAGCATAAACTGGGGGAGAACTGCGTGGACAATGCTTGGGAACCGAGGTGCTGACACTATGTATTGGTCGGGAGCATGTTTGAAGTGGGTGTGGGGGGTTTTCACCTTTTTCATTGGGGGGGGGGGGGGTTCTGTTCAATGTTGAGATTGTAAGGAGTTATAGATGTGAAAAGTTCACGTGGATGTTCCTATCCCGCCTCCTGTTTTATGGGATTGTTTGTGTTTAACATCTGTTTGTTTGCTTTTGGAGAAGTACCTGGAGTTCAGGAGAAGTTCTTGTTTGGGTGGGGGAGGGTAAGGCCAGCAGGAAGCCTTCTTCTTCGAGCTGAGGAGTGGGTTGGGGGGGGGGGTCCATTAGGATGCGCCTTTGGGCAGCGGCAGCCGCACTAGCAGGTTACGTTGGTGAACGGAAGTGAGGTGGGGTGGGGGATAAGGCCAAGAAGGGTGCCCGGGGGGGAGGGGGAGGAAAGGGGAAGGAGAAAAGACGGGGGGGGTTGTTTCTGCGACACGGCGGGGGTGAGCGATGACATGGTCAAGGGCGAAGGGGCCATTTGGGATGGGCTAGATACAGAGTGGATTAAAGGGGCAGGAGTTAAGTGGGAAAGATGACGACAGTAGAGGGGATTAGAGGTGAGGTTGGTAACGTGGAACGTCTGGGGACTGAATGGGCCGGTTAAATGGTCGCGGGTGTTCGCGCACTTCAGGGGCTTGAAAGCGGGGGTTGTCTTTTTGCAAGAGACACACCGCCGTGTGAAAGACCAGGTTAGGTTAAGGAAGGGGTGGGTCGGGCAGGTTTTTCCACTCGGGGTTTGATTTGAAATCGAGGGGTCTGGCGATTTTAACGAGCAAACAAAATGGGATTTGTGAGTGTGAAGGAGGTGAGGGCTCTGGGTGGGAGATATGTGATTGTAAGTGGGGTATTGGAAGGGGCACCGGTAGTGTTGGTAAACGTGTATGCCCCAAATTGGGATGATGTGGGTTTTATGAGGGGGTTGCTGGCAGCAATCCCGGATTTGGCCATGCACCAGTTGGTCGGGAGGAGATTTTAACTGTGTCCTGGAGCCAAGGGTGGATAGATCGAGCCCCAGGTCGATGGGTAGGGTACGAATGGCATGGGAGCTGCGGGGGTTTATGGAGAGAATGGATATGGTGGATCCATGGCGCTTTCAGAACCCAGGGGGAAGGAAGTATTCCTTCTTTTCACACGTCTATAATGTGCATTCGAGGATTGATTAGATTTAGATTTAGATTTAGAACAGTACAGCACAGAACAGGCCCTTCGGCCCTCGATGTTGTGCCGAGCAATGATCACCCTACTCAAACTCACATATCCACCCTATACCCGTAACCCAACAACTCCCCCTTAACCTTACTTTTTTTTTTTAGGACACTACGGGCAATTTAGCATGGCCAATCCACCTAACCCGCACATCTTTGGACTGTGGGAGGAAACCGGAGCACCCGGAGGAAACCCACGCACACAGGGGGAGGACGTGCAGACTCCACACAGACAGTGACCCAGCCGGGAATCGAACCTGGGACCCTGGAGCTGTGAAGCATTTATGCTAACCACCATGCTACCCTGCTGCCCCTGATTACTTTGTAGTGAGCCGGGAAATTTTGGTTGGGGTGGAGGGGGCAGAGTATGCAGTATGTGGGGATAGTTATCTCGGACCATGCACCCCACTGGCTGGATATTCGGTTCAGTACGGGACGAGAACAGAGGCCGGGGTGGAGGTTTGACTCGGGCTTGTTGGAGAATGGAGGATTTTGCGATAAGGTGCGGGTGCCGATTAGGGATTACGTGGAGTTCAATCAGAATGGGGAGGTGTCGGCGGGCATTTTTTGGGAAGCACTGAAGGCAGTGGTCCAGGGAGAAATTATCTCATTTACGGTTCGTGCGAATAAGGAAAGGAGGGCGGAACATGACCATCTAGTGAGCGAGATAGTAGAGGTGGACAGGGAATATTCGAGGGTGCCCACCATGGAGGGATTGGCGAGGAGGAAAAAAATTGCAGGGGCAATTTGACAGGCTAACAACGGGGAGGGCGGTAGAGCAACTGCGTAGGGCAAGAGGGGTGCAATACGAATATGGAGAGAAGGCGAACCGTATGCTGGTGCACCAGCTGCGGAGGCAGGCTGCGTCCAGGGAAATATTGAAGATCTGGACTGGGGCTGAGGATGTGGTGTCAGAGCCAGGGAAGATAAATGAGGCATTTTATTACCAGGGACTTTATGAGGCAGACGCAGGAGGAGAGGAGGAGGACATGGGGTGGTTTCTGGACGAGCTGCAATTTCCCCAGGTGGAGGAAGCAAAGAGGCAGGCGTTGGAGGAGCCCCTGGGGCTGAGGGAGTTGCTGGATAGTATCAGGGGTATGAAGTCAGGGAAGGCCCCGTCAGAATTTAATAAGGTATTTGCAGCGGACCTAGAACCACATCTGTTGGGGGCGTTTAATGAAGCACCAGAGAAGGGGGAGTTGCCAGAGACGATGAAGCAGGCAGTAATCACACTAATCCCAAAAAAAGGGAAGGATCCGGTGGAATGTGGGTTGTATAAACCCAAATCACCATTGAACACGGATGTGAAAGGATTGGGTAAGTTGTTGGCGGGGAGGATGGAGGATTGTGTCCCCGGGGGTGGTTGCAGAAGATCAAACAGGCTTCGTGAAGGGCAGGCAGCTCGTGAGTAATACAAGACGGCTGGTGAATGTCGTGATGAATCCGTCGAGAGCTCTGGTAACAGAGGTGGTGGTGTCCATGGATGCGGAAAAGCATTTGATCGGGTGGAGTGGCGGTACTTGTTCGAAGTTTCGGGAAGGTTTGGGTTTGGGCTGAGATTTGTGGCATGGGTGCGGTTGCTGTATGTGGCACCAAGAGCGAGGACGAATGGTAGGGGCACAAAAGCTTTGACTTACACAGGGGTACGAGGCAGTGGTGCCCGCTGTCGCCGCTGCTGTTTGCGCTGGCCATAGAGCCATTGGCGATGGCTCTCCGGGGGTCAGCAAAGTGGCAGGGGATAATAAGAGGACAGAGGGAGCATCGGGTGTCGCTCTAAGCCGATGACCTCTTGCTGTATGTTTCGGGTCCATTGGAGAGTATGGGAAGGATTATGGGCCTGTTGGGGAGGTTTGGAGGGTTCTCGGGATGCAAGCTGAATGTAGGGAAAAGCGAGGTAGTCCCGGTGAATGAGCTGGCACAGCGGGCTAATTTAGGGGGGGATGCCATTTACGGTAGCGAGGGATAGGTTTAGGTACTTGGGGATTCAGGTAGCGAGGGAATGGACGGGGCTCCATAAGTGGAACTTAATGAAGCTGGGGGAGGAGGCCAGGGAGGATCTTAAGAGGTGGGATACACCGCACTTCACGTTGGAGGGGCGGGTCCAAGTGGTGCAAATGAATAATCTGCTGAGGCTCTACCGATCTTTCCAAAGGCCTTTTTTCGGAAAGTGGACACAATCATTTCTGACTTTATATGGGCGGGGAAGGTGCCGAGGGTGGGGAGGACCCTGCTACAGAGGCAGAGGCAGCAGGGGGGGGTTGGCGTTGCCAAACTTGCTTCATTATTATTGGGCGGCGAATCTGGACAAGGTGCGGCGGTGATGGGAAGGAGAAGGGGTAGAGTGGGTTAGGATTGAGGAGGAATCTTGAAAGGGGTCTAGTTTGAGGGCTATGTTGACGGCAGCATTGCCAATGGCTCAGAGTAGGTATTCAGGGAGCCCGGTGGTGCAATCCACGGTGAAGTTATGGAATCAGCTAAGGAGGCATTTTAGGGTGGAAGGGATGTTGGTGCTAACGCCGCAGTGAGAGAATCATGGGTTTGACCCGGGGGGGATGGTTAGTGTATACAGGAGGTGGAGGGAAGTGGGGCTGGTCAAGGTAAGGGATCTGTATTTGGAGGAAAGGTTCGCCAGTCTGGAGGAGCCGAGGGCAAGGGTAGAGCTGCCGAGGGGTAGTCAGTTCAGGTATCTACAGGTTAGGGACTTTGCACGAAAGGTCTGGAAGGGGTTTCCTAGATGGCCCTGGATACACCCTGCTGGAGCAACTGCTGCCTCCGGATGTGGAAGGGGAGGGAAGAATTGGGGATGTATGCAAGTGGCTGGGGGAGCAGGGAGGCGAGTGGGTGGTGAAGATCAAGGAGAAATGGGAAGCGGAGTTGGGAATGGAGATCAATTGGGGAGTATGGAGTGAGGCACTGCGAAGGGTAAACGGGACCTCCTCTTGTGCAAGGATGAGCCTGATACAGTTTAAGGTGGTGCACAGGGTGCATATGAATCGGACGAGAATGAGCGGGTTCTTTCAGGGGGTAGTAGATGAGTGTGAGAGGTGTGGGCGGGGGCCAGAGAATCATGCGCACATGTTTTGATGTTGTGTAAAATTGGGAAGATTCAGGGCCGGAGTGTTCACCGTCTTTGCCAGGATAATGGAGGAGGGAGTGGACCTGGACCCTATGGTGGCGATATTTGTGGTTTCAGAGAAGCCGGAGCTCATGGAGAGGAGGACGGCCGATGTCTTGGCCTTCGCCTCTCTGATTGCACGGCGACAAATTTTGCTGGAGTGGCGGTCGGCATCGCCACCGGAGCTAACAGCATGGTTGGGTGACCTGCATGACTTCCTGAGGTTAGAGAAGATAAAGTATGAGTTAAGAGGCTCAGCAGGGGAGTTTGAGAAAAGGTGGGGGATGTTTGTGACCGTGTTTGAGGAGCTGTTCGTCGCAGGGGTGTGGGGGGTGGGTGATGGCGAGGGGTTGGTAAAAAAGGAGAAAAATCTGTACAAACCATATAGTTGATTGTTTTGGAAGAATGTTTCCCGGGGTGTTTATTTGCTGTAACCTACCTTGTTACAAGTTTGAATAAAATGCGTTTAAAAAAGAAATGAACAGCATTGAAGTACAAAGATATTGCTGAGATTGAACTGCAAGGTGCCATCAACATTAATTTTTTTTTTCTTTTGTTTTTTTTTAAATTTAGAGTACCCAATTCATTTTTTTTCCAATTAAGGGGCAATTTAGCATGGCCAATCCACCTAACCTGCACATCTTTGGGTTGTGGGGGTGAAGCCCACGCAAACAAGGGGAGAATGTGCAAACTCCACACGGACAGTGACCCAGAGCCGGGATCGAACCTGGGACCTCAGCGCCGTGAGGCAACAGGGCTAACCCACTGTGCCACCGTGCTGCCCGCCATCAACATTAATGACAGCAGGCAGACGTTACCTAGACATACTATTCAGCAGAAATTAAACAAAACTGTTTTGGTGACTGGCTGTCTCAACACAAAGCATTTAAAGTCCTGCATTTTAATATTTGTCCAGTGCTTGAGTAGATCCTTAAAGCAATCCCCTGTGAAATGCACCCAATTCAGCTCAGCCAATCCCATAGGTGGCTATAGTTTCACTATAATATAGGCTCCCGTCAATCTTTAAACAGAAAAGCAAAATAAATAGTTCCCGTTCATGCATATGGGATTTTGGCAAAAGAGAAACACAGAGTTGCACCGCTGCAGTCAACTTGAAAATATAAAATACTATCTATCAATGGTAGATAGAGCAGTAATGATATATTGTCTACTACCTACTGCTAATAAACACTAAAGGAAATTTCCTGCTTTTTACAATTGTTGATGGCGTTCTCTTCTCGAGCGGGTAGTTGCTGGAAACACAATATGTCAGCTCAGGAAAATATATTATAATATTACACTTGTATTTAAGTACTTTGTTCAATCCATTATGAAGAGTAGCCAAACACAAGAAAAAGTTTTTCAAGGAAGTCTCAATCAGAGTTCCTGTAGGGATGGCATGGTGGCTAGCACTACTGCCTCACAGCTCCAGGGTCCCAGATTCAATTCCGGCCTCGGGTGACTGTCTGAGTGGAGTTTGCACTTTCTCCCCGTGTCTGCGTGGGTTTCCTCCGGGTGCTCTGATTTCCTCCCACAGTCCAAAGATGTGCAGGTTAGGTAGATTGGCCATACTAAATTGCCCCTTAGTTTCCAAAAGTTTAGATGGGGTTACTGGGTTACGGGCATAGGGTGGAGGCGTGAGCTGCGTTGCAGCTCTCTTTCCAAGGGCCGGTGCAGACCCAATGGGCCGAATGCCCTCCTTCTGCATTGTAAATTCGATGAAATCTATGAAATGTATGTGTTGTATTTGGACTTCAGAATGGGTTTGACAAGGTACCTCACAAACGGTTAAGTCATAAGGTAGGAGCTCTTGGTGTTGGAGGCAGTATATTGGCATGGATAGAAAATTGACTAATGGGCAGGAAACAGTGAGTGGGGTTAAGGCAGGGGTGGGCAAACTTTTCCGTGCAAGGGCCACATTCAGAAATTCACAATTTTAAAGGGCCGCATAGTATATTAAGTAAAATAATTACTTCACCCGGTTATGATTCTGGGCGCCTCATATAGAACATAGAACAGCACAGAACAGGCCCTTCGGCCCTCGACATTGTGCCAAGCAATGATCACCCTACTCAAGTCAACGTATCCACCCTATACCAGTAAGTAACCCAACAGCCCCCCCCCCCCATTAACCTTAAAAAAAAATTTAAAATAAAAAAAAACATTTAAAAAAAAATTTTTTTTTTTTTTTTTAATGACTTGGTGGGCCGCATAAAGACCTTTGGCGGGCCGTAGTTTTCCCACCCCTGGGTTAAGGGGTTCTTTTTCAGGTTGGTGATCGGATGTAAATCGGATCAGTCATAATCTCATTGAATGGTTGAGCAGATCAATGGGCTAAACGGCCTTCTCTGCTCCTGACTTATGGTCTTCATGGATCAATGCTGGGACCACAAGTGTTGACAATATATTGGAGGAGGAAAGTAAATGTAATGTAGCCAAAATTTAGACATCACAAAAATAGGTGGAAACGCAAGTTATGAGAGGGATGCAAACAGTTTGCAACAAGAGACCAATAGCTTAAGTAAGTGGGGGAAAAAGTTGTCAAATGGAGTACAAATGGACTGGGAAAATGTGAAGTTGTTCATTTTGGAAGGAGAACAAAAGAACAGAGCATTGTTTAATTGGAGAAAAACAGCAGAAAGCTGCAACACAAAGGGTCTTGGGGGTACTTGTGCACAGAAAACAGAAAGCTAGCAGACAGGTTCAGCAGGTAATCAGGAAGGCAAATGAAATGTTGACCCTTAATTCAAGGGGGTTGGAGTATAACAGTAGGGAAGTCTTGCTGCAACTGTTCCCCAGTATGGAGGGATTGTCTTATGAACAAAGGTTAAACAGGTTGGGACTCAACTTATTAGCATTAAAAAGAATGAAAGGTGATCTCATTAAAACATATAGAATTTTTAAAGTGCCTGACAGTCTAAATGCTGGGACAATGTTTCCCCTCATGGGAGCATCTAGGACCAGAGGGCACAGTCTCAGAATAAAGGGGTGCCAATTTAAGACTCAGATGAGGAGGAATTTCTTCTATCAAGAGGGTTGAGTATCTTTGGAACTCTTTACCACAGAGAGCTGAGGGGGCAGACGCCGAAATCGCAAAACGCGATTGGGCGGAGAATATGTTCAGATGCCAAAATCGCAGCGGGCGCCAATTTGTCGCCAAATCGCTATTCTCCATCACCTCGAAAGCAGGGTCAAATTGGTCCGGAACGCACATGCAGTAGACACCGTTTGCATATCATTAGCGGGCCTGACCCGGTATTCTCTGGGGCCTCCGTCATTCTCCGCCTCCGATAGGCTGGAAAGGCAGTCATGCAGCTGCGCACGCCGCTGATAGCCCACTGTGAACTTAGGGCCACGGGTCGTATAGGCCTCCCCCCCCAGGGTGACCTCTGGCCCCAGTCAGATCAGTGGATGGGCGTGCTCCAGCACAACCAGTGCCATCTTGTTGGCTGGGACAGGTGTGTGTGGGGATTATAATGTGTATATGTGGCTGGCAGCTTGTCCAGCTTGTCGAATCCCTCATTTTTCATTGGAATCGATTGTGTTCCACATGGCACCGGTACTAGCCCCTCCACAGTCGTTGAATCGATCCAGCCAGTTTTGCTGTTGTGAAAGTCCACGAATTCTGCATTGCCGTCAACATTTAGTCTCATAAATGGGGAATCCCACCCCTTGTGTATATTAAGACTGAGATAGATAGATTCTTAATTAGCAAGGGACTCGAGGGTTACGGGGAAAGGGCAGGAAAATTAGCATGAGGAATGTCGGATCAGCCGTGATCCTATTGAATGATGGATTAGGCTCAACGGGTCAAATGGCCTCCTCCTGTTCCTAATTCTTATGGTCTTATTTCTTATAGTGAATATATGATCAACTCATTCATTTAAGATCCATGGACTTTCCTTAAAATTAAGCCTGTATTGTCATCCTTATTTCTATACTACTAACCATCAAACTGTCATTAAATATATAACTGCGAACAAGGACTCGCTCTTTAGCTGGGAGAAAAATATTGAAAACATCTGGATATTTTAAGCCGATTGGAGATGTGTACTCGAACAGACTCCATTTATAAACATTTACTTTGTCCATCAATTATGCACGAATGGTGAGTTCATGTGTTGCAACCACTTAAAAGGCATGGCAATACCATATTAATGTTTCCTAGAAGACTTGGTTCTGGAACAGCCTGCCCCCAAAGGCGATTGTTAAATCATAATATTAGCCATTCAACCCATCTATTCTACATCAATACCATTGCAGCTCTCACAAGATCTTTAATTCTTCACACCAATATCTAAATAAAACTAAAATAAATCATAAATCTGTAGCTCTAAACACATTTGAAGGTGTGAGTTTTTCATGTTCACAATTACATGTTAGAACCATCCCGTATGCAAACATAGCAAAGTGCATATTGCATACCAAAGAATGACTCGACAACACCAGCCCTTTAAAGTGAAAGATATCACCCAAGTGTATTGAGACACCTGTTAATACATTTTTGTAGCTACTTACACATTTCTGTAGCTACTAATATGACTTATCAGCCAGCAAGCATCAGTTAAATTGGGGTTAACATCCTTGAACAGGTTCAGTTGCAAAAGGTTACTGCATCTAGGTGGGAAATATCACAGTCATCTTCTTTCATTCCATCCACATCCCAAGTGTATCCTAGTTATATCTAATTACTTAGAACACTGGAAAAACGTAGCCCTTTACATGTTGCCTCTATCCCCAAGGTTTGTTTCATAACTCTACTGGATATCCGGTTAAGAAGCAGCAATTATTCAACCCCAGTCCATTTGACTGGTAGTTGGCTAGACTGCACTGGTAGCTAATTTCAGTAAGGAAAGCATACTAGCGTATTGCCTAAATTCTCACTCAGACAAACAAAGTTCAACACACGCAAACAAATAACAAGGCCAGGTTAAAAACAAAGATTCAAAATAGCAAGGAAAAGCAGGGGGCTCTTGGATTTGACTTTCTTAAACCAGCTTACAGCAAAAATAAAGGTCATGTCTACTTTATTTCATTTTTTAAAAATAAATTTAGAGTACCCAGTTCTTTTTTTTTTCCAATTAAGGGGCAATTTAGTGTGGCCAATCAACCTAGCCTGGGTTGTGGGGTGAGACCCACACATCTTTGGGTTGTGGGGGTGACACCCACGCAAACACGGGGAGAATGTGCAAACCCAACATGGACAGTGACCCAGGGCTAGGATTCGAACCCAGATCCTCAGCGTCATGAGGCAGCAGTGCGAACCACTGCACCACTGTGCCGCCCTGGTCATGATTACTTTAAGCTAATAATAGCATTAGTAACCAAATGCACACATTGGTACCAAATGCAGCATGGTAGCACAGTGATTAATACTGTTGCTTCACAACGCCAGGGTCCCAGGTTCGATTCCCGGCTTCAGTCACTCTCTGTACAAAGTCTGCACGGGTTCCTCCGGTTTCCTCCAACAGTTCTGAAAGATGTGCTGTTAGGTAATTTGAACATTCTGAATTCTTCCTCCGTGCACCCGAACAGGTGGCAGCGGAATGTGGCGACTAGGGGATTTTCACAGTAACTTCATTGCAGTGTTAATGTAAGCCTACTTGTGATAATAAAGATTATTATTAAATAGACTGTTACAGGCTCATACTGTCCAGTTAATTGAATGATTGAAACGTGAGAGAGTATCTATATGGTGTATACATTTTGAAGAGATATTGCAATTACAAAATTCCATTCAGAACCTTTTTTTCTGAGCACACCCCTTGGTTGTTAAAATCCAGTTGAAGTACATCAGCCATTTGCATGATTGCATATCCTTCGTTATTCCCAGAGCAATGTAAACATGAATTGCTGCACCAAAACTCACCACAAAAGAGCTGTATGCAGTAAACCTGAAGGTCAAAGTATGAATAACAAGAAACACTATCTTTTGGTAACAGCAAGAGCATCATAAATGGCTCCTCAGAGCAGTGTTTTACAAACTTTCTTTCCCAGGAACCACTTTTGCCAACCGACCGACCTACAGGACACACGTCAGCCTCTTTCGCAATACACACCATGTTTGCTTACCTTTAATGCAAAAGGGAAGCTTGTTTAGTCCTCACTTGAATCAGGTTCAAAGGAGAGGGCAATTTGCATATCAGATGCAAACTTTAGCCAGTTCTTTTGTGCTGTCTTCATTTTTTGAGAAAATGGAAAATCCAAGCTCGCACATGTATGATGTCGTGAAGGGCAATGGCAACAAAATGCTTCTCTTACTCAACAGTGGATACTCTTGGGAGATTCGACTCCAGAATGCTGACAGCCTTTTGGGCTTTTGGCCTGTTTTTAATGTGGTATCACAGGTCAGATACAGCAGTGTCATCTTTTAATTTGGAGTCAGCTGTAATTTAATAACTGACTCTGGGGTCTCAACCTCAAAAAAAAATTTTCACCCACCACTTCTCTTTCAAAATATGAAACTTCTCTTTCCATTTGCCAGTACCTCCCTGCATATAACACATATGGGCTTTGCAACCTTATTTGCATTGGCACAATTCACAAAACCATACCTCAAGAAAGCATCTTGATATTGCTTTGTTCCCAGGTTATGTTTCTTCTTTGTAGGCTGCTAACCAGAGGCCAGGAGCTCTGTAGAGAACTAACACTAAAACTGCTCTGGCCTGCCCTGGGCTCCCCTGAGCAACTCTCTCCAGCAGATTATGTTGTGAAATCCTGTCCAATAGGTACACTGCCTATTAGAGTCTCTGGCTGTCTCGTATTTTTAAGAAAACTATCCAGCCTCACGGTCCTCTTTCCAGCAGCTGGAAAATGGAAGCAACTCTGCTCCGTGATTTAGATGCTTGATGTCAGGTGTACATGCTGGGCTCATGACCTCTGCTGCCTTCCGGTAGGAAGACTCCACATAGCAGCACCTGCCATTCTCAATGTAAACAAAGGTAGCGGCCACTGGGTGCTTCTCCCACTGCCGTGGGAACGGCGCAACCGATCATTCCGCAACCCTCCAACACCCATCCGCGGTTCGTGACCAGCACTTTGAAAAATCTGCCCTAGAATAAAGACATTTTAAATTGGAACTCTGGTCTCTCCAAATTACCACTAGCAATGATAGTTTTAATCTAATGCTCGGTATTAAAGGGTTGTGGGCAATTAAAACCAAATGGCAACTTGAATGATCAAGTTAGTGACTACCTACCAGAAAGAACAACCTCAATCAAGTCTCCTTCATGAATTTCTTCTGCTGATAGAAGTCTCTGTAGGATGTTCTCAGAATTGAGGTCATGGCGAAAGAGTAAGATCTTGTCATACATTCCAAAAAAGCCACATTCTGGGAACTAAAATAAAAACAGATTAGAAATGTACAGATGCCAAATTCTACTCATCTAATAAACAATTTATCTTCAGTTTGACTCAATCTTTAACACAAGTTTTATCAAAAAAAATCCAAACATGATGATGAATGGCCTTGTTTTTGTTGCTGTCACAACAAACTCTTGAAATCTGTTTTCTTCAAATAAAAAAAGTGTACATGACAACATGGTTAAATTGATATATATCAATACATATCTGGCAGTACATCACAATATATTAACTAATTGTGTCATTAAAGTGTAGAGGCAAATATTGAACTTTTAGACATTTTTTCTAAAATATTTGGGTTTTGCACTTAATTACCACAAAATTGCAAATCAATTCATAGTGATCATAGGATCACAACTAAAACTGTCCCTAATTTTGCACCACCTGGCAATCTCACTCAGAGGCACAGAATAATTTTAAAGCAGAAGAAAATCCCACTGGATTTCTGGATAGGATGGGTATAGAGGGATACGGAACTAGGAAGTGCTGAGGGTTTAGGCCAGGGGTGGGCAAACTTTTCCGTGCAAGGGCCACATTCAGAAATTCACAATTTTAAAGGGCCGCATAGTATATTAAGTAAAATAATTACTTCACCCGGTTAAGATTCTGGGCGCCTCATGTAGAACATAGAACAGTACAGCACAGAATGATGTTGTGCCGAGCAATGATCACCCTACTCAAGTCAACGTATCCACCCTATACCAGTAAGTAACCCAACAGCCCCCCCCCCCCCCCCCCATTAACCTTAAAAAAAAATTTATTTAAAAAAAAAAAAAATTTTTTTTAAATGACTTGGTGGGCCGCATAAAAACCTTTGGCGGGCCGCATGCGGCCCGCGGGCCGTAGTTTGCCCACCCCTGGTTTAGGCCAACGGTGGTATCATGACCGGTATAGGCTTGGCAGGCCAAAGGGTCTGTTCCTGTGGTGTCCTTTTCTTTGGTGCTGAGTTAAAGTCCCCAATTTATGACTGGCCAATTTCCTCTTTTTTTTAAAAAGGTAAAAAGTTGACGAAAGCATCTTTCCTGTTACCTATGGCTACTGTGTGAAAAAAGTTTTAAGAAAAATAACAAATCTCAGAATGGCACAGTATCTATTGGGACAACCTGAGGACATGAAAGATGTTACAAAACCTCACGTTTTTCTTAAAAGACTTTTATCATTAAATGGCTAAATGTACATGTAATTTACTGACAGGGCAATAAGCATTTATATACCACATTTATCACAGTAAACAAAAGCAGGGACCAACGTTGATCAACATAACAATTAGGAGATGTGACCAAAGATCATTGGTTGTAGGTGGTACAGGGATTTATGGAGAGAGTTCCAACATATAGTCTAGATGGCAAAAAGGTCTTCCAACATATGGTGTATATTTTCCACCTCCCCGCTTCATCAAGCCCCTGAGTTGGATCAGACTTTGAATTAGGATGCAGAGCCAGAGTAAGGATAGGGTGAGGCCACTTGGAAAATTGGTGAATGAGGATGACGAGTTCAAATTCAAAAACTTGGGGTTGGGGATGGAATTCTGTGAGGACAGGGAGGAAAACTTGTGATACAGGGGGCAAACACAAATTCATATCAAATGAAGCTCAGGTAGTTGGATACATGGAGTTCCATGATAAAGACAGCAGAAATAAAGAGTTCAGGGTTGGGATAGACTTTATTAGAGGTGGAAATAAGCATTCCTGGTGTTGGATAGAACAATGTGTCTGAGATTTTGCACTGATCAGTGAGGTTTTCTGAAGTATTATTCAGATATGGAGCTCAGTATTTTCAGACTAGAATCATTAACTGAAAACCCAAATAAAACAGTTTTTCTAATGAATCAGTTTAGATCGTTGCACTTCAATTTCTGATGAAGTTACAACAGATAGTTACTTTCATCATAGCCTACCATTAACAACTCATTTAAGTACATTTATTTCATATTCAATTAGTTTTATGGTTCTGCCATACTGATTCTATGGGCAGACTTCTCCCATTTGAAACTAAGTGCTGTGGCGGGGGCAGGAACATGGGAGTGTTTTCTGTTGTGATGGCTGGTGGGAAAATATGCTAACTCTTCCAATCCCGTGTCATTAATTATACACCTAGGTGATTCACACTGTATTCAGTGGCGGGGCAGGCCTGGATGGAACACAGTCCGCCGTCATGTTCAAGTGCCATATCACTGACCCACTATTGAGGAATGAAGGTGGACCATGTAAAAATGAGGATAGATCTGTAGATCTGTGCACAGTGGTACAGTCGTTAGCACTGCTGCCTCAGAGTGCCAGGAACCCGGGTTTGTTTCCGGCCTTGGGTGACTGTGTAGAGTTTGTACGTTCTCCCAGTGTCTGCCTGGGTTTCTTCCTGGTGCTCGAGTTTCCACCCACAGTCCAAAGATATGCAAGTTGGTGGATTGGCCATAATTAATGCACGGGATTGTGGGGGGTCGGTGCAGACCCGATGGACCAAACTGCCTCGTTCTGGACTGTAGGGATTCTATGGATATCCGGGAGCACTGAAATCGGAAGATGGATTCCTTGAGAACGAAGATGGGTGTCTTGGTACATTCTAAGGCCAGAAGAAGGATCCACTCCAGGACACCTAATCTATAAGGTCCAACTGTTGCTTCCCCAACCATTTCTGTGGTTTTCAGAGTCACAGACGTCCTCCATCCTGAACTCCGGAGCAGCCAAGGCATTGTTCAGATGTGTACCAACATCGGCACGACACATTGTTCCGAATAAGTTTTCTGCCGGCATCACAGAGAATTGGCATCCCAGTAAAAGGATGCAAATGAAGTACACGCCAGCCTCTGGTGGGTTTTCCAACCCACCATGGCAAGCACCAGCAGAAGATCCCGCTGTCAATTCACACCAGCGTGAAACCAATTTCTGGGCCTCCCGCCATATTCTCCCACCATCGAATACGTTGGCAGGGGCTTGGGAGAATTCCGACCTATATGTGTCAGACCATTGCAATTCAATGAAAAGATCTTATTGCAGCATTAAATGTAATGGCAACACAGTGCCAGCCCCTGACAAGAAGCTGTACGTGGCACACTGTAAACATGCTACTTCTTCAGTGCTGATGTTCAGATTGCGTGTGGAATGAATTAGAATTCCTTAACCCTTTGGGGATCACAGTAGTATTTGCTGCACCACATTCAAAACACAAGCGCCGAATGAATTGCTTTCATAAGAAGATTACAAATCAAGATAGCTTCCATGTGCTCAACAGTTTGTTCTCTTTCATGATTTGTGTTAGTGAAATACAGTTTGAATAGGGTAATAAGTGATTTAATCATTTTTTTATTTCAAAATTTCACTCCAGAGCCCCTCCAAGGTCAAAACAAATCCCAAGTGCCACAGATGCAAACTTAGTGATTAAACCTTTGTTGGAAGAGTGTTATAACAAAGAAAAGTGATGCAATTTATTGGTCTGATAGCCCATTATTGAATGTAACAAAAAACATCAGGAGCCATATTTTAAATTGCTGTTCAGTTAATTTAATGCAAATCTACAGCAAATTCCCAACACTCATTTACAATCAAAACCCAGTAACGAAAGGAAAATGAAATAGCATTAAAAGAAAGGTGTTACTGTATTTTATACAGGGACTCTTTTTACAGAAATTAGGACAAAACAGAACCTGGAATTGACCATGCTGAAGAAATGAAATGGATACACCTTTCCTTGGATTATCACAGCTGGAGAGTACAACGGCAGAACTGCACTCTGTTCCAACATCAGTGCTACAAAGTGGCCGCCTTGTTTCTTTTCAAAATCATAAATTGAAACATGTAACTCTAAATGTTAAATGATGTTGGCACCAACTCCTGTTTACCTCACAAAACTGAAACCCCGATTTCTATAGGTGTTCAACCCCAAGATGAAGCCTCTATTTCCACTGATCTTAACCCCCTTTGAAAATTCCACGGTTAACTCCTAATTCTAAATCCCTTGGGCTGGATTCTCCGAGCCTCCGCGCCAAAATCGCGTTCGACGCAGGGGCGGAGAATGGCCATTTACCCAGAAATCAGGCCCGCCGCCGCTTAAGCGATTCTCCAGTCCCCGGAGAATTGGTTGCATGCAGTCTACACGGCTCGGGTAGGGGGCCATTACAGAAACTCCCCCGCGATTCTCCACGCAAAACTGGCCAAGTTCCCGACGGCGTGGTTCTAACCACGTATCGGCCGTCAGGAGCCTCGGGTGGCGGCTGCGGACTGGTGGGGGCCGGGGTGATCAATCACCGGTGGTGGGGGGTCCTCATGGACGGCCAGGGGAGCGATCAGGCATGCCTAAATTTTTGATGGCCGTCCGCGATACGAGTCCGCCATGTCGCACAACACGGCCGCCGCCGTGCACATGCACGGACTCCCAACCGTAAGTGCAGGGCCCCATATCCGCAGCCAGAGCTACGAGAAGCACTCCGGGGCCCTGCCAGCCCCTGCAAGGTAGGAGAATCACTCAGGACTTTTTTAAGGGAAGTCCAGAGTGAAACGCCAGCGATTTTACACTGGTGAGGGGACATAGCCCCATTTTTGGAGAATCCAGCCCCTTATGTTTTCATAACTCCCATGAAAACCTTAGAGGATAAATGAGAAGGGGCACAAGATGACAACATTGATAATCAAAGGACTGACTTCACACAAGAACTGTCCAACAAGTCCAACTTTTGTACAAATATATTTCCACATGATTGGAAAAAATAAACAGCCAAACATCTTGCAATTTCAACAAATACCAAGAAGCCCAGTTTTTCCAGGATATGACTAGCACAAATACAGAGTAACTTCCTATTCTGCAGGAGTACTACTAGGGCTTCCATGCCTATAACTTGCAAAATAGGATTAGAAAAACAATTCTGACCTTATAAGGGTCAAATCATCTGCAGCAGTTGCCATAGCAGCTTTCAAAGCTTTCCATAGAAAGCATCCTATCTGGCTGCATCACAGCCTGGTATGGCAACTGCTCGGCCCAGGACCACAAGAAACTTCAGAGACTCGTGAACACAGCCCAGTCCATCACACAAACCTGTCTCCCATCCATTGACTCCATCTACACCTCCTGCTGCCTGGGGAAAGCGGGCAGCATAATCAAGGATCCCTCCCACCCAGCTTACTCACTCTTCCAACTTCTTCCATCGGGCAGGAGATACAAAAGGCTGAGAACACACACGAACAGACTCAAAAACAGCTTCTTCCCCACTGTTATCAGACTCCGAAACGACCCTCTTATGGACTGACCTCATTAACACTACACCCCTGTATGCTTCACCCAATGCCAGTGTTCTCTAATTACATTGTGTACCTTGTGTTGCCCAATTATGTATTTTCTTTTATTTCCTTTTCTTTTCATGTACTTAATGATCTGTTGAGCTGCTCTCAGAAGAATACTTTTCACTGTATCTCGGTACACATGACAGAAAAACAAAATCCAATCCAAAATCCAAACAATTTCCCTTTTAAGACAACCATTTACATTGCAGTCTGGTGCAGGATCACCCACATCATGTATCTACGCATATTGATGTGAGTGATCCTGCACCAGACTGCATTGTAAATGGTTGCCATTCACCTACATCATGTATCGGTGCATATTAGGTGCGGAATTCATGTGGCTCCATACATGGGGCCACATGAATTCCACACCTTCAAAACCGTTCAAGACTTCTCAAAAATGTGATAGTCTACTCTCACCAATTGCACAGTAATACACAATGATTATTTTGCTTTCTTTAAAAAATGGGTGGGGTATATTCCCTGGCACGTGAAAAAAAAATCAAAACAGACTGATGTACATCCTTATTTAGGAAAGAATATAACTGCGTGAGGAGTTCAGGGAAGGTTCATTAGACTGACTCCTGGGATGATGGGTTATCTTATGAGTAAAGGTTGAACAAGTTGGGCCTATTCTCATTGAAGTTCTGAAGAATGAGAGGTGATCTTATTGAAACATACAAGATCCTGAGGGAACTTGGCAGGATGGATGCGGAGAGATGTTTATCCTTGCAGGGGAGTCCAGGACTAAGGGACAGAGTTTAAAAAATTAGGAGTCTTCCGTTTAAGACGGAGATGAAGAGAAATGTTTCCTCTCAAAGGGTCATTAGTCTGTGGAATTCTCTTCCCCAGAAAACAATGGAGACTCATTAGGCAGAATTCTCCTATTTTGAGACTAAGTGCAGTGGTGGACTGCTCCGATGGTCCTGCGATCAGAATAGGGGGATCCCGTGCCAGATTCAGTCACAGCTCATCAATTTATGCAAAAGCAAGCCCCCCACACCTATGACTCTCCAGGGGATCCGCCACCCATCTTCAGCTGACAGGTTTGAAGGTCCCAGCGCCATATTTAAATACCAGCCCAGCACACGTCGTATAATTTTCTCTCTCGCCCAACTGTATTCACCAGACAATGCAGCATATCAGCAATAAAGAGGGAACAGGGTAGCAGCCTTAATATAATAGTAATAATAACAATCTTTATTAGTGTCACAAGTAGGCTTACATTAACACTGCAATGATGTTATTGTGAAAAGCCCCTAGTCGAACCCAAGACTCTGGTGCTGTGAAGCAACAGTGCTAACCACTGTGCGACCGTGCCACCCTGTTGTGTCACACCTGTAAAAAATTGATATCGTTAAGGCACGGTAGCTCAGTGGTTAGAACCGGTGGTTCTCAGCTCCCGGGTCCCAGGTTCGATTCCTGGCTTGAGTCACTGCCTGTGCGGAGTCTGCACGTTCTCCCCGTGTTTGTGTGGGTTTTCTCCCACAGTCCAAAGATATGAAGGTTAGGTGGACTGGCCATGCTTAATTGCCCTTAGTGTTCCAAAAAAAAAAGGTTATGTGGGGTTACCCGGATAGAGTGGAGCTGTGGGCTTAGGTGGGGTGCTCTTTTCAAGGGCCGGAGCAGACTCAGATAGGCCGAATGGCCTCCTTCTGCACTGTAAATTTTATGATAACGTTCTGCTGAATATTAAAATCAAAAAACCCATGCTACTTCCAGCATCAGGAAGAGTAGCCGATGCAGAACTACCGTATGGGGTCCATGGCCACGGAAAGGGAACAAATAAGCAGTTGTAAATATGTATAGTGATCAGGTGTTTGTTCTCTCATTGTACTTTAGTCTATATTTTCTGTGTAACATCAGTCTTCCCTTAGTTGCCTTACCAAATACTATGGGCACAATTCTCCAGAAAAATTGCCAAGCGCTGTAGTGAGCGGGAATTGCCGCGTGTTTCCCGGCGATGCCAGCAACACTTTTGAACTTTAATTGATCCACTTAACGAGGCCTCACAGGCTTCCCATCCCGAATGCCGGCTCGCCCGGACCGCACCCCCCAGGCACCCGCTAACAACGTCAAGCAGAACTTGCTCAGCCAACCCCAGCCAGCTGGCAAAAATGGTGGCAAGGAGACTGGTCCCAAGATTCGGGTATGCTGCCCTGGGGAGGCTCCTGGATGCGGTGGAGGCCAGGAAGGATGTTCTGTTCCCGAAGGTCCTGGAGGGTGAGCCACAAGACAGCCAGTGCTGTCTGGGACAAGGTGGCAGCAGCAGTCAGCTCGGGCAGTGTGACCAGGAGGACTAGCTTCCAGTGTTAGAAGGTCAACGACCTTCACCTGACAACCAGAGTGAGTAGATACCAACGTCTCACCCCCCCCCCCCCCAGGCGACACCCATCCCTCCCTCCATCCCACTCTCCCTTCAGCATTCCCTGCACCCACCCCTTCAACCCTCCCTTCACACACACACACACACACACCCCCCCCCCCCCCCCCCCCCCACCACAACTGTGAACCACGCATGTGGCTAACGATGCCCTCTGCCTTCAGGAAAAGCTCTCCCAGAATCAACGTGAGAGGGCCCAGACTGGCGGTGGGGTGCGTGCCAGACTTGAGAATCCTCACCTCCTTCGAGGAGCGAGCCCTGGAGGTGACTGAGGAGAGGGCGGGCACCATCGCGGAGGCTGGCAGATGCTGCAGAGGTGAGGAGCCACCGGGGCCCCTCTGGAGGATCTGTCAAACATGAGTAGTGATTGCCTTACTGACTGACCCCCCCCCCCCCCCCCAACCGACCATATGTCCAGGTCCTCCAGCCAATGGAGCAGGCCCATTCCAGGCGGCATCAAATCCCGACTCTGAGAAGGCCACCTCGGAGGAGAGCTCAGAGGATGCAATTGTTATAGTCGTGGCACAGCTGTCATCCCCACCCTCCACCAGCACAGATACACGCACCTCGGTGGGAAATGTTAGTGGTCAGGCTTCTGGGGCACAATCTGGTGAGCACCACACTGCTAATGATGTAGATCATGTGGAGGCATGAACCCCAAGGCACAGAGTTTTCCGGAGCTGATGGAGACGATAGGGAGTGGCCTGGACATTCAAAGGGAGATGTCAGCATCACTCCAGCAGATCCATAGCCGATTGGAGGAGTGCCAGCGGCTACGAGCACATGAGATGGAGTCAATGAGTGGCACAGAGGCCAACACTGCTAGGGTGGCGACCGCAGGGGAGGGCCTGGTGCATGGCGTCAGCACCATGAATGAAGGTGTCCAAGGCATTGCACAGTCGGTGATGGCACTGGCTGAGGGTCTCGGCAGTATGCCTACCTCGCTGAGGGATGTCATCCAGTACCAGGCCGACCTTGATGGGGTTCTGCGGGACATGTCCCACTCTCAGGTGGGAATGGCCGAGGTGCTGTGGAGCCTGTCCCAGTCGCAGATGGGCATGGCTGAGGCACTGCAGAGCATGGCCCGATCACTGGGAGGGGGATGTGTCCCAGTCACTGAGGAGATTTGCCGAGGGCATCGACACAATGGTGTGGACCATGGGGAACCACCAGGGCTTGCAGAGCCAGATGATGCAGGGGCAGCAAGGACCCAAACCAGCTGCCGCTCCATCCCAAGGTGAACCCCAGTACCGCATGCGCATCAACTGGTAGGAGATGGCGCGGAGAGCCAACCTGGACCCATCCCATGGGGCAGCGGCGGTGGCTACCAGCACTCCTGACTTCCACCCCTCTGATGAGGCCGCGCCTCGGGGTCAGCACACGGGACAGGCCGGCACGGCTGTGCAAGTGCCGTCGCGGGGCCCTCCGGCGCCAGAGGACGCCCGCCGGTGGCATTGAAAGCCACGGGACAAGGTAAGCAGCTGGCTGCCCCCACCTCAGATGTGCATCCTGGGGAAACACCAAGACGTAGTGGTAGATCTAGGAGGGCCAGGCCAGGCACGTTGAGTATCACTGAGGGCACGGGGGTAGGGGAGAGGCACTGTCGTGAATGGGGTATTGTACAGCACATTAAACAACTTTTTGCACAACTATTATGATGCCTGCCACTTTCTTCCGCAATGCGGGCTGAACCACAGCACTTTGCCTGTCTATCCAGACATCCCCTCCATCCCCGTTGCACCCACCCCACCATCGCAGGCTGGTCGCATCGTAAACGGTTTGGTGCCTGACGCGGTTCCCGTTTTTGGCCTCTCCCGCTATTTACCGGCCTCGTTATGCTTGAACGCGAGTGTAATGAGGTTGGAAGATCGTGTCCTATGTGTGGCTATGAAACCTGTAAACTAATCGTGCAACTTGAAATATGTAACATTGTGAAAACCAATAAAAACATTTCGGAAAAAAAGCAAAATATTGCAGGAGCTGGAAATCCGAAATGCAAACAGAAAATACTGGGGAAACTCAGATCTGGCAGCATCTGTGGAGAGAAACAAAGTTAACATTTTGAATCTGTATGACTCTTCTTCAGAGCTAAGGGGCGGGATTCTCTGACCCCCCGTCGGGTCGGAGAATCCCGGGGGGGCAGCACGAATCCCACTCCGACGCAGGCTGCCATATTCTCCAGCGTTGTTTCTTGGATGGGGGCGGGATTCACGCCACGCCGGTCGGGGGCTGTTGGCTGTGGATTTCTCCCCACCCCCCCCCCCCCCTCCGCAATTCTCCAAGCCCCAAAGGGCAGAGCGGCCGTCCGTTTTTGGCCAGTCCTGCCAGCGTGAATCACTCACATCTGACACAGATGGCACCTTGCAGGTAAGTCGGTGGGAGCGGTCCTTTGGGGGGGGGGGGGGGGGGAGAGAGAAGAGATCTGACCCTGTGGGGACCACCGATCTGCGGGCGGGCCTGTTCCGTGGGGGCACTTCTTCCTTCCATGCCGGAAGAGCTGTAGGGCCTGTAGGGCTCCGCCATGGCCGGCGCTGAGAAGAGAACCCCCCGTGCATGCACCAAAATACGCCGGCCGGTCTGCGCATGCGCGGAACCACGTCGGCGGTTCTGCGCATGCGCAAGATCATGCTGGCTCTTCGGCACCGGCAGGAGTAGCCCCAACCCCTCCTGCGTCCACCTAGCCCCCGAAGGTGCGGAGAATCAGGGGCTGTTGATGCCAGAGTGGTTAGCGCCGGTTCTCCCGCCAGCGTGGGGACATAGTCCCCAGAAGGGTGAATCCCACTGAAAAAGAGAGAGAAATGTGACAGATTTTATACTGTTTAAGAGTAGGTGTAGCAAAGTAAAAGGTCAGGGATAGGTGGGGGCTGTGCAGAAATTTGGCAAATATGTCATGGAACAAGACTAGCAAATATGACATGGAAAAAGACTAAAGGAGGTGCTTATAGTGGCACAAAAGGTAAAATAGCAGAATGTGTTAATAGCAGATCAAGGGTAAGCGCTCTGTGAAAGCAAAACTTAAGAACAAGTGACAGTTGGCCCTGTGGGTTGGTGGGGGAAGTGGATTAAATAAAAGGGTTTCAGGTGGAGAAGACAGTTCATGGTGTGTATATACTATACAATATTTCTTTTAAAGTTCTGCTTTATTGTTGTGGCAAATGTATATTTTATAAATCTATTAATTTGGCTCTTGTGTTGTATGGCTGTAACTGTTTCACCCAAGTCGCAAGAATCCAAAATAGCCTCACCTTGCCATTTAGTACAAGAATTTGCACTCCAGGAATGAGGAAAGGCGCAAACAAAACAAAATAGTTGCACTAGAATGCAGAAATGTATCCCACGTATTTACTTGCAAGATCTTCTTGAGGGACCCAAAAAAACCCAGAAGTTTTGACCCTTGTAGCCAATCTTTTTCTATTAAGGGTTATACAGATTGATGGCTTAAGTGTCTTCCGCTCCTTGAACTAGACCCAACCCTTGATCATGTAGGCTGTTACAAAATGTCCTTTAGAGCATCATATACTATAGTAATGAAATTGGACACTAAGAGGTGCGCAATATTCTATCTCTATATTTTCTTACTCCCACTTGGAAGTGGAGCAGCTGGCTACTGCTCTGCATCCTCTCAGGATAGCTCAACTAAGACAACATAAATATAAGCTAGGGGCTTGAAACACAAATCCTACTAGTCACTAACAGCGCAGTGTTCCCGGTAACATCCTGCAGAAGCAAGGAAAGTATAGTCAAATCATGTAGGGGGGAAAATAAAACACAGCTTTACCTGAAATATCTTTAAAGCAGCTTTGTATATAATTATACCACTGCACTGCTTCATAAGTCCGTAAAATTATATCATTGTGCACTTTCAAAAATGGTTTGACGTAGGTTAATATAGCAAGTTACTTAATGCCTCTAAATCATCCATTAGAACGCCACTTTGCTGAGTCACCATGTTAAAACACATTTCAGAAAGACACAAAGCTGCATCTATTTCTGCAGCAAAAATACTAGGTTCTGCTGCTTCGTGGGATTGTCATTTCAAGCATTTATCACAAAGTGCAAATGATAAATTTTGGTCTGAACAGTGTTCCATCAGGATGTGAGTTGAAGTGCCAAGAATATTGAGGTGTTTACTAATCAAAAATCCAAATCTTGTCATGAGATCAACAATACACATTAATTGCAGAAAACGGAATAATCAATGTCATTTGTCGGAGAATAATTGGGAATACATCGATGAATCAACTCTTTGATCATTAAAATGCCTGTTTTACAGATATTTCTAATTTCCATTTTTAAAAACCACAAATTGTGATGAATGTAAGAAATTGGTATATATATTGTATTTTATATGTGTGGCAGTAATGTTTTTTAATGCCCAAGTTCAGGTATATCTGTTGCAGTAATATTATTAAATAATCTAGGTTAAGGTTTCCAGACACTGTCTGCATAATTTGCAATTAAGATGTCATGAAAGAAAGATCATCATTCATTCCAACCATGTATATAGTTTACCTATATAAAGCTAATGGAGTTTTGTTTATAACATTTTCTGGGATTTAGATAATGGAGGGGTTGTGATTAGTCTTAGTAAGCTGGTCACAACCCAGTTAGTGGGATAGAGATGTGATTAATGGGAGGAGCCAGGTCTGTAGAAGGCAGTTTGGAACAAAGAACAAAGAAAATTACAGCACAGGAACAGGTCTCAGCCTGCACCGACCATGCTGATCGCCTGAACTAAAACCTCCCTACCCTTCCGGGGATGATAACCCTCTATTCCCATCCTATTCATATATTTGTCAAAGTCACTATCGTATCTGCTTCCACTACCTTCCCCAGCTGCGGGTTCCAGGCTCCCACGCCCTTTGTGTAAAAAAACACTTGCCTCGTACATCTCCTTTAAACCTTGCCCCCGCGCCTCGTACATCTCCTTTAAATCTTGCCCCTCGCACCTTAAACATATGTCCCCAAGTAATTGACAATTGACTCTTTCACCCTGGGCAAAGGCTTCTGACTATCCACTCTGACCATGCCCCTCATAATCTTGCAGACTTCAATCAGGTCGCCCCACAACCTCCGCCGTTCCAATGAGAACAAACCAAGTTTCTCCAACCTCTCCTCATAGCTAATGCCCTCCATACCAGGCAACATCCTGGTAAATCTTTTTTGTACCCTCTCCAAAGCCTCCACATCCTTCTGGTAGTGTGGCGACCAGCATTGAACACTATATTCCAAGTGCGGCCTAACTATGGTTCTATAAAGCTGCAACGTGACTTGCCAATTTTTAAACTCAATGCCCTGGCCAACGAAGGCAAGCATGCCTTGTGCCTACTTCTTGACTACCTTCTCCACCTGCGTTGCCACTTTCAGTGACCTGTGTACCCAGATCCCTCTGCCTATCGATACTCTTAAGGGTTCTACCATTTACTATATATTGCCTATCTGTATTAGACCTTCCAAAATGCATTACCTCACATTTATCGGGATTAAACTCCATCTGCCATCTCTCTGCTGACGACCCCAACCAATCTATATCCTGCTGTATCCTCTGACAGTCCTTATCGCTATCCGCAATTCCATTAGCCTTTCTGCTGTCCACAAACTTACTAATCAAGCGAGTTACATTATCCTCCAAATCATTTATATATATTACAAACAGCAAGGGTCCCAGCACTGATCCTTGAGGAACGCCACTAGTCACAGCCCTCCATTCAGAAATGCACCCTTCCACTGCTACCCTCTGTCTTACATGACCGAGCCAGTTCTGTATTCATCTTGCCAGCTCACCCCGTATGACTTCACCTTTTGTACCAGTCTGCCATGATGGAACTTATCAAAGGCCTTACTAAAGTCCATGTAGACAACATCGACTGCTCTACCCTCATCAATCACCTTCATCACTTCCTCGGAAAACTACATCAAGTTAGTGAGACACAACCTCGCCTTCACAAAATCATGTTGCCTCTCGCTAATACGTCCACTTGTTTCCAAGTGGGATCAAATCCCGTCTCGAAGAATCCTCTCCAATAATTTCCCTACCACTGAAGCAAGGCTCACCGGCCTGTATTAACCTGGATTATCCGTGCTACCCTTCTTAAACAAAGAAACAACATTGGCTATTCTCCAATCCTGTGGGACCTCCCCTGTAGCCAATGAAAATAGAAAGATTTCTATCAAGGCCCCAGTAATTTCCCCCCTTGCCTCTCTCTTTATTCCACAGTATATCCCATCAGGCCTTGGGTACTTGTCTATCTTTAAAAAAAAAAAATTTAGAATACCCAATTCATTTTTTCCAATTAAGGGGAAATTTAGCATGGCTAATCCACTTAATCTGCAAATCTTTGGCTTGTGGGGTGAGACCCACGCAGACACGGGGAGAATGTGCAAACTTCACAAGGACAGTGAACCAGGGCCAGGATCAACCCCGGGTCCTCAGCACCGCACGGCAGCAGTGCTAACCACTGCACCACCATGCCGTTCTGGGACTGGTCTATCTTATGCTTTTCAAGACCCCCAATACCTCAACATGACCCAAATTATCTACACATCCTTCCCTTGACTCATCATCCACCAAGTTCTTCTCTTTGGTGAATACTGACGTAAAGTTATCTAAATTTAATACTGCGCACATTTCCCCAGGCTCCACACATAGATTCCCCAGATTCCCTCCCCTGTCCTTGAGTGGACCAACCCTCTCCCTGGCTATCCTCTTGCTCTTTATATATGGATAAAAAGCTTTGGGATTTTCCTTAATCTTGCTGGCCAATTACTTTTTGTGACCCCTTTTAGCCCTGCTGCCTCCTTGCTTAAAGTTTCTTTCTACTTTCCTTGTATTCTGCACTTGCTTTGTGTGT
Source organism: Scyliorhinus canicula (assembly GCF_902713615.1). Classification (NCBI taxonomy): domain Eukaryota; kingdom Metazoa; phylum Chordata; class Chondrichthyes; order Carcharhiniformes; family Scyliorhinidae; genus Scyliorhinus; species Scyliorhinus canicula. Next base: position 285,583,104 of record NC_052146.1, on the reverse strand, counting down.
TCCCAGCCTCCTAGCCTTTGCAAATGCTTCCTCCTTCTTTTTGACTAGGCTCACAATATCTCTCGTTATCCAAGGCTACTAAAGCTTGCCAAACTTATCCTTTAGCCTTACAGGAACGTGCCGGTCCTGAATTCCTATCAACTTAAACTTGAAAGCCTCCCACATGCCAGATGTTGATTTGCCTTCAAACATCTGCCCCCAATCTACATTCTTTAGTTCCTGCCTAATATTGTTATAATTAGCCTTCCCCCAATTTAGCACCTTCACCTGATGACTGTACTTATCTTTATCCATCAGTATCTTAAAGCTTACTGAATTGTAGTCACTGTTCCCGAACTGCTCCCCTACTGAAACGTCGACCACCTGGCCGGACTCATTCCCCAATACTAGGTCCAGAACAGCCCGTTCCCTAGCTGGACTGTCTACATACTGTTTCAAGAAGTCCCCCGGATGCTCCTCTAAAACTCTGCTCTATCCATGCCCCTAGCACTAACTGAGTGCCAGTCAACATAGGGGAAGTTAGAATCACCCACTACAACAACTCTGTTACAAAGACCAAAGAACAATACAGCATAGGACCATGGCACCTACCTAAACTAAAACCGTCTGCGCTTATGGAGTCCGTATCTTTCCATTCCCACCCTATTCATATATTTGTCTAGATGACCCTTAAATGCCGCTATCCACCACCTCCCCAGGTAGCGTGTTCCATATATTTACCACCCTCTGCGTACAAAACTTGCCTCGCACATCAGTTCTAAACTTTTCCCCGTACACTTTAAACCTATGTCCCCTAGTATTGGACTCTCCTACCCTAGGAAAGAGTATCTGACTATCCACTCTGTCCATGCCATTCATAATCTTGTAGACCTCTATCAGTTCGCCTTTCAACCTCTGTCGTTCCAGTGAGAACAGACCAAGTTTATCTAACCTCTCCTCATTGCTAATGCCCTTCATACCAGGCAACATCCTAGTAAACCGCTTCTGTACCCTCTCAAAGCATCCACGTTCTTCTGGTTGTGTGGCGACCAGAATTGTACAGAATATTCCAAATTAGGCCCAACTAAGGTTCTGTACAGCTGCAACATGACTTGCCAATTTTTATATTCAATGTCCCAACCAATGAAGGCCAGCATGCCGTATGCCTTCTTGACCACCTTATTCACCTGCATTGCCACTTTGTGATCGGTGGACAAGCACGCCCAGATCTCTCTGCCTGTCAGTACTCGCAAGAGTTCTACCATTTATTGTGTAATTCCTGCATGCATTGGACCTTCCAAAGTGCATTACCTCACACTTGTCCGGTTTAAACTCCATCTACCATTTCTCCGCCCAAGACCAGTTTATATCCTGCGCTGACAGTCCTCTTCGCTATCCGCAACACCACCAATTTTTGTGTTGTCTGCAAACTTACTAATCAGACCAGCTACATTTTCTTTCAAATCATTTATATACACCACAAACCAGTTTAGTTACATCTACACCGTGCCAGAATCTGTCTATATATCTGTTCCTCTATCTGCCGCTGGCTGTTGGGAGGCCTACCGTAAACCCACAACATTGTGACTACACTCTTCCTATTCCTGAACTCTAATAATAATAATCTTTATCAGTGTCACAAGTAGGCTTACATTAACACTGCAATGAAGTTACTGTGAAAAGCCACTAGTGGTCACACTGCGGCACCTGTTCGGGTACACTGAGGTAGAATTCAGAATGTCCAATTCACCTGACAAGCACATCTTCCGGGACTTGTATGAGGAAACCAGAGCACCCGGAGGAAACCTACTCTGGCACGGGGAGAATGTGCAGACTCCGCACAGACAGTGACCCAAGCAGGAATCGAGCCCGGGACCCTGACGCCGTGAAGCAACAGTGCTAACCACTGCACTACCTTGCCACCCTACCCATATTGCCTCGCTGTATGAGCTCTCCGAGATGTCATCTCGCAGTACAGCTGTGATATTCTCCTTAACCAGGAGTGCACCTCCCCCATCCCTTTTACATCCCCATCTATCCCGCCTCAAACATCTGTAATCTGGAACGTTAAACTGCCGTCAATCCTGCCCTTTCCTTAACCAAGTCTTTGTAATGGCAACAGCATCATAGTTCCAAGCACTAATCCAAGCTCTCAGTTCATCGGCTTTACCTGTTACACTTCTCGCATTGAAACAAATACACTTACGTCCACCAGATCCTCTTTGATCAGCAACCACACCCTGCCTGTTCTTCCTCCCAGTCTTTCTAGCCCTACTCTCTAGTTCCTCTTCAGTTAATTCACCTTTGCTTTGGTTCCCAACCCCTGTCAAACTAGTTTAAAACCTCCAGTGTGACACTAGTAAACCACACGGCCAGAATATTAATGCCCCTCCAGTTTAGATGTAACCCATCCCTTTTGTACAGGTCCCACCTGCCCCTGATCCTAACGGTACAGAGATCAGAAACCCTCCCTCCTACACCAGCTGTTTATCCACGTATTGAGCTGTACTATCTTCCTATTTCTATCCTCACTGACACGTGGCACAGGGAGTAATCCTGAGATTACAACCCTCGAGGTCCTGCTTTTTAACTTTCTACCTAACTCCTTAAACTGCTACTGCAGGACCTCATCACTCTTCCTACTGATGTAGTTAGAACCAATATGTACCATCATCTCTGGCTGTTCATCCTCTCCCTTCAGAATGCTTACTGCCCGTTCAGAGATGTCTTGGACCCTGGCACCAGGGAGGGAATCCACATCCTGAAGTCTCTTTCACGTCCATAAAAGTGCCTATTTGTATTCCTAACTATGGAGTCCCCTATAAATATTGCTCTAGTGCTCTTTGTCCCTTCCTGCTAACAACAGAGACAGCCATGGTGCCACTGCTCTGGCTGCTGTTATTCCCTGATAGGCCACCCCCCCCCTCCCCAAACCATCTAAAACAATATACTTGGTAGAGGGGGACAACCACAGGGGATTCCTGCACTGTCTGCCTGCCCCTTTTATCTAGCAGTCACCCATCTATCTGCCTACACCTTGGGTGTCACCACATCACTAAGACTCCTGTCTATGATGCTTTCCTCACCTTCATGCTCCTAAGTGCATCCAACTGCTGCTCCAACCTATCCATAGGTCTATGAGGAGCTGTAATTTGGGTGCACTTCCTGCAGATGTAGTTGTCCGAGACGCTGGAACCATCACAATCTCCCACAGCACTTAACCCCACTGTCCGACATTTTTACCAATTAAATTATCTTACTATGACTTATCGCTGCTGATACCCGAGGTAGGTCTTTATATTACTTACCTTCTCAGGATGCTCACTGGATCTTTCCCTCTTTAAATACCACACTGCTCCAAATTACCAAATTTCAATCCCACTATGGCTGCCTCACTCAGGCTCTCTCCCACTTCACGTGCACAAGTTTGGGTTTTGGTGGGAGCTTTGATCTTAGCAGCAGCTTTTGTAAAATGCTGTCAGATTAAGCAGTAGTCTGACAAAGACAAGAATCTGCAGGTCGTTTCCTGACAGGATCTCTCTCTTCAAGCAGAATTTCCAAGAAATCTCTATTCAACTGTACTGCAGGTGACGCTGTTTTTGCTAAGTATTGCTTTTGACCGGTGATGGGTTTTGCTTGATTGGAGATAGAAAAGGTATCAGTTAGAAGTTAAAGTGTTTCCACGGTGGTTAAGAATTATTTTGACTGTTAATTTTAAGCTATTTTCTGTGATGTTAATGCCGGTTAATCCTGTGTAAATAATGTTTCTTTTAATGTAACGTATCTTTAGAACCACTCCTGGAGCAAAGTATCCTTTCCTCTCAGTTTTACAAACATTATAAAAGTGTTTGGAATTCTTATCCGGCATCCTACCAAATGTTGGAGCCTGGCCCAGGATCTTAAAGTGCAAACTAATGGAGACACCTTGAATTCTGAACACAAGCTTTAAACTTCAATTTGTGGCAAAGCGGTTACATAAAGAGACTTACATTTATATAGCATCTTTCAGACAAGTGAAATAATTTGAAATATTGTCACTGTTGTAATGTAGGAAATGTGGCAGCTAATTTGTGCACAGCAAGCTCCAACAAACAGCAATGTGATAACGACTAGTTAACCTGATTTTGTGAAGTTGATTGAGGGATAACTATTGGTCACAACACTGGGAATTAATTTGTTGGTCTTCATAGAAACAGTGCCATGTGATCTTATTTTGTGTGAGAGGCAGATAGGGTCAGCCATCTGAGCCATGGATGAGACACAAGAATTAATGTGTCAAGGAGTGAGAGTGCCATAACACAACCCTGTTGACCTCACTGTGGGTCTCAATGGGTTCCATTGTTGCCCGGTAATAGGTGACCTTAACCATCATATTGTCATGAAAAGAGTAGATTATATGGAGCAGCTTCAGTGGGCTCCCGATTTTAGCAAACAGCTTAAATAGACCATTTTTACTCATGTGATTGAATGCCTTGGTGAGATCGAGCAAGGCAATGTACTTCGCCTTTTTGTTTGTCCATCGCATTTCTCGGACGGCTGCCAAACTCAGATGATCATGTCAATTGTGGATCTTCCAGCTCTGAAATCACACTGGGATTTGGGACAGATGCATTCATCCAGGACCTGCAGTCTAAGAAGGGCAATATGGGCAAATATTGTTTCCCACGGTGTACAGCAGGGAGATGCCACGACAATTGCCGTGGTTGCCGAGGTCGTCCTTGTTCTTGTAAAAGATTCCTTTGCAACACAAAAATCCTGGGACACTGCACCATCCCTCCAGAAGAGACACAGAAGTTCATGCAGATTCTGCGAGAATGCAATTTTCCCTGCTTGATCAGTTCAGGTTGTTGAACTGTGTTTGACTTGTGTCCAGCAGGTCAAAGTGATGAGTCTAGTTTGTGGATTAAGAGAATTAGCAATCTTTCCACTTTTGTGAACTAGATTGCTTCTCCTTTTCAGCCCACACCACTGGTTAGCAGCAGTGTGAAAAGATAGCCAAATGTGTACATTTCTCCATCAATGCAGGTAGCCCTCAGACTTTTGACACAATTGGGTCCTGAAAGCCGGGTCATAACTTGAATTGTCGCAAGTCAGAACTGCTTTTCCCATAGGTACGATGTTAAAAATGGGTGATTGGTTCGTGAACCTTCATATGTCTCTGTGCTTGGTAGTCCCAGGTGTTGGTAAGCAACTTGTATGAAGCTATTTGACAGCCAATAATTCACTGCAGGAGATTAAACCGCACAGATACACGAGGAGTTGAGTCTAGTGTGGTGCTGGCATATTTACTGTGCTCTCATGCTCTTAGTGTAAGTGTCTGTCTCAATTAGGCACACATAACCAAGACAGATAGCACTGTCTCTCTCACTTCACTACTCCCTGTCCATCTATCATCCTGTTGCCTGTCTTTATACCTCTATACTACAAGGTCACATTTTTATCAGAAAATTGGAGGGAGATTTATCAGCTCCCACAGGCTCGTTTGGGATCAGTGATCCAAATATATAAAAAACAAGTGGCGCAGATATCTTTTGGTCAAAAACCTACGTTGCAAAGCCAAAACAGAGTGCAAGTTTATAAATGTCGTCGGTGCCATTCATTGTAATCTGAAAATCATTAAGTCGAGAACTGCCTGTACACAGCCTTGCCATCTGCAAGTCCTCAGCTGTGCCTCCTTGTGGCAATACAATGAAACTGGGACCCTTGCAGCCTTAGGCTAAAGCTTCAGAGAAACTAGGAGGAGATTTGGCTCCCTGGCATACAGCGTGCAAGCCCACTGACATGTGGACACACCCTGGCACGCATGAACCAAACTTCTAGTTATAAGCAAATAGCTCCACTGCTTTATCGATGCCGCGGGAAGGTTGAAAGGGTGCAAATCGTGACAAAAAAATCTGGAGTAAATATAGTTTACGCTGAAAGTGCACCAAGTTACTACTCTTAAATAAATCAAGGAATGTATTTAAATATTATTTTTTTAAAAAGATAATACATGCTGAAATTGTGTCTGATATTATTAACTCATGGGAAATTTTACATTTGCCATATGTAAATGTATGTTGGAATTCAAACACAATTTTGAGGAAAGACCTTGAATTTCAATCTTGGCATTCATACGTGCACTCTTATTGATTGCATTTAAAAATTCACTCAATTAAAATAGGAAATTCGAGTCACTGGCATGGAATTAATGGATTAAATTTACTGAAGAATAGCATTTAATCCAGTTCAACTACCAGAAAGTCAAATTTAGGATCACAATGCTGTTAAACTGAGTATACAGTCAATTTTGGATGAGATGGAAGAGTTTTGAATCAATGACAGAAGTTACCAAAATTTCAAACTGTGCTGCAAGTGAACATTTCCACTTTAATCAATCTTTCAATCAGTTAGCTCCTAGCAGCATAATGATAACAGAGTGATACTGAAAAATTGATGAGTACATTGAACAGAGTAGTATACAATGACAATCACATCAGAGTGCGATAGTGATTATTTAACCTCTGCCATTGAAGATGGACAGAGAAAATGTTTTCACCGCCATTGTTCGTTATCTGTTCATCTGTAATTCAACTTAACTTGGCACACAGATAGGGAATAGCGCAAAGAAGAACTGATTGCGAATCCAGATCTCAGAATGTTTTTAAAGAATCCGTTAACACTGGGCAAGAGCGTGAAATAGCATTGGAAAACAGGGTAAAATAACATTGGAAAACAGGGTAAAATAACATTGGAAAAGAGGGTGAAATAACTTTACTTTAAAGAAAGCTGTGGATTATTTTATCTAGAATATTGCTGATCATTATGGTTTTAGAATATTGTGGATTGCCTCAGCTGTTGCATTGGAATTTGTCATAGCTGTCAAATTTTGAGTAGAGTTTTCAGAGCAGATTATTGATTGATTGGTTTCAAGCCTCCTCAGTGAGATGGAGGGCGTTAATAAAAATTGTCTGTTTTCAGCTGTTGTTTCAGAGCATCAACCAATTTGTGACACAAGCCATTCATTATTTGTGGAATATTTTAAGCTTTGTCTATGCAAAGTACTGTGTACATTCCGCCCACATAAAATAGTTTTACGAGATACATATTTTGGTTATTGCAGGAGGATTTCATAGAAGTTCAATTCAAGTTCAAATGAAATTCAATTAAATCCCACTACAATATCCAAAATATATATCTCCTAAAAATTGCTGTTCAATAAAGAACTCAAAATGAGAGAAATAGAACTTTTAAAAAGGAAACCTGCATACCAGGAGCAACACCAGGCATACTTAAAAATGAAATGTCAATCTCGTGAAGCTACAATATGACTACTGGTGTGCCAAACAGTATAAGCAACAAGTATTAGACAGAGCTAAACGATTCCACAACGAACACTTCAGATCTAAGCTCTGCAGTCCTGCCAAATCCAGCCTTGAATGGTGGTGGACAAAAATATTTTATACAAGTGTTCGGGATTGGAATGCACCACTTATAGGATGATTGATACAGATTCAATAGTAGTCTTCAAAAGTGAACACAACAAATACTTGTATAAACATTTGCAAATATGGGCAAAGAGTTGGGATCCAACTGGATTTGAAGCAGCTGGCATGGACTTGATGGACTGAATGGTCTCCTTCACTACTGTACTATTCTACAAGCCTATTCTACACCACTATAAATTCTTATGTCTGCACTCAGAATGGAAATTGCTTCTGTAAATGTGTTACACCCAGCTACCAGTGATGTTACAGGGCTTCCACTGATTGGGATGGTGTTATTACTGTATGGCGAGCTTAATTTGCATTATAAAGGTTGACAAGTGTGACCAGCTGATCTCCCATTACATTGTACGCAGTTGGAGAACATGAGCTGTCTCTAACTTGTCTCTAGCGCCTGTAGTTTCTCTCATTCCCCTTCGCCTTGCTCGCTCTGTCTCCCTCTGTCAGCATTAATGTCCTTTTGTCTCTCTCCTGCCACCATCTCATATTACAAATTAGAGTCTCTGTCTTACAGGTGTTATCCATGAATACTGACCTCTTCAAGATGTCAACTAAGGTTAAGATGCTAACTTCAAAAAAAAATTAAAGACCCAAACTTTAGCTTTTGTTCCATCTCTCCTGATACCAGGCTTGCTACTGAATGCTACAAGTATATAATCAGAACACTTTTTCCTCTCATGTACATACATACATCTCGACACAAAAAGCTGTTTCAAAGAAAATACTCTTCAAATTCTACCTTAGTAACGCCTTTAAAATTTACCCTCGAGATATTTGTTGAGAAAATAATTGAGAAACATTAGAGCAAAACGACTAAAAGTTCACGAGCAAACATTCTTAGTATAGCAAACTGAGGCACCTTGATAAATTAGGTATACCGCATATGGCCAGACTGTACAATCCACATTTAGTACTGCTTTGAGCAAAAATATTAACTCCAAATCATTTGCAAAGGCCAAAGCCTTCAAGTAAAATCTTTAATGAAAACATTAATGTCACAAAAGGCAGTTTAATGGACAAGAATAATAACTTTACCTTAAATAATCTAACTACTTATTTAGGTTCAACTCTTGCTTTGGAAATAAAATAAATTGGGTAAGAAAAATTCCAAAATCATTGAGAGAATTATAGGGGCCCAGTGACTAGACTGTGCAACCCAGTGTAAAGTTTACACAGAGTGGCAAGATGTTGATATCAAGAAACCAAGGGCACATACAGATCGCGCACACAGGCACAGATATACACACCAGATAGATAATACCTGCACATATGCACATATATTCCATTCTTGACCCCTTAAAGTAACAGGTTCCATTAATCGACATCAAACAAAGCAGCACCGTAGGGCAGCACGGTGGCGCAGTGGGTTAGCACTGCGGCCTCACGGGGCCAAGGTCCCAGGTTCGATCCCGTCTCTGGGTCACTGTCCGTGTGGAGTTTGCACATTCTCCCCGTGTTTGTGTGGGTTTCGCCCCCACAACCCAAAGATGTGCAAGCTAGGTGGATTGGACACGCTAAATTGCCCCTTAATTGGAAAAAGATTAATTGGGTACTCTAAATTTATATTTTAAAAAAACAACACAGCACCGCTAACAGCTCTCTAAACCAGGCTTTTCAAACTATGCATCCCGACCCTTTGGCGGGTGGGTGTTGGGAGGGTCACGGAGCATCAGTCGCAACGTTCCCGATTAAGGGAGAAGTGTCCAGCGCTTCCCACTAGATGTGGTGGCAGAGAACAGGTCACGCGCCTGGCTAGTAGAACTGAAGATGAATAATTTTATTATATGGAGGAGAGGCCAGATACACAGACAGGTATTATGATCCCAGACTAGACCCCAACTTTGGCTACAATACTGGACCAAAACCTCAATGTTTGAGGTTTTTTTTTAAATTTAGGGTACCCAATTTTTTCCCCCCCAATTAAGGGGCAATTTAGTGTGGCCAATCCACATACCTGCACATATTTGGATGGGTGAATTGAACATTCTGAAATCTCTTCAATGTACCCAAGCAAGCACTGGAGTGCTAGGGGATTTTCACAGTAACTACATTGCAGTGTTAATGTAAGCTTACTTGTGACAATAATAAAGATTATTGTTGTTATTATTGTGGGGGTGAGACCCACGCAGACACAAGGAGAATGTACGAACTCCACACGGACAGTGACCCAGGACGAGGATTTAACACGGGGGGGGGGGGCAGCCGTGAGGCAGCAGTGCTAGCTATTGCGCCACCATGCCACCCACCAATATTTTAGTTTATTAGTCAGACTGCGGACAAAATGATTCGCTCCAGGTGTGATTGCATGAAATAAAAAGGGCTTTGGTATTTTAACAACAAAACATTATCATGGCTACAATATTAAACTTTTTAATTTTGCACCTGAAAAGAACAGCTTACAATTACATCTTAAACATTACTACTCAATTTCCCAGTATCAAGAAAAGACACATACAGCTCTCAATCTATTTTACTGTGGGGGAATTGTGGGCTCAGCATCAGACAGATCAAAATTCAACTCCTTTCTCCACAGTTTCTCCACAAAACTGCATCTCTAAAGCTTTTCAAAATGTCTCTTTGCATTCCTTGGCTCTACCCAGCAATGACCTCATCTCCCCAAACTGAAAAACAATTGATCTTTGCAGGCAACAAAGCACAATAACTCCACAGGGACTTTCTCAGTCAAACCACAGTCCATTAGTCCAGATTGAAAAACATATTCCTTTGTCAATTTCACCTTCTGGCTGCTAAAAGCACCCTGGCCCTGAAAAACAGATTTCTTGAAAAAAAACAGGACTACTGCAGTCAAACATACACAAGCTTTTAACCTTTAATTGCAAAATACGTAAGAATCCAATATTCCTAAAGTCTTCCAGTTGTCACACAGGCCAGGATCTCACAACTGAATCTGCTGCTCAGTAGAGTTCACGGCAGGACAAGGCGGTGCTAATGAGAGCTGTATACAGAGCTCCAGGGCCTCTGGTGAACAGCCTACCAAGAAAAATCTGAAATCGGGAACAAAGCAATATAATGATGATTTGAAGTATCGCTTTGTTAATTGTGCCATTGCAAATCAGGATGCAAAGTCCATGTGTGTTATACTGGCAAATGAAAGTTTAAACCCTCAAAACTTCAATGCATTTGAAAACTAAGCAAGGCAAGTTCAGGACAAACCTCTTGATTTTTTTTGAAGGATGCAGCGAGAACTTAAATCATCAACTGACGTCCTTAGCAGAAATGCAACATTGAATAACAAAGCAAGTGAGAATGTGAGGACCAAGCAGGCTCAAACTGTCACATTAAAGGTAAACAAAAATAGTGCGTCACGAAGGTCGACCGGCGAGGGTTGCGTAAGTCGGCCGAATGGGAAAGGTGGGTCCTGGGAAAAAAGTTTTTAAAAACACTGCTCTAAATCCTTGCTAACCCTTTCAAATAGATATGTTTATCCATATTTTAGCTCAAGGGTGCCATAAATATTTGAATTTTCTTTACAGTACATCTACACGCACAGCCATGTATGTCTCCCCCCTCCCCCATGACACACAGACAATTGTAAATACCAGTTTTTTTTTACCCCCAAGAGAGATTGGTTTCATCGCGATACACGTGCAAGGATGTAGAGTCATTTTAGAGTAAACTACGCTCCCTCCACAGAATGGCTTAGAGGTCCACTGCGACAGATCAGTAACTGCAATGAATTACAGTTCATGTTAAAAACAGAATTTAGGCCATCACCTCGTTTTTGATTCCCTTCACACTTAAAAGTGAGCAGTTTAAAGAGAGGTCAACAATGCAAATGGATTGTTAATGCTCCTAGATATCATTAAATGTTTCCAGTTAGGTTAAAGATTAACAGTTTAAGCTTTTAAATACTTCACTGCGGTAGCTCTTAATCTGCCGCACAGGATTAGCTGTGATTTGGCTACTTTCACAAATCAAATAAAAAATTCAATGTCCTCGTAATTTCTACTTCCCAAAATGAAATTTTCTCCAATGCTTCCCCAACCCATTAGCTAGTAATTTCCAAAAACAGAAATTTGCCTTGCCTAATCTCCCTCGGTCATCATGATCTTCACTGGGCATGGTTCCATGGGCAACATTTACCTGTTACCTGATCCTAGTGGTCTGTATTCTTTTGTGAGGTTTGGCGATTGGGCCTTAAAAGCATCAAAGCACGACCCAATCTTGACATCTTCCAATAAATGACTGTTGCCAGCAGAGGGCACTCAACAGTAATCCGGAGTACAGGTATCTGTCGATCTTTCCCTTTGTCTGAGCACCAAGGTCAGTCATAGTGACCCTCTCAGCTAATTCCAGGTTTCCTTTTGAAGAAAATGCAGCTTCTTCTGGGCCCAAATGTTTCAGTTCGATACCACATAAGGCAAAAACATGAAACACCATTTAAATTCAGCAGGTTTCAGTCACTAAATGTGAATCTGAAACAACTGTTTTATTTCTGTTATTTATTGGGGTACTCAAGTGGAAATAAAATCACAGACATGTTACCATAACGTGTAATTGTTCATGTCGAACTTGAAATGGCCTTTTTTCCGTCAGATTTCTTTCAGTTAGAACTCTACCTGATTTCTCAGTCATCCACACTTCCTTTAAGGCTGCATGGACTCCACATCATGAAACAAGTGTGTTTTGCTCATGCACGTCATTAAAAATTAAGACAACAAAATGAATTCTCAAAGGTTAGAACTGAAAAAACAAAATAGTCTCCTACCCTCGTGCCTTTGGCAACAACAGACTAAAATGTTATTTCTATGCTGCAATCAGTTGATTCTTAAATGGCCAGAAGCTGGCATACCGTAATACGTCGCCATTGTATTGTTCTTCCCTCACCCAATTTCCTCCATTCTCAAGGATGCTAACTATTGCTAAGGTAAAATCCTATCCAACCACATTTTCCCCCACATTTTGGGATTGCCAATGACCATATGCCATTCCTAAGATTTAAGCATAAAAGACATCCGCGGCATCTACAAATGCAAGTGCAAACAGTGACGGGGGTGCAAAATCTCGCCAGACTCAGAAAATGAGAATGTCGGCATTTTCACATTCACCCAGTCCCCGTTGGTAATGTAACAAGGTTCCAGCCCAGGAAGGTCAGGAACCTCATCAATAAATTTTAATATAATAAGCAAGCTTCCCCATCATATCAATCTCCATATTTGGAATTCCTCCCTCGCTGACGTGACATGACATTGGCAAAGTTTGCAACCGCTTATCAAAAACGGGAACCAGGTGAAGGGAGCCCGTCAGTGTAGCCCCTGGGGAAGAGGGACATGCCCGGGCAGTAGCCTGGCATTGTCCTGTAGTGCCAGGGGGGGTCCCCTCTGGGGAGCTCCATGGGGGGTCGGGGTTCCTGTGTTTTATACCAAACACCAGGCTGCCCTCCCAGCTTTTTCTAGCCCCTTCCCACCAACGTAACTGCATGGGTCAGATTTTTCTGCATAGATTGCTGGACTATCTGGAGCGAAAAGCTGGCTGTGCAGCTGCCTGTTTTCTTGCCTCAGCCAGCACTCCATGCAGAGAATGGAAAATTACGCCCACTGTCTGCTGGAGATGACCAGCATAATTTTCTTGAAGTGAAGGGAAGCACCTTTCCTCCTTTTCCTAGATCCTGCTGTCTGACTTGAAGGGACAACATTTTCATATCAAGGTCTCCCTTCCTAATCTGCAAGCACCATTCACTTTACAAAATGAAAATTAAGCAGCAGAACATTGTGGAGATTTAAAAATTTAGCACCCAGAATTTAAGCCTATGCGCCAGGACCTCAACATTCATGATCAGCACTAAAGTTTAACTGATGTCCTGAAGTGCAACCAAGATGAAGTCTGCAAAAACTGTTTTGTACTGCAAAAATCTTTTTGCAGAAAAAACAAGTACTGTACCCACAATTAGTTTGCAAGAGATACTGGTATATTGCCAGGTATGTGAAAACAACGTGCATTCCGTTCTGAAGAGTCAAATTGGATGCAAAACATTAACTCTGCTCCTCTCCATAGATACTCACAGGATCAGAATTTTCACAGCATGGAAAGGGGCCCTTCGAGCCATAGTGTCCATATCAACCATTAAGCACCTATTTGCTCTGATCCGATCTTCCAGCACTTGCTCCGTACACTTACATACCATGGCATTTCAAGTGCTCATCTAAGTACTTCTTAAATGTTGTGAGGGTGCCTGCCTCTACCACCCTTTCACTCAGTGACTTCCAAATTCCCACCACCCTCTGGGTAAAAATGTTTTTTCTCCAATCCTCTCTAAATCTCGTGCCCAATACCTTAAATCTATGCTCCCTGGATGTTGACCTCACCGCTGAGGGGAACGGTTTATTCATAGCTATGCACCTCATAATTTTATACATCTCAATTAGGTTCCCCCTCATGCTTCCACACTCCAAGGAAAACAACCCCAGCCTATCCAGTCTTTCTTGATAGCTGAAATGCTCCAGGCCAGGTAACATCCTGGTGAATTCTCCCCTGCATCCTCTAGTGCAAACTTCCTTCCTATAGTGTGGTAAAGAGGGCCAGTTTAGTTCCACTGGTTAGGCAGCTGGTTCGTGATACAGAGGTGTGCTGACCCTCAGGTTAAATTACCACCAGTCAGCTCTCCCCCACAAAAAGTCTGCAGCCTATCGTCATCTGGGACCATAGTGACTTTACCTTTACCTATAGTGTGGCGACCAGAACTGCACACAGTACTCCAGCTGTGGCCTAACCAGCCTTTTACACAGATCCATCATAACATTCCAGCTCTTGTATTCTGTACCTCGATTAATAAAGGCAAGCATCCCTCTGCCTTCCTAACCACCTGATTTACCTGTCCTGCTATCTTTAGGGATCTATGGACATGCACCAAGTTCCCTCTGATCCTTTGTACTTCCTAAGGTCCTCCCATTCATTGTATCTTCCCTTGCCTTATTAGTCGTCTCAAAATGCATCACCTCACATTTCAGGATTGAATTCCATTTGTTACTGTTCTGCCCATCTAACCAGCCTGTCTATATTGTCCAGTAATCTAAGGTTTTCTTCCTCATTGTTTACCACATCACCTATTTTTGTGTCATCTGCAAACTTACTGATCATATCACCTACATTCACATCCAGATCATTAGTGTACACTATAAACAGCAGGGGACTCAGCATTGATTACTGCGGAACACCAGTGAACACTGGCTTCCAAACACAAAAACAATCTTCGATGATCGCCCCCTGCCTCCTGCCACTAAGCCAATTTTGGATCCAATTTGTCAAATCGCCCTGGATCCCATGGGCTTTTATTGCCAGACCTGCTGAGATTTTCCAGTATTTCTGTTTTTATACCAACGATTAGACCCTTGGCAGCTGAAGTCACAACTGCCAATAATAGAGCAATTAAATTTGGGAATGCTATTTAAAAGTGAGAACTCAAAATGATGTTTGGTATTTTCCTTTAAATTGAATTTGCTGGTAAACCTAGTCAGCAAATCTATTTTACAAACATCAGCAGAGTACTTACGATTCCCATTCCTTCTCTGTGTTACAGTATGTTCTGTGGAGTCTTTATTTCATTGATACCTTATCTTTGATAATCACACAGCGACTACTGAAATTATTATTGCACAATGTGCACATCATTTGTAGAGATGGTTTTGCCAAATGTATAAGCCAAATGCAAAGTTATATAATTGGAGGGGAGATAAGACCTGAATTGTCACTGTACTGCCCATCTAGCCAGTCTGCCTATATCGTCCTGTAATCTAAGGTTTTGCTCCTCATTATTTACCACATCATCAACAAAAACATTTCTAATTTTTCCAATTAAAATAAAAATCATGCTCCCGAATAGACACAGTAGCCTCCCTTGCAAGAAGATATATGTTCAGGCACATGATCTCAGCAGCTACCTGGCATGCGGTCTTTAAGGCACTAAACTAAAATACAAAGTTAAAGGACTTATTTTCATTAACACTTAAATGTACCTGGGGACATTTTGTAAATATGTAACCTGCTCCTCAGTGGCTGATTCACATTTGTTTTCCAGATTCCAGTGCTCAAGGCAAGATTATAGTCTCACACCCCAAGGATTCCACAAGCAACCCTGCACAGGTTTGTTGGCTGCACTTCCCATGTGGTGACAGCCGCTGGCTTAATAGAAGCGGTGAATGAGGCCCTAAAGTCACTATTAATTGCACTCAAATGTCGTGGTGAGAAGGCTGCATATTGGCCTCCGGACCACAGACGGAAAAAGGTGGTGGTCCCCACCTGCCACAATCCCGCCTGATTAAATGCCCTCACTGCCTCCAAATTCACCACTGGAGAGGGCATAAAATACTGCCCAAAGAGTTTTCAAACCCCAAAGTACAAACATCCCCCTTCATCAGATACTAAAATGAAACAGCTGGTCGTGAGAGTAATACCTTTCGGGTGCTCAAAATTGGCTATGCTCTCAGGATCTGGGCCAAACCTTTAACAAAATACAGTACACGGCTTAATGTATTTCTGGCATGAGCCAGAAAACAAATTTTTATCTTGATTCAGGTACCATCAGCGTTCTGTTTTCACTGGCTTGCAAATTATTAATTGTACTGCACTGCTAAAATACAAATAAACCTTTGCAGAGATTTACTACAGCTACTGCACAATAATCCATAGGTTCACATCACACCAGGAAGCCTAGAATTATTTTAACAAGTCCTCATACTTTATAATAATATGGTAGAAGAAGAATTACAAATATTAACCTTTGTGTATGAAGCAGGCAGGGAATGTTTTTGTGACCCATTATCTTCACAGGATGTTAAATGGCAGCACGGTAGCACAAGTGGATAGCACTGTGGCTTCACAGCGCTAGGGTCCCAGGTTCGATTCCTCGCTGGGTCACTGTCTGTGTGGAGTCTGCACGTTTTCCCCGTGTATGCGTGGGTTTCCTCCGGGTGCTCCGGTTTCCTCCCACAGTCCAAAGACGTGCAGGTTAGATGGATTGGCCATGATAAATTGCCCTTAGTGACCAAAAAGGTTAGATGGGGTTATTGGGTTACAGGGATAGGGTGGAAGTGAGGACTTACGTGGGCCGGTGCAGACTCGATGGGCTGAATGGCCATTTCTGCACTGTATGTGCTACGTTCATAAGCCTCGAATTTCTTTGCTCGTGAAAAAGGTTTTACAAATGTGTATTTATGAAGCATCTTTCATGACTTCAGACCTTTAGAAAACACTTTGCAGACAGTGAAATACTTCTGCAGTGTAGTAAATGTTATCCTGCAAGAAACATGGCACCCAATATGTCCACAGCAAGCACTCACAAACAACAACGTGATAACGAGCACATAATCTTTTTAGTGATATTGATTGGGGGATAAATATTGGTCAAAGGCGGCAGATAATTCCTCTGATCCTCTTTAAAATAGTGTCATGGGTTTTTTATATCCACTTGAGGGGCAAAGTGGAGCCTTACTTTAACATCTCATCCGAAAGGCAGCACCTTCCAATAGTGCACACGCCCTCAGTACCGCACTGAAGGCAGCCTACATTTTTGGGCTGAAGTAGGATTTGATCCTACAACTTTTCAACTCAAGAGAAAAAAGTGCTACCAAATGAGTCACGGCTGATACACAACATGGGGCAGCACAGTGGTTAGCACTGCTGCCTCACAGTGCCAGGGACCCGGATTCAATTCCGGCCTTGGGCGACTGTGAAGTTTGCACATTCTCCCAGTATCTGCGTGGGTTTCCTCTGGGTGCTCCGGTTTCCTCCCGAGGTTAAGTGAGGCTACGGGGCTAGGGCGGGGAGTGGGTTTTGGTAGGTAGGGTGCTCTTTCAGAGGGCCGATGCAGACATGATGGGTCGAATGACCCCCTTCTGCACTGTAGGAATTCTATGGTTCTATGATTTATACCAATTTATGAAAATATTGTCTGGAGTTCTCATAAAATCATACAAGGCAATTTGGAAGACGTTTGCTTCTAAGTTGCTTGCTTCATACATTGGATTGTCTTTCAAGTGAAGCAGATGTTTTGTCTTTGGAATCATAGAAGTTTCTGCCAAGGAGGAATGCATTATTTCCTTTTCATTTCCAATGGATCCATAAACAATACGAGTCACACATCACAGTTTACTCAACACATAAATTATGTTCTACCTTTTTGTAACATTTACACTAGAAGATTCAGGATGTTTGGCCATCTTGATTCACAATGTTACAGGATTAACACCAAACCTTAACTTTTGATATCCATTCACTTGATATCAGTGTTTACGAGCATAGTAGCGCAGTGTTACCTATTTAACTCTACTGGAGCTAAGGGACATGTGAATGAGAAATCTAATCACAAAAAAGATCATAGAAAATTCTAATAACTAAATCATTAACTATGATACACCTGTACTCTGATATGGTCAACACTCTAATATGACCAACAACGTGTCAGATAAGATCAGACAGGACATATTGCGGGTGCATTACCAGGTTACTTGCAGATGTTTCACATATTTATTTGCTGCTGTGCATAAGTTTGCACCATCTTTTCTTAAGGTGTAGAACAGGGCTGTCAACCATACGGCTTGCCAAGGATTTCAATCCCGCCAACAGACCATTATCCAAAATATAGGTAGAGAGGTTGCGATGCAGAGACTACCTATCAGGGGGTGAGGGGGAGAAGAGACGCTGCGAGGGAAAGGCAGCCTGATGGAAATTGTGGAAGAGGGTGAGGCTACCTGCCAGATGTGGGGGGAAAGAGAGTCTGTGAGGAAGAGGCCAACCATTGCGGTAGCGAAGAGGCTGCGAGAGGTTGCCTGCCAGGAGGTGGCGGGGAAAGAGAGGCTGCCAAGGGTCAGACTGTCCGTTAGGGTCAGGGGTGGGAAAGAATGTGAGAGGGAGAGGCTGCCTACTGGGGGTTTGAGGACAGCAGGAGGCTGAGAGAGAGAGGTTGCCTGCTTTGGGGGGGAGGGGGGTTACAGTCAAGCTGACAGTATTCTCTATGATTTTGTGCATTGATAGTGAATGGTGGCACAGTATTCAAGCCATCGGGAATCTCGCAGCCAAGTCCAATCCTATTGTCTACCATGCAAGGGTCACTGAGCAATGACCAAGTGGAGAATGATTTCTTCTTTCACTTCACAAAGTCAGGATTAATGAGGCAATTATAACACGCTTGCTTCCAGCCCAACTAAAGGTCATCCAGTCAGCACTTGAATGTGGAATGTCCCTGATCTGTGGGATTGGTTCCGCATGTTGCAGCTCCTTTAGCTTTTTTGAGCCTTCAAGGAAGTTTTACTCTGCATTGCCCTGTGAACATATGCATGACAATGTAGTAATACACTCTTTGCTATAAATTAGTGAATCCTTTATTGCACAAAATTTGAAAGTATTACAAGAGTCTAGATAAAGCTTTACTGGTGTCAGTTATTTTAAAAAGTCAAAATCTGGATCCTTTTGATTGCACGGTGTTTAACTTTTCTCAGATTTCAAAGTAGCAGAATATTGTAGTCGGTTTTTAGACACCTTTGAAAAGCTGAATGATGGTGCAAAGCTAGTGACTAATGTTGTGGGAAGGGTGAAGAAGTCACTGCTGCCATTAGCAGAGAACTGTTTCAACAGATTTATACGATGACATTTATCATTTGGGTTCCTGTGACCATTTATTTATTTTTCCCTGCTTAACATCTAGATATACTGTCTTAAAGGAGGCAGAGAGGGGCAGCATGATGGCTCAGTGGTTAGCACTGCTGCTTCACAGCACCTGGGACCCAGGTTAGATTCCGACCTTGGGTGACTGTGTGGAGTTTGAACTTTCTCCCCGTGTCTGCGTGGGTTTCCTCTGGGTGCTCTGATTTCATCCCATAGTCCAAAGAGATGCAGGTTAGGTGGATTGGGCACGCTAAATTGCCCCTTTGTGTCCAAACGTTTAGGTGGGGTCACTGGGATAGAGTTGGGGAGTGGACTTAGTTAGGGTGTTCTTTCAGAAGATCGGTGCAGACTCATTGGGCCGAATGGCCTCCTTCTGCACCTCAGTGATTCTATGAGAGGTTTAGGGAGGGAATTCTAGAATTTCAGAAAGTGCTTTGGGGAGGAGGTGAGCTCACCTGTGCTCAGGAAGGCACACTGCTGGTTTCTGCGTGCATAGGTAAACAAGAGGCAATTCAAATACATGATGGGAAATTATTTTGTGTGTGTCACCTCCCAGCTTGATGTAGCAACTACAATGCCAGCCATCTCACTAAATAAGCATTCACTGTCATGACATGAAAGTAAATAATAAATTGATTTTCCGGGAGCGGGAGAGAGAGAGGGAGCCGGAGTGCAGCTTGGGATTCAGGTAGGTGCTTAAACTTATCCCCAGGTTCCAGCGGCCTTCATTTCCGGGAGCGGGAGAGAGAGAGGGAGCCAGAGTGCAGCTTGGGAATCAGGTAGATGCTGAAGTGTTTTATTTTTACCTATATTTAAGTTGGGCAGTTGCTAAATCCGAGACAGTACACTTGTAGTGTCCCCCACCCTTCCACCTCCTCTAACCTAAGGGGGTGAGTGAATATCAGGTAAGCTCTTTCTTTATTTTCTTTTATCCGCAAGTTATCCGCAGTTAGGGGCTGGTTTAGCTCACCAGGCTAAATCGCTGGCTTTTAAAGCAGACCAAGCAGGCCAGCAGCACGGTTCAATTCCCGTACCAGCCTCCCCAGACAGGCGCCTCCCCAGACAGGCGACCAGGGGCTTTTCACAGTAACTTCATTGAAGCCTACTCGTGACAATAAGCAATTTTCATTTCATTTTCATAGAGGGGACGGCAGGGAAGGCAGTGCAATGTACCTCCTGCAGAATGTTTGAAGTGAGGGACGCCGTCAGGGTCCCTGCTGATTTCACTTGTGGGAAGTGCACCCATCTCCAGCTCCTCAGAAACCGCGTTAGGGAACTGGAACTGGAGGAACTTCGGATCATTCGGGAGGAAGAGGTGGTCATAGATAGTAGCTTCAGGGATGTAGTTACTCCGAAGTATGTAGATAGATGGGTGACGGTGAGAGGGGCTGGGAAGAAGCAGTCAGTACAGGGATCCCCTGAGGTCGCTCCCCTCAGTTAACAAGTATACCGCTTTGGATACTGTTGAGGAGGACGACCAACCAGGGGTAAGCCACGGTGACCGGATCTCCAGCACTGAGTCCGTCCCTGTGGCTCAGAAGGGAAGAGGGGAGAGCAGGAGAGCAAACGTTATTGGGGACTCGATAGTTAAAGGGACAGATAGACGGTTCTGTGGCAACGAAAGAGACTCACGGATGGTATGTTGACTCCCGGGTGCCAGGGTACGTGACGTCTCGGACCGTGTTTTCAGAATGCTTAAGGGGAGGGGGAACAGTCACAAGTCGTGGTACACATTAGTACCAACGACATAGGTAAGAGAAGGGACCGAGATTTAAAACTGGAATTTAGGGAGCTAGGGTGGAAGCTGAGAGCCAGGACAAACCATGTCGGCATCTCTGGTTTGTTGCCGGTGCCACGTGCTAGCAAGTTGAGGAACAGGGAGAGAGTGCAGATAAACGCGTGGCTGCAGGGATGGTGTAGGAGCCTCCCTCCTACACCATCCCTCCGTTTCAGTTACGTGGATAATTGGAGCACATTCTGGGGAAGGTGGAACCTGTACAGATAGGACGGTTTGCACCTGAACCAGAGGGGCACCAATATCCTGGGAGGGAAATTTGCTACGGCTCTTCGGGGGGGGGGGGGGGGGGGGGGGGGGGGTTAAACTAATTTGGCAGGGGGCTGGGAAAATGAGCTGTAGTCCAGAAGCCAGTGTTGAGAGTACTGAGGAAGGTATCACGGTTGCAGGAGTGTACTGGCAGACAGGAAGGGGGGTTGAAGTGTGTCTACTTCAATGCAAGGAGCATCCGGAATAAGGTAGATGAACTTGGAGCGTGGATTGGTACTTGGGACTACGATGTTGTGGCCATTACAGAGACATGGTTAGAACAGGGACAGGAATGGTTGTTGGAGGTCCCTGGGTATAGATGTTTCAGCAAGAGTAGGGAAGGTGGTAAAAGAGGTGGAGGAGTAGCATTATTAATTAAGGATAGTTTAACGGCTGCAGAAAGGCAGTTCGAAGGGGATCTGCCTACTGAGATAATATGGGCTGAAGTTAGAAATAGGAAAGGAGCGGTCACGTTGTTAGGAGTTTTCTATAGATCCCCAAATAGTAATAGAGATGTGGGGTAAGAAATTGCAAAGCAGATTATGGATAAGTGTGGAGGTCTCAGGGTAGTTGTCATGGGTGACTTTAACTTTCCGAATGTTGATTGGAACCTCTATAGGTCAAACAGTTCGGATGGGGCAGTTTTTGAACAGTGTGTGCAGGAGGGTTTCCTGACACAATATGTGGATAGGCCGACAAGAGATGGGCCACATTGGATTTGGTACTGGGTAATGAACCAGGCCAAGTGTTAGATTTGTTTGTGGGAGTGCACTTTGGAGATAGTGACCACAATTCAGTGTCTTTCACTATTGCAATGGAGAGGGATAGGGCCATACGGCAGGGACAGGTTTATAATTGGGGGAGGGGTAATTATGATGCAAATTGGCAAGAATTAGGGAGCATAAAATGGGAACAGAAACTGTCAGGGAAAGGCACAAATGAAAAGTGGAGCTTGTTCAAGGAACAAATACTGCATATCCTTGATAGGTATGTCCCTGTCAGGCAGGGAGCAAATGGCCATGTGAGGGAACCATGGTTCACAAAAGAGGTTGAATGTCTTGTCAAGAGAAAAAAGGAAGAGTACGTAAGGATGAGAAAACAAGGTTCAGTTGGGTCGCTTAAGGTTTACAAGGTAGCAAGGAATTAGCTTTAAAAAGGGCTTAGGAGAGCTAGGAGGGGGCATGAGAAGTCCTTGGCGAGTCGGATCAAGGAAAACCCCAAGGCTTTTTACTCTTATGTGAGAAATAAAAGAATGACCAGGGTGAGGTTAGGGCCGGTCAAGGACAGTAGTGGGAACTTGTGCATGGAGTCAGAAGAAATAAGAGGCGTTGAATGAATACTTTTCTTCAGTGTTCACCAAGGAGAGGGGCCATGCTTTAGAGGATGAGAGTGCGATACAGGCGGGTAGGCTGGAGGAGTTGGATGTTCTGAGGGAGGATGTATTAGCAATTTTGAAAAACCTGAGGGTCGACAAGTCCCCTGGGCCGGATGGGATATATCCTAGGATTCTTTGGGAGGCAAGGGATGAGATTACAGAGCCTTTGGCTTTGATCTTTGGCTCCTCACTGTCCACGGGGATAGTGCCAGAGGACTGGAGAGTAGCAAATGTTGTTCCTCTGTTCAAGAAAGGGAATAGGAATGACCCTGGTAATTATAGGCCGGTTAGTCTTATTTCGGTGGTCAGTAAGTTAATGGAAAAGGTCCTGAAGGATAGGATTTATGACCATTTGGAAAGATGCAGCTTAATCCGAGATAGTCAACACGGATTTGTGAAGGGTAAATCTTGCCTCACAAATTTGATTGAATTCTTTGAGGAGGTAACTAAGTGTGTAGATGAAGGTAGAGCAGTTGATGTCGTATACATGGATTTTAGTAAGGCGTTCGATAAGGTCGGCTCATGAAGAAAGTAAGGAAGTGTGGGACAGAGGGAAACTTGGCCAATGGGATAAGTAACTGGCTATCACATGGTGGTGGATGGAACATTTTCAGACTGGAGACCAGTTACCGGCGGTGTATCACAGGGTCCTCTGCTATTTGTGATTTTTATCAATGACTTGGAGGAGGGGGCTGAAGGGTGGGTCAGTAAATTTGCTGATGACACCAAGATTGGTGGAGTAGGGGATGAGGTGGCAGGCTGTTGTAGGCTGCAAAGAGACATTGATAGGATGCAGAGCTGGGCCGAAAAATGGCAGATGGAGTTTAACCCTGATAAGTGCGAGGTGATTCATTTTGGTAGGAAAAATTTGAATGCGGATTACAGGGTCAACGGCAGGGTTCTGAGGAATGTGGAGGAACAGAGAGATCTTGGGGTTCATGTCCATAGATCTCTGAAGGTTGCCACTCAAGTGGATAGAACCGTGAAGAAGGCCTATAGTTTATTAGCAGAGGGCTCGAGTTTAAGAGCCTCGGGGTTATGCTGCAACTGTACATGACCCTGATGAGACCACACTTGGAATATTGTGTGCAGTACTGGTCACCTCACTATAGGAAGGATGTGGAAGCATTGGAAAGGGTGCAAAGGAGACTTACCAGGATGCTGCCTGGTTTGGAGGGTAGGTCTTTTGAGGAAAGATTGAGGGAGCTAGGGCTTTTCTCTTTGGAGCAGAGGAGGATGAGAGGCGATTAAATAGAGGTTTATAAGATGATGAGGGGGATAGAGTGGATGCTCATGGACTATTTCCTCGCGTGGATGTAGCTGTTACAAGGGGACATAACTATAAGGTTCAGGGTGGGAGATATAGGAGGGATATCCGAGGTAGGTTCTTTACTCAGAGTGGCTAGGGTGTGGAATGGACTGCCTGCTGTGATATTGGAGTCGGACACTTTAGGAACTTTCAAGCGGTTATTGGATAGGCACATGGAGCACACCAGAATGACAGGGAGTGGGATAGCTTGATCTTGGTTTCGGACAAAGCTCGGCACAACATCGAGGGCCGAAGGGCCTGTTCTGTGCTGTACTGTTCTATGTTCGAAATTAGTCTCCTCATTTGAAGCTTGTTGATAAAAATGCACACCGTTGTTTTTAATGAGATTGAATACTTCACCTCCAAAATTTGTTAACCAGTCCTGTCAGTGAGGGAAAAATTGAAGTAAAACATCCTACCTCTACCATGCTTCATTTAAAAAAATTCTTCATAAATATAGATTAAATACATCGACTATTAGTAAGTACAAATAGCAAGTAGTGCGTTTGCCAGCAATTAAATCCCATAATTCTGACCAAATTTAATCAATTTTAATCTCGCACACAAGAGCTCGTCATCAACAGATCAGATTAAGTGACTGCCTTGAAATCAGCTGTCAGCCATCCATTACGGTTATTTGATAATTCATCAAACATACTAGAGGTAAGCACTTGCATCCAAATTATTTCTGCACCATTTAATAGAATTTTTCTTTGAATTCCATTTTGAAATCTTGTTTCAAAGGTTGCGGAGAAACAGACCATAAACAAATTAGAAAAAAAAACTCAACACTGATGAGAGGCTTGATCACAACAAAACTAATTAAGATAATTGGGAAAGATCCCAGAGTTCATATTGCTTCTCAGATCTACAGATATGGATGGGTTGCTCATTTTGGTCAGCATGAGTACAATGGGCAGAATGGCCTCACCCTGTGCGGTACTCTTTTCTGTTTGTATACCGATTTACTTCTCGGAGAACAAAATCTTACACCACAGCCACTTGCATTTCTAATATTTCCTAATATTTCCTAGCCTCAGGATCGCAACTCGAAAATCAAACAGGAAAAATATTCCCAAAAAAAGTAAAATACCATAGGTAACTTTCATAATCATTTTTGAAGGGGAAGAGAGTGGGTAATTCTTCATTTAATCGACTCCCTCATTACTGTACTGCAAAGAAACCGACATTCGACTAAAAGCAAAAATTAGTCTCACAAGCTGAATGAGACATTAAACCGAGACCGTGAGGTAAACGTAAAAGAGGTTTGCACCTCTTATTACAATAGAACATAGAACAGTACAGCACAGAACAGGCCCTTCAGCCCTCGATGTTGTGCCGAGCTTCATCCGAAACCAAGATCAAGCTATCCCACTCCCTGTCATTCTGGTGTGCTCCATGTGCCTATCCAATAACCGCTTGAAAGTTCTCAAAGTGTCCGACTCCACTATCACAGCAGGCAGTCCATTCCACACCCTAACCACTCTCTGAGTAAAGAACCTACCTCAGAGATCCCTCCTATATCTCCCACCCTGAACCTTATAGTTATGCCCCCTTGTAACAGCTACATCCACCCGAGGAAATAGTCTCTGAACGTCCACTCTATCTATCCCCCTCATCATCTTATAAACCTCTATTAAGTCACCTCTCATCCTCCTTCACTCCAATGAGAAAAGCCCTAGCTGATTCCATATGTTCACCGTGGACTGCACCACCGGGCACTCTGAATACCTACTCGGAGCTATTGGTGCTGCCGTCACCATAGCCCTCAAACTAGACCCCTTACAAGATTCCTCCTCCATCCTTACCCACTCTACCCGTTCTCCTTCCCACCATCGCTGCACCTTGTCCACCATCGCCGCACCTTGTCCATATTCGCCGCCCAATAATAATGAAGCAAGTTTGGCAACGCCAACCCCCCTGCTGCCTCTGCCTCTGTAGCAGGGTCTAATCATGATTTTGTTATAACACTTCAAAGAAAATAGTCCTTCCTCTGAAGATAGAAAGTTGAGAAAAGTTTGTCAAGCATTATTTACTTTCATAAAAGCAACTACGGTTTGCATTCCACTGCATACAAGGCAGAAGACCATGTAAGATCATACTGTGATTCTGTTAAATGTGTTAATAAGGTTACTATAATAGATAAGGAGGCATCCACCAAAATGACTAAAAACCAAATTGTCTGCTTGTATTTAAGCAAACTCGCTACCTAATAAATTGGCTGATTTTAGATTCAGTTATTCAGTGCATCTCTTACCCCTTTTCAAAATTAAATGCATAACAAAAATAAATTGTTTAAAAATAATGAATGTGTGTTATCATGTCATCCGTACGGGATATACTAAATATTTACTTGAAATTTCATCCTGTTTAGCATTAATCACGATGGTGCAGTCACAGAAGTGTGAGACACAACCTATCTCTCACATAAATCATGCTCTGGGCAACAGTCCCTCTCTTTGCTCACTTTACCATCAACTTAAGTCCTAATCTTCGGAACTACTGAAAGCTCGCTGTCTCTGTTCCCTCAAAGATTAACTGTAGCTAACCTTGTTTCCAGTATGGAAGCTGCATTTCTACTGTGAAAAAAATGAAAAGTATGTGTTCTTAACCACTGGTGAAATCACAACTGTAAAATAAATGTGTGGACTGTTTCACCAGGTTTATGATGCACCAGGAAGGAAAGGAAAATCACTTGAAGAAAAATCAGTTCTCAAGACTGCTGAAGCCAAAACAATCCTTGTTGCAACTCGGAAAAAACTGAGCTTTTTTGTCTTCTTGAATCACAATTCAATGTCACGTCATTGAAATGTGCACTACATACTTAGTGTCATTTCAACAGTACCTCTAAAAATTAACAGATGACAATGGGATGAAGAGTGATTCCGAAAAGGCACAAAGTGAGTCAGCGAGACTAAACATTCTCTCAATCATTGAACTGTGTAGCCACCTGGGGTGGCCACATCCCGCTTCAAAATAGACACTCGCAAGGAGTGCAGGGAAAAACGGACAACACCAGAGAACACAAGCAGGTGCAAGGTTTCCTGTGTATTAAGATTTGCAGGACCCAGGCAGAACCGAAACCAATAGCCATTAACATATTAATGAGCTATCTCCAGGGACAAAAAGAAACATTAAAACAATCGAGACCAAGCCAGACTCCCCGGCACCAGTGGGAGCTAAGACAAAGGCAGGCCAACGACCACCTAGGGCCCGCCCAACGATCAAGGAACAACTCCGGTATTGGAGAAAATCGATAAGAACGATTGGGACATGGTTCAATTAATTGGGACCAAGTCCGGAGCCCGCCCAGAAAGGCGCAAAACCCCTGGGGACTATAAAATAGAGTCCCCAAGTTCAGTTCGCTCTCTTGGCAACTCTCTTGGCCTTGGCTCTCAGCGAGGAGAGACCTGCCTAGCAGCTGCACCAACCAGGTAAGTCTCAAGTCAACGCACGCTACGAGATAGACGCTCCTAGCTACTATTCCGTACCAGTTCGAAGCCAGCAGAATCAGAACCAGACAAAGGCCATTGTTCCTCTGACCTGGTGGGCCATTTGAAGCTAAGTATAGGTTTTTAGTAGCAGTTGTAGTTTAGTAAATAGAGTTTATGCATGAGTAGTAATTGACTGTATATAATAAATGTGTATTGATTTCAAACTTACTAACTGGTGTATTGAGTTATTGATCAGTACTTGGCTTTGAACCTTGTGGTGGTATCAGAAAGATACCTGGCGACTCTAGAGCAAAGGTTATTAAAACAGAGCAAATTAAGGGAAAGCAGATGGAGCAACAACTGTACAACATCCTATTAATGAACTGGAGATTGAGGCATTGTTCTCCACTACTCCTGGTGAGGAAATTCAACAATGTTAGCCATTGTAATACAACATCATATTAACTAAACTGAGCAGTGCATTTAGGACTTCTAAAAAAAAACTTACGGCTTTTGAAGATTGTAAATCACATGGTATGGCTCAAATTACTACAATTATATTGTACTATCCATTCAATATTGCAGAAATCCCTCATGTGACATGCCAAGAAGATACTAATGCAAAGCAACGCCAACAGCACAGGTTCAATTCCTGTGCTGGTTGAGGTTATGCATAAAGGCTCCACCTTCCCAATCTTGTCCGTCGCCTGAGGTGTGCTGACCCTCAGGTTAAATCACCAGCAGTCAGCTCTCTCGGAGGGGGGATAGAAGCTTATGGTCCTCTGTGACTTTCACAACCAGTGGGACACCTTTCCATAAATTTTACTATACATTCTGTTTTCTACAAAGCTGCATTGATAGAAACAATATACATGACGTTCACGATGAAGCATGGTTTCCATTGATGTCAAAGAACAAAGAAAAATTACAGCACAGGAACAAGCCCTTCGGCCCTCCAAGCCTGCGCCGATCCAGATCCTCTATCTAAAACTCTCGCCTATTTTCTAAGGATCTGTATCCCTCTGCTCCCTGCCCATTCATGTATCTGTCTAGATACATCTTAAATTACGCTATTGTGCCCGCCTCTACCATCTCCGCCGGCAATGCACTCCAGGCATCCACCACCCTCTGCGTAAAGAACTTTCCACGCATATCTCCCTTAAACTTTTCCCCTCTCACTTTGAACTCGTGACCCCGAAATGACATAACTATAAAACATGACCAGAAGTGATGAAGAAGTTCCTTCAGTCTTTAAAATGTTGGATTACAGCAAGGAAACCAAATTCATTTCTCCTCCCTCCCCTCCCTCCCAAATTGCTGTTCATTCACTGACAGAGAAAATTACTAAAATGCCTAAATACTGTTCTAATATTCCACAATACTGGGTTTCCGTTTTTGGTACAATATCTAAGATTTTACGGGTGGCCCTAGAACCTTGGTCTCTAGCAGCAATCATAGAATTTAGAGTGCAGAAGGAGGCCATTCGGCCCATCGAGTTTGCACCGGCCCTTGGAAAGAGCACTCCACTCAAGCACGCACCTCCTCCACCCCATCCCCTTAACCCAGTAACCCCAATTAACCTTTTTGGCCACTAAGAGCAATTTAGCATAACCAATCCATCTAACCCGCACATCTTTGGACTGTGGGAGGAAACCAGAGCACCCGGAGGAAACCTATGCACATACGGAGAGACTCCACACAGACAAGTGACTCAAGCCGGGAATCGAACCTGGGACCCTGAAGTGTGAAGCAACTGTGCTAACCACTGCTACCGTGCTGCCCCCTTCAAGACCCCGATATGTGGGGTCTCGAACTCATCGGTATTCCATTCTGGGGCAGTGACCGACATTTTCTCCTTTGCCTCTTTGATAGCGAGGAGGCAAATATTACTCAATTGGAGGTCGCCTGATTGAAGGGACAAAATTCTGAAGGAATCTAACAGCAAGAGAGACCAGGAAAAGGCAAGCTAGAGTCCAAAGACCAAAACCACCTCCCGGAAACACCTGCCCAGTATGCAGTCGCAGATGGGGCTCTAGGATTTGGCTCATTAGCCATGCAAGGACCCACAGAACCCATGACCAGTAACACAAGAGTTTCTTCGGTGGACAATCATGCTCGTTAGCAAGTGATCGTCAAAGAAGGTGTTGCTAAAAAATTTAATAATTGTGAGTTGATTCTCTTCAAGTCAATGTCAAAACAGACGGAGAATAATAATCCTTATTGTCATAAGCAGGCTTACATCAACACTGCACGAGGTTACAGTGAAAAGCCTCATGTCGCCAGACTCTGGCTCCTGTTCGGGTACAGAGGGAGAATTCAGAATGTCCAAATTACCTAACAGCACGTTTTTAAGGACTTGTGGGAGGAAACAGGAGCACTTGGACTAAACCCACGCAGACACAGGGAGAACGTGCAGACTCCGCACAGACAGTGACCCAAGCTGAGAATCGAACCAGAGACCCTGGCGCGGTGAAGCAACTGTGCTAACCATTGTGCTACTATGCCGCCCACGGTAGGGGAAGGGCTCCATCCTAGCATTTTTATGCATTTACAAGTTTGTGCAATTGTAAGTGGATAAAAACTTTAATGTGGAAATTAAGAGATTTATTTCTAATAAATGAACAGAAATATCTCATTTAGAGTCCAAGTAAAAAAAAATTACACTTACACATATGCATGCACAGTCTTTGCTAACTGTGCTGCTCTATATATAGAAGAAAGCCTTTTTTAAAAATCAACATAAATAGAGACAGTAATGATATCACATGATTGCATCACTTCACTTAATTTAGGTATTAGTGAGAATGAAAAAATAAACCAGAAGAGGAAAGTAGCCCACCTCTTGATATGTCTACACCGACCCTCCGAAAGAGCACCGCATCCAGGCCCACTCTAACCCCACATAACCTTTGGACACTTGAGGGGAAATTTATCATGGCCAATCCACCTAACCTGCACATCTTTGGACTCTAGCAGGAAACCAGAGCACCCGGAGGAAACCCACCCAGACGCAGGAAGAAAGTGCAAACTCCACACAGACGGACATCCACAGTCAAAATCTATGCCGGGCGCCTGGCACTGAGGCAGCAGTGCTAACCATTGTGCAAAAGTCTCGCCCTGTGCCACCATGTCGCTCCTTTCGGCACTCGATGATGGATGTTGGGGGAAGGGCATGCAAAGCATGTTGGTTACACATTCTTCCATACTGCATAACCCTGTCCATATCAGGGATATTTGATAATGCATACAAAGGTGTAGTGTGATATTCCATTATTAGTATTTATCACATATTTGTTTCTTTTAAAAATGAACATCTGAAAATAAGTATTTACTGGACGTGTGTCTAAATAATAAACAGAAACAATGGTGTAAGTCATACACTGTGATGAGACTTGTAAATACACTATAAAAATGTAGACTGCACTGGGATACCTTTGAACTTGTATAATGTTCGAAATGATACTTGAAACCTGTACGTCTGATGTGCTAAGTGTAATTTTACCAAGATGGAAATTTAAAATAGGTCAAAAAAGCCTGAAGTAAAGTTATACGTCACCAAATTGTTCCAGAATAATTTTAACATTTGTTCATGACACCTCATTCACCTAACTGAAACCAGTTACATTTTGTGCAGTGCCTCAAGAACAACAATGACTGTAGTGTCACATGTTCTCACACAACAGTGCTTTCGTCACAAACTGAAAGGGTTACCAATTTTTGAAAATTACATAGCAACAGTTTTTGTATATCAAGACTGAATTTCCAAGAAATCAACTGCAAGAACACATTTGGATAGGACTTGAATAGTGACATTACCAACACAAATCCTCACATTAAAGTCACTGCACAGAGACCTGTCAACAACTGCCAATGTAAAACTGTTCAAAAAACCTCTGACCCAACGCCAGTTCCTCCCTAATAAACCAGTATGATTACAGACAAGCAACACATTGAGGAATTTCAACATCAGATTTAACCTCTTAATTCATTGAACTTGTCCTGGTTCGGTTTTGCTCTAAAATTATGGCATCATCAGAATTCCTGGAACAGATTGCAATATTGTACTCGCTTGCATGTATTCATTATTTCGCAGAACACTGATTTCGCTAAGAGCGTATTTGCTGTTAGAATTCAGATTCAAAAACAGCCAGATTTAGATTTCCTATGAGAGAGACCAACCATTTTATACTGCAGGGCAGTTCAACCAACTGGCAAGGGGGGAACAATCGCTGCAATCACTTCCATTCTTTAAAAATTCATTTTTACAGGATGTGGGCTTCGCAGGCTATGCCAGCATTTGTTGCCCATCACTAATTGCCCTTGCGAAGGTGGTGGTGCACTGCCTTCTTGAACCACTGCAGTCTATGTTTTGTAGGTACACCCACTGTGTATTAGGAAG
Organism: Scyliorhinus canicula; assembly: GCF_902713615.1. Classification (NCBI taxonomy): domain Eukaryota; kingdom Metazoa; phylum Chordata; class Chondrichthyes; order Carcharhiniformes; family Scyliorhinidae; genus Scyliorhinus; species Scyliorhinus canicula. The sequence goes on along the minus strand of NC_052146.1, from coordinate 285,551,461 downwards.
GGAGTTCCAAGATTTTGACCCAGCAACTATGAAGGAACAGCGATATATTTCAAAGCCAGGATGGTGAATGACATGGAGTTCCCATGAGTCTGCTGCCGTTGTCCTTCTGGATGCTAGTAGTGGTCATAGGTTTGGAAGGTGCTGCCTAAGGAGTCTTGGTGAGGTCTTGCAGTGCAATGTAGATGGTACACATTGCTGTTACTGTGCATCGGTGGTGGAGGAACTGAATGTTTGTGGAAATGGTGCCAATCGAGCGGGCTGCTTTGTCCTGGATGATGTTGAGCTTCTGGAGTGTTGTTGGAGCTGCATTTATCCAGGCAAGTGGGAAGTATTCCATCACACCCCTGACTTGTGCCTTGTAGGTGGCGGACAGGCTTTGGTGAGCGAGGTGAGGTACCAGCCACATGATGCCTTGCGTCTGAACTCCTCTGGGTGATGATTGATTCTCTCTTCTTGCCAATGGTCATTGCCTGGCACTTGTGTGGCATGAATGTTACTAGTCATTTGTCAGCCCAAACCTGGATATTTTCCAGGATTTGCTTCATTTGTGGACTGCTTCAGTGTCTGAGGAGATATGAACAGGGTTGAACATTGTGCAATCATCAGCAAACATCCCCACATCTGACCTCACGTTGGAAGAAAGATGATGAAGCAGCTGATGATGGTTGGGCCTAGGACACTGCCCTGAGGAATTCCTGATGTGATGTCTCAGGACTGAGATGACTGACTTCCAGAAACCAGCTTCCTTTGCGTTAGGTACGACTCCAACCAATGGAGCGTTTCCCCCAATTCCCGCTGACTCCAGTTTTGCTAGGGTTCCTTAATGCCACACTCAATCAAATGCTGCCTTGATGTAAAGGGCAGTCACTCTCACCTCACCTTTGGAGTTCAGCTCTTCTGTCAATGTTTCAACCAAGGCTGTAATGACGTGAGGAGCTGAGCAACTCTGGTGGAACCCAAACTGAGCATCACTGAGTAGGTTATTGCTAAGTATGTGCCACTTGATAGCACTGTTGATGACCCTTTCCATCTCTCTACTGATGATGAGAGTAGACTGATAGGACAGTAATTGGCCTGGTTGGATTTGCCCTGCTTTGTGTGTACAGGACATACCTGGGCAATTTTCCATATTGCCCGGTCAATATCAGTGTTGTAGCTGTACTGGAGCAATTTGGCTAGAGGAGTGGCAAGTTCTGGAGCACAAGTCTTCAGGACTACTGTGAGAATATTGTCAGGGCCCGTAGCCTTTGCAATATCCAGTGCCTTCAGCTGTTTCTTTTTATCATCTGGGGTGAATCAAATTGGCTGAAAACTGGCATCTGTGATGCTGGAGACCTCTGGAGGAGACCGAGACGGATCATCCACTCGGCACTTCTGGCTGAAGATTGTTGCAAATGCTTCAGCTTCATCTTGTGCAATGATCTATGTGCTGGACTCTTCCACATGAAGAATGGGAATATTTGTGGAGCCTTCTCCTCCAGTGAGTTGTTTATTGTTCACCATCATTCATGACTGGATGTGGCAGGATTGTAGAGCTTAAATCTTATCTGTTAGTTGTGGGATCGCTTAGCTCTTTCAATCACTTGCTGCTTATGATGTTTTGCTTGCGTCGTCCTGTATATTAGCTTCACCAGGTTGACGCCGCATTTTTCTGTATGTCTGGTGCTGCTCCTGACATGTCCTCCTGCACTCTCCATTGAACCAGGGTTGATTCCCTGGCTTGGTGGTAATGGTCGAGTGGAGAATATGCTGAACCATGACCTTACAGATTGTGGCCGAGTATAATTCTGCTGCTGATGGCCCAAAGCGCCTCATGGATGGCCAGTCTGGAGTTGATAGCTCTTGTTTGAAGTCTATCCCATTTAGTACAGTGACAGTTCCACACAACACAAAGGAGGGTAGCCTCAATGTGAAGGCATGACTTCGTCACGACAAAGATTGTGCAGTAGTCACTTCTATTGACACTATCATGGACAGATGCATTGCAGCAGGCAGACTGGTGTGAATGAGGCCAATATGTTTTTCCCTCTTGTTGGTTCCTTCACCACCTGCTGCAGTCCCAGTCTAGCAGCTATGTCCTTTAGGACCTGGCCAGCTTGGTCTATGGTGGTACTACCAAGCCAGACTTGGTGATGGACACTGAAGCCCCCACCCATAGTATATCTGCACCCATACCACCCTCAGTTCTTCCTCCAAGTGGTGTTCAACATGGAGTACTGGTTCATCAGCTGAGGGTGGACAGTACATGGTAATCAGCAGGAGATTTCCTTGCCCATGTTTGACCTGAGGCCATAAGACCTCATGGGGTCTAGAGTCGGTGTTGAGGACAACTCCCGCCCAGCTATATCACTGTGCTGCCACCTCTATTGGGTCTGTCCTGCCGGTGGGAAAGGACATACCCAGGGATGGTGATAGTATTGTCTGGGACATTATTTGTAATGTTCAATTCCATGAGTATGACTATAATAATTATAATAATCTTTATTAGTGTCACAAGTAGGCTGACATTAAACACTGCAATGAAGTTACTGTGAAAATCCCCTAGTCGCCACATTACGGTGCCTGTTCGGGGACACAGAGGGAGAATTCAGAATGTCCAATTCACCCAACAAGCACATCTTTCAAGACTTGAAAGAGGAAACTGAAGCACCCGGAGGAAACCCATTCAGACTCGGGGAGAACGTGCAGACTCCGCTCAGGCAGTGACCCAAACCGGGAATCGAACCCAGGTCCCTGTTGCTGTGAAGCAACAATGCTAACCACTGTGCTACAGTGCCGCTATGTCAGACTGTTGCATGACTATTGCGTGTGACAACTCTCCCAATTTTAGAACAATCCCCCAAATATTAGTAAGGACAACTTAGCAGTGTCGACAAGGCTGGGTTTGCCATTGTTGTTTCCAAAGCCTAGATCGATGCCTGGTGGTCCATCCAGTTTCTTTCATTTTTAGTGACTCTGTAGCAGATAGATACAACCGAGTGGTTTGTTAGGCCATTTCAGAAGGCATTTAAGTGTCAACCACTTTGCTGTAGGTCTGGAGTCACATGTAGGCCAGACTAGGTGAGGCCTGCAGCTTTCCTCCCCTGAAGGACATTAGTGAACCAGATGGGATTTTACAACAATCGACAAAGGTTTTATGGTCATCATCAGATATGTAATTAGAGATATTGCCACAACACCCTGGGCTAGGGCGTTGTCAGTTCCAGCCCCACTTGACCCGGAATCGTCACACAGGTGAAATAAGATTTTATTTAAAATACCTGAGGTCCTTGGTTGTGCCCAATAAACTAGTCATCAGGTTTGTAACATTAGCACAAGTAATGTTTTATTAAGTACAGTATTATAATTAAACAGACAAAAAAATGTAACTGAGTATTTAATACCCCTTTCCCGGTAGCACAAGTTGGGAAGCACGATAGCACAAGTGGATACTACTGTGGCTTCACAGCGCCACGGTCCCAGGTTCGATTCCCCGCTGGGTGTGGCTTCACAGCGCCACGGTCCCAGGTTCGATTCCCCGCTGGGTCACTGTCTGTGCGGAGTCTGCACGTTCTCCTAGTGTCTGCGTGGGTTTCCTCCGGGTACTTCGGTTTTCTCCCACAGTCCAAAGACGTGCAGGTTAGGTGGATTGGTCATGATAAATTGCCCTTAGTGCCCAAAAAGGATAGGAGGGGTTATTGGAGTATGGGGATAGGGTGGAAGTGAGGGCATAAGTGGGTCGGTGCAGACTTGATGGGCCAAATGGCCTCCTTCTGCATGTATGTTTCCAACTACCCCACTTTCCATACACACACAGACAAACACAGGGGAGAAAGGGTGGTGGGAAGGGAAAGAAAATATGAATAAAAATAAAAGGATAATGATCTTTGATGCACTGGGATGACTTCTAATTAGTGTCTTTCTGAAGTTCAGCTTTCGTTTCGATAGGTGTTCCTTCTAGGCTTGAGATGGTTTCCTCTGGCAAGGTTGCCTACCTTCTCTGCAGATTCAGCATAATTTCAGGTTCACAGCAAAGGGGATGCCAGCCACTCACTGCTTCTTTAAAGCATTTCTTTCACTTCAGCAAGCAGGTCAGAGTGCCTTCCTTTATTTCCAAGGTCTAAATGCTTTTGCTCAGTTCACTCAGAAAGCATCAAAGGCAGGAACGAATCGCTGATCATCGTCTGGCAGAACACTGTCCCTGACCAACGCACCGGCTGTCAGCCAACCAATAGATCCGGCTCCTTCCAAACCTGTTTCCTAAGATCCACTCAGTGCGACGAGTCTGACTTCTCCTCTCCAAAGTAGAATCTGGGAACACTGTCTGACAAGCAGGCTGCTTTAACCTGGAACCTTCTGCTTAAAAGGCACATTCCAATTATGCGTCCATGAACCAAAATTATAAAATAACATAGAAGAAATGGGAACAAAGGAAATAAACAGGAAGTACTCTTACAATAGTTATTGTATTCAATTTCCACCATCTTCCATGGCGGGATTTGTACCCGGGCCCCCAGATTATTACCCTGAGTCTCTGGATCACCAGCCCAGTAAAAATACCACTGCCTTCGCTTCATTTTAACCTCTCCTGCCTTAAATTGCTGTTCTATTCTAGATACTTATAAATTGTCAGACACACAATTTTAAAAAAAAAATCACATTACCTCCGTCGTTCTAAAATGATCAAAACAGATGGTCAATTTAAGAGGTACAACAACCACTAATCTGAACACTGAGTCAGAGAATAGCAGGTGGCAGATGTTTCTTCTTGCCAAAAACAAAAATCAGTGTTTAGGGACATCAATGTCCTTGCTGGCTGGAGCTCCAGATGCATTCTGTTCAGAGCAAACAGAGCTCCATGGAAGTCATTCACCCCTTGACATTTCTGAGCTTTGTCTTTCATGCATTGAAGGTGGTGAATAGATAAGATTTTAAATGACAATTCTGAGTTTAGGGCAAGTGAGCACTAATCAGGTATTTTGACCGATGGACACTCAACTCCGCTGAATCCTGTCCGTAGAGGCACACAAAAAAAGTACCATTTCAGATCAGTGTCTATGGACACCATTGGGTCTGCTAATGAATTGAAGTCACAGTGAGATTTACAGCAGAAACATTCCATTTTACAGAAAAGTCAATTATTAATTAATTAATTATCTTTATTGTCACAAGTAGGCTTACATTAACACTGCAATGAAGTTACTGTGAAAAGCCCCTAGTCGCCACATTCCGGCACCTGTTCGGGTACACCGAGGGAGAATTCAGAATGTCCAAATTACCTAACAGCGCATCTTTCGGGACATGTGGGAGTAAACCCGGAGCACCCGGATGAAACCCACTCAGACACAGGGGGAATGCACAGACTTCGCACAGACAATGACCCAAGCCAGGAATCGAACCTGGGACCTTGCCGCTGTGAAGCAGCAGTGCTAACCACTGTGCTACCGTGCTGCCCACCAGAGTCTATTTAAACAGTACAAGTTTACAGTTTATTTAGAAGGACTGTTTAGGAACAAAACAAACTGAATTTCTGACCAAAGCTACTACAGCAATGTATCTCAATTAAAACAGGATGATTTCTCCAGTAGAATGCAATGAGTGGTGAATAGATCCATCATACAACATTTGTGCAAAATGGCTTCCAGTCACTTGTAGGTGTGTGGTAGAACAGCACAACTTGCAGGGAAATTAGACAATAATGTCCATTTAGACCAAGATGTCATTATATACAACCATTTTAGGTAGGAACAGACGTCGGCCATGCAGTTAGATCATGGCTGATGTGAATCTCAATTCCATCCACCTGCCTTAGATGCCATATCCTTTTATACTCTTGGTCAAGTTACAAATATGAGATTTATAACATTGTTATATAAGATTTAATTTAGGGTAAAATGGGGTGGGGGGGGGGGGGGTCATGTGGCTTGTCCTAGGCAGCATGGCTGTTAAAGATTAAGGGAGGATTAGGCTGTTTTTCTGGGAAGAAGATGCAAGGTCTTCAGACTTGTAGACAACAGTGAAGTAGCTGTGGGCAGCACAGTAGCACAGGGGGTAGCACTGTCGCTTCACAGCTCCAGGGTCCCAGGTTTGATTCCGGTTTGGGTCACTGACTGTGGGGAGTCTGCAAGTTCTCCCAGTGTCTGCGTGGGTTTCTTCTGGGTGCTTCGGTTTCCTCCCATGAGTCCCGAAACAAATGCTGTTAGGTTATTTGGCCATTCTCGCTCAGTGTACCCGAACAGGTGCCGGAATATGGCGACTAGGGGCTTTTCACAGTAACTTCATTGCAGTGGTCATGTAAGCCTACTTGTGACAATAAAGATTATTATTATTAAACATTGTCAGTTGAGATTAAATGCAAATTAATAAGTATAGCGCAGGGATTGGATATCTGGACAAAAAAGAGACAGCTTTTCCGTTTATGCCCCACAAGTCTGCAAATCGGACATAACACCAAAACAAAAGAAGTTCTAAGGCTCTAAAATTTGAGATTTCAGTTTTATTTTAACACCTCATCATTAAAAGTTGCCTGTACATTTGTTGCTCATGATAAGTTGTTCCACCACGGAGTGTACCAGAGTACTCATCCAATGAGGCGTACACCATTTCACCATCCAGAGTGAATGCTTCCTACAAATGTCTTCTCCCAACACAGCCTTACCTTTACTTTAGTTACATAATACCAAATAAGGTTTGTTTTTCAAAAGGAGGCGGGGAAGAAAAATATATTGTTAAGTAAGTTTCATAATAGTCAGCATAGTCTTCAAATGCACAAATACCAGGATTTTGGAATTCAACTGGACCAGAATGAACCAACTGTGGAACATATAGCAAATTGAATGTAAGAAATGTTGGCGAGAACATTGGGTGCGATGCTGACGCCACAGATGTTGTGTTGCACTCAAAAATAAAACATGGTCTCAGCAGCAATGGCCATTTTAAATGCTTGCCAGAAGCAGCTATTACATGCAAAAGGTCTAACGGAAATGGGCACCTACCGAAGCAATGTCCAGCACGTGGCAAAATTTGCACAAAAGTGCAAAGGAAAAAAATCATTTTGCAAAACAAATATTCACAAGCCAAAAGATTAATGCAGGGAAGTCAATTAATACAATTGATGATATTAATTTGGAGGGCACAATTCTTATTGATGTAGTCTCAGATGAAGACAGGACAAACACAGCCAAAACGAATAAAATGTCACATACAAGAACAAAAAGTGATAAAAATGATAATGCAACAGTGACAAAGGACAAACGGAGAGTTTCTTTGTAGATAAATCGATCACTTGTCACAGTAAAGTTAGATATAGGAGCAAAGGCAAACCTCATAAGCATCAGTGATATCAAGACTATGCAATTAATACCGAGAATATTGAATAAACCCGTCTTGCTGAAGGACTAGAATGGTCAGGAAATTGATACATTGGGAATGTGTGAATTGGATGTGCAAGCAAAAGATAAAGTTCACAAATTAAAATTTTCGATAGTAGCTGAAGATCACAAGTCATTATTAGGCGATGAAGCATGTGAAGCACTGGGACTGGTAAAAAGAGTATATTACACTGACTGTGCACTGAGCACACAGTGGATCAGTGTTTTGATGTTTTACCTTTCACTTACAAGATTCAATTAAAAATGATGCTCAACCAGTGATGCTGCGAGAAGAGTTTCAGCATCATGGCATGACCGTCTAAAGGCTGAATTAGACAATATGACACATCTTGGTGTTATAAAAAAGTCTGAAGAGTCGACAGATTGAGTATGTGTAAAACAAAAGAAACAATGATCTTCGAATATGTATGGATCCCAAAGATGTAAATGCAAATATAAAAAGGGAACACTATCCAATGCCTAAAATAGAGGAGATCACAAGTGAGATGTCTGGTGCAAAATATTTCAGCAAACTTGATGCTTCACAAGGATTGTGGCAGCTCAAGCTAGATGAAGAAAGTATTAAGTACTGTATGTTCAATATTCCGTTTAGCAGGTATTGCTTTCTTCATACGCCTTTAGCATAGTCCCAGCATCAGAAATATTCCACAAAGCGATGGAACATATTATTGAAGGCATTCAGGGTGTTCAAGTATACGTCGATTTATGCACAATGACAGGCTAATAATTAGGGTAATACAAAATATCAGTAGAAATAAGCTGCAACTCAATAAGGCCAAATGTCAGTTTGGTGTAAAGGAAATAACGTTCCTAGGAGACAGATTATCTGCTCAAGGAAAGGAGCATGATGAAATAAAGATACAAGCCGTCATCAATATGCCTCGACCGACAGATAAAAAGGGAGTACGAAGAGACTCAATTTCATTGGAAAGTTCATACTAAATCTCTCAGCAAAGACAGCATGTCTTAGAGATCTCCTGAAGAAAATTAATAGCTTCACTTGGATGGAACAGCATGAACAAAAAGCTCTAACGACTACACCAGTATTAACATTTTTCGATCCAACAAAAAATACCCAAGATTTAAACAGATGCATCGAAGGATGGTCTAGGTGCAGCATTGCTGCAACAGGAAAATGATGGTGATTGGAAACCAGTAGCATATGCTTCAAGATCGATGACAGAATCTGAACACGTAATGCACAAATAGAAAGAGTATTTAGGGCTAGCGATGGGGGGGGGGGGGGGGGGGGGGGGGGGGGGTTGGAGAAATTCCATAGCTTTGTATATGGTCTGTCTACGTTCATTGTCGAGACAGATCATAGACCGTTGGTTGTAAGATGTCACCTCGCATTCAATGTCTAATTCTGAAACTTCAGAGATATGACTTCAAATTAATCCATACACTTGGCAAGCATATTTGAGTCGCAGGTGCATTGACTAGAGCTACAACAGCACAAGGTGACAACCCCATTGGAGAGGATGTGCAGATTCATGTAGATATGATTAGAGAAACATTACCAGCGTCGGATTCAAACTCAAAGCTGATTGGCGAAGAAACAGAGAAGGAGGAAGTATTACAAATGGTGATACACAATCTCAACAATGGATGGCCGAAAAGATTATTTTTCTAAGTATCACATACGATCAAAGCGAAGTGTAGCAAATGGTTTGTTACTGAGGCAGGAGAGAATCGTAATTCCACAATCTCTGCGCAAGGAAATACTGCAAAAGATTCATGAGGTCACCTTAGAATCAACAAATGCAAGCGAAGAGCACAAGATACTGTATATTGGCCGGGAATAAACAAAGACATACAGAGCATGGTGGAAAAGTGTACCACTTGTCAACAATATCACTATTGACAAGCAAAGGAACCGATGAAAATAGGTGAAATTGTGTCAGTTCCTTGGCGAAAGGTTGGGATAGACTTATTCTACCTTGATGGTAAGGGATATTTGCTAGTAATAGACTATTACTCAAATTACGCAGAAGTAGCACAATTATCTAGCTCGTCAGCAAATTGTGTAATCATGCACACAAAAGCAATGTTTGCAGAACATGGAATACCTAAGGTAGTAATGAGTGATGATGGACCTGCTTCAACAGTAAAGGATGGAAGGAATTTGCACAGTAATATGATTTGAAGCATGTACAGTCAAGTCCATTATACACTCAATCAAATGGCAAAGCAGAAAAAGGGGTTCAGATAGTCAAGCAATTACTGGAGGCGGCCATGGACAGTAAAGATGATCATATTTAGCATTGCTAAGCTATCGAACATCTCCATTCAGTTGTGGTTTATCACCAGCAGAAATGTTGATGAATTGGAAACTACAAACAACTCTGCCATGCCATACCAAGCAAAGAGTGAATGAGAAGATACTAGATCAAATGGAATATCAGGAGAAGAAATAAAAATTATGACAAGTCTACCAAGAGTCTGAAACCTTTGAAACCAAATGACATGGTGGGAGTAGAGGAACCTGATGGCTAGTCAAAATGTGCTATGGTATTGCAGAAAACAGGTCCATGGACCTGTACTGTAATAACTGAGCAAGGACAGGTTTTAAGGTGGAATAGACAAGCACTCCTAAAAGTGAAAAAACCTGTTACTGAAGAGCAAGGCGAGGATGTATATGAAAGTTTACATTCATAGAAAGCGACAAGCAGTGAAACAAGTTAAATGTCAATGTATAGAATGATGTTCAGAACAATGAGACAGTAGATGTGTGTGTGTGGGGGGGAGGGGGGGGGGGGTTGCTAGGCCAGTCCAAATAGCACCTTACACTGGGGTTTGTTCTTGTTTAAAAATAAAGGCTGGGATACTATATCAGCCAGCAGAACAGAGAATAAAGGAATTACACAAGGGCAGGTGCAAACTCAATGGGCCGAATTACCTCCTTCTGAACTACAGGGATTCTATGAAAACAAGATTTAAACATGAGAATCTTTACAGCTATTACACCTTTGCTGCCCACTCGAGCTAAAAATAAAGCAGAACTAGAAATTCAAATTCAAAGGGCAAGCATAAAGGAAGTGATTTAATAAAAATCAGTTTCTCATTCATGCATTTGTTTTATAAACACATTGAGCTAATTAGAAAAGTTCATTGATAGCGTCATTCCAGATTCATTTCCTGAAGGGTTTTTAAAGTATTGGTTACCCTTACATTGCAACCATGCAGTGACAGTTGCGTCAAAACTTATATTTTACAGAAAATTACATGCAAACATGCATTGAATCTCACCTTGGTTGCATCTTTCACATGTGAAAATGCAACGTTACCTTTAGAGGTTTTTCCAAGCAGATTCAAAGTGAATGTACTACTGTAGTGAAAATGAGGGCCATCACTTATCTAGTTCAGATCAAGCAGCTTTTAAATGGCCAGAAATGTCTAAATTATATCCTGGAAGTAAGTAGAGATGAAAGAATGTCGCCTTTTTGAGAGAGAGAGCTGACTGGTAGTCATTTCATCTGAGGGTCACCACACCTCAGGCAGGGGACAAGTTTGAGAAGGTAACCTTCATGGTAACCTCATGAATTGAATCCGTGCTGTTGACGAATCAGCCGTCCAGCCAAAACAATGCGAGTTAACCGACTTCCAAAAGTAAGTGCTCTAGTCACTTAAGTGTAATGGAAACAGGGTCTTTTTGAGAGCATTGGTGGTGCCATTTACACACTGCAACAGAATAAATTCTTCTTTTCCAAAAATCTGAATACAGTCACACACCCAAATCGTGGGCGGGATTCTCTCAGCTCGGGGCCAGGCCGGAGAATCGCTGCAACCGGCACGAAATGCGCCCTGCCAATGCCGGGACACGATTCTCCCCAGAGCGGAGTATCGGCGCCATTGGCGCCGGCCGGGGGCCACTCAACAGGGAATCCCCGGCAATTCTCCGCCCAGGATGGGCCGAGCAACCGTACCACACTGAGCCTCAGGATCACAGAATCCCGACACGCATGTCCCTCTCTTTTATGTCTTAAGAGATGAAGGTGTTATTTAGGTAGTTAAGAAAGGTTTTCTACTGCACTTCAGCAGCACTGAAGCAAACATTAGAAGTGAAATAAAAATGGCAAATTATGGAAACAGTCAGCAGTTCTGGCAGCATCTATGCAGAGAGAAAACAGAGTTCACATTTCAGGTCTGTGATCTTTCATCAGAATTAAACCCATTATATCATCCCCTGCTTCACTCTTATTTTGCCTCCTTTCCTGTTTTGAACTTGCCAAAAGCTAGCAGACCTGCTGAAAATACAGTTGCAAATGTTATTAAGCTCAGGCAAAAACCACAATCACCGAATCTCATGGATGGGTTTCCTGTAACCATATCAATTACACCACATTTCAACTTCATTACATTTCAAAGAACAGTTTTATAAACTGGATAATAATAAATCATTCCTTATTGCTTGATGTCATTTTTATTCATTTACGGATATGGGCGTCGCTGGTTAGGCCAGCATTTATTGCCCATTCCTAGTTGTCTTCTTGAACTGCTGCAGTCCTTTAGGTGCAGGTATACCCACTGTGCTGTTAGGAAGAGAGTTCAAGGATTTTGCCCCAGAGACAATGAAGGAACGGTGATATATTTCCAAGTCAGGATGGTGAGTGACATGGAGGGGAACCTCCATGTCACTAGGTATCTGCTGCGCTTAGATGATAATGGTCGTGGGTTTGGAAGGTGCTGTCTAAGGAACCTTGGTGAGTTAATGCAGTGCATCTTGCAGATGGTACACACGGTTACCACTGTTTGGTTGTGGATATTTTGGATGTTTGTGGAAGGAGGAGCGGGCTGCTTTGTTTTGGATGGTGTTGGGCTTCTTGATTGGTGTTGGAGCTATAATCATCAAGGCAAGTGGAGAATATTCCATTACACTCCTGACTTCTCCCTGGTAGATGTTGTCCATGACCTGGTTTTTTTTTCAATGGACTGTTCTAACCAGCAGGAAATTATACTGGAGAATCATTTGGTCTATGTTGAAGTTGTGGGATGGTGTTAATATTCATTAGATGTCAAAGTGCAATTTTACACGATACCACGATGTTTGTCTTGCATCATAATAACCTGCGTGCTTTAAATATTGCACCTCCATCACACTTCCCACACTAAAACAGCCACTCCAATGGCCAGCACTTGTCCCAACTCTGACTCTTCATTGGTCCAAACCAAAGCCAAAATCGGTCAAAATCAAAGTGACATCGCAAACCGCGATGTGCTCTTTCATCAACTTTTCTTCTCCAAACATTTGAAACAAATGCAATGCAGGCTTTTATTGGTCTACTGCTGCAAATGGGCAGAGGATCTGTCACTCAACATTGCGCTCCTTGGTTCATCTCAGAGTCAGACGCAGATTTACATAAACTACATTCAAATAAAATGTAGGGACATGGTCTCCTGGGGCATTGCTTGCTCAGGAACACGGTTTTGATCTGAGCACAGTCCCAATATGGTTTCCTAGCTAAAAGTTACCCCTGTCAAATGGCCAATCTTCCAAAAAGGAAAAGGTACATTTTTAACTTTAAGAATTATGAGACCAGTAACTAAGAAGTTATCTAGTTGGAAATGAATCTCATTATTGATATCTGAATAGACCATCCAAAAAGACAGATGTTAACAGCATACCTCATGTACCTTTATCTGTGTTTATTTACAATTAATTATTTTTTCACAATTCTTTACAGTGATAGTAAAAATATCAACTAAATGCATTCTTATTATAATCTTATGCTTCAAGTGAATAAGTGACATCAGAGCCATGCAGATGTGTTACTCTACATGAACAGGTTAAAATGTTTAGATTAACTAACCACAACAACAGTTTTACATCATAATTTTCTGCAATCACAGTGATTCAGTATAAAATGTAGCATTAGTGAAGCTTTTTCAGGTACAGCGCAGAGAAATCCCCATGGGAGCATTGTAGCATAGTGGTTAGCACAGTTGATTCACAGCTCCAGGGTCCCAGGTTCGATACCCGGCTTGGGTCACTGTCTGTGTGGAGTCTGCACGTTCTCCCAGTGTGTGCATGGGTTTCCTCCGGGTGCTCCAGTTTCCTCCCACAGTCCAAAGATGTGCAGGTTAGGTGGATTGGCCATTTTAAATTGCCCTTAGTGTCCAAAAAGAATAGGTGGGTTTACTGGGATAATGGGGCTAGGGTGGAGGTGTGGGGCTTAAGTAGGGTGCTCTTTCCAAGGGCCGGTGCAGACTCGATGGGCTGAATGGCTTCCTTCTGCACTGTAAATTCTACAAAATCTATGAATTTTGATCTTTGGTTTGTTCGAAGTTAACTGATCTCAATTGAAAACACAGGTATTTCCATGTCCTTGGGCTGGGGCATGAGCAAATATAGGCAGAGGAAAATATGTCATGGCTCCTGACCCTGATCACTGCCCTGTTGGAAAGTGCATGCATGTAATGTACATGTCAGACGGAACAGGGTCAGGCTCAGCTGTTTAATCCCATGGCCAAACAACCTGTTGATATTCATATCACTGACTACTTGTACCACTTAACATTAGTACAGAAACAGGACATTTAGTCTGACAGGTCCATGCCAGTGTTTATTCCCCACAAACTTAATGCCTATGAGTCACTCAGGCCTGTGATGTTTCTATCAGGGTGCTGAAAAGAAACAGCAGGTACCCCGGCTGACTTCATACCTTTTATGTTCTGCAATGATCTGCATAACAAGAATTCCGCTTTAACCCATACAAACTACATCAATGTTGTAATGTTAGCTGTGTCACTGGAGTGTTATAAAGCTTTTACATTAATGCAACTGCAGTAACCACCCCATTGAGCAGTTAATTGCCAGCTGTGTGTGTGTGTGTGTGTGTGTGTGCGCACACATGTTTTTTAATATTTCCTGCTGATTTCCGGAAGCAGTGCTATTTCTGCAAGTTCTTTTCTTCATTGCATGATAAGATCATGAATAATGCTGCAGGTTGGACACAACAATACTCAGTAGTTTGATCAGGACTCATTTTCTTCTTCTAATTTCAAAATCACAGGTAAAAACTGTTGTTGTGGGGAGGGAGTAAATACATTTTCAGTTTATTGGCAGAACAATGCCACTTTCAATGCAATGAGCTGTTGATGAGGTGGAGGACTGATGTTTGTGGATGAGAGGATGGGGAAAAGGAAAAATTCAAGTTGGAAAAAATAATTTGCTATACTAGACATCAGTCCCTGGTCACCCTTTCCATCACCACCTTGTATTTACATAATACCTTTAATGTAATAATAGATCTCAAGGCACTGTGGTGAATGTATAATGCATAATTCACACTGTGTATCACTGTGTCTCTGTGGGCTCCGTCTGTGAGCCGTTGCGTGGCTCTGCCTACAGGTGGAGATGAGGAGGATGTACAGGGCTCCACCCTTGGCTCCGCCCATGGCCCCTCCCACTACCGGAAGTATAAAGTGCTGCGGTCTTGTGAGTCTGCCCTCAGTTCTTCTGGTCACAGGCAGGCTCAGTTGTAAGTCAATTAAAGCCACAGTTTACTTCCCCTCGTGTCTTGAGTGAATTGATGGTCGCATCAGGCACTTAGGTGTGTTATAAGCAAAATTTTAGCAACAAATCACAAAGAAATTGGGTAGAAGATCAAAACCTTGGTCTGAGGTAGGTTTTGGAGTAGAGAAGAGGTTTAAAGGAGGGAGAGGTAGAGAGGAGGAAAGGTTTTGGCAAGAAGTCCCAGGCCATGAGTCTTGGTACTAAGGATGCAACCAGCAATGGTGGAGTCATTATAATTGGGAATGCACAAGAGGCCAAAATTATATAGCTCAGAGGGTTGTGGGGGCTGGGGGAAGTTATACAGGGAAGACCATGGTCATGAAATGATTTGTAAACAATGATGACAATTTCAAAATCAAGGCATTCCTGAACCAATAACCAGGAAGCAAGGGGTGATTCAGGAATGGAATTGTGCACAAGCAAGGACACCAAGTGTTTTGTTGACCATATGTTTTGGGAGAGATGAACGTAAAAATCTAGCCAGGCGTGCACTGAAATAGTTAAGTCTGAAGGTAACAAAGGCATAGATGAGGGCTTCAGCAGCAGATGAGCGGAGGCTGAGCAGGTTTGAGTAAGGGCTTCGGCAGCAGATGAGCGGAGGCTGAGCAGATTTGAGTGAGGGCTTCGGCAGCAGTTGAGCGGAGGCTGAGCAGATTTGAGTGAGGGCTTCAGCAGCAGATGAGCGGAGGCTGAGCAGATTTGAGTGAGGGCTTCGGCAGCAGATGAGCGGAGGCTGAGCAGATTTGAGTGAGGGCTTCGGCAGCAGATGAGCGGAGGCTGAGCAGATTTGAGTGAGGGCTTCGGCAGCAGATGAGCGGAGGCTGAGCAGATTTGAGTGATGTGAGAGGTGGAAATAGCCAGTCTTAGTGATAGCGTGGATTTATGATTGGAAGCTAGTCTCTGGGTCAAATATGTCACCATGGTTAGAAGTAGGGCTAAAACATCAGTCACCTCCTAGAGATACAACAATCAAGGTGCGGTTTTAAAAGGGAACCACACAATTTAAGTATGAGTTCTTCAGACTTGAATGTTACTGGTCTACCCCTACAGTTTAACATTCAACTTGTTTTGTTGATTGTAGTTACACAGAAGTTGAATACATCAAGTCTACTAATAATCTTTTGAGCACTTTCAACTTCAGTTGGTTATTTTTATTCCATTCATGGTGTATTTCAAGATATCAACTATGGCTCAATAATACCTCAGAATCTGAAGGTTGTGGATGCACGTTGCACCGCGGAAGAAAGCACGGAATTTAGACTGACCAATACAGTACTGAGTCCTGCACTATTGGAGGTGCTGTGCTTCGAATGGGACATTAAATCCAACTTCCTTCTCCGATCCAATGGCACTATTTCAAGAAGAATCAAGAGAGCTTTCCTTGGTGTCCTGAACAATATTTATCTCTCAACCAATATTACCAAAAATAGATTAACTGGTTATTAGCACATTGCTATTTGTGGATCATTGCACAGCACACAATGGCTGCTGTGTTTCTTACATTACCAGTAACTTCACCCCAAAATACTTTACAGCCAATAAAATACTTTTGAAATGGCCTGAGGTTGTGAAATATGCTACATGTGATTCACAAATTAAGAAAATATTTTGTTTGTATGGTATAATTGCAGATTTGATCGGGAATAAATCACTCTTGTTTTTCCCTGTAAAAGGTGCTATGTACGGTTTGTTTGGAAAAATGTCCCGCAGTATGTGAGCATGGGTGCCTTTCTTAAAAAATGAGCCACCAAATCTCAAACACTAACTTGTTCAACAAGTCTCAACACAGCCCTCAATACTTGTGACACACACCAGTCCAAAGGTGCATACTCTGAATGGTTTTAGATCAGGAAGCACGGTGGAGTAATTTGAGTGGAATGAGCAGTTATGTATGCAAAAGAAATTTGGTTGTTGAATGTTGGGCCTACATTAACATATTTGTCAGCTGTGACTCAGTTGGTTGCACTGTCATCTCGGAGTCAGAAGGTTATGGGTTCAGGTCCCACTTCAGGCCTTGAGCACAGAAGTCTACATTGGCACAACAGATCATACTGAGGGAATGTTGCAATGTCAAAGGTGCCGTATTTCAGATGAGACATTAAACAGCATCCCATTCTGTTTTTTGGTAAATGTGAAAGATCCTACAACACCATGTTGAAGAGCAGGGGGCTTATCCCTCGTGGCTTAATCAATATTTACCTCTTAAATCAACGTCACAAAAACAGATTATCTGGCCATTACATCATTGCTGTTTGTAGGGGGTTGTTGTTCACAAATTGGCTTTTTTACATTACAATAATGACTATACTTCAAAAGTAATTCATGATTTCATTGCAGTGCTTTGGGACAAGTGAACGGCGCTGTACAAATCCACATCTTTCTTGCTGAGGATTTTTTTTATTATACTGTCACTGGGCCAACCAGATATCAAGGGCTACTTCAAGAACACAAATCAGACCATCATTCATGTACCAACTTGCAGGGTACACTTCAAATTGATTTTGTTACATTTAAGGATTCCACAGCTGGGCAAAGTCTGGGCTCTCCCCTCTACTGAGCTTTATGCAACATCAGCAGCAGCTGTACGAAAGACAAGCATACAGTTTATAGATTGTTAGGACACCCTGGTCTAGTGTGCGGTCAATTTCAGCCCCCCTTAACCCGGAGTCACAACACAACTGAATTAACAATAACACTTAGAAAAGACCCCAAATATTTGGCCCTTGGCTGCCCAATAGTCCCAGTCACCAGGTTTGTAAATTTAAACACAATTACTTCTTTTTTTTAAAAATAATTTTTATTGAAATTTTTACAAAATATAAACATCTTAACTCTATTTATAACAAGATCTATAATGATTCACGCACACACACAAACATAGAAGGGAAGAGAGGGTTGAAATAATAAGTAAAAGATAAGGATCTTTGTTTCAGATGGTTGTTGCTAGCACATTCTGCTTTTCAGTCTGTAATGGTTTTCACTGTAGATTCATTTAGGTCTCTGCAGTTACATAAATACAGAGCTTTTCTGGAGAAAACATGAGAGAGACAGAGACAGAGGCAGGCACGGATGTCCCCTGGATTCAAACTCCTTTCCTTAGGTCTCTGGAAATCATCCTACTCAGGCAGGATCCAATCAACACCTGTTACCGGGCAAAATACGGCCTTTTGGCCAATTCATTGGCCACCAGCCAACCAACTGAACCGAGTCCCACCCAATCTCTTGGGTGCCACAGAATCTGAGTTCCACTGTCCAAAGCTAGTAGAGTGTACGATGTTGTAACTTAATTTTTCATACTCTCTGCTGCTTGACTTAAAGATACATGCCGATAAGGCATCCATGGATCAAAATGATAACAGCAAAAATAAAGAAAGGGAAATAAGGGAATGATCAGGAAGGGCCCTTATAAGATCGCTCAAGAATTTGCCCACCGATGTGGTCAAGGACCCCACACTCCATGACACAACTACAGCCTTCAACGTACTTAAAGACAGAATTCAAACAACCAGTATGGAATTCCGAAGCAGTAAATGGTCTATGCTAAGTGTAGCAGTCATTCAACATAGGTTTGACCTCCAGCCGGAGGCTTAGAAGCAACAGCAATCACGTGCCTGCAGCAGCTCAAAACAAGCAACCAAAAACAGAGCCCCAAAAGCAGAGCCTGAAAACGAGAAATGTAAAGGCTGTTTCTGCTAATGGGCAAAACCATTTGGATAATATGTCACGGTAAGGAGAAAACTTAATCAACTGGACAGACCCATCAAAACTGTGAGATGGTTTCAACACCAGCTTGCTCTGATGATTTTATATACAGAAGTAGTAGAGTAGAAAGACAACTTTTCAATTCATACTTTACAAAGAGAACGTAGTGATGCACGAGATGAAAAACACAATATAACGGCAGGGGCTGTTTAGCTCACTGGGCTAAATCGCTGGCTTTGAAAGCAGACCACGGCAAGCCAGCAGCACGGTTCGATTCCCGTAACAGCCTCCCCGAACAGGCGCCGGAATGTGGTGACTAGAGGCTTTTCACAGTAACTTCATTTGAAGCCAACTCGTGACAATAAGCGATTTTCATTTCATTCATGTAGTGTTATTTTCAATAAAGTCAACATTATACAGCAGCTTTCCAATCATTGTTTTCTAAGTTAACATTAACCACAAAAAGGAGTTATGAAAAAAATGCACAAGAAGAAATGTCCAATTAAACTTAAACGTCGGCCTCAAAAGAAAGACCTCAATAATATCCTAATGAGAAGTAATCTGTTTTGGTTGCTCAGACTCTTATTTTCTCATCATTATTCTTTGCCACCTTCTCTTCCTTCTGCACCATGGGTTCCAGCTGCGCTTTATTAGGGCTACAAGGGTCCCTAGAGCGGGCATGACCACTTCCAAGTTGGTAACCCTCATCTACAGACAGGCTAAGCATTCAATCTGACATTCCCTGGAATTGACCTGGAAAACAGCATTGCCAGAACAGATAAAAGAAAATTTATCGCTGACACTGTATTCATATATCCTTCACGATAGCTCAGACCATTTGGATAAAGTAGCCAATAATATTCTTTCCTTATACACCCTGAGATTTTCAATAACTAATAATAAGTCACAGTCAATTACATTCAACACAAACCACAAATTACATTGTCACAAACTGCATAAAACCATTTCAAGCCTTGCCTGTTGACAAATGCAGATACAAATATAATCAATAGGATGTCTCATTAGGACATCAACGACCTGGATAATGCAGCAGTGAACTGCAAATTGTTTGCTCCTTGCCACGTCTACTGTCGTTGATTGGAAAGGATTTGTGCTAGAATTCATTGAATGCCAACCATCACTTTTACATGCAGTATAATGCTAATAGGTTCTGCGTCTAGATGATGGTACAATTGAGAAATTACTTCCTTTGTGAGGCATAACCTCCTGTGACACCTGGGAGATGTTAGGAAATTGGATTGAAGATGAGACGGGCAATTTAGGGATTAACAGCCAGAGGGTAAAACTGTTAGCATGGAGTCAGAGGTATACGCCTCCACTTGGCCTGAATTACATTGCCCCATTCAGACGTAATCTCGTGAATGGGAATAAACAGGATAAACCCTGCCCAGTCAGGGATTCACTCAAAGATCCATTGTCCTCCAGGACACTCTAGTCTGACCAGCCATTAGCCCATTACTGATGGCCTCTTTTGTCTGTAAACTGGAGGTTAGTTGCATATTCATAGCATGGCCCTGTTCTTTTGTATAAAAGGCAGCAGATAATCAAAAGTCCAGATAGCGATGATGAGTTCAAGTCTGGACACACCTGGACAGAACCACCTTTGAGGGACTGGGCGGAGCTTAGAGAGATAAAAGAATCCTATTCAAACAGGTGGGAGCAGCAGGATTTAGGGACTGATCGAGAGAGGTCATAAAAAACTGCCACAGACACGAGCTTTTGGACAAGGTGTGAAAGAGCTTCACCAACAGCAACAAAATGTTCTGTGATACAAGTATCAATTTTGTCTGCTTAAGTGGAGTTGAAAGCTGCATGTTCATCTTGCGTGCTGTTTAATGGGAAACTGTGTCCGGGTTGAGAGATACATTTAAGCTGTGCTCGTTAGGTTTAAATTTTACATGTTTAAATATTGTTTTTTTTTTGTTATAATAGTTTTGCTGGTAAAAAATAACCACGTCCTATTTCTCCTGCAATTACTCCTGGAGCAAATCGATCTTTGTACACAGTCTTTAAAATAAGAAAATGTTGCGGTTTTGGCCCAGTATCTTCGCAACCGTTGGGCTCTGGTCTGCCGTCCATAAACCTCCTCACACTTTGCTGTTATGATGTGGAGATGCCGGCGTTGGACTGGGGTGAGCATAGTAAGAAGTCTGCCAACATCAGGTTAAAGTCCAACAGGTTTATTTTGAATCACTAGCTTTGAGCACTGCTCCTTCCTCAGGTGAAAGATTCACCTGAGGAAGGATCTGCGCTCCGAAAGCTCGTGTTCGAAACAAACCTGTTGGACTTTAACCTGGTGTTGTAAGACTTCTCACATTGCTGTTCACAGTGAGACTCGTACAGAACTGCCTGTGGAATATGATCTTGTACCACCTTTACTTCTGCTCATCCCCCCCCCCACAACCTTATTTCTTCATGCTGCTATTTTAATTGAAAGGACAACCCATTTTATTTTTTATTTGGTCATGGGATGTGGGCATCGCTGGCTGGGCCAGCATTTCTTGCCCATCCCTCAGGCATTTTTAAGAGTTAACCACATTGCTGTGGATCTGGAGGAGTCACATTAGGCCAGACCAAGAATGGTGATAGATTTCCTTCCCTAGAGGGCATTTGTGAACCAGATGGGTTTTTATGACATCGACAATGGTTTCATGGTCATGATTAGACTTTTATTTCCAGATTTTTATTGAATTTAAATTTCAAACCTGGGTCCCCAGAGCACTAGTCCAGCGACAATACCACAACACCATTGCCTCCCCTGATGGTTTCCTGCTCAATTCAGTGTTGGACCTCTGCCAACTCTCTTCACTGAATTACTGCCAAGTGTTTAGTAGGCATGATTAACACAATGCAAACTTGGAGAGAAAGGTTGAACGTATGTGCACACATTCATTGCTAATCAATGCTCTGATTACCATTCTCCTAACCAAATGCCACACACACACTGCTGCGGCTTTTCACAGCATGACTGAGGGTGACGGGAACATTGGCTGGGCGCTGGCCGACTTGGGCCAGACACAGAGGGGTATGCCCAAGGTGCTGAGTGATGTGTCCCAGTCTTTGTGCCTTATGGCTATAAGCGTCTGGACCCTGGTTGAGATGAGAGCAGACCTCCAGGGCTGGCAGCACCATGTGATGGTGGTGCCTCCGATGCTCACTGCGGCCTCACCTTCATCACAGGGAGCAGCCTGGGGGCCAATGGGCATCCCGGGGGAGGAAGAAGTGATGGAATCCATGCCGGTGCCTCCTGTAGAGGAGGTGCTGGAACACCTCAGCATTTCGGAATTCTAGCCACAACCACAGTGGATAACCCTGGTCACCCAAGAGTCAATCCGAGGGAGCACCTCAAAGTTGCCAGGAACAGACGAGTGTGCCAGGATATACGAGTCGTACGTGTTGCCTGGGTATCAGGTCAGACTTGCATTATTTACAGAGGGTGATCACGCACCAATTACACATTCAGGGAGTGGAAACCCTTCTAATTGATGAAGGGCATCCCGTTCATGAGCCGGTGCACGTAAGGGGGCATATGTGTTACATCTATTGCCCCCTGCACCTGGGGCATGCCAGTGATAGCAGCAAATCCCAATGCCTGGACATCCAGGTGGATTTGGTCTAATGCAGTCCGCTGCCCGGGCATATAGGGCATCCGTAACAGCGCAGATTCATCTGTGTGTGGATGTCTGGGATTTACCTGCCAGATCCCCGCTCCGCACATGAGGCAAAGGAGTTCATGGCAACCGTCATCTTCATGGCCACCAACAGTGGGTATCCTCCATATCCCTGGCCATGATTCAGGCATCTACTGGGAGTTCAGCTGCAGTGTGAAATGAGTCCTGGGTGTGACACTCTGGTCGTGATAACCTGACCAGGTGCAGGATGGATTGGATGTAAGGTATAGTGGACAGGGAGGACCTGGAAACAGCTGGTGGTCCTGCAGAATGGTCTAGCTGATAGTCTAATTGTTTAGGCCTCTACCCAGAGAGGGGCAGTGTGCCAGGGAGGGTGCCAAAGGGCATGGTGCCCCTGTCCTTTGTCTGGGGGGCCATCTTCTGTTCCCATACCTCCCTTGCAGTGGGACTGCACTTCTGATGTGATGCCAGCACTTGGTGTGCCACTGATTGAGCTTGGCCGTGCCCATCTCATTGATGGGTCAGCTGAGGCCGAGTTTACAGAGGGACCCTGGGTGGGCTCCGAAATGACCTGAGACTTTGTGAACTTCTACAGGTCACAGTGAGCAGCCAGGGGCCTGTAACCTGTACCAAATGGTTACTATTATAGCAATTGCGCAGCAATGGCGGTCAATGCGCAGTCACCTCAAATCCATTGGGCCATCAGCAAATCGCTCCCTGTAACTCACTCTCTCTCTCCTTCCTTTACCCCCCTGGGGGGAGGCACACCACAGCAAGTGCTACATTTTCTTTCAGTGTAAAACTATTTTAAAAACTTCTCTTACATTCTCTCTCTCCCCCTCAGAAGCCATGGCACCCAGACCAAGCTTTTTAATAGCTGCTGTGAACTTGAGAGAGGCGGACAATTGTAGAGGTTCGGAGCATACTGGGTCAAACCTGGCAATGATATTTAAAAGTACGTAAATGCCAGTTTTGTGTGCTGGCATGGGGCAGTGATCACGTCGCCATCCCCAGTGGGGCCCCAGAGCATGTCATTTGGTTCGGCAGCGGGCACGGACCTCGATTTTTGCCCGACACTCAATTTTCCACCCGATCACGGATCGCATTCAGACATCGAAGGGCAGAGACTTTAGCCCAGAGTACTTTTGTTTGGCTACGCTTTCTTCTTGAGGTCCAGGCAGACTGTATTATCCTGTTGAGGACTGGGATTTGTTTAACTTCTCTTTAGGGAGGAGTCAGTTGTTCTCCTGATGCAGGTCTCCCTGACTGTTTTAATTGTTTTTTTTTTTACTAGGCTGAATATCAAGGCTTGGTGGTACCCAGTCCTCTCTTGGTCATTTTGCTATCCTGTAGTTGCGTGGTGGTTGTCAGTCTTGGCCTGGGTCTGGGGAAGAGTTTAAATCACAATGTAAAATTAGTCCATTTCCCTTAGCACTGGGATTCTCGGGGTTGTTGTTTTCTTCTTCTGTCATTTTGTTTTGAAGCTATGGGTATGATGTAGGTCTGTAAGGTTGTCTGTATCCTGTCCGGGTACAAACAGGTCATTTTCCGTGCAGGGAGCCTGTTGAGGATTTTGCCCCCGATTCATCCAGTCTTGTTTCTTCCCAATTATGTAATAATAGTTATATGCTGTATCTGATGTACATTGATACCTATAGCTTTTCTTTTGCTTATGCTTGTTATGAGGTGATTTTTGTAGAACATTTTGAAAATTCCAACAAATAAATATTAAAAGAAAACACTCTCTGTGTTACCCCACGGCACTTTGCTAGGAAGGGCTTTGGCTCTTTCTTCTGGGTGAGCCGTGTCCTAACAAGTAGCAACAGAGAAAACAACGTCAGTAGCTTAGCCAGGTTCAAGGCAATTAGAATAGATTTGGTTTGGAGTTGTGCATCATCTCAACTATCGTTTTTCCCACCTGCCCTAAAAATGTGAAAATGCATATGGTGGCACATACAATATTTCAGTAGCTAGTATACAGAGCAAGGATTCCAAGTTACAAGTGTCAAGTCATGCTGTAATACTGGATACCAGGTATTGCAAGATAACCTGCAGGGGATGAAAAACTTTCCTTATGAGAGCAAACAATAAAACTAACCCAAATAAGAACCAACAGACAACCACAAGAATCGCGACAAATTCATTAAAGCTAACACGGGTCAGTGTATCTTAATGTACACAAACACTCCGATTGAATAATAGGGAGCAAAATGAGGGACAGGATACATCTTTACAATCACAATTCAATGGGAGGTGTGAGAGTGATGGAAGACAAGAGGTAGAGAATGCAAACAAGAATAAGAATGAGTAAGCCAGTAATCTAAAATCTAATGTCAGTCACGCCAATGGACTAAATCAGGTTTGAATTTGCATTTAGAAATGGCTAATGGAATCACTTCTTGACCTTTTGGCTGGGATCGGCCGTCAGATTGGGCCCAGCATGAGACACGGTGCTTTTTCTTGTCAGCTTGGATCTTGTGTCTCTCTCTTGTGGAGGCCATGAATTGGCTTCAATTTGAATTTTGAGTTGTTTTTTGGAGCAGGCGGTGGGATGGGTTGGAGGTTTGCCCTGTCCACTCTGCACACTGGCTTTGTGACTTTGAGGATGGGATGAAATTTTTTTAATAAAGAAATAGGTAATGCAAGAAGGCCACCAGATGTCATTTCCGACACAGCTGGTATTACCTATATACAGAGAATATTGTAAACAAGGACAAATTCATCTTTTATTCCATCTTTGAATTAAATGCTAAAAGTGAATAGAGCAATCTAGAAATTTTTACATAAAGAAAACAATATAAATTTCAGAAGAACTGATTTTCAATGCTCAAAAAATGAAACATATTTTAATTTTAGGAAGATCTATCAAAACATTTGTATTTCATCTGATTTCAAAGGGTCAATTGCAGCTATGCAGTCAACATCCGAATTACCAATACACGTCAATGGCAAGTAGGGACATTAACATTCTACTTTGCTCATTTCTGCACCTTTGAAAATATTTTAGGAAAATATTCACACACAAAAAACACACTAGTCGCAACATCCTTTGCTTCAGCTGAACCAACACCAACTAGGTTGTTCTTTTTGCCAAACGCGAGTCATTGTTATGGGGTCCAGACCAGAATCCCAATCTCCTTTTGCTACAATCCCAGACTAGAACCAATTGTTATGGGTCCAAGAACGAGAAAGTCAACAACAAGGGTTTCCACTTTCTTTTATATTGTACAAAGCAACCTAGAGAGAGAGATGGTAGCACAAGTGGTTAGCACTGTTGATTCACAGCTCCAGGATCCCGTGTTCGATCCCTTGGGTCACTGTCTGTGCGGAATCTGCACGTTCTCCCAGTGTCTGCGTGAGTTTCCTCCGGGTGCTCCGGTTTCGTCCTGCAAGTCCCGAAAGTTGCGCTTGTCAGGTGAATTGGACATTCTGAATTCTCCCTCTGTGTACCCGAACAGGCACATGGGGACTAGGGATTTTCACAGCAACTTCATTGCAGTGTTAATGTAAGCCTACTTGTGAGACTAATAAAGATTACTATAAGAGAAATCGGAATCCTGTCTGTCCAGTTTGGTGATCCAGGAACAACAGATAAACATTCTTCCCCCCAAACCCATCAACTGTGCTACCTGCAATCCAAAAGCACACCACATTGCTGTGTTTGTTACAAAAGGTTACAGTGCCCCTGCAAAAATCAATGATTCTCTACTTTTGTGATCACAGCAAAAATACAGGCTTTAAAACATGAACATTTCTCACATTCGTCACAGCATTCAAATTCCAAGTAACAGATGAAAGCAGTAGCCCAGGTGCTCCCAAAGATTAACACTTCCAGCAGTATGAGTTGATGATAGAGTACAGGAATGACATTTCAGAACCAATTGTAAATGTATGTTTTAGTTATGATTAGTTACTTTTTCAAGATGAATATCAAATGTGAAACAGGCCAAAAATTAGTCCATATAAACCAGAACCTTTTGGTTTAGATTTATTTTATCCCTTTAAAAATGTGAACTTTACCCAACACATCTCATCATTTGCAGATGCAACTAAGTTCTTCAGTTTCTTGCATGATGCAAGATGTCAAGAATTATTTTATTCTGGGCAGCACGGTGGCACAGTGAGTAACACTGCTGCCTCACGGCGCCAAGGTCCCAGGTTCGAATCCCGGCCCTGGGTCACTGTCCGTGTGGAATTTGCACATTCTCCCAGTGTCTGCGTGGGTTTCGCCCCATAAACCAAAGATGTGCAGGGTAGGTGGATTGGCCACACTAAATTGCCCCTTAATTGGAAAAAATGAATTGGGTACACTGAATTTATTTTTTAAAAAGTTTTTATTCCTTCAGTAATAATGTGCAATTTACGATATTACGGGTGTTTGCAGTACCCGAGTAGCAGATTTACTTCCAAATCCTTGGTCACTTTAATTATGTCGGGGGGGGGATTAGATGCTGTGACATTGGGAACACTGCATATGGACAATTTCTAGGTTTCTGTTTGGAACTAAAATGCACACTCAAAATGCTGCAATTACATTTTATCCAAACCTTTCATCACAGGAATTATATGATGCTTATTAAATGGAATCATGTTCTCATTGCATTCAGAAAAATTGCTTTAAAAAAAAAATGCAAGGAGCTGCTCCCATGACTACTGTGAGCTAAATCACAGCTACACCTGAATAGTTTTGTTTGAACAGCTGCGCCAAGATACCCTAATCTTTCATTTTAACTAGGGAGTAATTAAATCTATGAAACCAAACATATACCCATACACATATAGAGAGCAGAAAGAACGGAGGGTCATTAAATAATAGCTAGCATTTTTCCCTTCTGGTAAAGCGTGATAAAGTATTACATATGCAAATATTTTATCGACTGATTTATCTGCGCACCATTTTTCTCCATTCCTCTCAAGGTAACACATTCCTGGCTGTGTATAGTCCCCCAAGGTGTCAGCCATAGTTCAGCTGGCAGGACAATCAACTCTGAATCAAAAGGTTGAGGGTTCAAATCCCACGCCAGGACTTGTGCACAAAAATTAAGACTCGAGTACTGAGGAGTGCTGCACTGTTGCATGTGGTGTCTTTCAGCTCAGACATTTAACTGTATGCTCTTTTGGGTGGACGCAAAACCCTTTGGCACTATTTCAAAGATGGTTAGCAGTTTCAAATTCCTAGGGGTGCACACCTCCAAAAATCTGTCCTGGTCCACCCATGTCGACGCTACCGCCAAGAAAGCACAACAGCGCCTATACTTCCTCAGGAAACTAAGGAAATCCAGCATTAACCCTGACCAACTTTTACAGATGCACCATAGAAAGCATCCTATCGGGCTGCATCAAAGCCTGGTATAGCAACTGCTCAGCCCAGGACCGCAAGAAACTTCAGAGAGTCGTGAATACCGCCCAGTCCATCACACGAACCTGCCTCCCATCCATTGACTCCATCTACACCTCCCGCTGCCTGGGGAAAGCGGGCAGCATAATCAAAGATCCCTCCCACCCGGCTTACTCACCTCTTCCAACTTCTTCCACCGGAGAGGAGATACAGAAGTCTGAGAACACGCACGAACAGACTCAAAAATAGCTTCTTCCCCACTGTCACCAGACTCCTAAATGACCCTCTTATGGACTGACCTCATTAACACTACACCCTGTACGCTTCACCCGATGCTTGTGTTGCCCTATTATGTATTTTCTTTTATTCCCTTTTCTTCCCATGTACTTAATGATCTGTTGAGCTGCTCGCAAAAAAGTACTTTTCACTGTACCTTGGTACACATGACAATAAACAAATCCAATCCAATCCACTGAGTTGATGATCCTCGAGTTGAAGTTTATCTCGGTTCGTGTCCCTGGGAATAGTGCTTGGGCCACAGAATCCTGTCACGTGGATGAACTTTGACAAAGAAAACTCTTTTCGCTCCAGGTCTTTGTAAGGGTTTTCTTTGTCAAAGTTCATCCATGTGACAGGATTCCAGAAAGAGGTGGACAATTCCCCACCACTGCTACAGGAAGGACAAAATGTACGATTTCCAAATTTGATGATGATATGCACTAGGTGGAAGGACATGTTGTGATGAGGATATTGTGATTCTGCAACTGGATATAGATAGATTGAATGACTGGCCGATAAACTGCCAAATGCATTTTAATGTGGGTAAGTGTGAGGTCATGCACTTTGGTAGGAAGAATCAAAATTAGATTATTATCTAAATGGAGAGAGGCTGCAGGCGAGTGATGTTCAGAGGGATCTAGGTGTCCTAATGCATGAATCACAAAATACTCGCAGGCAGGTCCGACAAGTAGCTAAGAAAGGCAAATGGCATTTTGGCCTTTATTGTAAAGGGGTTGGAGTTTAAAAATAGGATGGTTTTGTTGCAAATTTACAGTGTAGGGGAAGTCTCAGCTGGAATACTGCGTACTGTTTTGATCTCCTTACCGAAAAAAAAGATACAGTAACATTGGAGGTAGTCTAAACGAGATTCTCCAGGCTAATTCCTGGGATGAGGGACTAAGTAGTCTGGGTCTGTATTCCTTGGAGTTGGAGTGAAGGGTGACCTTATTCAAGCATATAGGTTCCTGAGGGGACTTGACAGGGTAGATGGTGGGATGTTTTCACGAGTGGGAGAGTCTTGAAAAGGGACATACCTACAAGATAAAGGGCTGGTCATTTAAAACTGAGGTGGGTAGAAATTTAAAACTGGTCAGTTGAAACTGAGAGTGGAGGATCTCTGGAATTCTCCACCATGGAGGGTGGTGGGGGCTGGATCATTCGAAGTATTTAAAGTGGAGCTGGATAATTATTTGATAGATTGAGGAATAGAGGGCAGCGAGGCAATGGCACAGGAAAGGAGTTGAGGCCGGCATAGATCAGCCATGATTGTATTGAATGGCGGGGCAGGCGTGAAGGGCCTGGTGACCTATTCCTCCTTCTATTTCGTGGATTGTTCTGTGCTACCTCAGAAAACCTTTTTACCCCAAAAATATACTTTGTGTAGAAAATTTGTAAAAGGACATTTCAAAACATTTCAAATCAAAAATTGGAGTGAGATGCCTCAATACAAATTTTGATACAGTACTCAACATTCACAATGCATATTCAGTGTTGGGCATACAGGTTGGCAGTACTGATGTTACCCGCCCCATGGTGCACTATCGCTGGACAACCTTAATCATGGAATTAAAATTCTATAGGACCAGTTACGCCCGAGCTAAACACAAGGCAATGTTGACTTACAAAGTGGAACAAGTTTGCAGCTTCTCTTCTAACCTTCTTGGGTCAGTCCTGCTGCAATCCTGCCTTTCCACCCCTCCAAATCCATTAAGACCTTTATACAAAGATCGAGAAACCTATACACGATTAACATAGTTTTACTGAGTGTACGTTTAAGCAATCATTGCTGACTGGAGATTTGTCCTGCATAGGGAAACTCACTTAACACAACCACGTTCTGATGTCTGTTCTCAGGCTTGTGAATCCTGTTATGCTGAGAGCTTTTGGCCAGAAAAGCAAAGGTCTTATCCCAGCAAATATTTATTCCCAATCAATATCATTGATAATCATGTGCAGGTTTGTCTGTCTTCATGTGGACAAAGCTCGTCACATGTGGGACATTAGAGGACTTTATACCAGCTGCCTTGCATCATAGGTGGGAAAGCAGGCAGTGAAGAGGAGATAAAGATTTTACAGATGGATATAGAGAGGCTAGGAGATTGGTCCAAAACTTGGCAGATGGAGTTTAATATAGATAAGTGTGAGGTTATCCATTTTGGCCAAAATTATCTAAATGGCAAGCAGATTGAAAATGCGTCTGGGCAGAGGGATCTGGGTGTTTTGTTGATGAATCGCAGAAAGTTGGCATGCAGGTAATAAAAAAGGCAAGTGGAATTTTCGCATTTATTACAAAAAGACTGGAGTATAATAGTAGAGAAGTGTTATTGCAAATGTATAGGGTGTTGGTGAGACCACATCTGGAGTACTGTGTCCAGTTTTGGTCGCCTTATTTGAGGACGGATGGATGTGGTGGCATTGGAGGCAGTTTAGAGGAGGTTCACCAGATTGATTCTGGGGATGAAAGGGTTGACGTACAAGGAAGGATTGAACAGTTTGGGTTTATAATCGCTGGAGTTTAGAAAAATGAGGGGAGATTTGTTTGAGGTAGATAAAATACTAAAAGGAATTGATAAAGGAAATGTAGACAAAATGTTCCCCCTTGTTGGGCAGCCTAGAATGAGAAGTCACAGATATAGTTTGAGAAGCGTTAGATTTAAAACTGAGATGAGGAGGAACTACTTCTTGCAGAGGTGAATTTGTGGAACCTGTGGAGGCAGGATATATTTATAATTAAAAATGGGTTAAAGGGATACGGGGAACAGGCAGGGAAGTGGATTTGAGACCAGGAAGAGATCAGCCATGATCTGATTGAATGGTGCTGCAAGCTAGAAAGGTGAATTGCCTACTTCTCCTCCTAATCCCTATGTTCCTATGTACAACTCAATGCATTGAGTGCTTTATAATGGAAGGGGGAAAATATAGGAAAAACATGAAACAATACACTGCCCATTCGCGCGAGCCCACAAAAGATTTTAGTTTGCCTTTATACAAATTAATTTCAGAGGTTTGAAGCATAACCTAATCATATATTCAGAGTGCAATTTCCCAAGGGAAAATCAACCCCTACATGTTTATAATGACATCTGGCTGTTTACCCAGAAAGATGTCACCATCTGCTATTATAAAAGCAAATTACTGCGGATGCTGGAATCTGAAACGAAAGAGAAAATGCTGGAAAATCTCAGCAGGTCTGGCAGCATCTGTAGGGAGAGAAAAGAGCTAACATTTCAAGTCCAATGAGTCTTTGTCAAAGCTGGAGAGCTAATGTTTCAAGTCCGATGACTCTTTGTCAAAGCTCTGAGCCATTTGCTATTATTGTATATGACTTAGTGTTGTTAACTATCTTTATATAAAATTTTAAATAATTTTGTAGTCTCTTGGGAGTGAACATCAAGATCTATTAGCTACTTCACCAAGTTTGATGGGATTTATCCAGATCATCCTGGGATTATGCAGAAGTAAAATGGATTAAGATCACAAATCGCCCAAGGGCAACAGCACAATACTTGCTAAATACTGGTTTAGAAGCAGATTTAGCCTTTTGACAAGCCCCAAGAAATATAATGCATGCAAAAAAGAGTAATAGCCTCTGTAAGGAGATTCAACAGTAGATTGGTTTCAGAAGAGAACTGAGAATTTTTTCATCCACAATTTTCAGTCTAAAATTGCCATCAATTCTTAGTTTTTTATTAGCTGAAAGCACGACTAAAACGTTAGAAGCATGTGCAATTTATAAAGAATTAATAAGACTAACAAGAACAAAGTTTAAATCCTGCAAAAATCTGAATATCCTTCCTCCAAACTATGAAAGACATTCCTGTGAGACTATTTGAGCAGTATAGTAAATTGGTTAATAAATATTCCATGATATTTAGAACTGGAATGGTTTTTCTTATTGTTCAAAATTTCTACATAAACATCAAATATCAACCATATATTTATCAAATATCAACCAAATATTCCCAAGCAATTTTTTCCTACTTTGTGAACACTATTGTATGTTAATGCATTGTATAGTTCTGTTATGAGGGCCATATATCTTTCTTTAATACATATTTTGAACTTTTGTGTGACATAAATGCTACATTTTACTATTTGTGGATATTCCGTGGAAAACTTGAGTAAACCATAATGACTCAGTTGACTAAACGGCAGATTAGTGAGGAAATACCAAACACGTTGGCCAGTAACTTCCCAGCTCCCCGGTGTCAGACTTGAGGAGACCAAATATGCACTGAGAGCACAAGAGAGAGAGAAAAGAGCACAGAATAAAAAGGAGTGGGGCAAAAGAGGAAGAGAGAAAACATGAAAGACAAATAGGGTACATGGAAGTGAGAGACAGATACTCAGAGGGGAGAAAACAGTGCAAGATATACATACACAAAAACAGAAAGAAAACAAACACAAAGGATATAGAGGCATATTGCGAAAGACAAAACAGACATAAAATAAGAGTACCCTGCTGCTCCCCCCAAAAGCATATGCAGTTGAGAGTCAAGTCATTTTTGCAGTTGATCATCATCCTGCATTTGAAACCAGTTAACATTTGGCACCAGACATAAATAGAAACATCAGACTCAAACCATTACAATATTTACTGGAACGACAACAAATAATTATTATAGATGGAGTGCAGGGTCCTCCTTTGATCGCAGCTTTTATGCATCAGCAGATTCATTTTATCTTTTTATTGTCTTCACTATTAACAAACAAAGAAAATCACCAAGAGCTTCAAATGTTGATTTTGGCACAGCTAATCAGTTCTGCATATACAGGATCCAGGGCTCAATTTTTATTAATGTATGAATAAAAGCATGACAGAAAACTATAAAATCCTGACAATGTTAACGTCAATCCTTTCAACTGGCATTCATGAGACTATTCACTTCTTGAATATTAAAATCAAGACTTATTAAAGTAATATTTAAACAAGGTTAAGTGCATTGAACAAGTTTTATTTTCATCTCACAATATCCACTTAAAAATTGCCAGTAAATCTCAAATATTACTTTCAACTACAACCTCAGTGTCATTAATCAGAAAATAAGTATAGATTATCAAAAACAAAGCAGTGCTGTGTAATTCTTCCAAGCCTTTTCCAAAAACTACCCTCGTTACAAAAACGATCCTTGTTGAGATGTTTTAAAATCGTCAGTAACTTAAGATGTGAAATTAATTCTGTTAAGTCAGTCTGCCAATATGCAGACCACATGGGAGCCTTCCAAGCAATGGGAATATTTAATTCCAGAGCTGTTCTGACAAAGTCATATGACACTCTGCAACTGGATGTCATCACCCCAAATATAAACATGCAACGATTTGCAACCATGATTCCCACATACTGGAATTGCACACCCACCATGAGGTCTCTGGAAGGTGGCATGCAGAAACCAGCAAGAAAGCTTTTAAAAGGGAGAAACTAAAGTGGATGTGGTACTATGACTAGGGGTATTACGGTACCTTAGAAGTGAGCTGCTATTGGTGCAGAGGACTCGCTGCCCATTGGCCCGGGTAAGTCATGTGCCTCTCAGCCGATTGGCTGAGCCTACAAGGCGGGATAAAAGAACCCGTGCTTCCCGGCAGTCGACCATTTTTCTGTACGTCTGCTGCCGGGCACACATCTTGTGCATTAAAGTCTTTTGTTTGGATCTCATCTTCGTCTCGTGTCCAATTGATGGTGCATCAGTGGATCTCCCCTGAAGTACTTTCACAACTTCCCAGTGGCTAGGCTATGAGCAGTATTGAGGGATTACCTGACCTGCCTTCTGTTCAAGGAGGTACAAATTGGACGTCCAAACTGAAAACCAGAACTGTCCAAAAACTGGACATTTTTGAAATGGTGTACTGGTCTAGTTCCCGCGCTCCCACTAAAGTCTCGGCAAATGACAAATGGATTTGAGAATAACCTGCCTCTGACCCACCCTTCACAAAGTGTAGTTCTCATCTCATAGCTCTTGGCATATTTCCCAATACACACGTAACTGTTTGTGGTGGTATAACTAGGAGGTTTACAGTACCTATCTGCCATTGGTGCCAAGCACTCGCTGCCCATTGGCTCGGGTCGGTCATGTGCCTCTCTGCTGATTGGTTGAGGCTAGTCATGTGGCTGCTCACCCATTGGCCGAGAAGCAAGTAGTCCCGCCTACAAGGTGGGGTATAAGAACCTGTAGGACCCGGCAGTCGGCCTTTCTCTGTAAGTCGACTGCCGGGCACACAACTAGTTGATTAAAGCCTGATATATGAAACTTCTTCACGACTCGAGTCCAATTGATGGTACATCACTGTTAAATCATTTCATTAACCAGTTCAGACTTAGCTGGATGTGAAGACTTGTGGACATGCACTTACATAATACCTTTAGCCAGTAAAAAAAATCCTCGGCCCTTCAGAGATGCGATCACTAAACAAAAGCAAAATACTGCGATATCTAAAACAAAAACAGCAAGTCCTGGAAATACTCAGGCTGCATCAGCAGAGAGAGAGAGAGAAAAAAGCAAAGCTGACCTTTCAGTGTGAGTACTTCCAGCAATTATTAAATGAACTTTCA
The DNA here is from genome assembly GCF_902713615.1 of Scyliorhinus canicula. NCBI lineage: Eukaryota > Metazoa > Chordata > Chondrichthyes > Carcharhiniformes > Scyliorhinidae > Scyliorhinus > Scyliorhinus canicula. The sequence continues at coordinate 285,517,056 of NC_052146.1, read as the reverse complement.
CACAGAGTCACATAGAGATATTGAGACAGGGGACCAAAAGTATGGCCAAACAGATTGGTTTTATTAAACATCTTAAAAAGAGCTGAGTTAGGTAAAGAGGCAGCAGAAATTAGTAAAGGAATTGCAGAGCTGAAGTTTAGTGAGCTGAAGGCATAGCCACTGAAGACTTAAAAGGCTCAACAACAAAAAAGGGAAGCAGCATGGTTCAAAGTCATGACACAGAAAACGCTGCTTCCCGTTATCACTGTCATTCATAGTCTGCTGTGCTATTGCAAAGAAAGCTCACATTTTCAAGAGGAAAATTATATTGAGCTCAAGCTAGCTTGAAAAGGATGATATGAAAATGGACAGTCAGAGCTTTTTAGGAGGATATCCCAGAGAGCAGAATCTGCCATTTTGTGAATGCATAATATGGTTCATTCATACAAAGGAACACTTTCCACTTAACCCCATCTCTTGCAATTGCCTTTTTAATTGGCCTCATTATAATAGAACGGCATAGTTTTTTATAAAAACAATTCATCAAATATTTCATTAGCACTATTCCTGTAAAATTATATTTAAAAAAAAGAACAGTAAACCTTCAAGATGAGACAAAAATGCTGAGACAATAGGTCAAAAAGCCCCAGAATCCATTTACCTCTACAGCTGAACTACACATGACAAGAACACCATTGTTAGAAAGAAAGTTCTTTATGGCAGACATATCTTATTAAACAGGCAATGTGGTTAAAGGATAAGTTCCAATTTGTTCCCCTGCAGTGATATACTTGTATGTTTATCACTTAACTGAAGCTCTGAGCAAACACTACAGGAAATAGTTTTGCGATAACTGCTGTTTGTGCTTTGGAAGAGAAAACAACCTGCACTTCGGAAGTGAGTAGATCACATCACCTTGAGTACTGAAACTAACAGCCCCTATAAATTAGCTAGTGGCAGTACAATGCTCAAATTATCAACTATAAAATTAAAGGTTTTGCTTTTTCTTAAAAGTGTGTAATTGAACTACAAAAGATGTGCAGGTTAGGTGGATTGGCTATGCTAAATTCCTCTTAATGTCCAAAAAGGGTAGGTGGGGTTACTGGGATAGGGTGGAGGTGTGGGCTTAGATAGCGTGTCCTTTCCAGGAGCCGGTGCAGACTCTTTAGGCCGAATGGCCTCCTTCTGCATTGTAAATTCTATAAATTTATGCAAACCAAAGCTTTTTTTAAATTTTCCAATTAAGGGGCAATTTAGCGTGGCCAATCCATCCAACCTGCACATCTTTGGGTTGTGGGGGTGAGACCCATGCAGACACGGTGAGAATGTGCAAACTCCACACACTGACCTGGGGCCGGGATTGAGCCGGGGTCCTTAGCGGCGTGAGGCAGCAGTGCTAACCAGTGCCACCCCACTCCCCAGACAAACCAAATTTGATTCTCATTATGTCAACAGATTCTAAATTTGAATACATGATTAGTAGCGTGGCACTGGATGGTTCTGCAGCAGGTTGAGCTCCTTTGTTAAAGCCAAACCACCTTTCATTTCCCATTCTGTAATAACTGGTTGTTCATATTCAAATAAACCTCTTGCATCCCCAGTCTACTTCAGGTGTTCATTAAAGAGGGGTTTTAAAAAAGCTTTTTATTAACAAAAGGCAAAAATAAGAGCAAATATTTGGACACATATCCAGTTTGCAATCGAGTGCAACAAGTTTAGTCAATGGTTCCAACAAGGCACAAAAGACCAATATAACCTTCGTACAAGTGAGATATCATCTTAAAGAATACATCAATGCAATACTATTAAAAGAATTGGGGACCATTCCTCGCAAACACACATTATTGAAGAGGAGCTTGGATTTATACAGCATCTTTCATGAATTCAGGACCTCACAAAGGGTTACAAAGCCAAGTAATTATTGCAGCTTGTCAGATGCCTTATGCCATATAATGGAGAAGGCAGTTGTAAAGTAGCCAGTTGTACCTACCCATAGTGGACAGTATCATAGTGCTGCTGTCAATATAAGAATTTGACAGTCACTGCCAGAGCCTGTTTCAGCATTGGTTTTGTTAGTTGTAGCATTGTTGCCTTTGGGCCAGAAGATTGTGGGATCAGGTCCAACTCCACAGGCTTGAACATAAAATCTAGGTTGACACACAAGAACTGTGCAGTACTGAGGAAACGCTGCAATGTCGAAGGTACCAACATTCGAATGAGAAGTTAAATGGAGATCCAGGTGGCCCTCTAAGGCAGACATAAACAATTCATCGACACTATTGTCATCCTCTGGGCTTCATTTTTCTCTCAAGCAACATCAGTAAAACAGATGATCTAGTCATCATTGTATTCGCTATATAAATTACAACACTTGCTGGCTTTAAAAAGTTGTAAAGAGTTGGGGCATCCTGAGTTCTTGAAAGCCACTATTGAAATGCATGCCTTTCTTTGTGTAGAACTATTTAAGTTGCTATTCAGGGACAGTAATTTCAAAAACAATGATATAATTTGTGTTGAACACTTCAAACTTTTGCTTATGATCTAATGAACTGACAATTTGCATTGAAGATGAAAATTCAGCATAATATTGCAGATGGGTATAGCATTAATATTAGTGTGCCAACAATGGATGTTTTCCTGAGTAATGCACATTACAGTATCTAGTCTGCCAGGGAAACATAAACTAGCCATATTGTTTTATTACTTTCAACCAATGTTTGTATTTATTGGTCTGAATTAGATTTCTGCAGATTAAAATGATTTGCATGCATTTGCATACTGAGCATTTCTAGTTGGGTTCGATTAATTAAATCTTTGAGGCACAATCAGTTCAGCACATCTGTGGAAGCACAAGAGCACTTTGTCAATCATCTGGTTTACATTTTTCATGGAGTGGCTGCAAGATTTTGAATTTGATCACAGGATCATGCCAGAAAATTTTTAAGATTCCTGCAACAACAAAAAAACCCATACAGGGATGTTTAATACCCCCCAATGACATGACATTAGATATAAAACAAGTATTGTAGTGAAAGCACATCAGCTGATGGGCTGTGAAATCAGTTATTAGATCTAAAACTCCGAAAGCAACAGCTTCTTTCTTTTGCATTCCACTGCTTCAGCTCATCAAAGCTCTTACTTTGTACGTTACTCAATCACATTAGCTGCCGGACATAAGACATCAGCATTTCCTCCAACACAGGGCAATAGTGACAAGACATGCTGAAGGAACACAAGTGTGTAAATTCACAGTCAGGGAGGCTGGTAATCAAGGCAACATTTTGAAAAAAACGTACACATACACAGTAACAGCAGCTAAAGTTATGCAAGATCAATGTCCAAGGCAACTTAAGTGGTGACATTTTAGATCCAAACTCAATATTGACTGAAACTTTTCCCACATACTAGAAGACTGGCATATTCTTTAAAAATTGAATTTTCTGGCATTATTTATCACAGCATTAGAACCTTATGATGAATCCAGTATGGTAAAATGCACAAATGTACATTAGAAACTGATGAAGGACAATATTCAAATCCATATGAAACTACCTGATTTACTCAAACTACATCCACATCTCTATCTTTGATCCCTAGTCCCCAATAAAACCCAAGACCATCATAATCTGACATGGCCTCATCTACCCACCCTCAAGTCCAAGAAATGCAGCCTTGAAAGAATATGGCAGGCAACTCATATAGCCATTCACTATCAGATCTGGTTGGACCATTTAAAACCATTATGAGGCCCTGATCTTGTCCGCTAAAACTGCTTTTCAGGTGTTGTTCCTCCCTGCTTTAGATCTGCTCACAATACCCCTTTCCTCAGGAAAACCAACCCTAAACTCTACTGTAATTGCAAATCACATCCTATCTCCAACCTCCATTTCCTCTCCGAAGTTGATCATGTTTGTTTTGTTACCTGTGTGGTAGGTAGCATGTGCTACTCAATCCTTGGTTAGTGATGAGGTATTCTTTTTTATAAATGTTTTTTTATTGAGTTTTCATATTTTATATATGACAAATTACAAGTTATTAGAGAGAGAGAAAAAAAAACAAAGGAAAACACAAAAATTTTTTACATGAATATTTACAGGTAAGCATCTTCATAACAATAATTGTGGCCGCCCCCTTTAGCCAGCATACATATTTTACATTCCCCAATATGGCCGAGGCACATGTTTATAGGCATTTATTTATAGTTTGGTTTTGGGCCTTGGCTTGCCATCAAACCCCCATACCGAGCCCGTAGCCCCCCCCCCCCCCTTCCCCCCGGCTACCTTCCCCCGATTCCCGCCCATTTTCCCCTGGTTCTTGGCCACCCGACTATTCTTCCTCATGTACGTTGGCCACAAACAGGTCCCGGAACAGTTGCATGAATGGCTCCCACGTTCTGTGGAAGCCGTCGTCCGACCCTCGGATGGCGAATTTGATTTTCTCCATTTGGAGAGATTCCGAGAGGTCGGACAGCCAGTCTGCAGCTCTGGGTGGTGCTGCTGACCGCCAGCCAAACAGGATTCTACGGCGGGCAATCAGGGAGGCAAAGGCAAGGGCGTCCGCCCTCCTCCCCAGGAATAGATCTGGCTGGTCTGAAACCCGAAGACCGCCACTATCGGGCATGGCTCCACCCTCACCCCCACCACTTTGGACATAGCCTCGAAGAAGGCTGTCCAGTACTCCACAAGTCTGGGGCAAGACCAGAACATGTGGGCGTGGTTGGCCGGGCCTCTCTGGCACCGCTCACATTTGTCCTCCACCTCCGGGAAGAACCTACTCATACGGTTTCTCGTTAAGTGGGCTCTATGTACCACTTTTAGTTGCGTCAGGCTGAGCCTTGCGCACGTGGAGGTGGAGTTGACCCTATGCAGTGCTTCGCTCCAGAGTCCCCACCCTATCTCCATCCCCAGGTCGTCCTCCCATTTCCTTCTTGTTGCGTCCAGTACAGTGTCGTCCCTGTCTACCAGTCGGTCATACATGTCACTACAGTTCCCTTTCTCTAGGATACTTGCGTCCAGTAGGTCTTCCAATAGTGTCTGTCGTGGCGGTTGTGGGTACGTCCTTGTCTCCTTTCGTAGGAAGTTTTTGAGCTGCAGGTACCGTAGCTCGTTCCCCCCAGCTAGCTGAAATTTCTCTGTCAGTTCGTCCAGTGTTGCGATCCTGTCGTCCGTGTATAGGTCCCTGACTGTCAGTGTCCCCCCGTCCTGCCTCCACCTTTTGAAGGTGGCGTCGGTCAGTGCTGGTTTGAACCTATGGTTGTTGCAGATGGGAGCCTTGTCCGACATTTTGTACAGGCCAAATTGCTGCCGCAGTTGGTTCCAGGATTGGAGGGTGGCTGTCACCACTGGGCTGGTGGAGTGTTTTTTGGGTGGGGATGGGAGTGCTGCCGTGGCGAGGACCCGGAGGGAGGTTCCCATGCAGGAGGCCTCCTCCGCACGCACCCACTCGGCTTCTGGCTCCTGGATCCATCCCCTTACTCGCTCGGCTGTTGCCGCCCAGTGGTAGAATTGTAGATTCGGGAGGGCTAGCCCCCCCTGGATTTTGTTTTTTGTATGACCTTCTTTGGGATCCTAGCATTTTTACCCCCCCATACGAACGCCATGATATGTTTGTCCAGCGCTTTGAAAAAGGCCTTGGGGATGTAGATCGGAATGGATCTAAACAGGAAAAGGAACCTGGGCAGTACGTTCATTTTGATCGTCTGGACTCTCCCCGCGAGGGAGAGCGGGAGTGTGTTCCATCTTTGCAGGTCCTTTTTAACTTCCTCCGTCAGGCTGGTGAGGTTCCATTTGTGGACCCCTTTCCAGTCATGGGCTATTTGGATCCCCAGGTAGCGGAATTTATTTCGGGCTTGTTTGAACAGCAGGCCCTTTAGCGCTGCCCCCCCCCCCCCCCCCCCCCCTTGCGGGTGTACTGGGAAGATCTCACTTTTGCTCATGTTGAGTTTGTAGCCCGAGAAGGCTCCAAACTCTTTCAGGAGCGCTATGATTCCGTCCATGCTGCTTTGTGGGTCAGTGATGAGGTATTCTGAATCTCGATGAAGAAAATTCGAACTCGTCCAGTAGTAACAAAAGGTTTGTTGAGTAACTAAAACAATAATTGCATGAGTACTTTACTTTAACTTTGATACTAGTGATAAGGTTAACAGGATCTAACTACGGTAACTATACACAACTCCACTAGCCATCTGAACTAGTCTGCTATTGCCCTGGTCACAGTGCACCTAAGAGAGACCGAGACACCAATGTGGTTGCCTTTTATACCCCCGTTGGTCCGGCCCTCTAGTGAGCATGTGGTGCTACTGATTACACATTAACTCCTTGTGTAAATGCACATATAGAGATCACTACAATGTTGTCATCTTCCAAATTCAGTCCCATCTTTCCCAGAGCTCCACATTTAGAGTCATGAGAGTCAGAAGTTTACAGCATTAAAACAGGCCCTTCGGCCTAACTTGTCCATGCCACCCAGTCTTTACCACTAGGGTAGTCCCAATTGCTCACATTTGGTCCATAACCCTCTATACCCAACTTTCCCATATAACTATCTAAATGCTTTTTAAAAGACAAAACTGTACCCGCCTCTACTACTGCCTCTGGCAGCTCGTTCCAGACACTCACCATTCTCTATGTGAAAAAATTGCCCCTCAGGACCCTTTTGTATCTTCCCCACTTAGCTAAAACCTATGCCCTCTGGTTTTAGACTCCCCTACCTTTGGGAAAAGATGTTGACTATCTACCTTATCTATGCTCATTATTGTAAACCTCTAAGATCACCCCTAAGCTTCCCTTTGTTCCAGGGGAAAAAAGTCCCAGTCTATCCAGCCTCTAATTATAACTCAAACCATCATTTGAATCCCTCCAACCAGATTTCAGCCTCTGTCACAGTAACAAAACAGCTACCAAAGTAATAAATAACATCCTGTATGACTGTGACAAAGGTAAACTTTCCCTCCACATCCTTCTCAGCCTGTCTGCAACCCTTGACACAATTGATCACACCATCCCCTCCAGTACCTCTCCACGACCATCCATCAGGGTGGGAATGCTCTCAGCTGTTTCCATAATTATCATAGGATGAGTACATGCAATGGCTTCTCTTCTTGCTCCTATCTCTTGGCAATATCACCCGATGGCACAGTGGTGGTTTTCTCATGTATGTTGATAACATTCAGCTCTATCTCACTACCTCCTTTCTCAATTCCTCCACTGTTGCAAAATTATCAGACTGCTTATATGACATCCTGTATTGGATGAGCAGAAGTGTCCTCCAATTAAATATTCGGAAGACTAAAACCATTGTTTTTGATCCCCACTACTGATTCCAACCGTCACCCTGACATGACAATGAGATGAAGCCAGTCTGCTCTGATTTGTGGTGTTACATTTGATCCTGAAGTGAGCTGCCATCACGAAGATCACCTATTTTTACCGCAGAACCAAGCTGGATGTTGCCACTCCGAGCCCACTTGCTGCTGAAACCTCATTCACACCTTTATTACCTATAGACTCATCTATTACAATACACTCATAATTGGTCTTCCATTAACTTGAATTCATTCATAACTTTGCTGCCCATGTCATAACTCACACAATGTTCTGTTCCCTGATCAACCCCATGCTCACTAGCTTCTATTCTCATCCTTGTTTTCAAATTCTTCCAGAGCCTTGCCCCTTCCTAGCTCTGCAATCACCTTCAGATCTACAATTGTACATGATAGCTGCGCTCCACAAATTCTGGCCTCTTGTGTATCCCCAAGTTTAATTGCACCTCCATTGGTGGCCATGCCTTCAATTGCCTAGGCCCCAAGCTGTGGATTACGAACCCTTCACCTCTCCGCCTCACTTTCTTCCTTTAAGATATTACAATCTCATTGCAAAAAGCTTTTGGTCATCTGACATGATAGGTGGGATTTTCCACGCAACCCACATTCTTCACGGCAGAGATCGTCTTCCACTGGTCGTCGGCAGGATCTTCTGGTCCCAACATTGTCAACAGGGTTTCCCATTTAATGCGCACCCCCACCCCCCTCCCCCCCCAAATCGGCAGGAAACCCACAGCAGGGCGCGCCGTTGGTGCCAATATTTCCATACATGGCTCAGAGTCATCTTTTGTTTTATAATGCTCCTTTGAAGCACCTTTGGCAATGTCATTATATTAAAGACGCTATTATAAAAGTGATATTGTTATTGTATGTGCAGAACTGCATTAGCCATTATTAAACATCATTTAAAAGCACCAAGAAATTAGCATCAATTTAATACCCCATGTTTGGTGAAGAACGGTAAAAAATATAAATGGAATGCATTAGTGATTCTTCCTGTGTTCTTCCTTAAAAAGAGTTGTGAAAAAATTGTTTTTCTTCCAATTGACATGACAATGTACCCAATAGTTAATAAATGTTACAATGAACCTTCATTGTTACAAATCACTGCTCTTTCATTGTTCCCAAGTTTCTCAAAATGTTATTAACTAACATCTCTTCTTAGCTGCCATCAAGAATGATATTTGCTTTACCAAAAAAGAAACAGACATCAGTGAAGGATGAGCAACACCAAAGAGTTCATTCACTTTACAAATGTCTCCTTCACAATTTACCCCTTTTCAATTCACTTTATTTCTGATCACCCAACGACTAAAATCCCTCACATTTGTCCGTTCAATAAACGTGGCCAGCATTTTTTACATAATTGCTTTATTTTCCTCACCGTTGTTTTCTTAGCAGCTGTACTTATTTTCTGTACATTTCTATTATTTCTCTTCATTATATTTCTCCTGGACACTCCCAATTTCATGCCTTTCCATGATTCACCTTTTGGGATTTTTTCTTCTGAACCACTCTTTCTATTAAATTCCAACTTTTCAGCATTTGTCTTTAGCCATAATAACCAAAATTATGGTTTCCAAGTCTCAAGTTTTTTGGGCATTTTTAATACAACAGGTTATTTCAGTTGTTCAAACTTATTAAAACATCTTTCTAGCAATAGCAGCAGTATGTGGCTAGCTAAAAAATATCTAAGTTAAGTTACAACAGGGGATCTTAAGGACAGCATCGATACTTACAGCGGGTCCCACTTATAAAGAGTTTAAAAACAAATTTTCTCGTCATGTAATTTCCAATATTTTCCCATGTGCTTTTCTTTCACAGCTTCCATAATGCAGCTCTCTTCCTCAAACTATCTTTTTTAACATCAGCAAAAACAACAACTTGGATCTTAATGTAATGTAGTAAAAAGTCCCAAGGCACTTCACAGGAAACAAATTTTGACATCAAGCCACATAAGAAGATATTAAGACAGTTGAATGAAAACTTAGTCAAAAAGATAGCTTTTAAGGAAGGGAGACAGAGAGGTGGGGAGGTGGAAAGGTTTAGGGAAGGAATTTCAGAGCTCAGGGCCTGGGTAGATTGAGACACAGCAGTCAATGGTGGGGTGATTAAAATGGGAATTGCACAATTTGCACAAGAGGCCAAATCGGAGGAGCAGAGATCTTGGAGGGTTTCCACCCCAAAAATTATTATTTTAGTATAAATGTCTGCTTCTGCTGTCCCTTTACAACAACAACTTATTTCTATATGGCACCTTTAACAATGAAACATCTCAAGCATTATAAGACAAAATGCGATTGTGAAATATGATAGCAAAATGTGACGTATTGGGGTAGCACGGTGGGAGGTAAGGTAATGGTAAAGTCACCATAGTCCCAAATGACCATAGTTTGTTTTCCCCTCTGAGCGGAAGAGCTGACTGGTGGTGATTAGACAGGAAGATCACCACACCCTCAGGAGAGGGGCACGGTTGAGAAGGGCCTTCATGAACAACCTCAGTCGGTATAGGAATTGAACCTGCGTTGCTGGCCTCGATCTGCATCACGAACTAGCTGTCTAACCAACAGAGCAAAACTGGCCCCCTAAACTGATCAGGTTAGCATTACTGCCTCACAGAGCCAGAATCCCAGGTGAGATTCGACCTCAGCTGACTGTGGAGTTTGCACGTTCTTCCGTGTCTACGTGGGTTTCCACCCGGTGCTCCGGTTTCATCCCACAGTCCAATGCTGTGCAGGTTAGGTGAGCTGGCTATGCTAAATTGCCGCTAGGTGGGATTATGGGCATAGGGTGGGGGTTTGGGCCTCTGTATGGTGCTCTTTCAGAAGGTCAGTGCATACTCGATGGGCGGAATGACCTCCTTCTATGAGGCAGGGTTTAAGCAGTGTCTTAAAGGAAGAAAGCAAAGCGGCAAGGTAGACGGTGAGAATTCTCAGCATGAGGCTGAGGAAACACAAGGCAATTAATGTAATACATAAAGATTATATTATTTATTACATTTGCATATATATTGCCCTGGTGATGTTAAGTATTTTGTCTGTCATTTTGATAGTGAATGTTAATTAATAATTATAATATGTTTTATTGTCACAAATAGGCTTACATTAACACTGCAATGAAGTTACTGTGAAAAGCCCCTAGTCGCCACATTACGGCGCCACTTCGGGTACACGGAGGGAGAATTCAGAACGTCCAAATTCCCTAACAGCACATCTTTCGGGACTTGTGGGAGGAAACCGACGCAGACACAGGGAGAACATGCAGACTCCACACAGACAATGACCCAAGCCGGGAATCGAACCTGGGACTGGAGCTGTGAAGTGACAGCGCTAACCACTGTGTTACCGTGCTGCCCACAAAATAAGTGCATAAAATAAAGCATAACATTGAAGGTTTAGAAACAGACACTCAGTAGCAGTCCACAACAGGAGGTCACAATGAAGAGTTGAGGAGCAGGGTGGAGTGCACAATTACACTTTCAAAGAAAATAATATTTCTTTAAACACAGAAACAAAATAGACTCAACAAGTAGTTTTTTTTTGGTCCATTAACAAATGGAGAATTTACATTATGACGAGTTTACTTCTGGGCATTTAATTCAGGGCGCTAGAGATATATCTAGAGAAATCAGGATAACAACACATGCACAGAATGGCATTACAGAAATCTTTTTTAAAAAACATGAAGGACTTCACTTGCTAAATAAAAGTTTTGTATTCCAGAATTAATGCCATTTAGTTTTCCATCCTGACAACCATACATTACAATTAACAGAAACACCAACTAAACATATATTCAGAAACAGAATATTTGCTCAAGCACCCGATTATTTTAAGAACTCCCTAAATTGATTAATTCAGACCGAGTCCTTTTTAAGCAAAAATGTTAGCCAGCACATCAACTCATTCCTGAGTGGATGACTCAGTCAAAGATGGATTACAGACCTCATTGGCAAGGGAGGTGGTTTGGAATAAACGAGCAGTCTTACTACTTCATGCAGTGTATTCTGGATTTGAGGATGTCACTTTGGCCAACTAGTGTAATATTAATGTGCTATGAAATCTTTCCAGAGAATTTTGGCTCTCGTGAAAAGAAAGCAGATTTCTGAGCCATATACTCTCTGGAAATTTTTATAACAGCTACAAAATACCAACTGGCTACAAATAATCGCACCATTTCCAGAATCCATTGTAAGAACACCCTGTGGAATCATTTCCACTCCTCCCTCAATTACTTGGCAGGGATATAATCCACTGCTAAAACTGCATTTCGTCTTAACACAACCAAATAGTTTTCAAAATAATTCTTAAAATATTTCATTAATTTAAGTAAAAGGACAAATGCTCGACGAGTAATCTCAAAATCAGTCACCATTTGAAACGTAAAGTTTCTCACATTTACTATTTAGATACTTCTGCCAACTTTCATTTGCAGGAAGAATTCTGCAAAATTTGTAAATTGCACATTGTTCCAGGTGAGAGAGATAAAAAGCATTCAGTGGCATCCCTAGCTAGAGAATGACAAACGTCATTAAATGTGGATAGGAGCACTGCAGTCTCATTTTAATTAAAAATTGCCATATTCAGCACTAATGGAGCACAAAATTCCCACTTTATCTGAACCGTCCTTCAATCCTACAACCCACCCTCCAGTCATACTTCCATTGACACTGACCTTGTCTATCCCCTGATCATTCATCCCTCCTAGGCCCTCAGCCCAACATTTTGGAATACCCTTCCCAAACACTTCCACCTTCCTCTCTATCATTAAGGCTTACTTAAAGCTTACCTCTGACCAATATTTTGGTGGCCACTGGTAATATCTTAATTTGCCACAGTGTCAGATAAAAAGCATGTTTCTGTAAAATACTATTGAAATCTCTCTTTACATAAAGACATTAGATAATTGATCTTTTTTTGAATAATTTTTTAAGTGCCGAAAGATAGGGCTAACAAATACAAGTTAATCCTGCAACATATTGCAGCAGGAAACAACATGTAAATGACAAAAACACTCATCATTTACTGAAAGTTTTTAGTCTGTATAAAACGATCATTAACAAAAGGAAGGGAATAGCCCTGTATTTGGGGACTTTCCCAGCCATTTGGTTGTGAACTGGATTTTTTTTTAAAGTTAGGCCAATGAGCACCTTCTGATTTTCAGGGGTGGGTGGGGATGGTTTCTGCTTAATGGCAGTTGTACGAAGTTGTGATTCATTCACTACTTGGTGTTTTATATTTTGGCTGCCAGACTACGAGAAGGAAGAGATTTGTAGCTCTCTGCATTACTGAAGAAAGTGATGACAAAGACTGGGCTCTGAAGGGCAGAGGCGGATGGGGAGAGAAAGATAGACAGATTTTTGTAGCAGTTGCTGGCGTAATATTGTCATTTATTTTGAAATACACTTTATTCGACAGAGAAAAAAAATCATGCTTGGATCTCTGTTTAGAAGTAGTTAAAGATGTATGCTTCACGTGGGGGTCTGCTCAACAAGTAGTTTTGTTCAATCCTTCAAAGGGATCTTGAGCAAAGGCAGGTGAATGGAGTTGAGGTTTAGATCAGCCATAATCTAAATGAACGGTTAGATTCAGATTATCAAAACAGTTCAGCGACTAAATGGCCTATTGATTTCTATGTAGAGTATACTGGAGTCCATGGTAATGGCAGAGGTCAAATTGGCATTACCATTCTTAAACATTTTTTTTTAAAAGCAGAAGAAGTTGAGGATAATATTCTTAGTTGACATACACTAACAGGAAAACCTGACTGTCAAAACTACTTGGTATCAAGTTAAGGGACATCAACTTTCTCTCATTACAATATTAATGCAACTGGCAGATTCCATTACACTAGCTATGTGGTTCATAAATGGAAGAACACAAAAGAACATCTTGGATCACTGGAAATACGTTGCAACTGAAAGATTGCGGAGACATTATTTTACAGGCTGAAATCATATACTTTCATTTTGCTTGGCTATATCGATTTTCTTGGTTTGTTTAATCAGAAATGGGAGATAGCCTTAAAGAAATGTATAAATAAAATGGTCACAAACTCCCTCATGCTGAACAGATAAAGAGTTAACCTGAATTCAGCAAGCTCATGGCAAACAATGAATAACAGGCAGAATTGTGTCTGCTTCTCTTCCATATTTCCTCTCTTGGAAACAACTCCATGATTCCATGACTCACACAATAATGAGGTCCTTCCAATGATAAGTTCCCCTGACAGATTTATAAGAGCAGTTTATTGCACGAGATGATTTCAACTTTTGTTTTATTATTTTGTTAGTGATACTACTGTCCCAAGTAGAGATCAATTACATTAAAATGGAGTTTATAGGCTGCACGGTGGCGCAATGGTTAGCACTGCCGCCTCATGGCGCCGTGTACTCAGGTTCGATCCCGGCCCACTATCCGTCTGGTGTTTGCACATTCTCCCCGTGTCTGTGTGGGTCTCACCCCCACAACCCAAAAGATGTGCAGGGTAGGTGGATTGGCCATGCTAAATTGCTCCTCGATTGGGGAGAAAAAAATTGAGTACTCTATACTAAAAATAAATAAATAAAATACAGTTTTGTATCATTTGGGAACAAAGAAAACTTAAACCTACTTTAAAGGGTTCCTCACCACAAAACAAAAGCGCTCTCCTAAACCATCCTGCAGCCCTAAAACCTCCATCATCTATCAGAACTGGGTCTTGGGTGATCATTGTATCTGTTGGTTATCTCTTGCTCCCACCATTTAGAACCCTTTATCTGTTGTAATCGCTCTTCTCTTTACACGCATTGACTGGGCCTGCTGTGTATTTTCAGCATTTTCTGCTCACAAAAGAGGTGATGCTTTGTCCAAGGTTACTGTATAACATTTGATTTCTAACAAGGTCATCAACTTGAAATGTCAATTTTTCCATGGATGCTGCCTTACCTGCTGAGTGTTTTTCCCAATTTTCATTTTCAGATTTCCAGAATCCACACTATTTTGTGGAAGTATAAAGATAGATTGACACAGTTTTCCTTACTGAAGAGGCATAACTGTTTTACCTTCCTCCCTTACTGTTTTGATAATAAAGCCTTTCAACACATTGCTGAATTGGTATAATTATATGGTATTAATTCTTTTGTTATTTTCATTTTTAAAATTGTTGTTCATCTTGGGTCATTAACTCAAAACATTTACAGCCTCTCCCTCCATAGATACTGCCTGAGCTGGTGAGAGCTTCCAACATTTTTGTTTTTTATTTTATATGTTTGCATTTATTGGTTGACCAGGTGCATTTAGAAGAGAAAACTTCCATCATAAATGGGAAGAAAGCAACTGGTAACTGATTGGGGAGAACAAAAATTTCATGGCTTTCAGATTAAACAGACTTAAAGTTTATTTTTATTTTGGTGGTGGTGGGTGGGGGGGGGGGGGGGTTTCCAGAGCATTGAATGGTGGAGGGTTACGATACCAAAGTTTTATGAATCCAAATTATTATGTTAAATCGAGGTGGCACGGTGGCCCAGTGGTTAGCACTGCTGCATCACAGTGTCGAGGACACAGGTTCGATCCCGGCCCCGGGTCACTGTCCGTGTGTGGTTGCACATTCTCCCAGTGTCTGCGTGGGCCGGGTAGGTGGACTGGACACGCTAAATTACCCCTTAATTGGAAAAAGTGTTTTAAAAATAAAAAAATGTTTTTAAATAAACAAGTGTTTGGCAAATGTGTGTCATCAAAACCTGTGTCTTAAAAGCTGTGTATGGTACATTAATCCATAATGGCACAGGGACGCCATTCGGTCCATCCTTTCCCAGTTAAATTCCAGTGGTTACAATCCTAGCTTGTTCAGCCTTTCCTCACAAGAAAACACACCTATTCCAGGTATTAATCTCGTAACCCCTCACTGAACTGCTTCCAATGCATTTACATCTTTCCTTAAATAAAGAGCAATGGCTTTCATCTACAGTTTCTTCCTGACAAGGTGCCTGTTTGCTTCACTTGATCCTGCCAGTGGGCTATGGCAAGCCACTTCTGCCACCGGAAAACACGTCGCGAGGAGAGGAAAATCTCAGTCACGGTCTCTTTCTTGTAGCATTTAGGCAGAAATTAACGTCCAATGAACATGCAACTACATTTCAGAAATATCACTGAAATATATTGGACTCAATCAGTACCAATCCCACCATCAAGACTGGAACCTCGAATAATTCAATTTGATATATAAAAGTATTGACGGTCAGTCACCATTATCACAGGAGTGAACTACAGCACCAATACATCTTACCAAAGAGTGACAGAATGCAGGATGAAATATGCAACTCTCCAATCTTGGGGAAATCAATGGGAAGTACTTTTACACAGGCAGAAAAAGGGGCCAATCTAAAGGACATTTACTTCAAGACTACCATTGGATACCTCCTAGTGGCTGACCAAACCAGAATATTCAAAAAGTTTCCAATAGGTTGCGTTGGTTTAATTTGTCCAAATTGGACAAAGCAATGTGAAAAGAACTTCCAAGTGCTAGCTACATTTAGCATATATCAAGCTTCTGCGATCTTTTACAGGGATTTAAAAAATATTATGCTGGAAATTGGCCCTGCCCACAAAAACAGGCCACGGCCCAGGCTGCATTATGGCGCATGCAAAGCTTCTGCCAATATTGCATTGGCAGTCATTTGAGGAGACTCTTCAAATTAAACAAAGGCACCAATAAATCGTTTAAAAGTTTGTAATATTAATATTTAATTTACTAACGAACCAAGTAACATGCACGTGCACGATCCGGAGGTGGTGGTTGCATACGAGTTGAATGTTCAGGGAGTGGAACCCTTCCCTCTTAATGAAGGGCACTCCCTGTTGCCTCTGTGCTCGCAAGGTGACATGCATGTCATCTATTCACCCCTGGGTCTGGGGCTTCCAGGTGTTTTCCGAGAATCCTGCTGCCTGAGCATCTTGATGGGCTTGGTCCAGCTCAAAGTTGATATAATCAGCTGCCCAGGCGTCAGTGACACAGTTGTTGTCTGTAGGTTGTGGTATGCCACACAAGTCCCCACTCAAGCCCTGGAAAGAACCGGTGCATAAACATTTAGGGCTGCAGTGGCTAGGGAGCAGGTGTCCTCCTCCTCCATGGGATGCCAGGTCTGCAAGGACATGGCATATTTACCGCACTGTTTCCTTGCTGAGACAGAGCCTCTGTGGCGCACGCCGTCTCATCTCCCTGTACGACCAACGACCCTTGTACACTTCCCGCACCTGCGTGACCTCTCGTTGGGAGTCGGTTGGTTCTCGGGAGGCTGAGATTGGACTTCCGTCTCGCTAACGAGGTGGAGATTGGTCTTAATTGGCGCCAGTGGAAGGGTGGCACAGAGTGCAGTGGTTAGCACTGCTGCTTCACAGCACTGGGGACCCATATTCAATCCCAGCCCCGGGTCACTGCCCGTGTGGAGCTTGCACATTCTCCCCGTGTCTGCGTGCGTCTCACCTCCACACCCCGAAGATGGGCAGGGTAGGTAGATTGACCACCCTAAATGACCCCTTAATTGGTAATAAAGAATTAGGTACTCTAAATGTAAAAAAAAATTGGTGCCAATGGTGTCTCACTACACTTTGGTGGGATCCGGATCCTGATATTGGGAGCGTGCTGCTTCGATCGCAAACCGATCGCGTCCGGGCAGATCCCGATTTTGGCCTCTCACGCTATTTAACATCCGAATTCGTGCCAGGCACAACGCAGCTGTTAAATCATGCCCAAAATGTGAACTTCACTTTGGAAAACCAGTGCATCTGAGTGCAATTTGCAGCTGGATTCTCAAAGCGGGAACTCTAATTCACTGATTCCAAAAGCATTTGTACAGAGAAATGCAACAATTTGATTGAAAAAAACACAATTTTACCAAAGAAAATAGAATTTCAGTTCTGAGCAAAAAAAATCAAAGCCATTGTATTAAAACTGAAAATTTGTTTAAGACTACTGTTCAAGCTTAATGAAGAGGAATCAAAATATCTCATTTTAATTTGACTTAAAAATTGGCAGTTTTCCCTCTGTGGCCATTCAGCAAAGGAATTGCTGTTTGGTTCAGTAAATCCTGTTGAAGTCAAGCTGTCTGACATCAGAGACCCTTGCACACATTTAACAGAGACTGGATAATATAGAGTAACATTTTCATTTCCATTGAATAACTTCTTTCTTTAGCAAAATAATGAAAAAACTGTTCAAGTCAAATCAGGCCCTCTGGGAGCTGAAGAGCCGGTATTAAATGGCTTGTTAACAGATTGAGCACTATTTGTGCCATTTACATTTCACATCAAGACGCTGCAAAATAGGGGCAGTTT
This sequence comes from Scyliorhinus canicula, assembly GCF_902713615.1. Taxonomy (NCBI): domain Eukaryota; kingdom Metazoa; phylum Chordata; class Chondrichthyes; order Carcharhiniformes; family Scyliorhinidae; genus Scyliorhinus; species Scyliorhinus canicula. Next base: position 285,499,443 of record NC_052146.1, on the reverse strand, counting down.
CATAAATTTTTTATAGAGTTTCTAAACCTCAACAAAGCAAATCGACACAGGAAACAAAAGGAGATATACAAAAAGAAAACAAAACTTTGGTCGGGTGGAATAAGTATTCTCAGTTTATAAGAACCCTGCTGTGCCAGATTCCTGTGCAAAGCACCAAGCCTAATTCCACGGGCTGAATTTTCCACGCAACGCCACCATGTGTTTTGCTGGAGGAGGCAGCAGGATCCTCTGGTCCTGCCATTGTCAATGGGGTTTCCATTGAATGTACCCATTGCCACTGGTGTACCTCGACAGGGGTATGTTCCGAAGATCCAGCCGGTGTGAACGGCTGGAGAATTCCAGCCTACATTTCAAACAATGGCGACCATGAAATAAAGTTTATGAACACAGTTCAGATAGAACTCCAAGAATATGTCTATACACTCAAAAATATTTTTACTTGAATCCCACAATGCATTTTTGTATTAGTGTGCTTGTGTTTGAAAGGGAAATTGTATTTCTGCTGAAACCAGTAAGAGGAGTGTAAGTAACAAAAGCAGCACTGCCCAGGGTGCAAGGAGAATTAGTCACAATGCAATAGTACATACGAACGTTTGAAATGGGAGCAGTAGGCCATTTGGCCCCTCAAGTCTTTCTGCCATTCCCCTTAAGCCTCTCCGCCATTCAATAAGATCATGACTAATCTATTTGTATTGAGTTCAACATCCCCATTTACTCCCAATTAGCCTTGCCCAACAGCGATCTATTTACCTCTGGCTTAAAAATATTCAGTGACGACTTCTGGTTGTGGCTATGCGGAGCTAAGCCGCACGTTTGGCAGCTCCCGCCAGGAACGGACCTTTGGGCTCTTTTTAGGGCCCCCAGCGGCACTTTTTCGACGGCTCCCGACGTGGGAAGGTGTTAACAACATTCCCCCAGCGGTATATGGCCTGGACCAGCAGTGGGGCGAGTAAAATAGCGGTAGCAGCGCCAAAGCAAAAGAAGGGGCAGAGGCACAAGATGGCAGCCAGCGGAGACCAGGAGGCATGGAGGCAGTGGGCGCAGGAGCAGCAGGAGACTCTCCAGCGTTGCTTCCGGGAGCTCAAAGCGGAGCTGCTAGATCCGTTGAAGGCTTCCATCGACAAGCTGCTGGAGACTCAGACTGCCCAGGGGGTGGCAATTCGGGAGATCCGGCAACAGGCCTCTGAAAGAGAGGATGAGGCCTCAGCCCTCGTGGCAAAGGTGGAGATGCATGAGGCGCTCCATAAGAAGTGGCAGGAGTGGTTCGAGGAGCTGGAGAACCGATCGAGGCGGTAACATTTGCGGATCTTGGGCCTCCCGGAGGGGCCAGACTTGGGAGCCTACGTGGTCGTCATGCTGAACTCGCTGATGGGACCTGGGTCCTTCCAGGGCCCCTGGAGCTGGAGGGGACCCACAGAATTCTAGCAAGAAGGCCCAAGCCGAATGAACCGCCACAGGCGGTGCTGGTGCTGTTTCATCGGTTCGCTGACCGGGAGTGTGTGCTCAGGTGGGCCAAGAAGGAAATGAAAATCGCTTATTGTCACGAGTAGGCTTCAAATGAAGTTACTGTGAAAAGCCCCTAGTCGCCACATTCCAGCGCCTGTTCGGGGAGGCTGTTACGGGAATCGAACCGTGCTGCTGGCCTGCTTGGTCTGCTTTCAAAGCCAGCGATTTAGCACTGTGCTAAACAGCCCCTGAGCGGAGCGGAGCAGCAGGTGGGAGAACACGGTGGTACGGATCTAACCGAATCGAACAGTGCTGCTGCTGGAATGGCCAGGGAGGAGCTGAAGTATTCCGAGGGGGTTGAGTCGGGGGTTTGCCGCCGTGGGAAACGGGCCGAGTGGGAGGCGCAGGTCTGTGGCGGGCAGAGGCAGGGTTATGGCTTGTCGGCGGGGGAGGGGGGCAGGGAGCCCCCTGATCCGGCTGATAACCTGGAATGTGAGGGGACTGAATGGGCCGGTCAAACGGGCCCGCGTGTTCGCGCACCTGAAGGGGCTGAAGGCGGACGTGGCCATGCTCCAGGAGACACACCTGAAGGTGGCAGACCAGGTTAGATTGAGGAAAGGATGGGTAGGCCAAGTGTTTCATTCAGGGCTGGATGCAAAAAAAATCGAGGGGTGGGAAAGAGGGTGTTATTTGAGGCGTTGAATGTGGTGGCGGACAGCGGCTGGAGGTATGTGATGGTGAGCGGCAGGCTGCAGGGGGAGCGGGTGGTGTTGGTCAACGTGTACGCCCCGAACTGGGACGATGCGGGTTTTATGCGGCGCATGTTGGGCCGCATTCCAGATTTGGAGATTGGGGGCCTGATAATGGGGATTTTGATACAGTGTTGGACCCGCCACTGGATTGATCCAGGTCCAGGACGGGTAGGAGGCCAGCGGCGGCCAAGGTGTTGAGGGGGTTCATGGATCAGATGGGAGGGGTGGATCCTTGGAGGTTTGCGAGGCCAAGGGCCAGGGAGTTTTCATATTTCTCCCATGTGCACAAGGCCTATTCCTGGATCGACTTTTTCATTATGAGTAGGGCGCTGATTCCAAGGGTGGAGGACGCCGAATATTCGGCGATAGCCATTTCAGATCATGCCCCGCATTGGGTGGACCTCGAGCTGGGGGAGGAGAGAGACCAGCGCCCACTCTGGCGCTTGGAGGTGGGGTTGTTGGCAGATGAAGAGGGCGGGTTAGAGGAGGTATCATGATGTACCTGGAGGCTAATGATAATGGGGAGGTCCGAGCGGGGACGGTCTGGGAGGCACTGAAGGCGGTGGTCAGAGGTGAGTTGATCTCCATTCGAACCCATAGGGAGAGGAGGGAGCGGAGAGAGAGGGAGAGGTTGGTGGGGGAGCTAGTGAGGGTGGACAGGAGATATGCGGAGGCTCCGGAGGAGGGATTGCTGAGGGAGCGGTGTAGTCTTCAGGCCAAATTTGACCTGCTGACCACTAGAAAGGCGGAGGCTCAGTGGAGGAAGGCACAGGGAGCGGTGTATGAATAGGGGGAGAAAGCGAGTAGGATGCTGGCGCACCAGCTCCGCAAGCGGGATGCGGCTAGGGAGATTGGTGGAGTTAACGATAGGGGTGGAAATGTGGTGTGAAGGGGGGTAGGCATCAATGGGGTCTTCAGGGATTTCTATGAGGAACTGTATCGGTCTGAACCCCTGGCGGCGGCCGGGGGGGCTGCGATTCCTGAGGGTGGAGGAGGGACAGGTGGAGGGACTAGGGGCGCCGATTGAGCTCGAGGAGCTGGTCAAAGGGATTGGGAGCATGCAGTCGGGGAAGGCGCCGGGGCCAGATGGGTTCCCGGTCGAATTTTATAAGAAGTATGCAGACCTGTTGGGTCCCCTGTTGGTTAGGACCTTCAACGAAGCACGGGAGGGGGGGGCTCTGCCCCCGACTATGTCCCGGGTGCTGATTTCCTTGATCCTTGAGCGGGACAAGGACCCCCTGCAGTGTGGGTCATACAGGCCGATCTCGCTGTTAAATTTAGACGCCAAACTGATGGCGAAGATCTTGACCACGAGGATAGAGGACTGTGTGCCACGGGTCATTCATGAGGATCAGACGGGGTTCGTGAAGGGGCGACAGTTGAACACCAACATACGGAGGCTCTTGAATGTTATAATGATGCCGGCGGTAGCGGGGGAAGCGGAGATAGTGGTGGCGCTGGACGCGGAGAAGGACTTTGATAGGGTTGAGTGGGAGTACTTGTGGGATGTGCTGGAAAGGTTTGGGTTTGGGGAGGGGTTTGTCAGATGGGTGAGGCTATTATATGAGGCCCCGATGGCGAGCGTGACCACGAATAGAAGGAGATCGGAGTATTTTCGTTTATATCGAGGGACGAGGCAGGGGTGTCCCCTGTCCCCCCCTGCTTTTTGCGTTAGCAATTGAGCCTCTGGCCATGGCATTGAGGGAGTCGAGGAACGGGAGGGGACTGGCGCGATGGGGGGAGGAGCACCGTGTGTCGCTCTATGCCGATGATTTATTATTGTATGTGCCGGACCCGGTGGGGGGAATGCCGGAAGTGATAAAGATCCTTAGGGAATTGGGGGAGTTTTCAGGATACAAGCTCAACCTGGGGAAGAGCGAGCTGTTTGTCGTGCATCCGGGGTCCAGCAGGAGGGGATTGGTAGGCTCCCACTAAAAAGGGCGGAGAGGAGTTTTAGGTACTTGGGAGTCCAGGTGGCCAGGAGCTGGGGGGCCCTACCCAAACTCAACCTTACAAGGCTGGTGGAGCACATGGAGGAGAAGTTTAAAAGATGGGGCATGTTGCCCTTGTCGCTGGCGGGCAGGGTGCAGTCCGTCAAGATGACGGTGCTCCTGAGGTTTTTGTTCCTGTTCCAGTGCCTTCCCATCCTTATCCCGAAGGCTTTTTTCAGGAGGGTCAACAGGAGCATTACGGGGTTTGTGTGGGTGCATGGGACCCCAAGGGTGAGAAGGGTGTTCTTCGAGCAGGGCTGGCGCTGCCCAACCTCTGTGGGTATTATTGGGCTGCTAACGCAGCGATGGTGCGTAAGTGGGTGATGGACGGGGAGGGGGTAGCATGGAAGAGAATGGAGATGGCGTCCTGTGTGGGCACGAGCCTGGAGACGCTGGTGACGGCGCCGCTGCCGCTCCCTCCTACAAGCCCGGTGGTGGCGGCTACCCTCAAAATTTTGGGGGCAGTGGAGGCGACACAGGGGGGAGGTGGTGGCCTCGATGGGGTCGCCGATATGGGGGAACCATCGGTTTGTCCCGGAGAATATTGACGGTGGGTTCCTGGGTTGGCACAGGGCGGGTATTAGGAGGTTGGGGACCTGTTTTTAGATGGGAGGTTTGCTAGCCTGGGTGAGCTAGAGGGGAAGTTCGGGCTCCCCCGGGGAATATCGTCAGATACATGCAGGTACGGGCGTTTGCCAGGAGGCAGGTGACGGGGTTCCTGCTGTTGCCCCCGCGTGGGGTCCAGGACAGGGTGCTCTCGGGGGTGAGGGTTGGAGAGGGGAAGATTTCAGAAATATACCAAGTGATGCAGGAGATGGACGAGGCCTTGGTCGAGGAGCTAAAGGGTAAATGGGAAGAGGAGCTGGGTGAGGAGATTGAGGAGGGCACATGGGCGGATGCTCTGGGAAGGGTGAACTCCTCCTCTTCTTGTGAGAGGCTCTGCCTCATACAGTTTAAGGTGCTGCATAGGGCTCATATGACCGGGACGATGATGAGTCGGTTCCTTGGGGGCGAGGACAGGTGCAATAGGTGCTCAGGGAGTCCAGCGAATCATGCCCGTATGTTCTGGGCAAGCCCAGCACTGGGGGAATTTTGGAAGGGGGTAGCGAGCACGGTGTCGAGGGTGGTAGGATCCATGGTCAATCCAGGCTGGGGTCGTCTTGGTGGTTAAGGTTGAAGGGACGTGTACATATGTTCTTTCTTAATCTATTTTTTCTGTTTTGTATTTACGGTGGGGGGGGGGGGGGGGGGGGGTTTCTTCTCTTTGGTTTTTCTCAGTTGTTAATATATAATTTGTTGTTATTAATATTTTGTAAAAATTTGAATAAAAATTATTTTTTTTTAAAAATATTCAGTGACCTCGCCTCCACTGCCTTCTCAGAAGAAATTTCCAAACTCACACAACCCTCAGGAGGAAAAATTTCTTCTCATCTCTGTCCGAAAAGGGCGACCCCTAATTTTAAAGCTGTGCCCCCTAGTCTTGACTCACTCACAAGAGGGAAAATCTTTTCTGCCTCTACCTTGTAAATGCCATTCAGGATCCTATGTATTTCGATCAAGTCATCCCTCATCTTCTAAACTCTCGTGGAAATAGGCCCAACCTTTCCTACCTAATAGTAGAAAGAGGCCCTCAAACTGGAGGTGAATTTAATGTAATTCACCAGCTGGGAAACCCACAGGACTGGGTGGATCACTGAAAGGGTCAGAAAATCAAGGCTTTTATTACCTATACTGTGATGGTGGGACAATATGAATTGAGGAAGATTCTGTGTTGAAAAATGTTATAACCTTAGGGGTGCGAAACCCAAAGATGTGCAGGGTAGGTGGATTGGCCACGCTAAATTGCCCCTTAATTGGAAAAAGTAAATAAATAATTGAGTACTCTAAATTTATTTTTAAAAATCTTAGGGGTGCAACATATCAGTCTTTGACTGATGACACAGTAATTTGGATTTATACAGCACTTTTAACACAAGATGTCTCCAGGAACTCTGCAGATGTGTGATAACTAAAGCAGCTATCAAAATCAGAGGTCAGATTTTAGGAAGGTTTATAAAAAGAGACATAGGTGGAAGTACTGAGAAGTTTAGGGAAGGAAGTCCTGAGTGTGGGACTTTTCGCAGTTGAAGTTATGACCATCAATGGTTGTGGCAAAGAATGTACAAAGGCCAAAGTTAGGGCCTGAAGATCTTCTGGAGGTGAGGAGAGACCAGGCCATGAACGTATTTAAACACAAGGGTCGGAATTTTAAATTTAACATTGTGAGGTATGGGAGCAAGTCTATGAGAACAGGGGGTCAGCGAGCAGAATTTGGTGCAGGCTAGAATATGGGCAAAGAAGGTTTAGATAAGTCAAGGTTATGAAGGCTGCCTATATGTTCACAGGAAGTTGGGAAGTGATCAAAAGGATAAACATGCTGTGGCTGAACTTGGTTACAAGACATGGTCACACTCAAATTTGGAGCAGCTGCTCACTCACCCAGGCAAATTAGGTTAAATTGAAAAAAGTGGAATGTAGATTCCAAATGCACCTTTGTTCTACTTTAATTGCATAGATTGAAGATATCATTGTGCTAGTATTGTGCATCAAGAAAATGCAGCAATTGTACTATAATTTTAGAAAAACAGTACATCTAGTGAAAAATCATGGGTGTAGCCTCGTTTCATCATAGCTGTTGCCAAGTAGCAGCTATTACAGTAGAAAATACATCTTTTCTCCTAATCTGTATCATTACTAGTACTCGTTAAACATTAACTTCTTACAACAGATTTTCTGTTGATAAAAGGCAGCTTGCTACAGTTCAACACTTTAAACGAGCCATATGCTGCAATTAACCCACACGAGTAGCACGGTACCACAGTTTAGCATAGTTGCTTCACAGTTCCAGGGTCCCAGGTTTGATTCCCGGCTTGGGTCACTTGTCTGTGCGGAATCTGCAAGCTCTCCCCGTGTCTGCGTGGGTTTCCTCCGGGTGCTCCGGTTTCCTCCCACAGTCCAAAGACGTGCAGGTTAGGTGGATTGGCCATGCTTAATTAATTGCTCTTAGTTTCCAAAAAGGTTAGGCGGTGTTCCTGGGGTATGGGGATAGGGTGGAGGTGTGGGCTTAAGTGGGATGCTCTTACCATGGGCCGGTGCAGATGGGCCAAATGGCCTTCTTCTGCACTGTAAATTCTATGATTCTACGATAACTTCAGTAATTCATCTCCTGCTGGGAAGGTTTCTAATTTAGTTTGATATTTTTCTTTCTCCTAAACTGGCTCTCTCACCCCTTTTCTAGGAGAGTGATTTTCCTTTTAAAAGGATTAGGCTCATGTTGGAATCGGAATAATCTGAAATCACAGAACAAGGCAGCAGTGTGGGTTCAATTCCCTTATCAGCCTCCCTGAACAGGTGCCGGAATGTGGAGACTGGGGGCTTTCACAGTAACTTCACTGAAGTCTACTTGTAACAATAAGCGATTATTATTAGCAACATTTGAAATGAAATGAAAATGAAAATCGCTTATTGTCACGAGTAGGCTTCAATGAAGTTACTGTGAAAAGCCCCCAGTCGCCACATACCGGCGCCTGTCCGGGGAGGCTGGTACAGGAATCGAACCGTGCTGCTGGCCTGCTTTAAAAGCCAGCGATTTAGCCCAGTGAGCTAAACCAGCCATTTTCTTTTGTGTTTAATAAAAATCAATGGGCCGAATGGCCTAATTCTGCTCCTATATCTATTTCTTATGAACCTGTTAACTTGAAGTAGAGATAGCAACAAAAAAAAGAGGATGCATTGCACTGTGCTGTACTGTTCTATGTTCTATCTCTCAAGATTTTGACCATTACCAGTATTTGTTGATCAACCAAACATAATTGTTGCCTACTCTTATTGCCTTTACAAAAATATTTTCGCAAAGTTGCTTCTCAATTCGGTGCTTTATATTCATTGATCAATATTAAAGATTTGTAGTAAGGATAATGTCATGCAATTTATGTCATAGAATCATAGAATTTACAGTGCAGAATCAAGCCATTCAGCCCATCGGGTCTGCACAGGCCCTTAGAAAGAGCACCCACTTAAGCCCACGCTTCCACCCTATCCCCGTAACCCAGAAACCCCACCTAACCTTTTGAACACTAAGGGGCAATTTAGAATGGCCAATCCACCTAACCTGCACATCTTTGGACTGTGGGAAGAAACCGGAGCACCCGGAGGAAACCCATGCAGAAAATGGGCGAAAGTGCAAACTCCACTCACTCCATCTAACGGGAGTTACAATTTACTTGGTCCAATTGCATGAATAATGACAGTTATGCAGTTGATATCATGTACAAGGACTTTCAAAAGGCATTGGATAAATTGCTACAGAAAAACCGTGCCTATGGGATTAAGAGGTCAGAGACTGTGTGGATTACAAATTAGTTAAGGAACTTTTCAACAAAGATATATTGGTGCAAAAGAGTAAGCAAGTTATGCTGAGCCTTTATAAATCACTGGTTAGGTACCAAGAAAGAGTGTTATGGCTTATTCTGAGTATCACACTTTGGAAGGATGTCAAAACCTTAAAGCAAGTACAGAGTTGCTTTAATGAAGGTCAATTATGTGGAGAGATTCAAGAAACGGGTTGATTTCCTTATAGTGGAAAAGACAAAGGGAGATTTGATAATGGTGTCCAATATAATGGAGAGTTTTGACATAGTAATTTTTTTTTTTTAATAAACATTTTATTGAGGTATTTTTGGTATAGTAACAACAAAATAACCAATATACATGAAACCATAAACATAGTGCAAAAGCCATTTACCTTTCGTACAGTTCCCCTTTGGCATAGTAATTAAGGGGAACCTGTTCGCAGTCGAAGAGTTGGTAACAGAGGACATAGAATTAAGGTGAATGACAAAGCCACTTCTCTTTTTTTTTAATAGTGAGTTATGATGATTCATAATGAATTCTCGAAAAGGGTGCTGGAAGCAGCTTCAAAAAGGGAAAGATATACAGGGTCATGTGGAAGGGTAAGGATGTGGGATTAAATAGATTGTTCAAAAGGTCGGATGGCCTTCTTCAACGCTTTTATCATCTCAGCTACTAAGATACAGAGAAATCATCTCAGTTCTCAGTGGCATGTACCATGATAAAGATCAACTAGTTTAGTTTTACCAAAAATGCTTCATGTCATCAAGCCACAGCATTATCAAGCTTACATCTGCCACACATTTCACGTAAAGTTCAGTATTATAATGCAAAACATGAGGATTTTCTCATCTCAAAATCAGATTACAAATAATTAAACTTCCCCAGCTTGAATCAGGTCATCATTACAGAATATCTATACTGACCTTAGAAAGTGTTGAAGGAGAGATAGTCGTTCAGTGCTGAAAGCAGCTCAAAACACGAGTCAGAGACAGATCCTCATTTATTACATAGAAATTACAGCACTGACGGAGGCTTTGGGTCAACATGCCTATGCTATTGTTTATGTTTCATATGAACATCTTCAAATCTTACTTCATCTCACCCCATCAATATGTAATTTCATTCCTTTATCTGTCATGGATGTATCTAGCTTCCCTTTATGTACACCTGTGCTTTTCGCATCAACCACTTGTGGGTCAGTGAGTTCTCTCCATTTATAAAGCAGACAAAGAGCAGCAGCTTAGATTCTTCATGTTGCATGAGACAACAATGTTTGCTGTGGTCGATGTCATGCTTTACACAGCAGTTTCAAAGCATGTTTTTAAAAAAGGAAACAGCGCTCAGTGGCACTTCTTTTTAAAATGTATTAACGAATTTCTGCTGTGATTTTGTTTCCTTTTTATTTCAACCACTTTCTGAGCTAACACACACAAAAAATACTTTAGCAACATAGGAACAACAGTAGGCCACTGCTCAGCCACTCCATCCTACTCTACCATTCAATTGGATCAATGATTTTCAAACTTCTTTGCCCGGGACCCACTTTGGGCAACCGGCCGACCTTTGGGACCCACACCAGCCAACCTTCACAACCCATGCCACATTCACTTACCTTTAATACGAAAGGGGAACCTGCTTGGTCCTCACGATCACATCCCAATAAAGTTCACAGGAGGAGAGGGTAATGCGCATATCAGGTGCAGACTTCAGCCAGTTCCTTTGTGCTGGCTTCATCTTTGTGAGAACAGAAATTCCGACGTTGCACATGGACGTCGTGAAGAGCAATAGCAACAAAATGCTTCTTTTATGCAGCACTGGGAGATGCTATCCCAGAATACTGACAGCCTCATGGATTTTGGCATGCTTTTAAGGTGCTATCACAGATCAGGTGAGCAGCATAGTCTTTTCATTTGGAGTCAGCTGACTCTAGGGTCTCAAACTCAAAATAATTTTTCACCAATTACTTATCTTTCAAAATCTGGAACTTCTCTCATTTGCCAGTACTTCTCTGCATATAGCACACATGGGGTGGAATTCTCCGCAACGCCCGACGCCGTCGTGAAACCCGGAGTGTTTCACAACGGCGTGGGAGGCCGCTCCGTAAATCTCAATAAGCCGCTAAAGGATGCAAAGAGCAGCGTCGATGAAAGGAGGAAACCCGGGTTCACCGCTGAATGAGAGGACGAGCAAAAGTGCTGACAAGTGGGGGAAGCCGAACTGCAAGGCGGGGCCACACTACTTACAGTGGAGAAGATGACCGAGGTGATGGCGGTGGAGCTGGAAAAGCAGTTCACGAGGCACATGGAGGCCTTGAGGAAGGAGACAGTGGTCGCATTGAAGTCATTGGTGGAGGAGGCAATCGATCCGGTGAGGGTGGCGGTGGCAAAGGCATCGGCCGAGGCGAGAGAGCAGGTCGAGAAGATGAAGGAAGTGGAGGAGGCCGTGTCACGACACAGCGACCAGGTGACCTCAATGGGGGATCAGCTGCGGATGGTGCTGGAGGTCAAAAGAGGACTCCGAGCAAAGCTCCAAGACTTCGAGAACTGCTCAAGGCAGCACAATTTGAGAATTGTGGGCTTGCCCGAAGAGACAGTGGGCCCAAGGCCAACACAATACTTCTCTAAGAAGTTGGCGGAGCTGATGGGGGAGGGTGAGAACCCCTCCCGGTACGAACTAGACCGAGCTCATCGGTCATTAAGGCCGAAGCCCAAAGTGAACGAGCCGCCAAGAGCAGTAATTATCTGCTTCCATAAGTTCTGCATGTAGGAGAAGGTATTAAGCTGGGCGAAGCAGAAGCGTGAGATGCTGTGGAATGGTACTGTGCGGATCTACCAGGACTTGACAGTGGAGTTGGCAAAAAGACGAGCGGCATTTGGGTGAGTCAAGGCGGCATTGTACAAGAAGCGGGTGCGATATGGTATGGTGTACCCGGCGAAGTTGAGGGTAACGTATGACGCCAAAGACTTTTATTTTGAGACAGCGGAGGCGGCTGAAGCGTTCGTGAGGGCTGAAGGCTTGGGACAGATGGAAGGAGCAGAACTGGAAGAGAGACTGTGGACTGTGTTTGAGCAGCTGGAAAATGTATAAATGCTACAACTTTCTTTTTACTGATGTGTATTGTAATTTACTTCTCTTTGCATTGTTACAGAGTTCAAGTTAATGGTGGGTTGATTGAGGTTCTGTGTTGCCACGGTTAAATGTTATGTTAGTGAATTGTATGGGTTGGATTGTTGGGGTTTTTTTGGCAAACCAGGGGGGTAGATATGTGATTATGACAGGGGCACTGAAGGGGAGATTAGTGGCGCTGTTAAGTGTATACGGTTCCAATTGGGATGATGTGGGATTCGCAGAGAAGGTGTTTTGGGCCATTCCCGACGTGGACACACATGAGCTGACTGTGGTGGGGGACTGGAACTTGGTGCAGGAGCCAAGGCTGGACAGGTCACGGCCGCGCTCGCTGGGCCCATCGGGGGGGGGGGGGGGGGGGGGGGGGGGCGCGAAGGCGCTGGTGGGCTAATGGTGGAAATGGGAGGGGTGGACCCTTGGAGGTTCCTGCACCCAAGGGAACGGGAGTACTCATTTTTCCCAGCAGTCCATAAGGTATACTCGTGGATCAACTTTTTTGTGGTGGGAAAAGCTTTGCTGGCTGGCGTCAAGAGGTCGGAATACACGGCAATTGCAGTGTCAGATCACGCTCCGCATTGGGTGGATATGGTACTGGAGAAGGGGGTAGCGCAGAGGCTGGGGTGGAAACTGGATGTGGGGCTTTTGGGGAACCAAGTGTTCTGTGAGAAAATTGAAAAGGTCATTAAGGAATATGTAAGTTTCAACTGTACGGGTGAGGTGTCGAAGGCAGTTGTCTGGGAGGCTCTAAAGGCGGTGGTGAGGGGGTGAGGTAATTTTGTTTAAGGCCATGGTGGACAAAGACAGGTTGGAGCGGCAGAGGGTAATAGATGAGATGTTGGAGGTAGATAGGAGTTATGCAGAAGATGGAGACCCAGCGAAGCTGGAAAAGAGGAAGGAACTACAGGCGAGCTTCGATACTTTTCTCTCCACCGTGGGACGAGGCAGGGATGTCCTATGTCCTGCTGTTCGCACTTGTGATTGAAAATTAAGAAGCTCAGGAGCATGGAAAGGAATAGTTCAGGGGGTGGAATAGAGCATAGGGTGTGCTTATATGCCGACGACTTGCTGCTGTATGTGTCGGAACCGAGTGCGTTGATAGGAGGAATATTGGAGTTACTGCGAGTACTTGGGTCTTTCTCGGGGTACAAGCTGAACCTGGACAAGAGTGAGTATTTTGTGGTGTCTCGGCCGGGTCGTGGGGGCAGGGGTAGGGGTCTGCCATTCCGTAGGGCAGGGACTCAGTTTAGATATCTGGGGGTGCAGGTTGCCCAGGAGTGGGGGAGGCTTCGCAGGTGGGGAGAGTGAAAGCCAATCTGGTACGGTGGGATGGTCTTCCTCGATCACTGGCGGGTCAGGCACAGGTGGTTAAAATGAATGTATTGCCGCGATTTCTGTTTATTTTTCAATGTCTACCGATTTTCCTCCCAAAGGCTTTTTTCAGGGAGATTGAGGGAAGGATTACCTCGTTCATATGGGGAGGGAAAGTGGCCAGAGTGAGGAAGGTGCTGCTACAGAGGGGAAGGCAGGCAGGGGGTTTGGGTCTCCCGAACCTGATGTACTACTACTGGGCGGCGAATGTGGAGAAGATGCGGAGCTGGGTCAGAGGGGTTGATTCCCAGTGGATCAGAATGGAGGAGAGTTTGTGCAGGGGGTCGCGACTGAAAGCACTAGCAACAGCGCCGCTCCTGATAGCTCCGGGGAAATACTCAGGGAGTCCAGTAATAATAGCTTCATTGAAAATCTGGAAGCAGTTTTGCCAACACTTCGGGTTGGGGGGCAGGGTCAAGGGAAATGCCGATTCGGGGGAACCACAGATTTGAGCCAGGGAGGTGGGATGGAAGTTTCGGAAATGGGAAGAGAAGGGGATTAAGACGCTCAAAGATCTCTTAGGGGTCGGTTTGCAGGATTGAGGGAGCTGGAAGCAAAGTATGGGCTGGAGCAGGGAGAAATGTTTAGATACATGCTGGTTCGAGATTTTTCCAGGTAGGAGATACAGAACTTCCCGGAAGAACAGGCCTCCACATTGCTGCAGGAGGTAATGACGTCAAGGGGACTGGAGAAGAGGGTAGTGTCAGTGGTGTACGGAGCTATTTTGGAAGAGGAGAAGGCACCACTGGAAGGGATCAAAGCAAAGTGGGAGGAAGAGTTGGGAGAGGTTATAGAGGAGGGGGTCTGGTGTGAGGTGCTCCGGAGAGTGAATGCCTCCACCACATGTGCGAGGTTGGGGCTGATGCAGCTGAAGGTGGTATACAGAGCACACCTCACGAGGGTGAGGACGAGCCGATTCTTTGAAGGAGTAGAAGATGTGTGTGAACGTTGCGGGGGGAGGGCCCCGCTAATCACGTTCATATGTTTTGGTCCTGTCCAAAGCTAGAGGAGTACTGGAAGGAGGTTTTTAGAGTAATTTCCAAGGTGGTGCACGTGAAACTGGACCCGGGTCCTCGGGAGGCCATATTCGGGGTGTCGGACTAGCCAGGGTTGGAAACGGGTGCGGAGGCAGATATCTCGTTGATTCACCTCGTTGATCGCCCGAAGGCGGATCCCGCTGGGATGGAGAGCAGCCTCTCTACCCGGTGCCCTGGCGTGGCGGGGGGACCTGTTGGAATTCTTGACTCTTGAGAAGGTCAAGTTTGAACTGAGGGGAAGCTCGGAGGGGTTCTACAAGTCATGGGCATTATTTATTATGCACTTTCAAGAACTGGATAACATCGAACATTAATTGGGGGGGGTTGGGGGTTGTGTATTAAGGATGACTATGGGTAATCCCGGATTCCTTTTTGGTCATTTGATTGTGTAAACATGCGGGCTGATGTTTGGGGGTTGGTGGGAGGATGGGATCGTTGTTATTGTTATGGGGATTGACATATCTGTTGCTGATTGTTGTTTATTGTTGGTGGGTGTAAATTCGGGAGAAAATGTGAAAAAGGAGGAGAATAAAAATATTTTTTTTAAATCAGAGAACCTGGAGCTGGCGCTAGTATTACTCTGTCCTGTCCTGGACTCTCCTGTGCAGCTCTCTGCAGTAGATTCAGTTGAGAGATCCTGGCCAGTAGGTACACTGCCTATGTGCGTCTCTGGCCATCTCTTACTAGTATAAAAATGATTCATCTTCAGTCCTCTTGTCTGCTTGCAAGTGGAAGACGCTCTCCTCTGTGATTTAGTGCCAAAAGCATGTACACGGAGGGTGCTTGATGTCAAGTGTACATGCAGGGTATGTGACCTGCTCACTGCTGCCACCTCTGGCCGGATGACTGCGCTCAGCCTCATTTGTTCTTATTTAAAAGGTGGCCGTGGTAGTCATTCTCAATAAAAATGCTGGTCGCGGCTGTCGGACGCTTCTCCCACACTGGAAAGCTGCGACAAGTCACTCCGTGACCCACCCGACACCTGTGGGTCATGACCTGCACTTTGAAAAACCCCAAATTAGATAATGGCTGATCTGTATTTTAACTCCATCTATCCACCTTGATTCTGTAACCTTTAGTAATGCTTGCTTTTTTATCAAAATCAATTGTGACATTTTTTATTGACCCAATTCAACACTTTTCTGCAGGAGTAAGTTCCAGATTTCTATTACTGCAAAGACATGTAGGCAGGTTAAGTGAGTGGGTAACACAGTGGCAGTAGGAGTATAATGAGTAATGTCATTCAGTTCATAAGAATAAAAAAGCAAAATGTTTTTTAGACGGCATGAAACTTGTAAATGCTTATGTTCAGAAAGTCTTCCATGTACTCATATAAGGAACACATACATGCAACAAAGGTTTGCTAATTGTTTGCTGTAAGAGGATACAAGAACAAAAATAAGGAAGTACAAGTGTACAGGTTTAGGTGCAACCCTATGTGAACTGCTATGCAGAGTTTTGTGTTCCATTTCTAAAGAATGCTATGAATGCATTGGACGCACTGTCCATGTGGAGTTTGCACATTCTCCCCGTGTCTGCGTGGGTCTCATCCCCACAACCCAAAGATGTGCAGCGTAGGTGTATTGGCCAATTGCCCCTTAGTTGGAGAAAAATAATTGGGTACTCTAAATGTTATTTTTAAATGAATGTATTGGAAGCAGTACGGCAAAGATTCGCTGACTGGCCTCGAGGATTAGAGGGTTGTCCCATCATGAAAAACTTGGGCCCATTCACTCGAAGTTAAGACGATTGCATTTAAACATGCAAGATTCTGAAGGAGCTTGAGAGCATAAACTTGGAGGCTGTTCACATTGGCTTAGCAATGAGGAGAGAAATTTCTTTACTCAGAATCTTTGCAGTTGTCTACCCAGAGGATTGTGGATGCTCTATCGTTGGGTATATTTAAAGCAGAGATAGAAGAATCTCTCAGGGGATCAAAGGATGAAGAGCAGGAGGAAATGCGTTGAGACAGATCAGAACTGATAGCACTTAATGGCAGAACAGGCTCAAGAGGCATCATGGTCTACTCCTGCCCTTGTATCTTATGTTATATTGTGTGAATTCCATTAAATAAATAGACAGCTGTTCATCAGCTTTGCACTCCTGCATTTATCTAATACTAACAAAGTCCTAAAATATTCCTTGCACTATTCTATTATTTCAATTTACTTCATTCTTTCATAGGATGTAGACTTCGCTGGCCAGGCCAACATTTGTAGCCCTTCCCTAACTGCCCTTGGGAAGGGGTGCTGTGCTGCCTTCTTCAATGATCACAATCCATAAGTTGTAGATATACTCACAGTGCTTTCAGGGAGGAAGTTCAGGATTTTGATCCAGCGACAGTGAAGGAACGGTGTGAGGCTTGGAGGGGAACTTCATTTGCTGTCCAGGGTAGGGGCTGGTTTAGCACAGTGGTCTAAACAGCTGGCTTGTAATGCAGAACAATGCCAGCAGCGCGGGTTAAATTCCCTTACCGGCCTCCCCGAACAGGCCGGAATGTGACGACTAGGGGCTTTTCACGGTAACTTCATTGAAGCCTACTTGTGACAATAAGTGAGTATTATTATTATTAGAGGTAGTGGGTTTGGAAGGTGCAGTTGAAGGAGCCTTGGTGAGTTGCTGCAATGCATCATGTAGTTGGTACACACTGTTGCCTTTATGCATCAACGGTGGAGGGAGTCAAAGTTGAAGATGGTGGTTGGGGTGCCAATCAAGTGGATGGCTTTGTCCTGGATGATGTAGAGATTCTTAAATGTTGTTGATCCAGATTCAGCCAAGCAAGTGGAGAGTATTTCATCACATTCCTGACTTGTGCCTTGTAGATGGTAGATAGGCTTTAGGGAGTCAAGAAGTGAGTGCTCTTCGTAGACTTCCCAGTCTCTGATCCTCTCTTGTATCCACAGTATTTATATGGCTGGTACAGTTCGGTTTCTTGTCAATGGTAACTCCAGGGTGTTGATAGTGGGGAAATTAGCGATGATATTGGCATTGAATGGGGGATGATCTCTTGACGATGGTCATTTCCTGGTACTCATGGTATAAATATTACTTGTCACTTATCAGTCCAAGCCTGAATGTTATCCAGGTCATGCTGCATATCGGCAGTTTTAGTATCTGAGGAGTCGTAAATGGTGCTGAACATTTGTCATTAGTGAACAGTCCCATCTCTGGCCTTATGATGGAGGGAAGCCCATTGTTGAAAGCAGTTGAAGGTGGTTAGCCTTAGGACATTTACCTAAGGAATCCCTGTAGTGATGTCCTGGGACCGAGATGATTGATTTGCAACAACCATCTTCCTTTGTGCTAGGTATGCCTCCAACCGTTGCAGAGATGTCCCCCTTCCCACTGACTATAGTTTTGCTCGGGTTTCTTGATGCCACACTCGGTCAAATGCTGTCTTGATTTCAAGGGCAGCGTCTCTCACCTCGGGCGAAATTCTCCGACCCCCCGCAGGGTCAGAGAATCGCCCGGGGCCGGCGAGGATCCCGCCCCCGCCGTGGCAGAAATTCTCCGCCACCCGGGAGTTGGCGGGGGCAGGAATCACGCCCCGCCAATTGGCGAGCCCCCTGCGGCGATTCTCCAGCGCGCGATGGGCCGAAGTCCCGCCGCTGAGAGGCCAATCCCGCCGCCGCGGTTTGAACCACCTCTGGTGGCGGGGGGATCGGCGGCACGAGCAGGCCCCCGGGGTCCTGGGGGGGGCGCAGGGCGATCGGACCCCGGGGGGTGCCCCCACGGTGACCAGGCCCGCAATCGGGGTCCACCGATCGGCGGGCTGGCCAGTGCTGTGGGGGCACTCTTTTTCTTCTGCCGGCGCCACGGCCTCCACCATGGCGGAGGCAGAAGAGAATCCCCCAGCGCGCATGCGCCGGTGGTGACGTCAACGGCAGCTGACACACCGGCGCAAGCGCGAACCGGCGAAGGTCTTTCGGCCAACCCCGGCGCCAGGCGTCAAAGGCCGCTGGAGCCGGTTTTGGCGCCAGTCGGCGTGGTGCCAACCACTCTGGCACGGGCCTAGCCCCTCAATGTGAGGGCTTGGCCCCTAAAGGTGCAGAGAATTCCGCACCTTTGGGGTTGGCGCCACTCTGCTACGCCGGGACCCCCCGCGCCGCCGGGTAGGGGAGAATCCCGCCCATCATCTCTGGGATTCAGCTTTTTCCATGTTTAGACAAAGGCTGTAATTAGGTTAAGAGCTGAAAGGCCCTGGCAGAACCCAAAGTGAGCATCAGTAAACAGGTTATTGCTGAGTAAGTGCCGCTTGATAGCACTGTCGGCAAACCCATTCCATCACTTTGCTGTTGACCAAGAGTAGACTGATGGGACAGGATTTGGCCAGGACATAGCTGGGCAATTTTCCATATTGCCAGGTAGTTTCATGTTGAAGCTGTTCTGGAACAACTTGGCTAAGGATGCAGCTAGTTCTGGTGCATAAATTTCCAGTACCATATTGCTAAAATGTTGTCAAGCCCATATCCTTTGCAGTATCCAGTGCCTTCAGAGGTTTCCTGAGATCATGCGGAATGAAACAAAATGACTGAAGACTGGCATCTGTGATGCTGGGGACCCCTGGAGGGAGCAGAAATGGATCATCCACTCCTCACTTCTGACTGAATATTGTTGCAAATGCTTCCCAATGCTACTCCCAGTTAGAACATCATGATGGCCAAATGAATCATTTGCGGTATTTTGCCCAGCTCCTTTGTGAGTCTATTGCTGTGCAAAGCTTACTTCTACAGCTCAATTCTCACTATGTAACAAAACTGGCTCAGCTTTACTTACAAAAATCACAAACCTGAATTATTTGCACATAATTCCCAATAGGAAATGGGTGTCGTAGGAACTCAATTGACAAATTGAGAGAGCACTTGCTGCTCTAACAAGGGAAAGGGAAAACACCAAGAAACATTCACAATTAAATGAGAATATTGACTGATGCCTCTGATACCAAATTCAAAAATTTTAGAACTGTCCATTACTTAAATTTGCTGACAGCCAGCTGCCCTTGGCCAGACTTGAGGAGAAACAAACTGGCCCACATTTAGGTATTCAGGATGGAGAAATGACTCATATTTGTGGATACTGTACTCAAAGCCGAAGGCTTGATTAGAACTAAAAATTTGTTGGAACATTCAACAAGTAAGCACAGACATTAAGCACTTGGATAACAAAGTCTCTTGCAACTATCAGTCACTGTCTGCACGTAACTGGAGACCATGGGCGAAATCCTCGCCCCCTATTCTTTCTCTCCCCCCCCCCCCCCCGGGCTACGAGCGGCGGCGCGTCAATCTTGCGCGCTGGACCTTGACGCTTGCGTCAAAGCGCCGCGGCCTGAATGACGCGGCCGGCAGAGCCTAAATGACGTCACCCACGCATGCGCAGGTTGCCGTCTTCCCCTCCGCTACCTCGCAAGACATGGAGGATTGATCTCGCGGGGCGGCGGAGGGAAAGAATGCGTCTTTTAGTGACGCCGGCCCGACGATCGGTGGGCACCAATTGCGGGCCACACCCCTCCTGAGCATGCCCTTGGTGCTCGATCCTCCCTCCGCCCCCCCATAGGCCCCACATGCAGCGGTTGCGCGATGTTCACGCTGGCAACGACCAGGTGTGGTTGGCGCCGGCGTGAACCGGTTGGGTTCGGAGGCCGCTCGGCCAATCTCCGAGCGGCCTGTCGCAAAACGCGACACGCCATTTGGGGGTGGGAGCATCACGTAGGGGTGCCAGGGCGGCATGACGTGATTCGCCTGGCACTCCCGTGATTCTCCCACCCGGTGTGGGGGTCGGAGAATCGCGTCCCATAGATTTCATATCTTCATTTCCCATTTGTTCTCACATATTGTAATGAACAATCAGAAATGATTTTATTCTCATGGGTTTAGATGGCTAATTAATGATCTAACGGATTATCCTAATTGACGTGGGATATAAAAGGAACAGATCGACAATGATGGAGCAGAATGGAGGGGGAAACAGGCTTGAGCGCATATGTTCATCTACCATTATTAAGAGTCAGTTTGTGTTGTGACTATTTTTTTTGTCAATGTTTATGTGAAAAACATTTTTTAAGTACTGTTTTGTTAGACGTGATTTAGTGGCAACATCCTGAGTCACAATCAGCTTATCATTTAGTGCATTATGCATAATTTCTTCAATCAAGTTTTTGTTCTGGAAAAAAAAGAAAGGGACTTTTCCTTTTACCACAAGTATACTGTTGAATTTTTTTTTCTTCTTCGCTTTTTTTATTGTTTGAAAGTGAAGTTTCATTATGTTCCCACACCCTGCAGAACTAGGGAGCGGTAGCTTGCAAATGAGTTGAGTCTGCATTATAAATTCATACAAAACGCCTCAAAGATTTAATGAAATGGGGGCCTCCCTCCTTTGCACCTTGACTAAATATGTTTGAGTGTTAGTTGGATTGCAAGTCAATTTAAATGTATGTATTTTTGCAGACATGCACAAAGTAGTTGACTTTTTTTTTAAACTATTCACACATCAAAAGACATTTGACATCTGTATATATCTGGTTTAGCACAAAAGAGGCCAATTGAAACCTAAATCTGCTGAGATAGTTACTGTGAAGTGCTGAGCAGTACAACACAGCAATTAAAAGCTTTTTTGTAAAACTGAAAATCAAGATTTAGGTGGAATCATTAGCCAAGTAAAGAAATTACACAATGCTCCCTTTATTCTTCAGAACACTTAAGATCAGATCTGCTCCCTGTCCAAATGAAAATGCTGGTGCCAAGCAATGGTGATGTAGTTTATCATAAATTGAGGCTCGTGTACAATGACCATTCCATTTCCATGGAAACATACATTTCAGTTCACATCTCGCTGAACGACATTTACAACACAATAATAAGTGTTAGGAAAGCAAAGATAGTTTTAC
This sequence comes from Scyliorhinus canicula, assembly GCF_902713615.1. NCBI lineage: Eukaryota > Metazoa > Chordata > Chondrichthyes > Carcharhiniformes > Scyliorhinidae > Scyliorhinus > Scyliorhinus canicula. The sequence goes on along the minus strand of NC_052146.1, from coordinate 285,478,448 downwards.
GGGATTTATATTTGTATTAGCAAACTTTAGAAATAAGGTATAATTTTAAGTGGGTTTAGTTTAATGCTTATGTACCTGGAAGGATAAAATCTATAGTTAGATTCATGCGGAACAACAATATTTCTTTGTGCGGGGGTTGGTTAAGTTTCAATTGTGTTTCTATTGTGCTTAGAGAGGGGGCTACGACGTGAAGAATGAATAAAAGACATATGCATGTGGGTGTTGCTCAGCAATTAATTGAGTCCTTGTATGGTAGAGAAGCTTTTAAGTTTTAGTTTTTGCTGAATTTGTGCGCAGTTGGAGATTGGTTGTGAGAGAAGGCTCTTAGTTTAGAAGGCTAGAGAGGGAACATCGCACTCAGCTTTGTTCGAAGAAAAGCCATATCATGGAGCAATAGTTATGTAAACAAGAACAGAGATTTGAAGAGCAGCTAGTTAAAGAAACAAGAGAAATTAAGAGAAGTTTCCAAGAAGTGTGAGGTTAATGGTAATAGAACAGAGAACTGACAGACAAAGCTGAGACGGTGGCCAGATATCTGAAGTGATTTTCAGGAGATGGGGAGTTCTCCGGGTTTTCACATCTACACTTATCCTATAACTACAACCATTAAAATAGACAATCGGACCACTTATATGATTGTTCCTTGTGGGACCTGGCTGTGCACAAAGGTCGGTTATCATGTTTGCTTTACATTACAACAGTGATTACACGTCAAAAGTAAATCACCGTCTTTGAATACGTTGGGATATCCTTGAAGACGTCAACAACATTATGTAAATGCAAGATTATTCAATCTTTCTTAACCGAAAACCTCAAAGTTTTGTTTATTATTAATTCCAATTTCAGCCAGTTGCGTTTCCTCAGGACTAAGAGGTTTGAACGCAAATGACTGAAGTCATGAAAGTAGTTACTTGAACATTTCCACTTTAAGTTTCCAATTATTTTTGGTATTTCTAAATCTTCAATTCCTTCAACATTATTTCTTCACTTCTCGTTTTAATGTCTTCTCAACTATTGTAGAACTAGAAAGGGTGAAGGAAGACAAAGGCTATGGTATTTCAGTGCTCTCCTGGTTGGTTTTACATTTTCCATTCTCTGCAAACTTTTCAGCTCATCAAAAACTTAGCTACTTGTCTTTCATTCCACACCAATTCACCTCTCATTCAATCCTCAAGGACCTACATGGTCTTTTGGTCTTCCAAGATCTCAAATTTAAAATTATCCTGATGTTTACATTGATGATTTGGAGTTGGGGACCAAGGGCAATGTGTCCAAGTTTGCAGATGACACTAAGATGAGTGGTAAAGCGAAAAGTGCAGAGGATACTGGAAGTCTGCAGAGGGATTTGGATAGGTTAAGTGAATGGGCTCGGGTCTGGCAGATGGAATACAATGTTGACAAATGTGAGGTTATCCATTTTGGTAGGAATAACAGCAAACGGGATTATTATTTAAACGATAAAATATTAAAGCATGCCGCTGTTCAGAGAGAATTGGGTGTGCTAGTGCATGAGTCACAGAAGGTTGGTTTACAAGTGCAACAGGTGATTAAGAAGGCAAATGGAATTTTGTCCTTCATTGCTAGAGGGATGGAGTTTAAGACTAGGGAGGTTATGTTGCAATTGTATAAGGTGTTAGTGCGGCCACATCTGGAGTATTGTGTTCAGTTTTGGTCTCCTTACCTGAGAAAGGACGTACTGGCGCTGGAGGGTGTGCAGAGGAGATTCACTAGGTTAATCCCAGAGCTGAAGGGGTTGGTTTATGAGGAGAGGTTGAGTAGACTGGGACTGTACTCGTTGGAATTTAGAAGGATGAGGGGGGATCTTATAGAAACATTTAAAATTATGAAGGGAATAGATAGGATAGATGCGGGCAGGTTGTTTTCACTGGCGGGTGACAGCAGAACTAGGGGGCATAGCCTCAAAATAAGGGGCAGTAGATTTAGGACTGAGTTTAGGAGGAACTTCTTCACCCAAAGGGTTGTGAATCTATGGAATTCCTTGCCCAGTGAAGCAGTTGAGGCTCCTTCATTACATGTTTTTAAGGTAAAGATAGATAGTTTTTTGAAGAATAAAGGGATTAAGGGTTATGGTGTTCGGGCCGGAAAGTGGAGCTGAGTCCACAAAAGATCAGCCATGATCTCATTGAATGGCGGAGCAGGCTCGAGGGGCCAGATGGCCTACTCCTGCTCCTAGTTCTTATGTTCTTATGTTCTTATGTTTAATCCTTTCATCGTCTCACTTCCCCTAATCTCTACGATCTCACCCAACCCTGAAACTTCTGCCAATTTCTCTGTCCCTCTTCCTCAGATCTTGCCTTCATCCCACCAATAGCAGCCATTTCCTCAACCCCCTAGCTCATCCACCATGCCCTAACAGCACGGTTGATGCACCTACACCACTGACTGCAGCAGTTCAGGGCAGCAGCTCCCGACCACCTTCTCAAGGGCAATTAGGTATGAACAATAAATACTGTCCTTGCCAGCAAATTCCCACATTCCCAAGAAATTTTTTTTAAAATCTACCTCTGAGAGAGGCACAAACAGCCCCCCCGAACCCCCCAACCAAATAGCAAACTCCAACTCTCCCAATACTGCAATGAAAAGATTGCGGGTTATGCCCACTTGCTACATTGATGTGTAAATTAATGACCTACCAACGGAGGGAAAGCAACAACTTGTAGGTTAGGTTTTTCCCAACAAGAGAGAAAGACCAGGGGCGCAATTCTCCGCTCCCCACGCCAGGTGGGAGAATCGCGGGAGGGCCGGGCGACTCACGACACACCCCCCTGGCGCCCCCCGCGATTCTCCCACCAAACTCGGAAGAATCGCAACTCGCCGTTTTTCACGCCGACCGGCGATTCCCCGACCCTGATGGGCCGAGCGGCCTGCCTTTTGCGACCGGTTCACGACGGCGGCAACCACACCTGGTCGCTCCCGTCGTGAACATGGTGCCAAACGCTGGTTTGACGCTTGTGGGGGGCGGAGAGTGGAGTGAGCACCACTGCCGTGCTCGGGAGGGGACTGGCTCGCGATCGGTGCCCACCAATCGTCGGGCCGGCGTCTCAAAGGGACGCACTCTTTCCCCTCCGCCGCCCCGCATGATCAAGCCGCCACGTCTTGCGGGCCGGCAGAGGGGAAGACGGCAACCGCGCATGTGCGGCTGACGTCATTAGGCCCGCCGGCCGCGTCATTCTCGGCGCGCCGAGAATAACGGAACGCCGCTCCTAGCCCCCCGGTGAATAAGGTGAGAGGAGCGGCCTCCAAGGCTGTCGTGAAACTCAGCCGAGTTCACGATGGCTTTCTCGATTTTCCACGGGAGCGGAGAATTCCGCCCCAGGGCTCTCACCATGTGCCTTATCCCTATTCTATTAATTTTTCTACAATTGTTTTGTCTTTCTCATTGCAAATCAACTTGTGGGGTGAGGAAGGGGGACGAATTGATGAGGATTACGATGTATTAATCCAATTTTCAATGCAATCAAGGAAGGGAGATGTATTTCAGTTACACAGTTGCAATCAAGTAAAGGCTTTTCCCCTGCTCTAGTGTAGTGTTAATATTGGAATATCAGATTAAGGATTTGAATTAAATCTTCTGAATCTAAATGCTCAACCCCTTCCTCTAACAAGGACTCAGAAGTACTAATCAAATCAGATTAATGCAATCCCTCGAGGCAGTAAAGCAGTTCAAGCACCATTAATGGGGATTAGAATGATCTGACACCTGTTGCCAACAGGATTATTCAAAATCTCTCGCTAGGGAGCCATATTTTACATCTCGTGCTGCACTAAATTACTGTGTCACATTTGGCCAGGGCAGCAAATATCAGGCTTGTAATTCCTGTAATATAAAGGATACGCATAGAAATACTTTCTGTATTTGTCCGCTTTCATATATGGATTATTTAAACCCATTGAAAGCAGTAAGCATGCTTCCCTTTTTACTTTAGACATTGTTCGCTCTGTAGAGCTCAACACATTATTGGATTATTTAAACAATATGTACATTAGATAATGTACACTAGATATCAGCTGTGACTCAAGTGGTAGCACAGTTGCCTCATGTGTTGGTTCAAACCTTGCTTCAAAGATTTGATCACATAAATATAGGCCATCACTTCACTATATATCTGTTACACTTTCTTTGTTGACCTAATTTCACTTTGTATTATTAATTAGTGCAGAACTGCAACACAATTTGCAAAATTATTTTTCAGGAATTTTTTTTTGTCAATCGCTGGCTGGGCCAGCATTTATCGACCATCCCCTAGTTGCCCTTAAGGGGCAGCTAAGAGTCAATCACAGCTGGTGTCACATGTAGGTCAGGCAAGGTAAGATTTCCTTGATGGGCTTTTATAACAATCAACAAGGGTTTCATGATCATCATTAAACTTTTTCATTCCAGATTTTTATTGAATTCAAATTTCACCATCTGCAATGGCAGGATTCGAACCCGGGTTCCCAGAGCATTACCCTGGGTTTCTGGTTTACTCGTCTATACTAGTAGCAATACCACTATGCCACCTCCTCCCCTACAATTAACCCAACAGATATTAAACAGTAATCAAACATGGTACATCCTTGGATTGCTTTAATCTAATTTTAGTAGGAAATTTAGTAGTAATGTTGATTATTTCACAGTGGACAATTGTATTGAAAGATTAGAGAAATTTAGGCTTTTCAGCCTGGAAATGCTGCATAAAAGAGATTCAAAAGCTTTCATCCCGTCTCTGTAACCTCCTCCAGTCCTGCAACTCTGAGCTCTTCCAATTCTGGAATCTTGCACAACATCATACAAAGGTACGAATGAGGAGGAGTAGGACACTTGGCCCCTCGAGTCTGCTCCGCCATTCATTAAGCTCAAGGCTGATTTTTTTTGCAACCTGAACTCCACATTACTACCTATCCCTGATAACCTTTCACTCCTTGTTGATCAAAAATCTATCCAGTCCCACCTTTAAAATATTCAAAGGTTTTGTTGCCACTGCCTTTTGAGGAAGTGAGTTTTTTTTAATTCATGGGATACACAGTAGCACAGTGGCTAGCACTGTTGCTTCACAGCGCTAGGGACCCGAGTTCAATTCCTGGCTTGGGTCACTGCCTGTGCGGAGTCTACACATTCTCCCTGTGTTTGCGTGGGTTTCCTCCGGGTGCTCCGGTTCCCTCCCACAAGTCCCGAAAGACATGCTTGTTAGGTAATTTGGACATTCTGGATTTTCCTTCTGTGCACCCGAACAGGCGCCGGAATGTGGCGACCAGGGGATATTCACAGTAACTTCATTGCAGTGTTAATGTAAGCCTACTTGTGACAATAATAAAGATAATTATTATTGAGTGACAGCTTTTTTTTAAATATTTTTATTCAAAACATTTCCAGATTTTTACAAAACACAAAGCACCCAATTATACCCAACATACACAAAAGTACTCACAATACAGCAAAAACAACCCCAATGCTCTCTCCTTCCTCCCCCCCCCCCCCCCCCCCCCCCCCCCCCCCCCCCCCCCCCCCCCCCCCCCCCCCCCATTTGCCATTCCTTAAAGAAGGCGATGAACAGCCTCCCTCTCAACAAGAACCCCTCCTCTGATCCCCTCATGGCAAATTTAATTTTCTCCAAATGGAGGAATTCTGACAAGTCACTCACCCACCTTGCCGCTTTAAGCGGGTCCGGATTCCGCCATTCGAACATGATCCGCCTCGTGGCTATCTCTCTCCATCTGCACTCCCGATCATCCGAAACCCCGAATATCGCCACCCACAGGCTCGGAACCACCATCACCCACAAAACCTTTGACATAGCTTCCAAATGGCTTCCAGAACTCTCCCAGGTTCGGGCATGCCCAGAACAATATGGGTGTGATTGGCCAGACCCCCTAAGCACCGTCCGCATCTACTTTCACACCTGAAACAAAAGAATTACTCATCTGTGCCACTGTCACAGAATGTTTTCATACCATAGCGGGGATGGCAACCTCATAAACATGGCCACCTCCTAATGTTAGCTGACAACTGTCGCCCCTTCACTTTGTTGCAAGCGCAAAATAAATATTGTGTGGATTTGCCACAATGCAAGTTGTTCTTAAAAATTTTCTTTCATATCAACACCTCAACAAGTTCTCTCAACAACTGGGCATGTCCTCCAAATTTCACATGCAAGTTGCCCCTCAACTTCTTTCCAGCTGGAAAATTCTTTCCTTCCACTGTCTGTTTAGATTTTGAAATAGCTAGTATTCTTTTTCCTTTTAAAATTCTATTTTTTGTCTATCAACGGTGAAGTCATCATCGATGGCATTAGCAGAAACCTCCCTCCTAGTATTCTACTCCCCTAACAATCTCAACTGAGTCCTTTCATTGCTGCCCAGCATTTTTAGAAGTTCAAGGAGCCATTTCCATAGAAATACAAAGTGACATTAACTGATACAATAGCCAATATACTTTTAGGTTGGTGTACTGTTGCACTAAATGACAAATGTTTAACAGGTCAATGAAGAAAATGTTGCCATTGATTGAAAATCCATTCTAATTTTCACATTTCTTGACTCTTTACTTTTTTTTTTAATAAACAATTTTATTGAGGTAGTTTTTGGCTTTATAAACAGTTACAGACATCATCAGAAAGGAAGCAAAAAAGGCACAAATGTGCAAACATCCACGTACTTTCAATACTTCCATCGTACCGTATTGCACAAGCCCGCTCCCCTCCCACCCGTACTACCCGCCATATTTTCCCTCCTACTCTACTCTACCCCCCCCCCTCCCCCCCCCCCTCCCCCCACCCCCCTGCTGACGCTCACTCTCCCGCAAAGAAGTCAATAAATGGTTGCCACCTCCGGGTGAACCCCTGCACAGATCCCCTCAAGGCGAACTTAATTTTTTCCATCCCCAGGAAACTTGACATGTCCGCAAGCCACCACTCAGTCTTCGGGGGCTTTGAGTCCCTCCACGCCAATAATATTCGTCGCCGGGCTATCAGGGAAGCAAAGGCCAGCACATCGGCCGCTTTCTCCCCCTGGACGCCCGGGTCTTCCGAAACCCCAAAAATTGCCACCCCTGGACTCATCACCACCCTTGTTTTTAGCACCTGGGACATGACCCCCGCAAATCCCTCCCAGTACCCCCTCAGCTCAGGGCATGCCCAAAACATGTGCACATGGTTCGCTGGTCCTCCCGCGCACCTAGCGCATTTGTCCTCTATCCCGAAAAATTTGCTCATCCGAGCCACCGTCATATGGGCCCGGTGAACGACCTTAAATTGGATCAGCCCGAGCCTAGCACATGTCGCGGTCGAGTTTACCCTACTCAGGGCCTCTGCCCACAGCGCATCCTCCATTTCCCCGCCTAGCTCCTCCTCCCATTTAAGTTTCAGTTCCTCTGTCTGGGACCCTTCCTCCCTCATGAGCACCTTATAAATACCCGAGACTCTACCCTCCCCTTCGTCCCTCCCAGAGACTATTCTGTCTAGGATCCCCATTGGCGGGAGGCGCGGGAAAGATGGGACCTGTCTACGAACAAAGTCCCGCAGCTGTAGGTATCTAAAATAATTTCTCCTTACCAACCCAAATTTCTCCTCCAAGCTCCTCAAACTAGCGAAGCTCCCTTCCAGGAACATATCACCCACCCTTCCCGCCCCTGCTCGCCGCCATACTCGGAACCCCCCATCCATACTGCCGGGGGCAAACCGATGGTTGTCGCAGATTGGCGCCCAGACAGACGCCCCCATCTCCCCCACATGCCTCCTCTACTGGCCCCATATCCGCAGGGTCGCCACCACTACCGGGCTGGTGGTGTACTTGGCCGGCGGCAGCGGTAGAGGAGCCGTGACCAGGGCTTCCAAACTGGAGCCCCTGCACGAAGCCGCCTCCACCCGCTCCCAAATAGACCCCGTACCCACCATCCACTTCCTTATCATAGCGATGTTGGCCGCCCAGTAATAATTGACCAGACTCGGCAACGCCAGCCCCCCCTCGCTGCGGTTCCTCTCCAACATTGCCTTCTTCACCCGCGGAGACTTTCCCGCCCAGACAAAGCTCATGATCAGCCCGTTAACTCTTTTGAAGAAGGACTGTGGGATAAAGATCGGGAGGCACTGAAAAATAAACAAAAATCGAGGGAGGATTGTCATCTTTACAGTCTGCACCCTCCCTGCCAGCGACAGCGGGAGTGCATCCCATCTCCGAAACTCTCCCTTCATTTGCTCCACCACCCTGGCCAGTCTTGACTCTTTACTAATTAAGGATTTTTCCTGCACCTTTTTGGCTAAATATTTCTAGAGGACACTAAAAAGCCTCAATCTACACACCCAACATGGTACCTAAATGGGTCAAGAAATTATACATGTCATAACAATATAGTAATTCACACAGAGGAGAACAATCACACTATAGCAGAAAGTACAAGCTAAGACAATCTGCTCACAACAATTTCAGAAATTGGGAATTCCCCATTTAAATCTGATTGGCCAAGTGCTTCATAAGGGAACAAAAATTCAACTGCAAAGTTAACCGATGCTCCCAATTCAATAGGAGCATAGCCAGCTATCGATGGGCTGAAAGCATTCTCTGTTAGGATATAGTAAGAGATCTTACAACACCAGGTTAAAGTCGAACAGGTTTGTTTTGAATCACTAGCTTTCAGAGCGCTGTACCTTCCTCATTCATGGAGGAGGGAGCTGCGCTCTGAAAGCTAGTGACTCGAAACAAACCTTTTGGACTTTACCCTGGTGTTGTGAGACCTCTTGTTCATCCCAGTCCAACGCCAGCATCTCCATATCACTCTTAGATATGGTGGAGGAGAAATACTTAAAGAATTTACATGCATGACATTACTGAAAATCAAATGAAACTTAACTTGAACTGGAGTTTCTTTTAAATTAAATTGTTCTTTTAAACCCACATTTAGGTTGTTAAATGGAATAATAATTATAAGCCATTTATTTAAATGCAGAATCTATTTCAACTTAAACTATATCATCACAAATGTAAAAAAGCTCTTTGAATATAAACTGATGAAACAGATGGAAAAATAGAATACTATGAAGGACAAATTAACACTTCTGACTTGGTTTTAAAAAACATTTCTAGATTTCATGAAAATTTCCCAATAGCTCAATGAGTTATATCAAATAGCTGAACCAGAAAGGGCTCAATCAAAATCAATCACTAAAATGTACTGAGATAACTGCTGTCAGGCAAGGTAGTACATTTGACCTCAATCCCCTGATTTATTAAAAGGAAAATATGGTGAGGGTTCCACTGATTCCATGGAATAGACGTTATTCTCTTTGACCCAGCTTTCAAATGTTCCGAATCACTCCACCAAGAGAAGCATGTATAGCAATATCATTCTCACAATACCACTTAATACTGTCGCAGTAAGGTACAGAAAGAAATATACACACACGTGGGTTTTATCACGGAGCTCAATGCTGCTGTTATTCTCTTGCCAAATACTACTTGTAGTAACAGTGCGAGCATCCCAAGTGCATGGCAGCAGACCACATTAAAAGGACCTCATGAATGCAGTGTCACAAGCAACAGCTGTCAGCACCAACGGTTAGAGTTTGTATTTCAGCAAAGAAACCAAGAACTTTTTTGGGACAAAAACAGGATGCTTGGCTGTAAATGGTATAAATATCAACTGCAGGAGGGGCAAAAAGGAAATACAACAACTTACCAAAACAAGTGCAGTGATCATTCACAACTAGGATATTAAAAAGTCAGTTATGAGACCAAGAGCCCTATAAACAACTAAAATCTATTTGTGTGTCGACACAAATAACAGCAAGAGTTCAATGTCTGAAAACATTGAGACAAGTCTACTACAACATTTCATAGAATTTACAGTGCAGAAGGAGGCCATTCGGTCCATTGAGTCTGCACCAGCACTTGGAAAGCGCACCCTACTTAAGCCCATGCTTCCACCCTATCCCCGTAACCCCACCTAACCTTTTGGACACTAAGGGGCAATTTAGCATGGCCTATTCACGTAACCTCCACAGCTTTGCACTATGGGAGGAAACCGGAGCACCCAGAGGAAACCCACGCAGACAAGAGAAGTGCAAACTCCACACAGTCACCCGAGGCCGGAATTTAACCCGAGTCCCTGGAACTGAGACAGCAGTGCTAACCACTGTGCAACCGTGCTGCCCAATTCCAATGCAATCTGTAGATAAAACTATACCCAATTTACAAACAAGTTAGAAAACTACAACCAGTAAAGACACAAGAACAAAAATTACTGTTGCCGATAACAGCAGACGCACATTAACATCCCCATGCCTGCTGTTTTAATGCAAACTTCACTTATTTAAAATAAACAATTCTACCCCAAAGAACCACTGTCATGTGAGCCCGGTGAACAACCTTGAACTGTATCAGACTAAGCCTGGCGCATGTTGTGGATGTGTTGACTCTACTCAACACGTCCGCCCAGAGACCATCCTTTATCTCTCCTCCTAACTCCTCCTCCCACTTGCACTTCAGCTCCTCAGTCTGCGTGTCCTCTGACCTCATGAGCTCGTTTCAGATGTCGGAGACCTTCCCTTCTCCCACCCACACTCTGCAAACTACCCTATCCTGAATCTCCCTTGGTGGTAGGAGCGGGAAGGTTGAGACCTGTCTTCGTAGGAAGTCCCGCACCTGCATATACCTAAATTTGTTTCCCCCTCACCAATCCAAATTTCTCCTCCAGCTCCCTCAAGCTAACAAAGCTCCCTTCAATAAACATATCCGCCATCCTCTCAATTCCTGCCTTCTGCCATCTCCGAAACCCCTGTCCATCCTTCCTGGGGAAAATCGATGGTTGTTACAGACCGATGCTCCCTCCGCTCCCCCATGCTTCCTCCATTGTCCCAGATTCTCAGGGCTGCCACCACCATGGGGCTGGTGAAGTACCGTGCCAGCGGGAACAGCAGAGGCGCCGTTATTAACGCCCCCAAACTGGTGCCCTTACATGATGCCGCCTCCATACGCTTCCAAGCTGACCCTCCCTCACCACCATCTGTCCCCTCCCCTTGCCTGGATCACAAACATCTCACTTTTCCTCCATATTTAGTTTGCACCCGAAAACCGGCCAAATTCCCGCAGAATCCTCGTGATTTCTTCCATCTCCTCGACCAGGTATGATACATACAGGAGCAGGTCGTCTGCGTAGAGCGAGACTCTGTGTTCCACTCTCTCTCTCTCTCTCTCTCTCCCCCCCCCCCCCCCCCCCCCCCCCATCCCACCCCACCCGACCAATCCCTTCCAGCCCCTTGAGACTCTCAGCGCAATTGCCAGCAGCTCTATAGCTAGCACGAACAACAGTGGGGAAAGGGGGCACCCATATCGTCTCCCGGTGTAACCCAAAATAGTCCGATGTCGTCCTATTCGGCCATACGCTCGCCACAGGAGCCTGATACAGCAACCTGACCCAGTCAATAAAGCCCCACCCAAATCCAAACCGTCCCAGTACCTCCCACAGATATTCCCATTCTACTCGATCAAACGCCTTCTCTGCGTCCATTGCGACCACTACCTCCCCTCATGGGGCACCATGATCGCATTTCGCAACCTTCTTACATTGGACACGAACTACCTTCCCTTAACGAACAAGTTCGGAACACATTGCGGAATTCTCCGCTCCCCACGTGGCGTGGGAGAATTGCGGGAGGGGCCCCCGACATTTTTCACGCGCCCCCCCCCCCCCCCCCCCCCCCCCCCAAGAATCGCCGCTCGCCGTTTTTCACGGCGAACGCCGATTCTCCGACCCCGATGGGCCAAGCGGCCGGCCGTTCACGACCGTTTCACGACGGCGGCAAACACACCTGGTCGCTGCCGTCGTGTAACGGGCGCCAGATGCCCGTTTGGGGCAAGAGCACCACGACTATGCTGGGGAGGGGACAGGCCCGCGATCGTTGGGCCGGCGTCCAAATCGGACGCACTATTCCCCCCCCCCCCCGCAAGATCAACTCGCCACGACTTGTGGGGCAGCTATGGGGAAAGACGGCCACCGCGCATGCGCGGGTTCGTGCCATAAGCGTAATGACGTCAGCCGCGCATGCGCGGGTTGGAGCCGGCTAACCTGCGCATGCGCGGCTGACATCATTAGGCACGCCGGCCGCATCATTCTTGGCGCAACGCCCCCGTGGCCGAGAGTTACGGAGCGCCGCTCCTAGCCCCGCCGGGAGGGGAGAATAGGGGGAGAGGAGCGGCCTCCGAGGCCGTCGTGAAACTCGGCCGAGTTCACGACGGCCCTCCCGACTTTTCCCGGGAGCAGAGAATTCCGCCCACAGTCTTCAATCCTATGGGACAAAATTTTGGCCAACAGTTTGCCGTCCACACTCAATAGAGATATAGGCCTGTAGGACCCACACAGCTCCGGATCCTTATCCCGCTTCAGAATCAACGAGACCGTGGCCTGTGACATCGTCGGGGGAAGCACCCCTCCCTTGCCTCATCAACTGTGGCCCCAATATCTCAGCGAACCTTTTATAAAACTCCGCTGAGTATCCATCCTGCCCGGGGCTTTACCCGACTGCATGGCCTTCAGCCCCTCCGCCATCTCTTCAATCCCGATCGGGGCCCCCAACCTTGCTCCCCATCCACCTTCAGGAAATTCAGCCCCCTGGGAGATGCCTCATCCTCTCTAGCCCCGGTGGGGGTTCCAACCCGTACAGCCGACTATAAAACTCCTTAAACGCCTTATTCATCCCTGCTGAGTCTCCCACCAGGTTCCCGTCTCCGTTCTTTACTTTCCCTATCTCCCTGGCTGCCTCCCTCGCCTCCCTCTTTCTAAGCTGCTGTGCAAGCATTCTGCTGGCCTTCTCTCCATGCTCATAAATCACCCCCTCACCTTTCTCAGCTGCTCTACCACCCTCCCTGTGGTTAACAAGCCAAACTTCGCCTGTAGCCTCCGCCGTGGATAGCACGTTTAGCGAGTTGGTCACACCGCAGGTGAAGGTTACTGAGGGAGATAGAAAATGGGTGACCAAAAGAAAGAGCAAGAGTAGGAAGGCAGTGCAGGTGTTCCCTGCGGTCATCTCCCTGCAAAACAGATATACCGCTTTGGATACTGTTGAGGGAGATGGCTCACCAGGGGAAGGCAGCAGCAGCCAGGTTCATGGCACCGTGGCTGGCTCTGCTGCACAGCAGGGCAGGAAGAAAAATGGCAGTGCTATAGTGATAGGGGATTCGATCGTAAGGGGAATAGACAGGCGGTTCTGTGGACGCAATCGAGACTCCAGGATGGTATGTTGCCTCCCTGGTGCAAAGGTCAAGGATGTCTCGGAGCGGCTGCAGGACATTCTGGGGGGGGAGGGTGAACAGCCAGCTGTCGTGGTGCACATAGGCACCAACGATATAGGTAAAAAACGGGATGAGGTCCTACAAGCGGAATTCAGGGAGTTAGGAGTTAAACTAAAAAGTAGGACCTCAAAGATAGTAATCTCAGGATTGCTACCAGTGCCACGAGCCAGTCAGAGTAGGAATGTCAGGATCGATAGGATGAATGCGTGGCTCGAGAGATGGTGCAAGAGGGAGGGATTCAAATTCCTGGGGCATTGGGACCGGTTCTGGGGGAGGTGGGACCAGTACAAACCGGACGGTCTGCACCTGGGCAGGACTGGAACCGATGTCCTAAGGGGGGTGTTTTCTAGAGCTGTTGGGGAGGGTTTAAACTAATGTGGCAGGGGGATGGGAACCGATGCAGGAAGTTGGAAGGTAGTAAAACAGGGACAGAAGCAAAAGGAAGTAAGGGGAAAAGTGCAAGGCAGAGAAGACATAGTCAAAAATCTAAAAGGGCGACAGTACAAGGTACAGTGACTGAGGGGAGCTCAGTGAATAGGCCCAGTAATAACAAAAGGAATAAAACTGGAGATGTTAAGATTCAAAACAGAGGTTAAAAAAAACCAACATAAGTGTACTTTACCTGAATGCTCATAGTATTCGGAATAAAGTAAATGAGTTGATGGCACAAATCATCGTAAATGACTATGATTTAGTGGCCATTACTGAAACATGGTTAACGGATGGTCACGACTGGGAGTTAAATATCCGAGGGTATCAAACTATTCGGAAGGACAGGGGACAGGACATGGCTAATAGACAGGGGAAAGGGACGGGTCGCTCTGCGACCCGGTTGATTACTTGGAACGTGAGGGGGCTGAATGGGCCGGTCAAGAGATCAAGGGTTTTTTCACACCTAAAGGGACTGCAGGCGGATGTGGCAATGTTGCAGGAGACTCACTTGAGAGTAGTAGACCAGGTACGCCTGAGAAGGGGGTGGGTGGGACAGGTGTTCCACTCAGGCTTGGACGCAAAGAACCGGGGGGTGGCGATTTTGGTGGGAAAGAGGGTGTCGTTCGTGGCGGCGCAGGTGGTAGCAGATAAGGAGGGTAGGTACGTGATGGTGAAGGGTAGGCTGCAGGGAGAGAATGTGGTGCTGGTGAATGTGTATGCCCCGAATTGGGATGACGCGGGTTTTATGAGGCGCCTGTTGGGCCTCATTCCGGGTCTGGAGGCAGGGGGCCTGATCATGGGGGGGGACTTCAATACAGTGCTCGACCCTGGGCTGGACAGATCGAGTTCCAGGACGAATAGGAGGCCGGCAGCGGCAGAGGTGCTAAGGGGGTTCATGGAGCAGATGGGGGGGGTAGACCCTTGGAGATTTGGCAGGCCAAGGGCGAGGGAGTATTCTTTTTTCTCCCACGTCCACAGGGTGTACTCCAGAATAGACTTTTTTGTACTGAGCAGGGGGCTGATTTCGAGAGTGCAGGACACGGAGTACTCGGCCATTGCGATTTCGGACCATGCACCACACTGGGTAGAGGTAGAACTGGGGGAAGCACGGGACCAGCGCCCGTTGTGGCGCCTGGATGTGGGGCTGCTGGCGGACGAGGAGGTGTGCGGAAGGGTCCGGAAGGGCATTGAGAGGTATCTGGGCACGAACGACACGGGCGAGGTGAAGGTGGGGATAGTCTGGGAGGCCCTGAAAGCAGTGATCAGAGGAGAGCTGATCTCCATAAGGGCACACAGAGAAAGGAAGGAGAGGCAGGAGAGGGAGAGACTGGTGGGGGAACTTATAGAAGTGGACAGGAGATATGCGGAGACACCAGAGGAGGGGCTGTTGAGGGAGCGGCGCAGTTTACAGGCCCAGTTTGACTTACTGACCACTAGGAAGGCGGAGACGCAATGGAGACGGGCACAGGGCGCGGTCTATGAGTACGGGGAAAAGGCGAGCAGGATGCTGGCACACCAGCTGCGCAAGCGAGATGCAGCCAGAGAGATTGGGGGAGTGAGAGAGAAGGGAGGGAACGTAGTGCAGAAGGGGCAAGAGGTGAACGGGGTCTTCAGGGATTTCTACAGGGAATTGTACCGGTCTGAGCCGCCCAGGAGGAGGGGGGGAATGGAGAACTTCCTCGATAGATTGAGGTTCCCAAAGGTCCAGGAGGAACGGGTGGAGGGGCTGGGGGCGCCGATAGAGATGCAGGAGCTAGTTAAAGGGATAGGCCAGATGCAGGCGGGGAAGGCGCCGGGGCCGGATGGGTTCCCGGTGGAATTTTATAAGAAGTATGTGGACTTGGTGGGTCCAGTGCTGGTGCGAGCCTTCAATGAGGCGCGAGAGGGGGGGGTTCTGCCCCCGACAATGTCACAGGCCCTGATCTCCTTGATCCTGAAGCGGGACAAAGACCCTGTACAGTGCGGGTCCTACAGGCCTATCTCCCTCTTGAATGTAGATGCCAAACTGTTGGCAAAGGTCCTGGCAACCAGAATAGAGGATTGTGTGCCAGGGGTAATCCATGAGGACCAGACGGGGTTCGTAAAGGGACGACAACTTAACACAAATGTCCGGAGACTGTTGAATGTGATTATGATGCCAGCGGTGGAGGGGGAGGCTGAGATAGTGGTAGCACTGGATGCGGAGAAGGCATTCGATAGGGTGGAGTGGGAATACCTGTGGGAGACGCTGGAACGGTTTGGGTTTGGGGAGGGATTTATCAAGTGGGTGAAGCTGCTGTACTCGGCCCCGATGGCGAGTGTGGTTACAAACGGGAGGAGGTCAGAGTATTTTGGGCTCCATCGAGGTACCAGGCAGGGATGCCCCCTATCCCCCTTACTATTTGCATTAGCGATCGAACCGTTGGCGATGGCACTGAGGGGTTCAGGGGGGTGGAGAGGACTGACAAGGGGAGGGGAGGAACATCGGGTATCACTCTATGCGGATGATTTGTTGTTGTATGTGGCAGACCCGGACGGGGGAATGCCGGAGGTAATGGAAATACTAGCGGAGTTTGGGGACTTTTCGGGATATAAATTAAATGTGGGTAAAAGTGAGGTCTTTGTGATACACCCGGGAGATCAGGGGGAGGGAATTGGGCGGCTCCCCTTTAAGAGAGCAGTAAAGAGCTTCAGGTACTTAGGGGTGCAGGTGGCAAGGAACTGGGGGACCCTCCACAAGCTGAACTTTTCAAGGCTGGTGGAGCAGATGGAGGAGGAGTTCAAGAGGTGGGACATGGTACCGCTGTCGCTAGCAGGGAGGGTGCAGTCAGTCAAAATGACGGTCCTCCCGAGGTTCTTGTTTCTGTTCCAGTGCTTGCCCATCTTTCTCCCCAGGGCCTTCTTCAAGAAGGTAACTAGCAGCATTATGGGCTATGTGTGGGCACATGGCACCCCTAGAGTGAGAAGGATTTTCTTGGAACGGAGTAGGGACAGTGGAGGATTAGCGCTACCCAATCTTTCCGGGTACTACTGGGCGGCGAACGCATCGATGGTGCGCAAGTGGGTGATGGAGGGGGAGGGGGCAGCTTGGAAACGTATGGAGAGGGCGTCCTGCGGCAATACAAGCCTGGGGGCGTTAGTAACGGCACCATGGCCGCTCCCCCCCACAAGGTATACCACGAGTCCGGTAGTGGCGGCCACCCTTAAAATCTGGGGGCAGTGGAGGCGACACAGGGGGGAAGTGGGGGGTCTGATGGCGGCGCCACTGAGAGGGAACCACAGATTTGTCCCGGGGAACACTGGCGGGGGATTCCAGAGCTGGCACAGGGCGGGCATCAGGCAACTGAGGGACATGTTCATAGAGGGGAGGTTTGCGAGCCTGGGAGAGCTGGAGGAGAAATTTGAGCTCCTCCCGGGGAACACGTTTAGATACCTGCAGGTGAAGGCATTTGCCAGACGACAGGTGGAAGGATTTCCCTTGCTTCCCGATAGAGGGGTGAGTGATAGGGTGCTGTCAGGGGTCTGGGTCGGAGAAGGGAAGGTCTCGGACATCTACAAAATAATGCAGGAGGTGGAAGAGATATCGATAGAGGAGCTGAAAGACAAGTGGGAAGCGGAGCTGGGAGAGCAGATAGAAGATGGGACATGGGCGGATGCCTTAGAGAGGGTCAATTCGTCGTCGTCGTGCGCAAGGTTGGGCCTCATCCAATTTAAGGTGCTGCATAGAGCCCATATGACGGGGACTAGGATGAGTCGGTTCTTCGGGGGTGAGGACAGGTGTGTTAGGTGTTCGGGAAGCCCTGCGAACCATGTGCATATGTTCTGGATGTGCCCGGCACTGGAAGAGTTCTGGGAGGGGGTGGCGGGGACGGTATCGAGAGTGGTGGGAACCAGGGTCAAACCAGGGTGGGGGCTAGCGATTTTTGGGGTTGGGGTGGAGCCAGGAGTACAAGAGGCAGGGGAGGCCGGAATATTGGCCTTTGCGTCCTTGGTAGCTCGGAGAAGGATCTTGATTCAGTGGAGGGACACAAGGCCACCAAGTGTTAACACCTGGTTAAACAATATGGCAAGCTTCATCCAATTGGAAAGAATCAAATTCGCCCTGAGAGGGTCGGTACGGGGGTTCTTCCGGCGGTGGCAGCCCTTCCTTGACTTTCTGGATCAGAGATAGGAACTGGAGGCCAAAACAGCAGCAACCCGGGGAGAAAGGGGGGGGGGGGGGGGGAAGGGAGGGGGGGGGGGGTAGCAACGAAGGGAGCACGTCAGCGGGGGGTCGCGGGCAATGACTGCCCGAGGCCATCGGCAGAAAGGGAAAAACGGTTTGGTTGCTAGACTGGTAGCGGGGGGGGGGGGTGCGCGCGGGGGAGGGCGTGGGGAGGATTTTCCAGGGGGGATTTGTTGTGTTATAATTTAAAATGTAGTAGGGGTAAATGTTTGTATCGAGAAATTTCAATAAAAATTATTTTAAAAAAAACAATTGTTCACAATTTACATAGATGATTTGGAGTTGGGGACCACGGGCAATGTGTCCAAGTTTGCAGATGACACTAAGATGAGTGGTAAAGCAAAAAGTGCAGAGGATACTGGAAGTCTGCAGAGGGATTTGGATAGGTTAAGTGAATGGGCTAGGGTCTGGCAGATGGAATACAATGTTGACAAATGTGAGGTTATCCATTTTGGTAGGAATAACAGCAAACGGGATTATTATTTAAACGATAAAATATTAACGCATGCCGCTGTTCAGAGAGACTTGGGTGTGCTAGCGCATGAGTCACAGAAGGTTGGTTTACAAGTCCAACAGGTGATTAAGAAGGCAAATGGAATTTTGTCCTTCATTGCTAGAGGGATGGAGTTTAAGACTAGGGAGGTTATGTTGCAATTGTATAAGGTGTTAGTGCGGCCACACCTGGAGTATTGTGTTCAGTTTTGGTCTCCTTACTTGAGAAAGGACGTACTGGCGCTGGAGGGTGTGCAGAGGAGATTCACTAGGTTAATCCCAGAGCCGAAGGGGTTGGATTATGAGGAGAGGTTGAGTAGACTGGGACTGTACTCGTTGGAATTTAGAAGGATGAGGGGGGGATCTTATAGAAACATTTAAAATTATGAAGGGAATAGATAGGATAGATGCAGGCAGGTTGTTTCCACTGGCGGGTGACAGCAGAACTAGGGGACATAGCCTCAAAATAAGGGGAAGTAGATTTAGGACTGAGTTTAGGAGGAACTTCTTCACCCAAAGGGTTGTGTATCTATGGAATTCCTTGCCCAGTGAAGCAGTTGAGGCTCCTTCATTACATGTTTTTAAGGTAAAGATAGATAGTTTTTTGAAGAATAAAGGGATTAAGGGTTATGGTGTTCGGGCCGGAAAGTGGAGCTGAGTCCACAAAAGATCAGCCATGATCTAATTGAATGGCGGAGCAGGCTCGAGGGGCCAGATGGCCTACTCCTACTTCTAGTACTTATGTTCTTATGTTCCTTTAAAAAGCCCTGCCTCTGGGGTCTCCGCATACCTCCTGTCGACCTGTAGTCTCTCCTTTACCAGTTGGTCTGTCTCTGTCCTGTCTACCTTCTCCCTGTGGGCCCGTATCGAGATCAGCTTCCCTCTAACCACCGCCTTCAATGCCTCCCAGACCACCGCTGCCGAAATTTCCCCCGTGTCAATGACCTCCAAATAATTACGAATACATTTCCTCAATCGCTCGCACACCGCCTCATCCGCTAAAAGCCCCACGTCTAACCTCCAGTGTGGGTGCTGATTACTATCTGTACTAACCTGTAGGTCAACCCAGTGCGGGGCATGGTCTGAGATTGTAATCGCCGAGTACCCAGTGTCCACCACCCCCGTCAGTAAAGCCCTGCTCAGAATAAAGAAATCGATCCAGGAGTACACTTTATGCACTCTTGGCTGCACAAATCTCCATGGGTCAACCCTCCAAACCCCCCCTACCCCAATCTGCTCCATTAATCCGTTTAGCTCCTTAGACATTGCTGGCACCCTGTCAGTTTTTGAGCTTGACCAATCTAAACCAGGGTCAATAACTCTGTTAAAGTCCCTTCCCACGACCAGTTTATGCAAATGAAGATCCGGTATCTTCCCCAGCATCCTCTTTATAAACTCGAAGTCGTCCCAATTTGGCACATACACATTTACGAATACCACCTGCACTCGCGCCAATTTCCCACTGGCCATAATGCACCGACCTCCCACATCCGAAACTATTCTTCCCGCCTCAAACACCACTCGCTTGTTGATCAGAATTGCGAACCCCCTGGTTTTCGAGTCCAGTTCCGAATGAAAAACCTGTCCGACCCAACCTTTCCTTAACCTAATCTGGTCAGCTACTCTAAGGTGCGTCTCCTGCAACATTACCACATCTACCTTCAGTCTTCTCAAGTGCGCGAACATGTGTGCCCTCTTGACCGGCCCATTGAGCCCTCTTACATTCCAGGTGATCAGTCTAGTTGGGGGGGCTCATCGCCTCCCCCCTTTGCCGATCAGCCATCCCCTCTCTTGGGCCAGTCGCCAGCCCGCGCAACTGGCCCACCCCCAGGCAGCCTCAACCCCCGACCTCCTCACTGTCCCTCAGCAAAAGTCCCTCACTCGCCAGCAGAACATTCCTTCCCCCCCCCCCCCTCCCACCCCAGTAACAGCACAAAATATTAAAACTGAATGCTAACACTAACCTTTCTCTTTTATACTCTCTTACAGGTTTGAAGATTCTCAGAGGTCCGTGGACTGGACCAGGTGACCCATTCAGCAGTACTGCCAGACTCCTAAACGACTCTCTTACGGACTGATCTGACCTCTTCACACATCTTCTTTACTGAGTAGTCCTACACGTCTGTATGCTTCACCTGATATGATATGATCCTCAAAGATGGCGCCGGAGCGAGGCCACTCTCTGCAAGCTCTCCCCAACAGATTCACTTTTAACTTAACTTATACTCGTTCTAACCTTTTAAAAATAAATTCTAAAGCTCTCATGTATTTTCTTGAATTTTGTTTAATTCCCTTTTCTTCCATGTACTGAATGATCTGTTGAGCTGCTTGCAGAAAATACTTTTCACTGTACCTCGGTACACGTGACAATAAACAAATCCAATCCAATCCAATGCCTGTGTCTATGTGTTTACATTGTGTATTTTATGTTTACCCTATGTATTTTCTTTTCATGTACAGAATGATCTCTCTGAACTGTACGCAGAACAATACTTTTCACGGTACCTCAGTACACGTCATAATAAACAAATCCAATCCAATATTAGATTCATAGAATTTACAGTGCATAAGGAGGCCAATCAGCCCATCGAGTCTGCACCGGCTCTTGGAAAGAGCACCCTTCCCAACCTCCACCCTATCCCCATAACCCAGTAACCCCACCCAACACTAAGGGCGATTTTGGACACTCAGGGCAATTTAGCACGGCCAATCCACCTAACCTGCACATCTTTGGACTAGGAGGAAACCCATGCAGACACGGGGAGAACGTGCAGACTCCGCACAGACAGTGACCGAAGCCGGGAATCGAACCTGGGACCCTGGAGCTGTGAAGCAATTGTGCTAATCACTGTGCTACCATGCTGCCCATAAATTGGCATATTGTGTGTAAAAGTGAGACCATAAAACACACTCCACATTTAAAACTTATTTTTAATACATCTCTTCTTCAACCACCGTGGCAACTTTATTCTGTTAAACTACATATACCTATAGGTGAGTTGAAAAATGCTGTTTAGCTCATGTGCCATCACAGGCCGTGTTGCAATCAGCTGGAACTTAATTGCATTCATCATTTTTGAAATTCAATTATTTAATAAGCAAAATGGCTACAAAATACCTCTCATGTAACATACAACTGTAATTGAAATTTCTGTGAATGCTATAATACAGGATATAATCAAGTCTACTATAGAACTTTGTTCCTGTGCAACTCAAGGACATATTTGCTGCCTCCTGTCTGAAGGCCAGATGATAAGCTGTTCTTGAAGTATTAAACAGGAATTGCTGTAAACAGATTTTTCTGCATCTCAACATTTGAGTCTTCAATTCCCCCTATCCCAAATACTTGAACTATAGTCATTTAAAAACTCCATTGCAGGCAACATACTTGAGGCATCATATGGCATTTTAAGGAGCAGTTGATGGGAGTGCAGGACAGGCATGTGCCGATGAAAAGGAAAGACAGGAAAGGCAGGATTCAGGAACCGTGGATGACCAGGGAAATTGTGAGAGTCTAGTCAAAAAGAAAAAGGATGCTGCAGGAGGTCTCGGGAATTAAAAACAGATGAAGCACCTGAAGAATACAGGGAAAGTAGAAAAGAGCTCAACCAGGGTGTTAAGAGGGCAAAAAGGGTCATGAAATGTCCTTGGCAGACTGGACTAAGGAGAATCCCAAGGCATTTTATATGTATATTAGGATCAAGAGGGTAGCTAGAGAAATAATTGGTCCATTCAAGGGGAAAGGGGGGAAATTATGCACAGAACCAAAGGTAGTGGGTGAGATCCTTAATGAGTATTTTGCATCGGTATTCATAAAGGAGCGGAACACATTGATTGGTGGTGTCTCAGAGGGATATGTAAACACTTTAGAACAAGCCATTATTACGAGAGAGGAAGTATTAGGTGTGTTAAAAAGTATTACGGTAGACAAATCCCCAGAGCCAGATGTCATCTATCCCAGATTACTGAGGGAGACAAGAGAAGAAATCGCTAGGGCTCTAACAGAAATCTTTGTTTCCTTGTTGTTTCAGGCAAGGTCCTCGAGGATTGGAGGATAGCCAATGTTGCCCCTTTATTTAAGAAGGGTTGCAAGGATAATCCGGGCAATTATAGGCCAGTGAGTTTGACGTCAGTGATATGAAATTATTGGAAAAGATTCTCCAAGATAGGATCTATGCATATTTGGAAGCGAATGGTCTTATCAGTGACAGATAGCATGGTATTGTACAAGGGAGGTCACGCCTCACTAATTTAATTGAGTTTTTTGATGAAGTGACAAAAATGATTGACACGGGAAGGGCTGTGGATGTTGTCTACATGGACTTTAGTAAAGTATTTGACAAGGTCCCTCTTGGCAGGCTGGTGCAAAAGATTAAATCACATGGGGTCAGGGATGAACTAGCTGGATGGATTCAGAACTGGCTTGGCCATAGAAGACAGAGCAGCAGTGGAAGAGTGTTTTTCCGAATGGAGGTCTGTAACTCGTGGTTTTCCACAGGGATCAGTACTGGGACCTCTGCTGTTTGTAATATATATTAATGACCTGGAAGAAAACATAGCTGGTTTGATTAGCAAGTTTGCGGATGATACTAAGATTGCAGGAGTTGTGGATAGTGATGAAGATTATCAGAGAATACAGCAGGATACAGATAGGTGCAAAATTGGACGGAGAAATGGAAGATGGAATTTAACCCGGACAAATGCAAGGTGATACACATTTTGGTAGATCCAATTCGGGGGGGGAGCAATAAAATAAATGGCAAAACCATAAGGAGCATAGACACACAGAGATCTGGATGTGCAGGTCCATAGATCCTTAAAAGTGGCAGCACAGGTGGAAATGGTAGCAAAGAAAGCATATGGTATGCTTGCCTTCATCGGATGGGCCATCGAGTATAAAAGTTCGCAAATCATGTTACAGTTATATAGAACATTGGTTAGGCCACATTTGGAATACTGTGTCCAATTCTGGTCACCACACTACCAGAAGGACATGGAGGCTTTGGAGAGAGTACAGAAAAGGTTTACCAGCATGTTGCCTGGTATGGAGGGGAGCTATGAGGAGAGATTGAATAAACTGGGATTGTTCTCACTAGACAGACGAAGGCTGAGGGGCGAACTGATAGAAGTTTATAAAATTATGAGGGGTATAGATAGGGTGAACAGTTGGAGGCTTTTTCCTAGGGCAGAAATGACAATTACAATAGGGCACAAATTCAAGGCGAGGGGTAAAGGTTCAGTGGAGATGTGCAGGGAAGTGTTTTTACGCAGAGGGTGGTGGTGGCCTGGAATGCACTGCCAAGTGAGGTGGTTGAGACAGATACGTTAGCGACATTTAAGACTTTTCTCGACACATGAACAGACGGGGTATAGAAGGATACAGGCAGTTGGTCTAGATAGGCCACGTGATCGGCACAGGCTTGGATGGCCTGTTCCTGTGCTGTACTGTTCTTTGAACTGATTAACAAATACCCTGTGCACAATTGTAAAATGGAATTAATATCTCTTGGCATGCTTGCCACTATAAAACACAATTGCCAACAATGACTTCAATGTAACCCACCTTCTTGGTGGGTTTCCAAATGCCCACAGTTTCAGAAATAACGTCTGACTTGAATTTTTGATCCCTACATATTGTACTAACAGTGAAGGCAAAATTTGCAGCAGTCAGTAGCCATCACCAATCTGATTGCACAAGCCATCTCACTCGTTCCTATTCTGCAATCTTCCAGATATGACTCCAACAAGTGGAGAGTTTTCCCCTCGAACAAGTGGAGAGTTTTCCCTCTGATTCCCACTGACTCCAGTTTTGTTCGGGCTCCTTGATGCCATAGTCAATAAAATGCTGCCTCGATGTCAAGGGCAGTCACTCTCACATCATGTCTGGCATTCAGCTCTTTTGTCCATGTTTAAACCACGACTGTAATGAGGTCAGGAGCTGGGTTGCCCTGGCAGAAACCAAACTGAGCATCCGTGAGCACTTTATAGGACTTTTGATGACTTCTTCCATCACTTTGCTGATTATGGATAGTAGACTGATAGAAGGTTATTGACTGGATTGGATTTGTCCTGTTTAGTGTGTAGGGGATACACCTGGGAGATTTTCCACATTGCCGGTAGATGCTAGTGCTGCAGCTGTGCTGGAACAGCATGGCTATGGGTGAGGCAAATTACGGAGTACAAGTTTTCAGTACTATTCCTGGAATATTGTCAGGCCCATCGCTTTTGCAGTATCCAGTGCCTTCAGCTGTTTCTCGAAATCACGTGGGGTGAATCGTAATGGCTGAAGACTGACATCTGTGAATCTGGGGACCTCCGGTAGAAACCAAGATGGATCATCCACTTGGAACATTTGGCGAATGCTTCAGCCTCGTCTTTTACACAGATGTGCTGAACTACTCCATCATTGAGGAGGAGGATATTTGTGGAGCCTCCTCCTGCAGTGAATTGTTTAATTGTCCACCACGATTCAAGGCTGGATGTGGCAGGACTGCAGAGTTTACATCTGATGCATTTGTTATGAAATCGCTTAGCTCCGTCTATTATTTGCTGCTTATGCTGTTTGACACACATGTTGTCGTATGTAATAGCTTCACCAGGTCGACATTTCATTTTTCAGTCTGCCTGATGTTGCTCTTGGCATGCTCCCCTCTCTCTTCACTGAACCAGGGTTGATCCCTGGCTTGGTGGCAATGGTAGAGTGGGAGAGAAGCCGGGCCATGAGGTTGTAGATTGTGGTTGAATACAATTCTGCTGCTGCTGCTGATGGCCCACAGCGCCTCATGGATTCCCAGTCTTGAGTAGTTCAATCTGTTTGAAGTCTATCCCATTTAGCACAATGGTAGTGCCGCACATGATAGAGGGTGTCCTCAATGTGAAGACAGGACTTTGTCTCCACAAGGACTATGCGGTGGTCACTTCTACTGATACTGCAGCAGGCAGATTGGCAAGGATGAGGTCAAGTATGTTTTCCCCTCTTGTTGGTTCCTCATCACCTGCTGCAGTCCCAGTCTAGTAGCTACGTCCTTTAGGACCCGGCCAGCTCGGTCTGTGGTGGTACTACTGAGCCACTCTTGGTGATGGACACTCTCAGTGCTGTTGAATATGGAGGAGTACTGACTGGTACATGGTAATCAGCGGAGGTTTTCTTGCCCATGTTTAACCTGAAGCCATGAGACTTCATGGGTCCAGAGGCGATGTTGAGGGCTCCCAGACCAACTCCCTCCTGACTCAGAGACAGGACATACCCAGGAATGGTGACAGTGGTGTCTGTGACATTGTCTGTAAGATATGATTCTGTGGATATGACTATGTCAGTCTGTTGCTTAACTATTCTGTGAGATAGCTCTCCCAACTTTGGCACAAGCCTCCAGATGAAAGGAAGGAGGACTTTGCAAGATCGACAGGGCTGGATATGTCGTTTCCAATGTCGGGTTGTCCATCGGTTTCATTCCTTTTTTGTGTTTTTGTAACGGTTGAATACAACTGAGTGGCTTGCTATGCCATTTCTGAGTGCATTTCAGAGTCAGACCTGGTAAGGATGGCAGATTTCCCTCACTAAAGGACATTCGTGAATCAGATGGGTGTTTACGACAATCGACAATGGTTTCATTCTAGATATTGTATTGAGTTTAAATTCCATCACCTGCCATGGTGGAATTCAAACCCAGGTCCCCAGATCATCACCCTGGGTCTCTGGATTACTAGTCCAGCGACAATACCACTATCTCTCTTGGTTTAGGAGCTAATTATGAACTTTGTGAAGCCACCCAAATTCCAGAAATCTATACTATAGTTACAGACGCCTGATCAACTTTCAAGTTTTAATAAAGTTTGTTTTATAAAATAACCAACTCTATTTCTTACATTATCACTCCTGGAATGAATCGATCTTTCTACACGGTCTTAAAACTTTAAAAAAGTTATGGCTCTGGTTCAGTTAAGAGACTGAACCAGGGCCATAACGTTTTTAAAGTTTTACGACAGTGTGGAAAGATCGATTCATTCCAGGAGTGATAATGTAAGAAATAGAGTTGGTTATTTTATAAAACAAACTTTATTAAAACAAGAGAAAACAATATTTAAACTTCAACTCTAACACTAACAGATTGCATGTAGTTTTTTAACCTTAACACACTAGTCCCATTAAACAGCACTTTACAGGACATGCAACTCTCATGCCACTTACATCAGCAGACAAAGGCAGTACTTGCATTTGCGAAGCAACTTTTCTTCTGTTAGGGACATTCGTTCAGAATCCTTTCCCAAAGGCTGCCTCAGTGGCAACTTCCATGACCTATCGGTCGATTTCTGAAGCCTTCTCCCCAAATCTGTTCAGAGCTGTATTCTTTCTCTTTCTCCCTCACGCTCTCTCTAAGATCTGCCTCGTCCCTCAAATAAAGTTCCTCTGCTGGAGTTTCCAGGCTTGAACCCCTCAGACATATCTTGGTTGTTTGATCGTCCATTCCTGTTTATACTGATATGCCACCAACCAAAAAAGCCGTCAGACTCTAATGAGCAAATACCAGGTCAGACAAGTGTGTGCCGAAGAACGATGGATCTGGAGCATCCTGAATATTCCCACTAACGTGTTTAAGTCTGACTGGGACAATGTAACTAGGCCAGGTGTGGGTGTATCCCTCAGACTCTGTGTAAGCAGGTCTTTTTTCCTCCTCAGTCCGTTTAACTCCTAAATTGCTTGCTACATTGCGGTCTCATTCCTGGACCCAATTTCCTAATATCTCCCTCGTGTAACAAATATTAACTCAGATTACTGTTTGCATACAAAAGAAAACTGAAAAATACTGCAAAGAAGTATGAAGCAACTGTTTGAAAATGAGGAATGGACACCTAAACATTAATAATCTAACTTCCTCCATTATTACACCTCTTCAGAAGGAAGAGCTACAAATTCATTGATCAATTTGATTTTATTGCTGTCACTTGCATCTTGTGATGATGCATTTGCAGTCACATAATGAGTGACTATTAAAATGAGTGTTTATTAATCATCAGGTGTTTTTAGATTTCCTATTTCTTGTTTTATGCCATGTTTTGGAGAAAGCGGATAGGAACACAATTTCTTTTACCTTCTGAATATTTCCTGTATTTACTTTTGGATCAGTTTGTCAAGTCAAAGCCTTGACGATAGGTGAAAGCCCAGGGATATTTTAGAGATATTCAGATGAGGAATAAATGCAAAACAGCACTTCCTTTTGTTACAAACAACCTGAAGTGTAGCCTAATTTGTGAGGTTCTTAATAAAAGCATATCTAAGTCTTGGACTATGTTTACTGATCTACAATCAAACTGACTGCAGTTAGGCCCACCTATTTTAGAAATGGAATGTAGGCCTCAAAATAAAGTCTACCGATCCCATTCTTTCTTTTTTTTTTAAGTTCAAAAAATAATTTCTATAAAATCTGCACCTCCCAATGCAATGCTAACAATAACTGGAAACGGACTTCATCATCCTGCTTGGATTTGCTTCAGCTGTAGTCAGGACTTTGATGGCCTGCAAGGTTTTTTAACATATCAGCATTATTGCGTTTGTATTAATATACCCAACAAAAAAAACCAGAGGATATCTAACTCAAATATGCTGGCTTGCTTTTTCTCCCTGTGTCTGCATGGGTTAGGCACAGTAAGAAGTCTTACAACACCAGTTTAAAGTCCAAAACAGGTTTATTTGGAACTGCATGGGTTAGGTCAAGGCAGACCTATTGAGATGGGACAGCCTTCCCCTATCGTTGGCAGGCCGGGGTGCAGGCAGTTAAGATGAATGTTTTGCCGCTGTTTTAATTTCTATTTCAATGCCTGCCGGTCTTATTTATGGGGGTGGAGCAGTTGGTCTTGTCATTTGTGTGGGCAGGTAAAGTAGCGAGGATTAGGAGGACGGTACTTTAGAGAGGGCGGCAGTTAGGGGGCCTGGCCCTTCCAAACCTGTTGTACTATTATTGGGCAGCAAACACTGAGAGGTATGGGGCTGGATATGTGATGGAATACTCAGTAGTTAGCTAGATGAGAGCAGCCACATCACTATTCAAGGTGGTCAATATCAACCAGAACACAGTGGTTCATTTGATTAATGCCATTTACTGGACTCAATATCCATCCCATCCATCGCTGGCACACTGTGGTTGTAGTACATCTTATCTATAGGATGTACAGCAGCAAAATGTCAAGCTAACTTCAAAAATACCTCAAAAGTCCAAAGGTTTGTGCAAACTCCAAAAGCAAAATTCTGTAGAAAAATATCTCCCTAATTTATTTTTTTTTAAGGTAAATCAAGAATAAATTACAGAATAGACTGTTCAAACCTGGTCCGAAACACCCAGACATCTTGACATCCCTACCCCCTTTCCTCCCTCCTCCTGTCCAAGGCCAACACATGTTGAGAGTAGTAAATCATTGCCGTCTATTTCAATTACTGTGAACTTTCAAAACCCATCTCTAATCAGCCTTCTTCCGATTCCATTTTCAAACAGCTAATTGACTCAATCTCACTTATCTTTTATGGGAATTAGTTTCATGGTTTTACCACCCTTGAAGACAAGAGGTTTTGTCTAATCTAATCAATGACTTCACTTGCAGCTCATTAATTTTAAACCCATGTCATCTAGTGCTCATGTTCTAACTGACCCAGCCTACTCGCATTTACATCCTCCAAGTCTCTCAGCATTTCAAACAACGTCCCTGTATTCAACAATACATTGCTGGAACAGATATCTTTCCAACATTAATGACTGTTCTGCTTTAAGTGAACTTTGCTGGCTAGTTTTAATGAAACGCAAGAACCTACAGCGCACAACATTAGACTGAAGCATCACAAAAAGCAATTAATTTTAGAGGCAGCGAAATAATTTATGGCCCCTACCAGTTTTACTATCTATCTATAGAAGCATAATGTTCAACGGAACACTTTACAGTTTTACAATTACATTAAACATAATATTCAAGGGACGATTACAAGTAATCCTCACTTTCCAGTTTTACATTTACCCAAGGCATACTATTCGGACATTAAAATTCTGCATAATCGCAGCTTAGCTAATGGACAGTTATATTATTTTTTAAAGCCTTTTGATGTTGGGAGTTGGATCACAGATCACTGCGAAAATATCTGTTGTGCTGGTGTTTAATATATTCTGAAACAGTTATTCAAAGAATATTCTAAAGGGTGTTTCATGAACACATTATCCTGACTTAAGATTTGGATATTTTAGGCTTGATTCTCCACCAGAATCGGGAAATGTGATTGGGCAGTGAATCACGGGAGGCGAAAATATTGGCCGGCGCCGGGCGCCCAACAGAATACCATGTATAGATGGAACAGTCAAGTAATCACCAGAGAGCAGCACTAGAGACAGGTATAAACAGACAAACAGAAGCCAAAATCCACCTCTTCACAGGAACAGGGTCTAGTGACCACAAACATACAAGGACAGCTCAGCACATGTGTAGATAATCATAAGTATTTCTTAATCAATCATGTTCATCTAACATCTAGTTTAAGCATTGGAGAGAGAACGACCTCATAGTTAATTAGTCAATGTTACTCAACAAATTGGTAGATGATGAGTATTAATCACGATTGAGTTAAAGATCATCCTGGAAGAAGCAAGTGAGTAACACATGTTGCACAAAGCGATACAATATTACTATCAGAAATAGTAACATAATACACGCCACTGACTGCCCACTGTGAATTTAGTTCCACGGGCCTTATGGGTGTCCCCCCAGCCTCTCTAGAGTGTCAATCCCAACCCTGGCAAACCGGACACCATTTTTCATTGGAATCACTTATGTTCCACATAGCGCCAGTGCTAGCTCATTAATTGTTGATGGATTGGTCCTGGACCGGCGCCAATTTTGTTGTCATGGAAGTCCACCGATTCAGTCCTGGCATCAGCATTTAGTCTCTGAAGTGGAGAATCCAGCCTTTTGTATTTTGAAATAACGTAAAGAAATCTTAGCCCAAATATTAGAGAAAAGTATACCATGTCTATTAACTGCATGTCCAAACAGCCAACTTTGCTGCATCTCAGATACTCATTGTTATGAATCGCATTCATCCCTCATCCTAGCCGAATGATCGTTGTAGTTTTTAATTCACCCCATAGGTGATGCAAAACTGCTGCATCAATCTTTCCCGATGGTCTTCTCTTTCATATGTATCATCCTACAATTTATGGATATGTCAAAACTGACAGATATGCATGAAAAATTATTATTTCAAATACAAAATGTCTACCAATCGTCACCAAACATTATGGGCGTCGTGGTAGCACCGTTGCGTCACAGCATCGGGACTCGGGTTCGATTCCCGGCTTGGGTCACTGTCTGTGCGGAGTCTGCACGTTCTCCCAGTGTTTCCGTGGGCTTTCTCCTACAAGTCCTGAAAGATGTGCTGGTTAGGTGAATTGGACATTCTGAATTCACCATCAATGTACCCGAACAGGCGCAGGTTTGGTGACTGGGGGCTTTTCACAGTAACTTCATTGCAGTGTTAATGTAAGCCTACCTGTGACACTAATAAAGGTTATTATTATTCAAATGCACAAACAATTACTTCTTGCGGGAAAGGAATAAAATGCATGAGATTAGTGATGGGAAGGTACGAAAGTGGGTACACCATTACATTAGCTTACATTATACTTTTAATAGGTTTAAGTTCAAAACGAACAGCATTGTATTTATAAAAATAACTTGGAAACTTATAGTTTGGACTTGTCTCCCTAAATGTCTCCATCTCAACACCTCTTTCCGTCTTTAAGATACTCCTAGGACTTCTGACAGCGGATGTGAAGGGGACACAGGCACCTGGAGACTCTCCGCACCAACCCCGAACTTTACGACGCAATGATGGCAGCGCAAACGCCATAAAAATAAACAGGAATTGCTGGGGGAATAGTAGGTGCTACAGAAAATGGCTAACAAAAATCAGAACAGGAAAGAGGGGGGGTTCCGTGTCTGTTCTTCAGACCATCTCATGAATCGGGGATGTATCCGCATGGTCTTCGGCTGACGACATCTGCTGCATCGTGGTGGTGGAGTTGAAGAAGTATCATCAAGACGCAGCCCCCTCCAACTTTATGTCAGGGAAGGATCACTTCTTTGACTCCCCAGAAGATGCAAATCTGTTTGTTTAGACGCTCAGTTTGAACTCTGTTTAAATTTCTCTCTGTTTTATAAAGGTTAAAGTTGCCGTGCATTTTAGAATTAAGTAAATTTTACGATTGGTTTATATGAAGAAATTGTTGTTGGGGTTTTTTTTAAGCAAGTGCCGTACTTATTTTCCTCATTGTGCCATTGTTATCAGGGTGTTGTTACATCTTGAAGTTTTACACATGTGAATAGTTTTTCTTGTTTTTGAATATAGGGTTGTGTGGAGAGCCTTCCAGCTATAGCTATGCATGAGATTAGTGAAGGGAAGGTACGAAAGTGGGTACACTGCAGCTCCAATTCACATGGAAGCTTACATTATAGTTTTAATAGGTTTAGGTTCTGTATAGAATTATTCTTGTTGGGGGCTGTTGGGTTGGCGAGGGTGTCAAAGTTAGTTGTTTGACGTTGTTCACTATTAGAATCATAGAATTTACAGTGCAGAAGGAATCCATTTGGCCCTTTGAGTCTGCACCGGCCCTTGGAAAAAGCACCTTATTTTAGCCCACGCCTCCACCCTATCCCCGTAACGTAGTAACCCCACCTGACCTTTTGGACACTAAGGGCCAATTTAGCATGAACAATCTACCCAACTTGCACATTTGTGGACTGCGGGAGGAAACTGGAACACCGTGAAGAAACCTACAAAGACACGGGGAGAAAGTGAAAACTTCACACAGTCACCCAAGGCCGGAGTTGAACCTAGGTCCCTGGAGCTGTGAGGCAGCAGGGCTAACCACTGTGCCACAGGTGTATCACTCAAAGCTAACAGAGCATCAATGAAAATAAGCGATTCAAAATTTGAACTAGCTCCAGGTCAACTGAAGCTGCTGACATGCACAATGGATCTATCCAGACAGACAACCCAAGAGGGAATGCATATCACATCTACAGATGGGGTTTCACTGAACTTACATCCTATTTGCTTGCCACTGCAGATCACTCCATCTGCATCTCTGAATGCATGGTACAGGCAGGTCAGGTTATACAAGTACTGCAATTTAAATATAATCCATTAGCTGTAAGGCACTGAGATAGCAAAATATTTTCAGTAACATTCTTCTTTTGTCAGGTGATGATTATTGGTACTCATGTTTGGACTAAGGACTTGTCTAGTGCTAGTACTGACTGGGGGGAGAATTTACCCATGATCAATAATATACTATAATTTCTGTGTTTGGCTGGTCTTTAGGCAGTGCCAGGTCTGGTCGGTGTCCTGGTGGGATCTCTTCACATTGGCTTAACAGGTTAATTTTCAGATGTAATAGCTGACCCTGGTGTAAGAGGAGATGGGAATATTCTTTCCAACTTATAACTGAGAACGTGAGGGGTTTGAATGAACCAGTGAAGCTGGCAAGGGGTTTTGCTAAATTAGAACGTTGTGTTCCAACAGGAAATTTATCTACGGGTTTAGGAAATCAGAAGCACAAAGGTACTTAGGAGTCCATGTTCACGATTCTCTTAAGGTTAATGTACAGGTTCAGTCGACAGTTAAGAAGGCAAATGCAATGTTAGCATTCATGTCAAGAGGGCTAGTGTAGCCACCTGGGGTGGCCATGTCCCGATTCCAAAATGGATACTCGCAAAGAGTGGAGGGAAAAATGGACAGCACTAGAAAAATAAGCAGGTGCACGGTTTCCTGTGGATTGGAACTTGCAGAACCCAGACAGAACTGAAACTACAAGCCATTAGCATAGTAATGAGCTATCTCCGGGGACAAAAAGAAACACTGAAACAATCGGTACCAGGACAGACTCCCCGGCGCCAGTGGAGGCTAAAACAAAGGCAGGCCAACAGTTACCTAGAGCCCGCCCAGCGATCGGGGAACGACCCCGTTATTGGAGAAAATCGATACAAATGATTGGGACATGGTCCAATTAATTGGGACCAAGTCCAGGGTCCGCCCAGAAGGACGCAAAACCCTGGGGGCTATAAAACAGAGTTCCCAAGGTCAGTTCTCTCTTACTCTTATTTTCTCCATCTTCACCTTGGCCTTTGGCTCTCAGCGACGAGAGGCCCGCCAAGCACCAGCCAAGTAAATCTAAGATCAACGCACGCTATGAGATAGGCGCTCCTAGCTACTATTCTATACCAGTTCAAAGCCAACAGTATCAGAACCGGACGACGGCCATTGTTCATTTTATTTTTCATTTTCCTCTGACTGAGTGGGCACTCGAAGCTAAGTATAGGCTTTTAGTAATAGTTATAGTTTAGTGAGTAGAGTTTGTGCATGAGTAATAATTGACTGTGTATGTAAATAAATGTGCATTGGTTTCAAACTTACTAACTGGTGTATCGAGTCATTGATCAGTATTCGGTTTTGAACCTTGTGGTGGTATCAGAAAGATACCTGGCGACTCTTGAGCAAAGGTAATTAAAACAGAGCAAATTAAGGAAAAGCATAACGAGCAACACTAGAATACAAGAGCAGGGATGTACTTCTGAGGCTGTATAAGGCTCTAGTCAGACACCATTTGGAGTAATGTAAGCAGTTCTGGGCCCTGTATCTAAGGAAGGATGTGCTGGGTTTGGAAAGGGTCCAGAGGAGCTCCATAAGAATGATCCCTGGAATGAAGAGCCTCGTCATATGAGGAACGGTTGAGGACTTGATGAAGTTTAGAAGGATAAAGGGGGGGGGGATTTAATTGAAACTTACAAGAATAGTGAGAGGCCTAGATAGAGTGGAGGTGGAGAGAATCCTTCCACTAGTAGGAAAAACTAGAACCCAAAGGCACAGCCTCAGACTGGAAGGGACAATCCTTTAAGATTGAGATGAAGAGGAATTTCTTCAAGGGGTGGTGAATCTGTGGAACTATTTGCCAGGGAAGGCTGTGGAGGCCAAATCACTGAGAGTCTTTAAGACAGAGATAGATAGGTTCTTGATTAATAAGGGAATCATGGGTTATGGGGAGAAGGCAAGAGCATGGGGATGAGAACATATCAGCCATGATTAAATGGCAGAGCAGACTCGATGGGCTGAATAGCCTAATTCTGCTCCCATGTCTTATGGGTGAAAGACCAGATAAGGCTTCACAAAAATTGGGTGAGACAAGTCTTTCACTCAGGCTTTAATGGTAGGGCTAGAAGCACCGCAATACTGGTCCATTCAAAAATACGATTTACTCCTTCCCAGATTTTGAATGACCTCAATGGCCTTTAGTTTGTTGTCTATGGTTCACTGGTTCAATAAGTATTTATGCCCCCAACAGGGACGACCAGAGTTTTATAAACTCCCTGGTGAACCTCCTCCCTGACTTGACTCACATCGGATGATTGTAGGAGGTGACCGAAACTGCACCGCGGACCTGAAATTGGGTAATTCCATGCCAAAATCCCTAATCCAATCTGGGATGTGCCTCTTTCATGGAATGGATTGGGTGGGTGGGGGTTTGGACCCATGGCGTTTTCTGCACCCAAGCAGTAAGAATGATCTCCCTCACCCCCACTCCACACACGTTCACTGTGCCTACTCCCAAATTGATTTTCTTTTTTACTGTTCACAAATCCTTCCTCACCTCAGTGAGAGCAGTCAATTCCCTTTCTTCCAATGTACTGAATGATCTGTTGAGCTGCTTGCAGAAAAATACTTTTCACTGTACCTCGGTACACGTGACAATAAACAAATCCAATCCAATCCAATCCAAATACTCACCAATTGTCATTTCTGATCATGCCCCTCATTTTGTTGATACGTGCTTTGATTTCGACCCTCATGAGCACCCATTCTAGAGACTAGACAAATTTTCTGCTGCCATAGCAGACTTTATCAAGCTCAACAAAACAAACTCAATGTCTCCTTCAACACTCTGGGGGGGGGGGGAATTTGCTACTTCAATTAGAGTTGATTTCTACGAATAAAGCGGTGCATCAGTTACAACGTTCTAGGGCCACCTTCTACGAACATGAGGAAAAGGTGGGTCGTCTCTTTGCGCATCAATTCAAGAGGCAGAATGCCTCCCGAGAAATCCCTCAGATTCAAAATAAGTAAGGCTTCATGTCAGCCGCTCTCTGATTAATGTGGTTTTCAGTTTGTATTAGCATGAGTTATACGAGTCAGAGTCTCCTCCAGACACCTCGGCCATGAAGCGGTTTCTAGATGGTTTACACATCCCGACCATACAGAAAGCAGGAAACGCCCTTAAGCCAAGAAGAAATACAGAAATGGATCCATCGGTTGCAATCAGGCAAAGCCCCCGGTCCTGACAGCTTCCAAACCAAATTTTATAAGAGGTTCTTTGAGCAGCTAACACCTCTATTATTGGACATGTTCGATGATTCGCTGTCAAGGGGGTCACTGTCCCCGACTCTTCGCCATGCCACAATGTTGGTGCTCCTTAAAGAGGGTAAGGACCCAGTAGAGTGTGGGTCATACAGACCCATTTCACTCCTTAACACATGTTAAACTACTGGCTAAAGTCATTTCATTCGGGAGTGGGGGCAGACATTCTTGCCTTCGCCTCCTTATGGGCCAGGAGATGAATACTACTTAGCTGCAAATCTCTCTCACCGCCCAAAGCACCTGTGTGGGTGGAAGATATAATATCAGTCTTACACCTGGAAAAGATTAAGTATACCATTAGGAGGTTTTGTGTGGAGATTATATTTGAGATGGTGGCCATTCATTTCATTCTTTAAAGACCTTGACAGGTTTGAAGGTGTGCGCGTTGGAGTTAGAAATCAGGGGTTCTGAATACATTGTATTCCTAAACCACTTTTTCATTCTTAATTTGGTTTATTTATTATAAATTGTGTGTATATATATATCTTTGTTAATATGTATGTTACTGTTTATATTTGATAATTTTATAAATATTTGTAAACAAAAATAAGATACTCCTTAAAATCTCTGAGTAAGCTTTTGGTCATCTGTCCTAATATCTCTTTATGTGGGGACTTGGGCGGCACGGTAGCACAGTGGTTAGCACTGTTGCTTCACAGAGCCATGGTCCCAGGCTTGATTCCCGGCTTGGGTCACTATCTGTGTGGAGTCTGCACGCTCTCCCAGTGTCAGAGTGGGTTTCCTCCGGGTGCTCCGGTTTCCTCCCACAAGTCACGAAAGATGTGCTTGTTAG
The DNA here is from genome assembly GCF_902713615.1 of Scyliorhinus canicula. Taxonomy (NCBI): domain Eukaryota; kingdom Metazoa; phylum Chordata; class Chondrichthyes; order Carcharhiniformes; family Scyliorhinidae; genus Scyliorhinus; species Scyliorhinus canicula. The sequence continues at coordinate 285,441,803 of NC_052146.1, read as the reverse complement.
GTGAATTGGACATTCGCAATTCTCCCTCAGTCGACCCGAACAGACGCCATAATGTTGCGACTAGGCTTTTCACAGCAATTTCATTGCGGTGTTAATGTAAGCCTACTTGTGACACGAATAAAGGTTATTATTCCGGTGTCGGGGATGTGCTGAGAAGTCGCACATCCGGCAGCTCTCCTCCCACGAACCCGAAAATAGGTTCTTTCACCCAAAATAGCCCAATAATGCGAAGGGAAAAAATACCCAAATCTCAATCAACAGCGATGCGAAGGGAAATGCCAAACAGCCACTCCAGAGGCCTCACAGAAACTAGAAGTGGAAAAAGCCAGGAGAAGCAAATGGCTGAGCCGGCAGACACACGAGGCGGGAAATACCACAAGGGGAACATAGGAACAAAGATAGCAATGGCATTAGACTAGCTGCAACAGGCCACACATGGCAACTTGGAACACAAAGGCACCGCAAGCAACCACTTTGGAGGGCTCCTGAACGAATGGAAACCCCGGAGTGCAGGGGCTCACCAACCTGACGTACACATAGTTGGCGGCCAGGTTGCATGGTCCTTGGACAAAGGGAAACCCCAGAGCACAGGGGCTCGGCCACATGGTGACCGCCATCTTGGACAACCACCGAAGAAGGAAATCCCAGAGTTCAAGGGCGTGTCCACCAGTTGGATATGGTTGATCCCACAATGGTTTTTTTTTTTGGAAGGGCGGGGGGGGGGAGGGAGGAGGAGGAGAGAAGAGGAGCGACGACGACACGAAAATCCCCATCAGGAGAATCACTTGGAACGTCAAGGGACTTAACGGCCCAGTGAAAGGGTCCAGAGTTTTCGCCCACCTGAAAAGTTTGAACGCCGACATAGTCTTCCTCCAAGAGACACACCTGAGGGAGAAGGACCGGCTACGGGTAAGGAAGGGTTGGGTGGGCCAGACCTACCATTCCTGCTTTGACAGCCAGGGTAGTAGCCAGGACCCATGGACAGACAGGTAGAATTGCAAAACAGGAAAGACCTTCAACATAACGAAAGCTCTCTGCATATTAATAGAGCAGATGGGGGCGGTGGACCAATGATCATTCATCCACCCAGGGGAGGAGGAGTTCTCCTTGGTCTCCCAGGTACACAGCGCATATACACAGATCGATTTATTTCGTGGGAAATATTTGTGCTTCCAGGGCTAGTACAAATGGAATATTCCACGATCGTAATCTCTGCCCATGCTCCACATTATTTGGATACGAGGTTGGAGATGGGCCACGTCCAACAAACCCGCATAAAGGTTGGTCATGGTCCTCCAGGCCAATAAGACTTTTTCCGAGAAAATATTACAGCCCTAGATGAGTATATTACTAATAGCCAGAATAGGGAGGTCTCACCCTCCACGTTCTGAGACTGTAATGAGGGGTGAAATTATTGCTTACAAAGCATGATAAGATAGAGAGGAGAAGGTGGCTAGGCAACAGCTAGTTGACTCCATACTAAAAGTAGACTGCCAATACTCCAAGGCCCTGACCGTAGAGCTACTGGCGGAGAAGAAACAGCTACAAATGGACTTTGACCCGCTCTCCATGAGGAAAGCAATGCTCCAACTCAGCCAGGCATGGGGGACCATGTACAAGCACAGAGACAAAGCCAGCCGCCTGCTGGCTCACCAGCTGGGAAAGCAGGCAGCCACAAGGGAAATAGCTCAGATTAAAGACAGCAAGGCAACCTAGTAGCGAGGCCAGAAAAGGTCAAGAAAGCATTCAAGACCTTCTACCGGTAGCTGCACACTCCGATCCCCAGCAGGGGACTTCAGCGGGAAACAGTTCCTCGATGGACTGGACATATCAATTGTGGGGGAGGACAGGAACGGGGGCTGGAAGCACTGCTATAACTGGGAGAAGTCATGGAGAGCATCAACTCTATGCAGGTGGGGAAGGCGCTGGGACCAGAGATTCCTAGCAGACTTCTACAAAAAATACGCGACGGCACTGGCTCCGCACCTGCGGGAGATGTTTACTGACTCGCTAGCGATGGGCATCCTGCCACCCACGCTAGCACAAACCTCATCTTTGCTGATACCCAAGAAAGACAAAGACCCAACAGAATGCGAGTCCTACAGACCCATTTCACTGCTGAACGCAGACTCAAAAATACCGGCCAATATCCTATCGAAAAGGCTGGAGGCCTGCGTACCAGAGGTGGTAGCAGAAGACTAAATGGGCTTTGTCAAGGGTAGATAGCTAACGGTGAACATCAGGCATCTGCTGAACGTAATCATGACCCCCATCCGGGGACAGACACCCAAGGTGATCACCTCCCTGGATGTAGAAAAGGCCGACAACAGAGTTAAATGGAAGTACCTCAGAGAGGTACTGGAGCGGTTCGGGTTTGGAGCAGGGTTCACCGCATGGGTGGAACTCCCGTACAGTGCTCCTACAACGAGGGTACAGACAAATACCACCAGCTCAAAGTACTTCCAGCTGCACAGAAGCACAGGCATGGATGCCCATTATGCGCGCAGCTGTTCCCCCTCGCGATTGAGCCACTGCCGATCGCGTTCAAGGCAGTAAGCCACAGCGGCACTCCCATCCCCACTGAACAAATACTCAACAAACCCACCGGTGATAGCAACACTCCGGTCATGGAACCAACTGTGACAACACTTCGGGTTAATGTCCGTTAAGGCCCCCATCAATGGCCCGCGACAATGGATGCCACCTTCAAAAGGTGGAGACAGAACAGAGGGACGCTGACAGTTAGGGACTTCTACACTGACAACAGACAGACAACACTAGAGGAACCAATAGATAAATTCCAGCTGATAGGGGGGCATAAACTAAGATGCATGCAGGTCAAAAACCTCTTGCGTAGGGAAACGAGGACATACCCACAACCACCGCAAGTCGTTTGTGGACCTACTGAATGCAAACATCTTAGGGAAGGGGAACTGCGGCGACATGTACGGGCGACTTCTGGGAAGGACAAACACACAACTGGACGAGACAAGAAAAAAATGGGAGGAAGACTTGGGGTTTGAAATAGGGTGGGGACCCTGGAGCGAAGCACTACATAGGGTCAATTCCACCTCCACTTGCTCAAAGCTAAGCCTCATGAAGCTGAAAGTGGTACATGGAGCCCATTAACTAGAACCTGACTGAGCAGGTTCTTCCCGAAGGTGCAGGATAAACGCAAAGGTGTCAAGGAGGCCCGGCCAACCACGCCCACATGTTCTGGTCTTGCCCAAGACTCAGCGGGTGCTGGACAGCTTTCTTCGAGGCAATATCCAAGCTGGTGGGGATGAGGGTGGAGCCATGCCCAAGAGTGGCAGTCTTCAGGGCTTAGAACAGCCAGATCTGTTCATGGGGAGGAAGGCTAACGGCTTTGTCTTTGCCTCCCTAATTGCCCGCCGGAGAATTCTGCTCGGCTGGCGATCAACAACACCATCCAAAGCTGCAGACTGGCTGTCCGACCTGTCTGAATTTCTCCAGATGGAGATAATCAAGTTTACCACCCGGGGGTCAGAAGAAGGCTTCCAGAAAACGTGGGAGCCATTCACTCAGTTGTTCCAAGACCTGTTTGCAGCCAACAGCCAGTAAACCAGAGGGAACTGAAAGCCACTGCACAATAATGTATGCCAATGAAAGGTTGGGGAGGGAGCATTGGAACATAGAACCCATCCAAGTTCTGCAAACAAACAACAAAATGCATGGCGCCACACCAATCACCCAAGAATAGAAAACAGGAGCTGAAGAGGAAAGAGGGCTCGACAGATGACTAGAAGGGAGGGGACATCGAGAGGAATGGTGGGGAAAGAGACAATGGGGGGACTCAGTTGGGAATAAACACCCACTGGAGAATGCAAAAGAAGAAACCGCAACCAATGTAAATAGCTAAAAACAACCCATGTACATTTAATTTTTCCTTTTCTTTTTTTCTGTTTTATTTTGTATTATTATTTTATTATTTCAATCCTGTTATTTTTCATGTATGTTCACAATTGCCTTTGTCTTGTATAGCTTAAAAAATCGTTAATAAAAACACATTTAAAAAAACTATCTCCTTATGTGACTCGGTGTGAAATTGTGTTTGATAATGCTCGTGAAGTGTCTTGGGACATTTTATCACATTAAAGGCATTGTGTAAATACAAGTTGTTGTGTTGCTCTTATTAAGAACAATGAACAACAGAGGAGCTTAAACTTCAGTAAGAGTGAACATTTCGGTAATAGTTTCCCTCTTTTTAAGCATCTGAAAGAGGGAAGCAAATTGAATCACAAGATTCAGCTGTCAGTAGGTGAACACCATACCTCCTATTTAATCAAAAGTTCTGTAAAAGTCATTTATTGAAGTTACAGGGGTGCAGATGTCATAAAGGTCACATATATTTAGAAATACAATGGACTTAAGAAACTTTGTGGATTCATTATAAACAAATGCAGGTGCCTTTAATTTTCAGAATATAAATCTTAAAGCATGTAGTCCACCTAACTACCAGAATTCATAACTCAAACTGAAGTGAAAACACTAGTGGGGGTGCATGAGCCTGGCTTACAACGGTCCATTCAAAAGGAATCCGCCTTTTCTCTCCCCCTTCTTACCTGCTTCCAGGAACTTCCAGTAGGCATGTGGCAAAGTTCCACATTGTTGACAAAAATGAGTATACATGGAATTAAAGGCAACCTATTGGCTTGAACAGGGAAATGGCTATGAAGCAGGAGACAGAGTGGGGATAATGGATACGTACCGAGTGTTAGGATGTGACTAGTAGTGCTTCCCAGGATTTTTGTCCCTCCGCTTTTCACTCTATAAAGGATTTAGATGAAACTTAGATGAAGGAACAGAGAGCCTTATAGCCAAGTTTACTAGGGACACGAAATTAGGTGGCACAGTAAGTAATGTAAACGGGAGCAGAACTTGATAAGCCAAGCAATGGAATCACAGCAGATAGAATGAATTAACATACAGATTAGTCACAAACTAATGGAGTGATGGAACAGCTTTGAGGTGCTTAAATTCCTACTACTGTTCCTATGCTCCACTGATTTGTCACATCTGCACTCTACATCAAAAACTGGACAGCCCAGGGAGGCACGTACATTATTGAGAGGGATGGGTGGGGAGGGAGAAAGAGGAAGGTGTCGAAGATAAAAGGATTAGAATAAAAGGTGAGGGATGGGTGAAAAAAAATAAGATTTACAAAAATCAGGAGCAATGACAAGGATATCAATACGACAAAACCATTAAACAGTTAACAAAAGATGCATTAGAAAGGCTTGTAAATTTTACTTTTCTAAATGTTTTTTGGGTTATTTTGAGACTCAACAATATTTCTCCAGAATTTTGGAGAATAGTACAAATTTGATTTGATTTTGATGTTCTTTTTTTATTTGTTCCATTTGATTTTAAACTTATCTGTTCTCATTCAACTACTTTGAAAAATCGCTCAAGTACAGGAAAAAAACATCAACTTCCCATTCCACTCTGACCCATCCACTTCAGAATTTTCCTGTTAAACAAACAGTTGGCAAAACAGTCATCATGTGGCAGCTGGCTTAATGCAATGTGTGTAGACCCAGTAACTCAAGAGCTGATCACATGTAGGAATAACTGATTTGTATTATTTCCTGCTTCAACCAAGTTAATTGGTTTCAGCTGACTAATGCTACATAAAGTACATTATTATCCTATATGTCCTGTGTAAAGAATTCCTCAACTTTGATCCTACTACCAAATCACTGATTAAAATATTTCCTTCATCAGTATGGAGTTTGCACTTTATCCCCGTGTCTGCGTGGGTTTCTTCCGGGTGCTCCAGTTTCCTCTCACAGTCCAAAGATGTGCAGGTTAGGTCAGTGTTTTTCAAACTAATTTTCCCAGGACCCACTTTTACCAACCAGCCAACCTTTATTACCCACTATTTTCACTTACCTTTAATGCGCCAGCTGAACCTGGTTGGTCCTCACGATCCCTCTTGTTTTATCATTCAATGTTGCATTTCTGCTAAGGACATAAGCTGATGATTTAAGTTCTCGCTGTATCCTTTGAAAAAAAATCAAGGTTTGTCCTTGAACTCGCCATGCGTAACTTTCAAATGCGTTTGAAGTTTTGTAGGTTTTAAACTTTTATTTGACAGTCCTTCTCTGCATAACACACATGGGCTTTGCAACCTGATTTGCATTGGGGCAATTAACAAGCCATACCTCAGAAAGTCATCTTTATACTGCTTTGCTCCCTATTTCAGTTTCTTCTTACTAGGCTGTTCACCAGAGGCGCTGGACCTCAGTCTACATCTCACATTAGCCTTAGTGAGGCCAGGTGGACTGAAGCCTTGTAAACAGTGAACTGCTGAATGCCCCATTGGCAATTTAGGCTCCATTTGCTCTCCAACAAAGCAAAATGAAATATGGCGGAGCAGTCAGACGATCATAGCAGGACAGTCACATGGGCTTGGAGGATGTGCTTGGAGAATGTAACAGAGAACTGTGCCTCCTGCAGACCTGGTGTAGAACTGCACTACCGGATTGAGGATGTGTCCACTGCAATGGAGGCGGAGCCACTAACAGAGACCACCCCATCCCACAACAGTGCCCCCCCTGCCGAACGCACACCGTGCGATTATGACAGCCGCTTCAGGCCATACATGGCGTCAACGCATTTTGTGATCAAGATGCAGAGCTGTATTCCATGGATGAAGCCCGTTCCGACTTGCTGCGTTGTCCTCGGCACAGGGAAGGGCTGACTCAGGGAGTTCAGAAATAGGGACAGGCGGAGCCCCGCCGTCGGTGAAAAGATCCAGAGTTGAGCAGCTCCACATGGCCATTAAAAACATGCTGTCGCTTCCTCACTTGAAACAGGGACGCTTGTGGATACAAAGTTGGGTGGTCCTTGTCCACATCAAAATCCAGCTGCTAACAGACGACACAGTAGTTTTTTCAGTTTCTTGTCTTGATGAAGAACTGTTCCACATTCCTGACAACAGTCTGCCAGTATCCTGTATCCTTTCAGCAGGCGTGCCTCAATGGCCTTCATCGCCTCCTCAGAAATTGGGGGAGGGGGGGGAGGGGAGTGGGTTAGATAGGATGCTCTTTCAGAGGGTTGGTGCAGACGCAATGGGCCAAATGGCCTACTTCTGCGCTCTAGGAATTTGATGGTTCAGAACAAATTACGGGTTCTCACATTTAACACCTACTTCTCTGCTCTCTATATAAATTCTGAGTGATACTGTTTTTACTTTGAGGTGTACTATTGTCCCAATACTTCATTACAGTATTCTTAAACTTTTTAAAATCTTACTTTATTAGCACAGTGGGCTAAACAGTTGGCTTGTAACGCAGAATAAGGCCAGCAGCGTGGGTTCAATTCCCGTACCGGCCTCCCCAAACAGGCGGCAGAATGTTGCGACTAGGGGCTTTTCACAGTAACTTCATTGAAGCCTACTTGTGACAAGAAGCGATTTTCATTCATTTCATTTAAACATTAACAATTGTTACGAATCAGTAGTTATTCATTGCCACACAAACCAAATCCCAAAGGGAAACTTGGCCCACTTATCACAACTCTTTGTTTTGCACAGTAAGAAGTCTTACAACATCAGGTTATAAAGTCCAACATGTTCGTTTCAAACACTAGCTTTCGGAGCACTGCTCCTTCCTCAGGTGAATGTTTTGCAGTTTGACCATGAGAAGATATGTTTACTGGATCCAGAAGCCTCAAAGTCCAATAACATTTTTGGGGATTAATATTAAACAAAAATAAAATAAACATACAAGATTATGTTTGTACAGTTATCATTGTCCTGAATATTATCCCCAAAAGACTTCCTACTTCGTTAGACTCAAATAAACACCCTCCAGGCACTATTCCCTATGGATGATCAAATATACAAATCCAGTGATATTACCCCAAGGCAAAGCTCCTATTACCTTAGTGAGACATATCACACAATAATCTCATTCCTTACTTCCATTCTGCTGTGGAACTTCAAACCTTCAGATACCAAGCTGCTTTTTTCAACCTCAAAGCTGTTCTGGTATAACTGGGTAGCCGATTTAAAACTGGCTACTGCAAATCAGGCACCTCTCTATCTTGTATTGGAAGGCGGTTTCAGCTCTGTTCCCAACACAGAGGCATCCCTTGAAGTCTCACATTGACACCCCCGCCAAAGCTCTCACCATCTCTGCTTTTGCCTCTTTCATCTCTGATTTCCTTGTCCATAACCTATATCGAATATACAAATCTTGTTCTCCCTATTGCCAGCACATTCAGGTCAAATAAAATTTAGTAACCTTGCCTTATTTATTGACCCTTTCCAATTTTAAACCCTATCAAATTTAACAACTAGAAACAAACCCTTTATTTATCCCCTAATGGAAATTGCTACCCACTGCTTATTTACTTATAGAAAACCAGCTTACCATCTTTACTTCAAATGCATGCATTTCACTCCTCGTCTTCTTTGCTGTCCTAAACCTTGCAGGCAATCAGCCCCCAACTTAATTAACTTGGTTTTACACATACACAGGCATAATCCTGCATCACCAGGATAACATAATGAACCTCTTAAATATTAAAAATATAATCTCTCATCACACAATGCATGTTCTTTTCCTCTTAATAAGCTGTGGTGTATTTTCCAACCCTTCAACTTTGGTGCGTTTCAATTTTCTATTTATCACCCCACAGCAAACTTCAGACAGGATGAACTCAAAAGGGTTAGTTTAATTACAGACTCTTAATTTTGAAAAAAAGGTTTATAACCTCACCTTACAGGCATATACAGGGAAAAAAAGATTTACAGTACAGAGACCACAGATGTACATTTGTTTCACGTGAGTTCCGGGGTCTAGAATCAAAATGCAATTAGGTATTCCTTCACAGACAGGAAGTGGGTAGTGGGGGAGGGGTTGGTATGGCAGCGGGTGGAGGTGGCATCATGTGAGGACACGAGTTTGGGGGACATTGTTAACGGCACCTCTGCCGTTCTCGCTGGCTCATTATTCCAGAAGCCCGGTGATAGTGGCAGTCCTGAGGGTGTGGGGACAGTGGAGGCAGCACAAGGGGTTTTGGGGGAGGGGTTGGTCAGTGTGGACATCGATACATGATTACCACTGGTTTACTTCGGGGGGCTGGGGGGGGGGGGAGTTCTGAGATGGCAGCAGGGAGGGATCGAGATTTGGGGATCTCTTTATTGATGAGGGTTTCCCGAGCTTGGAGGATGAGTTTGAGTTGCCAGGTGGGAATGGGTTCCAGTATCTAAAAGGGAGCGATTTTGTGCGGAGGCAGGTCTCGACCTTCCCGCACCTGCCGCTACAGGATAAGGTGGTGTCAAGAACAGGAGTAGAAGAGGGGAAGGTCTCAGAGATCTATAAGGAGCAGATGGAGCGATAGCTAGCACCGATAGGAGAGATGAAGAGAAAGTGGAAAGAAGAGCTGGATTGGGAGTTGGAGGCCGGGTTAAGGGAGGAGTCCCTGAGCAAGTTAATGCAACCTCGTCGTGAGCCAGGCTCAGCCTGATACAGTTTAAGGTGGTCCATAGGGCACACATAAGTGTGGCCCGGATGAGCAGGCTCTTTGAGGAGGTGAAGGATAGATATGGGCGCTGTTCAGGGAGTCCTGCGAACCATGTCCATATGTTTTGGGTGTGTCTGAGGCGGAGGGGTTTCTGGCAGGGGTTTCCTGACATCATGTCAGAGATCTTAAAAGTGAGGATAGTTCCGAGTCCAGAGGTGGTGATCTTCGGTGTGTCGGAAGACCCGGGAGCCCATGGGGGTGAGAGAGGCTGACGTCTTGGCTTTTGCCTCCCTGGTGGCCCGGAGAAGGATCTTTCTAGAGTGGAGGGACTCAGAGCCCTCAAAAGTCGGGGGTGTGGGTTAGCAACATGACGGGGTCTCGCAGGCTCGAAAAAATTAAATTCGCCTCGAGGGGTTCGTTGCAGGGATTTGTTCAGAGGTGGCAGCAGTTCGTCACTTCTTCGAGAAACATTAAGCTGTCAGCAGGGGGGAACGGGGGGGATTATAAATACCTCAATAAAATATTTTCCAAAAAAAAAAGATATTCCTTCACAGAAAACTTTTGTAGAATTCAGGTTTCCAGTGGTGTCATCTTCACACAATAAGACAAGCAATGGCACAGAACATCCAATAAAAACAGGTGTAAATGAGGCCAGGTGTTCAATATGGGCGGTGCTCCTTTTTTGTGAGGCTGCCAATTAGATGGTAAACAGCAGATTGAGCTTTGCAGTTCAGCAAAGCAATATTAATTGTTCCTCAAGCCAGTGGTCCATGTTACAAGACTCACTTCTCCACACTGTCTTTGACAAAGGATGTGTATTCCAGGTAATTATAGGCCAGTGAGCTTGACGTGATAGTGAAATTGTTGGAAAAGATTTTCAGAGATAGGATCAGCATGGTTTTGTACGAGGGAGGTCATGTTTCATTAATTTAATTGAGTTTTTTGAAGAGGTGAAAGAAATGATTGACACGGGAAGGGCTGTGGATGTTGTCTACATGGACTTTAATAAAGTATTTGATAAGGTCCCTCATGGCAGGCTGGTGCAAAAGAATAAATCATATGGGGTCAGGGGTGAACTAGCTGGATGGATTCAGAACTGGTTTGGAGGTAGAAGACAGAGGGTAGCAGTAGAAGGGTGTTTTTACAAATGGAGGACTGTAACTAATGATGTTCCGCAGGGATCAGTACTGGGACCTCTGCTCTGTGTAATATACATACATACATACATATATATATATATATATTATAAATATAAATGACTTGCAAGAAAACGTAGCAGGTCTGATTAGCAAGTCTGTGGATGATATTAAAATTGCAGGAGTTGCGGATAGTGATGAAGATTATCAGAGAATACAACAGGATATAGATAGAACATAGAACATTACAGCGCAGTACAGGCCCTTCGGCCCACGATGTTGCACCATCCTGTGAAACCCTTCTAAAGTCCCTCTACACTATTCCCTTAACGTCCATATGCCTATCCAATGACCATTTCAGTGCGTTTAGTGTTGGCGAGTCCACTACTGTTGCAGGCAGGGCATTCCACGCCCTTACTACTCTCGGAGTAAAGAACCTACCTCTGACATCTGTCCTATATCTATCTCCCCTCAATTTAAAGCTATGTCCCCTCGTGCTGGACATCACCATCAGAGGAAAAAGGCTCTCGATGTCCACCCTATCTAATCCTCTGATCATCTTGTATGCCTCAATTAAGTCCCCTCTTAACCTTCTTCTCTCTAACGAAAACAGCCTCAAGTCCTTCAGCCTTTCCTCATATGATCTTCCCTCCATACCAGGCAACATTCTTTATCGCCTCTGTACCCTTTCTAATGCTTCCACATCCTTCCTATAATGTGGCGACCAGAACTGCACACAATACTCCAAATGCGGCCGCACCAGAGTTTTGTACAACTGCAACATGACCTCATGGCTCCGAAACTCAATTCCTCTACCAATAAAAGCTAACACACCGTACGCCTTCTTAACAACCCTCTCAACCTGGGTGGCAACTTTCAGGGATCTATGGACATGGACACCGAGATCTCTCTGCTCGTCCACACTACCAAGAATCTTACCATTAGCCCAGTACTCTGCCTTCCTGTTATTCCTTCCAAAATGAATCACCTCACACTTTTCTGCATTAAACTCCATTTGCCACCTGTCAGCCCAGATCTGCAGCTTATCTATGTCCCTCTGTAACTTGTAACATCCTTCTGCACTGTCCACAACTCCACCGACTTTAGTGTCATCTGCAAATTTACTCACCCATCCTTCTACGCCCTCCTCCAGGTCATTTATAAAAATGACGAACAGCAACGGCCCCAAAACAGATCCTTGTGGTACACCACTAGTAACTGGACACCAGTCAGAGCATTTCCCATCAACCACCACTCTTTGTCTTCTATCAGCTAGCCAATTCCTGATCCAAACTGCTAAATCACCCTGAATCCCATGCCTCTGTATTTTCTGCAATAGCCTACCATGGGAAACCTTATCAAACGCTTTACTGAAATCCATATACACCACATCAACTGCTTTACCCTCATCCACCTGTTTGGTCACCTTCTCGAAGAACTCAATGAGGTTTGTGAGGCACGACCCACCCTTCACAAAACCATGTTGACTATCTCTAATCAAATTATTCCTTTCCAGATGATTATACATCCTATCTCTTATAAACCTTTCCAAGACTTTTCCCACAACATAAGTAAGGCTCACTGGTCTATAGTTACTGGGGTTATCTCTACTCCCCTTCTTGTACAAGGGGACAACATTTGCTATCCTCCAGTCCTCTGGCACTATTCCTGTAGACAAAGATGACTTAAAGATCAAAGCCAAAGGCTCAGCAATCTCCTCCCTAGCTTCCCAGAGAATCCTAGGATAAATCCCATCCGGCCCAGGGGACTTATCTACTTTCACACTTTCCAGAATCACTAACACCTCCTCCTTATGAACCTCAAGCCCTTCTAGTCCAGTAGCCTGTATCTCAGTATTCTCCTCGACAACTTTGTCTTTTTCCTGTGTGAATACTGACGAAAAATACTCATTTAGCACCTCTCCTATCTCCTCGGACTCTACGCACAACTTCCCACTACTGTCCTTGACTGGCCCTACTCTTACCTTAGTCATTCTTTTATTCCTGACATACCTATAGAAAGCTTTAGGGTTATCCTTGATCCTACCTGCCAAAGACTTCTCATGTCCTCACTTGGCTCTTCTTAGCTCTCTCTTGAGAGCCTTCCTAGCTAACTTGTAACTCTCAAGCGACCCAACTGAACCATCACGTCTCATCTTCACATAAGCCTCCTTCTTCCGCTTGACAAGTGTTTCAGCTGCTTTAGTAACCCATGGTTCCCTCACTCGACCACTTCCTCCCTGCCTAACAGGTACATACTTATCAAGGACACGCAGTAGCTGTTCCTTGATCATGCTCCACATTTCCATTGTGTCCATCCCCTGCAGTTTTCCTCTCCAGGCGATGCATCCTAAGTCTTGCCTCATCGCATCATAATTGCCTTTCCCCCAGCAATAACTCTTGCCCTGCGGTTTATACCTATCCCTTTCCATCGCTAAAGTAAACGTAATCGAATTGTGGTCACTATCACCAAAATGCTCACCTACCTCCAAATCTAACACCTGCCCTGGTTCATTACCCAGTACCAAATCCAATACGGCCTCGCCTCTTGTTGGTCTATCTACATACTGCATCAGGAAACCCTCCTGCACACATTGGACAAAAACAGATCCATCTAAAGTACTCAAACTATAGTGTTTCCAGTCAATATTTGGAAAGTTAAAGTCCCCCATAACAACTACCCTGTTATTTTTGCTCCTATCCAGAATCATCTTTGCAATCCTTTCCTCTACATCTCTGGAACTTTTCGGAGGCCTATAGAAAAGCCCTAACAGGGTGACCTCTCCCTTCCCGTTTCTTAACTCAGCCCATACTACCTCAGTATTCGAGTCCTCATCAAATGTCCTCTCAGCCACCGTAATACTGCAAAATTGGGCAGAGAAATGGCAGATGGCATTTAACCCAGACAAATGTGAGGTGATGCATTTTGGTAGATCCAATTCAGGTGGGAGCTATAAAATAAATGGCAGAACCATCAGGAGCATAGACATACAGAAATCTGGCCGTGCAGGTCCACAGATCCTTAAAAGTGACAGCACAGGTGAAAATGGCAGCAAAGAAAACATATGGCATGCTTGCCTTCATCGGACGGGGCATAGAGTATAAAAGTTTGCAAATCATGTTACAGTTATATAGAACATTAGTTAGGCCACATTTGGAATACTGTGTCCAATTCTATCAGAAACACTACCAGAAGGACGTGGAGGTGTTGGAGAGTGTGCAGGAAAGGTTTACCAGGATGTTGCCTGGTATGGAGGATATTAGCTATGAGGAGAGATTGAATAAACTGGGATTATTCTCCCTAGAGAGACAGAGGCTGAGGGGCGACCTGATAGAAGTTTAGAAAATTATGAGGGGTATAGATAGGGTGAACAGTTGGAGGTTTTTCCCAGGGCGGAAATGACAATTACAAGGGGGCACATGTTCATGGTGAGGGGAGATAGTGTCAGTGAGATGTATAGGGGAAGTTTTTTTTTACGCAAGTGAGGTGTTTGAGGCAGATAAGTTAGTGACCGTTAAGACTTATCTAGATAGGACACATGATCGGCACAGGCTTGGAGGGCCGAAGGGCCTGTTCCTGTTCTGTACTGTTATTTGTTCTTGTTTGATCGCCGACATTGTTAAATGTCTCAACCATCAAGAATTGAAAGGAAGGTTGAGTGACCCTTTATCTCAACGATCAAGCAGATTCCTCTCGGTCAGCCTGGACTATGAAATGCAGATGTCCTTTATACAGTGCCCTTTCAATTTAGCTTGTGCAACTACCCGGTGGCCCTAGTGGCTTCCCAGAGGTAATATTATGTTTTGATTGTGTACTGCTTGCCTGAATAGTATTCCAGCAAATGTAGCAGAAATTGAGTTGTTTATTAGAAAGAACAAATCTGGGTCATCAGTGGTTAGCACTGTTGCTTCACAGCTCCAGGGTCCCAAGTTCAATTCCCAGCTTGGATCACTGTCTGTGCGGAGTCTGGACGATAACCCTGTGTTTGCGTTGGTTTCCTCCAGGTACTCAGGTAATTTCGACATTCTGAATTCCCCCTCTGTGTACCCAAACAGGCGCCGGAATGTGGCAACCAGGGGCCTTTCACAGTAACTTCATTGCAGTGTTACTGTAAGCCTACTGGTGACAATAAAGATTATTAATAGGGGGTGTAATTTTAAACACTACCAAAATTTACAACGTATTGTGTCCAATTGCAACTTTCACAGTTCCATATTATCACGTACATTTGCAATGCATTCGCACTATAAATTAATACCTGTGCAGAGTCAAAGAACTTGATAACAACTTTAAACTTGCGGAAAGCAAATTGAACATCAGGGCTCAAACTAACTCCAAAAGGAAATGCTTTCTAATTCCCTCCACAAATCATAGGTGCAGGTTGCATTATAACCCTGATTTGTGTTTTTAAGGCAGATGACAAATGCCTAAACTAATCTTCATTATTTAGAATGTACCGACTACATTTTA
The DNA here is from genome assembly GCF_902713615.1 of Scyliorhinus canicula. Taxonomy (NCBI): domain Eukaryota; kingdom Metazoa; phylum Chordata; class Chondrichthyes; order Carcharhiniformes; family Scyliorhinidae; genus Scyliorhinus; species Scyliorhinus canicula. The sequence goes on along the minus strand of NC_052146.1, from coordinate 285,426,702 downwards.
ACCGGGGAAGTCTCAAGAGAATTAAAATAAATTAGGGCTAGGGACATCCTGCCTCCAAGACATGAATGCTTAATTTAACGTTGCATTCACAAAGGTTTAGAGTTATTGCAAAGTAGGTTTAGCTTCACGTCAATGGAAACTTGTAAAAATTTAAAATTAGTTGTGAAAGTCCGAATGAACTTCAAAACTACGCAAGTAATTGGTTCATACCAAAACTAAGCTTGTAATTGGTTCATACCAAACCATGAACATTGAGTTTCTGCCCACTAATACAGCAGTTCATATAATGGCAAAGGCCACTTTGACACTGCTGTCATTTCACTTGTTGCAGCCTGTAGCATTTATACTGTCATGAGCTCCAGTTAGTTGATTTGCAATATATGATGGGAATAACAAAGTTGGCCTTGCTTTCTCCAAGTAAACCATTACTTAGTCAATTGCCAGAGCTTATTTCTGTATATCTAGCCATCATTTATAACTAGAAGTTTGATAGTATTGTTTGCTTATGCATGGGTCTGCATTTCATTGTCTGCTCGTGGATTCTTCTGCCCTCCACCCGTCTTTGTTATTATAGAGATCAAGGTGACTGGAAAATCACAATTAATAGAATAAGATCAGTCTTGGTGGCCTTATTTTTATTTCAGCGTAGCCCTCTCAGTCAAGCTGAATTAGTACGACAGTGTTGTTAATGAAATTGGTAGTGTCATTAATGGTTGAGTAACAAAATGGATGGAATATCCCACATTGCTTTAGCAGGTTTTCTGCTGCTATAAGATACACCAGATGTTACAACAAATCAGATTATACATTTAACTGTGCATTGTATTAACAAAAAATAAGCATTCGCTTGACTCCCTGATTAAACTCACCTCAGATCTGAAGCCTGTTTGTTAAGCCTCGTCACATGGCTGCAGCCCACGATTTAGGTCAAGACCTCTATGCAGTACTAAAACAGGTGCCACCTTTTGAATGACAAGTTGAACTGAAATTTCGTCTGCCCTCTCAAACATACATAAAAAAATATTTTGGTAACGTTCAAATGGCTGTAAAGCTCTTTCTCTGTCTGAGCCCATGTGTATCACTCAACCACGACCACCAAAATCAGATTAACTGGTCTCACTTCTGTAGGTGAACTTGCACAATAGACCGCTACAGTGGTCTACAAGATAGTATATTCGGCAATTAATTTTCTGCAAAACCCTTTGGGATGAGAATGGCATTATATAAATTAAAGCTCTTTCTTCAAGAGGCAAATTTGTTTTCAATTTGGAAGTCAAATTTGATAAATGAGATACAAAACGCATAGATTTTGTCACTCAATTGAGAGAGAGCATCCATCAGATTTTCTAAAACATCTCTTCACAGTACCATCATATTAAGCATGTTGTTAGTTTGCAAACAGAATTAAACTGCGTAGAAAAAGTGTCATATTTTGTTTTTAATTATAACTTTCCATTCTTTTATTTAAGATATGATGGAGAGCTCACTTGATTTGAACACTTTCAGAACAGCCAGGAATGACTAGCCCTTTAAGTAGATGGAATTAAACGTGTTGCCGCGATTTCTGTTTATTTTTCAATGTCTGCCGATTTTCCTGCCAAAGGCTTTTATCAGAGAGATTGAGGGAAGGAGGACTTCGTTCATATGGGGAGGGAAGGTAGCCAGAGTGAGAAAGGTGCTGTTACAGAGGGGAAGGTAGGCAGGGGGTTTGGGTCTCCCGAACCTGATGTATTACTACTTGGTGGTGAATGTGGAGAAGGTGCGGAGCTGGGTCAGAAGGGTTGATTCCCAGTGGGTCAGAATGGAGAAGAGTTTGTGCAGGGGGTCAGGATTGAAAGCACTAGCGCCGCTCCCGATAGCCCCGGGGAAATACTCAGGGAGTCCGGTAATAATAGCTTCATTGAAAATCTGGAGGCAGTTTCGGCAACACTTCGGGTTGGGGGCAGGGTCAAGGGAAATGTCGATTCGGGAGAACCACAGATTTGAGCCAGGGAAGTGGGATGGAAATTTTTGGAAAGGGGATTAAGACACTAAAGATTTGTTTCTTAGGGGTCGGTTTGCAGGATTGAAAGAGCTGGAAGTGAAGTATGGGCTGGAGCAGGGAGAAATGTTTAGAAACATGCAGGTTTGAGATTTTGCCAGAAAGGAGATACAGCGACGTCCGGTGAAGGCGGGCGGGAGGCAGCCAAGCGTTGGAGGGCTCCCATTCGGGAACGGCATTGTCGGGGATTGACGTCCGGTCATAGGGGCAGCAAAGACGGTAAAGGTCAGGAGAAAGCACAGGGAAGGGATATGTCGAGGGCCAGTAAAAAAAGGCCGTGAAAACAGCTGAAAGTCCGTCGGGGAGTAGAAAGGTCACCGCAGGGTCAGTAAATAAAATGGAAGCTGGAGCATCAGGGGAGGCCGCATTGCTTACGGCTGAAGAAATAACTAAGATGATGGCTGCGGAATTCGAATGGCAGTTTACAAAATACATGGAGACAATGAGGAAGGAGATGAGGGAGGTTTTGAATGTGCTGGGGAGGAGGCAATTTCCCCAGCGGTGGAGAGCGCAGTGGCGGAGGTGCGGAAGCAAGGGAAGGCGCTGAAGGAAGTGGAGGAGACATTATTGCAGCACGGTGATCAATTTACCTCGATGGGGAAGGAGATGCGGAAGGTGATGGAGATTAACAAGGAACTGCAAGGAAAAATGGAAGACCTGCAAAACAGATCCAGGCGACAGAACTGGAGGACTATGGGGCTTCCCGAAGGAGTTGAAGGGCCAAGACCAACTGAGTATTTTGCCGCGATGCTGGCGAAGCTATTGGGGCAGGGGGAGGATCCCTCCCGTTATGAACTGGATCGGGCTCATCGGTCGTGGATGCCTGTACCAAAGGCGAGTGAGCCGTCAAGGGTAGTGACTCTGTGCTTCCGTGGGTACAGTGTGAAGGAGAAGGTCCTGTGCTGGGCCAAGCAGAAGCGGGTGGTGCAGTGGGCTGGAGCTGGTATAAGTGTATACCAGGACTTTACGGTGGAGCTGGCAAGGAGGCAGGCTGCTTTCAACCGGGTGAAGAGGGCACTGTACATCAGCAAGGTGCAGTGCGGCATTGTATATCCAGCGAAGCTGAGGGTGACTTACAAGCTCAAGGACATTTATTTTGGAACGGCGGAAGCAGCGGAGGAGTTTGCGACGGCAGGACTGCGGCAGAACTGAGAAATTGAGAAATGGCCATGTGCCGATGTAACCTCATGACTGGATTTTCTTTTTTTCTGTTTCACGGGGTGATATGCGGGGTGTGTGTGTGTTAAAAGGGGGATTTCTGGGCTTTCCTTGGGCCGGGCAAGGGACCTGGGCGGGGGCCTCCACGCTGGCCGGTTTAAGCCACGCTGGCCGGTTTAAGCCAGCAAGTGGATGGGAATGGGGGGGGTGGGGGGAGGGACTCCTTTTTTCTTTTTCTCCATTGTTTTTTGTTTCCACCGTGGGAGAGTTTGTTTTATTGGATGCATATATTGACAGGTGGGCCGTTGTTTGGGGTGGTGGGAGGATGGGATCGTTGTTATTGTTAAGGGGATTGATTTTGTATTAGTTACCGTTTACTGTCTGTGGGTGGGGTGTAAATTTTGAAGGAAAATGTGAAAATGAAGAATAAAAACATTTATATAAAAAAAAAGGATATACAGAGCTTCCCGGTGGAACCGGCCTCCACATTGCTGGAGGAGGTGCTGACTACAGGGGGACTGGAGAAGGGGGTAGCGTCAGCGGTTTACGGAGTTATTTTGAAAGAGGAGAAGGCACCACTAGAAGGGATCAAAGCAAAGTGGGAGGAAGAGTTGGGAGAGGATATGGAGGATGGGTTCTGGTGTGAGGTGCTCCTGAGAGTGAATGCCTCCACCTCGTGCGCAAGGTTGGGGCTGATACAGCTGAAGGTAGTATATAGAGCACACCTCTTGAGGGCGAGGATGAGCCGATTCTTTGAAGGAGCAGAAGGTGTGCGTGAACGTTGCGAGGGGGGGCGCCCCGCTAATCACATTCATATGTTTTGGTCCTGTCCAAAGCCAGAGGATTACTGGAAGGAGGTTTTTAGGGTAATTTCTAAAGTGGTGCACATGAAACGGGACCCAGGCCCCCGGGAGGCCATATTCGGGGTGTCGGACCAGCCAGGGTTGGAAACAGGTGCGGAGGCAGATGTTGTGGCCTTCGCCTCGTTGATCGCCTGAAGGAGGATCCTGTTGGGATGGAGAGCGGCGCCTCCACCCTGTGCCCTGGCGTGGCGGGGGGGACCTGTTGGAATTCTTGACTCTTGAGAAGGTTAAGTTTGGACTGAGAGGGGCGGAGGAGCCGGAGCGGGAGCCGAGGAGCCGGAGCCGAGGAGCCGGAGCGGAGGAGCCGAGGAGCCGGGGCGGAGGAGCCGAGGAGCCGGGGCGGAGGAGCCGAGGAGCCGGAGCGGGAGCCGAGGAGCCGGAGCGGGAGCCGAGGAGCCGGAGCCGAGGAGCCGGAGCGGAGGAGCCGAGGAGCCGGAGCGGGAGCGGAGGAGCCGGAGCGGAGGAGCCGGAGCGGCGACAGGGGGGCCCAACAGCAGCAGGTCCATCCCCTCTCCCTCCCCCCCCCCCCCCCCCCCCACGCGGGCCAGGAGCGGTGCGGCGGCGGCGGCGGCCCCTCTTCTCTCCCCCCCCCCACGCGACCCAGGAGCGGTGCGGCGGCGGCGGCCCCTCTTCTCTCCCCCCCCCCCCCCCCCCCCCACGCGGGCCAGGAGCGGTGCGGCGGCGGCGGCCCCTCTTCTCTCCCCCCACGCGGGCCAGGAGCGGTGCGGCGGCGGCGGCCCCTCGTCTCTTTCCCCCCCCCCCCCCCCCCCCCCCCCCAGCCAGCAGCGGGGACCCCCCCCCCCCAGCCAGCAGCGGGGACCCCCCCCCCCCCAGCCAGCAGCGGGGACACAACCCCCCCCCCCCCCAGCCAGCAGCGGGGACACAACCCCCCCCCCCCCCCCCAGCCAGCAGCGGGGACACAACCCCCCCCCCCCCCAGCCAGCAGCGGGGACACAACCCCCCCCCCCCCCCCCAGCCAGCAGCGGGGACACAACCCCCCCCCCCCCCCCCCCCACCCAGCAGCGACCACCGGCCCACTCGCCCCCCCCCCCCCCCCCCCCCCCCCCCCCCCCAACTGCTGTGACCACCACGTGGCAAAGACAAAGGGACTCTCTCTCCTGGTTGAGTGGGGAAAAAAGAAAAAAGAGACTTGTATTTCTGTTCTTCCCAAAAGAAAACTGGTAAAGAGAAAAGGGGTAGGGGAAATAAATTTAAAAAAAAAAATATATATATATATATATATATATACATATATAGATATATAATAATAAATAAAATAAAAATAGGGTGCGGAAAAGGGAGAAAAAGAAGAACAAGGAGAGAAGAAAAGATGAAGGGGAAGGGGGAGAAAAAAGTGCCAGAAAGGAGCCAAGAGAAAGGGGGCACCGGAAGTAGACTGGGCAAAGGGAAAGCCAGCTCGGGCGAACGAGTCAACACGCGAAGCGGCGGGAAGGATGCTTCGCCGCATCCAGAAGAGCTGGACGGGCGGGCAACCTCTCCCCTGGGGTTAGAGGGGGGCGTGAATTGGAAGGAAGCCTTTGCCGAGGTGGTGAGGGAGCAGCTGCAGGCATTCAAGGCAGAGTTAAAAGCAGACGCAGAGGCCGCAGCACAGGCAGCAGTGACCAGGGCCATGTCGGGGTGCAGCAGGTTCTGACCAGATTGGAGAAGAAAGTGGATGCCCAAGGGAAGATACTGGAAGCCCAAGGGAAGATACTGGAAGCCCAGGGGGCAACCATTAAAGAGCTGGAGAAGGCAGCGACTGACGCGAGCGACCGGGTCATATCCCTGGAGAGGGGAATGGTGAAACTGAGTGCAACACAGGGGAGCCTGAAGGGCAGGGTAGACGACCAGGAGATCAGCTCGAGAAGGCAAAATATCAAGATAGTGGGCCTGCCAGAGGGGATAGAGGGTAGAAATCCCACAACATTCGTGGCTGCGATGCTGGGCTCCTTAGTGGGGCGGGAAACTTTTCCCACCCCACCGGAAATGGACAGAGCTCATCGGTCACTGCGCCCGAAGCCCAAGGAAGGGGAAAAACCGAGAGCAATTATAGCCAGACTGCACCGGTACCGGGATAGGGAGACAATCCTGCGCTGGGCCAAGGAGAATAGAGCCTGCAATTGGGACGGGCACGCCATCCGAATCTACGAGGATTTTGGAGCGGACATAGCTAAGAGACGGGCGGAGTTCAACAGAGCGAAAGCAGCTCTCTATAAGAACAAAGTACGTTTTGGTATGCTGTACCCAGCAAAACTCTGGGTCACATACCAACACAAGGAATATTTCTTTACAGCCCCTGCCGAGGCGAATAGATTCGTCGAGGAGCACGGGCTGGAAAAACGCCATGGGAAGTAGGGACGAGGGGCCCATGGCAAGGAGACACGTCATGCCGACGGGGGGGTGGGGAGGGGCGAGGCAAAGCCAGCCCCCTCCCCCCTGGCAGAAACACCCAGAACGGAAAACAACCCAATGCCCTAGGGCCCGCTCCAGGTGGGAGGCCAGGCCCCGGCACGAGGGAACGGGAGTACTGGAGAGGGGAGAGGGGAAGCGGGACAGCAACCTCCGAGAGGGGAGCCACCGTGCTAGCAGGAAAGCTAGCGAAGGGGGCGCGCAACAGAGCAGGGCCGCAGCGCACCCCCAACAGGGGGGAAGGCGCCAGGCAGGGGAGGGGGGGGAATCACCCATCAAAGGTGGGAGAGCAAATGGGGACAGGAATGGGGGAGAGAGGGGCAATGGAGGGGTACACAGGGGTATCCCCGAAAGGGATAGAGCGGGGGGGGGGGGCACCCGGGGGGCGAGAGACCAGGGAGGGGAAACGCAGGGACGAAGGGACAAAAGAGGCCAGTAAGGGAATAGGGCCACAAAGTGCCACAGACAAGGGCTCGAAACAGGGAACTGCTGCAAGCACCCACCCAGTACGATCTGTGGGTGAAGGGGCCCCCCGGAGTGCAGGGGACTACCCGCGTGGCGGACACAAAGTGGACGGCCATGGCGGGTGTCCCCGGGACAAGGGGGAACCCCGGAGCGCAGGGACCCGACCGCATGGGGAGAGCAGTGATAGTGGACATCCTGGACGGCCCCCTAACATAGGGAAACCCCAGAGGGCAGGGGCGCGTCCACCGGACAAATATGGTTAACCCCACAGGAGCAAGGGGGCAGAAGCCCCCCACCAGAATAGTCACCTGGAACGTAAGGGGACTTAACGGCCCAGTGAAGAGATCTAGAGTCCTCACCCACCTTAGAAACATGAGGGCCGACATAGTCTTCCTCCAAGAGACGCACTTGAGGGAGCAGGACCAACTGCGGGTAAGAAAGGGCTGGGTGGGACAAACCTATCATTCCTGTTATGGGGCAAGGGCCAGGGGGGTGGCGATCCTGATTGGCAAGAGGACAATGTTTAGGGCGACAAAGACGGTTACGGACCCAGGGGGACGGTATGTCATGGTCAGCGGGGCCCTGGATGGGGCGCCGGTAGTTCTAGTTAACGTGTACGCGCCCAACTGGGACGACACGAGCTTCATCCAAAAGACCATGGCAGAAATCCCGGACATAGCGACGCACCGACTAATCATGGGGGGGGACTTCAACTGTGTACAGGACCCAACGACGGACAGATCAAACCCCAGAACGGGGAAAACCTCAAACATGGCAAGGGAACTCAGCCACTATATGGAGCAGATGGGAGCAGTAGACCCCTGGAGATTCGCCCACCCGGGGGAGAAAGAATTCTCTTTCTTCTCCCCAGTACACAACGTGTACACCAGAATTGACTTCTTTGTGGTGGGGAAAACGGTGCTTCCAGAGATAGACAAGGTGGAATACTCCGCAATTGTGATATCAGACCACGCTCCACACTACATGGATGTGCGGCTAGAGACGGGAAGGGCCCAGCGCCCCAAATGGAGGTTGGACGGTGCCTTACTAGCTGACAAGGCCTTCAGCGAAAGGATAGCGCAGGCCATAGCAGAGTACACTGAGATCAACCAAAACGGGGAGGTCTCACCCTCCACGTTCTGGGAAGCGCTTAAGGCCGTACTAAGAGGGGAAATCATAGCCTACAAAGCGCAAAGAGATAGGGAGGAAAGGGTGGCTAGGCAGAAGCTGGTCGACTCCATACTGGAGGTAGACCATAAATACTCCGAGGCCCCGACTGTAGAACTCCTGGCGGAGAGAAAAGAATTACAAAGGAACTTTGACCTGCTCTCCACCAGGAAAGCAGTACACCAACTCCGCCAGGCACGCGGGGCCCTATACGAACACGGAGACAAAGCCAGCCGCCTGTTGGCCCACCAGCTGAGAAAGCAGGCAGCCAGCAGAGAAATTGCGCAAATCAGAGATACCAGAGGCACGTTGGAAACAGAACCAGAGAAGATTAACAAAACCTTCAAGGCCTTCTACCAAGAGCTGTACACCTCAGAGCCCCCAACGGGGAAGGCTGGGATGAACCGGTTTCTTGACGGACTGAACATACCAGTTGTGGGAGAGGGCAGAAAACGGGATCTGGAAGCACCACTAGCACTGGGAGAGATCATGGAGAGCATTAGCTCCATGCAGGCGGGGAAGGCGCCGGGACCGGACGGATTCCCGGCGGACTTCTACAAAAAATTTGCGACAGCGCTGGCCCCGCACATGCGGGAGATGTTCACAGACTCGCTAGCTAGGGGCACGTTGCCACCCACGTTAGCACAGGCCTCAATCTCGCTGATACCTAAGAAAGACAAAGACCCAACGGAATGTGGGTCATACAGACCCATATCTCTGCTGAATGCAGACGCCAAAATACTGGCCAAAATCCTAGCCAAAAGGCTAGAAGACTGTGTACCTGAGGTGGTCACAGAGGACCAGACGGGCTTTGTCAAAGGTAGACAGCTGACCGCGAACATCAGGCGCCTGCTGAACGTGATAATGACCCCCTCCGGGGAGAGAACACAAGAGGTGATCGTCTCCCTGGACGCAGAAAAGGCCTTCGACAGAGTCGAATGGATATACCTCATAGAGGTACTGGAGCGGTTCGGGCTTGGAACAGGGTTCACAGCTTGGGTAAAGCTCCTGTACAACGCTCCCATGGCGAGTGTACAGACCAACAATACCAACTCCCAATACTTCCAGCTGCACAGGGGCACCAGACAAGGATGCCCACTGTCCCCGCTGCTGTTCGCACTAGCAATCGAACCGCTAGCAATCGCGCTCAGGGCAGCAAAAATTGGAGGGGGATCCGAAGGGGAGGTAGAGAGCACAGAGTCTCACTCTATGCGGATGATCTGCTCCTCTATATCTCGGACCCACAAAGCAGCATGGACGGAATCATCGCGCTCCTGAAAGAGTTTGGAGCCTTCTCGGGCTACAAACTCAACATGAGCAAAAGTGAGATCTTCCCATTACACCCGCAAGGGGGGGGGGGGGGGGGGGGGGCAGCACTAAAGGGGCTGCCGTTCAAACAAGCCCGACATAAATTCCGCTACCTGGGGATCCAAATAGCCCATGACTGGAAAGGGATCCACAAATGGAACCTCACCAGCCTGACGGAGGAAGTTAAAAAGGACCTGCAAAGATGGAACACACTCCCGCTCTCCCTCGCGGGGAGAGTTCAGACGATCAAAATGAACGTACTGCCCAGGTTCCTCTTCCTGTTTAGATCCATTCCGATCTACATCCCCAAGGCCTTTTTCAAAGCGCTGGACAAACTCATCATGGCGTTCGTATGGGGGGGTAAAAATGCTAGGATCCCAAAGAAGGTCTTACAAAAAACAAAAACCAGGGGAGGGCTAGCCCTCCCGAATCTACAATTCTACCACTGGGCAGCAACAGCCGAGCGAGTAAGGGGATGGATCCAGGAGCCAGAAGCTGAGTGGGTGCGTGCGGAGGAGGCCTCCTGCATGGGAACCTCCCTCCGGGCCCTCGCCACGGCAGCACTCCCATCCCCACCCAAAAAACACTCCAGCAGCCCAGTGGTGACAGCCACCCTCCAATCCTGGAACCAACTGCGGCAGCAACTTGGCCTGACCAAAATGTCGAACAGGGCTCCCATCTGCAACAACCATAGGTTCAAACCAGCACTGACCGACGCCACCTTCAAAAGGTGGAGGCAGGACGGGGGGACACTGACAGTCAGGGACCTATACACGGACGACAGGATCGCAACACTGGACGAACTGACAGAGAAATTTCAGCTAGCTGGGGGGAACGAGCTACGGTACCTGCAGCTCAAAAACTTCCTACGAAAGGAGACAAGGACGTACCCACAACCGCCACGACAGACACTACTGGAAGACCTACTGGACGCAAGTATCCTAGAGAAAGGGAACTGTAGTGACATGTATGACCGACTGGTAGATAGGGACGACACCGTACTGGACGCAACAAGGAGGAAATGGGAGGACGACCTGGGGATGGAGATCGGGTGGGGACTCTGGAGCGAAGCACTGCATAGGGTCAACTCCACCTCCACGTGCGCAAGGCTCAGCCTGACGCAACTAAAAGTGGTACATAGAGCCCACTTAACAAGAACCCGTATGAGTAGGTTCTTCCCGGAGGTGGAAGACAGATGTGAACGGTGCCAAAGAGGCCCGGCCAACCACGCCCACATGTTCTGGTCCTGCCCCAGACTCGTGGAGTACTGGACAGCCTTCTTCGAGGTAATGTCCAAAGTGGTGGGAGTGAGGGTGGAGCCATGCCCGATAGTGGCGGTCTTCGGGGTTTCAGAACAGCCAGATCTATTCCTGGGGAGGAGGGCGGATGCCCTTGCCTTTGCCTCCCTGATCGCCCGCCGTAGAATCCTGTTTGGCTGGCGGTCAGCAGCACCGCCCAGAGCTGCGGACTGGCTGTCCGACCTCTCGGAATCTCTCCAAATGGAGAAAATCAAATTTGCCATCCGAGGGTCGGACGACGGCTTCCACAGAACGTGGGAGCCATTCATGCAACTGTTCCGGGACCTATTTGTGGCCAATGTACAAGAGGAAGAATAGTCGGGGGAAGGTAGCGGGAGGGGGGGGGGGGCTACAGGTTCGTTACGGGGGTTCGATGGCTAGCTAAGGCCCAAAACCAAGCTAAATAAACATGTTGAGGGGGGGGGGGGGGGGGGGGGGGGGGGGGCGCAGTTACTACTACGAAGATGCTTACCTGTAAATATGTATGTTAATTTTTGCGTGTTTGTTTTTGTTTGTTTTTTTTTCTCTCTCCTAACAATTTGTAATTTGTTCAATATAAAATACGAAAACTGAATAAAAACATTTATAAAAAAAAAAAGTTTGGACTGAGAGGCCCCGATGGCGAGTGTAGCCACGAATAGGAGGAGGTCGGAGTACTTTCGGCTGCACCGGGGGACGAGGCAGGGGTGTCCCCTGTCCCCCTTGCTCTTTGCGTTGGCAATTGAGCCCCTGGCCATGGCGCTGAGGGAGTCGGGGAACTGGAGGGGCCTGGTGCGGGATGGGGAGGAGCATCGAGTGTCGCTTTTTGCGGACGACCTGTTACGGTATGTGGCGGACCCGGTGGGGGGAATGCCGGAGGTGATGAGGATTCTCGGCGAATTTGGGGGCTTTTCTGGGTATAAGCGCAACCTGGGTAAGAGCGGGCTGTTCGTTGTGCACCCGGGGGATCAGGAGGAGGGGATTGGTCAGCTCCCACTGAAGCAGGCAGGGAGGGGCTTTAGGTTCCTGGGGGTCCAGATGGCTAGGAGCTGGTGGCGCTGCACAAGCTTAACCTCACAAGGCTGGTGGAGCAAATGGAGGAGGAGTTTAAAAGGTGGGATATGTTACCGCTGTCGCTGGCGGGTAGGGTGCAGTCCGTCAAGATGACGGTGCTCCCGAGGTTTTTGTTCCTGTTCCAGTGCCTCCCCATCCTTATCCCGAAGGCCCTTTTTAGGAGGGTCAACAGGAGCATCACGGGTTTGTATGGGCACACGGGACCCCGAGGGTGAGAAGGGTGTTTTTGGAGCGGGGCAGGGATGGGGGGGGCTGGCGCTGCCCAACCTGTGTGGGTATTACTAGGCTGCCAACGCAGCAATGGTGCGTAAGTGGGTAATGGACAGGGAGGGGGCAGCGTGGAAGAGGATGGAGATGGCGTCGTGTGTGAATACGAGCCTGGAGGCGCTGGTAACGGGGCCGTTGCCGCTCCCTCCAACGAGGTATACTACGAGCCCGGTGGTGGTAGCTACCTTGAAAATTTGGGGGCAATGGAGACGGCATAGGGGGGAGGTGGGGGGCCATACGGGGGAACCACCGGTTTGTCCCGGGGAGCGTCGATGGGGGGTTTCTCAGCTGGCACAGGGCAGGTATTAGGAGTTTGAGAGACCTGTTTGCAGATGGGAGGTTTGCGAGCCTGGGTGAGTTGGAGGGGAAGTTTGGGCTCCCCCAGGGAATATGTTCAGGTACATGCAGGTTAGGGCATTTGCCAGGCAGCAAGTGGTGGGGTTCCCTGTGTTGCCCCCGCGGGGGGTTCGGGACAGGGTGCTCTCGGGGGTGTGGGTTGGAGGAGGGAAGATTTCGGACGTGTACCATGTTATGCAGGAGGTGGATGAGGCCTCGGTGGAGGAGCTGAAGGGTAAATGGGAAGAGGAGCTGGGTGAGGAGATTGAGGAGGGGACGTGGGCGGATGCTCTGGAAAGGGTGAACTCCTCCTCTTCTTGTGCGAGGCTAAGCCTTATACAGTTCAAAGTGCTGCATAGGGCTCATATGACCGGGACAAGGATGAGCAGGTTCTTTGGGGGCGAGGATAGGTGTACTAGGTGCTCGGGGAGTCCAGCGAACCATGCCCATATGTTCTGGGCATGCCCAGCGTTGGGGGACTTTTGGAAGGGGGTAGCAAGCATGGTGTCGAGGGTGGTAGGATCCAGGGTTGAGCCAGGCTGGGGACTCGCGATATATGGGGTAGCAGCAGAGCCGCGAGTGCAGGAGGTGAAAGAGGCCGGTGTTCTGGCCTTTGCGTCCCTCGTAGCGAGGCCCCCAAGTGCGGAGGCCTGGATCAATGACATGGCGGGGTTCATTAAGTTGGAGAGGGTGAAATTCGCCCCGAGAGGGTCGGTGCAAGGGTTCTTTAGGCGGTGGCAGCCTTTCCTGGACTTCCTGGCAGAACGGTAGGGAAATAGGCCGGCAGCAGCAGCAACGGGGGGGTGGGGGGGGTTTACTATGGTTGTTTGGTTAATATTGTTTTGTTGTTTATATTTTGTGAAAATCTTAATAAAAACATTTTTTTTTTTTTTAAATTAGTTTGAACTGAGGGGAAGATGGAGGGGTTCTACAATTCATGGGCATTATTCATCATGCACTTTCAAGAACTGGATAACATCGAACATTAGTTGGGGCGTGTGGGTGGGAGGGTTGGGGGGGGGGGTCTGTGCGTGTTAATGGCGACTATGGGTGATCCCTAATTCCTTTTTGTCATTTGTTTGTGTGAATATGCGGCCTAATGTTTGGGGTTTGGTGGGAGGATGGGATCGTTGGTATTGATATGGGGATTGACATATTTGTTACTGATTATTGTTTATTGTTGGTGGGTGTAAAAATGTGAAAAAGGAGAATAAAAAATATTTTTTTAAAAGTAGATAGAATTAAAATCAAAGAATAAATATGTGTTTGCACAGAATCACACATGATACATGTGACGAGCACAACAAGATTTGTACGTTGGAATGTTGCTTTGGACATGCTAAATTGCCCCATAGTGTCCAAAGGTTGGATGGTGTTATGGGGGTAGGGTGGGAGTGAGAGTACGAGTGGGGTGCTCTTTTGAAGTGGCGGTGCAGACATGAAGGGCCGAAAGGCCTTCTTCTGCACTGTAGGGATTCTATCATTCATGTCTACACTGTGTGGAAAGCCACAAGTTAAAAAGTGGGAACAATGCAAAATTGGAATGGCTCCCACCAGTTTGCATGGTGAGCAAAAGTAATTTTGGCAATCTCAAAGGGGCAAGCCACCAGTCCTACCTCAGCCACAGAGTCAAGTAAGCTGAGAGAGCATCTGTGTGGGAAGCAACACTCATACCAAAGGTGAATCCCACAAACCAAATACATTCACTTTCAAGTCGCTGGGGGGTGGGGGGGGAATATTTTTATTCCAACCCAAAATATACACAACACATTCTTTCACAACACAAACCACACAGTTTAACATATTTTCCCCCTTAAAATGCATCAGGTTCCCCCCCTCCCACCAAACAAGTCAGCCCAGGACCTGGTCCTCGAACAAGTGAGGAACATTGTCCATCTTATGAAGAACCCCTTCTCCAACCCTTTGAGAGGGAACTTAAGTTTTTACATCTTAAGGAACCCCGCTACATCCCCTAACCACACTGACGCTCCACCGACCTCCATCATAATAGAATTCACCGCCGGGCAATCAGAGAGGCCCCCCCCATGTTCGGACATGACCAAAACATGTGGACATGATTCACCGGCCCCCTCTCCACATCTCTCACACTTGTCCTCGACCTCAGGGAAGAGCCCGCTCATACGAGCACGCGTCATAGGGGCCCTATGCGCCACTTCAAACTGTACTAGGCTCATCCTAGCACAGGATGATGTTGCATTCACCTGATACATAATTTCACTCCAAACCCCCCCCCCCCCCCCCCCCCCCCAACCATCTCAATTCCATTCCCAGCTCCTCCTCCCACTTCCGCTTTATCTCCTCAATTGGCACCTTCTCCATGTCCACAAGCCACCCATAAATGTCCGCAATCCTCCCACCTCCAACTCGTCCGGTGTCAACAACCTCCCCAGCATATGTTCTGGTAGTTGAGGGACTGAGAGTAGCACCTTCGGTGCAAAGTCCCGTACCTGTGTGTATCAAAACTCACTCCCCCTCGGCAACTTGTATCTTTCCTGTAACTCTACCAACCCTGCAAACTTCCCCTCCACAAGCAGGTCCCTCATCCACTCCACCACCTCCCACTGCCAATGCCTATACGTCGAATCCATCCCTGCTCTCTCTCTCTCTCTCTCTTTCACCCCCCCCCCTCCCCCCCCCACACACACATATATACCAGATTGCCTCTTCAATATGTTCCAAACCTTTAGGTATGATGCCACCACTGGGCTCACTGAGAACAGGAGGGTTGGGGGGGGGGGGGGGGTGTAGCCAGGGGCCTTAGGCACACCCCCACACACAAAGCCTCCTCCACCTGTACCCACATTCGCTGCTCAATAGTAGTCAAGCAGATGTGCGGGCATTCACCTTAACCATCTGCACCCACCCCGCCACTGACAGCGGGAGGATGTCCCACCTCTGCCGGTCGCCTTTCGCTCCCTCCACCGAGCCAGCCATATGCATTGTGGCCCCGTTGTGGGTAACCTGAATACCCAAGTAGCTAAACCTACTGCTGGCCAGCTTAAATGGTAGGGCACTCAAATTTGCAATCTTCCCCTTGGCATTCACTGGAGACACTTCACTTTTTCCCACACTCAATTTGTATTCCAAAAAAGCACCAAATTTCCTCAAGATGCACATTATCCTATCCATACACTCCAAGGGATTCAAAATATGCAGCAGCAAGTCAACTGCATACAGCGAAACTTTATGCTCCCTACCTCCCCTTATAATGCCGACCACACTCTCAATGCCCTGAGTGCAACGATTCTATAGCCAACGCAAACAGCAGCGGGATAGTGGACACCCCTAACTCATGCCCCTAGACAAGCGGAAATCTCCAGAGCTCATCGAGTTTGACTTACACTAGCCATGGGGGCAACATACAGTAACCACACCTAGGAGATAAAAGTAGGCCTGAACCTGAACCGCCCCAGGACCTCAAACAAGTACCCACACTCCACCAGGTCCTTATCCTTAGTGGGGATTAGAGAATCATAGAATTTACAGTGCAGAAGGAGGCCATTTGGCCCATCGAGTCTGCACCGGCTCTTGGAAACAGCAGCCTATTTAAGGCCACACCTCAACCCTATCCCCGTAATCCAGTAACCCCACCTCACCTTTTGGGACACTAAGGGCAATTTATCATGGCCAATCCACCTAACCTGCAAATCTTTGGACTGTGGGAGGAAACCGGAACACCCGGAGGAAACCCACGCAGACACGGGGAGAACGGGCAGACTCCACAGACAGTGACCCATATCGGGAATCAAACCTGAGACCCTGGAGCTGTGAAACAACTGTGCTAACCACTGTTACCATGCTGCCCATATTAAAGAAATTGATCAGGCTTTATTTCCTACCTCTTAAGAAAAGTTGACTAATTAATATCAACAGATTAATTGTCACAGATTAAGACATTAATGCAAAATGCCCTCATTATTTGGATCAAAACAGAGTAAAATTAATCCCAGATCAAATCAAACATACTTATCCCAGTTTTAGCAAATAAAAATGATTCATGTTTATCTCACTATTCAAATACTTAACAGGACATTTCCAGTCCACTAACAGTAGGGAAACCAGAACTCGATTATACCTAGCAATATGTAGCAAATACCTAGCAAAACGACACATTTTATAAAAGAAATGTATTCGGCAGGTTTCAAATAGTCCACTTTGGAAGATCTTCACTTCCATCTCTTATAGTTTATTGCAACTGCCTGGATCATAGATGCTGTAGTTAATATTTCTATACTAGAGAGCTGAGGGACCTGTTTATTGATGGGAGGTTTGCGAGCCTGGGGGAGTTGGAGGAGAAATTTGGGCTCCTCCCGGGGAACATGTTCAGGTATCTGCAGGTAAAGGCATTTGCTAGGCGGCAGGTGGAGGGATTCCCTTCACTTCCCGCGAGGGGGGTGAGCGACAGGGTGCTTTCGGGGGTTTGGGTCGGAGAGGGGAAGATATCTGATATCTACAAGGTTATGCAGGAGGCGGAGGAGGCGTCAGTAGAGGAGCTGAAAGCTAAGTGGGAGGGAGAACTGGGGGAACAGATCGAAGACGGGACATGGGCTGATGCCCTGGAGAGGGTTAATTCTTCCTCCTCGTGTGCGCGGCTTAGCCTCATCCAATTCAAGGTGCTGCACCGGGCCCACATGACTGGGACGAGGATGAGTAGGTTCTTTGGGGGTGAAGACAGGTGTGTCAGGTGCTCGGGGAGTCCAGCGAACCATGCCCATATGTTCTGGGCATGCCCGGCACTGGAGGAGTTCTGGAAGGGGGTGGCGAGGACGGTGTCGAGGGTGGTGGGATCCAGGGTCAAGCCAGGATGGGGATTCGCGATTTTTGGGGTTGCGGTGGAGCCGGGAGTGCAGGAGGCGAAAGAGGCCGGTGTGCTGGCCTTTGCGTCCCTAGTAGCCCGGCGAAGGATCTTGCTACAATGGAAGGATGCGAGGCCCCCAAGTGTGGAGACCTGGATCAATGACATGGCGGGTTTCATTAAGCTAGAGAAGGTCAAATTCGCCCTGAGAGGGTCGGTACAAGGGGGGGGGAGGTGTGGGGGGGGGGGGGGGGGGGGGGGGGGGGGAGAGAGACGATGACTATGTTTGTTTATTTAATTTAAATTTATTTTTAAGTTCTTCTGTTGTTCATTGGGGTTGGGGGGGTGAGGAATGGGATACATGCGTCAATACGGTCTGGGGGTGATACAGTTATTATGGGTTATTTTGTTGCATTTCATTGTTTGTCGTTACGTTTTATATTTTCTGTAAAAAATTCCAATAAAAATTATATTTTAAAAAAATATATATTTCTATACTGATTAACTTAGGACAGTAGAAGAGCCATAAAAGTATCAGAACAAATTATCATACAGTGATAACTCTGCTGCTAAATCAAGAAGAATTACTTTTCAAATTGACAGAATGACTGACTTGGTACTGTCAGTGAATGCCTGAGGATGTATGGTCTGGAGACCGCATACCGGACATATTCTTAGCATTTGCCAATATTGCATGTGAAAAGTTTCAACATCCAAAATAATGACTGATGCTTAGAATATTTTGAAAAAAAGTCAGGACTTCATGAAGTGGCAACATTTTACATAACAGAACCTTCCATGCAGAGGAGGGCAAGACCTTCAGGAAGTTTCAACACTGATGTCATCTATTTAAATTTACTTCCTGCAGGAAATTATCTTGAGTAAAAATTCACATAACGTAACCACTTTCATATATAGTTCAAGGCTTCAATAGAAGACCTTCAACAGAGTGTCACAGCAAATATAGATATTTACTTTTTCATTAAACTTAAGACTTCAAGGTCCATTTGTGCAGGCGAAATAAACAATGCAGTATTCTGCATATATATGAGCACAGTACTGAATTACAATTAATTTCTTCCAGTTGCACATAAACATCAGGTTTCTGCAATTACATAACTGCCCAGAGTGGCACTTGCCGAGACATTTTCTTTATAGCGCTTCAATCATCAGAAGACAAAACTAGGTCATAAAGTAATGGAACCTCATGTAATTTTATACGCGACAAATTTTAATGTTTCATTACTGTACATCTTGTTCTTAACAGAATTTGATATTAAGTAAACTGAATTTGCACAGAATAAATTACAGCAAGTTCTCACTTTAAGTTGCCCAGTTTTAACTTGTTTTGATTTAACGTCATATTTTCAAAGAGGCCGATATTTGTGTCTAGCTTTGTGAATTCACATTAACATTGTTTCCCGTCATGTGTGACACAGGGTCTCGTGATCCATCAGCATGATTTTGAAGCAATTCTGCTGGCCACATTTCCAGCTTGGGGTTTACCTCCCCAACCCTGAAACTCTAAGCTGCTTTCACTCCGCAAGTTGCCTCTCATCACTCGGCCCTTGCTCACAGCGAGCAGGAGGGTCGATTAGTATAAACGGCACATGCCAAAGGGTCAGAGAGATGAGCACAAGGTGTAGGAACTAAATAGAAAAAAAAATATGCTCATTCTAAATTTATTTTAAACATTACTTCCTTTACAAATTTGTAATTTACCAATGTACAGTACTTAACAGGATATAATGTTTTAATGTTTTTGTCTGATGGGAAAGGTCCCACAGACCTTTCAGTGAAACATAGATACAAATTATGCAGTTGGTCCCATATTAAAATAACATAGTTTATCTTGGAATGACCCATCAACTCTATGCTGCCAATTTTCTCCATGCAAACAATCTTGTCAAACTCTGTTCTCTCACTTGCTCCTTGAAACCATTACTATTTCTCTCACTATTTAGTTTCTTTTAAAAGGAATTTATCATTGCTACCGAAAGAATGGATGTTTTGGCAGGGAGATAAACTGTTGTAAGCATCCCCAATATAAATACTTTCTAACTTCCAGTTTTAAAAATTCCAGTCTGCTGCAGATAACTTCTCTGATTCAATGGAGTAATTT
Source organism: Scyliorhinus canicula (assembly GCF_902713615.1). Lineage (NCBI taxonomy): Eukaryota > Metazoa > Chordata > Chondrichthyes > Carcharhiniformes > Scyliorhinidae > Scyliorhinus > Scyliorhinus canicula. The sequence goes on along the minus strand of NC_052146.1, from coordinate 285,407,399 downwards.
TCTTCCTTCGGCAGTACATGCATTTGACTTTATGGAAGTTGATTTTGCGACCCAGGGAACAACAACAGAAGCTCCTCGAGATCAGAGCTGGGCCCATCTCTTTTGTGCTCCTCAAAAGAAATTAACACTTGACATCCAGTACACCTCCACGCCCATTCCTTGCAACTACCTTCACATTTTCAACTTCCCTTTCCTCTGCAAAGTCCTTGCACATGCTGCCGCCTCTCAAATCTGCTCCCAGCTTTCCTGGAACTCCATGTTTGAACCCCTCCAATCAGGATTCTGCCCTTGTTGCAAGTACTGAAACAGCTCTCATCCAAGTCACAAATCACATTTTATATGACTGCATCAATGGTAAACTTTCATTCCGACTTCTGCAGACTCCGACACATCCTCCTTGAACACCTCTCCCCACTGTCATCCAGTTGGGTAAGACTGCTCTCACCTGGTTCCATTCTCATCTAGGTGTAGACATTGAATAACTTGCAGTGGATTCTCTTCTTCCTTGGTTACATCTGGTGTTTCCCAAGATCTACCCTTAGCCCCCGACACATCTCTTTATTCTACCCCTCGATGGCACCACCCTAAGTTACAGCATTAATTTTTACATGTACACTAACAACACCCAGCTCTACCTCTCCATCACCTCTCTCAACTCTTCTACATTTGCTAAGATATCACACAGCTTACCTGACATCCAATACTGCTTGATCAGGACATTATCTCAAATAAACATTGGGAAGACTAAGTTATTGTTTTAGTCCCCACTCCAACTCAGTTTCCAGGATACCGGCTCCATCCCTCTCCCTGGAAATAGCCCGAGATTAAGCCACTCTGTCTGAAACCTTAGTGTTACAGTTTATCCCTATTATGAGCACTCTGACCTCCTTTCTGATGTCAATAAGTTTCCTATTACCACTTCTGTAACATTGCCCAATCTCACCTTTCTCAGTTCATCATGTGTGAAGACCCTCTGTCATGCCTTTATTACTTCTAATCTTAACTATTCCAATGCACTCCTGGCTGGTCTCCCATATTCTACCCTTAAAAAAAAACTTGCCAAAATCATCCTAAAGTATGATCTCCCCCCACCCCCGCCACCTCCAAACTACTCCAGCCCCTCATCCCTCTGTGGTCCTCTAATTGTAGCCTCCTGTATGTTTCCAATTATAATTTCTCCACCATTGGTTTGTTTAGGTCTCGGGCTCTGAAATTTCTTCCCTGCACCCCTCTGTCTCTCTACCTCGCTTCCCCCTATTTTCGTCGCACTTTATTTTTATAATGTTCCTTGGGCCATTTCATCATGTTCCTTGGGCCATTTCATTATGTTAAAGTTCTATAGAGATACAAGTTGTGGTTGTTTTGCAGGTTGTTCTTCATTCTCTCCAAAGCCAGAGCAAGTTAATATAATATGAAGCAAAGCTTGGTTTTGTGTTACCGAGTAGTACATTTGGCAACAAATATGTGATAAGAATTGCTTTATTCAGTTGGTGCAACTTCATGTAATGACACAAATAGAGAACACATGACACTTCATCCACTCTGGTGAGCCACCTCAGTTAACTTAATCTGAATAATCAAATGACAACAACTTCCATCGAAACCTAATACTTCTAGCGCACTTAAGATACTAAAATGGACAATGTAGGTAACGGGTCAATGAAATGCAACTAGTGTGAGTGGAAAGACTGTCCACTTGTGTGCGAGTTTGTTTCTTCTTTTCAACCTACACTGCTGGCTAGCAGCTATACAAAAACGAGTGCTAAATATGCGTCTCTCCCTGTCAGTATCCAGCCTCTCTACCAGTAAAACCCAAAGCATTTTAAAATTTGGTCAACTTTCTGTACCATAAACAGAAAGAGAGAGACACATAAAATGCAGACTGCGCAATATTTGAAGAAAAGGGCCCAAATCGAGTGACAAAAACTTGGGAGTGAGGGGCAACTTATCCCTAATTAATGAAGCTCATTTGACATGAGAATTTTCTTTTTAATTTATGGGATGTGGGTGTCACTGGCTAGGCCAGCATTTATTGCCCATCCCCATCTGTGTAACCCAACTGTTTGACTGCACCACATGCACTTTACGAACAATTAGTGCAACGAAAATCAACCGAAACAGCAGTATGACTGATCAAGAGAAATTACTCATTACATAATTGGCAATCGTTGATAATCCCATTATCATGCATTTGACTAATCCCCAACCAAGTTTTGGATCATCACCACGCACCATCTTTCCCATGGGGAAGTTAACAAAATCTAATTGCAAGTCAAAAAATACTCGGAAGTGGCAAGGCAGGTGTCTGAAATGCTGTGCTTATTTGGAAATATTTTCAAACACTCCTTTGCTATAAAGTGGAAAAAGACTAATAAGCGGGAACCCTTCCACATTGGGAATGAATAAATAAGAGGTTCACAGTGAACTCTGAATAAATGAAGCAATTTGAAAGCTGACTACCCAAAAGGTACTTTTAAAGAAAGGTTCCGAGCTACAAACTTCATAGGCTAAATTTTACATAACATGGACTGCTGCTCGCCACCCCACCCCTGGAAGAATCTGCCATACAGAGATAACACACTGCCGGCAGCATAAAGAAGAGGGTGAGACATCTGCTCCTCAGTGGGAGAAAGTCCCGTCCTCCAAGTACACTACCACCCACACAGTGATGTAAGAGAACACATGGCCTGCATCAAAGGGGTGTTGGACAGAGCCGTGTGCACAAGCAAGCATGAAGTCAGCTCCCAGCTTGAACCCGTTACTGGATATATGCACACAGTTCCTGTAGTTAATAAATACAACCCTACTACACATTTCAACAGGTAAGGCCATAACTATCAATAGAATCAAAGCAAGCAATCTAATGGGGTGACAGCATTATACTAGAAGGTGTTTTATTTGTAAATATAAAGCTTAGGAGAAGTAATGAATACATAAAACTAAAACGGAACCAACAAATCTTCTGTAGGTAATCTCATGTGAGCAAGGCCTTTTAGAAATCAACTAAGAAATGTTTTATAAATGAAATGAAATGAAATGAAAATGAAAATCGCTTATTGTCACGAGTAGGCTTCAATGAAGTTACTGTGAAAAGTCCCTAGTCGCCACTTTCCGGCACCTGTTCGGGGGTCTGGTACGGGAATTGAACCGTGCTGCTGGCCTGCCTTGGTCTGCTTTCAAAGCCAGCGATTTAACCCAGTGTGCTAAACCAGAATATTTAATAATTTCTTCCGTCTTACAGATTGCAACTGTTCCTGATAATAGAACATAGTGAAGGAGGCCATTCGGCCCATCGAGTCTGCACCGACCCACTCAAGCTCTCACTTCCACCCTATCCCTGTAACCCAATAACCCCTCCTAACCTTTTAGACACCAAGGGCAATTTAGCATGGCCAATCCACCTAATCTGCATATCTTTGGACTGTGGGAGGAAACTGGAGCACCTGGAGGAAACCCACGCAGACACAGGGAAAACGTGCAGACTCCACAAGCACAGTGACCCAGCAAGGAATCGAACCTGGGACCCTGGCGCTATGAAGCCACAGTGCTAGTCACTTGAGCTACCGTGCTGCCCAATATTTGTCAGGCAAAAGGATTTTTTTTTTGTAAACTATTTTATTGAATATCTACCATTTTATACTGAAATTACAAAAAACATGAACAAACACCTTTAACAAAATACCAACCCCAACTCCACTCCCCAAAAAAGGTGAATAAGCCCCCCACCCCCACCCCACGCAGTACGTGGCCCAAATGCTGTGGAACTGGTTTTGAGGGGGGGGGGGGGGAAGAGAGAGAGAGAGAGAGAGAGAGAGAGACAGACAGAGAGAGAGAGGAAGCTTCCCCAAAACCACAGAGCTCACAGGTCACTCCGGCTGAGGCCCCGAATGAGGGAGCAGCCCCGGGCCATCATCGCGAAGCTGCACCGGTACCAAGACAGGGACAAGATCCTGAACTGGGCAATGCACACACAGTCCTGTAACTGGGAAGGAAATTCGATCAGTCTGTACCAGGACTGATTGGGCCGACATGGTCAAGTGCCGGGCTGAATTCACCACAGCCAAGGCACCCCTGTACAGGAGCAAGGTGCTGGTTTGGGTTGCTACACCCAGCCAAGCTCTGGGTAATCTTTTAGGGGAAGGAGCATTACTTCACTGCACCGGCCGATGCGAATGAATTAGTGTGCAGGCACGGGCCAGGCAGCCAGCAGCAACAGCACTGAATATACACTTGTGTCTTACAAAAGAACAATGACGCATGGTGACCTGTAGAACCAGAGGATGTCACTGCGGTAGGGTGGAATAACGCCACAGAGTTATCCGCACGCACACCTCATTGGGGACGGTCATACACCCAAAGGATTGTGGGATTGTCATTAGTCCCCAGCCATTGGTAAGCAGGCAGGTTATAACAGTGAAAAAACAACAAGTCGCCCTCATGGGAGTGCAAGGATGGAGACATTTCCAATAATCCAGACACCCATCAAAACTCTTAACTACCCAAGGAAGAGACAATAAAAAGTACTGAATACTGAACCAATAGCTGCCAGTGTGTGCACATGTGCAGCGTCAAAATCATCCAAACGTCCATACAGAGGCATGGTGTAACGGAAAACAACTTCCAACCTGTATCCAACAAAAATTCAGGAAGGTGGTTTCAGCAGTGTAGACAGCTATTCACTTTAACCCTCGTCGCCAGTTTTGTGAGGGCCACAAAGAATCCAGCACGAGTTGAAGGATAGAAGGAAATAATGATGCACATGATTGCACAAGGGCCAAATGCTTGATTTGCGGTCGTGTTTTTATTATGAATTTAGTGGTTAATAAATTTGCTTCTTCTTTTGACTCGAGAAAACCGGGTTTGATTGGTTCCTTATTGTTCACAGCTAAAAATAGTTTAATACATTCTGATTTGAAAAAAGGTATACAAACCTATGTTGTGACCAACCAAGGAGGGTAAAGAAGGGAGCCAGTTCACCCCTTCTCACCTCATCATAATGATCTACAATAACCAAAGAACAGTTATGAGAACCAAGTTTTTTTGCGTGACTGTTAAGAGGATGTGCTTTTGTCTAAAAAATAATTTCTAATTCTTCTTTTTCTAGCTGGATTTTTAAAAAAACTAATCCTGTTAAGGCAATGCATAATGGGGAGCATGGTAGCAAGTGGTTAGGACTATTCCGTGTCTGTGTGGGTTTCACCCCCACACCCCAAAGATGTGCAGAGTAGGTGGAGTGGCCATGCTAAATTGCCCCTTAATTGGAAAAAATAATTGGTACTCTAATTTTTTTTATTGGAGAACTGCTAGCTAGCTACAGTAGTGTCCCCCCTCACCCCCAAAGTATTGTACCCGAATGTGCAACTAACTATCCCGAGATGAGAATTCTATTGCAAACCGAGATCCTTTGGGGATAATACATGGAATATGGAATAAGCTCCATACAATTACACCCAGAAAAATACAATGACACCCAGTAAAATAACTGAACAAAACTGCTACAATGTGGAACGACCCACATAAACACAAGCCGAAGACAGCTAACCTTATACTTCTTGGTTTTACCTTCATGAACTGTAAAACATCCTTAAGCCTGTTCTCTTATTCTATTATTTGCACCGGTACGTGTGGACCCAGGCGAAATGCATGACACGATGGTGGTTGCAATTTACCTAGTTTGTTTTTAAAATTGTTAAGTAATTTCAATAAACTGATCTTGTTCTTTGTTTAAACTCAGAAACCAGTCCGAGTAGTTCTTTATAATCTGAAAGCATATACATTGTGACTCCTGCAGTATTGGCAAAGCAAATCCATTTAAATTTCACAAAAAAATCTATTTACAGCCCGACCTGGAGTGGTAGAATAGGGGGATAATTTTTATTTCTCCTCATGTGACTGTAACAAATGTTGATTGACACACCAGGACACAGGCGAACTCTGTAACCTTTACACATGATCACTGGAGTTTAAACTTTGTTTCCATATTTTACAAATTGCCATTTATATAAACTATGTATAATTAAATAGAGTCAGTGAATTTGCAACTGAAATCAGGCTCGAGAATGTATTGACCAAGTCACTGGGATAACTACCCCATTTTTCTTTGAAATTGTGCCATGGAATCTTTTATCGCCCACCTGAGTGGAGATTGGACCTCAGTTTCTGCACTACTGACAGTGCAACACTCCTTTAGTACTGCACTAGTGTCAGTTTAGATTATGTTCTCAAGTCTCCGAAGCAAAATTTGAACTGACAACTTTTTAAACTCAGAAGTGTGCTACCACTGAACCAGCATAAAATAAAGGTAAGAAAGAACAAGACACCAGAAGTCATATATATTAACTTGTTAAAAAAAAATTAAGAACAGGTGGCAGGATGAGATCTTTTCACTGACACCAGTGGGAACCAATGCAGGAAGTCAGTGGGTAGTAAAGAAGGGATAGAAACAAAAGCCAGTAAGGAGAAAAGTGGAAGGCAGAGAAACATATTGAACTGCATTTATTTCAATGCATGACGCCTAACGGGCAAGGCAGATGAACTCAGGGCATGGATAGGTACAAGGACTGGGATATTATAGCTATTACTGAAACATGGCTAAACAAGGTGCAGGACGAGCAGTTCAATGTTCCGGGTACAGATGCTATAGGAAGATAGACCAGGAGATAGGAGAGGAGGGGGAGTTGCGTTTTTGATTAGGGACAACATCACAGCAGTACAGTAAGAGGATATATCCAAGGGTTCGCCCACTGAGTCTCTATGGGTGCAACTAAAAAATAAGGATGAGATCACTTTGATAGGACTGTACTATAGGCCCCCAAATAGTCAGCGGGAAATGAGAAGCAAATATGTAAGGAGATTACAGATAGTTGCCGGAAAAATAGGGTGGAAATAGTAGGGGACTTCAACATTCCCAAAATTAACTGGGCAGCCATAGCACTAGGGGTTTGGATAGAGATAAATTTGTCGAATGTATTCAGGAAGAATTCCTCAGTCAATATGTGGATGGCCCGACTAAAGAGGAGGCAAAACGTGACCTCCTCTTGGGGAATAAGGAAGGACAGGTGATGGAAGTGTTAGTGAGGGATCACTTTGGGACCAGTGACCATAATTCTATTAGTTTAAAAATAGCTATGGAGAATGAAAGTTCTGGACCAAAAGTTAAAATTCTAACTTTGGGCAAGGGCAATTTTGATAGCATTAGGCGGTAACTTTCAAAAGTTGATTGGGGGAGCCTGTTTACAGGCATGGGGACAGCTGGTAAGTTGGAGTCTTTCAAAAGTGTGTGAGTACATTTCTCTTAGAGTGAAGGGTAAGGCTGGTGGAAATAGGGAACCCTGGATGACTTGGGATATGGGAAGCAGGGTAGCATGGTGGTTAGCATAAATGCTTCACAGCTCCAGGGTCCCAGGTTCGATTCCCGGCTGGGTCACTGTCTGTGTGGAGTCTGCACGTCCTCCCCCTGTGTGCGTGGGTTTCCTCCGGGTGCTCCGGTTTCCTCCCACAGTCCAAAGATGTGCGGGTTAGGTGGATTGGCCATGCTAAATTGCCCGTAGTGTCCTAATAAAAGTAAGGGGGGGGGGGGTTGTTGGGTTACGGGTATAGGGTGGATACGTGGGTTTGAGTAGGGTGATCATGGCTCGGCACAACATTAAGGGCTGAAGGGCCTGTTCTGTGCTGTACTGTTCTATGTTCTATATTGAGGCCATGGTCAAAAGGAAGGAGGAGGCATATGACATGCAGAGGCAGCTGGGATCAAGTGGATCCCTTGAAGAATATAGGGCTTGTCGGAGTAGAGTTAAGAGAGAAGTCAGGAGGGCAAAAACGGGACATGAAATTGTCTTGGCAGATAAGGCAAAGGAAAATCCAAAGAGCTTTTACAGATACATAAAGAGCAAAAGAGTGACTAGGGAGGGGTAGGGCCTCTTAAGGATAAACAGGATATGTGCAGATCCACATATAGGAGAGGTCCTCAATGAATATTTCTCGTCAATATTTACTGTTGAGAAAGGCACGAATGTTAGGGAAATAAAAAGTAATGACTTGAGGAGTGTACATATTACAGAGAAGGAGGTGCTGGAGGTATTAAACCACATCAAGATAGAAAAATCCCCGGGATCTGATGAAATGGGTCCCAGGACGTTGAGGGAGACTAGGGAGGAAATTGCCAGCCCCCTAGCTGAGATATTTAAATCATTGATAGCCACAGGAGAGGTGCCTGGGGATTGGAGGGTAGCAAATGCTGTGCTCTTGTTTAAGAAGGGCTGTAGGGATAAGCTCAGGAACTACCGACCGCTGAGTCTTACTTCTGTAGTGGGTAAATTGTTAGAAGGTATTCTGAGGGACAGGATCTACAAGGTATTCTGAGGGACAGGATCTACAGACATTTAGACAGGCAAGGGCTAATTAGGGAAAGTCAGCATGGCTTTGCAAGGGGAAAGTCATGTCTCACGAATTTGACTGAGATTTTTGAAGGGATAACCAAGAAGGTAGATGAGGGCAGTGCGGTCGACATTGTCTACATGGACTTTAGCAAGGCCTTTGACAAGGTAGCACATGGTAGGTTGTTGCAAAAGGTTGCATCTGAGAATCCAGGGCGAGGTAGCCAACTGAATGTAAAATTGGCTTGGTGACCGAAGTCAAAGGATGGTTGTGGAGGGCTGTTTTTCAAACTGGAGGCCTGTGACCAGCGGTGTGACTCATGGATCAGTGCTAGGTTAGAATATTGAATACAGGAGTTGGGACATCTTGAAATGAAATGAAAATCACTTATTGTCACAAGTAGGCTTCAAATGAAGTTACTGTGAAAAGCCCCTAGTCACCACATTCCGGTGTCTGTTCGGGGAGGCTGGTACGGGAATTGAACCGTGCTGCTGGCCTGCCTTGGTCTGCTTTCAAAGCCAGCTCTTTAGCCCAGTGTGCTAAACCAGCCAGAAGATGTGCAAGACATTGGTAAGACCACACATGGAATACTGTGTTCAGGCCTGCGGAGCGTCTTCATGACCTCTTCTGCGCCTCGCGGCTGTGCCAAGCAGGACACTATTGCCATCGGCTTTCTGACTTTCCCTGCATTTTCTTGTGGACCTCGCTTAGGTTCTCCCATCACGTTTGTCCCATCTTTCCTGGACCTGACTCATCATTCGCACAGAGATTCGACCGGAGGGGCATTCCTTTCCCTTTTAGGTATTTCCTTAACTCTTCCACCCATGTGGGGCATTGCTCTCCTCTGTTGGTCGTTGCGACCTTGGGTTCCTGTGGATTCATCAATCTTTCCATTGCTTTAGTGGCCATTACTTCTTTTATCACCCGCTCTACTTTTAATTTGGGACAGGGGAATGGGGCGACGGTTTGAACAGTGGGTATGGCCTAAGCTATTTTCCGTCTCACAATCCCTCAATAGTTGTACACAATTCTAATGAGTTTACCTTATTCTTCCTGTTAGGTACCCATGTGGGTTAGTAGCACTTCCGAAATTCGGTTATTTGGTCGATATGGGACTTGCACTTGTGGTTCTCTCTTTCTCGCAATTGGATTCAAAGTTTGTGGGTTCTCGGAGTGACAAAGTCACTTCTAATCGAGTCCCGTCAGAGTTTGCCAATAATGTTGCTCTATTAATAATGTTGGTGAACCACAAGCCTTCCTTACATCGATCAAATGACCACACAACCAGTTAGTTGGTCAAAAGATGGTTTATTTACATACACAAGAGTTATCTCAACATGCAAACACAATATCTACTACGGGTTAACTACACCCATCAGCTACGATAGCCTATACTTAACTTCAGGGCGACCGGAACTATGCAAATGGATACGGCCTTTATCTGGATTTCACTTGGCTGGTTCGAAGAAAGTAGCTCTGTCTCTGCTGGGCTCATCCGTCAGGTGGCGATCGTGGTCTTGAACTTGGCTGGCTGTTCCTGCCATGATTGGGTTGGCACAGGCCGGATCCAAAAGAGTCAGAACACATGGTGGTGTCCTCTTTTATCCCTCTGGGATTTTGCCCTTTTTGGGGTGGCCCTTAACCTTGGACCCAATGGTTCTGCAGGGCTCTGATCAGTGTCTTCGATTTTGGCCAGTGAAGGGACGGGTGCCTTGGTGGCTGGGCAGGCCTTTGGCGGTCATTGACCTTGGCAGTTGGGCTTTCTGAGTGGGGGGAGTGGCGCCGATCAGTCTGTGGCTGTACTGGTTGCTTGATTTGGAGTTCTATTGTCCTGGGAAAATGGGCCATTAAAATGCAAACAAGCAGAGGTTTCGATCAGGTTTGGTTACCTGTGTCTCAGGTACGTATACGCTCTGTATCTGTCTGCATCCTGGATTGGCCATAATTCCCATGGTCCTTTGCAAGTGGCCATCTTAGACGGCTACAGGGGCTGGTTTAACACAGGGCTCAATCGCTGGTTTTGAAAGCAGACCAAGGCAGGCCAGCAGCACGGTTCAATTTCTGTACCAGCCTCCCCCAATTGGCGCCGGAATGTGGCGACTCGGGGATTTTCACAGTAACTTCATTTGAAGCCTATTTGTGACTATAAGCGATTTTCATTTCATTTCAAAGTGAAAATCTCCTCACTGACCTGTGGATGAAGAGTGGCGCTGATTCATCAGGTAGTGGTACCGCCCAAAGGATAGTAATAATAATAATAATCAAACCTGGTCCCTGGCACTGTGAAGCATCAGTGCTAATCACTGTACTACCATGCTGCTCAATGCCCAATGCTGCTTATGAAATTCCCGGGTTGAACATGAGGAGATCTCAAAGACCCAAGTGCATAAAAGTCAGTGCGGGGGACAGGAGAATTTTCCAACCCTATTTTTGGCAGGTGGGAATGGTGGAGGCAGCAGAGAATCAAGCGGAAGACCCAAAACAGCTTTTATGCCAGTGGGATTTCCCCGCTCGATTCTCCCTACCCACCACACCAATAACAAAGCCAACTTTAAAAGTAGGGATCCATATTTACATCTAATTGACTCTGCATGCAGTTCTGGTCGTCACATGCTTTAGAGAGGGTGCAGAGGAGGTTCACCAGGATGTTGTCTGGTATGGAGGGTACTAGCTATGAAGAAAGGTTGAGTAGATTAGGATTGTTTTCGTTGGAAAGACCGAGGTTGAGAGGGGGAACCTGATTGAGGTCTACAAAATTATAAGAGGTATGGACAGGGTGGATAGCAACAAGCTTTTTCCAAGAGTGGGGGTGTCAATTACAAGGGGTCACAATTTCAAAGTGAGGTGGGGAAAGCTTAAGGGAGATGGGTGTGGAAAGCTTTTTTACTCAGAGGGTGGTGGGTGCCTGGAGCGCTTTACCAGGAGAGGTGGTAGAGGTGGGCACGATAGCATCATTTAAGATGCATCTAGAAAGATATATGAATGGGCGGGAAACAGAGGGAAGTAGATCCTTGGAAAATAGGCGACAGGTTTAGATAAAGGATTTGGATCGGTGCAGGCTGGGAGGGCCGAAGGGCCTGTTCCTGTGCTGTAATTTTCTTTGTTCTGGTCACCCTATCATAGGAAGGATATTGTTAAACTGGAAGAAGTGCAGAAGAGATTTACGAGGATGCTTCCAGAACTTGATGGTCAGTTATACGGAGAGGCTGGGACTTTTTTCCCTGGAGCATAGGAGGCTTAGGGCTGATCTTATAGCAGTCTATAAAATAACGAGGAGCACTGATAAGGTAGATAGTCAATATATTTTCCCAAAGATAGAGGAGTCTAGAACTAGAGGGCATAGTTTAAGGTGAGAGGAGAGAGATACAAGAGACCAGAGGGGACATTTCTTCACAGAGGGTGGTGAACATCTGGAACGGGCTGCCAGAGGCAGTGGTAGAGGCGGGTCCAATTTAGTCCTTTAAAAAGCAGTTGGACAGTTACATGGACAGGGTGGGTATAGAGGGATATGGGCCAAATGCAATGGGCAAGTGGGACTAGCTTAGTGATAGAAACTGGGCAGCATGGACCAGCTGGGCCGATGGGCCTGTTTCCATGCTGTAAAACATCTATAACTATGACCGGGGAAAAAACTTTGGGCTGGTCTCATGCTCTGGCAACCTTAACACCAGGTCAAGATCTGTTTAGTTAATATTTATTCTTTGAATCAGCCCAGAATTAATGAGGAGTTTAAACAAATTTGACTGAAAACAAATATAACAACTTGACAGGTTATTTTCCACATTTTAAAAAGTTTGCCTTAAAACGTCAAATATTAAATATAATTCTGAAGTGAGGGTAAATAATAATTTGGTAAACAGATGTCAAATTGTACAAAGAAATGCCACCATGCCAAAAATGCCTCCACTGATAACTCTACACCCCCACCCCCAGCTAAAGCTGTATCAAAATCCTATTTAAATTTTGATGTGAATTTAAGCCTTTAATGGCATTCATATAATAGCTAAATGCACTTCCAAAACATAAGTAATTTCATATTTGCAGCCTGCAATTTAAGAGAAATTCCAAACTCGGTAAGATCAATTTCCAATATATTCACAGCCAAGTTCTTAAAACTATATTAGCATACTTATCTATTTTGAATTAAGTTATCAAAATATTAAAAGGAAAACATTTTAAATTGTTTTCAGGATTAGGGCAGCACGGTAGCACAGGTGGCTAGCACTGTAGTTTCACAGCACCAGGATCTATTCCCCGCTGGGTCACTGTGCTGAGTTTGCACGTTCTTCCCGTGTCTGCGTGGGTTTCCTCCGGGTGCTCCGGTTTCCTCCCACAGTCCAAGACGTGCAGGGTTAGGTGGATTAGCCGTGCTAAATTGCCCTGTATTGAAGCTTTTGGCTGCTTCTTTCAAGATGTTTTTTCTCTCAGCTTCCTGACCTTTTCAACATTTTTTTTGCAGGAGCAGAGATGGCCATGGTTATCATGCAACCTGTACAATGATGCAGTCATTTCCCAAACAAGGCATCAACACTTCAATTGGCCCTTCTCTCACCTGTGGTTCTTAGATTTTTCCAGGCTTAGGCACAATGGATATTCTTACAATGGTGGCATGGTGGCACAGTGGCTAGCACTGCTGCCTCAGTGCCAAGGACCCAGGTTCGATTCCGACCTCGGGTATCTATCTGCGTGGAGTTTGCACATTCTCAAGTGTTGATGCTTTAGTTGGGAGATGACTTTGCATCATTCTTTTAAGGGCAGCACGGTAGCATAGTGGTTAGCACAGTTGTTCACAGCTCCAGGGTCCCAGGTTCGATTCTCGGCTTGGGTCACTGTGTGTGCGGAGTTTGCACATTCTCCTCGTTTCTGCGTGGGTTTCTTCCGGGTGTTCCGGTTTCCTCCCAGAGTCCAAAGATGTGCAGGTTAGGTGCTAAATTGCCCCTTAGGGTGGGGTTGCAGGAATAGAACGGGGGATTGGGCCTAGCTAGTGTGGTCGTTCAAAGGGTTGGTGCAGACTCGATGGGCTGAATGGCTTCCTTCTGCACTGTAGGGATTCTATGATTCTATTCTATGAACAAGGTATCAACAAACTTTTGTCACCTCTTGGATGTGATCACAGTGAACCATAAGTAAATTAAGGATATTCTTTTATCTTCACAGGAGTGGTAGTCTGAAACCCACAATTCTGTCTGGTAGCTTGGGGCTATTTTGAAACGGTCTTTAAACTCAACCCAAGGTTTTTATTTTAAAAATATAACCTTGAAAACAAATGTTCTCAAATTTGTAATATCATAACTACATATCAACACACAATGCATATGTTATTAGTTGACTGTCGCTGCTGACCCAAAATCTCTCGCATTACAGCTTATAAAAATACTGTTTACAAATGAAACTAAAATCCCATCTATCCGAAGTTAACAGCAAATTGTCACTCACAAACCTACTCAATTGTCCTACCTAATGGGTCATGTTATTACTTCAATGCAACTATTGAGGTTCATCAGACAAACCTAGTTGCCTCAACAGACATCAAAAAGTTGTACTCGTACTCGCCCAGGACTAGAAATCGAACCAGGGGAGGAATAACAGAAGATCCTGATAAACAAGCACAAGAGTGGCAAGTGAAAACTGTAAACATGATGCAATGCAGTCTATGATTCAGTGCCGGAACATGGACATCTTGGTGTCTTGGTCTGCTCCTACCAAAGCAATCGTTTTCAAACAAAACCTGGATCAGATCTCAATGGATCCTCTGAATGGAGTATTGCTACTTTAATTAACTACTCCAAGACACCATGTGGCAGCTGTTGGTCAGCACATGATTACTTTTATACCAAAATGAGAAAATATTGAACCAGTTCAAATTATCCTCAAGTAAGACTTGTATGTCACTGAAATACTCAAATTAGCTGGTTTAGCTCACTCAGCTAAATCGCTGGCTTTTAAAGCAGACCAAGCAGACCAACAGCACGGTTCGATTCCCGTACCAGCCTCCCCAGACAGGCGCCGGAATGTGGTGACTAGGGGCTTTTCACAGTAACTTCATTGAAGCCTACTCGTGACAATAAGCAATTTTCATTTCATTAGCCATAAATGACACACAATCTGAGGAAATACATCTAATTATGGTAGGTTTTAAAACGTGATCCGAGCTCAGAATCAGTGTGTGTGATCAGCTCTGTCTGTTGTCAGAAATTCTAGTGTCTGAAGTTGCAACAGTGCTGCAGCAGCAGCTTTTTGAGAAAATCTTAGTCTGTTACCGCCCAGAATTTCTAGATGGAATTGCCTTTTCCGGCATCCAGCAGGGCGCAATGTCTTCACCATTTTAAGTGCACGGATAGTAATTGCTGACATACAGTTGATGATTACAACACAAGTGCAGGAAGCACTCTTTACAAGTAACTAAGATGATTTCCCAGCTCAGTGTTGTGAAGCTGCTCTCTTCTGAAAGGGTGGTCAGATAAGAAATAACCATGGTTTGCCTCACTCACAAAAATACTACGAGGGTCCACCATTCCAAGCTCCATACCATTCCCCCTCTGCCTATATTTTTGCCCTCACCCCACATCATAATTACACAATTGATTTCCCATTCCTTTAAATTTAACACTCTCCCAGTTATCCCAGACTCTGGTATCCTTTATCCCCAGCAATTCCACATAGTTCCAGACATCAGAATTATTTACAACAGTGCCACATTCACACACCCTCTTCCCTAATCCTCCCAGCAACCATCCACTGCACCAAAACCCCACCATATACTTCCCACTGCCCAAATTGCTACATCCTCCTCTTCAGATATACATTTTTTGAATGAGTAGGCCAATTGGCCCATCAAGCCTGCTCTGCCATCCAATTGTGGCTCACCCAATTGCGGCCACAACACTTTTCTATCTTTCCCCCATTGTCTTTAACTCCCCTATCAATCAAAAATCTGTCGAACTCAGCCTTTCACATAATCAATGACTAATCCTCCACTGCTCTCTGTTGGAGAGTGAGTGAGAGAGAGAGTGAGAGAGTGAGTGAGTGAGTGAGTGAGTGAGTGAGTGAGTGAGTGAGTGAGTGAGAGAGAGAGAGAGAGAGAGAGAGAGTGAGAGAGTGAGAGAGTGAGAGAGTGAGAGAGTGAGAGAGTGAGAGAGTGAGAGAGTGAGAGAGTGTGAGTGAGTGAGTGAGTGAGTGAGTGAGTGAGTGAGTGAGTGAGTGAGTGAGTGAGTGAGTGAGTGAGTGAGTGAGTGAGTGAGAGAGAGAGAGAGAGAGAGAGAGTGAGAGAGAGTGTGAGTGAGTGAGTGAGTGAGTGAGTGAGTGAGTGAGTGAGTGAGTGAGTGAGTGAGTGAGTGAGTGAGTGAGTGAGTGTGAGTGAGTGAGTGAGTGTGAGTGAGTGAGTGAGTGAGTGAGTGAGTGAGTGAGTGAGTGAGAGAGAGAGAGAGAGAGTGAGTGAGTGAGTGTGAGTGAGTGAGTGAGTGAGTGGGTGAGTGGGTGAGTGGGTGAGTGGGTGAGTGGGTGAGTGGGTGAGTGGGTGAGTGGGTGAGAGGGTGAGAGGGTGAGTGAGTGAGTGAGTGAGTGAGTGAGTGAGTGAGTGAGTGAGTGAGTGAGTGAGTGAGTGAGTGAGAGAGTGAGTGAGTGAGTGAGTGGGTGAGTGGGTGAGTGGGTGAGTGGGTGAGAGGGTGAGAGGGTGAGTGGGTGAGAGGGTGAGTGAGTGTGAGTGAGTGAGTGAGTGAGTGAGTGAGAGAGGGTGGGTGAGTGGGTGAGTGGGTGAGTGGGTGAGTGGGTGAGAGGGTGAGTGAGTGAGTGAGTGAGTGAGTGAGTGAGCGAGCGAGTGAGTGAGTGAGTGAGAGAGGGTGAGTGAGTGGGTGAGTGGGTGAGAGGGTGAGAGGGTGAGTGAGTGAGTGAGTGTGAGTGAGAGTGAGTGAGTGAGAGAGGGTGAGTGAGTGGGTGAGTGGGTGAGAGGGTGAGGGTGAGGGTGAGTGAGTGAGTGAGAGAGGGTGAGTGAGTGAATGAGTGAGTGAGTGAGTGTGAGAGAGAGAGAGAGAGAGAGAGTGAGTGAGTGAGTGAGTGAGTGAGTGAGTGAGTGAGTGAGAGTGAGTGAGTGAGTGAGTGAGAGTGAGTGAGTGAGTGAGTGAGGGAGTGTGAGAGAGTGAGTGAGTGAGAGAGGGTGAGTGAGTGAGTGAGTGAGTGAGTGAGTGAGTGAGTGAGTGAGTGAGTGAGTGAGTGAGTGAGTGGGTGAGTGAGTGAGTGGGTGGGTGAGTGAGTGAGTGAGTGAGTGAGTGAGAGAGAGAGAGAGTGAGTACCTGTGCCCCCTCGATATAGGGGCCAGGTCAAAATCTGTGCCCCACAACAGGAACCTGCTCACCCTTTTCTTATTAGATAACCCTTGATCCCAGGCATCAGTCCAGGAACCATCGCTGAATTACTTTCAATCAGGTATATCCTTCCTATATCGCCCTTCCTTCACTATCCTGGAACACCCTCTCTAATAGCACTGTGGATGTACCTACACCACCTGGACCGTTCCATACCAGTTATCGATCTGTAATGTGCCCACTCTTCCCATCATTTTTCTTGTCAAGGCATAAGGCAGAATAGTTATATAAACAAAATAATCAAGGCCGCTAATTTAGATTTTCTCAAAATCAGAGCAATATCAAGCAATTTGAACTGTAAACCTAAAAAAAAATCATAAACCTACCCGTAATACTTGAAAATAAAATTGCAATTTTAATTCAGAATCCAGAAACTTGAGGTTATATTTAACATGATACAGCATAAAACACATGTATCCTCTGATTACAATGGCTCATAAAATTGATAATGTTTTAGCAATACATGTAAAGTCTGGTTTACAGCACTTGCTTTCTAACACATCTGAATATTAATCTTCTTTTCCATTTGCCTCTTATTCATCAAATGCCATTTGACGAATAAGAGGCAAAGAGCTTTGCAAAGAGCTTTCCAATTACTCATTCCCGAGAGCATTACAAATACTTCCCATGTGAGTATTGAAAGAGCTGCTTCGATCACCCTTTTACACAATGAAGTGAGATGAATGACCAGTCAATCTACTTTTTGTGCTGATTTTGGAGCATGTAGGGTCAGACTGCTGCCCTTATTATTATTAAACAGCAGTGACCCAACCACACAATTAGATCCTAACTATGAGCTCCAGGTTTTAAATAAAACATATACAAGTTTTCATTCACAAATATTAGCACTGCAACTAAAGTCTTAAAAGTAATTGTGAAACCTAGCTCATCCATGCTAATTTTAACATAATCTACACTAGTTGATTGAACATTATCATGCTCTCGAGTCACTTTCACAATCCCTAGTTTCCACCTCACACATTTCCACTTTACCCTTTCTCCACTCATTCGCTCTCATTTACGTCTACATTATTCTCAGATCCTCGCTGTCCAACTCTTTTCCTCTCAATTTGCAATACCCTCTATTTCAGATATGTCCGATAAACAGCATTTACTTGATTTTTATTTAAATGATTATTTAATTGTCTCAAATCATCCATGTTGCAGAAAATAGAAATGTGCATAAATTAGGTCCCAAAGAAAATTGGTTGAGAAGTCGGTGCTGGCTGGTCTTCGCTTCTATGAATTCCACTCAATGTCTAAATTATGTAGATTCAGTCTTTTGCAATTTTCATGACCTACAAAGCTCCACCATTTCATCAAACCCTAACTTCCCAGAAGATTTCACGATTAACCTGCAGTGAAATCCATGCAGTCAATTTTCTACGATGGCTGTCTGCTCTTGGATTGCATTGAGGTCTCTGGGGAAAAGTAAAGACAAATACTTCTGCGAGCACCCAGCAGAAAAATCATACGGCAATGAAGGAATAACAATTTAAAACTTTTATATTGACCATGGAGAAAACAGGCTGTTTGACTAACTAGCAAAAATTCATTCAATCAACTAGCAAAAGTCTATTTGCTTGCCAAAATATGGAAGGCAGCACAATTAGGGACATGTTGGAGAACCCAACACAGCAGGAGTTTGGGCAGGAGTTCATGTGCTGACACCTACAGACATATATCCAAAACAGAGTTGGCAACCTGTGCTTATTGCATTAGCAACAGTTGCTTCCGTTCCCATGCTCACTGTGGATCAGATGTGAGGATGGGCAAAAAGTTAAACAAAGAATTAGCAGCTCTTCAGTCACAAAAAACCACATGTCGCTCCCAAGGCATAAGTTGGCCAAGGATTGGATTGATACAGGACAGAAAATCAGGAAAAATGGGTTAAATAATTAGGAGTTAAAACCTTTATGAGGCAGTAACAGTACTTCAAATATTCATACATTAAAATCTTAAAGAACTGCTGCACCAGCCAGCATATGTGGACAAATGCACGATACTCCATTACAATTATTTATACATAAATGGTGTTATCCTGCACTTTACCAACCGCAATTTGTGATGTTCCCAAACACAAATTAGCATTTTACCAACCAAAAGCAATTATGGAGCTTTGGCAGGCATGATGGCCCAGTGGTTAGCAGTGCTGTCTCACGATGCTGAGGGCCAGTGTTCGACCCCGGCCCGAGGTCACTGTCCATGTGGCGTTTGCACATCCTCCCAGTGTTTGTGTGGGTCTCACCTGACAATCCAAAGATGTGCAGACTAGGTGGATTGGCCACGCTAAATTGCTCCTCGATTGGGACAAAAAATTGGTCACTCCAAATTTATAGGGGGAAAAGCAATTACAGAATTTTTCAGAACCCGTCCACTGTATTATTTTATACTTCATGTTTTAATGTATGATTGAAGATTAGAAGTAAAAGTAATACTATGCTTTACTCTCAGAGCTGTTAGTTCATGCTGCAAGTATTGCAAGGGCAGCACCGTAGCACAAATGGTTAGCACTGTAGCTTCACAGCACCAGGGCCCCAGGTTTGATTCCCCGCTGGGTCACTGTCTGTGCGGAGTCTGCACAGTCCCCCCGTGTCTGCGTGGGTTTCCTCCGGGTGCTCCAGTTTCCATCCACAGTCCAAAGACATGCTGGTTAGGTGGATTGATCATGCTAAAGTGCCCTTAGTGACCAAAAAGGTTACGAGGGGTTATTAGATTACGGGGATAGGGTGGAAGTGAGGGCTTAAGTGGGTCGGTGCAGAACGATGGGCCAAAATGGCCTCCTTCTACACTGTATGTTCTATGTCTATATCCATTTTAACTGGCATCATCCCCTCCCGCACATATAGATTTTACTGCAAAATGTGCTTCTGTTATCTTGAACGTTATTTCATCCAATATATTCCAGCATTAGATTATGAATTTGGGTATTGAAACTAGAATCAGACCACCCTCTCAGTCCTTTTTCATGTAACCTCAGCTGTAGCACGAATGTCTTTCATGCCTGCTTGGGTGGTCTTCAAACAAAGGAGCAACAAATGTTTTACCAATATTGATCCACATGTGGATTAGTTTATCCAAAGGGTTGAGAACTACCAGTATTATTTCCACAAGATTCTGATAGGTAGAGTTTTGAACCAAACAATATGCATTTTTGTTTTATCCAAAACCTTTTCACTATGCAACCAAACAAGTATTAGTTAAATGAAGTCTTGTTCGCATATGGTATACGTTATCTCAGGAAATATAAACTAGATACATGGAATTTCAAAAGTGTAGTATCAGTTTTATGGACAGATACTGTGCAATCGGTTCACTGCAATGTTAAAATTGGTATGCTAGCAGTGAGATAAGATGGAGAGCCAGTTTAAAAAAGTTGAATTGCAACCTCTCAGATTAATGCAAAATAATTGGAGACACTTCAAAAACTCACAAATGTGCAACGGTCAGATAGATAGACAGACAGACAAATTTCTGGTAGACAAGGGAGTCAAAGGTTATGGGGGCAGATGGCAAAGTGAAGTTGAGACCACAACCATATCAGCCGTGGTCTTACTGAATAGCAGAGAACGCTCGAAGGGCTGAATGGCCTGGCCTAGTCCTGCTCCGAAGTCTTATGTTCCCATGTCAGCATTTATAGATTTCAAGTCAAAGCTCCCTTACAATAATATACCAATGTAAAATAGTGGATGATACATCAACGGCATAAGTCCATCAGCAATGCCTCCACTGCCTCTTCCTGATCCAATGGGAGGACCATCAAACACTTGAAGCCAGGTCAACAAGCACTCAGACAAAACTCCTGCAAAAAATCAACTTCAATGGACTGGACACTGTCTGGATGGCTGATAACATCTCCCCTGTCAAATCCTGTTTTTTCAGCTCATGAACAATCAATTGGTAGAAACCTGTCATACCGACCTGGGGTGGAGGGGGGTCCAGTTTTGTGGGTGGAGAAATCCTAAATTAATGTAAAAAATAAAGGATACTAGAGCATTTAGTGAATATAGTCACAGCTCACTTCTGCTTAATATCGGACTACTTGATTTGATGCCACCCAGATTAAGCTGTTATTGGAAATCAGGCAGACACCCCATGTCAAATACGTTCACCAGTTTACGAATCAACAAACTTACAAATACGCAGGCCCACATTCAGGTTTGTGCACGAACAATCAAAACATAAAAAATTTTCAGCTAAAAAACAAAACTACTCATTCACGTTGGCTAGACTACAATACAAATTGGGGAAAGCAGTGCACAGAGATTGTTTGAGCATCTCCTGGGACCTGATTACTATAATTAATACATGTAAAACTAATGTTACTTTGGGAGGATTTGAATTAACAAAGGCGACTTAATTAGTGAAACGCTGAAATTTTAAGATAAATTGGTTGCAGGAGGCCTTCATTCTCTAAATGTGAATCCAACTTTTCCCAGCACTCACACACCCAAGGCAAGAATACAGAAGAGAAGAGTTCATATCCAGGGTCAAGCCAGGATGGGGACTCGCGATTTTTGGGGTTGGGGTGGAGCCGGGACTGCAGGAGGCGAAAGAGGCCGGTGTGCTGGCCTTTGCGTCCCTAGTAGCCCGGCGAAGGATCTTGCTACAATGGAAGGATGCGAGGCCCCCAAGCGTGGAGACCTGGATCAATGACATGGCGGGTTTCATTAAGCTAGAGAAGGTCAAATTCGCCCTGAGAGGGTCGGTACAAGGGTTCTTTAGGCGGTGGCAGCCTTTTCTCGACTTTCTGGCTCAACGATAGGGTACGGGGACAGCAGCAGCAGCAACCCGGGGAGGGAAAAGGGGAGGGAAAAGGGGGGGGGGGGCGACAATGACTATGTTTGTTTATTTAATTTTAATATTTTTTAAGTTCTTTTGTTGTTCATTAGGGTTGGGAGGGTGGGGGGATGTGATACATGCGCCGATACGGTCTGGGGGTGTCACAGTTATTATGGGTTATTTTGTTGCATTTCATTGTTTGTCGTTATGTTTCATATTTTCTGTAAAAAATTCCAATAAAAATTATATAAAAAAAAAGAAGAGAAGAGTTCATTAGTTTTGTATTAAAGATGGCTTGTCAATAGTAAATTGGCCCTTCGTGTCCAACGATGTGTAGGGATCCGGATGGCCTCCTTCTCCACTGTAGGGGTGCCGAAACATCCTTTACACTTACAACACACATACACACATACCATGCCCTGTTAAGTGATAGAATTAAATAACCCTCTTAAACGCAATAGACAAAGTGATAGCCTATAATCCGCATATGTTTTATCACAGATCTACAAGAGCTTTATTTATGACAGATTTACATGCAAGTTAGCATCGGGTTTCGTAAAGCAAACACTTGCTCTGATAAAGCACAATGGAAACAATTTACATCGGCTTTGCTTGGCAACATGGTGTTGTGTCTGGATGACAAGCTACAAAAGAGAAATAATTTAACCACATATGTAAATACTTCAGTGGACTACCAAATTCAGAACTGCAACATCACCAAGTACAGTCTGAAAACTTTTAATGACTCTTCTGTCAACTTACTTCAGTGCAACTAAAAGCAAGTCACTTTATACACTGCAGCTAATATTCCTGATTCACCAGCCTTTACAACACAACTGCACGAGAACCAGTTTCAGCTTCAGTCCGGTCGGTGCAAAACCACATCTTTATTGAAACCCCCACCATAATCATAGGCCATTTCATTTTCTGTGTTTCCATTCAGGTCTTAAAAGAACTGATCATTTTTCTTTAATACATTTGCATTTTTGTCTCAGAAATTATCAAATCTGTGACAATAACTGCAAATGGGGATACAATAAATCACACAAGTTTATTGAAACCAGAAAGCACTGTGATCATATATAAAGCAAATAACACACAAGATAATTTGACTCCTCTCCCCCTCCACATGAATCAGACACTGATGGGGTAGAGGAGAAATTAAATTTGGAAAAAGAGAACCCAACCTAATCTGTTAAAACTGCAGCAGGTTTGGCGTTGGCAGAGTTATCCTCTGCGGGCAGCACAGTTTGTAATTATTTAAATAAGGATTTATGCCTTAGGTTTTGACATCAATTTGAACTTTAAGCTGCTGGCTGGATGTCCCACGGCTCAGGAAACGCAGCAGCTAAAGGGAGGTGGCAGCATTCAGCTGCACCAGGCAATTGCTTTTCGAGTATGGTTTTGCAGACCAGGAGGACGTGTGTTCCACCCTTCCACTTTCTCGGAAGCAAACCTGGTCATGTTCATCCAACAGTCCCCCACTTCCCCACAGTTATCCCCAATCGTCTCAATTGCCAACAGTCCTGGCTTCTGCCTACTGAAACCTTTTCCATCTCACAAGTCAGTCAGCTTGTCAATCTGGCAAGCTGCCAGATGGGAAATTGAATTTTAAAGTTCTAATAAGGTCCACTGTCAAATTTGACAGGACCTCTACAGTCCTGGCACTTCGGGGTTTCCTGGTCACTGACTGGCACATCCAATTCTTCCGGATTGGGGTCAGCTAATTTATTTGGAATTGTTACAGCAATGACTTGTTTCTGACAAACAAACCTTAAAGTCTGTTGACTAACTTAATTGTCATTGATTGCATGAAGGAACCATTCCAAGGTTACTGTAGCATAACACTGTTATTTACAGGAAAGGAACTAAATGAACAGATCTGAATTATGCAAATATGTACATTGTAATTCACTTGTGGTGATTGTGAATGACAAACACATCCTCAGTAAACGGGAGTCACTTCCAATATAAATCTCCAAGCTAGTGAAATATTTAGCTTAAATTTATAATGAAGCGGGCACATTAATTTACAGCATGGTTCTGTGATAATACTTACATATTGGAGTCAAATGATTGTATGTTAAAGCACCTATGACAGCACATAATTTAAGCTGATATTTTTGCAAGACAGAGGAAGACAAGGTTAGGAATACCTTAAAGTTATGGTGGTGGTGGGGCAGGAGGAGAAGAGAGAGAGAAGAGAAATACATGGCACAGAGATAGTTGAGGAGGAAAATCATAATCTTATGATGAAAACCAAGGTAAGCTCATCCTTGAGATGCAGCCCGAGTCCAACTTTGACCGTAAATGACTAAACCCATTTTGTCCCCATGTACATTCTCTCTAACCATATGTTTGCAGTGGTCTCTCTCTATACCCCACCTCCACAACCCACCATACTCACCCCACCCTGCACATCTCCACCCATGGTGTAAGCGAACTCTCACTTGCTAAAGCTGATTACATCTGTGTGAATTTCACAGGAAAAGACTGCCTTGTGTTGCTCTTGGCTGATTTAGAACTTATCTACCACCAACAACACCGAAGGCAGCCCTGAAAATTTAGAGATAACATAAGCTGTGATTGGAATAGAAATGCATTTTACAATGTCTTCTCTCCCCAAAACAGTCTTCCCCTCTCCGTTTAAATGTAAAAGAGGCCGTGGTACTTTTTCAAAAGCAGAACATGGGGTTCTCGCACTGTCCTGAACAAATTAGCTGTGGCATCTGTCTCTAAAGATCAACTACAGTTTAAAAGAAATTCATTGGCTGTGAAATGCACTGGAACAACTCGAGAATATGAGAAGTGCTTATCAGCAGGGTTACACACCAATGTTACAATACAAACACACGTTCTATTGGCTGGTTTAGCTCAGTGGGCCAGACAGCTGGTTTGTGATGCAGAACAAGGACAGCAGCGCGGTTCAATACCCGTACCAGCTTGCCCGAACAGACGCTGGAATGTGGCAAAGAGGGGCTTTTCACAGTAACTTCATACTTGTGACAATAAAAGGTTATTATTATTTAATCAAAAGTGTCCCGTGGAGTGCAGACCTTTGAAAGTTTAAATAATTTTATTGTTTTCATTTCCTTGTTTCTGCTATACAATGTCCTATAGCTGAGAAGACATGTAGCCAGACCTCCAGCAATGGGATTAGAAAGTGTGCCGGCAATAATAACTTCACACCTTTCACAATCTCAGGACGTCCCAAGGTATTTTCCAGACAACGAAGTACAACTCAGGTTGAAAGACCCATTCATTTAACTTGACTTCCACAAAGAAAGCACTCAGTCTGCACTTTTCTATGTTTCGCCTTTCTCTCTCCCAGGGATTTTGAACTCTGCACACAAACCAATGTCCTATAAAATTGTGATTTATCGTATTTACATCCAATGCATTGCTCTACTAGATCAGTGCCAATTTGGGGCAGAACAGAAATTGAGGAAAAATAATAAAGGAGATAGAGAGAGAGCGAGAGAGTGGGAGAGAGGGAGGGAGATCATTTCAGTAAACAGCCTGCAGATCCCTGTCTGTCAGATTAATGCTGAATATGACAGCCTTTTGCAAAAGTTGTCGTTCATCTCACAGCTTCCAGAAAAGTAAAAATTGACTGCCTGCTACAGACCTGGCTCTACCCATTACTTGCTTCATCTTTATCCCACTCAAATCCCATGTCCTACTTAAATTTACATACAATGGGCGAGATTCTCAGTTTGGGACACCATGTTTTCCCGCCAAAGGGGAATTGCAACCGGTTTACATTTCTCCCCCCCCTCATCCTCCCTTCAGGGACTCCCTTAATAGGGAGATGCCCACAGTGCTCCCCCCCCTAACTAAAAGGAACATCCACAGACACCCCTAACTAAAAAGGAACCCCGCCCACAGAGACCCTTAACTAAAGGGCAAGTCTGTGAATGCAATGCACTTACCTCTCTTTCATGTGGTTGATGTTTGTAAACATTGGGATTTCAGCATTTAAGAGTCACTCATCCATGAAGGGAGATGAATGAATCAAGATTACAGCTGTTTTCTGGAAGCTGTCAATCACAGCTCATTACCAGAAATGAATGAATCGGTTGTAGCTACAGGATCCGTGTCTCTGTAGCGCCTCTGGTTAACAGCCTACAAAACAGTATAAAGATGATTTCTTGAGGTAAGGTTTTGTTAATTGTGCTAATGCCAATAACGATCAAAGCTCATGCGTGTTACGTGCAGGGAAGTACTGGCAAATGAGAGAAGAAGTTGAAGATTTTGAAAGAGAATTGGTGGTTAAAAAATATTTCAGGTTGAGACCCCAGAGTCAGTTATTAAATTACAGCTGACTCCAAATTAAAAGACTACGCTGCTGTAGCTGACCTGTAATACCACATTTAAAAAACAGCAAAAGCCCATGATGCTGTCAGCATTCTGGTGTAGCATCTCCCAGGACTATCTAGTGTTGAATAAAACACGCAAATTTGTTCACGATAGCCTACATGTGTAATGTTGGATTTTTTCATTTTCGTAAAGGTGAAGACGGCACAAAGGATCTGGCTGAAGTCTGCACTTGATATGCACTTTGCCCAATGCTCCTTTGAACCCGATTCAGGTGAGATCATGAGGCCCAAGCTGGTTCCCCTTTCAGATTAAAGGTAAGCAAACGGTTGGCAAAAGTGGGTTCCGGGGAAAAAAAGAAAAACACTGATCTCCAGGATTCACTGCACAAATTCACCAAGGCTCCATCAACAGCATCTTCCAAACCAGCAACCTTGTGTTGCCTCGAAGGACAAGGAGGTATAGATGCATGAGAACAGCACCACCTTATATTTCCCCTTCAAATCACACACCATCCTGACTTGAAACTATATCGCTATTTCAAGATCCTGGAATTCTCTTCCTAATGGCATTGTGGGTATACCTACACCACATGGACTGCAGTGGTTCAAGGCAGCAGCTCACCACCAACTTCAAGGGCGATTAGAAATGGGCACAAAATGCTGTTCTAGCCAATGGCGTCCACATCCCATGAAAGAAAAATCAATGCCAAGGTGGTACGTAAATTTTCAGTCAAGACATTAGGTGGAGTATTTTGTGTTAGCAGCATCCTTTTCTGTAAGTTAACCCGTACATACCACAGTAACAGTGCCCCAAAAATCCTCCCCGAAGGATGGCCTTCAAGTTCCACTTGCCTTAGGGTGCACACGCAATATGGAGTTCAGCTGTTGATCAATAGCAAGAAGTAGTGCTGTAAAAGTGTTTTAAGTAATAACGTGGTAAAGTCCTTATCCCTGGGTCCAGTCCAGTGAAGAAGCACTTATTCAGTCATGAACAGGCCACCGTTCACATTTATGTAAGCCTCTTTGTGAAAAGGCTGCAAGGAAAGTGACATGGAGAGGGGAAGATTGTAAAGTACATCCAACCTGTCTTGAGACCTGTCTTACTCAGGATAACCAATACAAAGTGATAAAACTTTCTGACTAAGAAGCAGATTTTTAAAAATTTGTCTCTGACGGTACAGTAGCAGTGGTTCGCACTGTCGCTTCACAGCTCCAGGGTCCCAGGTTCGATTTCCGGCTTGGGTCACTGTCTGTGCGGAGTCTGCACATTCTCCCCGTGTCTGCGTGGGTTTGCTCTGGGTGCTCCGGTTTCCTCCCACAGTCCAAAGATGTGCAGGTTAGGTGGATTGGCCACGCTAAATTGGCATTCATGTTCAAAAAGGTTAGGTGGGGTTACTGGGTTAGGGTGGAGGTGTGGGCTTAGTGCTCTTTCCAAGGGCCGGTGGTAGCTCGATGGCTTAATGGCCTCCTTCTGCACTGTAAATTCGATGATTCTATGAATCAGAAGACCTCTACTTGCTTGTTTTTTATATGAATTTCTACCTTGAAGGTACACAAAGTAACTTTACCAGCGTACGGTACTTTTAAGAAGAACCATAGGATCCCTACAAAGCAGGAAGCCATTCAGCCCATCAAGTCTGCACCCACCCTCTGTAAGAGCACCCTACCTAGGGCCACTCCTCCGCCCTAGTATCCCAGTAATCGCATTCAACCCTGCAGAAGTTTGGATGGTGGGAGGAAACTGGAGGACCCAGAGGAAACCCAGAACATGCAAACTCCACAGTCAGTTCCCCAATGCTGGAATTAAACCAAAGTTCCTTGCGCTCTGAGACAGCAGTGCTAACCACTGCGCTATCCAGTCCAAAGATGTACAGTTATGTGCAGTCGTGGGAATGGGATGGGGAAGTGGGTCTGGGTGGGTTTCACTCCTCCTGCACTGTAGGGATTCTGTAAGAGTGTCAGAAAAACTGTGGCTACACTAACCATTGCAGGTAGAGCTAAGACTGTTATTGAAAGCTATGATCTTGACAGATCTTAGGAACTACTCTTAAGTAATCTTATCTATTTATAACCTCACACTCCGGTCAATGCTGTAGCTAATACTCAGCATCCATTAGTACCGATTTATGTTCCACGTTTGCTATCTATTCTGTCTATTAATAATTTGCTACTCAACTTCTAGTCGCCTCTGATTACATTTATGGATGTCTAGTAAGCATTTGTGTAACCAACTTTAAACAGATTTGTAAGCAATGAAGTGTTTAGTTCACGAGAATAGATTAACAAGCAACTTTAAAGAGAAACCGAAAGTCATTCATATACAAAAAAGGAAATCTTCATGTGGAAGACGAGGACTTGGCTAAAGTGCTGAATGAATATTTTGTATATATCTTTCCTAAAGGAGAGAACGCAGTGAATGTCAGAGTAGGGGAGATAAGAGACAAAATAGATGCTAAAGAGGGGGTACTTAAAGGGGTGCTCAACAAGCTAGGACATATCCCATCTGGGCTGAGTGATATTCCCTTTTCGAAGGAAGTAAGGATGTGAAGTACAGGATCTCTGGCCACAATCTTCCAATCGTCCCTACGTACAAACATTTTGCCAGAAGTCAAACATTACACCTGAAAATGAACTGAAAAATGAAAATCGCTTATTGTCACGAGTAGGCTTCAATGAAGTTACTGTGAAAAGCCCCTAGTAGCCACATTCCAGCGCCTGTTCGGGGAGGCTGGTACGGGAATCGAACCGTGCTGCTGGCCTGCTTGGTCTGCTTTAAAAGCCAGCGATTTAGCCCAGTGAGCCTTGGTTCAAAACGGGGGAAGAAAGAATTCAAGACCGTCAACTGACATTCGGAAAAATATGGTGTAACATTTGAAATCCAGCACATATTTATTAAAGGAAATAGTGTTTGACCAATTTGATTGAGTTCTTAGATGAAATAACTAAGAAGTTCAATTGTCATGTGGTTAAAGACCCTGGATAAGGACTACACAATAGATTGCTAGCAAGATTTTAATTTATAGGATCAAAGCCTGCATGGATATGAAATTGGCTAAGGGCAGAAAGCTATGATGAAGAGGCAAGTTCCAGTCTGGAGGGAGAAAAGCATGGGCTTTGGTATACAGCACATAATTTCAAAGTTTGCAAATGACATGAGACTCAAATGTAGTAAATAATAGTAACAGACTTCATGAGGTGATGGGTAGACTGGCAAAATAGACAGCTATATAACTGGTAATTTAACACTGTGAAATGTAAAGTGATTCATCTTGGGAGGAAGAGTAAGACAAGGCAATATACGTTAAAAAGTATGATTTTCAAACAGGTTCAGGAGCAGAGAAATCTTGTGGTATATGCACACAAGCCTTTGAAGGTTGCAGGACAGGTGGAGCAAGTTGTTAAAAAGATAAGTGCAATCCTTGATATTACAAGAGTATGAAAGCAAGGAAGTTATGCTAAACCTTTATAAAACACTGGTTAGGCCCAAAATAGAGTATTGTGGTCAATTTTGAGTACCAGACTTCAGGTATCGTGGTGCAATAAAGATTTATGAGAGTGGGTCTAGGAACGAAAGATTTCAAATACTTACGAGGCTAGCGAAAAAGGGGTTGTTCACATTAAATAAGAGAATTTTAATTTGATTGAGGTGTACAAAATCATGAATGGAGGTGCAGTGGTTAGCACTGCTGCCTCACGGTGACGAGGACCCGGGTTCGAACACGGTTCTGGGTCACTGTCCATGTGGAATGTGCTCATTCTTCCAGTGTCTGCATGGGTCTCACCCCCACAACCCAAAGATGCGCATGGTAGGTGAATTGGCCATACTAAATTGGCCCTTAATTGGAAAAAAATTGAGTACTCCAAATTTTAAAAAGAACGAAGGATTATGAAAGTAAATAATGAGAAACCGAAAAGGCTCAGAAACCAGATGACTCAGATTTACAGAAACTGACTGTAAAAAAAAAGTATGAGGGAATAAAAAATGCAGCGAGTTATGGTCTGGAAGCCACAGTCTGAAACGGCTGGTGCAAGGGAAGTGGATAAAAATACTTGAGTGGAAAATATGCAGGGCTATGGGAAAAGAGGTCTATTTGGATAGCTCTTTCACAGATACTGCACAGGCATGATAGACCAAATGTATCATTTTCTTCTTGGTTGGTGATATGTCAGAGAGTTAATGG
Organism: Scyliorhinus canicula; assembly: GCF_902713615.1. NCBI lineage: Eukaryota > Metazoa > Chordata > Chondrichthyes > Carcharhiniformes > Scyliorhinidae > Scyliorhinus > Scyliorhinus canicula. Next base: position 285,377,381 of record NC_052146.1, on the reverse strand, counting down.
AGGGCTCCATCTGAACAGATTAGTGAAAAACTAGGTGAGCCAAAACAGGCATAATTTATTCCAGTCTTTATTTCTTAATTTACAAGATGTGAGCGTCACTGGCTGGGCATTTATTGCCCTCCATTTCAGATGGAATTTAGGAGACAACCACATTGCTGTGGATCTGGAGTCACATACAGGTCCGAGCAGGTAAGGATGGCAGATTTCCTTCCCTATAGAATTTTAATAACAAGATTGGTTTTTAGAACTGATGATGGTTTCATGGTGACTAAAACAACTAGCTTTCAATTCCAGATCTTTTTTTTTAATTATAATTTAAATTCCATCAGTTGTCATCGTGGGCTTTAAACCCACATCCCTGGTTTACTCGGCCCAAGAGATTACCGCTACGCCACTATCTCCCCCACACTAGCTGGACTTAGCTATGTGAAATAGGGCGACTTCAATTGACCTCTATACCTTTATGTCAGTGGGGGAGGGGATGTTGGGGGGGAGGGGGAAAGAGAGAGAGAGAGAGAGAGAGAGAGAGAGAGAGATAGGTGCAAAATAAATGATCTAGAAATGTTCTATGTATTGGCCTATGAGAGAGTGCAGCATAGATTTATCAGAATGCTTCTTTCCCTAAAAGGACATTAGTGAACCAAATTATTTTTTTACAACAAGCAACAATGGGGTTTCTTTTAATTCCAGATTTTCACTGAATTCAAATGTCATCATCTGCCATGGTGGGATTTGAAACGATGTCCTCAGACCTTGCCCTGGCTCTCCAGGTTACTAGTCTAGTGACAATATCACCTCGCCACCCTGGAGTAAAACCCTAGATGCTTACTCAGTAAGGATTTAGCATTAGGAATTTTGTCTAGTGTCTCAGTATGTCTTCATAAGGATATGCATATCCAACTTTCTTACATTTTTTTGGAAAATATTCTTATTTAAAATGTTCAACATTTTTACAACAAAAAATGTACAACCATTCTTCCCCCCCCCCCCCCCCCAAATGCCACACCTTGATGGCAACCAGATCTCCAAAGTGTAAAATAAACAAACTCAAACTGTTGTGGAACTCATCTACCCCTCTCATAGCGAAATATCACCCTCTCCAAATACAGGGACTCCATTAGATCCCCTAGCCGCATGGGGGTGGGGCTCGCACACGAGGTTGAGACGTTGGCCCTCCACAGCACCTCGCACCATAATCCCTCCTTCAACGCCATCCCTAGCTCCTCCTTCCACTTGGCCTTAATCCCTTCCATGGACCCCTTAATCCCTTCCATGGACACCTTATCCTCTTCCATGATCCTACCGTAAATCGCCGAAACGACCCCACCCCCAGCCCCACCACCACCACTGGCAGCACCTCCTCCAGCAACAAAGGGAACGGTACCACCAAAAGTTCTGGAACACCTTTCTTGTGAAGTTCCCTGCACAAATCTGAAGCCCTCCTCCCACTGCAGCCCAAACTTCACCTCCAACTCCTTCAAGTTTGCACACTGCCCCTCCAAAGACAACTCAATCTCCTTCACCCCTCTCTCCTCCTACCCCCGGAACCTCAGATCCATCCTCCTTGGTTCCCGCTTTTCAGCATCACTCTCAAGGCTGCCCTCAACTTAAGTGCAGTTAAAATTGCCTCCAAATCTTTAGCGTGGCTACCACCACAGTACTACCAGAATACTTCCCCGGAGCGAACAGTAACGACATTGTTGCCAGCACCCGCAAACCCAACCTCTTACAGGAACCCGCCTCCATCCGCACATACAAACGAGACAAGCCTATCCACCCCTTTAAAAAAATGACTGGTAAAAAGACCGGCAGGCACTGAAACAAGAATCGTTGTAGAATGTTCATCCCGCACTGCCTGCACCCAGCCTGCCAGTGACAAGGGGGGGTAACCATCCCATTGCAACATGTCCTCGTTCACTCTCCCCACAAAACCCTTGAAATTGAGTTTATGAAGCCGTGTCCAGTCCTGCGCTACCTGCACCCCAAATACCTAAAATCAATTGTCACGACCCGGAATGGCAATCCTCCCACTCCCGCCCCGAAGAAGACACGACAAAATATTTGCTTTTCCCTAAATTCAATTTGTACCCCGAAAATGCCCAGAATCTCCTTAGCAACCCCATTATATCGCACACCGACAAGCTCGGGTCCCAGATGTACAACAGATCGTCCACATACAGAGGCGCCCTATGCTCTCTATCCCCTCACTATCCCCTTCCATAAGTTCAAACCCCTCAGTGCAATGGCCAAGGGCTCAATCACCAGTGCGAACAGAAAAGGGGGACATGGGGCATCCCAGCCTAGTTCCCTGAAACAGTGGAATGTACCGCAACTTCATATCGTTTGCCCGTACACATGCTGTCAGACCCTTTCACTCATCCACAAAGGTAGGCCCAGTACCAAATTTCTCCAGCACCGCAAACCGATAGCTCCTCTCCACCCTGTCAAATGCCTTCTCGGCTTCTAATGCCACCACCACCTCCAGCTCCCCTTCTTTCTGTTGAAGGAAGCACCACATAGCAGCCAACGCACATTCAATGGCAGCTACCTGCCCTTAAATGAGCCCTGCCTGATCCTATCCACCCACCTTTGGGAGGCACTCCTCCAACCTCACGCCAGCACTTTTGCCAATATTTTAGCATCCACATTCAGTAGAGAAATGGGCCTGTACGACCCACACTCTACTAGATCCTTCTCCTTTTTAAGTAACAGTGAGATGGATGCCTGCCCTATATTCTGCGGCAATACTCCCCGACCCATCACATCCTCAAATATTTCTACCATCAGCATGCCAACTTATTCTTGAATTTTAAGAAAATTCCATGGAAACCCATCCGGCCACGGCGCCTTACCCGACTGCATCTTCCCTATCGCTGCCTCCCAACCCCCCCCCCCCCCCCCGTTGGTTCCTCCAATCCCGCCCTCGCCTCCTCCCCCACCTCTGGGCACTCAAATTCCCTGGCCTTCTCAACATACGCCTAGATGACTCTCTTCGCTGCCTCAGCAGTCAGACCATCCTCTCCATAGATAGAAAATCAAACTTTGTCCACAACTCCTTCCTTCTCACCACAAGCCCAGGATCCGGGTCCTCCGCAATTCTCCCATCTATCTCCAAAATCTCCTCTATCAACCACTGCTGCTTCTCCTGTGCCTCCCTATCCACCTTTGCCTTGAATGAAATGGCCTCACACCTCACTACTGCCTTCAATGCCTCCCAGACCACCGATGGTGAAACCTCCCCATTCTGGTTAAATCCCACATGCTCCTCAATCACATTCCACATTTGAGTGTAAAAATTCAGTCTACCATCAAATCCTCCCCCTCACAATCATCCCATCATTCACACCTCCCTTTCCCATTCAGGCTCCAACGACCGCAGCCCCTTCCCCCACCTCGCTCCAATTCACTAACCAACATTGCTTTTGCTAGGGCAGCAGCACCTGCCAGAAACCCCTCCCTCATATCGAAAAAACACACCAACTCCAAAGCTCCCCACACCTACCCCCCCAACAAAGCAAGCCCCCAAACCCAACAAACCATAAATCCCAACTGTCCTCCCCAAACACCCCAGTCCAAACATCTTTTACACAAAACAGTTAATAATGACATAAAGGGGGAGAACAACAAAAAGGAAAAACACTTAGCCAAAAGCTATCAAAGTCCAAACTCAGTCCAGTCCCTGGCCTTCTGCCTTTACAAACGCCTCCATTTCTGCCGCCGTATCCAAGTAGTAGTCCATGCCATTGTGCGTGACCCTTAGCTTCGCCAGATAGACCACACCAAACCGCACATTTCATTGATACAACAACGCCTTAGCCCTACCGAAAGCCGCCCGGCTCCTCGCCAGCTCCATCATCAGATCCTGGTATATACATATACCAGTTGCCATCCCACTCCACTGCCCACTTCTGCTTCACCTTCTCCTTCTCCTGCAAAATTGTGAAAGCAGACAATCACAAGATTTTGGCGGTTCATTCGTTCTTGGTTTTGGCCCGAGTGACCGGTGGGCCCTGTCCAATTCGTAGTCATCAACTTCACAGACATCTTGGCAAAGTTCTCTGAAGGCCTCTGGCCCTCTAGCTCTTCAGGCACACCCACAATCCTCAAGTTCTGCCTTTGTGACCTGTTCTCCAGGTCCTTTACTTTGGCTCTCAGCCCTCTCTTGATCTCCGCCACCATCCGCAATTCCTCACCTATCGAGTTAAACTGGCTATTGTGCTGCGACACTGCCTCCTCCACCTCCTTCATCTTTTCTCCTCGCTCTCGCACTGCCGAAGTCTTCACCAATTTCCTTTCTCATTGGGGGCAAGAGTCTCACCCACCCACTCCTTAAGCGAGGTCATCATCTCCATCCAATGCCTTTCAAAATGTTTTGAGAACAGCCGCTCAAACTCCCTTGCCATCACTTCGGCTATCTTTTCCACTGTTCCGTGGCCCACCCGACGAGCTCGCTCCCATCATTTTTTCTCCCACTGAACTCCTCATCATGTTTGAAAGCAGATGTTCACACACTCCCTTTTTCCCTGGGTTCTTTTTTCCCGTGTTTGGCATCCTGGAAATGCCTCAGACCTTCCCACGACCTCCCACATCAAGAATGTTCCCCCAAAACTGGGTGTTAAGAGCCTAAAATGACAACTGTGGCAGGAGCCACCAAACATGCGACCTCCACCTACATGCCGCAGACAGAAGTCCCGTTTTTTTACAACATCTCGAGCTGGATTCTCCGGTCGCCGACACCAAAATCGGATTTGGCGACCGGCCGGAGAATCAGAGTTCCCAACCAAATTGGGGGTGGCGCCACTTGTGTGATGCTCCTCCAAAGGATGCTCCTCCAAAGTTACGTACTCTGGGACGTTGTCTGAGGCCCGCCCTCGATGCTCCGCTCACAACCGGCCAAGTTCCCGATGGCATGGGACACATGTGGTCTCACCCGTCGTGAACTCGGTGTGGCGGTTGCGGACTCAGTCCGGTGCTGCCAGTCGGGGGAGAGCCGATCCGCGGGCAGGGGGAAAACATTATTCGGGGCTGGGGACACTCTGGAGGGTTGATCTGGAGTGCGCAAACCGGCCGGGGGGTGGGGGGGTGGGGGGGACGATTTTGTGGGCTGTGCGCATGCGTGGCCGCAAACCCGACTTTTCTCCTGGGTGTATCGGCAGCTAGAGCCTGCTGTTCTACAATGCCATTCTGCTAGCACCCAGCAAAACAGGGAATCAGTGACCGTTTTACGTCATTTTATCTGCCGTAAAACACCATCGTTCCCACACTGGCGTGGGGAGATAGCTTCAGAATCAGCGAATCCAGTCCCTTACCTCCAATTATTGAAAATAATTTTTTTAATAAAATTAATCTATTTTTCACACATTTGAAAATAAAATGAGGTTTATTTAACTCTATGATACAAGTGGAATAGGTCAATCATGGCAAGTTTGGGGTTAGCACATTTCATCAAATCTAAAATCAGTGAAGTGACAAAAGATGAGCAGTGAGGATAAACGGAATTTATTGTTCTGGATGAAAATTAAATGAAGACCAGAAATTACCTGTCCATTAACAATAATATTTATTAGTGTCACAAGTAGGCTTACATTAACACTGCAATTAAGTTACTGAAAATCCCGTAGTCGCCACATTACGGCGCCTGTTCAGGTACACTGAAGGAGAATTCAGAATGTCTAATTCGCCTAACAAGCACGTCTTTTGGGAAATGTGGGAGGAAACTAGAGCACCTAGAGAAAACCCACACAGATACGGGGAGAACGTGTAGACTCCACACAGACAGTTGACCCAAGATGGGATTCGAACCCGGGACCCTGGTGCTGTGAAGCAACAGTGCTAACCACGGTTCTACCATGCCACCCAAATGCAGCACACATTCAGTTTACATTTTTCTTAAATTCAAACAGTTGACAAGATCACCTGAAATTGCTATTACAACACTAGACTGCTCTGAATAAAAAAGAAGAATCTGAGCACAATTACTCAGGCCATTTGCGGTCCAATTTGTTCTTTCCTTCCCTTCCTCAGAATTATAGGTGAATTGGCATTACTGTGAACCGTGATTAATGTCATCTTTGAATTTAGCACTTTACAGTCTTCTGGACTCATTGAGTTCAATGTCCGATTTTGTTTCCTTTTCTTTTCTAGTTCCATTCTTTCCTCTTCAAGTCAGTTGCTCTCGGCACATCTTGTTTGTTTGTTTTATTTCTTACCCCATCAGCATGCCCTTTAGCCCTGTAAGACTCGTCTGTCTTTCACCCTCATCACAGACCTTCCTTTGAGATAGAGAACCTAGTGGTTTAACGACAACAATCTCTCCCTCAACGTCAGCAAAACTAAGGAGCTGGTCATCGATTTCTGGAAGAAACATATTGTATGCACCCCTGTCTGCATCAATGGTGCCGAGGTGGAGATGGTTGACAGCTTCAAATTCCTAGGTGTGCACATCACCAACAATCTGTCCTGGTCCACCCATGTTGACGCTATGACCAAGAAAGCACAACAGCGCCTATATGTCCTCAAAAAACTAAGGAAATTTGGCATGTCCACATTGACTCTTATGAATTTTTACTGATACACCATAGAAAGCATCCTATTGGCTGCATCACAGCTTGCCCAAGACTGTAAAAAACTAGAGAGAGTTGTGAACACATCCCAGTCCATCACACGAACCCACCTCCCATCCATTGACTCTGTCTACACCTCCCACTGCCTTGGGGTAAGCGGGCAGCATAATCAAAGACCCTTTAGATTATTTTGTATTAATTCTTGGGATGCATTTATTGCCCATCCCCAAAGGCAGTTAAGAGTCAACCACATTGCTGTGGATCTGGAATAACATATAGGCCAGACCAGGCAAGGACGGCAGATCTCCCTCCTAAAGGACATTATCATAGAATCTCTAAAGTGCAGAAGGAGGCCATTCGGCCAATCACGTCTGCACCGACCCCTACAAAGAACACACTACCTCGGCCCATGCTCTGACCGTAGCCACGTAACCCAGTAACCCCACCTTACCTTTTAGGACACTACGGGGCAATTTACCTAACCTGCACATCTTTGGATTGTGGGAGGAAACCAGAGCCAACCCATGATATCACGGGGGAGAAAGTGCAAACTCCACACAGAAAGTCACCCAGAATTGAACCCGGGTCCCTGGCGCTGTGAGGCAACAGTGCTAACCACTGTGCCACCCTACTGAACCAGATGAGTTTTTACTACAATCGACAATGGTTTCATGTTCATCATTACAATTCCAGATTTTTATTGAATTCAAATTTTACCATCTGCCATGATGGGATTCAAACCCAGGTCTGCAGAGCAATACCCTGGTTCTCTGGATTCATAGTCCAGCAATAATGTCCCTACGCCACTGCCTTGTACATCAGGTTACAAGGAGTGAAGGGTCATATATGGAAGCTGACTTTTGCGTCAAAGAAATAATTAAAATCATAATACACAGGAGTGGAGATATAACTGCACAGTTTACACACTATGATGAAAAAAATTACATTGTGGAGCCCGTGATCTGAGTAACACTTGCTTGAGTATCGGAATGAGAAACATTCAGTGTAATTAAAGAGAGCTGTGAACAATGTAATGAAAGTGATGACTTTACCACCAGGGTTTAGTTACTTTTAATCTGGATAAATTTGAGAGTTAAATGCTTGTTTCCACATGATGTTCAGCACTTCAACTCCAAGGATCAAAGCATCTCGCCAATATACAATTACCCTCCGTACATCCGTCAAGACACCATCCTTTTTATTTAGTCAAAATCAATGGAAATTAATAAATAATTAAATATTCAGAAATTCTGCGGGCAATATTTATACCTGCTCCTCAGAAGAATGAACTATATATTATCCAGATGTAATAAAAGTTTTTTAGTGGTTTTATATTAGCTCCATTTAATGATTACTTTGACCAAAGGCTGTGGGAAGGTATTTCCTCTAAAGTGATCATTTTAAATGTATTACCCCATAATTTATTTTGGAACAAAACCAGGAATCGGAGTAGGCTATTCAGCCCCTCAAACCTATTCTGACATTTAATTAGATAATGGCTGCTCTAAGCCGCAACTCTAATCACACAACAAGCCCCATCCATATCCCTTAATAACCTTATCTATGAAAAGCTTTGATTGGTCTTGAAAAATGAAGTGACACAATATTCTCAGCTTTTTATGAGAGGGAATGTGAACATAGAACATAGAACAGTATAGCACAATGTTGTGCCAACCATTTATCCTAATCTAGGGTCAACCTAGCCTACACCTCTTCAATTTACTGCTGTCCATGTGCATGTCCAAGAGTCGCTTAAATGTCCCCAATGGCTCCGACTCCACCACCTCTGCTGGCAGTGCATTCCACGCACCCACCCCTCTCTGAAGAACCTGCGTCTGACTCTCCCTTATACCTTCCTCTAATCACCTTAAAATTATGTCCCCCTCGTGACAGCCATTTCCACCCTGGGGAACAGTCTCTGGCTATCCACTCTATCCATGCCTCGCATCACCTTGTACAACTCTCTTCCTTCTTCGCTCCAGTGAGAAAAGCACTAGCTCCCTGACCCTTTCTTCATAAGACATGACCTCCAGTCCAGGCAGCATCCTTGTAAATCTCCTCTCCAAAGCATCCACATCCTTCCTATAATGAGGCGCCCAGGACTGGACACAATATTCCAAGTGTGGTCTAACTAGGGTTTTATAAAGCTGCAGCAAAACCTCACGGCTCTTTAACTCAATTCCCCTGTTAATGAACGGCAACACACCATATGCCTTCTTAACAACCCTATCAACCTGGGTGGCAACTTTGAGGGATCTATGTACATGGACCCCAAGATCCCTCTGTTCTTCCACACTTCCAAGAATCCTGCCTTTAACCCTGTATTCAGCATTCAAATTCCACCTTCCAAAATGAATCACTTCACATTCATCTAGGTTGAAATCCATCTGCCACTTCTCAGCCCAGCTCTGCATCCTGTCAATGTCCTGTTGTAACCTGCAACAGCCCTTAACGCTATCTACAACTCCCCCAAACTTCGTGTCATCGGCAAATTTACTAACCCACCCTTCCACTTCTTCATCCAAGTCATTTATAAAAACCACAAAGAGCAGAGGTCCCAGAATAGATCCCTGCGGGACACCACTGGTCACCGACCTCAGGCGGAATACTTTCCATCCACTACCACTCGCTGTCTTCTTTCGGCCAGCCAATTCTGTATCCAGACAGCCAAATTTCCCATGCCCCCTAACTTTCTGAATGACCTACCATGGGAACCTTATCAAATGCTTTACTGAAATCCATATACACATCCACTGCCCGATCTTCATCAATTTCAGTCGGGGATTACTTTGGAAATATTGATCACAACTCCGTAAGTTTTAGAATACTCATGGACAAAGACAAGAGTGCTTCTAAAGGAAGAGTGTAAATTGCTTGGGGGGGGGTGTACACCAAAATTTGGCAGGAGCTGGGGAATGTGGATTGGGAGCAGCTGTTTGAAGGTAAATCCACATTTCATATGTGGGAGGCTTCTAAAGAGAGGTTGATTAGAGTGCAGGACAGACATGTCCCTGTGAAAATGAGGTATAGAAATGGCAAGATTAGGGATACATGGATGACAGGTGAAATTGTGAGACTAGCTAAGAGGAAAAAGGAAGCATACATAAGCTCAAGGTGACTGAAGACAGACGAAGCTTTGGAAGAATATCGGGAATGTAGGACCAATCTGAAATGAGGAATCAAGAGGGCTAAAAGGGGTCATGAAATATCTTTAGCAAACAGGGTGAAGGAAAATCCCAAAGTCTTTTATTCATATACAAGGAGCAAGAGGGTAACTAGAGAAAGGGTTGGCCCACTCAAGGACAAAGGAGGAAAGTTATGCGTGGAGTCAGAGAAAACGGGTGAGATTCTTAACGAGTACTTTGCATCGGTATACACCGAGGAGAGGGACATGAAGGATGTTGAGGTTAGGGATAGATGTTTGATTACTCTAGGTCAAGTCAGCAGAAGGAGGGAGGATGTGTTGGGTATTCTAAAGGGCATTCAGGTGGACAAGTCCCCAGGTTCAGATGGGATCTATCCCAGGTTACGGAGGGAAGTGAGAGAGGAAGTAGCTGGAGCCTTAACAGATATCTTTGCAGTATCCTTGAACACGGGTGAGGTCCAGGAGGACTGGAGAATTGCTAATGTTATCCCCTCGTTTAAGAAGGGTAGCAGGGATAATCCAGGTAATTGTTGACCGGTGAGCCTGACGTCAGTGGTAGGGATGCTGCTGGAAAAAATACTGAGGGATAGGATCTATTCCCATTTGGAAGAAAATGGACGCATAAGTGATAGGCAACATGGTTTTGTGCAGGGAAGGTCATGTCTTACCAACTTAATAGAATTATTTGAGGAAGTGACAAAGTTGATTAATGAGGGAAGGTCTGTAGATGTCATATACATGGTAAGGCATTTGATAAGGTTCCCCATGGTAGGCTGATGGAGAAAGTGAAGTCTCATGGGGTCCAGGGTGTACTAGCTAGATGGATAAAGAACTGACTGGGCAACAGGAGACAGAGTGGTAGTGGAAGGGAGTTTCTAAAAATGGAGAACTGTGACCAGTGGTGTTCCACAGGGATCCGTGTTGGGACCACTGTTGTTTGTGATATACATAAATGATCTGGAGGAAGGTCTTGGTGGTCTGATTAGCAAGTTTGCAGGTGACACTAAGATTGGTGGAGTAGCAGATAGTGAAGGGGACTGTCAAGAGAATACAGCAGAATATAGATACATTGGAGAGTTGGGCGGAGAAATGGCAGATGGAGTTCAATCCGGGCAAATGCGATGTGATGCATTTTGGAAGATCCAATTCAAGAGCGAACTATACGGTAAATGAAAAAGCCCTGGGGAAAATTGATGTACAGAGAGATCTGGGTGTTCAGGTCCATTGTACCCTGAAGGTGGCTGCGCAGGTCGATAGAGTGGTCAAAAATCATACGGCATGCTTTCCTTCATCGGAAGGGGTACTGAGTACAAGAGTTGGCAGGTCATGTTACAGTTGTATAAGACTTTGGTTCGGCCACATTTGGAATACTGCTTACAGTTCTGGTCGCCACATTACCAAAAGGATGTGGATGCTTTAGAGAAGGTGCAGAGGATGTTGCCTGGTATGGAGGGCGCTAGCTATGAAGAGAGATTGAGTAGATTAGGATTATTTTCATTAGAAAGGCGGAGGTTGAGGAGGGACCTCATGGAGCTCTACAAAATCATGAGAGGTATAGACAGGGTGGATAGCAAGAAGCTTTTTTCCAGAGTGGGGGCCTCAATTACTAGTGGTCATGAGTTCAAGGTGAGAGGGGAGAAGTTTACAGGAGAGATGCGTGGAAAGTTCTTTACGCAGAGGGTGGTGGGTGCCTGGAACGCATTGCCGGCGGAGGTGGTAGAGGCGGGCACGATAGCATCATTTAAGATGTATCTAGACAGATACATGAATGGGCAGGGAGCAGAGGGATACAGATCCTTAGAAAATAGGCGACAATTTTAGATAGAGGATCTGGATCAGCGCAGGCTTGGAGGGACGAAGGGCCTGTTCCTGTGCTGTAATTTTTCTTTGTTCTGTGTCTCGTCACATCCCCAAATAATTCAATGAGGTTTGTGAGGCATGACCTGCCCCTCACAAAGCCTTGCTGACTATCTTTAATCAAACATTGTTTTTCTAAATAATCATAAATCCTATCTCTCAGAATACTTTCCAATATTTTGCTCACCACAGACATAAGACTGATGGGTCTGTAATTCCAAGGGATTTCCCTATTCCCTTTTCTTGAACAGGGGAACAACATTCGCCTCCCTCCAATCATCCGGTACTACTCCAGTGGAGAGTGAGGACACAAAGATCATCGGCAACAGCGCAGCAATCTCCTCCCTCGCTTCCCGTAGTAACCTTGGGTATATCCCGTCAGGCCCAGGGAACTTATCTATCCTGATGCTTTTCAAAATTTCCAGCACATCCTCCTTCTTAATATCAACTTGTTTGAGTCTATTAACCTGGTTCACACTGTTCTCATGAGCAGCAAGGTCCCTCTCTCTCATAAATACTGAAGCAAAATATTCATTTAGGGCCTCTCCCATCTCTTCAGACTCTAGGCACAAGTTCTCTTCACTATCCCTGATCAGCCCTACTCGCACTCTGGTCATCCTCTTATTTCTTACATAAAAGTGTAGAATGCTCAATCCTTCCCGCCAGGGCTTTTTCATGCCTCCTTCTAGCTCACCTAAGTCCATTTTTGAATTCCTTCCTGGCTACCTTGTAACCCTCTCAAGCCGTGCCAGATCCTTGCTTCCTCAACCTTACGTAATCTTCTTTCTTCCTCTTGATTAGAAGCTCCACTTCTCTTGTCATCTAAGGCTCCTTCACCTTACCATTCCTTCATCATCTCAGTGGGACAAAACTATCCAGCACTCGCAGCAAGTGCTCCTTAAACAACCCCCACATTACTGTTGTGCATTTCACCAAGAACAACTGTTCCCACTTTATGCTCCTCCGCTCCTGTCTAATAGCAGTATAATTTCCCCTCCCCCAATTAAATACCTTTCCATACTGTCTGTTCCTATCCCTCTCCATGACTATGGTAAAGGTCAAGGAGTTGTGGTCACTGTCACCTAAATGCTTTCCCACCAAGACATCTGACACCTGGCCTGGTTTGTTGCTGAGCACCAAGTCCAATATGGCCTCCCCCATAGTCTGCCTATCTACATATTGAGTCAGGAAATCTTCCTGTACACACCTGACAAAAACTGCACCATCCAAACCATTTGCACTACGGAGGATCCAGTCAATATGAGGGAAGTTGAACTCTGTTACTTCTGCACTTTTCCAAGATCTGCCAACCAATCTGTTCCTCTATCTCTCTGTTGCTACTGGAGGGTCTATAGAAAATGCCCAATAAAATGACTGATCCTTTCTTGTTTCTGACTTCTACCCATACTGACTCAGTAGACAAACCCTCCTCAACTACCTCATTTTCTGCAGCTGTGATGCACTCCCTAATTAACAGTGCCATGCCCCTTCCTCTTTTACCTCCCTTCCTATTCTTCTTAAAACAGCTAAACCCTGAACATCTAACAACCATTCCTGCCCCTGTGAAATCCATTTCTCTGTAATGGCCACAACATCATAGTCCCAAGTACTGATCCATGCTCTTAAGTTCATCTCCCGTATTCCTGACACTCCTTGCATTGAAACAGACACACTTTAACCATTCCACTGAGTGCAACTTTGCCCTATCAACTGAATCCTTCCTCACAGACTTGCGGCATACTATTTCTACCTGGTTAACAGCTGCCCTATCCTCTGATCCACAGCTCTGGTTCCCAGCTCCCTGCCAAACTAGTTTCAACACTCCCGAAGAGCTCTAGCAAACCTCCCACCCAGGATATTGGTGCCCTCCAGTTTAGGTGCAATCCGTCCTTCATGTACAGGTCCCACCTTCCCCAGAAGATATCCCAATGATCCACAGATCTGAAGCCTTCCCTCCTTCACCAACCCTGTAGCCACGTGTTCAGCTGCACTCATTCTCTGTTCCTTGCCTCACTTGCACGTGGCACCGTTAGCAATGCTGAGATCACTACTCTGCTTGTCCTGCTCTTTAGCCTCCAAACTAATTCCCTAAAATCACTTCTTAGATCTTCATCCCTTTTCTTAGCTATGTTGTTGGTGCCTATGTGCACCACAACTTCTGGTTGTTCACCCTCCCCCTTAAGAATCCTGTAGACTCGATCAGAGATCTTCCTTGGCCCTGGCACCCGGGAGGCAACATACCTTCCAGGAGTCTCGTTTGCGACCACAGAATCTCCTATCCGTTCCCCTAACCATTGAGTCTCTTATCACTATTGCTTTTCTATTCTCCCCCTTCCCTTCGGAGCCACAGAGCCAGGCTCAGTACCAGAGACCTGGCCTCTAAGGCCTTCCCCCGGTAGGTCACCCCCCCTCAACAGCATCCAAAGCGGTGCATTTGTTTTGAAGGGCAACGGCCACGAGGGATCACTGTACTGTCTGCTCATTTCTTTTCCTTCCTCTGACTATCACCCAGCTACTCTTGTCCTGCACCTTGGGTGTGGCAACCTCCCTGTAACTTCTCTTTATCAGCCCTTCTGCCTCCCGGATGCTCTGAAGTTCATCCAGCTCCTGTTCCCTAACGCGGTCTCTGAGGAGTTGGAATTGGGTGCACTTCTCACAGGTGTAGTCAGCGGGGACACCGGTGGTATTCCTCACCACCCACAATTACAAGAGGAGCATTCCCTAGCCTCTATCCCCTCTGATCTGAATTCCCAAGGAGATTTAAATGGAAAAAAAACCAAAAGATTAAACACCCGTTTGGCCCTTATATTATATGTGTACTGTTACTACTCTCCCAAGTGAACCCTCTAAAATTGGTGATTCTACTAAATGATACAAAAAGATAGTTTGCTGCCCCAAAAAACAAAACAAACACAAAAAAATTTTTTAAAAACAAAACAAACAACTCTTACCTTACAGAATGTAGCTGCCCTGTGAACCAACTGGAACTCTGCCATCCGACTCACCGCTGCACTTTCTAAACTTCCTGCTCCCTTTGCGCTCTTTGAGGAAATTAAATGAAATAAGCACCTTTCACTCTCCTCACCTAACTCCCTCAGTCACCAAACTTCTCTATAGCACTCTAATGCACCCAAATTCAGCACTCTACTGCAAACAAAGTCAGCACTGTAAGATGGCTCACCTTTATACTGTCTGACTCTAGCCTCTGAAAACTGGCCTAATCCATTTAACTAATTAACCAGCTGCAAGTAGCTACAAGTAGCACCTCTGTCTAAAGCTGATTGAAAACTCACTTACTCTTGAAAACTTACCCTTACAGCCATCTGCTTCCTCAGTTGGTGGGCGAACATCCTACCAGACTTCTCCCCATGTTCATACATGAAACCCCTGGTTCGGCGCAGTTGCCTCACCACCTCCTCGGAGGTGACCAAGTTAAACTCCACCTGAAGCATCTGACGCTGCCCCAACAGTGCTTCATCCTGTGATTCCAGGTAACTGTCATCAACTGCAAAGATCGCCTCCACCGATCATGATTGCTCTTCTTGCTCCACTCTGAGCCTATGCACCCAGATCGAAATGAGATCTTCCCTAACCACAGCCTTCAGTGCCTCCCACAACACACCGACAGAGACCTCACCAGTGTCGTTCTCATCCATAGAATTAAGAATGACCCCTTCCAAACTCTCACATATTCCCTTATCCGCAAGGAAACCAACGTCCAATCTCCACTGAGGTCAAGAGGAGGACGATTGTTCCGCCCATAGGTTCACCCAGTGCGGGACGTAGTCAGACACCACAATCACCAAGTACTCTGCCCCAGAACTTAAGGAATCGACGACGTGTCTAAAAGAAGTATATTCGAGAATAACACCTGTGAATGTGAGAAAAGAAAGAAATCTCCCTCACCTTGGGCTTCCTAAAGCTCCACGGATCCATGCACCCCCTTCTCTCCCCCCACTTCTCCCCTCTCCATAAATTTCAACAGCTCCCCAGCCATCACCAACATCTTCCCAGACCTAGGGCTTAAAATCGGGCCAACTCCGGGTCCAGGGCATTGAAGACTCTCCCTCGGATAAGTCTGTGCGAATCTAGATCTGGGATCAGGGACAGAACCCACCTCACAAAGTCCACATTGTCCCAATTTGGGGCAGATATACTCCACAGTACCACTGGGGAGCCCTCTAATTGCCCACTCACCAACACATATCTACCACTCGGATCAGTAATGAACCTCTTCATTGAGAAAGACACCCTTCTACTTATTACCACGGCCACCCTTCTCGTCTTAATATCCAGTCCCGAGTGGTAAACCTGAACAGCCCACACCTTTCTCAGTCTTATATGGTCTGCCACCTTTAAATGAGTCTCCTGGAGAAACATCAAGTCCACCCCCAGGCTCTTAAGATGAGGAAATATGCACAACCTTTTAACAGGACCATTCAGGCCCCGAACATTCCAAGTTACCAATTGAGTAAGGGGGCACCTGCCTCCTCCCCTGACAATCAGCCATATTTTTGTTTGACCTAAACCCCCCCAGGTCTTATGGGGCCACTGCGAGGCTTCCACTGCTGTCGACTTCCACATCGTAGCACCCCAACAATACTCAAACGGTCAGCTATCCCATAAACACCCCTCCAATTTCCCTCCCTCAAGTTAAACCAAAAGAAAGAAATATAAAAAACCCTCCCCTCCTCGCCTACAGCTTGCCCAGCATCTGTGCCACATACTCCGATGGTTGTGAACCTTCCAACTCCTTCAGGCGACCCACTATCCGGACATTCAGCCGCCGCTCTGGGTTCTCCTGCTTGTCTACTCTATCCCGTACCTTTTTGAAGCTGCCGGCAATCAGGGAAAGTTCTGCTTCCATCACGGCCAGCCGTTCCTTGTGGCCAGCGATGGACTCCTCCATTTTTTGGAGCAAAGTGCCCTGGGACTCCAAACTTTGCTCAACCCTCTCCACTGCCGCTTTAATTAGGTCAATGGTCCTTTCCAGATCTTGAGGTTTCCATCCTCTGCTTCTGAAATTGATTAGTTATAAAGTCCACTAATTGTGCTATAGACCATTTCCGGGCCCGCCGCCATCACTCTTTCACCCGCGCCCTTCAGAGCCTCGCGGTCTGTCTGCTGCTTTTTTTCTCCCCCTTTGTTCTTCGTTGGATGCATATTGGACCACTCACAGTTTGCCGACCTTCACTGATTGGAATCTAGACTTCAGGATTGCGTTTGAAAGCCCGGTCCGGACTTTTAGATTGAAATAAATTTCCCCACACGGGAGCCACCAAGTCCATGACCGTCTACTGCCACCAGAAGCCAAATCTACTGGAGTTTTTGAGGACGAGACTAGTATAGATAAGGGTGAACCAGTGAATGTAGTGTAATTGGTTTTCTGAAAGCTTTTGATAAAGTCCCACAGAAGAGGTTAGTGTGTAAAATTGGCATGGGATTTGGGGTATTGGCATGGATTGAGAAATGGTTCGCAGACAGGGTACAAATAAATGGGTCTTTTTCGAAGTGGAAGGTAGTGACTAGCTGGGTCCTGCAGTGATCAGCACTGGGGCCTCAGCTATTCACAACATACATCAACGATATGGATGAGCAACCAAAAGTAATATTTCAAAGTTTGTTGACGACACAAACTGTGGTGGGAATAGGAGTGGTGAGGAGGATGTTAAGAAGCTTCAAGGTGATTTTGACAAGTTGAGTGCGTGAGCAAATACATGGAAGTTGCAGATAAAGATGAAGTTATCCACTTTGGATGGAAAAACACAGTATTATTTAAATGGAGATAGATTGGTAAATGTTGACGTACAAAAGACCTGGTGTCCTAGTAAACCAATCACTGAAAGCAAACATGTAGGTACAGCAAGCAGTTAGGAAGGCAAAAGACAAGAGTACAGGAGCACGGATATCTTACTAGAGCTGTACAGGGCCTTGGCGAGACCACACCTGGAGTAACGTGTGCAGTTTTGGTCTCCTTAGCTAAGAAAGGATATACTTGGCACAGAGGGAGTGCAGCGATGGTTCACCGGAGTGATCTCTGGGCTGGCAGGATTGCCATAGGAGGAGAGATTGATTGACTGGGCCTGTATTCACTGTAGTTTAGAAGAATGATAGAGGATCTAATTGAAATGCATAAAATTCTGACAGGGCTGAACAGCCGGGATGATGTTTCCACTGTCTCCTTGTGGTGTAGAACAAGCAGTCATAGTCTCGGGATTAGAGGTAGGCCATTTAGGACTGAGATGAGGAGAAACCTCTTTATTCAGAGGATGGTGGGCCTGTGGAATTCTCTACCACTATAAAGGTTGTGGCGACCAAATCACTGAATATATTTAAGGAGGAAATAAGATCATTTTGAGGCTCAAAAAGCATCAAGAGGTATGGGGAGAGTGCGGGAGTATGGTGTTGAAATAGAGGATCAACTATGATTGTACTGAATGGCGGAGCAGGCTCAAAGGCTGGAGCGGCCTACTCCTGTTCTTATATTCTATACTTCTATTAACAAAAACAGAAAATCCTAGAAACACTCAGGAGGTCTGGCAGCATCTGTGGAGTGAGAAAACAGAGTTAACATTTCAAGTCCGCTTGACTCTTCAGAAGAAGAAGAAGCAAACTGTTTTAAATCAAAGGAGGCTGATTGAATCTAGGCAGGTATTCACAGCAGACTGGAAGTCGTCCTTATATGGCTACACCAATGGAAGACAACTTGGGAATATGCTAGCCAACTAATAGTTGATCATGCACTCAAGTAACCAGAAAAGGATTGTGCACGAGCTTTCAAAAACTGTTCTGTATGTAAATTCCTGAAAACATCCCACACAGCAATGCTCAAGAAAGAGAGAGAAGATACATATCGACAGAGACTCCCAGTGAAACAAGCAGGAAGATTTCAAAGATCACTGCAAAGCAACATACAGCCATCTCAAATTGACCACCGGAGGGGTAACTGTATAATTTAATTGAAACTGTTTTGTCTAATATTCTTGAAAAAAATATTTGACTTAGTGGGGCTAGCATCAATCAAAGTTCTGTCTCCAACCTCAAAAAAAAACAGGTAAAATCACCTCTGAGACTATTACATCATTCCTGAGCTAAGATGCCCAGAACTGAACTCCGTACTCCAGATGGGGTCTGGCCAAAGATATGTATAACTGAAGCACAACGTCTCCCCTTTGTAGCTCAACCCACGAGATAATTGCCAAAATTCCATTAACCTTGTTCATTACTTTGGTACCTACACAAAACTGTAAATTAGAGCTGCGTAGCATTTTGAAGAATTCATTATTCAACTCAGCATGATACTTTATTTACAAAACATGCCACGTTAATACTTCTTGCAGTTGCTGTTTTGCACTTACACTTTATACTTACAGCTTTAAAATATATCCCTCAGACACTGAATCAGCTCAAGTATAAAAGTAGTCCAAGACTCTCTGCAATTGTTCCTAGATTTAGGAGTGTATTACTAAGGGAGAAATGAAAAGGCAGCAGAAAATGAATTGGAATAAACTCCAATTTCAGATTAAAAATTGATCTAAGTTAAGGAACTTAACATCTCCTTCCACTAAGGCATCAAATTTAAGATCAAATTGGATTAGTGTTAATCGTATAATAATTTTATTCAGGCATGGGCATTAATTGGAACTTTCACTTGAGTACATATAGAGAGATACATTCAAATTGTGGTGTGGTAGAGTTAAGAGTTGCAAGTTTAAAATGTTTCATTTTCTAAATAAGAATAAGACAGAGTACAAATTGACTAATATTCCATCCTTCGCTAACTGGCTTTGCAGAATTGATCAGACTGGCAGATCTACTTTTCATTCATGTTCAATCATACTTAAAATTAGTCCACATCAAAAATGTTTTAAAAAACCAGTCTTCTTAACAAGTTTACCATGCGCACAACTTAACATTTTATTCAATGTTTTGGAGCGCCACATGCAATTCAGCCCTTCAAGTTCAGGCACAGAAACCACAAGACCCAACATTCACATGCTTTCACTTGCCAGCTTTTAAAAAAAATAAATTTAGAGTGCCCAATTCATTTTTTCCAATTAAGGGGCAATTTAACATGGCCAATCCACATAGCTTGCACATCTTTTGGGTTATGGGGCAAAACCCACGCAAACACGGGGAGAATGTGCAAACTCCACACGGACAGTGACCCAGAGCTGGGATCGAACATGGGACCTCGGCGTCGTGAGGCAGCAGGGCTAACCCACTGCGCCACCGTGCTGCCCTACTTGCCAGCTTTAATAAATGTCTATCCAAATTATGTTTTCAATCAGATCTTATTGTAAACAGTACAAGCATCTGAGCTTTGCCTGACAAATATGTTTTTGTCCCTCCTCAATTGCAATTTTCTCTTCACATCCTAATTTTTAAGTCACGTTGTTTTAGGGAGTCGAAAAGGTTCAAGAGCAGATTTGAAGAAGATTTTCAAAATTATGAGGTATTGAGATGGTAAATTGGAAAGAAGGATGCCCACTGGTTGGTAATAAAAGGCATACCGCCGCTCCCAAAAGAGGGACTATTATAATATACATAAAAGGAGGTTTTACCAGAGACAGGAGTTTGGGAGAGTGGTGCAGGAAATGGCTGATGCAATTCAATGTGAGGTCTTGCACTTTGGAAAAAAGAATCCAAGCATAGACTACTTTCTAAACGGTGAGAAAATTCATAATGCCAAAGTACAAAGGGATCTGGGCGTGCTAGTCGAGGATTCCCTAAAGGTAAACATGCAGGTTAAATCCGTGATTAAGAAAGCGAATGCAATGTTGTCATTTATCTCAAGAGGGTTGGAATATAAAAGCAGCGATGTGCTACTGAGCCTTTATAAGGCTCTGGTTAGGCCCCATTTGGAGTACTGTGTCCAGTTTTGGGCCCCACATCTCAGGAAGGACATACTGGCACTGGAGCGTGTCCAGCGGAGATTCACACGGATGATCCCTGGAATGGCGGGTCTAACATATGAGGAACGGCTGAGGATCCTGGGATTGTATTCATTGGAGTTTAGAAGGTTAAGGGAAGATCTAATAGAAACTTACAAGATAATACATGGCTTAGAAAGGGTGGACGCAAAGAAACTGTTTCCGTTAGGCGAGGAGACGAGGACCCGTGGGCACAGCCTTAGAATTAGAGGGGGTAAATTCAGAACAGAAATGCGGAGACATTTCTTCAGCCAGAGAGTGGTGGGCCTGTGGAATTCATTGCCGCGGAGTGCAGTGGAGGCCGGGACGCTAAATGGCTTCAAGGCAGAGATAGATAAATTCTTGATGTCGCGAGGAATTAAGGGCTACGGGGAGAATGCTGGTAGGTGGAGTTGAAATGCCCATCAGCCATGATTGAATGGCAGAGTGGACTCGATGGGCCGAATGGCCTTACTTCCACTCCTATGTCTTATGGAAAACAGATCCATAATAGCTTTTAACAAGAAAAAATATTTTTTAGTAAATCTACGAAATTGGGACAAGTTGGGTAACGTTTATGGGAGCTGGCACAGGCATGATGGACTGGATGGCTTCCTTATGCACTGTAAAATTCTAAAAGGGGCAGTGAGTGTAATTCAAGGTCAGCTGGGCCCATTGGCATTCTTTGCAAATGACAAACCTTTCAAACAGATGAGTCACTTGAATTAGTACATTTTCAGAAGAGCATGACAGTAAATTATTCCCACGCTGTAATGTAAGGCAAAGTGTGATGTTATCATTTCCAAACACATTAAAGAAGCAAACTAATGAAAAGTTGCACCACTTAACATTTTTCACAATTGTACAAGTAATTAATGAGTAGCACTTTTATTATACTCAACTATCAAATGTCAATAAAATGTACAATCAGGAATTGAAAGAATAAATGGATTATGTAGCCCTACATCAAAAGTGGGGCTAATGACACCACGCTTGTTCAGTCTGCCTGAGATTATTTTCCCATTGGTCATCAATAATCTCAAACTCTCCAATGTAGCCATGTTTCATTGTTACAGTCAGGAATCTGTCATTTTGAAGCTTGGCCAGATGCAAAACTGGCATTTTGTTCATTTCTCTGCATTGTTGATGCTTGTAAGGGCATCGGCAAGAACATTTATGGGCACCAGGTGCTGCTCCCTCAATGTGGCAAAAGAGGAGTTAATGCCTGAATTAGTTTATTTTTCAGTAAAATTACGTCAAAAGTGGTTTGGTCAAACCCCATACTTTCCAAAGAAATATTGAAGGAATGACTTGTGGGAAATGAATTAAATATGCTGTTATGAACTAGCAAAAACATAATCTCAATACAAAAATAATGATGCAGCAACTCACTTGTAATATAAATATCATTGCAATTGATGACAGGATTCTAAAACCTGTAGCTTCTATTGGATTCCAACTGCTTTGACTGACTATCCTTCAGCAGACAATAAACCCAATTTCAAAAAGAACTAATGGTTCCAATCTAGTTCAATAGAATGGCAATCAACAAGTTTATTTCACTTTGTTTCTGTGCTTTTAAAAAGTTTAAATTTTATGTCTACTAGACCAGGAATTCTCAAGAAGGTTTCAAGGGTCTGCAAAAAGAGAATGTGTAGAAAGATTGTTGCGATAATAGACCAGATTACGTACATCAAATCAGATGACAAAATTGTATATTCGCGTTTTCTTAGCATTTCTAATTTCTCCTTCATTCCACCCTATGTCCCCCACCCCACTGCCCTTCTCCAAATTGAGTTACTGTACCATTTGGGAATGAGAATGTGTCCAGTACCATATTTATATATACATTTTTTGCTATGGTACAAAGAACTTGCGATTAGAAGGGTAATTATATGCGACGTCTGTCAGTCGGAGTGTGAAGAGAGAAAGTCTCAGTCCAAAGGAAATGCTTTGGAGGACATCAGTCAAGCTGCACATAAACAAAAAAACTAAGCTTCATACACACATAAATTACTTGTGCTGCATTTCAGAGGGTTCGTAGAATTTTTATAGCGCAGGAAGTAGGACCTCAAAAAGGAAAAGAAAATTGTTCAGAACCCCTGCACTTAACATGCAAGTTAGGTAAAAAACAGGAGATGCACATTTGATTTCTCAGACTAAACATTAAAAGTAGGTTTGATTAACATCTGTCCTTCTGAACTCTCAGACTTGTGTATGAATCCAAGAGTCATGGGCTGTAAGCCTCCTCTCTCACTTCTAGCTACACAAACCTTCAATGAGTTAAGACAGCATGCCATGTCTTGGCAACTGTAGGCACAAGAATTAGGAGCAGGCCATTCGGCCCATCAAGCGAGCTCTGCCATTCAATCAGATCGTGGTTGATCAGACTGTGGCCTCAACTCTACTTCCCTATACGCCTCCCATATTCCCTTGGCGATCAAAAATCTTAACTCACTCAGCCTTGAATATATTCAATGATCCAGTTTTCACTGCTCTCTGGGGAAGTGGATTTCACAGATTAACAAACCTCATAAGAGATTTCTCCATCTTGAATGAAGATTCCTAATTCCACTAGTTCTAGCCTTCCCTACAAGAGAAACATCCTCTCAGCATCCAACAGGTCATGCCCCTTCAGGATCTTATATGTTTCAATAAGGTCACCCCTCATTCTTCTAAACTCCAGTGGGTATTGATCCAACCTGCTCAACCTTTCCTCATAAGATAATCCCTTCAACCCAGGAATCAGACGAGTGATGCAATTATATTTTTTCTTAATATGACCAAAACTTACACAGTACTCCAGATATGGCCTCTCCAAGCCCTTGTACAGCTCAACAATATTTCATTTGGAATAAACGGCAACATTCCATTTGCCTTTAATCACTTGCTGCGCCTGCATACTAACTTTCTGTGACTCATGCACCAGAATAGCTAGATTCCCCTGTACCATACAGTTCTGCAATCTCTCTCCATTCAAAAAGTATCCCGTTTTTCAATTCTTCCTGCCAAAATGCACAAGTTCATATTTTTCCAACATTATATTCCACCTGCCAAATGTTTCCTCACTCACCTTAGCTATTTGTATCAATTTGTAGACATTTTGGGAATAGTTTTCCACGTGCACGCGTGGCATGTTTCATTGTGGTGCAGGCACCCACCAGTGGGTGGTGGCAGGTTTCCTGTTCTCTGCAATCCCAGCTCCCAGGAAACCCAGAGCAGGGGTTTGCCATCGGCAGGCCTGGAAGATCACGCCAGCAAGAATGGCCAGAAAATTCCAGCTCTTGTGTTTCTTGGCAACTTGCTTTATTTCAAATCTACCTATCTTTGTGACATCAGCAAATTTAGTTCCCATACATTCAGTCCTGACATCCTAGTCATTGATATAGACTGAACAGAGGCCGCAGCATTGAGTCCAGTTTTACTCCACAATAATAGCTTGCCAACATGAAAATGACCCTTTACCCCTACTTCCACTTCCTGTTATCTAACTAATCCTCTATCCATGATCACATCGCACCTCCAACACCATGAGCTCTTATTTTGTGGTAACCTTTGATGTGGCGCCTACTTAAATGCTTTTTGTAAATCCAAGTACACCGCATCTGCAGGTTCCCCTTTATCCACCTTGCTTGTTCCTCAAAGAACTAAAATTAGTCAAAAATGATTTCCTTTTCACAAAATTGATTACATCATTGACGGTAGATCAGAAAAATAGAAGTGTAGGAGCTGGTGGGGAAATGGAACCTCCCCCCTGGGAACGCTTTTAGGTATATGCAGGTCAGGGACTTTGTTAAGAGGCAGGTGGAGGAGTTTCCGCGGCTGCCGCCAAGGGGGGGTGCAGGACAGGGTGCTTTCGGGGACGTGGGTCGGGGAAGGGAGGATCTCAGCTATCTACCAGCTGATGCAGGAGGAGGAGGAGGCCTCAGTAGATGAGCTCAAAGCGAAATGGGAGGAAGAGCTAGGGGAAGAGAACCCTAATCCTCAAGAGATTGAGGATGGGACATGGTCGGACGCCCTGGAGAGGGTGAACTCTTCCTCCTCTTGCGCACGGCTCAGCCTAATTCAGCTGAAGGTGCTGCACAGGGCTCACATGATGGGAGCAAGGATGAGCCAGTTTTTCGGAGGGGAAAACAGGTGTGGGAGGTGTTCGGATGGCCCGGCAAACCACACCCATATGTTTTGGGTATGTCCGGCTCTGGAGGGGTATTGGAAGGGGGTGGCGGGGATTTTGTCGGAAGTGGTTGGGTCTAGGGTCAGGCCGGGCTGGGGCCTCGCGATCTCTGGGGTAGCTTCGGAGCCGGGAGTGCAGGAGGCGAGAGAGGCCGGCATTCTGGCCTTTGCGTCTCTAGTAGCCCGGCGCAGGATTCTGTTACAGTGGAGGGATACGCGGCCCCCGAGTTCGGAGACCTGGGTCAACGACATGGCTGGGTTCATCAAGTTGGAGAGGATGAAATTTACCCTGAGGGGGTCGGTACAGGGGTTCTTTCGGCGGTGGCAGCCCTTTTTCGATTTTCTGGCGAAGGGGTAGAGTGGTCAGTCTCTGCAGCAACCGGGGGGAGGGGGGGGGGGTTTGTTTGGTGATGGTTTGGCGGGGGGGAGGGGGTTTTGCAGCAGTGGGTTTGTTATGTTATTTTCTTCTTTCTTGTATTGATATTTGTTATTATTTATTTTGGGGGGGGGGAAAAGAGTTCTTTTCTTGTTTTGGCGTGGAAACACGCCTTGTTTGTTTTAAATTGCGGGGAGAAAATTTGTTATTGTTATTAAAAAATGTGAATAAAAATTATTTTTTTTTTAAGAAAAGAAAAATAGAAGTGGTAGATTGATGAAGTTGGGAATTACTCTTCAGATGCAAATTTTAGAATGCAAGGAACTTATAGTAGCATGTTATAACCAGTCTTTCAGGATAACGCATTGAAATCCAAAAACACAGAAACATTGTATTCCTTTACACAGTTTTATGTAGCAAGCACCAGGCTGCAGCAAGCATGCCACCTCTTACATAGGTAAGCAGAGTTAATTACATATTGGAATTCTTCTGCTGAAATGACAATTTAATATTTGGTGAATCCACCCTCAACTATATTGGAAATGATTCCACAACTGAAATAATGTTTGCACAAAGGTGCTGAAATAACAAACTTTTAATTGTGAGGAAGCTACAGGTGAAACAGAGAATAATGTCCAAAGAGCCATGATTGGGAAAGTTACACTTACAGTCAGGCTGAAACTCAATTCAGCTCACCCAACAAAGTAGGTGAAATAGCGGCCACGATCCAATGGCCACGCGGTCCCCAAAAATCAGCTCGCTGCGGCCGATTATAGCTACTGACAAAGGAGACCCCACTCTCGGGATCTACCTGGATTGCAAAGCCTCACGGGATTTAACGCAATCTCGTGAGACGTTGCAATGTCACTTAGTAGCAAATCTGCATATTCGAGCAATACAGCTAGTCTCATTCTAATATACAATTTCCTGAGGTACACAAAGCATTGGGAACTATCCCCATCGTCTCGGTGTCCTAGGGCTAGGGCTGTTGAGCACTGGTCCCCACAAACGGGGACCAGACAGAACGGCACTCATGGGGGTCTTTCAGTGGACCGGAGGTGCAGCCCCTTTGGGCAGGGTGGTATCTTGGCACAGCCAATGTGGCAGAGCTCCACGGTGTAGAAAACGGCCTGGACCGCGCGTTCCACACTGAGGTCCCCTATTTAATGCGAGTGGCGTTGTATAGCCAAGTGTTTCTCGGCGCTGTGGCTAAAAGTGCTCACTATGAGACTTTGTTCCCTAATCTTTTAGTTGAATCACGTCCAAACATACCCTTCTAGTCAAACTAAGTGGCCAATCCATTACTTTAATGTATACTTGCAGAGAAATGTTAAAGTAGTAAAAGCAAAGCATGCAACCAAAACATGCATTTCTTGACGAACAGAAAAACAGGGTTGTAATGTTAAATTTATTGGGAACTTTGATCAGATCACACTGGGAATTGTGTGTGAAGGTCTCCATACTACAAAAGAAGCATATTGAAACACTAGAGAAAGTGCAGGCTAGATTAACAAAGATTTTATCAAAATTGAGGCGCAGCAACCATTGGGGAAAAAGTGGGCTGGACCCTTTGCTGGTAAAGAGAAGGTACAATAGAGATTATCTAAATTATGAAGGGATTAAATAGAGTGAATATGGAGAAATTGTTTCCACTTGTGGGTCCGGCCAGAACAAGGAAAACAAAATGTAGCTACTAACAGATCAAATAATTAATTTATGAGAGATTGCTTTACACACACTGCCACGTGAAGTGATTAAAAGATAGATTTATTGATGGTAATTTTAATCTAACTCATGAGACAAGAAACTCACAAATCAGACAGAATGTAGGATTTAGACCTCACCCATTTATATTAATAGAGAGTAAAATTGGGGTAGGATGTAAAACTAGAATTGCACCCAGTCCAGTTAGTTAATGGAAAGGTTCAACATTTCCCCCAATGTATTTGAGAAGGGTCTTGATGCTTACATGAGGGAATAGGTTTCAGAGAGACATAATAAGTACAGTTGGAAGAAAAAACCATCTGATGTCTTCCCCTGTAAATTTCATTTAATTCTGTGTAGAATGCTCCCAACCATGCCATCACTGACAAAATGTCGACCTTAAAAAAAAATTAGCACAGTGCGCCACTATATAGTTTTAAAAAGTCAACAAACCAAGCTTTCATTCAACAAACCGGAATGAAATTTAACCATTTATCCCACTTGAAGAGACCACGTTTCATAAAATTAAACATACCAAAAATACACCAAAAATACACTGAGCACAGAGTACCTCCTAAATCCCAAGTGCAAGGGCCTTAATATTGTTTTAATTATTAACTCAGATTTTAATGACTGATGTTTTCATACACAACAGGAAAAGACTTCACTGGAATACTTTTAAATTACAATACATGTACAGATTTTTCAAATATATAATCCATTATACACTTCAAAAGGAATTGAGCACCAACAGGATTTACGTATTTTTGCACTAATACAGTGCATTATATAATACTCTGGTAATTTTAAATTTCTCAGGGATGCTGTATTAAAGAATAACTACAATGGATTCTTTGTATTCACGATAATCAATTACATAATAACCAGCATTTTATGCATACTTGTTGAAGCAGTTGACCCAGCAAAAAGTTAGTTTGTAAGAGATTGTTGTGCAGTTGCCAGCTTGCACAGAATTCAATAATCTAAGATGTAAAGACCACCGCACTGTTTTACACAAAAGTCTATATTTGTCTTGGTCCTCCAAAACCACATTAAAATTTCTAAAGATTTCACAAAAGTGGCACACTATTAAATGCAAATATGTAAACTTCCCAGGCGCAAGAGTAATGAGTATTGCAGACTTATAAATTAGCAATGTAAAATGTAGTAACCAACCATTTGTATTGTTTTACTAACTGGCTAAGTTAAGAAGCAAGCCCAAAACATAATACACAATAACAATGCAGTATGCCTCTGACATTAGATTAAATGGCTAGGTAATGGATGGCGATTTAAGAAACATGTTTTCAGCTCCTGTGGCTGACTACAACCATTCTGAACCTTGTGTGTGACAGGTCGCTGCTACCAATGTTTGGGGAGGGGCACGCCACATTGTTGTGAAACTAACTGATCAGGAAACTATGAAGATAACATTGCAACCATGTCCTGACAGGTCGCTTCTCTCGCGTTATAACCATATAAAAAGAACCGTTATATCTGCGAGCCGTTTCAATATGATTCAAGCAGGTTTCGTAGTTCAGTTTTTCAACTTTTAAGAAACTTTGGCAGCATTATTTTTTATAGTCTTTCTCTCCCCCCCAATTTGATAGACCTCTGACCACCCTCCCCTTCCCAAAAAAAACCTTCTCTCTAGTTAAAGTGATAAATGTTGGACCATATCTTTTTTTTTAATGAATTACTGTACCTTTTGGTCCACGATGGAGCAGACGAGGTCTTTGACGGCGGAGAGGGAGATGTCCTGTGCCTCGATGGTAACCGGTTCCCGAGTGAGGCCGATCTGGAGGAGGAAGGAGACGCCGTTGAAGGATCCCCGGGAATTGGTGGGACTCGGCGCGCTGAGGCTGCCGTTGGAAAGGCGGCCACAGAGCCCGGTGGCGGGCGGGGACAGCGATGGGGTCGGCGATGAGGCGGGCAGCGGCAACACCGACGGCAACAATCTCTGCGACACGGGAGGAGACGAGTTGCTGCCGCTGTTGGCTGACATCTGGCTCCCTGGGCGATAAATTTCAACGTGGAAACTTCCAGCCTTCCAAAACCAACATAAAAAAATGCAAGCAAAAACAAAAAACAATAGTCCAAAAATAAAAACCACCGTGTCGTCTGTCTGTTCAGACAATCAAAGAAATTGCACGCAGGCGGGATCGCATGTGCTGACAACTTTGTTCATCAGCAGCCTGTTGAAGTCCCACTCATTTTTCCCCCTCTCTGCTTTTCTCCTCTCGCCTTCTCTCTCTCTGTTCTGTAGTTTCAATCCGCCGTCGCCAGACGCTCAATCCGTCACCGGAAATACTCTGCAAAAGAAGAGAAGGGGGTGGAGAAAGAGAAAGACTCGATGAAAAGATGATGTTTTAGTTTATTGCCAACGTGCACATTAATATCAACAACCCCTTCCGCCCCGATGATGTGCAAACATTTAGGACGCATGCAATCATCCAGTGGGGGACGATTTTCATGCTTTCTGTGGATGTTGTTAGCACAAGAGAGAACGAGTTTTCCACTCAAAAGCGCAAAACCACCAACTTTAAAACAACTAAGACCAGCTACAACCCCTTACTTTTCCA
Source organism: Scyliorhinus canicula (assembly GCF_902713615.1). Taxonomy (NCBI): domain Eukaryota; kingdom Metazoa; phylum Chordata; class Chondrichthyes; order Carcharhiniformes; family Scyliorhinidae; genus Scyliorhinus; species Scyliorhinus canicula. The sequence continues at coordinate 285,348,069 of NC_052146.1, read as the reverse complement.
TTGTGACCGAGTCCTCTGTATTTCCATTTCCCGGTAAAGTGATAAAAACCGGGGGGAGGAAGAGAAACAAACTGCACAACTTAGGTGAAGGGCTTTCAATGGACCGGATGGTCTCCGAAATCTTTAATATCCGTTCATCTCCAATCACATCACTACACTCGTCTCATTTTTTTTTTTGCGTTTTCGGTGTTTCTTTAAAATCCGGAAGAGACCGGAGACATTTAGCGCCAAATAGACATAATCGCAAAATAAATGATAATAATAGTTACCAAAGCAGAGCGCCTGATACAAAAACAGCTGCTTTCAACTGAAGGTCCATAACAGCGTTACTGGTAGGCAAGTGGAGGTTACTACATCCGCTGCACAATGTACTGGAGCTGTGATGTTACTTTTAATCTGTATTCTGACTGACAAACCGGCGTGCGATCCCCAGTTTGCACCTCAACTTGCGGATTTCGACCCATATGTATCCATCGGTGGACGTACTTTGATCACGTGGCTTGCAAAGCGCCTCTGAGGTGATCCTACTGCCAAACAAGCTTCTACCACAAAATACATTGTGCATTTAGAATTTCATAAGCTGGATGTTCCCTGACACAAACCTTCAGTAAGCGGCGCAGTTACCCCACAATCAGAAGACGTGTACAAGGTAATGAATGCCATATTTTAAAAGTCACTTATATTAGTATTAGACCTTTATATAGAGTATTGCAAATCCTCGAACAGGATACGAAATGGGATGAAGTCAGATTGGATAGGTTCAGTTAAACAACTAATGCCAGCAACACGTGGATTGTGACCAATTCCTCATATCGGAGCTGTACTTTCTACGATTCTACAAAACTGGATCAAAGTTATTAAGGGCTCTAATTTTGACGTTGGCAATAATAAAACAACAAGAAATTACTATTTAAGAAATTATGTTTGCACACAAAAAGTCACAGGCTAGTGTTGTTATTGGTGGTGAGGAAGGACATCAACATTACAACATAAGTCATAAAAAAACGTTCTGGTTCTGCCAGTTCTCAAAAAAAGATTTGGTCATCATTTTGAGGTTAAAACTGATCATACATCAGTCTCTGCCTGTGTCATGTTCACTTGGCGGGTCTCTGTTATCTTGCGATATGATCGACGCCAAGAGGCAGCAAGAACTGACTGACTGGCGTTAAACTACAATTTACAAAAAACTGAAGCACTCAGGAAGTCTCTTGAAGCATCGGGACGATGTGAGAGGAGTTTTAATGCATTCGGTTGTGATCTGAATCCCGAGGTAGACTGCTGTTTTGCATCAATTTGCACCACTTTAGATAAACGCGCGACATGCATAAAAAATAATATAATTTATGTCAATTCTTAACACCATCCTAGTGTGTTTAATTCACAAGCGTGTTTCAGAAGCATACAAATATATTCTGATCAGGGAAGCTTAACCTGCTCTTTGCTGCCTGTACAGTAGATTGCCTCCTTCAATTTTAGTTGATTTTCAGATTTAAAATTTCTCACCCCTATTTAATACTGCAACTTTGGGAACATTCATCTCATACTGTTTTTGAGGTTTACTTTCAAGATTGCCAAACTGCAAACATATTTTCAATGTTGGTGTTCAGGAATACGATTTATTGATATAGTAAGAGTTTCATATGCTGAAAATCTGAACTAGAAAATGCTAGAAATACATAGTTCAACCATCACCTGTGGGAACAAATAGCTTGGCATTTGGGCAGATTCCTACTCAGAATCTCTTTTGGATTTCTGGACTTCTTTACAGAGATACATTGTCACTAATTATTAGGTCAAAATAACAATAACATTTGGAAGAAAATGTAAATACTGGGATTAAGATATTACATAAACCCTCTACCTTTTAAGTAGTTTATTACAGTAGGGTATCTCAAAAGTATATATTTTAATATTTCCAAAACAATCAATTTAATCTGGTCTACAGATCTAATGTCCTCCGTCAATTAAAATATTGAGTCAAGAAGTATACAACTGCAAATGAAAGATATAAGTTGACAACCAGACCTGCAGAGAGGCTGCACCACACCTGGGTAAAGTACAATTCCTTGCAGTAGTGTTTATATTGAGCCTTTTTTGGGGATTTCACCTTCAAGTATATAATGACGTGGGATTATATGTCTCCGTTATTCGCAAACTAACATTATCCTCTTTGGCGAATATAGTTAGAGACGAAAGTTGCAGAATTTGTATGTGCGAGAAGCTGTAATTCCCTACGACCGGATAAACCCGTGTGTGCAAAGCTTTAGGAAATGTTAGAAGCGAAAAAGAAAATGCGACCAGATTTCATTTAGACGCGCAATGATCAGAAAGTATTCTCAAATTGATTATCTTTAAATCGGGGCGGAAAGTACTCAAGAGGCACCCACTTCTAACTATTTACGAATGGGAGGATTCCGCCAATCCATTGGGGATTTCCCATTATCGGTCAATCTCGTCACCCCACTCGAAACAGCAAATCTAACCAGGATCAGGCAGCGTTTAACTTGGTCCAAAGAAGGGCAAAGTCTAAAAGAACTCTTCCATATCAAATCGAGTTGTGTGAGAGGTGTTTCAAAAGAAAAGCACATTCCCTCTCGTGGAATTCAATCGCCACTGCCCCTGCCCCCCCCCCCCCCCCCCCCCCCGTTATCCCTGGAGAGACGGAGCGACAGAAAGATGTGCTTGAAGGTGCTCACCAAGCAGGGACTCTGCACCGCACGCTGCACCTTTCCAATCATGTCACCAGTGAGTTTAAGGGACGCAAAAGCTGCAACAGACAGACGTTGGTTAAAACACAAATTTGACTGCAGGAAGGTCGCGAGCGTGTGGAATAGTGCAACTCGCGCGCGTTCATTTCAACAGTCCTGGCATCTACAAAGTCAGGCGACCGCAGACAGCCAGCATCCGCAGTAACTAATGAAGGGCAAACTGGCTCCAATTGTCTTCCCACCACAACTCTCTCTGCCCATCAGTCAGCAGCATTGCCAACGCTGCACCACCGATTGATGTCGAATGAGTTTTCTCTCCTCAGTGTCAAAAAAGTATCCCATTTGATTTGGCGAGCACTCACTCTTTTCCGCCGAGTTGCCGAAGTTTTCTTCACACCACTTTGCGGCGTCCACTTCATCTGTGCTTCATGTCCCTCAACTGCGTAACCCGGGGGCGGGAGAAGGGAAGGGATGCCAGGCATCCCGGGAGTTGTAGTCCGCCCCAATGGGCATTTGCCCCCGCCCACAATGGGAAGCGACAGTCCATAAACTACAGCTCCCGGCGTGCTCGGCGCGGCCGTCTCCGCCTCCCCGCCGCGCATGCGCGGTTGTTCATAACTCCACTCCCGTTATGGCCCGAGGAGGCAGGGCGGCTTCTAACGGTTCAGCGGAGAGCGGGCCGGGCCTGGGAATTAGCGTTCGGTGCTCTGGCTCCCCGCGTAGGGCGGCTGGAAGGTGCAGCAACGGTGTTGGTACGGACTTAGTGGGGTATATATTGTGGGCGCGCTCATTCGCGCCTTGAATTAAACAAGTCCACGGCGGCCGAGCTCGGTCGAAGGGCGGAACTGTTTCCATGGAAACCTCCAGCAAGCGCTGCCCGCCGCTCCGCGGTTCGAGCTGCCCATTCACAATTGTGACCGACTGACTGCTCCATTTGCTGCAGCAGCAATTGCAGTGACTTGATCTTTTCCAATCCCGACATAATCTAGATGGTTATAATTTTATGGAAACGTTTTGCGTTCGTGGTCTGTTTTGAAAAAAATATTCGACCCGAGGCTCTTTTTTTAACTCTATTTGGCCCTCCGCAGATGCTTCCTTTAATTGCTCAGTGTTTGCAGCACTTTATACATTCAGTTGCATCAGTGCGCTGCTTGACTTCTGTCTCCTTTTTGAAATCAGTTCTGGAATTAATTTTAGAGAATGAATCCTGGCATAACTATTAAAAATAAAAGTGATAATGAGTATAGGTCCATTAAAGACCAACTAATTTCAGTTGTTGGAGAATTGCGAGATGCGAAATCCAAACTTGAGCATTATGGTGAAATTAGAACAGAATTGCAAAACAAAACCTCTGAACTCCAGCAGTTATCTTTTCAAATAGCAGAATTCCAAAATCAAGTTTTTGAAGTGGAGTCAAAATACCAACAGTTGCAATCAAAAACTGAGCGAATTGAACTTGAAAATAGCAAGTTAATCGAAGAAAGTATGATATAAGAGAAAGGGGTACACAATACAAAAAATAGAGGAGTAGACTATTTGGCCCCTCAAGCCTATTCCACCTTTCAGTAAGACCATGGCTGATCTGATTATGGCCTTAGTTCACTTTCCTGACAGCCAGCAGGTGGGCATTTTAGTGGTAATGATCATAATTCTGTTAAATTTGGCATAGTTATGGAAAAAGATAAAGGCCAGTTTTACTAAGTTGAGATATAATTTGTCAAAGATGGACCAGAAACAGCAGGAATTCACAAGTCTAGACCCCAGTGAATGTCAAAGAGCATGATGTGGCAAAATAACTTCATGTGAGTTGCCAGGAGGAGGATAGAAGTGCTGGGTGAAATTAAAAAGATAAATCAGGAAAGCAAAGAGAGAACATGAAAGAGTCAATGTGAATTGGGGTAAACTCTGCTGGTTGGAGTCATACGTGACACAAAGGAAGATGGTTGTGGCGGTTGGAGGTCAATCATCTCAGCTCCAGGACATCACTGCAGGAGTTCCTCAGGGTAGTGTGCAAGGCCCAACCATCTCCATTTGACCTCCCTTCCATCACAAAGTCAGAAGTGGGGATGTTCGCAGATGTACACAATGTTCAGCACCATTCGTGACTCTTCAGATAACGAAGCAGTCCATGTCCAAATGCAGCAAGACCTGGACAATATTCAAGCTTGGACTGACAAGTGGCAAGTAACAGTCACGCCACACAAGTGCCTGGGAATTACCATTTCTGACAAGAGAGGAACTAACCATCGCCCTTTGACAATGGCATTACCATCGCTGAATCCCCACAATCAACATCCTGGGGGTTACCATTGATCAGACACTGAACTGGACTAGCCATATCTAATACTGTGGCTACTGGGGCAGGAATACTGTGGCAAGTAACTTAACTCCTGATTCCACCCCCCCCCCCCCCCCCCCTCCCCCCCAAAGCCTGTCAACCATCTACAAGGCACAAGTCAAGAGTGTAATGGAATACTCTTGCTTGGATGAGTGCAGCTCAAACAACACTCAAGAAGCTAGACACAATCCAGAGCAAAGCAGCCCACTTGATTTCTCCCCTTTCACAAATATTCAAACCCTCCACTATCGACGAATAGTGGCAGCCATGTGTACCATCTACAAGATGCACTTCAATAACTCGCCAAGGTTTCTTAGGCAGCACCTTTCAAACCCATGATTGCTACCATCTAGAATGACAAGAGCAGCAGATACCTGGAACACCACCACCTGGAAGTTCGCCTCCAAGTCACTCACCACCCTGACTTCGAAATATATCACCGTTCCTTCACTGTCACTGGGGCAAAATCCTGGAACTCCCTCCCTAACAGCACTGTTGGTTTAAGAAGGTAGCTCACCCCTCCAGCAACTGAGTAATAACAGACCAACCAATCTCATGTCTGTGGTGGGCAAATTGTTGGAAAAATTATGAAACACAGTATAAATTATCATTTACAGATTAATCAAAGAGAGTTTGCATGGAGTTTTTAAGGAGAGGTTGCGTCTGACTACTTTGAATTTTTGAGGTGGTACAGAATCAGATTGGTTCCAGCACAGAAAGCGGGCAAACAAAGAGGATTGATGGAGATAGCACATTTGATGTAGTCTGCTTGGATTTCAGCAAGGCTTTTGACAAGTCCCTCGTGTGTCACATCTGAAAAGTACAAGTTCATGGAGTCCAAGCGAAAGTGGCAAGTTGGATACAAAATTGGCTCAGTAGCAGGAAAAAAGGTATTGGTGTTTTTGAGGCTGCAGGGCCCTTGCTGATAAACATGCACGTAACATTCACTTTGACATTCACTAGGGTCTAGACTTGTGAATTCCTGCTGTTTCTGGTCCATCTTTGACATGGACATGCGTTTGTGGATGATGTGAAAATTGACCATGTGGTTATATGGAAACATACATGGAAAATAGAAGCAGGAAGATGCCATTCAACCCTTCGAGCCTGCTCTGCCATTCATTCTGATTACCCTGATCTCGTCTTCCCCCATATCATAGAATCTCTACAGTGCAGAAGGAGGCTATTTGGCCCATTGAGTCTGCGCTGACCCTTGGAACGACCATCCTAGCCAGGACCACGCCCTGACCCTATCCCTGTAACCCAGTAATCCCACCTAATCCTTTTGAGCACTAAGGGGCAATTTAGCAAGGCCAATCCACCTAACCTGCACATCTTCGGACTGTGGGAGGAAACCGGAGCACCCGGAGGAAATCCACACAGACACGGGTAGAAAGTGCAAACTCCACACAGAGAGGCATGCCAGAATTGAACCTGGGTCCCTGGCGCTGTGAGGCAGCAGTGCTAACCACCATGCCGCCCTATAACCATAGATTGCTTTCCCCTTTGAGTGTACCGGTAGTGATTTAACCTGAGGATCACCACACTTCAGGCAAGCTTGAGAAGGCAGGGCCTTCATGAATAACTCAGCCAGAACAGGGATTGAACCCAGGCTTGTCACGTCACTCTGCATCACAAACCAGCTGTCCAGCCAACTGAGTTAAACCAGGTATCCCTTGATTCACTTATCCCCAAGAGCTATACCTAATTGCTTCTTGAAATTACACAACGTTTTGGCCTCAACTACTTTCTGTGGTAGTGAATTCCACAGATTCACCATTCTCTGGGTGAAGAAATTTCTTCTCGCCTCAATCCAAAAAGGTTTACTCCTTATCCTCAAACTATGACCCCTAGTTCTGGACTCCCCCACCATCGGGCACATGGCTTCTGAATCTACCTGTCTAATCCTGCTACAATTTTATAAGTTTCTATGAGATCCCCTCTCACTCTTCTAAAAGCCAATGAATATAATCCTAACCGACTTAGTCTCTCCTCATATGACAGAGTCTGCCCTGTAGTATTCTCCACTTTGTTCCCTTTTCAGAATCCTCTTCATGAACCCTCACAAGTCGCATGGGCTTTCCTTGCAGCTTCCAACATGCTGTACGAACGTGTCCTGTTACAATGATAACACCTAGAGCTGGATTCTCTGTTTTGCGACTATGTCCCCATGCCGTCATAAAAACTGTGGACTTTCACGCCAAAGGGCCATCCATTCCTAGCCTGCAGAGGTCCAGCAGTGAACCAGCGTGAAATTAGCAGCTTTTGCTGCGGATATGGGCCCCCACACCTCCGGGTTGGCACCTGACTGGTGCCTTGTACTTGCAGAGTCAGGAGGTGAGTTGCTCACCTCAGAATTCCCAGCCCTGACCCACTCTTGCAGCCACGATATTAATGTGGCTAGTCCAGTTCAGTATCTGGTCAATGGTAATTCCAGGATATTGAAAGTAGGGGACACAGCGATGGTAATTCCATTGAACGTCAAGGGCAATGGTTAGATTCTCTCTTGTTAAAGTTAGCCATTGCCTGTCACTTGTAATACAATCCTGAACGGACCCCAATTATTGCTAGGATACTGGACAGAAATCTCAATATTATTTTAATTTTGTAAGACTGTGAGGAAAAGATACCTCACTCCAGAAGTGATTTCATGCAAAATAGTGATATGGGGCTGGCTTCTCCATCGGTGGGATCCTCCATTTCGCCGGCTACACCTGCGGAGTTTCCAACGGCATGGGGGTGCCCAAAATGGTAAACCCCATTGGCCAGCTACTGGGACGGAGGATCCCGCCTATAGTATATTAAAACTTTATTACAAACACAGTATTAAAATATCGTTTTTTTAAAAATAATTTTTATTGAAAAATTTTGAATTTATACAACAACATCAAACCATACTAAAATACCAACAATAACAATAATGACAACAATCATAAATCTTCGCCCCTCCTCAATGAACAACCCAACATATTAACAACTTAAATTAACACAATGTTAAGTTACATAACCGTAGAGAAAAAAATAGAAACTATAATAAGGACCCCCCCCCCCCCCCCCCCCCCCCACTCCGGGTTGCTGCTGCTATTGACCAAGATACCTATCTTTGAGCCAGGAAGTCCGGAAAAGGCTGCCGTTTATAGAACCCTTGTACTGATCCTCTCAGGGCAAATTTGACCCTTTCCAATTTTATAAATCCCGCCATGTCATTGACCCAGGTCTCTACACTTGGGGGCCTCGCATCCTTCCACTGCAGCAAGATCCTCCGCCGGTCTACTAGGGACGCAAAGGCCAGGACACTGGCCCCTTTCGCCTCCTGCACTCCCGGCTTCACCGCAACTCCAAAAATCGCGAGTCCCCACCCTGGTTTGACCCTGGATCCAACGACCCTCGACACCGTCCCCGCCACCCCCTTCCGGAATTCTTACGTGCTGGGCATGCCCAGAACATATGGGCATGATTCGCTGGACTCCCCGAACATCTGGTGCACCTGTCCTCACCCCCAAAGAACCTACTCATCCTAGTCCCGGACATGTGGGCCCGGTGCAGCACCTTGAATTGGATGAGACTAAGCCTCGCACATGAAGAGGAAGAGTTGACTCTCTCCAAGGCATCCGCCCAAGTCCCATCCTCTATCTGCTCCCCCAGTTCCCCCTCCCATTTAGCCTTCAGCTCCTCCACTGATGACTCCTCCACCTCCTGCATTACCTTATAGATGTCAGACACCTTCCCCTCTCCGACCCACACCTCCGAAAGCACTCTGTCCATCGCCCCCCCGCGAGGGCAGCAAAGGGAATCCCTCTACCTGTCGCCTAGCAAACGCCTTTACCTGCAGGTATCTGAACATGTTCCCCTGGGGAAGGCCAAATTTATCTTCCAGTTCCCCCAGGCCCGCAAACCTCCCGCCAATAAACAGGTCCCTCAATTTACTGATGCCCACCCTTTGCCACCCCCTAAATCCCACATCCTTGTTCCCCGGGATGAACCGATGATTGCCACCCAATGGAGCCTCTATCGAGCCCCCTGTTTCCCCCCTATGCCGTCTCCACTCTCCCCAGATTCTTAGGGTCGCCGCCACCACCGGGCTCGTGGTATACCTCTTAGGGGAGAGCGGCAACGGCGCCGTTACCAGGGCACCCAGGCTCGTACCTCTACATGACGCCATCTCCATTCTTTTCCACGCCGCCCCTCCCCCCTCCATCACCCATTTACGCACCATTGACACATTGGCCGCCCAATAGTACCCCAAAAGGTTGGGCAGCGCCAGCCCGCCTCTATCCCTCCCTCGATCCAGGAAAACCCTCTTCACTCTCGGAGTCCCATGTGCCCACACAAAGCTCACGATACTGATAGTCACTCTCCTAAAGAAGGCCCTGGGGATGAAGATGGACAGGCACTGAAAGAGGAACAAGAACCTCGGAAGCACCGTCATTTTGACGGACTGCACCCTTCCCCGCCAACGACAATGGCAGCATGTCCCACCTCTTGAACTCCTCCTCCATCTGATCTACAAGCCTGGTGAAATTATGTTTGTGAAGAGTCCCCCAGTCCCTGGCCACCTGCACCCCCAGGTACCTAAAACTCTCCCCTGCCCGCCTAAGCGGGAGCCTACCAATTCCTTCCTCCTGGTCTCCAGGGTGCACCACAAACACCTCACTCTTGCCTAAATTTAGTTTATAACCTGAAAAGGTCCCAAACTCAGCGAGCAGCTCCATCACCCCCGACATCCCTCCCACCGGGTCCACCACATACAGTAACATGTCATCGGCATACAACGACACACTATGTTCCTCCCCACCTCGCACCAAACCTCTCCACCTCTCTGAATCCCTCAACGCCATCGCCAGCAGCTCGATTGCCAGTGCAAACAACAAGGGGGAAAGGGGGCAACCCTGCCTGGTCCCTCGGTAAAGCCGGAAGTACTCCGACCTCCTCCCATTCGTGGCCACGCACACCATCGGGGCCTCATATAACAGCCTCACCCATCTAATAAACCCTTCACCAAATCCAAACCTCCCCAACACCTCCCATAAGTACCCCCACTCCACTCTATCGAAGGCCTTCTCCGCATCCAGCGCCACCAATATCTCTGCCTCCCCCTCAATCGCTGGCATCATGATGACATTCAACAATCTCCGCACATTCGTGTTCAGCTGCCTTCCCTTCACAAACCCTGTCTGGTCCTCGTGTACAACCCCTGGCACACAGTCCTCTATCCTGGTGGCCAGGATTTTTGCCAGCACCTTGGCATCTACGTTGAGGAGAGATATGGGCCTGTATGAACCACATTGCTGGGGGTCCTTGTCCCTCTTTAAGATTAATGAGATCAGCGCCCGCGACATCGTCGGGGGCAAAGTCCCCCCTTCCCATGCTTCATTAAGTGTCCGTACCAGCGACTTCCGGTTGCGGCTATGACTAGCTGAGCCGCACATTTGGAAGCTCCTGCGACAAAGGTGTTTTTGGGCCAATTGGAGGGCCCCAACGGTGCTGAAAAGACGAGTCCCGGTGGGGGAAGGTCCCCTGAGGAGAACTAGACCGATTTTATGGTCGGTACTCGGAGTGGAGCGGCAAGAAAAGTGGCAGCAGCTCCCCAAAAAAAGCGGGGGAAGAAAATCAAAATGGCGGCCGGCGGCGCTCCGGAGGGATGGAGGAAATGGGCGGAGGAGCAACAGGCCGCTCTCCTCCGTTTTTTCACGGAGCTGAAAGTGGAGCTCTTAGAGTCCATGAACGCGACGACCACCAGGTTGGTGGGAGCCCAGGCGACCCAAGAGGCGTCGATCAGAGAGCTGCAGCAGGAGATGACCGCGAGGGAGGAGGAGGCCACGGTCCTCGGGGCAAAGGTGGAGGTGCACGAGGCACTCCACCTGAAGTGGCAGAGCCGTTTCGAGGAGCTGGACACTCGGATGAGGAGGAAAAATTTGAGGATCCTGGGCCTGGAAGAAGGCCTGGAGGGGTCGGATCTCCCGAGATATGTTGCGGAGATGCTGAGCTCCCTGATGGGGGAAGGGGCCGGTCCTGCGCCCCTGGAGCTGGAAGAGGCATACCGGGTCATGGCCAGGAGGCCTAGGGCAAACGAGCCCCCGAGGGCGGTGCTGGTGCGGTTCCAGCGGCTATGTGATCGGGAGAAAGTCCTGAGCTGGGCAAAAAGGGAGAAAAGCAGTAAGTGGCAGAACTCGACGGTAAGGGTGTACCAGGACTGGAGTGCGGAGGTGGCAAAGCGGCGGGCCCGGTTCAACCGGACGAAGGCGGTGCTACACGCGAAGAGGATCAAATTTGGAATGCTGCAGCCGGCGCGCTTGTGGGTCACCTACAAGGACCAACATCATTATTTTGAGTCCCCAGAGGAGGCCTGGACCTTTGTACAAGAAGAAAAGCTGGACATGAACTAAAACCTGGGAGCACCGGCGGTCGTAGCCGCCTGGGTACTCTTGATTGAGCAAGTGGCCCTTATCTTTTCAGGCCAGGTCGGAGCTGGGTAACAGTTTCTTGGATTGTTTGGCTTTTCTTGAACGTTTGACTTTTTGAATATCTTGAAGGTTTCGAGTTGTTTGGTGTTTCTGTATATTTGAACTGTTGAAATTTCTATTGCGGGTCGTTTTCTTCTTATGGTGTGTTTCTTCCCGTTTCCAACTTCCCTTAGTCATTTACCCTTTTTACCCCTTTTTCTTCGGGTGTGTGGTCCCTTTTTTTTTTGTTGTTTGTTTTTTCTTCCCTCTCTGGTTATGGTTATCTGTGGTTATTTATACTGTTTGATGGAGGGTGATGGTTAAGCACATTGTTAGTTGATAGCTATTTAATTATTTTGTTATTTAAGTATGTAGTTAAGTATTTATGTATTTAGTTGCCATTGGGTATTTATATTGTTAAGTTGGGAAGACGGGACGGGGGGGAGTGGGTTGATCATGCGGGTTTATCTCTGGGGTTTTAAGGGGATCCTTCACGGGCGTGGATGGGGATGGGGGGGAGTGGAAGATGGCGGGGCGGGGTGTGGCCGGGCGAAAGCGCGGGCTTTCCTCTGTTTTTCCCGCGCGCGGGATGGAGGAGAGAGGAGGGGAGAAGAGTGGGGCGTGGCCAGTAATGGCGGCCTTTCCCGCGCTGGAGCGGGGTCAGAGTGGAATGGCGGGGGGGGGGGAGGTCCCTCCCCCCCCCTCGAACCGGGAGGAGTCGGAGTGTGGCAGGAGCAGCCGGGTCAGCGGAGATCAGCTGACTCTCGGGAGTACGATGTTGGGCACATCGCGGCTAGGAGGGGTCCTAGCCAGGGGGGGGGGGGGGGGGGGGGGGGGGGGGAGGGTTAGGGGGAGATACCGGGTTGCTGCTGGAAAGACCAGGGACGAGAAGGGGAGAGCTGGGGGGGGGGGGCCATCGCTATGGGAAACGGGTCAGAAAGGGGGGGATGACCCGGGGCGAGCAAGGGACAGAACATGGCTAATCGACAGGGAGCAGGGACGGGTCGCCCAGCGATCCGATTGATTACGTGGAATGTAAGGGGGCTGAATGGGCCGGTTAAAAGATCAAGGGTCTTCTCGCACCTGAAGGGACTGAAGGCTGATGTAGCGATGTTGCAGGAGACTCACTTGAGGGTAGCAGATCAGGTCCGCCTGAGAAGGGGGTGGGTGGGACAGGTGTTCCACTCAGGCTTGGATGTCAAGAACCGGGGGGTGGCGATTCTGGTGGGAAAGAGGGTGTCGTTCGTGGCGGCAGAAGTGGTGGCAGACAAGGAGGGCAGGTATGTGATGGTGAGGGGTAGGTTGCAGGGAGAGAATGTGGTGCTGGTGAATGTGTATGCCCCGAATTGGGACGACGCGGGCTTTATGAGGCGCCTGCTGGGCCTCATCCCGGGACTGGAGGCAGGGGGCCTGATCATGGGAGGGGACTTTAATACGGTGTTGGACCCTGGGCTGGATAGATCGAGTTCCAGGACGAATAGGAGGCCGGCAGCGGCAGAGGTGTTAAGGGGGTTTATGGAGCAGATGGGAGGGGTAGACCCATGGAGATTTAGTAGGCCTAGGGCGAGGGAGTATTCTTTTTTCTCCCACGTCCACAGGGTGTACTCCAGGATAGACTTTTTCGTATTGAACAGGGGGCTGATACCGAGAGTGCAGGACACGGAGTACTCGGCCATTGCGATATCGGACCATGCACCACATTGGGTGGATGTGGAATTGGGGGAGGCGCGGGATCAGCGCCCGTTGTGGCGCCTGGATGTGGGGCTGTTGGCGGACGAAGAGGTGTGCAGAAGGGTTAGAACGGGCATTGAGAACTATCTGGGTACGAACGACACGGGTGAGGTGCAGGTGGGGACGGTCTGGGAGGCCCTGAAAGCAGTGATTAGAGGAGAGCTGATCTCCATAAGGGCACACAGAGAGAGGAAGGAGAGGCAGGAAAGGGAGAGGCTGGTGGGGGAGCTCCTAGAAGTAGATAGAAAATATGCGGCGGCACCAGAGGAGGGGCTACTGAGGGAGCGGCGCAGTTTACAGGCCAGGTTCGACCTACTGACCACTAGGAAGGCGGAGACGCAGTGGAGAAGGGCGCAGGGTGCGGCGTATGAGTACGGGGAAAAGGCGAGCAGGATGCTGGCACACCAGCTTCGTAAGCGAGATGCAGCCAGAGAGATTGGGGGAGTGAGAGAGAGGGGGGGGGGGACGTAGTGCAGAAGGGGCAAGAGGTGAATAGGGTCTTCAGGGACTTCTACAGGGAATTGTATAGGTCTGAACCGCCGAAGAGGAGAGGGGGAATGGAGAACTTTCTCGACAAATTGAGGTTCCCAAAGGTACAGGGGGAGCTGGTAGAAGGGTTGGGGGCGCCGATAGAGCTGCAGGAGCTAATTAAAGGGATAGGCCAGATGCAGGCGGGGAAGGCGCCGGGGCCGGATGGGTTCCCGGTGGAGTTTTACAGGAAATTTGTGGACTTGGTGGGCCCAGTGCTGGTGAGAGCCTTTAATGAGGCGCGCGAGGGGGGGGTTTTGCCCCCAACAATGTCGCAGGCCCTGATCTCCTTGATTTTGAAGCGGGACAAGGACCCGGTCCAGTGCGGGTCCTACAGGCCTATCTCCCTCTTAAATGTAGATGCCAAGCTGTTAGCAAAGGTCCTGGCAACCAGGATAGAGGATTGTGTGCCAGGGGTAATCCATGAAGACCAGACGGGGTTCGTGAAGGGACGCCAACTTAACACAAATGTCCGGAGATTGTTAAATGTGATCATGATGCCGGCAGTGGAGGGGGAGGCGGAGATAGTGGTAGCGCTAGACGCGGAGAAGGCATTCGATAGGGTGGAGTGGGAAGACTTGTGGGAGACGTTGGAAAGGTTTGGGTTTGGGGAGGGATTTATCAAGTGGGTAAAGCTGCTCTATTCGGCCCCGATGGCGAGTGTGGTAACAAACGGGAGGAGGTCAGAATATTTTGGGCTCCATCGAGGTATTAGGCAGGGATGTCCCCTATCCCCCTTACTCTTTGCATTAGCGATTGAACCGTTAGCGATGGCACTGAGGGGTTCAGGGGGGTGGAGAGGACTGACAAGGGGAGGGGAGGAGCATCGGATCTCGCTCTATGCGGATGACCTGTTGCTGTATGTGGCAGACCCGGAGGGGGGAATGCCGGAGGTTATGGAAATACTAGCGGAGTTCGGGGACTTTTCGGGATATAAATTAAATCTGGGGAAAAGTGAGGTCTTTGTAATACACTCGGGAGACCAGGGGGAGGGAATTGGGAGGCTCCCCTTCAAAAGAGCAGTAAAAAGTTTCAGGTACTTGGGGGTGCAGGTGGCAAGGAACTGGGGGACCCTCCACAAGCTGAACTTCTCTAGGCTGGTGGAACAGATGGAGGAGGAGTTTAAGAGGTGGGACATGGTGCCGCTGTCGCTGGCAGGGAGGGTGCAGTCAGTTAAAATGACGGTCCTCCCGAGGTTCTTGTTTTTGTTCCAGTGTCTGCCCATCTTCCTCCCTAGGGCCTTTTTCAAGAAGGTAACGAGTAGTATCATGGGGTACGTGTGGGCACATGGCACCCCTAGAGTTAGAAGGGTCTTTTTGGAGCGGAGTAGGGATAGTGGAGGGCTGGCGTTACCCAATCTTTCAGGATATTACTGGGCGGCAAATGCATCGATGGTACGAAAGTGGATGATGGAAGGGGAGGGGGCAGCTTGGAAGCGTATGGAGAGGGCGTCCTGTGGCAACATAAGCTTAGGGGCACTGATAACGGCACCATGGCCGCTCCCTCCCACGAGGTATACCACGAGCCCGGTGGTGGCGGCCACCCTCAAGATCTGGGGGCAGTGGAGGCGACACAGGGGGGAAGTGGGGGGTTTGATAAGGGCACCACTAAGAGGGAACCACAGATTTGCACCGGGAAATACAGGAGGGGGATTTCTGAGCTGGCAGAGGGTGGGCATTAGGCAACTGAAGGACTTGTTTATAGAGGGGAGGTTTGCGAGCTTGGGAGAGCTGGAGGAGAAATTCGGGCTCCCCCCGGGGAACACGTTCAGGTACCTCCAAGTGAAGGCATTTGCCAGACGACAGGTAGAGGGGTTTCCCGTGCTTCCCGACAGGGGGGCGAGTGATAGGGTGCTATCAGGGGTCTGGGTCGGGGAGGGGAAGATCTCGGACATTTATAAGATTATGCAGGAGGTGGAGGAGGTACCAGTAATGGAGTTGAAAGACAAGTGGGAGGTAGAGCTGGGGGAACAGATAGAGGATGGGACATGGGCAGACGCCCTAGAGAGGGTCAACTCGTCGTCGTCATGTGCGAGACTGAGTCTCATTCAATTTAAGGTACTGCATAGAGCCCACATGACGGGGACAAGGATGAGTCGGTTTTTCGGGGGTGAAGACAGGTGTGTCAGATGTTCGGGAAGCCCTGCGAATCATGCACACATGTTTTGGGCATGTCCGGCACTGGAGGAGTTCTGGAAGGGGGTGGCAGGGACGGTGTCGAGAGTGGTGGGGTCCAGGGTCAAGCCAGGATGGGGACTTGCGATCTTCGGGGTTGGGGTGGAGCCGGGGGTACAGGAGGCGAGGGAGGCTGGAATATTAGCCTTTGCGTCCTTGGTGGCTCGGAGGAGGATCTTGATTCAGTGGAGGGACGCAAGGCCTCCAAGTGTTAACACCTGGTTAAACGACATGGCAAACTTCATCCAATTGGAAAGAATCAAATTCGCCCTGAGAGGGTCGGTGCAGGGGTTTTTCAGGCGATGGCAACCCTTCCTGGACCTCTTAGATCAGAGATAGAAACTGAGGTCGTGACAGCAGCAACCCGGGAGGGGAGAGGAGGGCGGGAGGGAGGGGGGGGGGGAGGGTGTGGGGGAGGGGAGGGGGGGGAGGGGGGATAGCAACGAAGGAAACACGGTATCGGTGGTGTCACGGGCAAGGCCTGCCCGAGGACACTGCCAGAAATGACAAGATGGTCGGGCGGCCGGTTCGTCGGCGGGGGGGGGGAGGCGGGGGGGGGCGCGCGGGTAGGGGGTGGGGGGGATTCTTGTTAAGTAGGGGGGTTTGACTTTGTTTTGATATAATTCAAATGTAGGGGGGGTTAAAATGTTTGTACTCTGAAAAATTTCTTCAATAAAAAGTATTTAAAAAAAAAAAAAGTGTCCGCACCAGCAAGGGGCCCACTAGGTCCACAAACTTTTTATTAAATTCCACCGGGAACCCATCCGGCCCCTATGCCTTCCCTGACTGCATCTGCCCGATCCCCTTAACTAGCTCCTCCAGCTCAATCGGCGCACCCAACCCCTCCACCTGCTCCTCCTGCACCTTCGGGAAAGAAAGCCCGTCGAGGAACCTCTCCATTCCCCTCCTCTCCCCCATTGGCTCCGACCAGTACAGTTCCCCGTAAAAGTCCTTGAAGACCTCATTCACCTCTACCCCCTTCCGCACCACATTCCCACTCTTGTCTCTCACTCCAGCAATTTCCTTAGCCGCATCCCGCTTGCGGTGCTGATGAGCCAGCATCCTACTCGCCTTTTCACCATGTTCGTACACTGCCCCTTGTGCCTTCCTCCACTGTGCCTCCGCCTTTCTAGTGGTCAGCAAATCAAATTTAGCCTACAGGCTGCGCCTCTCCCCCAACATCCCTCCTCTGGTGCCTCTGCGTACCTCCTGTCTACCTCCAGCATCTTTCCCACCAGTCTATCCCGCTCACTCCTCTCGCTCCTCTCCCTGTGTGCCCGGATGGATATCAGCTCCCCAAGAATCACTGCCTTCAGGGCTTCCCAGACCACCCCCACCTGAACCTCCCCCGTATCATTCACCTCGAGGTACCCCTCAATACTTGCCTGGACCCTCCTACACACCTCCTCCTCCGCCAACAACCCCACATCCAACCGCCACAACGGGCGCTGGTCCCACACCTCCCCCATCTCCAACTCTATGCAATGCGGAGCATGGTCGGAGATTGCAATGGCCGAATACTCGGCCTCCTCCACTCTCGGAATCAGTCCCCTACTCACCACAAAGAAGTCTATCCGAGAGTAGACCCTATGTACGTGGGAGAAGAAAGAGTACTCCCGTGCCCTTGGCCTCACAAACCTCCATGGATCAACCCCACCCATCTGGTCCATAAACCCTCTCAGTACCTTGGCTGCCGCCGACCTCCTACCCGTCCTAGAGCTGGACCGATCCAGTGAAGGATCCAACACCGTATTGAAGTCCCCTCCTATGATCAGACCTCCCGCCTCTAGATCCGGGATCCGTCCCAACATACGCCTCATAAAGCCCGCATCGTTCCAATTTGGGGCATACACACTAGCAAGTACCACCTTCTCTCCTTGTAGCCTGCCCCTAACCATAACATACCTACCCCTCTTATCCGCCACCACCTCCGATGCCTCAAACGACACATTTTTCCCCACCAGAATCGCCACTCCTCGGTTCTTCACATCCAACCCAAAGTGGAAAACCTGCCCCACCCACCCCTTCCTCAGACGGACCTGGTCCGCCACCAGGTGGGTCTCCTGAAGCATTGCCACATCTGCCTTTAGCCCCCTCAGATGAGCAAGTACCCTCGACTGCTTCACCGGCCCATTCAGTCCTCTCGCATTCCAGGTGACCATCCGGATCAGAGGGCGTCCCGCCCCCCCCCCTCCCCCGTCGACTGCCCGCCCCAGGCCAGCATCCCCCCCCCCCCCCCCCCGCCCGACCCAGTCCCCACAGCGACAACACCTCACCTCTGTCCCCCCGGCCCCCACCAGCTCCTTCCTGACCCTGCCAGCAGCAACCCGGTATTCCCCTTTTCCCCCTCCCTCCCCCCCCAGGCTAGGAACCCTCCTAGCCGCGAACCATCCTCCATTGTACTTCCGTGGGTCAGTTAACTTCTGCTGACCCCGGAAACTCCCGCCAATAAACCGACCCCTCCCAAAGTGGGATCATCCCCCATCCTATCCCTCCTCCAGGCACCGCTCCAGCGCGGGGAAGAACCAGTTAAGGCCCCGCTCCCCCCCCCCCACCCCCATCATCGTCTCCACCCCCGAGCCCCGCAGCGCGGGAAACCAGAGGAAGGCCCGCGCTTTCGCACTGCCCCACCTCACCCTTCTGACGCAGCTCCCAAATACCAACCCACTCCATACCCGCAACCCGACATAGAATACAACAAACCCCCCCAACCCTCCCCGCAAGATACAAAACTCAAACAATGCCCCACAGCAAAAAAAAAACAGAACAACACCCCCATAAATAACTATATCAAAATTGCAAAAGTACAGAAAAAGAACACAGCAACAGCAGAAACCAGCAATAAAGCATTTCAACCGACCCCGAAACCCCCAACCCCTAGTTCGAGTCCTGTTTCTCTGTCCGCACGAAGGCCCACGCCTCCTCCGGGGAATCGAAATAATAATGCCGGTCCAAATAAGTTACCCACAGGCGCGCAGGCTGCAACATTCCGAACTTTATCTTCTTCTTGTAAAGCACCTCTTTCATCAGATTAAACCCGGACCGCCGCTTAGCCACCTCCGCACTCCAATCCTGGTAGATCCGTACTACCCCATTCTCCCAGTTGCTGCTCTTCACCTTCTTGGCCCAGCGCAGCACACACTCCCGATCACTGAACCGGTGGAACCTCACCAGCACCGCACGCGGGGGTTCATTCTCCTTAGGCCTCCTGGCCAGTACCCTGTGGGCTCCCTCCCGCTCCAGGGGCAGATGGAAAGACCCGGCCCCCACTAGCGAGTTCAGCATCGTAGCCACGTAGGTTGTCAGGTCTGACCCCTCCAGTCCCTCCGCAAGGCCCAAGATCCACAGATTTGTCCGCCTCATGCGGTGATCAAGCTCCTCAAAGCGGTCCTGCCACTTCTTTTGGAGTGCCTCGTGCCCCTCCACCTTACTCACAAGGACCACGGTCTCCTCCTCTCGTTCAGTGGCCTGCGTCTGCAACGCCTTGATGGCAGCACCCTGGGTCGTCTGGATCTCCGAGAGCCTTTTGTTTGTTTCCTGCAGAGAGCTCAGTACCTCAGCCTTGAAATCTGCAAAACAGCGCAGGAGAGCAGCTTGTTGCTCCTGGGCCCACTGCTTCCACTCCTCTGGAGCTCCGCCGCCTGCCATCCTGGATTCCTTCCCCTGTTTTTTCTGGGGAGCTGCTGCCGTTTTTTCCCCCTTTCCACTCCGAGTTCGAGACATGAAATGCGGAGAAAGTCGATCAGCTCACCTTCTCCCACCTGGAGACGTTGAAAAATTTCCGTTTTGGGCTCTAAAAGGAGCCAAAAAGTCCGTTTGAAACGGGAGCTCCCAAATGTGCGGCTTCCTCCGTCATCGCCGCCACCGGAAGTCGTATTAAAATATCTTTAACGTCACAGAAGGAAATAGCTAACAATGACCCCTTAAACAATGCTAATCAATAAGTGACACAATAACCCTTAATTGCTATCTTTACTTCCACTCAAACAACACAAACTCTTCAGGTCAAAATCCATTTTTAATAGTTAGCAGACTCAGGAAAACTTGCTGTAAAGAGATGTCTGAGACATTCCACTTTGAGAAAGAGAGATATTTTGAGAAAGCTAGAAATAAAGAGACCTGACTGAATAATGCAGAATTTCTGGTTGTATTCTTCAGAAACCTTCTCAGTTCACCTTCTAGCCAAAACCTAACACTGAAAACCTCAACACCTGACAGATTCAACCATGGCTCCTCCCAATAACTACATCATCTTACTAAACTGAACACAATGTCTAAATATTGACTCTCCAGGGAACCCTCTTAATACAAAATAAAAGTCCATTAGCCCAAACTTTTATGATGCTTTAATTGCACCTCTGGCTCCAAAAAGCCTGGCTGTCTTTCACCCAGGATTTTAAAAACATAACTGCAGCATTCACATATGATCCCAGGCTTTTAACCCTTACTGCACCAAATGCATATAACACAATATGTCTAAAATTCCTACATTCAGCATACTTGTGTGCCCTGAATGTTACTTGCCACTTGTCTGCCCAGTTGCATTTGGGCACAGACACTTCACTATCTGAGCAATCATGCATTATGCAATCATCACTGAACATCCCCAATTTAGACTTTACGATGGAAGGAAGGTCATCGATGGGAGCAACTGAAGATGGTCAGGCCTAGCACACTACCCTGCGGAATCTCTGCAGTGATGCCCTGGAACTGAAATGATTGACCTCCAACAACCACAGTCATCTTCCTTTGTGCTAGGTATGACTCCAACCAGAGAGTTTTCCCCAATTTCCATTGACTCCAGTTTTGCTAGGGTTCCTTGATGCCATACTCAGTCAAATGCTGCCTTGATGTCAAAGGCAATCACTCTCACCTCACCTCTGGAGCTCAACTCTTTTGTCCATGTTTAACCAAGGCCGTAATCAACATCTTGTGCTGCCCTTTCCTGTTTCAGGCTCAGCATCAGACAGGTGTTCACTTCTGGCAAACCTCTGGTGACTCTTAGCTGCTCATAATCTAATTGGGCTGCACATGTGGGGATAGCCTGCTAATTGGCTGCCTCCCATAAAGTTTTACCAGTGGGTGTCCTACGTCATGAACAGGGCCGGGACATCACCTGAATATTTTCAAAACAGGGAAAATTCAGCCCATTTACTCTGGAAATTCTCAGTCACATTTGCTGAGAATTTCCAGCTTTTTCTTTTTTATATTAAAATGACTGGGATGCAATGAGACCATATTAACCAAACCTAAGTCAGAATAAAGGATTCTCTTCCTTCAACTTTGAGTTAGCCAAGTTCTTCAGCCAACAACAACATTGAAACAGAAAATGCACAAATCTTTCAGCAGATCAGGCAGCGTCTTGGCGAGAGAAAGGTAGGCTAATGTTTCAGGTCGATAATCTATCATTTGACTATCAGCTTGAAACCTTCATTTACATCAGAATGCTGCCACATCTAAGTGTTGATACTTTTCAGTGCAATCTAAGTTATTGGAACATTATTAAAAATTATTAAAAGTTTGCTCAATGAATTTTACTGCAAACATTTGGAAAACAGCAGCACATGAAAATAACTTGGGTGTAAAATTGGCTATGGGATAGAAGGCAGAAAATAATGGTGAACAGATGCTTATCTCGCTGGAGGAAAGTATGAAGTGGAGTCACAAATTATACTCTCTATACCTAGAATTAGATATAGAGAGTACAATGTGGAAGTTTTTTGGGACATGCAAAACTTAGCAACGTAATAAATTGTGAATAGGCTCGTCTTAGATTTCAATGGGACACAGATTGATGAAATGGACAGATGCAATTGAATGTATTTAAGTATGGAGAAGAACATAGAGAAATACAGCACAGAACAGGCCCACGATGTTGTGCCGAACTTTTGTCCTAGTTTAATCATAGTGTCCAAAATTCTAGTATAATCTAAGGGCAATTTATCATGGCCAATCCACCCAACCTGCACATCTTTCGACTGTGGGAGGAAACCGGAGCACCCGGAGGAAACCCACGCAAACATGGGGAGGATGCAGGGCCGGCTCAAGGCACCGGCAACTCGGGCTGAAATGCTTTCAATTGCCTAGGCCCTAAGCTCTGAAACGCTCATTAAATCACTCCATTCTCCTACCTCTTTCCTCTGGTATACCCCTTAAATCTTTGATCAAGCTTTCAGCGATCTCATTTGGCTTGTTGTCAAATGTTGTGCAATGACATTCCTCTGAAGTGTCTTGGAATCTTTTACTGTGTTAAACGTACTACATTGCAGTGTTAATGTCAGCCTACTTGTGACAATAATAATAATAATAATCTTTCTTTATTTTCACAAGTAAGCTTACATTAACACTACAATGAAGTTACTGTGAAAAGCCCCTAGGTGCCACATTCCGACGCCTGTTCAGGTAGATTTCTCATCGAACATACAGTGCAGAAGGAGGCCATTCGGACCATCGAGTCTGCACCAACCCACTTAAGCCCTCCCTTCCAACCTATCCCCGTAACCCAATAACACCTAACCTTTTTGGTCACAAAGGGCAATTTATCATGGCCAATACACTTAACCTGCACGTCTTTGGACTGTGGGAGGAAACCGGAGCACCCGGAGGAAACCCACACAGACACGGGGAGAACGTGCAGACGGTGCACAGACAGTGACCCAGCGGGGCGTCAAACCTGGGATCCTGCCGCTGTGAAGCCACAGTGCTATCCACTTGTGCTACCGTGCTGCCCAGGGTAGAGAGGGAGAATTCTGAATGTCTAAATTACTCAACAGCACATTTTTTGGGACTTGTGGGAGGACACTGGAGCACCCGGAGGAAACCCACGCAGACACGGGGAGAATGTGCAGACTCTGCACAGACAGTGACCCAAGCCGGGAATCGAACCTGGGACCCTGGACCGGTGAAGCAACAGTGCTACCCGCTGTGCAACTGTGCTGCCCATAATAAAGGTTATTATTATTATTATTATTAACCCTACTTGTCAGCATGTGGCCCATAGCCTGAATGTTATGGCGTGCCAAGTACTCATCCAGGTACTTTATAAAAATAAATTTAGATTACCCAATTATTTTTTCCAATTAAGGGGCAATTTAGCGTGGCCAATCCACCTACTCTGCACATTTTAGGGTTGTGGGGGCGAAACCCACGCAGACACGGGGAGAATGTGCAAACTCCACACGGACAGTGACCCAGAGCCGGGATCGAACCTGGGACCTCAGTGCCGTGAGGCAGTTGTGCTAACCACTAGGCCACAGTGCTGCCCTCTCCAGGTACTTTTTAAAGGATAAGACCATATGACATAGGAGCAGAATTAGCTACTCGGCCCATCAAGTTTGATTTGATTTATTATTGTCACATGTATTAGCATACAGTGAAAAGTATTGTTTCTTGCATGCTGTACAAACAATGCATATCGTACACAGGAAAGGAAGGAGAGACTGCAGAATATAATGTTACAGTGATAGCAAGGTGTAGAGAAAAGATCAACTTAATACGAGATACGTCCATTCAAAAGTCTGGTGGCAGCAGGGAAGAAACTGTTCTTGAGTTGGTTGGTACGTGGCCTCAAACTTATTATCTTTTTCCTGATAGAAGAAGGTGGAAGAGAGTATGTCCGCGGTGCGTGAGGTCCTTAATTATGCTGGTTGCCTCTCTGAGGCAGTGGCAATTATAGACAGAGTCAATTAATGGGATGCTAGTTTGTGTGATGGACTGGGCTACATTCACAACCTTTTGTAGTTTCTTGCTGTCTTGGGCAGAGCATGAACCATACCAAGCTGTGATACAACCAGAAAGAATGCTTTTAATGGTGCATCGATAAATGTTGGTGAGAGTTGTAGCTGACAGGCCAAATTTCCTTAGGATTCTGAGAAAGTAGAGTCGTTGGTGGGCTTTCTTAACTCTTGTGTCGGCATGGGGGGGACCAGGACAGGCTGTTGGTAATCTGGACACCTAAAAACTTGAAGCTCTCGATCCTTTCTACTTCATTCCCACTGATGTGGACAGGGGCATGTTCTCCACTACGCTTCCTGTAGTCGATGACAATCTCCTTTGTTTTGTTGACATTGAGGGAGAGATTATTGTCGTCGCACCAGTTCACCAGATTCTCTATCTCATTCCTGTACTGTCTCGTCATTCTTTGAAATCCGACCCACTACGGTGGTGTCATCAGCAAATTTGAAAATTGAGTTGGAGGGGAATTTAGCCACACAGTCATAGGTGTATAAAGAGTATAGTAAGGGGCTGAGGACACAGCCTTTCGGGGCACCGGTGTTGTTGCCTAGCCTTGCTGATTGTGGTCTGTCGGTTAGGAGTTCAGGATCCAGTTGCAGAGGGAGGAGCCAAGACCCAGGCCATGGAGTTGGAAGATGAGCTTCTGAGGTTTAATAATAATAATGATAATTGCTTATTGTCACAATTAGTAAGCCCCTAGTCACCACATTCCGGCGCCTGTTCGGGTAAGCTGGTACGGGAATTGAACCCACATTGCTGGCCTTGTTCTGCATCACAAATCAGCTGTCTAGCCTACTGAGCTAAACCAGCCTAATAGTGTTGAAGGCTGAGCTGTAGTCAATAAATAGGAGTCTGACATAGGTGTCTTTGTTATCTAGGTATTTCAGTGTTGAGTGTATGGCCAAGGAGATGGCGTCTGCTGTGGACCTGTTGCAGCGGTCGGCGAACTGTTGTGGATCAAGGCAATCCGGGAGGCTGGAGTTGATTCATGCCATGACTAACCTTTCGAAGCACTTCACAATGATGGATGTCAGAACCACTGGACGATAGTCATTAAGGCACGTTGCTTGGCTTTTCTTTGGTACAAAGATGATGGTTGTCTTCTTGAAGCAGATAAGGACCTCAGATTGTTGTAAAGAGAGGTTGAAGATGTTTGTGAATACCCCAGCTGATCCGCGCAAGACCTGAGTGCTCGTCCGGGTACTCTATCCAGGCCAGTGGCTTTCCGTAGATTGCTCTGACATCTGCAGTGGTGACCTCAGATATAAGTTCATCCAAGGCTTCCAGGCTGACCTCTTGCTCAAAACGGGCATAGAATGCGTTGAGCTCATCAGGAAGGGGCGCGTTGGAGCCGGCGATTTTACATGCCTTCATCTTGTAGCCTGCTATGTCATGCAGACCTTGCCATAGTCAGCGGCAAGCCTGGGATTCGAGATTGGTCCTGTCGCTACTGTCATTTGATGGATTTCCTTAGATCATATCTGGCTTTCTTGGACCGGTCAGGGTCGCCTGACTTGAACGCCTCATACCTAGACTTCAGCAAGCAGTGGCTATCCCTGTTCATCCAGGGTTTCTGTTTGGGAAACACGCAGATTTGCTTCTTTGGCACACAGTCTTTGACACACTTACTAATGAAGTCAGTTACTGTAGTGGCGTACTCGTTCAGGCTGGTCGCAGAGTTTTAAAATACTGACCAGTCCACTGACTCTGCTCCGCCATTCAATCATGGCTGATATTTTTCTCACCCCCATTCTCCTGCCTTCTCCTCATAACTCCTGATCCCCTTAATAATCAAGAACTTATCCATCTCTGTCTTAAAGACATTCAGTGATTTGGCCTCCACAGCCTTCTGCGGCAAAGAGTTCCACAGATTCACCACCCTCTGGCTAAAGACATTCCTCCTCATTTCTGTTTTGAAGGATCGTCCCTGGTTCTAGTTTTTCCTATAGGTGGAAACATCCTCTCCACATCCACTCTATCCAGGCATTGCAGTGTCCTGTAAGTTTCAATAAGATCCCCCCTCTTGGGTGTGTTATTGTGGGGTTTCTGTGTGTGTTGGATCTCCTTGTTTAAAATGTTAAAATTATAAATGCCTCAGTAAATATTTTCTAAACACAAAATAAGATCACCCCTCATCCTTCTAAACTCCAATGAGTACAGCCCCAGAGTACTCAACCGTTCCTCATATGACAAGCTCTTTATTCCAGCTATCATTCTTGTGAACCTCCTCTGGACCCTTTCCAAGACCAGCACATCCTTTCTTAGATAAGGGGCCCAAAACTGCTCACAATACTCCAAATGGGGTCTGACCCGAACCTTATACAGCCTCAGAAGTACATCCCTGTTCTTGTATTCTTGCATTTGCCTTCCTAACTGCCTGACTGAACCTGCACGTTAACCTTACGAGAATCTTGAACAAGGACTCCCAAGTCCCATTGTGCTTCTGATTTCCTTAGCATTTCCCCATTTAGAAAATAGTCTATGCCTCCATTCCTCCTTCCAAAGTGCATAACCTCACACTTTTCCACATTATATTCCATCTGCCACTTCTTTGCCCACTCTCTGTCCAAGTCCTTCAGCCCCCTGCTTCCTCAATACTACCTGTCCCTCTACAGATCTTTGTATCATCTTCAAACTTAGCAACAATGTCTTCAATTCCTTCTTCCAGATCACTAATGTATATTGTGAAAATTTGTGATCCCAGCACAGACCCCTGAGGCACACCACTGAAAAAGACACCTTTATCCCCACTCTCTGCCTTCTTGCAGTGAGACAATCCTCTATCCATGCCAAGATCTTACCATCGACATCATGGTCTCTTAACTTATTTAACATTCTCCTATGTGGCACTTTGTCAAAGGCCATCTGGAAATCAAAATAAATCACATCCACTGGTTCTCCTTTGTCTAACGTCCTTGTTATCTCCTCAAAGAACTCTAACAGATTTGTCAGACATGACCTCCCCTTGACGAAGCCATGCTGACTCAGTCCTATTTTATCATGTACTTCCAAGTACTCTGCAATCTCATCTTTAATAATGGACTCTTAAAATCTTACCAATGACCAAAGCCAGGCTAACCGGCCTATAATTTCCTGTCTTCTGCCTCCCTCCCTTCTTAAACAGCGGTGTTACATTCCTCTGGGACCCTCCCTGCCTCCAGTGATTCCTGAAAGATCACCACCAATGCCTACACAATCTCCTCAGCTATCCTTTTTAGAATCCTGGGGTGTAGTCCATCCAGTCAAGATGATTTATTCACCTTTAGATCTTTCAGTTTGCCCAGAACCTTCTCCTTAGTGATGGCCACTGCACTCACCTCTGCCCTCTGATTCTCTTGGAGTTCTGGCTGTGAAGACTGATGTAAAGTAACTATTCCGTTCCTCTGCCATTTCTTCATTTCCTATTATTACTTCTCCAGTGACATTTTCCAGTGGTCCAATGTTATTTTTGCCCCTCTCTTACCTTTTATATATAGAAAAAAACTCTTCCTATCATCTTTTATATTGCTAGCTAGCTTGTACTCATATTTCATCTTCTCCCAACTTATTGCTTTTTTAGTTGTCCTCTACTCGCTTTTAAAGGCTTCCCAATCCTTTGGCTTCCAACTAATCCTCGCCACTTTGTATGCTTTTTCTTTTGCTTTTATGTTGCCCTTGACAGCCATGGATGCCTAGTCTTCTCCTTAGCATGTTTCCTCCTCCTTGGGATGAATTTCTGTTGTGCCTCCTGAATAACCCCCAAAAAACTCTGCCATTGCTGTTCCACTGTCTTCCCTGCTAGGCTCCTTTTCCAATCAACTCTGGCCAGCTCTTCTCTCATGTCTTTGCAGTTACCCTTATTTAATTGTAATGCAATTACATCTGATTCCAGCTTCTCCCTCTCAAACTGAAGGGTAAATTCCACGTCTACCACCCTCCCAGGCAGTGCATTCCAGACCGTCACCACCCTCTGGGTAAAAAGGTTTTCCTCAAATCCCCCCTAAACCTCCCGCCCCTCACTTTGAACTTGTGCCCCTTGTAACTGACCGTTCAACTAAGGGGAACAGCTGCTCCCTATCCACCTTGTCCATGCCCCTCATAACCTTGTTCACCTCAATCAGGTCACTCCTCAGTCTTCTCTGCTCCAGAGAAAACAACCCAAGCCTATCCAACCTCTCTTTATACCTTAAATGTTCCATCCAAAGCACCCCTTCTCTGCACGCCCTCCAGTACAATTCCATCCTTCCTGTAATGTGGCAACCAGAATTGCACACAGTACTCCAGCTCTCGTCTCACCAAAATTCTATTCAGTTCTATCATGGCTTCCCTGCTTTTGTAATCTATGCCCTAATTGATAAAAGCGAGTGTCCCATATGCCTTTTTCACCACCCCATGAACCTGCCCTTCTGCCTTCAGAGATCTATGGACCATAGATCATACACCAAGGTCCCTTTGTTCTGTGGAACTTCCCAGTGTCAGACCTATCATAGTATACTTCCTTGTCAAATTACTCCTTCCAAAGTATACCACCTCACCCTTTTCAGTGTTAAATAGCATCTACCACTTTTCCCATTTGACCATCCTGTCTGTATCTTCCTGTAACCCAAGATGCTCAAACTCACTGTTAGTCACCGACCAATCTTTGTGTCAGCCGCAAACGTACTACCCCCCACATAGTCATCTATGTCATTTATGTCAATGACAACAGTAGGGGGCAGAGCACGGATCCCTGTGTAACTCACTGGTCACTGGCTTCCAGACACTAAAGCAGCTGTCTATCATCACCCTCTGTCTCCTACCGGCAAGCCAATTATGAGTCTACCTTATCAAATCACCCTGGATCCCATGTGTATTTGCCTTCTTAATAAGTCTCTCATGTGGGACCTTGTCAAAGGCTTTGCTGCAATTCATGTAAACTACAGCAACTGCACTACCCTCATCTGCACACTTGGTTACATGCTCAAAAAATTCAATCAAATTTGTTAGGCATGATCTCCGTCTGACAAAACCATGCTGACTATCCCTGATCAAACCTTGGCTCTAGGCCGAATTACCTATATCCTAGTTATATTGTAGAAAACTTCCATGTCCTGGTTTCTGTGCTGAATTTGTCTAATTTATATTTTGGTTATTTTCAGGAAAACATCAACAACTATGCATACACAGATTTGTGTGAGCACAATTGCGACTCATCACAAGCATGATTTTATAATAAATGCCCACAGGTGTTGCTGTTGTGTACTTACTACTAAGTACCTCTCTACCTGTAAAGACTTAAATACCTGCAGAGACTCGCATTCAAAGTACCGTCTTGCATCTTTGACTTTGTCTGTATGTATGTTTCTGGAATCCACCTCTTCATTCACCTGAGGAAGGAGCAGTGCTCCAAAAGCTAGTGATTCGAAAGAAACCTGTTGGACATTAACCTGGTGTTGTATGATTTCTTACTGTGCTCACCCTAGTCCAACGCCGGCATCTCCACATCATAATAATCCAGAAACCCAGGATAATGCTCTGGGGACCCAGGTTCAAATCCCACCAGGACAGATGATCATCATAGAATTTACAGTGCAGAAGGAGGCCATTTGGCCCTTGGAAAGAGCACCCTGTTTAAGCTCACACATCCACCCTATCCCAGTAACCCCACCTATCCTTTTTGGACACTAAGGGGCAATTTAGCATGGCCAATCCACCTAACCTGCACACCTTTGGACTGCGGTAGGAAACCAGAACACCCGGAAGAAACCCACGCAGACATGGGGAGAAAGTGCAAACACTACACACTCACCTGAGGCTAGAATTGAACCCGATCCCTGGAGCTGTGAGGCAGCAGTGCTAACTACAGTGCCACTGAATTTTTTTAAAATTCTAATGATGACCATGAAACCATTGTTGATTGTCATAAATACCCTTCTGGTTCACTAATGTCCTTTCGGAAAGGAAATCTGTCATCCTTACCTGGTCTGGCCTACATGTGACTCCAGACCCACAGCAATGTGGTTGACTCTTAAATGTCCTGAGGGACGGGCAATAAATGTTGACCCAGTCAGCGGTGCCCACATCCCACAAATGAATAAAGAAAAAAAAACTCTAAAAATATTGGCGATGCAAAACGACTCTTTGATTTGGGGCAGGGGAATGTTGAGGTTCATCTCCAGTAATGCATCCAACTAGAATTTGCAACAAAGTCACTGGGCTTCCAATTTTGTTCTGACTCACCACACTAGGCTTTATGTGCTGAGGTGATTATTTTGTGCTTTCGCACACATCAAATACCTTATGGAGTATAAATTAAATTTAGGCAAGAGCGAGGTGTTTGTGGTGCACCCTGGAGACCAGGAGGAAGGAATTGGTAGGCTCCCGCTTAGGCGGGCAGGGGAGAGCTTTAGGTACCTGGGGGTGCAGGAGGCCAGGGACTGGGGGACTCTTCACAAGCATAACTTCACCAGACTTGTAGATCAGATGGAGGAGGAGTTCAAGAGGTGGGACATGCTGCCATTATCGTTGGCGGGGAGGGTACAGTCCGTCAAAATGACGGTGCTTCCGAGGTTCTTGTTCCTCTTTCAGTGCCTGCCCATCTTTATCCCCAGGGCCTTCTTTAGGAAAGTGACTAGCAATATTTTGAGCTTTGTGTGGGCACATGGGACTCCGAGAGTGAAGAGGGTGTTCCTGGAGCGAGGGAGGGATAGAGGCGGGCTGGCGCTGCCCAACCTTCTGGGGTACTATTGGGCAGCCAATGTGTCAATGGTGCGTAAATGGGTGATGGAGGGGGGAGGGGCGGCGTGGAAAAGAATGGAGATGGCGTCATGTAGAGGTACGAGCCTGGGTGCCATGGTAACGGCACCGTTGCCGCTCTCCCCTAAGAGATTTACCACGAGCCCGGTGGTGGCGGCGACCCTAAGAATCTGGGGACAGTGGAGGCGGCATAGGGGGGAAACAGGGGGCTCGATGGAGGCTCCACTGGGTGGCAACCATCGGTTCATCCCGGGGAACAAGGATGGGGGATTTAGGGGGTGGCAAAGGGCGGGCATCAGCAAATTGAGGGACCTGTTTATTGGCGGGAGGTTTGCGGGCCTGGGGGAACTGGAAGATAAATTTGGCCTTCCCCAAGGGAACATGTTCAGATACTTGCAGGTAAAGGCGTTTGCTAGGCGACAGGTAGAGGGATTCCCTCTGCTGCCGTCGCGGGGGACGATGGACAGAGTGCTTTCGGGGGTGTGGGTCGGAGAGGGGAAGGTGTCTGACATTTATAAGGTAATGCAGGAGGTGGAGGAGTCGTCAGTGGAGGAGCTGAAGGCTAAATGGGAGGAGGAACTTGGGGAGCAGATAGAGGACGGGACTTGGGCGGATGCCTTGGAGAGAGTCAACTCTTCCTCCTCATGTGCAAGGCTTAGTCTCATCCAATTTAAGGTGCTGCACCGGGCCCACATGTCCGGGACTAGGATGAGTAGGTTCTTTGGGGGTGAGGACAGGTGCACCAGATGTTCGGGGAGTCCAGCGAACCACGCCCATATGTTCTGGGCATGCCCAGCACTGGAAGAATTCTGGAAGGGGGTGGCGGGGACGGTGTCGAGGGTGGTTGGATCCAGGGTCAAACCAGGGTGGGGACTCGCTATTTTTGGAGTTGCGGTAGAGCCGGGAGTGCAGGAGGCGAAAGAGGCCGGTGTCCGGCCTTTACGTCCCTTGTAGCCCGACGAAGGATTCTGCTACAGTGGAAGGATGCGAGGCCCCCAAGTGTGGAGACCTGGATCAGTGACATGGCGGGATTTATAAAATTGGAAAGAGTCAAATTTGCCCTGAGAGGATCAATACAAGGGTTTTATAAACGATGGCAGCCTTTTCTGGACTTCCTGGCTCAAAGATAGGTAGCTTGGTTAATAGCAGCAGCAACCCGGGGGGGGGGGGGGGGGGGGGGGGGGTCCGTGTTCCATATTGTAGTGTCTATTCTGTAACTTTATATTGTGTTAATTTGCGTTGTTGTTAAAATGCTGTGTTGTTCATAGAGGTGGGGCGAATGTTTATGATTGTTAATATTATTGTTATTTTTGGTATTTTACTATGGTGTGTTATTGTTGTATAAATTCAAAATTTTTCAATAAAAATTATTTTTTAAAAAACCTTATGGAGTTCTGTCTTATGATGCATTGCGGCAAAGCAAATAGGATATTAAAGGTTACAAATAAAGGTGGCTGGGTCTTGCATAACAGTTACATTGTTCAATTGCTGTCAATTATGCAATGCAACATATTAATAACTCATGATCACCTTATCTGTTTGTGGGTGTCAGGTCTGTTTCAATATGCGTAGAGACAGTGGCCAGTTTTATCTCTTCACCATTTTAAACTTCTGTATTGGTAATCTGACATCAAGTCATAAATATTTTTGTCCAATTAAACAGTGTTGAATCTTGTTCAGTCCCACCAAAACTCCCTCCCATGAGCTCTGATTCCATTTTACTCCTTTATTGCTTGCACTGGATGAACTGTTTTCTGTTTCATTCATCACCAAGATCTCCTACTTTCAGCATTAACAACCTCTATCTGTACCTCACCCCGGCTACAGCTAAAATTTGTCTCCAATGCACGCACATGTATGAAGCCCCCCACTCCCCGCCCAGCCCTGTCATCTACAGTTCCACACTACAGAGATTTAAATTTATAAAAAGTCTATTACAACATCTTGTCTTGCACCAGATCTTATTCATCAATCTGCATTGCCTGTTCCTCAAAGTAGAGGATTCAAAATTCTCATTCTTCTTCATGGATTTGTCTCATCCTACTTCTGCAACCAACCCCTGTCCTATGCCCAAACCCATTCCCTTTGATTCTCTGACCTCTCGCTCTCGTGCTTCTGATTGTAGCCTCTGGCATTGTTCAATGAAATTCAAGGAGCAACACCTCATCTTTAAACCAGGCATTCCACAGCCTTCTGGACTCAACATTGAATTCAACAATCTAAGATCATAATCTCTGCCCCCATTTTGTTTTGTGTTCTTTACTCTCTCAGACCTCTCTTAGTTCCTTTACATTGGGTTTGGTTGTAGCTATTCAGGATCTTGCCTTTGACAACCCTTTGGGCAGCACGGTAGCATGGTGGTTAGCATAAATGCTTCACAGCTCCAGGGTCCCAGGTTCGATTCCCGGCTGGGTCACTGTCTGTGCGGAGTCTGCACGTCCTCCCCGTGTGTGCGTGGGTTTCCTCCGGGTGCTCCGGTTTCCTCCCACAGTCCAAAGATGTGCGAGTTTGGTGGATTGGCCATGATAAATTGCCCGTAGTGTCCTAAAAAGTAAGGTTAAGGGGGCGGTTGTTGGGTTACGGGTATAGGGTGGATACGTGGGTTTGAGTAGGGCGATCATGGCTCGGCACAACATTGAGGGCCGAAGGGCCTGTTCTGTGCTGTACTGTTCTATCTATAACCCCTTATCTGATATACATCTTGTATTTCTTTATTTGTCCTATTGCCACTCGCCTTGTCCTTGCACCGTGAAACCTTTTGTTATTTAATCTCATGTTCTTCACCCTATCACAGACCTTTCCTTTTATTCTTCCACCTGCCCCATTCCCACCCTTCCATATGCTCAAAATCTTTTGCATTTCTAACTTTTCCTAGTGCTGATGAAAGGTTACTGACCTAAAATGTTAAATCTGTTTCTCTCTACAGATGCTATCATATCTGCTGAGTAGTTCCAACATTTTAAAGTAATTTATTCGTTATGAATGTTTTGGGATATTCTAACTAAAATGTAAAAAAAATTGAAATATTTGAATTAGGTTTTACATTTTTACACTCTAAATTCTTAAAGTTGGATGCAACGGTTACAATTTACAAGTTTTTTCTTGGTGTCGCCACCCCCTGCCCCCCCCCCCCGCTTTCGCTGTTTCAGGGTCCTTTTTTTGGCCCTTTACTTCACCATGGGTAGCTGTGTCGCGTTTATATGTGAGCAGTGCCCTCCTTCTCTCTTCCCCTCCCTCCCTGTCACTTGGCCTCCCCTTTCTTGTTCTCCCCTCTTCCCATTCTATCGTCAGTCTGCTTTCGAGGGTTCTCGTTCGTGAGGCCTTGTGATGGGTCCTCTGGTCTCTGTGTCGGCCCCTTTCTGGCCTCCCCTTGCTATTTCCTCTGGTTCCCCCCCCCCCCCCCCCATTTTTGTCTGCTCCCTGTGGCCCTGATGGCTCCTGTTCACCCCCTCCCCCCCCCCCGCGGCCGGCTTCGAACAGGTCTTGGAACAAGTTAGGGAATGGCTCCCACGCTTTGTGGAAGCCATCCTCTGATCCTTGGATCAATCCACAAGAGAGTCATTCAGAAATCTGGTAACAAATATGGGTAGGAAATTAAGTTGTCAATGGGATAAGGATATAGATAAGTTGAGGGGGCAAAAATTTGACAGATGGAATATAACGTCGGAAAATGTGAACTTGTCCATTGTGGCAGGAAGGAGACTGAAGAACTCCAAGGTAATGAGGGATCTAGCTCCGGGCACATGAATCACGAAAAGTTAGTATCCAGACACAGCAAGTGATTAGGAAAGAAGACAAATGGAATATTATTGTTTATTGCAAGGGGAATCAAGTATACAAATGGTAGGGAAGCATTGCTAAAACTAGACAAGGTCTTAGAGAGACTGCATCTGGAGTATTGTGTGCAGTTCTGGTGTCCTTATTTAACATATAATTGCATTAGAAGCAGTTCAGAGGAGGTTCATTAGATTGATTCCTGGGGAATCTCAGTATTTAAGAATGAAAGGTGATCCTATTGAAACACAGGATCCCCAGAGGATTCAAGGTGGATGCGGACTGGATATTTCCCCAAGTGGAGGGAGTCTACAACCAGAGGGACACTGCTTAAAAAAGAGGGGGTCTCCCATTTAAGACGGGAAATAGGAGAAATCTTTTCTCTTAAGAGGGTTGTTTGTCTGTGGAATTCTCTTCCCCAGAGTATTGTGGAGGCTGGGTCACTGAATAGATTCACGGCTAAGTTAGATTTTTGATGGGCGAGGGCTGTCGAGGGTCAGTCAGGGGACAAACTGGAAAGTGAAGTGAGGCCAGAATCAGATTAGCCATAATCGTATTGAATGGTGAATGGAGCAAATTCAAGAGGCCAGATGAGCGACGCTCCCTCAACAGCAGCAAAACTAAAGAGCTGGTCATTGACTTCAGGAAGCAAAATATCGTACACACCCCTGTTTGCATCAATGGTGCCGAGGTGGAGATGGTTGATAGCTTCAAATTCCTAGGTGTGCACACCATCAATAATCTGTCCTGGTCCACCCACGTCAATGCTACAACCAAGAAGGCACAACAGCACCTATATATCCTCAGGAAACCAAGGAGATTGAGCATGTCCACATTGACTCTTACCAATTTTTACAGATGCATCATAGAAAGCATCCTATCTGGCTGCATCACAGTCTGGCATGCCAACTGCTTGGCCCAAGAACGTAAGAAACTACAGAGTCATGAAGACAGCTCAGTCCATCACGCAAAACCCGCCTCCCGTACATTGACTCTGTCTACACCTCCCGCTGCCTTGGGAAAGCGGGCAGCATAATCAAAGACCACTCCCACTTGGCTCATTCTCTCTTCCAACTTCTTCCATCGGGCAGGAGATACAAAAGTCTGAGAACACACAGATTCAAAAACAGCTTCTTCCCCGCTGTTACCAGACTTCTGAATGACCCCCTTGTGGACTGATCTATCTCTTCACACATCTTCAGCAGCATGGTAGCAAAAGTGGCTTCACAGCGCCAGGGTCCCAGGTTCGATTCCCCGCTGGGTCACTGTCCGTGCGGATTCTGCACGTTCTCCCCGTGTCTGCATGGGTTTCCTCCGGTTTCCTCCCACAGACCAAAGATGTGCAAGTTAGGTGGATTGGCCATGATAAATTGCCCTTCGTGACCAAAAAAAGGTTAGGTGGGGTTATTGGGTTCCGGGGATAGGGTGGAAGTGAGGGCTTGGGTGGGTCAGTGCAAACTCGATGGGCCAAATGGCCTCCTTCTGCACTGTATGTTCTATACTGAGTAGAACGACACTCCTCTATGATTCACCCGATGTCTATGCCTATGTATTCACATTGTGTATTTATGTATGTCCTATGTTTTTTCATGTATGGAATTATCTGTTTGGACTGTACGCAGAACAATACTTTTCACTGTACCCCGGTATATGTGACAATAAATCAAATCAATCAATCAAGATTTTTTTAAATATAGAAGTTCATCCCAAGCCTGTAGATGATATCAAATTTAATTGGTAACAGTTTGTTTCCAGTCAGGTGTGAATGTTAAAGATCCTATTGCCAGGGGCTTCTTACATCTGCCATAAATTGTCCCGAAACCACATAATCCCCAGAGTGCAGAAGGAGGCCATTCACCCCAATAGATCTGCACCGTTCCATCAAAAGAGCACCCAACCCAGGCCCACTCCCTCGCCCCATCCCTGCAACTCCACCTAACCTACACATCTTTGGACACCAAGGGCAATTTAACATGGTCAATCCACCTAACCTGCACATCTTTGGACGTTGGGAGGAAATTGGAACACCAGTAGGTAACTCAAGCAGACACGTGCAAACTCTACATAAAGTCACCCAAGACTCAAATCAAACCCGGATCATAGAATCATAGAATTTGCAGTGCAGAAGGAGCCATTCGGCCCATTGAGTCTGCATCGGCCCTTGGAAAGTGCATTCTACTTAAGCCCACACCACCCCCCTATCTCCATAACCCAATAACCCCACCTAACCTTTTTTTTTTGGACACAAAGGCCAATTTCAGCATGGCCAATCCACCTAACCTGCACATCTTTAAACTGTGGGAGGAAACCGGAGCACCCGGAGGAAACCCACGCAGACATGGGGAGAACATGCAGCTCCGCACAGACAGTGGCCCAAGCTGGGAACCGAACCTGGGTCCCTGGCGCTGTGAGGCAGCAGTGCTAATCACTGTGCCACAGTGCTGCCCATCATCACCATAAACAGAGTGACTGGTCATTTAATTCCTCTTGAAGTTTTGACATGCAAAATGGTTTCTACATTGCACAACAAATTATGTAAGCAAAAGTGCTGCAAGATGATAATGTAAGTTTTCCTTTTCAGTGTTGAAATTGGATCTTTTCAACGAAAAGCGTAATCCACTAATTGAAACTTCCTTAAAGTCAAATACCAAAAGTGATAGCTTGCAAAACATGCAGGACAGGATTTTACACCCTAGTCTGTAGATTCAGGTGCATCTATGGGCGTGGAGAGAAATAATTTAGACCATAACTTCCAAATAGCCTCAGAAAGTGGTGGCCTTTTGGAGTTACAAAGGTTTAATTAAAGATCTGCTCTGGAAAACGTCTTGATACTTCGGCTGGCTGGAGCTGCTTGGGACCTGCAGCAAAATAATCCCCAAAAACATCAGCACAATCTAGCATTAGTAGACTCGGAGGCCACTCCCCTTTTGTTTTACTGAGCTGGCTGCTGGAAAGATGAAAGGGTCCAGTGAAATTGACAGGCTAGGGAAAAGGTAAGTGTCCAAAGTTAGTGATTTAAATTGCTTTTGCATAGACCGTAGTTTAATAAAATAATTATGTGCCTTCTCCATCAATGTTAGAATGCTGGACACATAGTTCTGTCTTGCATCCAGCATTCAAACATCACAAATTTTAAAAAGTACACTGGCTAATACATTTTCCTCTTTTGCACATTGTCTTAATATGCCCAGTGGTAGGCAGGCATATTGAATAACACGGAGTCTGAGAAGTAGAGAGCGGAGGACATGGCAGTAAACTGGAAGGTGAAGAAGCATGTCCCTGAGTAATTTCAACCCCATGCACCACACATCTACCAAAACAAGGGGCTGGTTTAGCACAGGGCTAAAGAGCTGGATTTTAAAGCAGACCAAGGCAGGCCAGCAGCACAGTTCAATTCCCGTACCAGTCTCCCGGAATGTGGCGACTACGGGCTTTTCACAGTAACTTCATTTGAAGCCTACTCGTGACAATAAGTGATTTTCACAAGTGGGTAATAATAAGAAATTTAAGCAGCTACAGGTCATATTCAATTGTCACATAATTTTTTTTTTAAATGTTACAAATATCTATTAGAATTATAACTTTTAGGCTGTGAATTGACATTTCTAAATGCAAGATAAATGAGAACACTTGGTTTTGAAGCTGGTAAACAGACCTAAAAAGTAATTGCAAATCCAAGGGTGGCCTGATCTGTTTGTATTACAATGTCATAGTGGGACATACTGGAAACTAAACCCATGGGTTACCTCTCTTAGGTTCTTGCTGGAGACAAGGTTATTGATTTATTGATAATTTTAGGTGCTAATTGAATGCATGTAGCAGAGAGGTACACATTATTAAATGAAATGAAATGAAATTTACTTATTGTCACAAGTAGGTTTCAAATTAGGTTACTGTGAAAAGCCCCTAGTCGCCACATTCCGGCACCTGTTCGGGGAGGCTAGTACAGGAATTGAACCCGCGGTGCTGGCCTTGTTCTGCTTTACAAGCCAGCTCCTTAGCCCACTGTGCTAAACCAGCCCCTCCTGTGTCTTGACTGTGAGAATCCAGTGATTGTTTCACATAATGAATTAGACTGTGGGAATCCAGACATTGTTTCAGTCAATGTTTCACATGAATAAGCCATTGTATTCCAGTGTATTCAGCAATAAGAATATATCAACTAATCAGTTACAGCAAGGTCTCCGGGAGACCTAACTGCGGCGTGAGAAACATGTCCAGTAATTTTCCTAAGACTGCACATGCAGTCGCTGAGCTATTCTTGATAGGCACCAGTCAATCTTAAGTAATGTCCAAAGTTTGATTAATAAATCATCCTCTAAGTAACAGGCATTCATTTGAACAAAGCAGGAGGTCTCAGCTGAGAATTAGAAACCAATGAGAGTAAATGAGGGATTAAACCAGATATAAGAATTCCCTTAAAAGTGGTACCTCGTGGTCAAGGTCGTGTTCCTTAATTCCTGATTTATTGAATCATGTTTGTTTGTGTTTAAAGTGATTTCTTTATGTTTTTATGTTTTATGCATTTTGCCATGAGTTTGACCCTTTTATCTATCATTTGATATTTCATTTCTAAAATTTTGCTTCAGTTCTTAAGTTTATTCAAGTGAATGATTAGCAATAAAATCATATTTTGATATCTCCAACCAACCAGACTATCAACTCTTCTTAGAAGGTAAAGTAAGAGCTCTAACAGTTACCTCTCTCAGCTTCTTGCTGGAGGCTTAAATTATTCATGTAGAACATAGAACAGTACAGCACAGAACAGGCCTTTCGGCCCTCAATGTTGTGCCGAGCCATGATCACCCTACTCAAACCCACGTATCCACCCTATACCCGTAACCCAACAACCCCCCCCCCATTAACCTTACTTTTTTTAGGACACTACGGGCAATTTAGCATGGCCAATCCACCTAACCCGCACATCTTTGGACTGTGGGAGGAAACCGGAGCACCCGGAGGAAACCCACGCACACAGGGGGAGGACGTGCAGACTCCACACAGACAGTGACCCAGCCGGAAATCGAACCTGGGACCCTGGAGCTGTGAAGCATTTATGCTAACCACCATGCTACCCTGCTGCCCCATCTAGGTCCCCAGAACCAAGAAATCCTGTGGAGTTGAGGATAATTAGATTAAATCTCTTTTGGGATATCGCAAGCATTCCTGGGGTATAGCTTATAGGAAGATTATTTTTTGTTTTGGGTGTTAGCTTGGTGATTTCTCTGGAAAGAGTTGGTTGAACTCTGGATATTGAGCAGTTTTGAGGAGTCAGAAAGAGGGAGACAATCTGCCAAGAACTGTGGACCAGAGGGTTATCATGAACCAGTGTTTTTTGATTTAGAGTCATGAAACAAGAATGTG
Organism: Scyliorhinus canicula; assembly: GCF_902713615.1. NCBI lineage: Eukaryota > Metazoa > Chordata > Chondrichthyes > Carcharhiniformes > Scyliorhinidae > Scyliorhinus > Scyliorhinus canicula. The sequence goes on along the minus strand of NC_052146.1, from coordinate 285,308,561 downwards.
GTGAGGAATGAGCTGTGGGGAGTGTTCCACAATTGTGAGCTATTGGAGGGTTCCCCTTGCTGAATGGTAGTGGAAGGACCCCATTAAATCTCATGAGAATTAAAATTAATTCCTGAAAGCTGTGGCACACCTTGGTTTGATCCCAAGACAAGCAAAGGGTTCCTCAAGATCCTGTCAAGTATAGGGCAATGTTGGGTGGAAATTAATGGAAAATATGGAGTATGCTGAGAGATTTTTTAGGGTTAACGTATGAGTGCTTACAAGATATGGCATAAATAGTATAAGTCTTGTGCAGTACAAGTTTTTTGTTTAAAATATGAAGTCTTTATTAAAAATATTTTAATTCAGTTTTTAACATTTGATACATAAAGCAAAACAAGAACAGAACCTCTCCTCCACTCTACCAACCAACACTCCAATAACTCAAATAATAGCCCCCCTCCCCACAGCAGCTGACGGTAACCAACTCTTAAAAGCAGAGAATAAATAGATCCCATGTCTTGTGGAACCCCTCAAGATAAACTTAACCTTCTCCAAATATAGGAACTCTATCAGGGCCCAAACCATACTGAGGCACTTGGAGGGAAGGCTGACCTCCATCCCAACAGGACCCACCTGCAAGCAATCAGCAAAACGAAGGTTAAAATGTCTGCCCCCAGTCCGGTCTGCAGCTCCGGCACCCAAAAAAGCCCCCAGGGGACTGGGCACCAAATCCAAGATCGGCGACATCGTGCTGAAAAATGACCCCCAAATGTTCTCCAACTTCAGACTGATAAGAACATATGTACATGGTTGGCCGGACCTCTCCCACACTGCTCGCAAGTGTCCTCCACCCGCTTAAACACATGGTTCATCCTCGACCTTGTCAGATGTGCCCTACACTCTACCTTTTAACTGGATTAATCCCAGCCTCACACGAGATTGAGGCATTCACCCTCCAACCACCCCCAGCACCTCCTCCCACTTGGCCTTAACCTCTCCAGCGACGCAATATCCTCCTCCAAAATCCTCCATAAATGAGCCCCCGCCAACCCCATCACCGACAACACCCCCTTCAACAATGAAGAGGGAGGTGTCACTGGAAACGCTGGAAAAACTTTCCTTGCAAAGTCCCGCACCTGCATATACTTTGAGACCCCCCCCCCCCCCCCCCCCCCCACAGAATCCCTAACTTTTCCATCGACTCCTCTGAACTTGAAAACTGCCCTTCCAAAAAGAAGTCCTTCATTTCCACCACCCCACCCCCCCAAAACCTAGCATCCAGTCTTGCTGGCTCAAATGTATTATACTCTCGAAATGGCGTCAGCTTCGACCCCGTCCCTAACTTAAAATGTTGCCAAAATTGCCTCCATATCTTCAGCGTGGTGACCACCACTGGACTACCTGAGTATTTTCTGGGGAAAATGGGAACAATGCCGTTGCCAGCACCTGCAACCCTGACTCCCTACAAGAGCCTGCCTCCATCCTCACTCTAGCCCCGGACCTTCTTGCCGTTCGCCGCCCAATAGTCATACATCGGATTTGGAAGAGCCAAGCTCTCCGACTGTTGTCCTTTCTGAAGGACTGTCTTCTGAATCCTCGCCACCTTCCCCGCCCATACAAACGACAATCAACCGCTCCACCCCCACAAAAAACACCTTTTTGCAAAAAGACCAGTTGGCATTGGAATAAGAACTGCGGCAAGACGTTCATCTTTGTTGCCTGCACTCAGACTGCCGGTGATAGGTGAAGGCTGTCCCATCCCAACAAATCTGCCTTGACCCTACCCACTAGGCTGGTAAAATTCAATTTACGAAGCCGGGCCCAGTCCCGAGCCACCTGCATCCCCAGAAACAGAGTAGTCACCACACAAAACAGCAATCTCCCCAAGCCAGCTCTCGCCCCCGGAGAGGAAACCAAAAACAACTCACTCTTCTCCAAATTCAATTTGTATCCCAAAAAAGCCCCAAATCGCTTGAGCAGCCCCATTATATCCCCCATCATCGGACCCGGGTTAGAAATATACAACAAAAGGTCGTCTGTATACAAGGACACCTTACACTCCAACCCCTACCCCCTCACTATCCCTCTCCACTTATCTGAGTTTCTCAGCACAATGGCCAAGTGCTCTATCAGCAGCGTAAACAAGGGGGGCATGAGACACCCGTCTCGTTCCCCTACGTAGCTGAAAATATCTCGAGTTCACCTCATTTGTACGAACACTCGCCTTCAGTTCCTTATATCAATTTGACCACAAACCTAGGCCTAATACCAAACTGCTCCATCACCACAAACAAATAACTCCACTCTACTCGATCAAATGCCTTCTCTGCATCCAGTGCCACCACCATCTTAAGCCCCCCCCCTTCTGATGGGAAGAACAACATGTTTAATAAGCACCGCACATTCAACGACAACTGTCTATCCTTTGCAAGCCCCATTTGATCCTCCCCAATCCCTCCGGAAGGCACGCCTCCAACCTAAGCGCCAACACTTTGGCAAAAATCTTGGTATCCACATTTACAGATATTGACCGATGCAACCCACACTCCCCCGGGTCCATATCCTTTTTTAAAAACAACAAAATAGATGCCTCTTCCATCGTCTCTGGGAGTACCCCCTTAGGCACTGCGTGTTCATACATCTTCACCAACAGCAGCGCTAACCTATCCAAAAACTTCTTATAGATTTCCACCAGGAATCCATTCAGCTCTGGTGCTCTACCCGTTTGCATCTTCCCAACTGCCATCTGAAACTCCTCAATCCCCACTGGCTCCTCCAACCCTGCCTTCTCCTCCTCTTTGGAAACTCCAGCCCAAGAACTCCCTCATATCTGATTTAACCCCCGGAGGCTCCAATCTATACAACCTCTTCTAAAACTCCTCAGATGTTCTGTTCACCTGCTCCGGCGCCACCAGCAGCCCCCTCGCCCCATTCCGGACTTGAACTGTCTTTTGTGAGGGCCGTGTGCCAGAGGAGCTGTCCTGCCAGCAAGCGGCTGGCTTTCTCCCCGTACTCGTACACCACACGCTTCGCCTGCCTCAACTGGTATACCACTTTCCCGGTAGACAAAGGCAAAGCGTCATCTGCAGTTCCTTTAACTGACCAAAAGCTCCGGAGTGGCATCTTCCACAAAGTTCCCATCAAACTCCAATACTTCATCTATCAGTCACTGCCACTCGGCTTGCCTCCCTATCCACCTGCTCCTTATACAAATTGATCTTACCCGTACCACCTCCCAAACCATCGACTGCAAGACCTTCCCATTCTTATTAAACCCACATAATCGTCAATCACCTTTGCCATCTTCACACAAAAACCCGGATCCACAGGCAGCTCCACATCCATCCTCCACGCCGGCGTCTATGCAGGTCTTTTCTCCAGGACCACATTCACCAAATGCGGGACATGATCCAAAATGATGATCACCAAGTATTCCACTTTCCTCACCAACAATGATCTCTCCAGAGGGGAGAGAGGATAGGGGCTGGTTTAGCACAGTGGGCTAAATAGCTGGCTTGCAATGCAGAACAATGCCAGCAACGCGGGTTCAATTCCTGTACCGGCCTCCCCGAACAGGCGGCGGAATGTGGCGCCAGGGGCTTTTCACAGTAACTTCATTGAAGCCTACTTGTGACAGTAAGCGATTATTATTATAATCCCAGTCCCACAATCCAAAGATTCTGCCACTATGACCTGTTCTCCAGGTCCTCCACTTTGGCTCTCAGCCCTTTCATACAATCATAGAATCCCTACAGTGCAGAAGGAGGCCATTCGGCCATCGAGTCTGCACCAAGCCACTGAAAGAGCACTCTATCTAGGCCCACCCATCCCTACAATCCCATAATCCCACCTAACCTTTGCACACTAAGGAACAATAGAGCATGGTCAATCAATCTAATGTGCACATCTTTGGACTGAGGGAGGAAACCGGAGGAAGCCCACGAAGACAAGGGAAGAATGTGCAAACTCCACACAGACAGCCACCCAAGGCTGCAATTGAACCCAGGTCCCTGGCGCTGTGATGCAGCAGTGCTAACCACTGTGCTGCCTTGCTTTCCTCCACCTTCCGCAGCTTCTATCCCATCGAGGTGAACTGGTCGCTGTGCTGCCACACGCTTCCTCCACCCCCTTCAACACCTCTCCAGTCTCCCACATTGCCGTCAACGTCTTTCCAAGGGCCTCCCTTATTGGGCATTGTATCGTCACCAACTGTTTGAGCATTCCCATCATCTCCTTCCCATGCTGCTCAAAACTGCTGCTTAAACTCCACTGCCATCACCTCGGCCAGCGTGTCCACCGTAATGGGCGCAGCCCCACGCAATGAGCTTTCCCCCACCATCTTTCCTCCCACAGAACTCCACACTGGAACCTGAGCTGTCAGGCAGACTAGCGCTCGTTCCTTTTTGGCGTGTATTCTTGCGGTGGATTTTCGACATCCACTAATTACCACAACTTTACCGGAGACCGTTCATATACAATTTCCCAAAACTGGGTAAAGAGTGCCAAAAAACAGCGGGAGCCACCAGGCGTGTGACCTTCACCTATGTGTCGCCATTGGAGCGATAAAATATGAAGTCTTATGGCGTAATTCAAATTTATTTTTTAAAGTTACCGGTCTCCACCAAGATAAAAATAACCTTTATTAGTGTCACAAGTAGGCTTACATTACACTGCAATGAAGTTACTGTGAAAATCCCTTAGTCACCACACTCCAGCGCCTGTTTGGGTACATTGAAGGAGAATTCAGAATGTCCAATTCACCTAACAAGCGCATCTTTCAGAACTTGTGGGAGGAAACCAGAGCACCCGGAGGAAACCCACGCAGACACGGGAAGAACGTGCAGACTCTGCACAGACAGTGACCCAAGCCAGGAATTGAACCCGGGTCCTTGGCAATGTGAAGCAATGTGCCGTCCATTGTACCAAAGTTAAGAAAGGTTTGTATTGATAAGAAAAAGTAAGCTGAGTAAACATACATTTCCATATTTCACAATACCGATTCAGGAAATTCAAACAAATTTAAATCTTTGAGGAGATAATAGCTTTTAAATATCAACGAACACTTACGATCTCTTAATTCTGTAATTTTACTCAACCTAATTTTTAGTGTTCTAGCATATGAAAACAAAATTACAATTTTAGGCATTTATAGGGCAATTTTGGACACTAAGGGCAATTTGTCATGACCAATCCACCTAACCTGCACATCTTTGGACTGTGGGAGGAAACCGGAGCACCCGGAGGAAACCCACGTAGACACGGGGAGGATGTGCAGACTCCGCACAGACAATGACCCAAGCCAGAATTGAACCTGGGACCCTGGAGCTGTGAAGCGATTGTGCTATCCACAATAGAGAAATACAGCACAGAACAGGCCCTTCGGCCCACGATGTTGCGCCGAACTTTTGTCCTAGGTTAATCATAGAATTATGGACAATTTGTCATGGCCAATCCACCCAACCTGCACATCTTTGGACTGTGGGAGGAAACCGGAGTACCCGGAGGAAACCCACGCAGTCACGGGGAGGATGTGCAGACTCCACACAGACAGTGACCCAAGTCGAAATCGAACTTGGGACCCTGGAGCTGTGAAGCAATTGTGCTATCCACAATGCTACCGTGCTGCCCTTAAGAAGTTAACCTACACTCCCTTATTCTACCCTAATCCAAGTACCTATCCAATAGCCGCTTGAAGGTCCATAAATTTTCCGACTCAACTACTACCACAGGCAGTGCATTCCATGCCCCCACTACTCTCTGGGTAAAGAACCTACCTCTGACATCCCCTCTATATCTTCCACCATTTATCTTAAATTTATGTCCCCTTGTAATGGTGTGTTCCACCCGGGGAAAAAGTCTCTGACTGTCTACTCTATCTATTCCCCTGATCATCTTATAAACCTCTATCAAGTCGCCCCTCATCCTTCTCCGTTCTAATGAGAAAAGGCCTAGCACCCTCAATCTTTCCTCGTATGACCTACTCTCCATTCCAGGCAACATCCTGGTAAATCTCCTTTGCACCTTTTCCAAAGCTTCCACATCCTTCCTAAAATGAGGTGACCAGAACTGCACACAGTACTCCAAATGTGGCCTGACCAAGGTTTTGTACAGCTGCATCACCTCACGGCTCTTAAATTCAATCCCTCTGCTAATGAACGCTAGCACACCATAGGCCTTCTTCACAGCTCTATCCACTTGAGTGGCAACTTTCAAAGAACTGTGAACATAGACCCCAAGATCTCTCTGCTCCTCCACATTGCCAAGAACCCTACCATTAACCCTGTATTCCGCATTCAGATTTGTCCTTCCAAAATGGACAACCTCACACTTGTCAGGGTTAAACTCCATCTGCCACTTCTCAGCCCAGCTCTGCATTCTATCTATGTCTCTTTGAAGCCGACAACAGCCCTCCTCACTATCCACAACTCCACCAATCTTCGTATCATCTGCAAATTTACTGACCCACCCTTCAACTCCCTCATCCAAGTCGTTAATGAAAATCACAAACAGCAGAGGACCCAGAACTGATCCCTGCGGTACGCCACTGATAACTGGGCTCCAGGCTGAATATTTGCCATCCACCACAACTCTCTGTCTTCTATCGGTTAGCCAGTTTGTTATCCAACTGGCCAAATTTCCCACTATCCCATGCCTCCTTACTTTCTGCATAAGCCTACCATGGGGAACCTTATCAAATGCCTTACTAAAATCCATGTACACTACATCCACTGCTTTACCTTCATCCACATGCTTGGTCACCTCCTCAAAGAATTCAATAAGACTTGTAAGGCAAGACCTACCCCTCACAAATCCGTGCTGACTATCCCTAATCAAGCAATGCCTTTCCAGATGCTCAGAAATCCTATCCCTCAGTACCCTTTCCATTACTTTGCCTACCACAATGCTACCATGCTGCCCCTAGTCAACACATATCAGTTTTTTTTGCAACATGGCTACACATACACTATGGAGTAGCAGACATCGAGGAGGAAGGAGACTGTGGGCAAGGGAAAGGCCTGTATAATATCATTTTGTAACTAATCCAGAACAGACCATAAAAAACTTTCAAATCTCCTTTTCTTACAAATACAACATCTTGTTCAGCATAAAATATTTTCTTATAGTAGAAACTATAATTCTAAGATTCATTGAACAGAATTATTTTCTGCAATCATTAGAGCCTTCAGTGTAAATTAATTCCATGACTGAATTTAATCGACAAGGCTCAGGAAAAATCTTCAGGCCAACATATCCTTTGCAGCTCTTTTACAGGAGCCTTCTGGGCACCAGGCCTGAAGATTTATTTTGAGCCTTGTTGATTAAAAAAATTTAGGTTAGTTTGGAGGATTGGTGTACATTTCCCCTTAGAAAGCAACAGTTAAAAAGCAAGGCAGTTACTGAAAGGACTGTCTTGGCACTATTTTTCCTGTGCATGTATTCTTCAATGTCAGCTTTTAGAATTCCAAAATCCTCAATGATGTGATTAATCAAAGACCTCGGTTCTAAAAACAAAATGGACACCTCATACAGGTAATACAAGGATTAAAAACTGTCATGCAAACAGAAATCTGATTTCATACACAATAGTATGGAGGAAATAGATTGTGAAATCATGTGATCAAACGTTGAATTGCTTTAGGTCTTTGCACTGAATAAATCTTGCACAAAGATTCGAATAACTGATATTTCCAACTGATATTTCAATCACACGTAACAGAATCATGAGAGTCCAAGTCAATTTCAAAAATGAAATTATTTCCTTATGAAGCACTGGCTACGATATTCTATTTTGAAACATTCAGTAGATCTTCCAAATGATCCATCTCACACCATAAAAAGTTGAAAGTGCTCTGGAAGTGACTGTCATTGTGACGTTAAACTGGTGATGATATAATTAATTCTGCAAGTACATATTTAAAAAGAACGTTTTGGCCAATCAGTCTGGCTGTTTTTGTTTTTGAAACACAAGAGATGATCATAACCGACAAAATTAAATCAAACACATTAATGGAATCCATGTCATGATGAGTATTTTTCTGGAAAACCTAAAGTCAGCTATGTTATACATAAGGGTAAACATGTTTAATACATCTGGTCCATTACTGAAAACAGAATTGTCACATTAACTGTCCCAGTATCAGGGGAATTGTCATTCAATTGTTCACCTGGCAGCATATTTCAGTAAGCATCTATTGCCAGAATTTTTGCATGGCTCATTTGCTTCATTTATTCGTGATGCCATATCAATTGCATCTAAAAGGTTAATCTTTTAGTTCTCACAATATTCCACTATTAGTAATTCAGTAGCATAGTATTTGGTCTGTAACGTAAGATACTTAATAAAAAGAATCAACTCGAACCAGTGAGATTTTCCATACACTTGTATTTAGTTACTAATTGTTTGTTCCTTATTAACCAATTGAAATATATTCAACACATAAATCAGCATTATCTTCTCTTAAATAGCTAGCACATCAACTGAAACAATCTGCGAGGTTTCCTTTCTAGTTACTGAGCAACACTGACAAAAAAACTTTCCACTTGCATTTACCGACATACAAAGAATTAACAGTACATTGAATAATTAATACGTTTTAAGCGTTTTTAAAAATGGTGTGAAATGATTTGCTTCCTTTCCTCCTGTTTCCAGCAATCAATACTGTGGAAAGGTTGGATCAATCTTACAAGCCCAAGCCATGAGGCCACCCTGGATATCCTTCACTGATAATGAGCAGAGCTCATTGTCAAGTAACTCCTGCAAGATTTTAACGGCCTTCTGAGAATCATTTCCTTGTTTACAGATAACATATACTGGAAGATAAAAAATAGAATTAGGTAATTTCACCTGTTGGAACAAGGAATTATATCATCCGAGTGCTGTTATTAATGATGGTTTAATATTTAGGATTTACCATTTGAACACAGCACACAATTTGTCACTAGGGCTAATAGCAACCCCATTATTACAAAAACTGCAGCATTTGCAAAGTATCACAGCCCTTTCTCCTGATGATAAATGTCAACAATTTGCTGTTAAAATATATACAGTATTACATGGAGTGTTTTGAAGAAAAAGGGTGAAAAGATTATGAGTAAAGACTACTTTTTGCTTACTGTGTTCATAGGAGACTGAAATGCTACCTAAAGTGCATTACAGGAAAGTAAATCAAGAGCGCCCTCTGGTGATGAAAGTTCAAACAGATTTATCCAAGACAGACAAAATATGACACTAAGCCACATAAAGGAGACATTAGGACAGGTTGCCATAAGCTTGGTCAAACAGGCAGGCTTTAAGGAGCATCTTATAGGAAGAAAGAAAGGTTTAGAGAGGAGTTGCAGAACTGAGGGCCTTGTCAGTTGAAAGCACAGCTGCCAATGGCAGAGCAAAATTAATCAGCAATGAGGTAGTATCCAGAACTGGAGGAGCACAGAGGTCAAGGAAATTGATTACGGAGATGGGAAGGGGCTATGTTATGGAAGAATATAAACATAATATCGTGAATTTTCAAATTGAGCCACTATCAAAGTAGGAGCCAATGTAGGGTCAACAAGCACAGAGTGATGGCGACTTGATGTGAATTGGGGACACATATGGGCAACAGTTTTGGGACAGCTGAAATGTACGGAGGGTGGTATGCAGGAGGCCAGTCAGAAGAGCATTGGAATAGCTGCGTCTGGAGCTCAAAGAAGCATGGGCAAGGGTTTCAGCAACAGGTGGTCTGGGGTGAGGTAATGTCAAAGATAGGCAGTATTACAGAGGTAGATGCTGGCAGTCCTGATAATGGAGAGGATATGGGGTCAGCTCAGGGTCAAGTAGAATGCTGCTGTTGCAAATAATCTGGTTCACCCTCAGATAGTGGTCAGTGGTGGAATGAAGCTGGTCATTAGGCAGTATTCACAGTGTTTATTGCTGCATGTAGAATTATTTTAAAAAATACCATTTAGCCTCACATGACTATCTGTTATCTAGTTATGAAAGCGCAACTTTTGACAATCCAAGTACCTTTCAGATGATAGGTAAAATAGAATGTGTTGCAATACTATTTCCTGTGTTTTCTACTTTATTTCAAAGACATTAATTATATAACCAGTTCACTCTGACCTCCCAGTTAGGAGGAAGATGTTTAGCCACAAATTAATTGGATATTAATTATCAATCAATATTAATTGGATTGAATTTAGTGCTCAGGTTACCCATAAAGATGCTTGAAAATCTTCATTTATCCCCATGTTGCGCGACTAACCAAACAGAAGTATTCAGTTTATTCGGATATGATTGCATTGTAGTCCTATCAGGTCACATAGATTTGAGAGATCAGATTACTTGCATTAAAGCACTGGTGACTGACTACACTAAGCTCCATGCATAACAAAATTAAATACTAATCCTCAAAGAGCAGTCGACATATTTATTATGGTTTTGCAATAATGGATCAGCTCGCATGTAGTGAACCAAAAACCAGCTCCTCTTAAAAATAAAGAATTTTCTGCACTTCAACCTCCCTTTCTTCTAAACTCTAAAGAATACAAAATATTATTGGTAGAGATTAGGGAATATACAGTAAATAGCCTCACATAACTATCTGTTATCTAGTTATGAAAGCACAACTTTTGACAATCCAAGTACCTTTCAGATGATAGGAAAAATGGAATGTGTTGAAATACTATCCTAAAGCGAAAGTAAAAAGCTGACAGTTAGCCCAGCTCCACCCACTCTGACATCACTGGAGTAATAAAAAACCATTTCTTAAAGGCACTCTCACTACAGATATTTATATACACACCCATTTATAAACACCCATTTCTTAAAGGTACCCTCACATGACAGTATGAATATCCCAACTATCGCCTTTTCTCCTCACCAGTGGAAATAATCTTTCACTAATTAACCATTCAAACCGTTCATAATTAGACAGACAGATTTTTGATTTACAAGGGAATCAAATATCACAGGGGCAGGCAAAAGCGGTGCTAGAAGTCATGATCAGATCAGTCAAAATCTGATTGCGTGACGAAGTAGGTTCAAGGGGCCAAATGGCCTACTCCTTTCCCTATTCCTTATGTTCTTATAATTTTGAATACTTCAGCAGATCATCGTTCAACTTCCTATGTTCCAGAAGAATAAAATCAAAGGCTTGGTTCATAACAGTAATCTTTCATTCCTGCTGTGTGAACCTCAGAAACAGGAGCAGGAGTAAATCCTGAGCCTGCTCCACAATTCAATATCATAGCTGATCTTCTGTATCAACTCCAGTTTCCCGCCCACTCCCCATATCCCTCAATTCCCTGAGACAAACAATCTGTCTCTGTCAGCCTTAAATATATTCAACAATGGAATATCCACAACACTCTGGCGTAGACAATTCCAAAGATTCACAATCTTCAATGAAGAAATTTCTCATCTCAGTCTTATGTTTATCTTGAGGCTGTGTTGTTCTGGATTCACCACCCAAGGCAAACAACAGCAGTGTCAAGCCTGTCAAATGTTCCAATAAGCAAATGAGCCCCCGAGGGCGGTGCTGGTGCGGTTCCAGCGACTCAGCGATCGTGAGAGAGTGCTGGAGTGGGCCAAGAGGGAAAGGAGGAGCAAGTGGGAGAATTCGACGGTGAGGGTCTACCAGGACTGGAGTGCGGAGGTGGCTAAGCGGCGGGCCCGGTACAACCGGACGAAGGCGGTGCTACATGCAAAACGGATCAGGTTCGGAATGCTGCAGCCAGCGCGCTTGTGGGTCACCTACAGGAACCAACACCACTATTTTGAGTCCCCAGAGGAGGCATGGACCTTTGTACAGGAAGAGAAACTGGACTCGAATTAGACCCAGGGGATACTTGGCGGCCATAGCCGCTCGGGTACTTTCAGCTGAACAAGCGGTTTTTTTTTCGGCTGGGTCGGAACTGTGCAACTCTTATTGGAACGGTTTCCTTTTTTTTCTTCTTTCTTTGTTTGGATCTTGAACTCTTGCTTTGGGTTTTTCTTCTGATGTTTTTTCCCCCCTTTGCCAACTTCCCTTAGTTATTGTTATTGTGGTTATTCATGGTTATTTATGCTGTTTGGTAGAGGGCGACTGTTAAGTACATTGTTATTTTGTTATCTATCTGTTATTTATAATGTTAAGTTGGGGAGGCGGGACGGGGGGGAGAGCAGATCGGGGTTATGGGCTCCTAGGGGGGGGTTCTTTACAGGCATGGACGGGGACGGGGGTGGAACTGAGGATGGCGGGGTGGGGTGTGGCAGGGCAAAAGCGCGGGCTTTCCTCTGTTTTCCCGCGCGCGGGGCAGAGGAGGGGGGAGGGGAGGAGTGCGGGGCGTGGCTAGCAATGGCGACCTTTCCCGCGTTGGAGCGGGGCCAGGGAGGAGTGGCAAGGGGGGGGAGGCCCCCCCCCCCCCCCACCGAGCCGGGGGGAGTCGGAGTGTGGCAGGAGCAGCCGGGTCAGCGTGAACCAGCTGACTTACGGGAGTACGATGGAGGGTACATCGCGGCTAGGAGGGGTCCTAGCCTTGGGGGAGGGGGGGGGTTAGGGAGGGACACCGGGTTGCTGCTGGAAAGACCAGAAACGGGAAGTGGAGGACTGGAGAGGTGGGGGGAGGGGGCCATCGCCATGGGGAGCGGGTCAGAAGGGTAGGGTCGACCCGGGGCGAGCAGGGAACAGGACATGGCTAATCGGCAGGGGAAGGGGGCGGGTCGTCCCGCGACCCGGCTGATCACTTGGAACGTGAGGGGGCTGAATGGGCTGGTCAAGAGATCAAGGGTATTCTCACACCTGAAGGGACTGAAGGCTGATGTAGCAATGTTACAGGAGACCCATTTGAAGGTAGTGGACCAGGTTCGCCTGAGAAGGGGGTGGGTGGGACAGGTGTTCCACTCTGGATTGGACGCAAAGAACCGGGGGGTGGCGATTCTGGTGGGAAAGAGGGTGTCGTTCGTGGCGGAGGAGGTGGTGGCGGATAAGGAGGGTAGGTATGTGATGGTGAAGGGTAAGCTGCAGGGGGAGAAAGTGGTGATGGTCAACGTATATGCCCCGAACTGGGATGACGCGGGTTTTATGAGGAGCCTATTGGGCCTCATTCCGGGACTGGAGGCAGGGGGCTTGATCATGGGGGGGGACTTTAACACAGTGCTGGACCCCGGGCTAGACACATCGAGCTCAAGGACCAATAGGAGGCCGGCAGCGGCAGAAGTGCTGAGGGGGTACATGGAGCAGATGGGAGGAGTAGACCCATGGAGGTTTGGTAGGCCGAGGGCGAGGGAGTATTCCTTTTTCTCCCACGTCCATAGAGTGTACTCCAGAATTGATTTCTTCGTGTTGAGCAGGGGGCTGATCCCGAGGGTACGGGAAGCTGAGTACTCGGCCATTGCGATCTCTGATCATGCACCACATTGGGTGGATGTGGAAATGGGGGAGGCGCGGGACCAGCGCCCGCTGTGGCGGCTGGATGTGGGGCTGTTAGCGGACGACGAGGTGTGTAAAAGGGTCCGGAAGAGCATTGAGAGCTATCTGGACTTGAATGACACGGATGAGGTGCAGGTGGGGATGGTCTGGGAGGCCCTGAAGGCAGTGATCAGGGGAGAGCTGATCTCCATAAGGGCACACAGAGAAAGAAAGGAGAGGCAGGAGAGGGAGAGGCTGGTGGGGGAGCTATTGGAAGTGGATAGGAGATATGCGGAGGCACCAGAGGAGGGGCTGCTGGGAGAACGGCGCAGCCTGCAGGTCAAGTTCGACCTGCTGACCACCAGGAAGGCAGAGACGCAGTGGAGAAGGGCACAGGGCGCGGTCTATGAGTATGGGTAAAAGGCGAGCAGGATGCTGGCACACCAGCTTCGCAAACGAGATGCGGCTAGGGAGATTGGGGGAGTGAAGGAGAGGGGCGGGAAGGTAGTGCAGAAGGGGCAAGAAGTGAATGGGGTCTTTAGGGATTTTTACAAGGAGTTGTATCGGTCTGAGCCGCCGACGAGGAGAGGGGGAATGGAGGACTTCCTAAACAAATTGAGGTTCCCAAGGGTCCAGGAGGGGCTGGTAGAAGGGCTGGGGGCGCCAATAGGGCTAGAGGAGCTAGTCAAGGGAATAGGTCAGATGCAAGCGGGGAAGGCGCCGGGGCCAGATGGGTTCCCGGTGGAATTCTATAAGAAAAATGTGGACTTGGTGGGACCGGTACTGGTACGAGCCTTTAATGAGGCGCGAGAGGGGGGGGTTCTGCCCCCGACAATGTCGCAGGCTCTGATCTCCCTGATATTGAAGCGGGATAAAGACCCCGTGCAGTGCGGGTCCTACAGGCCTATCTCGCTTCTGAACGTGGATGCCAAGTTGCTGGCAAAGATCCTGGCAGCTAGAATAGAGGATTGTGTGCCAGGGGTAATCCATGAGGACCAGACGGGGTTCGTGAAGGGGCGGCAGCTCAACACGAACGTGCGGAGATTGCTGAATGTAATTATGATGCCGGCAGTGGAGGGGGAGGCCGAGATAGTGGTAGCGCTGGACGCGGAGAAGGCATTCGATAGGGTGGAGTGGGAGTACCTGTGGGAGACGTTGGAACGGTTTGGGTTTGGGGAAGGGTTTATTAAGTGGGTGAAGTTGCTCTACTCGGCCCCGACGGCGAGTGTAGTGACAAACGGGAGGAGGTCGGAGTATTTCAGGCTCCACCGAGGGACCAGGCAGGGATGTCCCCTATCCCCCCTACTTTTCGCACTGGCAATTGAACCGTTGGCGATGGCACTGAGGGGTTCAGGGGGGGTGGAGAGGACTGACTAGGGGAGGGGAGGAACATCGAGTATCGCTGTATGCGGATGATCTACTGCTGTACGTGGCAGACCCAGAAGGGGGAATGCCGGAGATAATAGAACTATTAGCAGAGTTTGGGGACTTTTCGGGGTACAAACTAAATTTGGGCAAAAGCGAGGTTTTTGTGATACACCCGGGGGACCAGGGAGAGGGTATTGGGAGACTCCCCTTCAAGCGAGCAGGAAAGAGCTTTAGGTACTTAGGGGTGCAGGTGGCAAGGAACTGGGGGACCCTCCACAAGTTGAACTTTTCCAGGCTGGTGGAACAGATGGAGGAGGAATTTAAGAGGTGGGACATGGTACCGTTGTCGCTGGCGGGGAGGGTGCAGTCAATCAAAATGACGGTCCTCCCAAGGTTCTTGTTTTTATTTCAGTGCTTGCCCATCTTCCTCCCTAGGGCCTTCTTCAAAAAGGTGACGAGTAGCATCATGAGCTACGTGTGGGCGCATGGCACCCCAAGGGTGAGGAGGGTCTTTTTGGAGCGGAGTAGGGACAGTGGAGGGCTGGCACTACCCAATCTCTCGGGGTACTACTGGGCGGCAAATGTGTCAATGGTGCGCAAGTGGATGATGGAAGGGGAGGGGGCAGCTTGGAAACGAATGGAGAGGGCGTCCTGTGGCAACACAAGCCTGGGGGCCCTAGTAACGGCACCATGGCCGCTCCCCCCCACGAGGTACACCACGAGCCCGGTGGTGGCGGCCACCCTCAAGATATGGGGGCAGTGGAGGCGACACAGGGGGGAAATGGGAGGTCTGTTGGCGGCGCCAATAAGAGGGAACCATAGATTTATCCCGGGGAACATCGACGGGGGATTTCAGAGCTGGTACAGGGTGGGCATACGGCAGCTGAAGGACCTGTTTATAGAGGGGAGGTTTGCAAGCCTGGGAGGGCTGGAGGAGAAGTTTGAGCTCCCCCCGGGAAACATGTTCAGATATTTACAAGTGAAGGCATTTGCTAGGCGGCAGGTGGAGGGGTTTCCCCTGCTCCCCAGTAAGGGGGCGAGTGATAGGGTGCTCTCGGGGGTCTGGGTCGGAGGGGGGAAGATATCAGACATCTACAAGATAATGCAGGAGGCGGAAGAAGCATCAGGGGAGGAGCTGAAAGCCAAGTGGGAAGGGGAGCTGGGAGAGCAGATAGAAGACGGGACGTGGGCGGATGCACTGGAGAAGGTCAATTCTTCCTCCTCGTGTGCGAGGCTGAGCCTCATTCAATTTAAGGTGCTGCATAGAGCTCACATGACGGGGACAAGGATGAGCCGGTTCTTTGGGGGTGAGGACAGGTGTGTCAGATGTCTGGGAAGCCCAGCGAACCATGTGCATATGTTCTGGGCATGTCCGGTGCTGGAAGGGTTCTGGAAGGGGGTGGCAAGGACGGTGTCGAAGGTGGTGGGGTCCAGGGTCAAACCAGGATGGGGGCTTGCGATCTTTGGGGTCGGGGTAGAACCGGGGGTACAGGAGGCTAGGGAGGCCGGAATACTGGCCTTTGCGTCCCTAGTGGCTCGACGAAGGATATTAATTCAATGGAAGGACGCGAGGCCTCCAAGCGTTGAAACTTGGATTAACGATATGGCTAGCTATATTCAGCTAGAAAGGATCAAATTTGCCCTGAGAGGGTCGGTACAGGGATTCTCCAGGCGGTGGCAACCTTTCCTTGACTTTTTAGATCAGAGATAGACGTTCGGGGTCGTGGCAGCAGCAACCCGGGGGGGGGGGGGGGGGGGGGGCAGCAAGGGTCGTGGGGGGACATGCACGACTGTAACGCGGGCAAGTCTGCTCGCTGCTCATGTCTGAAACTGTAGGCTGCCTTGTTTGTTAAGTTGTTGCCTGGGGGGGGGGGGGGGGGAGGACTGGTGCGCGCGAGAGGGCGGGCGAGGGAGGGATATTTGCCTAGAGGGATTGTGTTGTAAATAATTTAAAAATTAGTAGGGGTAAATGTTTGTATGGAAAAACTCTTTCAATAAAAATTATTTAAAAAAAAAAAAAAATGTTCCAATAAGATCACCTCTCGTTATTCTTTTTCTAAAATTTAGAACAGCCAATTATTTTATTTCAATTAGGGGGCAATTTAGTATGGGTTTTTTTGTTTTTCTGCCTCCATAGATAGTTCAGGCAGTGTCCTATTGGGCCCCCCTACGCCAACATCCCGACTCCCTCTCTCCCCCACCGCCTCCTTTCCTTTCTGTTGGTACAGAGGCGAGAGTATCTGGTCTCTCCAGCACAAAGTTTAGTGCTTGTACCATTTGTTTTTTGTAGAAATGTGTTGTGAACTGTTTTAATAATTAAAGTATCCAACCCCCCCCCCCCCCCGCCGTACATTGGTACTGAGGGGAGGGTACCCTGTTTCTCCAACACAAAATTGTTTGTACCGTTTGGCCTTGTATACATTTTTACTGTTTTAATAAAAAGATATGGTCAATCCAACTAACCTGCACATCTTTGGGTTCTGGGGGTCAAACCCACGCAGACACGGGGAGACTATGCAAACTCCACACAGACAGCGACCCGTAGCTGGGATCGAACCTGGGTCCTCAGCGCTGGATGCACCACTGCGCCACCCTGACTTCTCGTTATTCTAAACTCCAGTGACTGTAAGGCCAATTTACTCAGCCTTCGATAATAGGGCAGCCCTCTCATCCTAGAAACCTCCAGTTCTGCTTTTCTGCCTCCAATTTAAGTATACTCTGGAGACCAGAACTGTACACAGTATTCCCAAGTGTGCTACATCAAAGCCCGATACAACTGCAGCAAGTCTTCCTCATTCTTGTACTGCAATCCCCTTGTAATAAAAGCCAACATGGTCTTTTGCGCTCTTAACCCCTTACTATACATGTTTGCTAACGTTGTGTTCCCTGTATGAAAACACCCAAGTCTCTCTGAACATCAACATTTCAAAGTTCTACACCTTTTAAAAAGACTCTTGGCACGATTCTCAGGCCTTGTTGCTCTGGCTCGAGCAAAAAAAGGCCAGGGAATAGCAGGAGGCTGAAAACAAGTACCACGCCAGGCAACAACAGTTTGCAATGCAACTGACAGATTCCCGTAGATGAAATCGTGATCTCATTGTAGCGTGCCGACAAGCTGATTATCACCACTTAAGCCATACAATTTATTTCCATACAATTAACGGGAGCGACCCCATATCCCACAGCCTCCCGTGATTTATCAGCCTTCCCAGCAAGTGGTCACGTGCCGCTGATTAGTACTCTTTTTGAAAAACATGAATCTGGAGGAAGGGCTTCTGCGTGAAACCGAGGAGGTGAGTAGCCAACTTTGTTCACAGACAAAAAGCCTGGGGGCATGGGCTTGCCGCCCCAATGCTCGGTGGTGGATGGGGGACCCTTGGTTGGGCTGGCGGGGGGCACCCTCTGCACAGGTGGGCTGCCATGTGAAGGGGGGAGGGGGAGGTGCTGGAGGGGCAAATGCACGCAGCACCACCATACCAACCCCTAGATCGTGTCTCTCCATTCCAGGGAAAAACCTAGCCCCTGCCCATCTGCCCCACTGACCACCCATAACCCACATCAACTGCCGAGGCCTCTGGTCTTGCGACTGAAGGCTATTACTAATAGGGAATTGGCAATTGTGGTTCAGTGAGCACTTCACACAACCCGAGTGGATTCCTGTGGATGAGCGGGCCATGTAGCAGGTGGGAGTCATTGTCTAGCATCCCAATCAGACTGTGATGCCTGGAGAGATGGGCCACGGATTCGGAGGTCGGCCACGTTTCCAGAGAAAGTGACAGAGGCGTAATACTGCTTGTGGCCAAGAGGTTTTATTGTGTCACAGGTGTCCAACAATGCCCCACTCTCCTGATGGTGCTGTCCCATCCTGGCTTCATCTCCTGCACCCGTATCCTCTGAGGCTCCTCCAATCGACTATTGGCCTGCTGGAGTCTTGCTGACATCTCCCTCTGAATGTCATGGCCGTGCCCTAATGTCTCCATCAGCTCCAGGCCACTCTTCCCACCACCCGTTCCCCCCCCAGCCTACCCCCCAGTGCCGTCAGTGATCCTCAATGTGCTTAACCTTCCTTGCTCTACCGCTGCATCTAGGTGTGTCCCCAGTATGCACATTCTGAGGTGGAGACAGCAGCTGCTGACCAAGTCCCGTGGCCTTGGGTAGTGTCCTCTGGGGCCGGAGGACCCGGTTCAGTATCAGAGGCACATGCACAGCTGAGCCACCCTGTCTGACTATGTGATGCAACCTCATCAGAGGGGTGGAACTCAGGGGAGCTGGTGGCCTCCAATCCACTCCATGGGACGGTCCGGGTTGGCACCCAGCGCCCCTTCCTTCCAGTTGGTGCCCAAAGGGCCCTGGGGTTCACCTTGGACGGGAGGGCAGCTGGTTCGAGCCCCAGATGCCCCTGAATCATCTGGCTCTGCCAGCCCTGGCAGCACCCCGACGTCTGCGCCAAGGTGTCAATGTCCTCGGCTATGTTCCCCAGCGATTGGGCCATGCGCTGCAGCGCCTTGGCAATGGCAGCCTACGACTGGGACAAGCTCCGCAGCGCCTCGGCCATTCCCATCTGTGAGCGGGACATGCCCCTCAGCACCTCATCAAGGTCAGTCTGTTACTGGGTAAATATCTCCCAGAGAGTCAGACGTTCTGCCTCGGCCCTCAACCATGGCCATCACCAACTGCGCCACACCTTGGACACCGTCACTTATCCTGCCAACGTCGTGCACCAGGCTCTCCACTGTGGTTGCTACCCTAGCTGTGTTGGCCTCTGTGCCATTCATTACCGGCGACATCTCCTGTTCCCGCAGCCTCTGGGACTCCTCTAATCAGCTATGGACCTGCTGGGAGTGCCGTCAACATCTCCCTCTATATGTCCCGGCCTCACCCTAACATCTCCAACATCCAAGCTGGGGCTCCGCTGGGATCTGGGACCAGCAGACCTCCGAGTGCTGTCTCACCGGGGCATTTTTGCCTCCATCTGATGTGTGTATCTGCACTGGTGTAGGCTGGGGATGACAGCTGTCACGCGTCGATCATGGCATCCTCGGAGCTCTCCTCTGAGGTGTTCTCCAGGGAGACAGGAGAGGGGGCCACCCAGGATGGGTCAGCACCATTGGCTGGAGGACCTGCAGGAGAATGGACATGTGGTCAGTGGAAGGATGGGTCAGTCAGTAAAGCAATAACAACTCACGTGACAGGTCCCCCAGGTGGGGCCCAGTGGATTCTCACCTCTGCGGCGTCTGCCAACTTCCGCATTGGTCACCGTTTTGTCCTTGGCCACCCTTGCTACCTCCAGGGCCCGTTCCTCGTAGGTGGTGAGGATTCGTATGTTCGTCACCCCTGCCCAGTCTGGGCCCTCTCCCGGCAATTGTGGGAAAACTTCTCCTGCGGAGACATTGTTAGCCGCATGCCTGGTTCGCAGTGGTGGTGGTGGGGAATGGGAAGAGAGGGTGTGGGAGAGGGTTTTTAGAGAGGGAGGGCTGGGGAGGTGGATACTCATGTTTTGGGGGTGGGGGGTGTGGGGTGTCAACTCACCCGTGCTGCCTGGTATAGAGAAGAAACTACTTCTCCCAAAGGGTTGTGAATCTGTGGAATTTGCTATCCCAGAGTGTGGTGGATGCAGGGACAGTGAGTAAATTTGAGGAGTTAGACAGACTTTTAACTGGTAATGGGTTGAAGGGTTATGGAGAACGGGCAGGATGGTGGAGTTAAGGCCAGGATGAGATCAGCCATGATCGAATGGTGGAGCAGACGCGATGGGCCAAATGGCCTAATTCTGCTCCTATATCTTATGAACTGATGTCAGGTCAAATTCTAATGAAGCTTTACTGTTCACAATTTTCTAATATCCTTTAACAATGGGTTTCCCAGAATTTGCATTAATTCTCAACCTTGGCCCAGTAGTAGCACTCATTCCTGAATCCGAAACTTGAATCAACTAACACCACCAAAACAGATTATCTAATCATTTATCTCACTGCTGTTTGTGGAACCCTGTCATATACAAACTGACGGCTGTTTGCCTACAGAACACAATAACTATTAATTAATTGCCTATAAAGCATTTTGTAAGCTTAAATTCATTTTTCTTTTAATACTCCAATTTAGGAAGGACAAATGTCTTGGACAAATTCAACATCACTTTTTTTATGTCCATTACCTGTATGTACAAACCCAGTACACAAGTAGAAGGACAGAGATTTAGGGAGAACTAATTATATTCTTAAAGGTGAAAATTTAGGTAGACTTCCCATTGTATTCCCTGTGTCTGTGGTGTATCTGTGAAGTGTTGTGATTTCCTCAAAAATTTCAATTTATCAAATATATCCTCATACTCGTCAGCTCTTGGTTTTCTAAATGTTCTGCAATTTAATTTGATTCTAGAAGTTTACCCATAACCAAAGCAAGAATATTAAGGGCTCCTGTGGCCCACTTCTTGAATACCTTTTAACTTTATATGCTTCTTTGAACATATTCAATTGTCCTTTATACTTTCCTTCCATATTTTTACATTTCTGGAGCTTTCACTTATAATTTTACGACGAGTAATTTTTAAGCTACATACATGCAAGCTCATGCTTTGCAGTGCGTGTAATGTTTCTTTGTATTTTTTAAACTTGGAGGAACAATAGGAGCTGACCAACACTGACTTTGTTTGCATCATTACTAACCCCTCATAGTAATTGAAAAGCAAAACCACATTACAAGACAGCAAGGCTTAGTGTGTGACAGCTTAGTTTAATCACTCCAAGATTTGAGCTTGTAATCCCAATTGACAATCCAATGTAATATCGAGGAAATGTTGCATTGCAAGTGCTATCTTATAGCTGAGATTCAGCCGCCCGCTCATGTGGACAATAAAGCTATTATGGAGAAAAGATAGGATTGCTAATCTGGAAGAATGCGATTAAATGAGCCAAAGAAGTTTATTTGTCAGAATCGATCTTGTGAAGTCATATTAAATCTCTCTGCCTTTTAAAATTGAGCAGGTGTGTAGATGAGGAAAATGCATTTGACGTAGTCTACTTGGACTTCAGTAACGCTTTTGATAAGGTCCCATATGGGAGATTGATAGCGAAGGGATGGGTTGGGATTCAAGGAAATTTTGCAACTTGGCTCTAGATTCGGCTGAGTGGAAGGAAGCAGAGGGTGCTGGTCGAGGGGTGTTTTTCTGGCTGGAAGCCTGTGTCCAGTGGGGTTCCGCAGGAATCAGTGTAGGAGTCCTTGCTGTTGTGGTTTATATAAATGCTTTAGATATGAAGCCCTGCAGAGAGCTAGCAGGGATCCAGAGTAGATCTCGCAGCTTTTGCTGCAGATACGGGCCCCCTATGGGTTGGAGGCCTCACATGCGCACGGCGGCAGCCTCCAGCGGCCGCGCCGTGCTCCATGGCGGACTCGGACATAGAGCTGGACCATAAAAAAAGAAAACTCCCTGATCGGTCGAGCGCCCAACACTCAACTCCCGCACAAGCATTTTCCGGTCACCTATAAGGCCCCCTCCTGCCCTCCGATCGGCCCGCTCCCGACCAGGGCGGCCGCAGACTGAGCCCGCAGCTGCCACAAGAGTATCCCGACCGGCTGGTGCACATTAGTTCCACGCCGTTGGAACTTCAGCCGATCGGGGGAGGAGAATAGTGGAGTGGGCCTCTGGCAATGGCCCAGGTAGGACCCAGGTGGCGGGGCATTCACTGTTAGGGATTCACTGCCTGAAAGGGTGGTGGAGGCAGAGACCCTCATAACATTTAAGAAGTATTTAGATGTGCACTTGCGATCCTACGGCATACAAGGCAATGGACCAAGTGCTGGGAAATGGGATTAGAATAATAGGTGGATGTTTTTGACCGGCAGACTCGATGGGCCGAAGGGCCTTTTCTGTGCTGGATGACTCTATGACAAGAATCAAATTATGTATTCACTTAGATCCTATGAGGAATTAAACATAATAAGAACTAGGAGCAGGAGTAGGCCATCTGGCCCCTCGAGCCTGCTCCGCCATTCAATGAGATCATGGCTGATCTTTTGTGGACTCAGCTCCACTTTCCGGCCTGAACACCATAACCCTTAATCCCTTTATTCTTCAAAAAACTATCTATCTTTACCTTAAAAACATGTAATGAAGGAGCCTCAACTGCTTCACTGGGCAAGGAATTCCATAGATTCACAACCCTTTGGGTGAAAAAGTTCCTCCTAAACTCAGTCCTAAATCTACTGCCCCTTATTTCGAGGCTATGCCCCCTAGTTCTGCTTTCACCTGCCAGTGGAAACAACCTGCCCGCATCTATCCTATCTATTCCCTTCATAATTTTAAATGTTTCTATAAGATCCCCCCTCATCCTTCTAAATTCCAACGAGTACAGTCCCAGTCTACTCAACCTCTCCTCATAAACCAACCCCTTCAGCTCTTGGATTAACCTAGTGAATCTTCTCTGCACACCCTCCAGTGCCAGTATGTCCTTTCTCAAGTAAGGAGACCAAAACTGAACACAATACTCCAGGTGTGGCCTCACTAACATCTTATACAATTGCAACATATCCTCCCTAGTCTTAAACTCCATCCCTCTAGCAATGAAGGACAAAAATCCATTTGCCTTCTTAATCGCCTGTTGCACCTGTAAACCAACTTTCTGTGACTCATGCACTAGCACACCCAGGTCTCTCTGCACAGCGGCATGCTTTAATATTTTATCGTTTAAATAATAATCTCGTTTACTGTTATTCCTATCAAAATGGATAACCTCACATTTGTCAACGTGGTATTACATCTGCCAGACCCTAGCCCATTCACTTAACCTATCCAAATCCCTCTGCAGACTTCCAGTATCCTCTGCACTTTTCGCTTTACCACTCATCTTAGTGTCATCTGCAAACTTGGACACATTGCCCTTGGTCCCCAACTCCAAATCATCTATGTAAATTGTGAACAATTGTGGGCCCAACACGGATCCCTGAGGGACACTACTAGCTACTGATTGCCAACCAGAGAAACACCCATTAATCCCCATCTTTACTTTCTATTAATTAACCAATCCTCTATCCATGCGACTACTTTACCCTTAATGCCATGCATCTTTATCTTATGCAGCAACCTTTTGTGTGGCACCTTGTCGAAGGCTTTCTGGAAATCCAGATATACCACATCCATTGGCTCCCCGTTATCTACTGCACTGGTAATGTCCTCAAAATATTCCACTAAATTAGTTAGGCATGACCTGCCCTTTATGAACCCATGCTGCGTCTGCCCAATGGGACAATTTCTATCCAGATGCCTCGCTATTTCTTCCTTGATGATAGATTCCAGCATCTTCCCTACTACCGAAGTTAAGCTCACTGTCCTATAATTTCCTGCTCTCTGCCTACCTCCTTTTTTAAACAGTTGTGTCACGTTTGCTAATTTCCAATCCACCGGGACCACCCCAGAGTCTAGTGAATTTTGGTAAATCATCATTAGTGCATCTGCAATTTCCCTAGCCATTTCTTTTAGCACTCTGGGATTCCATCAGGGCCAGGAGACTTGTCTATCTTTAGCCCCATTAGCTTGCCCATCACTACCTCCTTAGTGATAACAATCCTCTCAAGGTACTCACCTGCCATAGCATTATTTCTATCAGTCGCTGGCATTTTATTTGTCTTCCACTGTGAAGACCGACCCAAAAAACCTGTTCAGTTCCTCAGCCATTTCCTCATCTCCCATTATTAAAACTCCCTTCTCATCTTCTAAAGCAGTGCTTCTCAAAGTGTGGTACGCGTACCGGTGCCGGTACGCGAGCCATCGTCTGCCAGTACGTGGAGTGTTTCCAGAAAAGAAAGAGACAGTAATCCTGGATTGGCTTGTTTTGCTCACCGGTCCCTGACACATTGAAAAAAAAACTGCCGGTCCGCCACAATCAGATAGTTTGAGAAGCACTGCTCTAAAGGACCAATATTTACCTTAGCCACTCTTTTTTGTTTTATATATTTGTAAAAACTTTTACTGTCTGTTTTTCTATTCTGAGCAAGTTTACTCTCATACTCTATCTTACTCTTCTTTATAGCTGTTTTAGTAGCTTTCTGTTGCTCCCTAAAGATTTACCAGTCCTCTAGTCTCCCACCAATCTTTGCCACTTTATATTAGATTTGATTAATGCAGAGGCCTAGAAATTACTAGTGCTGATATTAGTACGCCAATGTTTAACATATTCATATGACAATCTACTATCTGATATTCAGAATGAAATAACTTAATATCTGCATAAATTTGGTGGACATAGAAATGTCAGTGTTCGTCAACTAATAACAGTAATTTGTAACCATTCACATTTTCAACATCCCATATAAACATAACGTACCATCTAGAATAAAACAAATCATCCTAGTGAACATGTAGACCCCGAAATATTCTCTACTAATGGTTTGCTGAGTTATTACTATACATTTATAGATTATAGAATATTAAAATGAGTGCTGCTATCTTGAATTTCAGTGCAGGTCTCCAACAATCTCCTAATGGTATAGAAAGTTCTGCTTAATAACGCTATAAGACAGCGACTAATGTTGCAGATTAGCTAGCAGGGGCGGTAGTTATTTTTTAATTCACAAGCAAAATAAATCGAAGATTTATCCATTTTTTTCAGATTTTGAGTGAGATGATGAGGACCATTAACGTCCCAATAATTGTTGCCAATTATCATAGAATTTACAATGCAGAAGGAGGCCATTCGGCCCATCGAGTCTGCACCGGCTCTTGGAAAGAGCACCCTACCCAAGGTCAACACCGCCGCCCTATCCCCATAACCCAGTAACCCCACCCAACACTAAGGGCAATTTTGGACACTAAGGGCAATTTATCATGGCCAATCCACCTAACCTGCACATCTTTGGACTGTGGGAGGAAACCGGAGCACCCGGAGGAAACCCATGCACACACAGGGAGGATATGCAGACTCCGCACAGACAGTGACCCAAGCCGGAATCGAACCTGGGACCCTGGAGATCTGAAGCAATTGTGCTATCCACAATGCTACTGTGCTTCCCCCAAAATGCTAGCGTGCTGCCCCATTATGCTTGATGTTAATTGGAGCTTGCTGGGAAAATATTTGTTAACCATTTTCCATGAAACTCTCCGATGCAATAACATTTTATTTAAATGATTTTGAATTTGCCAATACATCAAAGGCACCAAGGTGAATACATAATTATTAAGGGAAACTTTGATCTGATGTGGGATATAAACTCAAGTATGCTGGTTTATCAAGTTGGAAGAGTGACAATATGCTGTGGAATGACAAGACTCAAAACCCATACCGAAATCATAACAGCCACTTGCCCTCATCACCAATGATGCACTGATGAGTCATGTTTAGGTTTATGCCTACCCCATGCACTCATTATGCTTGAAGTAAGTATTCACTCAGCAATGAGCAATAACACTTTGATCAACACAATTTCCCAGATGCTCTTTCTGTACTTTTCTCTTGCAGGAGAAGAGAAAACAATTTTGAGCACATCTTGGCTGTAACTACAAAAGAATCTCAATTTCAACCATCCTCCACTATTACATTTCTGCACAACCACATATCCTGCCTCCTTCGACCTGCTCTGAAGTATCTGGCAGAATTTATTTGCTGCAAAGTTGTTAAGCCATCAAAAGGGATTGGAGGCAACATGAGTTGTGACCTGTGATAGAAAACACATTGCTACACTCTACACTCATTTCAAAGCCTTATGAATTGGCATTAAATCAACTTTTGTGAAAACACAAAGCCAGAATTCAAAAACTAGAAGAAAGTCTTATCCATACTCAGTCAGTGGATGTGCCTTATTTGATATTTTCCCTTCTAAATATAAGGCAAGTTTTGGCATTGGTTTCAAACAAGCTTGCAGCTGAATTTTAAAATATGGAAGTAAAGCCTCTCATGTGCTTTTCCTTAAACTGAAGGTGCTATCCTATTCTCCAGCTGTTCAAGAATAAAGTCACCAATTAAACGGATTCACCCTGTGCTGCCTATATCGCAGACTTTGATTCCTTTAATACATGAAGTGGATTGAGTTCAGCATTATTTGCAGAGATTCCAGGTGAAAGGCTAAAATTAGGTTCACTCGGCATGTGTGCAGCTATGATACCAACTTTAAATACATTAATAAAAGTTAACGTAGGGCTATACGCTGATCTCCCAATTTATGAAATAGGGTTTACCAAAAAAGCTCTCTTAGAATTTCTAATCCTTGCATGAAGCATACATGTGTGACTTCACAGATTGCAAATTTCAAAGATTACAAAACTGTCAAGAAGACATCCCCCTTTGAAGTCAGGAGCATGTTAAAAGAAAAACAAAAAGCATGCTTTCGCTTAACAAAAAATATACTTTCATGGCTGGGCCTCTAACCCTTATATGGCATGAAGAAGGGTTCTTTTCAAATGTATTTTATTCCAAACGTTTGTATTTTATTACAAAAACAAAAATAATCCAGGGAATACTCTCCCCCTCCCGTGCAACAAGCAAATCTTCAAACATGGCCATGAACCACCCCCACCGTGCCTCAAAGCCCTCTGTTGAACCCTAATTTTAATGGAGGAAGTCGTATAGATCCCCTAGCCAGGCCACCACCTCTGGCGGCGTAGTCAACCACCCATTCCAGCAAAATTCTTTGCCGGGCAACCAGAGAGGCAAAGGCCACGATGTCGGCCTTCCTCCCCTTCCCACAGCTTCCGTGCAAAATCCATTACTTGTAAATACCTAAATTAATTTCCCTTCAGTAGCTCTACCCTCTCCCGTAGCTCCTCTAGGCTTGTGAACCTCTCTTCTAGCTATAGATCACTCGCCCTCACCACCCCCACCTCCTGTACATACCTTCTGTCTACCCCGGCTTAAACCAGTAGTTCCCACATAACGGTGTTCTTAAAAATAAATTTAGAGCACCCAATTATTTTTTTCCAATTAAGGAGCAATTTAGCATGGTCAATCCTCCTATCCTGCACATCTTTGGGTTGTGGGGGTGAAACCCACGCAGACACGGGGAGAATATGCAAACTCCACACAGACAGTGACCCAGGACCGGGATCGAACCCGGGTCCTCAGCGCAGGAGGCAGCAGTGATAACCACTGCGCCACCTTTACACGACGGTGTTAACACCGACATCCCCATCATCCAAAAATGTCAGCTGGTTCCACACCTTTATTGTGGATTGTACAACTGGACCATGGCCTTCAGGCTGGACCCCCTACAGGACTCTTCCTCCATCTTAACCAATTTTAACCTCTCCTTCCCACCGCCACCTCCTCATTTTCTCCACATTCGCTGCCCAATAGTAGTGCAGTAGGTTCAGTAACACCAACCCCCCTTTTTGCCGCCTTGGCCCTGTTGAACCCAGCACACATTTTTGCCAGCTCCGTTCCAATGTTGTGGTATATTCAGGCCTTGTTTCCCTCCCATTCACAGTTCCATTTCTTCCTGGCCCACCGCAGGATCTTTTTCTTCTCCACAAACTTGTGGAGCCTTACAATCACCACCCATGACGGCTACCCCACTCTTGGTTTATGCCTTCGAGACATCTGTGCTCTATCCACCTTTGGGGCCTTGTCCGTCATCCCATCACCAACAGCTCTGCCAGCATCCTTGAGACGTATCTCGTAAGACTCGTGCTTTCCACCCCTTCAGGCAGGGCGACGATACGCAGGTTCTGCCTTCTGTTCTCCAGCTCTTCCACCTTTGCTCTTAACGACTTGCAAAGGTCCCCCAGGAGCCCCACCTCTGCCTCCAATGCCACTACCAGATCACTGTGGTCAGACATCACCCTCTCCATCTCCCGTATTTGCGACCCCTGTGCCTCCAAAACACTTCTCGTCCTTCTCCATCGAGCCTTTCAGGAGTGTAACCGCTCCCTCGATGGCCTTCGATCGGTCTTCCTGCATTTCCTTTCTTTCTTGGTGAAACCCCTCTCTAATAAATGTCATCAACTGCTCCATCTGGGGTTTTCCAAGCTGCGACGACCCTTCCCCCTCTGCCATTGTTCCAATTTCTACTGCGCCACAGGGCTCTTCCAGTTCCTTGGCCAGGTCTTTCATTTTCTTCTACCGGGTCTGATAACCACTCCCAGGGGGACCTTCTCCTCTACACCTTAAACTACACATCCTGTCAAAGTTCTCCTGTTTTGGGGTAAAAAGAGCTCGGGTCTACGCCTTCGAGCCTGAGCTGCCCTGTGTGGAACCACTACTGAATGGCCACCACCGGAAGTCGGCATGAAGAAAGGTTGGTTCTTTGCAACACAATATTAAGTCATTAAGGAATAGAAATTATAACTGATCAACTTGTCAATCCAAAAGGACAATAAATATACTTCTTTAATATAATGTGAACTGGTCCTTCGTGTGCTAAAGAATTAAGACAAGGGGCGGGATTCTCCGCCGGCGGGATGCTCCGTTGTACCTGACAGCGTGCGGTTGCCCCACACTGGGAAATCCCAGTGACCGGCCGGCGTAACGGAGCATCCCACCAGTGGGGTGAGGCAGAAATGTGGCGCGGCGGGGAATTGCAGTTTTCCTTGAACAATTGATGTCTTCTGGAACTGGATTCTTTCTGGCTATTTCCAAAAAGAAACACAGTATTTTGGATGAATGCACTGTTCTCCTTAGTGTTACTTGAGAGAAACTGTTCATGAAATTGA
The DNA here is from genome assembly GCF_902713615.1 of Scyliorhinus canicula. Lineage (NCBI taxonomy): Eukaryota > Metazoa > Chordata > Chondrichthyes > Carcharhiniformes > Scyliorhinidae > Scyliorhinus > Scyliorhinus canicula. The sequence goes on along the minus strand of NC_052146.1, from coordinate 285,279,206 downwards.
AATATGTTAAATTTCTAGCTCCAGATCTCCCCATTCTTTGAATGGAGGCAGGGACCCAAACCATAAGTCTTTGAATAAGGACAGGCTTGCTCGTCATATGTCTTCATTTTTTGAAGAGAGGCATATGTTCACAACAATTTAAAATGTAGTTTCAAATTTAGATTATTGTGTAAATGTATGTTAGAATTTAGTTGGCGTTTTAAAAGTTTTTCTATTGAAAGAATTGTTGAAATTTAGCTTTGTGGGTGATGCTGGGCCAGGCACTCTGCCGGTTGTTGGGCCCCGGGGCTCGGGCCGTGATCGTGGCGGGGAGCCGAGTGGCAGGAGCAGCCTCAAAGCCGCCTGGTGCCAGTTTGGTGCAAATCGGACACAATTATGCCAGTCTCTCAAGGAAAGCTGGAGAATTTCCCAGCCAGCTGGATGATTTGTCATCAATCGTGCTGAAGAAGGACTACAAAGACTTGGAGTTAATGAACATGACCAATGACGTGGTTCGAAAGCTGCTGTCACTGGAAATGGCAACGCGCAAAGAGAAGCTGAAACTGAAAACTAGCCAGCTGGTAGAGAAGGTGCAGAGGAGTCCCAGTGACATTGGCTCCACAGAAGTACAAATTGTCATCTTAACAGCAAAAATCCAGAATTACCAAGAGCACCTGCAGGTACACAGGAAGGATAAGACGCACAAACGTTACATGCTAATGGCAATTGACAGGCAGAAGACGCTGTTGAAGTATCTCCGACAAACGCGCTACAACGTGTTTGAGAATGTCTGTACCCAGATGGGCATTCAGTACACCTTCCCTCCAGAGTATTACAGGAAGGTGACACAGCGGTGGGCTGCCAAGAAAGCTTTCTGCATAAGGGTGTTCCAAGAGGTAAAGAAACTGCGTGCTGCTGAACAGCAGAAGCAGAAAGTAGCAGCTTTAGAGAAAGGCCAGCCTGTCAATAAGAAAGCGAGTGACGGTACAGCAGTCTGATTAGAAGTTCATGTGGAGCATACACTCAGCCCAGCAGTATACCTGTTGTACGCAGTAAATGTCTTTTTAGAGAAGACAATGAAACTTCAGTGTCAGATTAATAAATTTTGTCTATTTAAAAAAAATTTTTTAGCTTTGTATAAAAAACTAGTTTGACATATATTTTGCAAGCAGAAATGGAAACTTAATTCCTTACCAAAATATTATTTATTTGACATGCAACAATTTTAAGTGCCCAGCTAATTTATAATAGTTAAAAACTGTTCAAGTTTACTAGTATGAAAAGGAAACTTTAATTTCTCAGTTAACTGTACTGCATTAGATCTATAGCCAGAAATAAGAAAATGCTGAAAGTAATTAAAACAGTAGAAGTTAGAAATATTTCATCTGTTAAAATATATTGAGTGCATTATAAACAAAGGTGTATTTCATTAAGAATCTTGGTTCAATTTTGAGCAACATGTTTTAGAATTCATTTTGAAAAGAGCAGAAGCTAATATAAAAGTGCAGAATAGGATTCAGAAGCAAGTATAAAACCTAACACGTGTTTGTGCATTGTGTACTATACCAAAAAAGTTTATCTTTTAATTTGGCTACTATAATCTTACAAAACATAACCGTAACTTGCCTTGCTACTGAACACGCTGCCAAATTATAAACAACTTAGTAAGTCCCCGTACAGCTTGACTATTAATGTAGACAAAAACAAAAGCTTGGAGTTTTCTGGGACAAATTTAGCCATTGCTAACAAAGAGAACTCTATGGAACCTGACAAGTCTGGAGGAGGAAGTAAAGGAGGACCTGCAGAGGTGGGACACACTCCCACTCTCCCTGGCAGGAAGGGTGCAGACGATCAAGATGAACGTGCTGCCCAGGTTACTCTTCCTGTTCAGATCTATACCGATCTACATCCCCAAGGCCGTTTTTAACACGGTAGACAAATGATCATGACGTTTGTGCATGCGTGAAAAGTCCTGCAAAGAAAAAGCATGGGAGGCTTCGATCTGACTGAAACGTCCACCATGGCCCCCATCTGCAACAATCACAGGTCGTGCCAGCCACAATGCATGCCACCATTAAAAGGTGGAGACAGGACAGAGGTGGGTACATTGACAGTTAGTGGCTTCTACATGGATGATAGACTAGCAATGCTACAAGATTTGATAGGGAGGTTTCAACTTCCCAAAGGGAACGAACTATGACACATACAGATCAAAAACACCCTCTGTAAGGAAACGACGATGTACCCACAGGCGTGGGACATTCACTGGTAGGGGAGGTGTTGGATACAGGTGACTTAGGGAGGGGAAACTGCAGGGACTTGTATGGGCGACTGTTGCAGGAGGTATGCTCCCCACTGGACGAGACAAGGTAAAAAATGGGAGGAAGAACTAGGGATAGAAATAGGGTGGGGACTCTGGAGCAAAGCACTGAACAGGGCAAATTCCACCTCCACATGCACAAGGTTAAGCCTAATGTAGCTAAAGCCGGTGCACAGAGCGCACCTAACCAGAGCTGGTTCTTCCTGGAGGTGGAGGACAAATGTGAACGATGCCAGGTGGTCCGGCCAACCGCACCCACATATTGTGGGCAGGCCCCAGACTTGTCAGGTTCTGGACAGCCTTCTTCAAGGCAATGTCCAAGGTTGTGAGGGTGGAGCCAAACTCAAAGGTGACAGTCTTCTGGATATCAGACCTGTCAGAACCCTTTATGGGGATGGGCTGATGCCCTAGCCTTAGCCTCCCTAATCACTCACAAAAGAATCCTCCTCGGCTGGTGATCAGCAGCATCCCTCAAAGCTGCAGACTGGCTGTCCGAACTGTGAGAATTTCTCCAACTGGAGAAAATCAAATTCACCATCCATGGGTTGTAAGAGGGCTTCCACAAGACGTAGAAGCCATTCTCCAACTTTTATCAAGACTTGTTTGTAGCCAACAGCCAATAGAGCGGGGGAGAAGGGGGCTCCATTGATGGGCCACAAAGCACAGTGGAAAGGGAAGGAAGAATGGGGGAGGCGGAAGGGGAGAGAAAGTGAGGAGGAGGGTATGGGGCGGAAACCAACAAGGCAGACAGCGAAAGGTCCCAAAAGCCGGGTCAAAAGGTTCTGGGGCAGAACAAAAATATATATACGCCGATACCCACAGTTGTCCTTATGTGTAAAGCTCAGTAAAAAACATAATTGTAATGATCATAAATGTATTTTACATTTGTCAGAATTGTACCTGGAAAGGCAATCATATCAGCCACTGCCTCCTTTCTACTTGTGTTGATGCTATTCTGCAAAAGCTTTATGAATTCGGCATTCTTTTCCTCTAATTTAGCCAATGGAAGATCTGACGTTGTGCATAGGAAACAATATTACTGTCATTCTTTCATTTGAAAACAAGAATATGCATTATTAATGCAAAAATTAAACAAATTTCCTGTTGTAAATTAAATGCCTTTAAAGCCAGCATTCCTCCCCTCATAGAATCATAGAATCCCTAAAGTGCAGAAGGAGTTTATATGGCCCATCGAGTCTGCACCAACCCTCCGAAAGAGTACCCTTCTCAGGCCTACTCCCCGCCCTATTCCCACAACCTAACCTACACATCTTTGGACATTAAGAGGCAATTTTTCACAATCCACCTAACCTGCACATCTTTGGACTATGGGAGGATACCGGAGTACCCAGATGAAACCCACGCAGACACAGGGAGAACGTGCAAACTCCACACAGAAATCTCCCAAGGTCCCCTGTGCTGTGAGGCAGCAGTGCTCACACAGAAACTTCCATAATGTGAACAGCAAAGTAATAAACAGATAACAAAAAAAAAATTTGATTTTGATTTAATGCAACTATTACAATTTATGTTTGTGAAAAAATATGTAAGCATCTTCAAACACGAGGTACAGTAGGATGAATGGAAGGCAAACACCTAACATAATTCACAACAGCACAATTAAAATTTGTTCCAATCTAATCCAAATTAAAACTAGACTGAATCATATCTCAATCCAGGATATATCATAGAATTAACAGTGCAGGAGGCCATTCGGTCCATCGAGTCTGCACCAGTCCTGAAAAACACACCCGACCTAAGCCCACACCTCCACCGTATCCCTGTAACCCAGTAACCCCACCCAATCTTTTTTGCACACTAATAGGCAATTTAGCATGGTCAATCCACCTAACCTCATCTTTGGACTGTGCGAGGAAACCCACGCAGACACAGGGAGAATGTGCAGACTCCGCACAGACAGTGACCCAAGCGGGAATCTAACCTGGGATCCTGGCGCTGTGAATCAACAGTGCCGCCTCAATAAACTCCAATCACGTGCTCTGTCATGCAGCAATCTTTGTAGTTGATGGCAGCTCTGCCCATGAATATGTTTTTGCATTAGTACGGTCAAGAATGATAGCTGCCATAAAACAATTCAAAACAAAAATCTGTGATCAACACAAATTGAAAGAACCAGACATCAGAAAAAACTATGAAAAGTTAAATTGTACTTAATAAACAACATAGAGGAGATGTGGAACACTAAAAATGGGATATTAATAAATGCAGAAAAAAATTGGGACTTAAAAATACTAAGAAGCATAAAGGAATAACGGGAAAAAAATCTTAGAATGAATGAAAAGTAAATTACCTTATGACAAGTATAAAAACTGATCCTAATAGGAGGATCAAATTCAACAAGTTGACAAGAGAAATAAAACTAGAAGCCAGGGGTGATGAGAGCCTTGGATAAATGACCAGCTGGCTTAGGCCAAAAAAGTGCAAAGAAACAAACAATGGAAATAACATTTTGAAGACTGAGACGATATATAGAGTACATTCAAAGAAAAAGTTAAAATTTCTATTGATATTCAAAAAGAGCAAGGTTGTTGACACTCATAATATAATAACAGAGCAGTCCCTTGGTTAGGAACATATTGTGGTGGTGATGGCAAGACTGTTTAACAAAAATTGTGAAGAGCAATTATGTAAAGACTGGGGAATGAATAATACTACCAATATTCTAAAGGGGAGACAAGAGTGAATGTAGCAATTATAAAGAAATTGGCTCGCTGAGTATACCCAGTAAAGAATTTACCAAGGTACTGCAGAGGAGAATGAAAAGATAAGCATGGGTGGCATTGCACAATGAAAAGCTGGTTTTAAATCAGGTTGAAATATGATAGCTTAACTGTTAATGTTAAATAGGTTTCCAAGAATTTATAGAACACAAAACTATTGTTAAAACAGCTTCACAGATTTTAAACAGGCCTTTGACATTGCATCACGAGAAGTGACACGGCATGTCTAGAAGATGCCTGGTATTCCTAGGAGAACTGTCAGACTGATGTAAAACATCTATAATAGCACGTAGGGACTTGTTAGAGTGGATAGAAAACTGATGGAATGGTTAGATCAACAATTGGACTAAGACAAGGATGTACATTATTGCCTGATTCCCTTAATCTAGTAATGGAAGCAAAAATGAATATTCAACTAAAAATTGCTACAAGCTTATTTTTGAAATCCCTTGAAGTTACTGCTTTAGAATTACAATGTAAACAAAATTCTATTATGATGTTTGTCTAAAATCTCAATGTTTATAAAATACATCATAAAATAATTTGAAAAATCTAACTAAAGAAGAATTTATAAAAAGGGTCAAATAATGTAAATAAAAGCATTGAAAATTCAAAGGTTTTGCAATATTAGTTTTAACTTTCTAGTTTTATATTCAAATAAATTATTTGTTCTTTACTATCAAATGAATCGTTTATAAAATTGATGTAAAGGAGTTTTAAAATTCATTCCTGGGATGTAAGCATTGTTGACCTTGCCTTGGGGTGGGGAGAAAAGACACAACCTCCCATATCCCTAACAATCCCTGCAAGTCATCAAAAGTAGATTTTGCATAAGTGTGTTGATTACAATACAGTGGTGTCAATAAAATAAGAGTAATGTAATTAGATATAAATTATATCAAAAGAAAAACAAATTATGACTAAATGAAATATAGAAAACTTAAACTAGTTTACAACAATATTATACAATTGGTTGCACTTTTAAACATCGGTATGTAAAAACAAGAAAATTAATGGCTGCTTGAGGGCACAATTTTGAAATGTTATGTAAACATGAAACCTAAATTGGAAAACTATTTACATTCATCATTCCTTTTAGATATCATGCTCATTTTATTCCATCACTGAGCGTACCTAATGCATAAATGATGATCAAAACAAAATAAAGTCAACAAAGGATACAAATAGAATGAGGTAGCTGGCAAATATCAACTTCCACCTGCGGACGAACATCTACCAGGACATGAGGAACACCTTGATCCAATAGTTGTTTATATTCCTGAAGTAATGGGATAGAAAAATCTTAACAGCAGTAGCTGGGTGTTATGTGCAATTTAGATAGATTCTTGTTAACAATTTAAGATTTATGAATATTTTAAATAAGTTGCAACATGAAAATTCTCCTCTCTACAATAATACATTTTTAGGCACATGAAATGTAGTCTATCAACAAGTTTTCAATAACAAATACAGCTTCAATACTTCCACTCTTACATACATACAAAAAGAAGTAGAAAATACATCCTTGTTATGGAAGCTAAAAGCAGCAATCTTACCTGTACAGTTACTCTTTGTTCTTTGTTTAACAAATGAAGTGTCCTGCACTAGAATTGGGAAAGCACAGGAAATGGTAGAGGTCAGGAGTCAGAATAATCAACAGGTGAATGGGGTTTCATACAAATGAATTGATAGCTATTAACTGTAGCTTCAAACAGTATAAAACACAATCATGAGACAGACCTCTCATTGCAACAACCTCCTCCACTTAGCAGACACAAGTAAAATTGTACAAGGATGTACCTGTCATTTCTGATATATGAAATGAAATGAAATGAAAATCGCTTATTGTCACGAGTAGGCTTCAATGAAGTTACTGTGAAAAGCCCCTAGTCGCCACATTCCGGCGCCTGTCCGGGGAGGCTGGTACGGGAATCGAACCGTGCTGCTGGCCTGGTTGGTCTGCTTTATAAGCCAGCGATTTAGCCTTGTGAGCTAAACCAGCCCCTATATAAGAGCTTGCCATAAAGTACTTTCCACCATTATATGATCAAAGTAATATATCTTGGTGACAAAAAGACAGTCATCCTTAAATATGCATTACAAAAACAGAATTTTCAGTCTACAGCATAGAGACAGCACTCGTTGTTCACCTTACTGACAACTGCCTCCAAGTTTTCCACAGGTTTTTGAGCAGACTTTCTCTAAACCAGGGGCTGGTTTAACACAGTGGGCTAAACAGCTGGCTTGTAATGCAGAACAATGCCAACAGCGCCGGTTCAATTCTCATATCGGCCTCGCCGAACAGGCGCCGGAATGTGGCGACTAGGGGCTTTTCACAGTAACTTCATTTAAGCCTACTTGTGACAATAAGCGATTATTATTATTATTGTTAATCCACCATTTGATCCAACACGGATCAGCACTCTTAGAGGTATCTACAAGCAGGACAAAAACAAGCAAGACTCTTCAACTAATCACTGAGAAACACAGTGCAGAATTTCGGATTCCTGTTGGACGCAGGAAGACCTAAAAATTGGCATTAGAGAACCGGGAGCTGGCCTGTTCTCCCCTCTGGGTCAATTGCATTGTTTTAGTGTCAAACAAACTTAATTTTTATTTCTTTGGAAAATATATTAACTGCACTAATTTTCTTGAAATCTCCTTACTAACAATGAGTGTGACAACCCAGAGGACTCAAGAGACATGTGCAAGTATCAGTTACACTACTGACAGCTCCATGAGCCTTGTCCACCATTGTTATCTGGTGGATATTGAAATCCCACAGCAGTAATGAATGAGTCTGAAGGTCCTTATTCACTGGAGTATAAGATCATGATATTGTATCGAGGCAAAGCCAAATTAGCCCAGTGTGCTAAACCAGCCCCTTGTTTCCCCTTGTAGGGAAGACTGATTCAACGTATCTATTTAATTCATCTGCCATCTCCTTGTTTTTCATTATCAATTCTCCAGACCCACTTTCAATAGCATCAACCCTCACTTTGTTAATTTGTTTCTTTTTAAAATATTCACCTGCCCATTCAAAATCAATTGGTATCATCCTCACTGTTTGCCACACCTTCAATTTTGGTATCATGGGCAAATATTAAAATTTTACAATGTATCCCACATTCCAAGTTTATATATCCAAAATGTGATATTTCCAGCATTGATCCATTGTCTTCCAACCATCTGTCTGATCAAAACCAATTACCACAGCCCTTCAGCCAGTTTTTATCCAAACTGACACTGACCCATCAAACAAGAACAGAGAATGCTGAAAAAACGTAGCAGGTCTGGCAGCATCTGTAAGGAGAGAAAGCAGAGTTAACATTTTGAGCCCTTCTGGCTCTTCGTTAGAACTGAAGAGAGGGAGGATGTGTTAGATTTTAAAGTGTAGCTGTGAGCAATTGCAATAAATTGTAGCGACTTTCAAAACAAAAGGGAAGGTTGGGGGGGGGTTTGCCATCGAAGCAATACGTGTATGGGATATTTTAAGAAGGAATTAGGATGGAGGAGAAAGGTCACAATCTAAAGCTGCTTAACTCCCGAGGGCTGCAACTTTCCCAACGAGAAGATGAGATGCTGCTCCTCCACTTTGCTTCACTGGAGCAGTGAAGCAGGCCAAGGACCGACATCTGGGCATGACAGCAAGACGCTGAGTTAAAATGGCAAGCAACGGGGTGAGGTGGGGGGAGGGGTCAAATAATTTGAGCGCAGGAGCAGCTGCATTTTCACAAGCTCAGGCTCTGTTCATCTTTTAATTCGTCTTTTCGGTCTTGGGCACATTTCCTTTTTGTGTTTTCTTGGTTACATAGTTTATATTATGTCCCAAGAATTGTTGGTTTGTGCTTCTGCATGACAGTGCAGAATTAGAATTTTAAAATCCTCGCTTGTTCGTGGCGGCTTGACTGTGCCTTTAGTGGCGCAGTTGCTTTTGCGTTGTGCATTCAGTTGTTGGCTACCAACAAAGATGCTGTTCTAGCTGAAGATGTTGGCGGGGACACAGGTCTTCAAGGCCCAATTCCAAGAGTTGAAGGGTGCGTTAATGGAGGCGCACAAGGAGGTTCTTGTAATAGAGAACTTCAAAGGAGCACATTTAATCATGTCCTCGAGGCCTGGTGTTGGCATCCATCCATTGGTCCTGTGCTGTCTTGTTCCGAATGTCAGTGGTGAGGGGTTGGGTTTGGCCAAACTGGTCGAGCCAAACTATCCCCTGGCCGGTGCCTAGTTGTTGACCGCCTGCGTTCTGGTGAGACAACATGGTGGAAGTGATGGTGTCTCGTGCTTCAATCACTGAAATCCTTGAGATCCTCAGGAGTGCTCATTGATCCTGTCTCATCCTTGATTTTGGCTTTCTTCATGCGCCAGTGAAGTAGTCTTTATCCTGAGAACCTCCTTGCATTTATACATCTCGGTTATTATCCTGGACATTGCTACCCGTGGATCATATTGTTGTTTGCTTGATGTTGTCAATTTGTTCCTTTTACAGGGAAATGAATAATGTGGGTGTGGTGGCCTGTACCATTGTTTATCCTGATTTAGCTCATGTCATGTCAAGCCGAATGTTGAATGTGGCATTGTGTTATAGGTCAGGGTTTAGAGAACCCCAAAGTGTATCATGGAGTTCATCTGACCCACAACTTTTAAGAGATTGTGGTATGGGGAGCACACGTCTCACTCTACAGGTATGGTACAGGAGAAAATGGACCAGTGTTTTTTTAAAACAAAACAATGTTTATTTTATGAACTCAAGCTAACCTTTTTAAAACAAACAGTGAATATCTTAGCAACCAGTTAATCAAACCCCCCCCCCCAAAGAATACAACACAAAGTAACCTGTATGCTGTCCTTTTACACCCAAAAGACTTAACAAACCTTCAAACAGGAACACATTAGGTTTACATTTAATACGGAGACCTTTTTACAATTCTGAGTTCGCCAAATGATCCATAGACTATATGGATGGCAGAGATCAACAGCAGAGCAGCTCACTGAAAAACACAGACACACCCAAGCTCCTTCTCAAACTGAAACTAAAAAGCAGAAGTAGAGCTCAGCTCTACCCACACTCTGACATCACTCCAGTAACATGAGCAGCTTCATTTCCTAAAGGTACATTTCTTAAACACCCATTTCATAAAGGGTACTCTCACGTGACAATTTGTACACAGTTGTTATCCTAAAAATACTTGGGCCTTATATAGTCTAACAATCATTTGTGGTGGAGGGAGAAGTGTGCTTCTTGTTGTCTCCCCCTGTCTCGCTTAGAAGGAAGATAAGCAGAGCCAGAGCTGGCCAGGTTAGTATGTCCTCGCTACGTTCGAAGAAGATCCCACCCCCAATTTTATTTAATTTTGATTCAGAATTTCTATGCTTTTTTTTCTTTTTAGGCCCAAGCAAACTGCATGTTGTGGGATCGTAGCGTGCTGTGTCCTTGGGGGTGGAAGGGAGTTAGATTATGTTGAATGAATGAATGAATGAAAATCGGTTATTGTCACAAGTAGGCTTCAAATGAAGTTACTGTGAAAAGCCCCGAGTCGCCACATTCCGGCGACTGTTCGGGGAGGCTGTTGCAGGAATTGAACCGTGCTGCTGGCCTGCCTTGGTTTGCTTTCAAAGCCAGCGATTTAGCCCTGTGCTAAACAGCCTCAGCTCAGTTAGCTCAGTTGTGGGTGTCCGTGTAATTCCTCCTTAGCTCTGGGGTTCTCGGGGTTTTTTATTCTTCTGTTATTTTTCTTTGAAGTTATGGGTACGATATAACTGTGTTGACTATATCCTGCTTCGGTGCAGACAGAGCTTGTATCCGTCGAGGGAACACATCGGGGATATTGTCCCCTACCCATTTGCTCTTATTTGTTCCTGTGCTTGTAATGACTTCTGTTATGTGCTGTACCTGTTTTGCATTGATACCCAGGGCTATTTTCTCTTTTTCTTTTGTTTCGATGCGATATTGTAAAAGTATATTATTAAAATTATATTTGTAAAATGCAAAAACATCAATAAAAATACAATTTTTTAAAAAGGCAAGCAACAGGGAGGTTGGGGCCATGCTCATGGACTGGGCGAAGCGCTCCACAAACCCCGATCCCTAAGGACTCCATCCCATTCTCCCAGTCTCTCCGCCTTAGTCACATCTGTTCTGACGATTTCACCTTTGAAAATTGTGTTTCTGACCTGGCTTTTTTCCAGGAAGGCAGTGGATGAATTCTTCTGTTTACTATGTATAGTAAAATCCTACCTTTAAAATATACATTTATTATGATTACCAAACATAGGAAACCATTCCCCCTCACATACATTAGCCAGGTACATTATTTAGCAGCAGCACACTGCAAGATGCAGCAAAAGATTGCATCACTGAGTTTCTTGACACAATCCTCCAAATATTAGTTTCTAATCCCACCACTGTCTATGGATGTTCTCACTTGGACTTTCAGAAAACAACTGCTAAGATTCAGCACAATAGGTTACCATAAATGACAGCACACTAAACTGGAGATAAATGTGACACAGATTGGTAAATGTTTGGGAGAAAAGAGTTGAAAAATAGGTATAGAGGGAATGTTCTCTGTTGTTTAAGAAGGTTGCAAGTATTATTCCCCAGAGATAGAACAACGGACAATTCAGCACAGGAGCAGGCCCTTCGGCCCTCCAAGCCAGTACCGGTCATGATACCACCCGTGGCCAAAACCCTCAGCACTTCCTAGTGCTGTTTCCCTCTATACCCATGTTATCCATGTAAGACGTCTTGCAACACCAGGTTAAGGTTGGGTGTGTCTGTGTTTTTCAGTGAGCTGCTCTGCTGTTGATCTCTGCCATCCAAAGACTCTATGGATCATTTGGTGAACTCAGAATTGTAAAAAGGTCCCCGTATTAAATATAAACCTAATGTGTTCCTGTTTGAAGGTTTGTTAAGACTTTTGGGTGTAAAAGGTTTATTTGGAATCATGAGCTATCGGAGCGGAGCTCCTTCATATCATGTATTTGTCAAGTTGCATTTTGAATGTATCTGCTTCCACAACCTCCCCTGACAGCGCGTTCCAGGCAGTCACTACATTCAGTGTAAAAAGCCTGCCTCGCACATCTCCTCTAAATGTAGCCCCACAGATTTTTAGCCTGTGCCCCCCAGTAACTGACCCCTCCACCCTGGGAAAGAGTGCCTGCCCATCCACTCTATCCATGCCTCTCATAATCTTGTAGACCTCTATCAGGTCACCTTCAACCTCTGTTGTTCTAATAAAAACAGTCTGAGTGTATTCAGCCTCTCCGCATAATGAATGAAAATCGCTTATTGTCACAAGTAGGCTTCAAATGAAGTTACTGTGAAAAGCCCCGAGTCGCCATATTCCGGCACCTGTTCAGGGAGGCTGTTGCGGGAATTGAACCGTGCTGCTGGCCTGCCTTGGTCTGCTTTCAAAGCCAGCGATTTAGCCCTGTGCTGAACAGCCTCAGCTCAGTTAGCTCAGTTGTGGGTGTCCGTGTAATTCCTCCTTAGCTCTGGAGTTCTCGGGGTTTTTTATTCTTCTGTTATTTTTCTTTGAAGTTATGGGTACGATATAACTGTGTTGACTGTATCCTGCTTTGGTGCAGACAGAGCTTGTATCCGTGGAGGGAACACATTGGGGATATTGTCCCCTACCCATTCGCTCTTATTTGTTCCTGTGCTTGTAATGACTTCTGTTATGTGCTGTACCTGTTTTGCATAACTAACACCCTCCAGACCAGGCAACATCCTGGTAAACCTCCTCTGCACCCTCTCCAAAGCCGCCACATCCTTCTGGCAGTGTGGCAACCAGAATTGTGCGCAATAGTCCAAGTGCGGCCATACCAAGGTTTTTTTTAACTGTAGCATGGCTTGCCAGTTTTTATACTCAATGCTCTGTCCAATGAAGGCAAGCATTCCATATGCTTTCTTGACTACCTTGTCCAGTTGTGTAGCCACTTTCAAAGATCTGTGGACCTGTACGCCCAGAGCTGCTCTCTGGCTTTCCATATTCCTAAGAGTTTTGCCATTTACTGTATATTTCCCCTCTATGTTAGACCGACCAAAATGCATTCCCTCATATTTGTCCGGATTAAACTCCATTTGCCATTTCTCTGCCCAAGTCTCCAACCTATCTATGTCCTGCTGTATCCTCGAAACAATCCTCAACACTATCTGCCACTCCACCAACCTTGGTGTCATCCGCGAACTTACTAATCAGACCCGCTACATTTTCCTCCAAATCATTTATGTATACTACAAACAACAGACCCAAGCACAAATCCCTGTGGAACACCACTAAGTCACAACCCTCCATTCAGAAAAAACACCTTTCTACTCCTACCCTCTGCCTTCTGTGATCGAGACAGTTCTGTATCCAACTTGCCACTTCTAATCCCGTGTGACTTCACCTTTTGTACCAGTCTGCCATAAGGCACCTTGTCAAAGGCTATACTGAAGTCCATGTAAATAAAATCCACTGCCCTCCCCATATCAGTCATCTTTGTCACCTCCTCAAAAAGCTCAATCAAGTTAGTGAGGCACGGCCGCCCCTTCACAAAGCCATGCTGTCTATCGCTGATGAGTCCATTTGTTTCCAAATGGGTATAAATCCTGTCTACGAGAATTCTCTCCAATAATTTACCCACTACCGACGTGAGGATCACCGGCCATAGTTTTCTGGATTATCCTTGCTATCTTTCTCGAACTGCAGTACCACAGTAGCTATTCTCCAGTCCTCTGGGATCTCACCTGTGGCCAATGAGGATACAAAGATATCAGTTAAGGCCCCAGCAATTTCCTACCCTGCTTCCCTCAATATTCTGGGGTAAATCCCATCAGGCCCAGGAGGCTTATCTGACTTAATGTCTTAAAAAAAACACAATACCCCCTCCTTTTTGATGTCAACATGATTCAGACTACTTACACACTTCATCCAAGAATCATGTTCCACAAAGTCCTTTTCTTTGGTGAACACTGATGCAAAGTACTCATTTAATACCTCGCCCATTTCCTCTGGCTCAACACATAGATTCCCCCCCCCCACTGTCCTGAAGTGGTCCAATCCTTTCCCTGGCCACCCTGTTGCTTTTTACATATGAATAAAAAGTTTTGGGATATACCTTACTCCAACTTGCCAAGGACGTTTCATGATAGATCTGCAATGGGGCCTCAAGTTCTCATTTTGATGACAGATTAAGGAATAAAGTTGTATATCTAAGTTTTCAAATAACACTAAATTAGGAGGTGCAGTAAGCTTTGTACATGAGAGCAGGAAGCCTCGAAGGGACACAGAAAGTGTAAATACGTGGGCAAAAGTATGGCAGATGGAGTTCAATGTGGAAAATGTGAGGTTGTCCATTTTGGATCTATAAATATAAGTAGGAATATTTTCTTAATAATAAAAGACTAGATGTTATGGAGAAACAAAAGGATTTAGCTGTCAATGGACACAAATTACTAAAAGCTATTGCAAATACAAAAAGGAATCATCAAGTTATTAGAATATTGACCTTTACTTCAAAGGGATTGGAATTCAAATGTAAGGAAACAATGTTTCAGTTGTATAGTATTCTGTTAGGCTTAAAGGATTGAATTCGGAGCCAAATGTCATAATCTTGGTTTGTATTTCCTTGAGTTTAGAGTGTCGAGGGGTGATCTTACACAGGAAAATGATGAAGGGATTCAAGAGAGTATATGAAGAAACAATTTCTGTGGTGGGAGAAGCTGAAAGAGGGGACTGGAATCTTCAAATTAAGTCAAGCCAGTTAAAAGGGCAGCATGGTACCACAGTGGTTAGCATAGTTACTACTCAGCTCCAGGGTCCCAGGTTTGATTCCTGGCTTGGGTCATTGTCTGTGCAGAGTCTGCACGTTCTCCCATGTCTGCGTGGGTTTCCTCCAGGTGCTCCGGTTTCCTCCCACAGTCCAAAGATGTGCAGGTTAGGTGGATTGGCCATGATATATTGCCCTTGGTGTCCAAAAAGGTTAGGTGGGGTTACTGGATTACTGGGATAGGGTGGAGGCGTAGGCTTAAGTAGGATGCTCTTTCCAATGGCCAGTGCAGACTCGATGGGCCAAATGGCCTCCTTCTGCACTGTAAATTCTTTGAAACTATGAAAAGTAAAATCAAAAAGCATTTTTCCAGACAAGGGATGGTGAAAATCTGAAATTCCTCCAAAAGTGTGCGAATGCTGAATCAAATGAAATTTAAGACTGAGATCAAATGATTTTTATGAAGGGGAAGTTTTGTTAAAATTAATTCATCGATGTGGACATTGCTGGCTGGGCCAGCATTTATTGCCCTGATTGCCTTTGAACCGAGTGGCTTGCCAGGTCATTTCAGAGGGCATTTAAGAGTCGACCACATTGCTGTGGATCCGGTGTCACATGTCACCAGGCCAGGTAAGGATGACAGATTTCCTTCCCTAAAGGACGTTAGTGAACCAGGTGGCCTTTACGATCATCAACAATTGTTTCATGGTAATCATTAGACTTTTCATTCCAGATGTTTTTTAATGAATTCAAATTTTGAACCCAGATTCACAGAGCATTACCCTGTGTCTCTGAATTACTAGATTAGTGAAAAAAACCACTGCGCCACCATCTTCCCATAAGTATCAATTGATGGGAGGTAAATTGATTTGAAATACAGATCAGCTATGATGTAATAGATGGTAGAACAGTCTCATGAAGCTGAGTGGCCCACTCATGTTTCGATCTCCCTGTGTTCTGCCAAAGCAAAGCACTAAGTACGTGACTTACACAGAAGGAAGATGGTTTTACTATAATTTTTCTCATCAAAAAGAATAAATGACTCTTGCCCAGGCCCCATTTCCACCCTTCCATGCACCCAGACAATTATAGAACAGCAGTGCCATGGACCTGGTAACTGTTTACCTTCATTCAATGTTCACTGGTAAATTATGCTAAATGCTGGAGCAGCCAAAGGAGGGGATAACAGAGCCGCAAACTGAATGTAGGCAGGGGTTAAAGATATCAAGAAAGCAAAAAAAAAAGGCAAATGTCCACAAATGCTGCAGCAGATTCAAACAATGAAATTAAAATAAAAGCAAATTACTGCGGATGCTGGAATCTGAAACGAAAAGGACAATGCTGGAAAATCTCAGCAAGTCTGGCAGCATCTGTAGGGAGAGAAAAGAGCTAATGTTTCGAGTCCGATGACTCTTTGATAAAATAAAATAAAAGTTAGTTTCTATTATTGAGAAATAAATGGTAATTACAGTAATCTATATTTTTTGTTCTTAAGCAACACTCAAAAACAACAAAGCCATTTCACATCTGGGCCTCTATTAATGCTTTCAATCCTCTGACAGAACAGGATTCTGACCTGATCTGTTGCTGCTGAGCCACAGAATTTCTCGTAGTCAATCAGATCTTTCACTGTTGGATTCTCACCACACACTGCACATGTTGGCTGCTTGGGTCGAAGCTTAATGGTGCGAAATCGAGCATCCAGAGCATCAAATATTAACATCTGTTGGCTGTAAGATGCTGAAGAGGTTATCGTTAAGGATCATGCTGGGAAAACATACTTCTGTCACTTTAAACAGGTTAATTTATTCCCACTGAAAGACTCCAGCTGCGCAAACAGCTGGTAGCTGATAAAATGCATCCCACAGCTACTTAAACAAGAAAGCTATTTGATTTAGCAATGCATATGAGCCACCATGAGATCAATTTTATCTACTCGGAAATGATTTCTCTTTGTCTTAATTAACAGGTAGTACAAGATGGATGGGGATTGGGTGAATCGTTGAAAATTAGAACATTTCCTTTCACTGTTGAATAGAAATTCTGTCCACATTTAGCTTCACCTCACGGTCAGGGAATGGTTTGTCCCAGCAGCAAGTCGGGAAGAAATATAAAAAGTCAATTGTATATGAGATTTGAACAGATTAAATAAAAAGTGAACGGGGAACCCATTTTTCACCACTTTTTTTTTATAAATGTTTTTATTCAGTTTTCGTATTTTATATTGAACAAATTACAAATTGTTAGGAGAGAGAAAAAAAAACAAACAAAAACAAACACGCAAAAATTAACACACATATTTACAGGTAAGCATCTTCGTAGTAGTAACTGCGCCCCCCCCCCCCCCCCCTCAACATGTTTATTTAGCTTGGTTTTGGGCCTTAGCTAGCCATCGAACCCCCGTAACGAACCTGTAGCCCCCCCCCCCCTCCCGCTACCTTCCCCCGACTATTCTTCCTCTTGTACATTGGCCACAAATAGGTCCCGGAACAGTTGCATGAATGGCTCCCACGTTCTGTGGAAGCCGTCGTCCGACCCTCGGATGGCAAATTTGATTTTCTCCATTTGGAGAGATTCCGAGAGGTCGGACAGCCAGTCCGCAGCTCTGGGCGGTGCTGCTGACCGCCAGCCAAACAGGATTCTACGGCGGGCGATCAGGGAGGCAAAGGCAAGGGCATCCGCCCTCCTCCCCAGGAATAGATCTGGCTGTTCTGAAACCCCGAAGACCGCCACTATCGGGCATGGCTCCACCCTCACTCCCACCACTTTGGACATTACCTCGAAGAAGGCTGTCCAGTACTCCACGAGTCTGGGGCAGGACCAGAACATGTGGGCGTGGTTGGCCGGGCCTCTTTGGCACCGTTCACATCTGTCTTCCACCTCCGGGAAGAACCTACTCATACGGGTTCTTGTTAAGTGGGCTCTATGTACCACTTTTAGTTGCGTCAGGCTGAGCCTTGCGCACGTGGAGGTGGAGTTGACCCTATGCAGTGCTTCGCTCCAGAGTCCCCACCCGATCTCCATCCCCAGGTCGTCCTCCCATTTCCTCCTTGTTGCGTCCAGTACGGTGTCGTCCCTATCTACCAGTCGGTCATACATGTCACTACAGTTCCCTTTCTCTAGGATACTTGCGTCCAGTAGGTCTTCCAGTAGTGTCTGTCGTGGCGGTTGTGGGTACGTCCTTGTCTCCTTTCGTAGGAAGTTTTTGAGCTGCAGGTACCGTAGCTCGTTCCCCCCAGCTAGCTGAAATTTCTCTGTCAGTTCGTCCAGTGTTGCGATCCTGTCGTCCGTGTACAGGTCCCTGACTGTCAGTGTCCCCCCGTCCTGCCTCCACCTTTTGAAGGTGGCGTCGGTCAGTGCTGGTTTGAACCTATGGTTGTTGCAGATGGGAGCCCTGTTCGACATTTTGGTCAGGCCAAGTTGCTGCCGCAGTTGGTTCCAGGATTGGAGGGTGGCTGTCACCACTGGGCTGCTGGAGTGTTTTTTGGGTGGGGATGGGAGTGCTGCCGTGGCGAGGGCCCGGAGGGAGGTTCCCATGCAGGAGGCCTCCTCCGCACGCACCCACTCAGCTTCTGGCTCCTGGATCCATCCCCTTACTCGCTCGGCTGTTGCTGCCCAGTGGTAGAGTTGTAGATTCGGGAGGGCTAACCCTCCCCTGGTTTTTGTTTTTTGTAAGACCTTCTTTGGGATCCTAGCATTTTTACCCCCCCATACGAACACCATGATGAGTTTGTCCAGCGCTTTGAAAAAGGCCTTGGGGATGTAGATCGGAATGGATCTAAACAGGAAGAGGAACCTGGGCAGTACGTTCATTTTGATCGTCTGAACTCTCCCCGCGAGGGAGAGCGGGAGTGTGTTCCATCTTTGCAGGTCCTTTTTAACTTCCTCCGTCAGGCTGGTGAGGTTCCATTTGTGGATCCCTTTCCAGTCATGGGCTATTTGGATCCCCAGGTAGCGGAATTTATGTCGGGCTTGTTTGAACGGCAGCCCCTTTAGTGCTGCCCCCCCCCCCCCCCCCTTGCGGGTGTAATGGGAAGATCTCACTTTTGCTCATGTTGAGTTTGTAGCCCGAGAAGGCTCCAAACTCTTTCAGGAGCGCGATGATCCCGTCCATGCTGCTTTGTGGGTCCGAGATATAGAGGAGCAGATCATCCGCATAGAGTGAGACTCTGTGCTCTCTACCTCCCCTTCGGATCCCCCTCCAATTTTTTGCTGCCCTGAGCGCGATTGCTAGCGGTTCGATTGCTAGTGCGAACAGCAGCGGGGACAGTGGGCATCCTTGTCTGGTGCCCCTGTGCAGCTGGAAGTATTGGGAGTTGGTATTGTTGGTCTGTACACTCGCCATGGGAGCGTTGTACAGGAGCTTTACCCAAGCGGTGAACCCTGTTCCAAGCCCGAACCGCTCCAGTACCTCTATGAGGTATTTCCATTCGACTCTGTCGAAGGCCTTTTCTGCGTCCAGGGAGACGATCACCTCTTGTGTTCTCTCCCCGGAGGGGGTCATTATCACGTTCAATTTTTCACCACTTGATGTTACTACCTGATTTGGTATTATATCATGGGACAATTTCAAAGGGCATTAGCCCAGCTACTTCCCAGGAAATTCCAAGCTCATTGCATTAGATAAATCCAAGATGGCGCCGGAGCGAGGTGACTTCTTGCAAGCTGTGCCCACCATACCCTCTAATTCTATCTTTTACTCTCGCTCTATGCTTCTAAAACTTCATTCGAACTGT
Organism: Scyliorhinus canicula; assembly: GCF_902713615.1. Classification (NCBI taxonomy): domain Eukaryota; kingdom Metazoa; phylum Chordata; class Chondrichthyes; order Carcharhiniformes; family Scyliorhinidae; genus Scyliorhinus; species Scyliorhinus canicula. The sequence continues at coordinate 285,259,674 of NC_052146.1, read as the reverse complement.
TTTAATGGACCTACCCACTATTAAGTTGATCTTTTCTCTACACCTTGCTATAACTGTAATATTATATTCTGCAGTCTCTCCTTCCTTCCCGGTGTACGGTATGCATTGTTTGTACGGCATGCAAGAAACAATACTTTTCACTGTATACTAATACATGTGACAATAATAAATCAAATCAAAATTTAATCTTTAATCTATTCCGATGCTGCAACAAATATTTTCATTTATAGTGATTAAATCAAACATCAGAAGCAGTATTAGTAATAGTGGGTTGCTTTTTATACCTTACTGTGCTTCACTTGATCTCACATAATATATTGTATTTTTACCTATTTAAAAAATATATTAGTTAAAATACATGTCAGTCCACACCAAAACATTACACATAAACAGTGGACAACTGGATGAGGTAGCAGAGGAAGTAGAATCTGTGCAAGTGTGCAGCATCAAGGAATCCTTGCCTTCCGAAGTGGGGAAAGGCTGGAGAGAAGTTGTTATAAGTAAAAGCATTTTATCTTCCTGTCATCAAATGCCTCCCTTATTTAAGGTGGGAATAATCTAGAAGGGAATTGGCAACAATCAAACTATTTGATGTCAAAAATTTAAAGTCAGTAGTCTGAAATGCCAACTTTTCTCCCTCCACAGATGCTGTCAACCTGCTGAGTATTTTTTCAGTATTTTCTGTTTTTGTTTCAGATTTCCAGCATCTGCAGTGATGTGTCATCTGTGTTGGTCTAACATCGACTGCAACTGGATGCAGTAAAACGAGAAACAGGCTTCCGACACAGGAGATGGTCCAACACTGTTTTATTGAACCTGTTGATTGCTGTATATAATCTGCAGTGGGTTGACACTCTATTAACCTAACAGATAACTTCCTACTGGCTTGACCAGACTAGCTCTCTATCACATGGTGATGATGTTCATTGGCCCATGCACTGCGACTATCTCCCTGGCTGTGTCCTGTGAGAGAGAGAGAGCCTTACTGCCCTGTGGGCTTTATAGTGGTGGTGTACTGTCTGGTGATTGGTTGTTCTGTGTCGTGCTATCCTGTGCGTCAATCACTGCCTGTCTGCATCTCATGATATACATGGGTGGATATTATGACATGCAGTATTTTGCTTTTCATACATCTGTGACTAGATCAATCTTTTGATGTATTTTTATGCATCAACTGGGCAGTTTGAGAAAATATTTGGAAACAGGAGGGAAAAGTGAAAAATGTTAATCCCACACTTTGTTTTTAAACTACAATTTTACGGTGAGAAGAAGCCATTGGAATGTTACAACCAAAAGCTGACAACAGCCACATGGTGGCAGTATTGCCCTGCATCACTCTTTGTTATTACTGTGGTCTTTGGTGTATTGTAACTCAAACTATTACTGACTTTCAAAATCTACTGAAATTCAATCACAATTTGCAATGTGACAATTTCACTTTCAGCACTTCCTGCTGTCATTCATTGGCTTACTCCAATGCAGTAAGAAGTCTAACAACACCAGGTTAAAGTCCAACAGGTTTGTTTCAAACACGAGCTTTTGGAGCACTGCTCCTTCCTCAGGTGAACATTCACCAGACAGTACACCACCACTATATTCACCTGAACATTCACCTGAGGAAGGAGCAGTGCTCCGAAAGTTCGTGTTTGAAACAAACCTGTTGGACTTTAACCTGGTGTTGTAAGACTTCTTACTGTGCTCACCCCAGTCCAACACCGGCATCTCCACATCATTACTCCAATGTAGCACAACATTTCATGGGTGCATTGTAGTTGTCTGAAGTGCTACATTTGCAGCCTAGGAACTAACATTTGGTTTATGTTCCTCAAAACAATAAACTGGTAAGGAAATAAAAAGATACATCCCATTCCTGATGCAATCTTCAGCACCTCCAGGGCCTGAATACATCCCAGAATTCCAGGCACTATATGGAAAAAACATCATTAGATTTACACTTGTGTTATTGATTAATGGCATGCGAATAATGCGTTGCTCATAAGGCCAGCATTTACTTCCCATCCCTAGTTGCCCTTGAGAAGTTAGAATCATAGAATTTACAGTGCAGAAGGAGGCCATTTGGCCCATCAAGTCTGCACCGGCTCTTCGAAAGAGCACCCTACCCAAGCCCACACCTCCACCCTATCCCCATAAGCCAGTAACCTCACCCAACACTAAGGGCAATTTTGGACACTAAGGGAAATTTAGCATGGCCAATCCACCTAACCTTCACATCTTTGGGCTCTGGGAGGAAAAACGGGCATGGGCGCATGGCGCCCCACTGCACAGAGAATCGGGCAAGCGGGCGTAGCGGTGATTTTCCGGTGGCCCAGCGATTCTCCGGGCTGGAATGGCCGAAGTCCTGCCAGCGTGACTGGATGTCACGCCGGCGCCGTTCTAATAGGATATAAAAAAACAGCAACCAGTCGTGCTGGCTGACGCTGCGGGAGGAGGTAGTTGACGGCAGCCACAGCACGAGGATACCGAGGAGGAGGAGGAGAATGTGCCACGGCCACGTAGGCATCCGATGAGGCCTCGTGTTTACCGGCGCCGCATGCCTGGACAGGGTATGCAGGAGGAGACTCCGGATGAGCCAGGAGACCGTCGCCCACATTTGCCACCTTATGGCACACATGGGACTGTGGGTGGACATGCCTTCCCGGTGGCCGTCAAGGTGACGATCGCCCTCAACCTCTTTGCGACGGGGTGGTTCCGAGTGGGGACCTGTCTGGCATCTCGCAGCCATCAGGGCACAGGTGCATCCGGGCCGTCACTGATGCCCTGTACGACATCACAAACCGATACATACAGTTCCCTGTGGACCGCGCCCACCAGGATGTCCGCACCGCGGGGATCGCCGCAGTTGCTCGGATACCCATGGTCCGGGGGCGATCAATAGAGTGCACATCGCCATACGGCCCACATCGGATGAAAGGGCCATGTGCATGAACAGGAAGGGTACGTACTCAATGAACGTGCAGGTGGTCTGTGACCACAGGATGACGATCATGCATGTCTGCGCCAGGTACCCTGGCAGTGTGCATGACTCTTTTATATTGGCCCAATCTTTCATCCCTGGCATGTTCGATGGACCCCTCCGCCCATGCAGGGGTTATCCATTGCAGTCATGGCTGATGACTCCTATATGGAAGCCACAGACTGCCGCGGAGCATCGCTACAATGATGCCCATCGTGCGACCAGGGGTGTGTCGAGAGGTGTTTATGCTGCTCAAGATGCGCTTCAGGTGCCTGGACCACTCAGGAGGGGCCCTCCAGTAGCCATCGGTGAGGGTCGGCCTCATCATTCTGGTCTGCTGCGTCCTGCACAGCATAGCGCAGCAGAGGGGCGATGTACTGGAGGATGAGTATGGGATCAGGTTGAGGGGCACTCCTCTCCAGATGAGGGGGATGGTGGGGGGATTGGGGGGGCAATGCACGGGACATGGGGGATGGACGGCAATGGGAGGCTGCCCGACGCCGCCGGCTGGGCCAGCAAGCACGGGAGGTGCTGATAGCCGCACGTTTCAGCGACCACGGTGGGTGGCAGGATTGATGGGCATGGGCACAGATAGCAGAGTTTGACACCTCCCACACCACCGACCACCCTCACCGCCCCCACCACCACATCACTCGCATGCATACCACCCCTCCATGACACATTCGCCTGCGGCACAACGGAATGGGGGTCACACAGTTGACGGTGTAAGCGGGTCTGGTACAAGGCATGGAGAATGACGACAGCCCGCTCTGCGATGAGCTCCGAGCTATACAGCCTTCGACAATGTCTGACTCATGGCCACATCAAGACCCTCCACCTGGGTGGATCCTGCATGCGGCCTGGACACTGCATCTCATGGCCCTGTCGCATGGCTGGGGGCGGGTTGGCGTGGGAGAACCGTGGCGGGGGTGGGGCACAACACACTCACCGGACACTCACACTCACTCAACATTCCATCGCAGCACCCCGCACCTACACTGGCACCAAGTCCGCGTCCAACCCCCGTATGCATCGGACATAGCACAGAGGCAGCTTACATAGGTGTGAAAGGTGTTTAATAACGGACGTTCTGTACATGTGCCATAGATCATTTAACTATTCTGTGCCCTGCACCCGTGCCAACTTACTCAGTGTCTACCTTTCTGGCCTTACGGGCCCTATTACTACGTCTAGGTGTTCCCCCAGACGGTACAGCAGAACTGGAGGTGGACTCCTGTGACCCCTGCCCTGGGACTAGGGTCCCCTTTGGCGGCTGTTTCCTGGGGCGGCCCAGCCTGGATGGGCCAGGCTGCACCTCGGGCGATTGGAATGGCGTGGTGCCACCCTGTTCTGACCGCTGCCCACCAGATTCACCAGTGACGGTAGCGAGGGGGGGGGGGGGGGGGGGGGGGGGGGGGGGAGAGACCGAGGTGGCGCGGAGTTCCAGGACATCCCCTGCAGGGGGACCCAAAACGGGCCGCGTCACCTCCTCCTCCCTCGGGGTGCCAAGTGGCCCCCCCAGGGCTCTCCATGGGACGGGGGTGTCAGCGGATCCAGCACCCGGGGCACCCCCGTCACCTGACTCTGCCAGTCCTGGAGGCCCGCGCTGGTATCGACCAGGGTCTGAATGTTTGCAGCCATGGAGCTCAGGGAGTTGGCCATCCCTGTCTGGCTCTGTACAACGCCAGCATCACCTGGGCAATGACGCTGATGCTCTCAGTGGTGGCCTGCTGAGACTGGGCCACGTTGCTGAGCGCCTCTGCGATGTTCAGCTGGCTCTGGCTCATGGCTGTCTGTAAGAGGGCAGCCCTGTCTTGGGCCACAGAGGCCTCGTGCACAGATAGCCCCAGGCCTTGACCCATGCCTGACACCGCGGACGCCACCCGTGCGGTGTTGACCTGTGTGACACTCATGACCGGCCCTATTTCTTGCTCCTGGACGTGGACGCACTCCTCCACCTGCATCTGCAGGTGCTGGAAACCAGCCATCACCCCCTTCTCACGTCCCTGGGTCCCTGACTGCATCGTGTCTATGGATGGGTGAGGGAATTCCAGAAACGTGGGATCCGTCTGGACGGCAGCTGTTTGCTGGGGCCGGGCTGCCCCCCGACCGTCCGTCCCATTGGCTGCTTCTACCTCCACCTGCTGTACCAGAGTGGCTATGTGGTGCGCACCAGTTAGTGTCCCAGAAGCCTCATGGCCAACCGAGGTGAGGGTCTCTGCGATAGCGGAGTGTGTAGGAGACAGCTGTGACCCAACCTCAGTGTCTTCATCGGACCTGTAGTCAGGGGTCCCCTGGGGTGCGGTGTCCTGTCTGCCCGACCCCTCCATGTTTGTGTCATATAGTGTTCTTTCTGTCTGTCCCGTGTGCTGGTGTCCTGTGTAGTTGTGTCGTGTTTGTCTGTCCCCTGTGTGCTGGTGTCCTGTGTCATCGTGTCGTGTCTGTCTGTCCCGTGTGCTAGTGTCCTGTGTCGTCGTGTCGTGTCTATCTGTCCCTGTGTGCTGGTGACCTGTGTCGTCGTGTCGTGTCTGTCTGTCCCTGTGTGCTGGTGACCTGTGTCGTCGTGTCGTGTTTGTCTGTCCCTGTGTGCTGGTGACCTGTGTCGTCGTGTCATGTCTGTCTGTCCCTGTGTGCTGGTGACCTGTGTCGTCGTGCCGTGTCTGTCTGTCCCGTGTGCTAGTGTGCTGTGTCGTCGTGTCGTGTCTGTCTGTCCCTGTGTGCTGGTGACCTGTGTCGTCGTGTCGTGTCTGTCTGTCCCTGTGTGCTGGTGACCTGTGTCGTCGTGCCGTGTCTGTCTGTCCCGTGTGCTAGTGTGCTGTGTCGTCGTGTCGTGTCTGTCTGTCCCTGTGTGCTGGTGACCTGTGTCGTCGTGCCGTGTCTGTCTGTCCCGTGTGCTAGTGTGCTGTGTCGTCGTGTCGTGTCTGTCTGTCCCTGTGTGCTGGTGACCTGTGTCGTCGTGTCGTGTTTGTCTGTCCCTGTGTGCTGGTGACCTGTGTTGTCGTGTCGTGTCTGTCTGTCCCGTGTGCTAGTGTCCTGTGTCGTCGCTGGACTGGGCCGTAGGGCTGTTGTTGGAGCTGCCTTCCCTGTCAATACTAGAGTCCCTGTGGGCTGCCGGCCCAGGTGCTGGCCGGGGGCGGTGTAAGGCTGAAGGGCCCGGTCGAGCTGCGTCGGCTGCCCGCCTAGGCGCTTCCCGCGGGCAGTGTCTGCCAGGTTGGCCCGGTTGATCTGCGTCGGCTGGCTGGCCAGACGCTGGGCGTGGGCGGTGTCTGCCAGGTGGGCCGGGTCGGTCGCCGGTTGGCCCTGCAAGACATAATATACCATCATGGTTAGGCAGGTGGATGGGGGTGTGGGTCGCGGTAAGGGGTGGGTGGAGAGTGCTGAGGGGTGAGTGCTGAGGGGAGGATGATATGGGGAAGGTGATGAGGGGAGGGTGATGAGGGGAGGGTGCTGAGGGGAACATGCTGAGGGGAACATGCTGAGGGGAAAAGTGCTGAGGAGAAAGTGCTGAGGAGAAAGTGCTGAGGAGAAAGTACTGAGGAGAAAGTGCTGAGCAGAAAGTGCTGAGGGGAAAGGGGCCAGGCAGGGGGGGGGACAATCTCACTTGGTGGCGCGCGCCCGATCTCGGCATTGGCAATCTCCCTCAGGTGCACCAGCTATGCCCAGTGCCCAAATAACAGCATTAAGCGGCCCGATGCATGCAGCCCGGCAGTTGCGTCTATGTTGACATGGGTGCACAGGGCACACGGCCAACGCGGCTTGCATGGGTGGCTGAAGCCATGTGGGTCACGGCTGTGGTTGTACCGTCCCCCTAGGGAGTGGGTGGGAGTCACATGTGTGGGTGTTAGAGGGGTTGGCCCAATGGGCACATTGTTGGGTACTCACCCTGGCTGCCCTGAGTAGGTAGTTCACCTTTTTGCGACACTGCCAGACCTGGGTGTCACCGCGATGGCACTGACGGCAATGCCCACCTCCCTCCAGACACTGGGCCACATTGTCTGGGACCCTCTGGCTGGGTTCGGGGTACAGCCACCCCCTCCTCTCCTCGAAGGCGTCCAGGAGCGTCTCCAGGTCATGATCCATAAACCGTGGGGCTGCTCGGCGTGGCGCCATCTTGCTCGGTCGGCAGTCTGTGCGCCCACGTCGCCTTGTGCGCTGCGGCGCTGCGTCGATTGCGTGGCGCCGTGTCTCTGACGCTACTCTGAGGCCGCGCCCCCGTGCTTCACGCCACGCTCATACTAGCCCCCGTTTGTCCGGAGAATGGGGCTCCGAAACGACCGTTGATTCCGGCGTGCAACACTCCCGTTTTGACACCGGCGTCAACAATTAGCTGATGTATGGGCGAATCCCGCCCCATGTGTTTTGGATGTATAAAGTTTTTAGTTTTAGAAAGTACATAGAACATATTTGAAATGCAAGTTCTGGTAAACATCTAAAGGCTGGAAAACCACACAAACGGTAACGTCTACTTACTGGATGAAGGTCTAAAGTGGCAGGTGGGCTTACTTACCTAAAGGACTGGAGACATGACGTTTGCAGTTATTCCACTATAGCATAAGATATTTATGCAGTTTCCCAGAATTAAGGAAAGCTTTGGAATTAAAAGGTAGTTAATTTGCATTTCCACCTGGAAACATAGGAGATGGGTGGTGCTTAGTGACCTTCTTATATTGAGTTATTTCTGTGAATTCAGTTGGGCAGATGCTGGCAAGACTGTTTAATGTTTGGAAAAGCAGCTGTGAGATTGTGTCAGCTTTGGGTCTTATGTAGCTTATAGTTCAAAGTTGAGAGATAAAGCCAGACCTAAAGCCTACCTGAAGTAGACCACATGCTGGATCTATCATCCATGATGCAGCCTGCAAACAGGAGCTAGTGTTCAGGATAAGAAAGTTGGAAAGAGAAAAAACAACTCGAAGATTTGTTTAATGTACAATAATATACAAAATCCTCGATAAAAGGCAGTTAACCTTTTTGCAGTTGGAGTCTGGAAGTGTGCAATTCACTGAGGGAAGATAGTCAAAGCAGATAGGTGATAGGACAGCTGTAAGCCAAGAAAATACGAACTACCATTTGGAATATGGATGAGGACTTAATTGCAGTTTGGATTTCACAAGGGAAAGGAAGCTGGAAGATATGCTCTAGCTCGCAGAGAATGGAAGAAATCTACAGTAGCCCTCACAGATTGTTGTGGCAAGGAAAACAACTGGTAGAGTTAGTTTGCAAGCACTAACATAGCAACCACAACTGATACATCCACAGTCAAGAACTATGATACAAAACAAGTTTTACTTTGGAAAATAGCTGGAACACTGAGGAGGATGGAGTGAAGTTCCAGAGCACTGTGGTATACTTTAGGGTGGGTAACTCTGAGAGGCAAACCTGAATGCGTAGTCTAAGTGATTATAAACTAGTGTTCATTTAAGCGCATCTGATTTATGCAGCTGTTCTATATACAATAAAAATTGTGCTTTTGTTTAAAAATGTAAAATCTTGTGACACAATTATTTTTGCTAAATCACTGGGTGTTCACATTTCTCTTTCTTTTTTAAAATAAATTTAGAGTACCCAATTCATTTTTTCCAATTAAGGGGCAATTTAGTGTGGCCAATCCACCTACCCTGCATAATCTTTGGGTTGTGGGGTGAAACCCACGCAGACACGGGGAGAAAGTGCAAAGGAATGTGCAAACTCCACAAGGACAATGACCCAGAGCGGGGATCGAACCTGGGACCTCGGCACCTTGAGGCAGCAGTGCTAACCACTGCACCACCGTGCTATCCTCAGATTTCTCTTTCAATGTTAATGGTCCCTAAATGGGTCATAACTGTTGTGCCTAGGAGACAGAGGTGACAAGAGATAGATTTAACAATACAGTAAGTAAAATAAAAATGGCTTTTAAGCAGCCAATTAGTTAAATAATTACAAAACTGTTGTTCATTAAGTTCATATGAGAAGCCTATTAAAAGACTTCTCATCCAGTGGTGATGAACATGTGAAAGATGCCATATAACTGTTCAAGAGGGCAAAATCCCCTCAGATCAAACCGCAGGCCTCTATCTTCGTCACAATATGTCCACAGTGTGTCATAATCTTTTTGCATTCTACTCCACCTGGTGATAACCAGATCAGGAAAGTATAGGTATTAGGGGAGCACGGTAGCATGGTGGTTAGCATCAATGCTTCACAGCTCCAGGGTCCCAGGTTCGATTCCCGGCTGGGTCACTGTGTGCGGAGTCTGCACGTCCTCCCCGTGTGTGCGTGGGTTTCCTCCGGGTGCTCCGGTTTCCTCCCACAGTCCAAAGATGTGCGGGTTAGGTGGATTGGCCAGGCTAAATTACCCTTAGTGTCCTAAAAAAAAAATGTTAATGGGGGTTGTTGGGTTACTGGTATAGGGTGGATACATGGGCTTGAGTAGGGTGATCATTGCTCGGCACAACATTGAGGGCCGAAGGGCCTGTTCTGTGCTGTACTGTTCTAAAAAAATAAAACACAATAGATTTGAAGAGCATAAACTAAGTACAGTAAACATAACTCCAAGGAATGATCGGTAAAAAATTCAGATAGTGCCTCAATAAATTGCCATTTCACAAGTTAGGAAACAGCTCACAAAAGCACAAGTTGTTCTATTAACACTGCAACTGGAAACCTTTGCTTTGTATACACGCCAACAAAGCATTCTTCAAATTAATTATCAAAAGACTGTAAATAATGCTTTATTTTGACCCAACCACTAGATGGAGCACTTGCATTTGTAAACAAAGATTGTCAATGAAAAGATAAACAAGTTATTTTGTGTTGCAAATATCAATCAGGTCATTTTTCTTCCATTAAACTACTGCTTTGGCATTTTGAACACAGTGACACAGTGGTTAACACTGCTGCCTCATGGTGCCAGGTTCGATTCTGATCTCGGGTGACTGTGTGGAGTTTACACTTTACCCTGTGTCTGCGTGGATTTCCTTTGGGTGCTCCAGTTTCCTCCCACAGTCCGACGATGTGCAGGTTAGGTGGATTGGCCATGCCCCTAAGAGTCCAAAGGTTGGGAGGGGTTGCGGGGATAGAGCAGGAGATATGCCTAGGTAGGGTGATCTTTCGAAGGATCGTTGCACTCAATGGGCTGAATGTCCTCCTTCTGCACTGCAGGGATTCCATGATGATATTGTTCCGAGACTTATATTTACTTATAAAGGTCACTTCGGAGTGCAGTTCATAAATTTAAAAATTATTTCTCAACTCATGATCATAACTGGCAGGGCAACAGTGTGGCGCAGTGGTTAGCATTGCTACCTCACAGCGCTGAGGACCCGGCTTTGAACCCGGCTCTGGGTCACGTCCATGTGGAGTTTGCACACTCTCCCGTGTCTGCATGGTGTCACCCCCACAACCCAAAGATGTACAGGATAGGTGGATTAGCCATGTTAAATTGCTCCTCAATTGGAAAAAATAAGAATTGGGTACTCTAAATTTATTTTTAAAAATCATGAATTTACATATTTTCACTTCTCTATCCCAAGATCAATATTTTAGGATATTAGTTCATGGTTTATCTCTCATGTGTAAGTAAAATATATTTTAAATTTCATTCAAAAGCAGATTTCAAAACCTCTCAGCCCAACAGTCACAGCTGATCTCAAGAAAAACATGGGGGTCTGGTCCAAGCACCTGTCCAGGTTAGAGTTAATTAAAGAGAACCAGCAAAGATTTGTAAAAGGCAGATCATGCAAGTCAAATCAACTTTTTTGATGAAGAAACAGAGAAGATTAATGCAATGAATGTTGCCTATATTGATTGTGAGAAAGTGTTTGACAAAGTATTACGGGTGGTTAACAAAATTGAGGCTCAACTACAGGCGAGTTTTGACCAACTATCTACCAGGAAGGCAGTGCGCCAACTGAGACGAGCAAGGGGTGCAGTTTACGAACATGGAGATAAGGCATGGAGATGTAGGTTAGTAGGTCAGCTCCGGAGGGAAGCAGTGGCAAGGGAAATTCTTCAGGTGAGGGATAGGGCAGGGAAGTTGGTGGTGGCTCCGGATCTGATTAACAAGGTCTTTGAGGAATTTTATGAGAGGCTGTACAGGTCAGAGCAATCTGGGGTAGACCGGGAGATGCAGGAATTTCTAGATGGGTTGGAGTACCCAAGGTTAGGGGAGGGGAACAGGGCTACATTAGAAGGAGTGATAGTGGAGCAGGAGATAAAAGATGCAATTGGGAGGGTGCAGTCGGGGAAGACGGCAGGGCCGAATGGGTTTCCGGTGGAATATTATAAAAAATTCAAGGATAAGCTGGCATCCCTGATGGTGGGGATGTTTGAAGAGGCGATAGGGAAGGGAGTGCTGCCACAAACCTTGGGGCAGGCATCGATTTCCCTGTTGCTTAAACAAGATAAGGATCCGCGGAGTGTGGGTCGTATAGGCCCATATCACTTCTGAATGTGGATGCAAAAGTATTGGCGAAGGTACTGGCGGGTATTGGAGCTGCTTCGAGTGTTTAGGTCTTTCTCGGGGTACAAACTAAATCTAGACAAGAGTGAGTATTTTGTGGTGTCTCGGCCAAGGGTGGGGGAAGGGTGGGGGGGCTGCCATTCTGTAGGGCAGGGACTCACTTTAGGTACCTGGGGGTGCAGGTTGCCTGGGAATGGAGGGGGCTCCGCAGGTACAACATTTCTAGTTTGGTGGGGAAAGTGAAAGCTGATCTGGCAAGGTGGGATGGTCTGCCTCTGTCACTGGCGGGTCGGGTACAGGCGGTTAAAATTAATGTGTTGCCGTGATATTTGTTTATTTTTCAATAGCCGATTTTCCTGCCAAAGGCTTTTTTCAGAGAGACTGAGGGAAGGATTACTTTGTTCATATGGGTAGAGACGGTGACCAGAGTTAGAAAGGTGCTGCTAAAGAGGGGAAGGCAGGCAGAGGGTTTGGGTCTTCCGAACCTGATGTATTCCTACTGGGCAGCGAATGTGGAGAAGGTGCGGAGCTGGGTCAGACGTTGATTCCCAGTGGGTCAGAATGGAGGAGAGTTTGTGCAGGGGGCTGAGATTGAAACCACTAGCAACAGCGCCGCTCTCGGTGGCCCCGGGGTAATACTCAGGGAGTCCGGTAATAATAGCTTCATTGAGAATTTGGAGGCAGTTTCGCCAGCACTTCGGGTTGGGGCACGGTCAAGGGAAATGCTGATTCAGGGGAACCACAGATTTGAGCCAGGGAAGTGGGATGGAAATTTTTGGAAATGGGAGAAGAGGATTAAGACATTAAAAGATTTGTTTCTTAGGGGTCGGTTTGGAGGATTGAAGGAGCTGGAAGCGAAGTATGGGCTGGAGCAGGGGAAAATGTTTCGATACATGCAGGTTTGAGATTTTGCCAGAAGGGAGATACAGAGCTTCCCGGTGGAGCCGGCCTCCCCATTGCTGGAAGAGGTGCTGGCGACAGGGGTACTGGAGAAGGGGATAGTGTCGGAGGTTTACGGAGCTATTCTAGAAGAGAAGGCACCACTGGAAGGGATCAAAGCAAAGTGGGAGGAAGAGTTAGGAAAGGATATGGAGGAGAGGCTCTGGTGTGAGGTGCTCCAGAGTGTTATGAAAACGCGGAAGAATATGACATTTGAAACATGAAAGTAACACTGAGAGTGCCTGAGGCTTTAGGAATCAAAGTGAGAAGTCCCACAAAGGGTTAACAGCAGCAGCCTGTTTTGAAAACAGACAATTTCACAGACAGGGAAGAAAACAGATAGGAGCTTCCTTATAATCTACAAATTAGAAAAGTCCTTTGATTGACTTAAACTCTTAAAAGTTGTATGAAAGGATGAGGGACCTGTTCATTGATGGGAGGTTTGCGAGCCTGGGGGAGTTGGAGGAGAAATTTGGGCTCCCCCCGGGGAACATGTTCAGGTATCTGTAGGTAAAGGTGTTTGCTAGGCGGCAGGTGGAGGGATTCCCTTCGGTTCCCGCGAGGGGGGTGAGTGACAGGGTGCTTTCGGGGGTCTGGGTTGGGGAGGGGAAGGTATCTGATATCTACAAGGTAATGCAGGAGGTGGAGGAGGCGTCAGTAGAGGAGCTGAAAGCTAAGTGGGAGGGGGAACTGGGGGAACAGATCGAAGATGGGACATGGGCTGATGCCCTGGAGAGGGTTAACTCTTCCTCCTCACGTGCGCGGCTTAGCCTCATCCAATTCAAGGTGCTGCACCGGGCACACATGTCCGGGTCTAGGATGAGTAAGTTCTTTGGGGGCGAAAACAGGTGTGTTAGGTGTTTGGGGAGTGCAGCGAACCATGCCCATAGGTTCTGGGCATGCCCGGCACTGGAGGAGTTCTGGAAGGGGGTGGCGAGGACGGTGTTGAGGGTAGTAAGATCCAGGGTCAAGCCAGGCTGGGGACTCGCGATTTTTGGGGTTGGGGTGGAGCCGGGAGTACAGGAGGCGAAAGAGGCCGGTGTGCTGGCCTTTGCGTCCCTAGTAGCCCGGCGGAGGATCTTGCTGCAGTGGAAGGATGCGAGACCCCCAAGCGTGGAGACCTGGATCAACTACATGGCGGGTTTTATTAAGCCAGAGAAGGTCAAATTCGCCCTGAGAGAACAAGGGTTCTTTAGGCGGTGGCAACCTTTCCTCGACTTTCTGGCTCAACTATAGAGTACTGGGTCAGCAGCAGCAGCAACCCGGGGGGGGGGGGGGGGGGGGGGGGGGGGGGAAGAGGGGGGGGAAAGGGGGGGGGAGGGAGACGATGGCTATGTTTGCTTATTTAATTTTTATTTATTTTTAAATTTTCTTGTTGTTTACTGGGTTTGGGGGGGGGATGTGATACATGCGTTGAAACAGTCTTGGGGGTGTTACAGTTATTATGGGGTTATATTGTTGCTTTTCATTGTTTGTTGTCATATTTTCTGTAAAAAATTCCAATAAAAATTATTTTTTTTAAAAAGTTATATGAAAGGAAACAGTATTTCACAAATCTTTAAGCAATTAAGAAAGGCAGCCAGAATCTAAAGTGTAAGATAAGGAACAACTGTTAAGTGTGAAAAGTTGCTGATACCGGTAATAAAGTGAAACAACTTATTTACAAATTAAGAAATTAAAAGGTGACAAGGTCACACTATAGCTTATATCATTTTGAAGTTGAAACCTTTTAGAAGATGAACAAGGCAGATAAAGTTAGAGCCAGAGGGGATAACCCTAACATGACATTAGCTTAACCCAAAGACGACCCGGGTCGAATCTGAGAAAACTCATTAAAAAAGGAATAAATCCAAAAAAAGTGCTAACTAAGACACAGACAAATTAATTACATGTCAAGCAAAGCGAGAAAGTTACAGTCAGGAATGGCGAGCTGGTGAGGATGAAGCTGCACTGTCGCGGTTTAAAGTAGCGCCACACTTCTAAATCGATAAAACTTAGCTTTCAAACTGTCAAGCAGGCAGTCTGAAGGGTGCCAAGTGCAGAGGTTAAGGGGCCCCAAATTGCTATAAAAACTTGGGGAAATGAGCAGAGAGCATGAATCTTCCTCGGTGATGGGACGAGCAACATCGACAGACCGAGCAGCCCAGAGAAGCGAACAGAAGACCAAAAGTTAAAGAAAACTGATTGTCAAGAGAGACTTGAAAGTCTGCAACTGGTCCGAACAAGAAAATATCTTTTTACCTTTCTGTAAAAGGAGTTATTCTCTTTTAACTTGGAAATAAAGTTAAGTTCAAATTGATAACCTGAAAGAGTGGTTATTATTATTTTCTTTAAAAAGTTTACTTTACTTTACTTAGCAAGCTGGACCCGTGTGTAAGTTACTAAGTGGTAAGTAAATAAAATTCTTCTACGAAGATACGGGTTATACCGGGGGATAACTTGAAACACTAGTTTGACCTGAATAGCACCCGCCAAAGTCTGCGTAGGAGTCAGGGAGTGAGAATCCCTGCTCACCATCTAGAATAGACCGCCCCTTGTTGGAATAGGGGGAATTCTAAGAATAGTGGTGAGGCAAAAACTACAAGAGTGAATGCGTCCACCTCGTGCACGAGGTTGGGACTGATATTGCTGAAGGTGGTATACAGAGCACACCTCACGAGGGCGAGGATGAGCCAATTCTTTGAAGTAGATGTGGACCCGGGACCCGACCCCATATTCGGGGTATCGGACCAGCCAGGGTTGGAAGCGGGTGCGGAGGCAGATGTTGTAGCCTTCGCCTCGTTGATCGCCCGAAGGCGGATCCTGAAAGGTTGGAGAGCAACCTCTCCACCCTGTGCCCTGGCGTGGCGGGGGGACCTGTTGGAATTCTTACTCTTGAGAAGGTTAAGTTTGAACTGAGGGGAAGAATGGAGGGGTTCTACAATTCATGGGCATTATTCATTATGCACTTTAAAGAACTGGATAACATCGAACATTAGTTGGGGCGGGTGGGTGGGAGGGTTGAGGGGAGGGAGGCTGTGTGTATTAATGGCGACTATGGCTGATCCCTAATTCCTTTTTGTCATTTGTCTGTGTGAACATGCAGGCTAATGTTTGGGGTTTAGTGCGAGGATGGGATCATTGTTATTGATATGGGGATTGACATATTTGTTACTGATTATTGTTGGCGGGTGTATATTTGGGAGAAAATGTGGAAAAGGAGAATAAAAAATATATTTTTTTTAAATTGAGGCTCTTGGGGGTTAACAGTGGCAGCATGTAGGGAGAAGGCATGCATGCACAGGGTAGCTCCTGCCAGGGCACTTATTTTTCAGCCCTTTCAGCCCGGTTTCTGGAGTAATTCCTGTGGAAAAGACCTATCAATTTTAAGATACAAGGCGTCTGCATCAGAAAAATGCCAAGAAAGGCTGGGAGCAAGAAGCCTGCAAACGGAAATTCGTCGATAGGCTTGAACCACTCAAGGAGGCAGAACCTGAAGAGTCGTGGGGTTCCCGGAGGGTATGGAAGCCTGACTCCCACTTTTGCAGGTGTTTGGGAAGATGATGGGGGAGGGTAGATTTGTGTCCCTTCCGGAGCTGGACAGGCCCATCAGACACTCCAATAGATGCCCCAACCGAACGAACAACCACGGGCAGTCATCGTTCGGTTTAACAGTTTTCAGAAGGAGCAGGTCCTAGGCCAAGGAACACCGCGACTAGAAATGGGTAGGTAACCTCGTCAGGATCTACCAAGATGTTGGAGCTGAACTGACAAGGAAGCGAGTGGTTTTGAACAAGGCCAAGGCCGTCTTATACAAGAACGGAGTTCAGTTTGAGGTGGTGTACCCGGCGAATCTTTGTGTAACCTACGAGTCGAAAGACTATTATTTTGATGCGCTGGAGGAGGCAGATACCTTTGTAAAAAGGCATGGACTTGGCTCAAATTAATGGTGCTCTCGGAGGTTGTTGAATGTTGTTGATGGGGAAAGGTGTTGGGGAATCTCATCTATATTTGTTGATATTTCTTTGTTCTTGGGTGGGATGATTATTTCACGTTATTTAATAATAATAATAATAATCGCTTATTGTCATAAGTAGGTTTCAATGAAGTTACTGTGAAAAGCTCCTAGTCGCCACGTTCCGGCACCTGTTCGGGGAGGTTGGTACAGGAATTGAACCCGCTGGCATTGTTCTGCATTGCAAGTTGGCTATTTAGCACACTGTGCTAAACCAGCCCCTAATGTTATTTGTTTATTGATGGGGGCTAACTGGTATGAGGGGTGTTGTTCTATGTATTTTTGTTGCAATTATATTGCTCCCAGGAATTTGGTGTTTGTAGGGATACTGGCCTACGTTTTATTTTTTATCCACTGGGACAGGCAGCAGCGTTTTCTTATTTCTTTAACCTGGGTGGGGGCTGCCCACGAGCAGTAAAGCTAGCTAGTTAAAGTTCATTTTGTGGGTTTGGTTATTGTATAGGGCCGCCATGGCTAGTGTCCACACTAATGCCTTGGGTTCAGGGTACTTTTATTGAATAGGGGTACAAAACAGGGTTGACCACTGTCTCCGCTCCTGAACCTTTGGCCAATGCGGTGTGATCTTCAATAAAAGGAGGGCAGGGGGGGCTGCTTGGGGAGGAGGAGAGAAGCATAGGGTGCCTTGTATGGGTGGCATGGTAGCACAATGGTTAGAACTATTGCTTCACAGCACCAGGATCCCATGTTTATTTCCAGCTTGGGTCACTGTGGCGTCTGCACGTTCTCCCCGTGTCTGTGTGGGTTTCCTCTGGGTCCTCCGGTTTCCTCCCACAAGGACTTGGTAGTCTTGAGTTATAAGAAGTGGCTGGATAGGCTGAGATTTTTTTCCCTGGAGCGTAGGGCGGTGGTTTTTTTTGGGGGGCGGTGGCACTGTCGTCGTCCCTAATGAGGATGATTCTATCTTTAGCAGAGTCTGGTGAAGGGAATGTTTCAGGTATCTATGGGCAGATCCTGTCAGTGGGGTCAGCCCCGGTGGATGAAGTGAAGGCGAAGTGGGAGGGGGAATTGGAACCCGTTTTGGATGAGGAAGTGTGGAGTCAGACCTTTCACAGGGTAAACGCCACGTTCTCCTGTGCACGTCTCAGCTTGATCCAGCTTAAGGGGGTACATAACGCGAGGATGAGTGGTTTCTTTCCGGACATGGAAGACTGATGTGAGAGATGTCCTCAAGGGGCGGCCAATCACACCCATATGTTATGGGTCTGTCCCAAGCTTTTGGGTCTCCTTCTTTAACACCGTGTCAGCGATTCGTAACATCGATCTGGAGCCTTGTCCTTTGGTGGCCATTTTCGGGTGTCGGACATATCAGGGCTGCAGATGAGGGTGAAGACGCATTTGCCTCGTTAATAGCCCGGAGGCATGTTTTGCTTGGGTGGTCTTCTACTCTGCTCAATGCCTTGGTCTGGTTGGATGATCTTATGGAATTCTTGCACCTGGAGAAGGTCAAATACACCATCAGGGTGTCGTTTGAGGAGTTCTACCTGAGATGGCAGCCATTCATTTCCTTCTTTAAAGAGTTAGTCACCGTCAGTTGTTGGGGGGAGTTAGTTTATTGATGGGGACAGGGATTTTTCTTTTGCTGGGATTTATATGATTGGTTGTGTTTTTGATATATTGTATTGAGTAACACCTGTCTTTTTGTGTTGTTAGTTTGCTATAAATTTATTATAAATGAAAAATCTTCAATACAAATATTTTAAAAAACAAAATTGAGGCTCCTGGAATAAGAGGGTCAGTATCAGATTGAATAAAAACTTTGTCTCAAGGACTGGTTGTTTTCAGACTGGAAGGTGGTAAACAGTGGATTTGCTTAAGCATCACTATTAAAACAGATGCGTTTTGATATGTATTTTAAATAAGTTGAATATTGAAACACAGAGTAAAATTTCTAAATTTGTCCATTATATCAAACTTGGAAGTGCGGCAAATAGTGAGGATGAAACCAATTAACTGTGGCAGGACATAGAGAGGCCAACAGAATGGACAGATAAGTGGCAGATGGAATTTAATACAGGGAATCTTTATGCATTTTGACAGAAAGGATAAGGAGGCAATATGGGTTTAATGGCACAGTTCTGAAGAGTGTGCAGGGTCAGAGGGACCTGGGGATTCATGTGCATAGAACTTTGAAGGTGGGAGAACATATTGAGAGAGTAGTCGGCAAAGCATATGGGATCTTGGGTTTCATTAATAGAGGTATAGAGTACAAATGTAGTGATGATATGTTAAACCTTTGTTCATCTCTGGTTAATCCACAACTGGAGTACTATGTCCAGTACTGGTGACCATTCCTTTGGAAGGATGTGAGTGTCCTTGGTAGTGTGCAGAATGATTCCAGGGATGAGGGATCTCAGTTACAACGTTAGGTTGGAGAAGCTGGTATAGATTGTGTCCACAAGACGTACGAGCTGAAGTGGACCATTTGGTCCATCAAGTCTGCTTCGTCATTCAATGAGATCATGACTGCTCTGACATGATAACCCTCCTCCACTTTCCTGCCTCATCCCCTTATAACCCTTGATTTCCTTACTGATTAAAGATGTTTGTATCAGCCTTGAACATGTTCAGCACCCCAGCCTCTACAGCTCTTTGCAGTAAAGAATTCCACAGATTCACTACCCTCGGAAAGTAGAAATTCCTCATCTGCGCTCAGGGAGACCTCTTACTCTGAGATTATATCTAGAGTCATTAGACTGGAACCTGAGAAAAGCAAAAGCTTATGGAATTGCTACCCCTATTATTGGCAATTAGTCAAGGAAATTTATGAGGGAGATGTTAGGAAATTGGGTCCAAAAATGGAAACAAAGATATAGCAGGAAATCTAAGGGTTCAATAGACTGAGGGAAAACTACTAGCACAGAGTCAGAGGGATATGCCCACACCTGGCCTGAGTTTACATTTTCTCATTCAGACTTCAGATTCAGATCTCATTAGCGAGATTGTTCAGCAAGGGTGAATCACTCAAGATCCATTGTCTTTCTGGACACTCCTATCTGACCACCTATTAGCCCATTACAGAGTCTGATGGCTCTTTGTCCGTCAATGGGAGGTTAGTAGCATATCAATAGCATGGCTCTGTTCTTTGTATAAACAGAGTGGGAAATCAAACAGCCACGGTAATGCTGCTGGGTTCAGTCTGGACACCCCAGGAGAGAACCATTGTTTGAGCGGCTGGGTAGAACGTAAAGGCAGAGAAGGTGAGAGAGAGTGAGAAAGACAGACAGAAACAAAGAGAGAGAGAGAGAGATAAAGAGAGAGAAAGAATCCTGCTTTGAACAGGTGAGGAGAGGGAGTTGGAAAGCCACTGAGAGGGGTCATGAAAAAAAACTGCCCCAGAGGCTGGCTTTCAAAAGGAGTTCGAAAGGAACTTGGCTAACAGCAGAAAATTAATTCATAAATAGAAGTGTCATCTCTGCCTGCCTATGTCAGGGGACTAAGAGCTGTATGTTCATTTGAAATGGTGTTTATTAATAATAATAATCTTTTTTATTGTCAAAAGTATGAAGTTACTGTGAAAAGCCCCTAGTCGCCACATTCCGGCACCTGTTCGGGGAGGCTGGTATGGGAATTGAACACGCGGTGCTGGCCTTGGTCTGCATTACAAACCAGCTGTCTAGCCCACTGAGTCAAACCAGAATGGGAATTCATGTGTTAAGTTTAAGAAGCTACTGTAACCTTTTATTGTTAGGGTTGAAGTTTAAAAGTTTAAATTTTGTTTTTTCTCCAGTTTTAATAAGAATTTGCTTGTAAAATAACCAACCCTATTTCTTATGATATCACTCCTGGAATGAACAGATGTTCTGCACCCCCTTAAAATATTTTTTTGAAAAGATGGTTCTGATCCAGTCTCTTAGCTACTGTTGAGAGCTGACCAGGCGTATAACAGAAATTTAGTGATTTTGTCTTATAGAAAATGTTATATAAAGGGCAATAAAAAGGCAGATGGTGTAGAAGACTTGAGATATTAAGAGTACATGACAAGTGGTTGGACCAGTCGGTGTGGGGACTTGTTACCACAACTTCAATCAAGACAAAAATAAGTTCATATCATCAATTATAATTTGGAGACTACTGTTTAGATATTGTAACATATTAAGTCTTGCTTGTGCTGAATAAAGTTTAACCACTGTCCCCAATATGGGGCAATGCAGAATCATTGGTTATTAAGGTTCACAGAGTTCAAGTAATGTGTATCATGCAAGTGTGTGTTTTTGAAAGGTGACATGAAAGGAAAGAGACTTAAGAGGAGTGTTGAGTGCTAGAGAACAGGGTCCTGGGTTCTATTGTCCAGTGTCATGACAATGGAAAATTGTGACTGAGTGAGATCTACCCATAACTTCACTAACTAACCAAAAACACACTGAAGGATTTAAAGAGGACCTATACATTTTTTTTAAATACAAGAAAAGGCACTGATCAAAGATGGCTACCACCTGTCACCTGCTTTCATTTTTTTAAGTGAACCACTTTCCTGGAATGTTCCTGTACGGATTCCATGCAGACCTTCCCTGGCATGCCATTTCAATTTCACACCTGCTGGGGTATCAAAGTCCACTTCAGAGGGACTCTTAAAAGGAAGGCATTAAAATGCAAAGTGCTGGACTTTAATCAATAGTAATTTTGTCAAAACAATAGGTACTGCTAACCAGCCAGACACACCTAACAGACACTCAAATTCCCTATGCAGAGAATGAAATAACCCCATCTCCTGCTGATTTCTACCATCTTGAAATGTGTCAAAAGGTTTGAGATAAAGATCACGGGCTGGATTCTCCGTCCCGCCGTGCCACATTTCAGTTTCACCCCACCGGGGGATGCTCCGTTTTGCCAGCTGGTCAATGGGGATTTCCCATTGTGGGGCAGCCCCACGCCGTCGGGAAACCCCGGGCTGCCGGTAAAACGGAGCATCCCACCGGCAGAGAATCCAGTCCCACATATTACTTTCTTGGAATACACAAACAGGAGATTTAAGAACTGGTTCTGCCAAGCCAGGAATACATGTCATCAGGTAAAAATGCTGAAGAACCTAACATATAACATACAGTGCAGAAGGAGGCCATTCAGCCCATCGATTCTGCACCGACCCACTTAAGCCCTCACTTCCACCCTATTCCCATAACCCAATAACCCCTCCTAACCTTTTTGGTCACGAAGGGCAATTTAACATGGGCAATCCACCTAACCTGCACGTCTTTAGAATGTTTGAGGAAACCGGAGCACCCGCAGGAAACCCACGCAGACATGGGGAGAACGTCCAGACTCAGCACAGACAGTGACCCAGCGGGGAATCGAACATGGCGCTGCGAAGCTACAGTGCTATCCACTTGTGCTACCGTGCTGTCCCGTAAGGACTAAGAGAGCAGTAAGGATTATCTCTCTCCTCTCTGAAGCTAATATTGGCTTCAGCAGTATTACCTGACCTTCAATTTTTCTCCAGGATTTTAAAGGAAACCTGCTAACTTCAAATGGCCACAATGTTCAACAATCTATGCCTTAAGGACAAGCAAAGATATAGTCTTTCAACTTTTATTTGGCCTCTTCATTCATTTACTTATGAGATGTGGGCGAGTATGTGTGTGTCGTTGCATTTTATTATTTTTTCTTGGATTTAGTAAATAATAAACTTACCATACCTTTGACTCAAGAAATCCTAGTTTGATTGGCTCCTTATTAAAAAGTACATACACTTCTATTGGGAAAGGCATTTACGGGGAACTATTTTTGAATAAAACCCTTGTGACTGACAAAGGGGGCTGAATAAAGGGGAGTCAATTCGTTCTCCCTCACCCGGTCATAACTCCAGCAAAAAATGTCCATTTTTATTCATTCATGGAATGTGGGGGTCACTGGCTAGACCAGCATTTATGCCCATCCCTAATTACCCTTGAGAAAGTGATGGTGAGCTGCCATCTTGAACTGCTGCAGTCCATGTAGTGTAGGTACCCCCATAGTACTGTTAGGGAAGGTGTTCCAGGATTTTGGTCCAGTGACAATGAGGGTATGGCAATACAATTCCAAGTCAGGATGGTGTTTGGCTTAGAAGGGGAATTTGCTGGAGCGGCACAGTGGTTAGTACTACTGCCTCACGGCGTCATCCCGGCCCCAGGCCACTATCCCTGCGGAGTTCACACACTCTCTCCGTATCTGCATGGGTCCCATCCCCACAACCCAAAGGTGTGCAGGATAGGCGATTGACCACACTAAATTGCCCCTTAATTGAGAAAAAAGAAATAAGTACTTTAAGTTTTTTTTAAAAAGGAGGGGAATTTGCAAGAGACGGGGTTCCCATATATCTGCTGTCCTATCCTTCTGGGTGGTAGAAGTTGTGGGTTTTGAAGATGCTGTCAAAGAAGCCTCGTTAAGTTGATGCAGTGCATCTTATAGGTGATACATACTGCCGCCAGTGTGTCGGTGGTGGAGCGAGTGGATGTTGAAGGTGGTGGATGGCATGCAAACAGTTCTAAGTTGTAGCTTCAACAGTTTGACACCTCATTGTGAAGTATGTCTGGTGCTGCTTCTGGCCTGCTCTCCCATACTCTTCATCAAAACAACCTCTTATCCCCTGGCTTGATGGTAATAGTACAGTGGGGGATATACCAGGCCACAAGGTTAAAAATTATGGTGGAATACTAACTTACTGCTGCTGATGGCTCATTGTGCCTCGTGAATGCCCAGCTTTGAGTTGCTGGACATGTTTGAAATCTATTGCATTTACTATGTGGTATTGCAACACAGTACAATGGAGGGCATTCAATGTTAAGAGGGGACTTTGTCTCCACAAGGACCTTGCGGTGGAATAATGTCATAGACAGATGCATCTGCGACAGGTCAATTGGTGAACATGAGATCAAATAGGTTTTTACCTCTTGTTGGTTCCCTAACCACCTGCCGCAGACCCAGTCGGTGGGACGGGACATACCCAGGGCTGGTGACAGTGGTATCAAAACAGAAAATGCCCTTCTTTGATGCAATGACCAAGGTTGTGGGGGTGAGGGTGGAGCCATGCCCAAAAGTGGCACACTTCGGGGTCTCAGAGCTAGAACTCTTTATGGGATGGGGGCCGACACACTAGCCTTTGCCTCCCTAATCGCCTGCCAAAGAATCCTGCTGGTGCGGCCGCATTTGGAGTATTGCGTGCAGTTCTGGTCGCCACATTATAGGAAGAATGTGGAAGCATTGGAAAGGGTACAGAGGAGATTTACAAGGATGTTGCCTAGTATGGAGGGAAGATCATATGAGGAAAGGCTGAAGGACTTGAGGCTGTTTTCATTAGAGAAAAGGTCAAGAGGTGACTTAATTGAGGCATACAAGATGATCAGAGGATTAGATAGGGTGGACATTGAGAGCCTTTTTCCTCGGATGGTGATGTCCAGCACGAGGGGACATAGCTTTAAATTGAGGGGAGATAGATATAGGACAGATGTCAGAGGTAGGTTCTTTACTCAGAGAGTAGTAAGGGCGTGGAATGCCCTGCCTGCAACAGTAGTGGACTCGCCAACACTAAACGCATTCAAATGGTCATTGGATAGGCATATGGACGATAAGGGAATAGTGTAGAGGAACTTTAGAGGGGTTTCAGAGGACGGCGCAACATTGAGGGCCGAAGGGCCTGTACTGCGCTGTAATGTTCTATGTTCTATGCTTGGCTGGCGATTGGTAGACCACCCAAAGCTGCAGACTGGCTGCCCAAAATGGCGGAATTCCTCCATTGGAGAAGATAAAATTTTCTTTCCAGGGGTCAGAAGAGGGCTCCCACAGGACTTGGAAGCTATTTACCAATTTGTTCCAAGACTTGTTTGCAGCCTGCAACCAGTACAGCAAGGATGGAAGGGAGGCAGGACGCACCACGGAACATAAAGGAAAAGGAAAGGGTGGGGTAAAGGCCCACAAAAATGAACGTGAGGGACAAGAGACAAAGCCGCAGGAGACGGGTCCGAGGAAAACCAGAGTGAACAAGAACACACCGATTATTACATGTCTGGGCCACACTGGGGAGTACAGCAGAGGCAGATCGGCCAAAGTGGGAACCACAGCCAGAAAGAGAGGGGAGACGAGTGTATGTAAATATAGATTATGGTCTTTGTTTGTCTCAGTTTTCTTTTTCTCTCTTTGGTTTTTCTCTTCTGTAATTTTAATTTTTCCTTTGTTGTTTTGTTTTAAATTTAGAATGCCCTATTATTTTTTTCCCATTAAGTGGCAATTTAGCACGGCCAATCCACCTAACCTGCACATCTTTGGGTTGTGGGGATGAGACCCACGCAGACATGGGGAGAATGTGCAAGCTCCGCACTGACAGTGACCCGGGGCAGGGATCAAACCCGGGTCCTGGGAACAACCTTCCCTGGTTGTTTTTGCTTTGTATTATGCGCAGCTATGCAATTTCTAATTTAACTTAGGAACTGAAATGTGAAACATAAACTGTGAAAACCAATAAAAACATTTTTTAAAAAAGAAAATGCCGGAAAAAGTCAGCAGATCTGGCAGCATTTGTTTCACATCCATATGATTCTTCCTCTTGCCATCTTGAGCAAGCCACTCAGTTCTAGGACAATTAGGGATGAACAACAAATGCTTGCCGGTGATGCTCATATCCCAAGAAAGATCAAAATAAAAGGATGATCCGAGGATTGTGTCCCGGAGGTAATGGGGAGGACCAGATGGGATTTGTGAAAGGACGACACTGACATCTAATATTAGCCGGCTCCTAAATGTGATAATGATGCCTGCGGAGGGGCGCACGGTCAAGGTGGTGGTGGTGATCATGGATGCAGAGAAGGCCTATGATCGGGTGGAGTAGAGGTTCCTGTGGGATGTCCTGAGAAGGTTCAGGTTCAGGCAGGGATTCGTGGATTGGGTCCGGTTGCTTTATTAGGCACCAGTGGCGAATGTAAGGACCAACCAGGACCGGTCAGAGTATTTTAGTCTGTGCGGAGGAAACAAGGTAGGGGTGCTACTCTCCCCACTACCGTTTGCGAAGCCACAAACTAAACATGAGCAAGAGCGCGGTCTTTGCGATCCAGGCAAGGGGGCAGGAGGGTAGACTGAGGGAGGTGCCATTCCAAGTGGTGTGAAGGAGTTTTAGGTATCTGGGGATTCAGGTGGCAAGGGACTGGGGTCAGCATCATAAACTAAATTTGGGCAGGGTGATTGAGCAAATGAAAGGGGACTTCCACAGGTGGGACGTGCTGCCGCTGTCATTGGCGGGGAAGGTACAGACTGTGAAAATGACAGTCCTCCCGAGATTGCTGTTTGTGTTTCAGTGTATTCCAATCTTTATCCCCAAGGCATTTTTTAGGAAAATGAACGTGGCGATCTCGGGTTTTATATGGGCTGGGAAAGCCCTGAGGGTGAAGAAGGCCCTTCTTGAGCGGGGGCGCGGGGAGAGAGGCTTGGACCTTCCAAACTTTATTAATTACTACTGGGCGGCTAATATTTTGATGGTTAGGAAGTGGGTAGTGGCAGAGGGGTCAGTGTGGGAGCGGGTAGAGGCGGCATTGTGTAAGGGCACGAGTCTGGAGGCTCCATTGATGGCACCTCTGCTGTTCTCGCTGGCTCGGTACTTCACAGGCCCAGTGGTAGTGGCAGTCCTGAGAGTGTGGGGGGAATGGAGGCAGCATATGAGACTGGAGAGGGCGTTGGTGTGGTCACCATTTGTCCAGAGGCAGGTTCCAAGCTTCCCTCGCCTCCCTCTAAGGGGACTACAGGATAAGGTGATGACTAAAACAGGGGTTGGGGAGGGGAGGGTCTCGAAAATATACAAGGAATTGATGGAGTGGGAAGGGGTCCCAATCGGGGAGGGGAAGAGAAAGTGGGAAGACGAGTTTGGGAGGGGGCGGGATGAGAGAGTTGATAGTTGGGCTATGGGAGAAAGCCCTGAAAAGAATCAATGCATCCTCGTCGTGTACCAGGCTTAGCCTGATCCAGTTCAAAGTGGTCCACAGGGCTCATATGACTGTGGCCCGGATGCGTAGGTTTTTTGAGGAGGTGGAGGACAGGTGTGGGAAGTGCAGGTAATCTAATATATGAGCAGCTAGAAGTTAGGGCGGAGGGATGTTGGGTATGTTACTGTGGGGTTTTTTGCGTGTGTCGGACAATTCTGTTATTTAGAATGTTAAATTATAAATGCCTCAATAAAATGTTTCCTACATGAATAAAAATAAAAGGATGATCCTGGTCTAAGTAACTGAGCTATGGAGATAGATTTTGTGTTTTAGCCTGTGTTATGCTGGACATGCACAGACTGAGAGGACATCTGATTCAGTGTTGAAAATTACTAGTGAGAAAGTAAGTAAAGTCGCCATAGTCCCAGATGACCATAGGCTGGTTTCCCCTTTAAGGGGGGAGAGCTGACTGGTGGTGATTTAACCTGAGGATCACCACACCTTAGGCGAGGGGCAAGGTTGAGAAGATGGGCCTTCATTAATAACCTTAGCTGGTAAGGGAATTAAACCCATGCTGTTGGCCTTACTCTGCATCACAAACTCGCTGTCCAGCCAACTGATCCAAACCGGCTCTCCACTGGAAATTACTAAAGCCATCAATCACATACAAGCGGATAGATTGTTTTGAGGTGATGTTGCTGGGTAAAAAAAAAGGGACCAATCATTTCAAATTAAAGTGACGTTAGATGTATGGAAGTTTAATTTTTTCAGAGGGTGGTCAATCTCTGGTGGAAACCGGTTTCTTAAAATCCTTCAAGATGGTGGTAAGTGTACTTTTGGAAAAGTAAACGGTCACAGTAAAAGATAGGTAAGATTTGGAGTAACAGCCAAGAATGCTTCCTGAAGCCTATTGTTTTTGAAGGGTCAGAGAAGTTTTTTTCAGAGATCTGCTTAATTGATAATATGGTTCTGTTTATTTTTCCTCTCACAGGACACAAAAATGGAGAGGATCATGGGGTGATTTATTATGAAGTGGGGTGAGAACCTATGTATCTAATGGAATATTCTCATCCTGAGTACATAACATTGAATTTATGTAGTTAATGGTTAATTGTTGTCAATACAAGACTCACCTACACCCAAGACTCCTCCATCTGAACAGTTGGTTACAGTCTCAGCTGGTGGTGGTTTTGGATAGATACATCTGTAACAGGGGCCATTATTGTAGTTATATACTGTGAGCTGAAAAATTAATAAGTTACATTTTAAAACTCTCATCTGATGTCCAAAACAAACAAGAATTATTCAGAATACTTTAACCACACTACCAATCCTTTCCCAACCATACAGTAATTTACCTAATCTTATTTCCTACTCAGTTCATAATAATAATAATCGCTTATTGTCACAAGTCGGCTTCAATTAAGTTACTGTGAAAAGCCCCTAGTCGCCACATTCCGGCGCCTGTTCAGGGAGGCTGAAAC
This sequence comes from Scyliorhinus canicula, assembly GCF_902713615.1. NCBI lineage: Eukaryota > Metazoa > Chordata > Chondrichthyes > Carcharhiniformes > Scyliorhinidae > Scyliorhinus > Scyliorhinus canicula. Next base: position 285,231,941 of record NC_052146.1, on the reverse strand, counting down.
GGGAATTGAACCCGCGCTGCTGGTCTTGTTCTGCATTACAAGCCAGCTGTCTTAGCCCACTGTGCTTCATGTCATTCTACATAGGTCTATTAGTTAATCCTTCCTCTTGGTTTCTCTGGTGAAAAATAGAAACCGACATCTTCCAGCTGTTCCACATAAGAACACGTGAAAGAAGCAGGAGACCATACAGCCCCTCCCCTCATGCCCACACCATCATTTAACAGAATCATGGCTCATCGTCTACCTCAACTCTATTTTCCCACCCACTTCTCATATATTCCAAGTGACTATAGATCTGTCTATCTCAGCCTTAAATAGATGGATGAAGAATGAGGGCCTCACGGTAGCATGGTGGTTAGCATCAATGCTTCACAGCTCCAGGGTCCCAGGTTCGATTCCCGGCTGGGTCACTGTCTGTGTGGAGTCTACACGTCCTCCCCATGTGTGCGTGGGTTTCCTCCGGGTGCTCCGGTTTCCTCCCACAGTCCAAAGATGTGCGGGTTAGGTGGATTGGCCATGCTAAATTGCCCGTAGTGTAAGGTTAATGGGGGGATTGTTGGGTTACGGGTATACGGGTTACGTGGGTTTAAGTAGGGTGATCATTGCTCGGCACAACATCGAGGGCCAAAGGGCCTGTTCTGTGCTGTACTGTTCTAAAAAAAAAATCCACAATCCTCTGAGCTAATGAATTCTCAAGATTCACAACTATTTGAGCGAAGAGATTTCTCCTCTTCTCTATACAAATGTGTAACTCATAAGGAAACCTGTTAAATTTGTCAGCTATAAAAAGAGATTTTCTTCAGCTGACAGTCAGTAACGTGGGGCTCACCTCACTGTATGTTCCTGAAAGGCATGGAAACCATACTAAAAGCTGAAAAGCATAAACTGTCTCAATCATCTCCCACCTTCCAGCCTATTCACCTCTCAGTCCAGCCAAACTTAGCAAAGAAAATCCAGTATCATTTCACTTCACATAATGCATTTTAACCTCATACGCCTGTATTCATCGCTGCAAAAATACATAGACAACACCCGAGTTGAAAATTACTTCAAGAACACAACTTAGTGTTGTGTTGAATAACACCAATATTATTTTGATTTTTTGACGTGTTATTATCTAGTAACATACTCAAATCTATTCATGATCCTAAACACGGCTAAATGTTAGGATCATAAGGTAGTGAAGAACTGAAATTATCATTTGGTTTAGCCTGATACCCACCTCCTGCTCCCAGAAAAATGGATTCTGGTTCCCATGTTACCTGATATTGTTAATGACTCTCGCCTGAAAAAGCCAACCCTGGACCTCCTCAAACCTTTTTTTTTTAAATTTAGAGTATCCAATTATTTTTTCCAATTAAGGGGCAATTTAGCATGGCCAATCCACCTAACGTGCACATCTTTGGGTTGTGGGGGCAAAACTCACGCAGACACGGGGAGAATGTGGAAACTCCACACAGGCAGTGACCCAGGGCCGGGATTCGAACCCGGGTCCTCAGCGCCGTAGGCAGCAATGCTAACCACTGTGCCACCGTGCTGCCCCTGACCTCCTCAAGCCTTACAAATTCTGACTCATCTCCAACCTCCCTTTCCTCTCCCAAATCCCTCAATGCATTTCCATCTCCCAAATATACCCCCACCTTTCCTGAGACTCCATACCTTGATCCATCCAATCAGCTTCTGCCCCATTACGAAAACAAAGTCACAAATGGCATGTATTTGACAGTGACAAAGGTGACAATGGTGTAGAATCGCTTCTTTCCCCTCTCAACATCATCTGCAGCCTTTCACATGGTTGATCATGCCATATTCCTCCAACACCTCTTCACCGTTATGTGTGCCTCTAAGTCTTAGCATATTTTTAACGCTTTCTTAATTCGTCTAACAAACTATTTTGTTGTAAAAACAATTGGTGTCAAGAGGTAGCGAATGATCACCTCTCACAGAAACCGGGGTGTGTAATAAATAAAGTCCTGCAAGTTTCATTCATTCCAGGCACAAGTTTAAAAAGAAAACCTCGGAAATAGGAAATCAGTTGACAGTTACAAACCAAAAGAATTAACAGACCAAGTGGTTTAGTTGGTTCTATGCGGATTCAAGTCCCACTCCAGGATTTGCTGGCCACAAAAGGAGTATTCATATTGCTCAAAGCAGGCTATTAATCAGATTTATTTCTTATTATACACCTCCAGTATCTATCATCTTGGTTGTTCAAAGGTTTGTGTGTGACTTTACAATAATCAGAACTTGCACCAATCTCTCAAGGGGACTAAATTTGAAGGATTTCCTGTTTTCATGCAATTCAATCCACATCAGTTGTATATTTTCAATGAAAACATCTGCGGCATAATAAACGTTTAAAATTATACTTTGTTATTGCTTCTTTACCTGTCCCTCCATTCTTAGAGCACTAGCTGACACCAGTGGCTTCCCACTCAGAACACAGGCATCATTGACGAGAAATCGTGTGGGGACGTTGTCAGAGCAATCCACCACAATGTCATATTTGAAGAAATTAGTTAAGAAAAATCAAAAGAATGAAAAATAGAGTTTAAACTTTATCGTAAAAAACAACATAAAAAGGATATTGTTGAATAAGCTGCTTTGCATTCTTGTAATTCAACTGAAAGTGGTATGGTATGCACTCAACATTTGAATTTAACCTGCAGACCAGAAATGGTAGTTCAAAATTAATACAGAGTAGCTTAAAAACTCATTTATTTAGAAACATAGAAAATAAAAGCAGGAGGCCATCTGGCCCTTCGAGCCTGCTCCGCCATTCATTCTGATCATTGCTGATCAAGCTCAATACCCTGATCTCACCTTTCCCCCCATATCCCTTGATCCGTTTAGCCCCAAGAGCTAAATCTACTTCTCTTCTGAAATTACACGTTTTGGCCTCAACTACTTTCTGTGGTAGTGAATTCCACAGATTCACCATTCTCTGGGTGAAGAAAGTTCTCACCTCAGTCCTAAAAGGTTTATCCCTTATCCTCAAATTATGACCCCTAGTTCTGGACTCCCCCACCATCGGGAACATGATTTCTGAATCTACCCTGTTTAATCCTGTTAGAATTTTGTAAGTTTCTACGAGATCCCCTCTCACTCTTCTAAACTCCAATGAATATAATCTTAACAGATTTGGTGTCTCCTCATACGAGCCCAGCCATCTCAGGAATCAGCTTGGTAAACCTTTGTTGCACTCCCTCCATAGCAAGAACATCCTTCCTCAGGTAAGGACACCAAAACTACACACAATACTCCAGGTGTGACCTCACCAATGCCCTATACAATTGCAATAAAACATCTCTATTCTTATACTTGCTATGAAGGCCAACATACCATTTGCCTTCTTTACTACCTGCTGTACCTGCGCGCTTACTTTCAGTGACTGATGCATGAGGACACCATTTCTCAATTTACGTCCATTCAAATAATAACCCGCCTTCCTATTTTTGCTACCTAAGCAGATAACCTCACACTTATCCACATTATACTGCACAGCCATGCATGTGCCCACTCACTCAGTCTGTCGAAATCCCGCTGAAGCATCTCTGCATCCTCCTCACAGCTCATCTCCCACCTAATTTTGTATCATCTGCAAATTTGGAGATAATACATTTCGTTCCCTCATCCAAATAATTAATATATGTGAACATTTGGGGCCCAAGCACAGATCCTTGTGGTACCCCAATAGTCACTGCCTGCCAATCAACCGCGGCATGGTGATGCTGTGGTTAGTACTGCTGCATCATGACATCGAGGACCCGAGTTCGATCCCGACCCCGGATCACTGTCCGTGTGAAGTTTGCACATTCTCCCCGTGTCGGTGTAGGTCTCACCCCCACAACCCAATGATGTGCAGGATAGGTGAATTGGCCACGCTAAATTGCCCCTTAATTGGAAAAAAACGAATTGGGAACTTTAAATTTATTTTTTAAAATAAAAAAAATCTATGTGATACTTGTCGAAAGCCTTCTGAACATCTAAATAAATCACATTCACCGGTTCTCCCTGGTCAACTCTACTCGTTACATCTTCAAATAATTCTGGTAGATTTGTCAAGCATGATTTTTCCATGCTGACTTTGTCTGATTACTCCACTGCTTTCCAAATGCTGTGCTATGAAATCCTTGATAATGGACTCAGCAATCTCCCTACTACTGACATTAGGCTCACTGGTCTATAGTTCCCTGTTTTCTCTCTACCTCCTTTTTTGAATGGCAGGGTTACATTCGCTATCCTCCATTCTAGAGTTCAAAGACTCTTTGTCCAATACCTTTCTAAACTGTCAATTGTGCAGACATGTAACAATGATGTAATGATGTAAGTGCCAACTTTAGAACCCTTTTCTCCTGTGGTATAAACTGTGATAGTTTAGACTTCCGGTGGCGGCTATGAAGGAGTAGGTCGTACATTTGGTGGCTCCCACTCGAGTCGAACCTTTGGACCATTTCCCCCGATTTTGTATCGGACTTGATTCGGTAGATTGATGGTAGAGGCAATTGTAGAGTGAATTCCTACATCGGTGCATGGAGAGACAGACTAGAAGTGCTCGCAAAGGAAGAAATAGACTAACAGAGAAGGCTTGTGCTGAAGCTGCAGTGGGAAAAAGCATGGCGGATGACCGGAGTCCTGGCTTGTCGACCCAGCGGTCAACGGAGCAGCTGATGCAATTTATTCAGGAGGGCTTCGCCAAGCAGAAACAGGAATGCTTGGACCCGATTAAAGAATCGATTGCGCGGCTGGAACCTAGATTGGATGCCCAAAATCAGGCGATCCAGAAAGTAGAGAAGCCGCTGGCTGAGCAGGAGGAACATCAAACTGCGGTGGAGATGGGGATGCTGAGAGACCAGCAAAAAACAATAGGTGGGAGAATGTCTGGCGCCATGGGCGGGGGTCACCAAGCTAGCTGAACAGGCTAGCTCACGGAAGCGCAGTGGGGGGTGAGCAGATGTTATGCTTGTTGAAGGGGTTGGTTTACATAGTGCTGTTACTAGGGGGGTAGGCGGGAATATGTTCTGCTGATGGGGGAGGGACGTTTGCTGTGGGACAGAAAGGAGGTCGGGGGCGGAGGATGCCTGGGGGGCGGGCCGGCAGGTGCGTGGTGCTCGGCTGGAGACGGGCCCAAGAAAGGTGATGGCTGATCGGGGTGGGGGGGGTGGATGTCCTCTTGTATTGAAGACTGTGTTCCAGATGTGATTGGGGAGGACCAGATGGGATTTGTTAAGGGTAGGCAGTTGGCGGCCAACATAAGAAGGTTGTTAAATGTGATTATGAGGCCCCCAGAATGGGGATCTGGAGGCAGTGGTCACAATGGGCGCAGAGAAGGCTTTTGATTGGGTACAATGGGAATATCTGTGGGAGGTACTGGGGCGGTTTGGATTTGGGCGGGGCTTTATTGACTGGGTCAGGTTGTTATATCAGGCTCCTGTTGCGAGCGTATGGATGAATAGGTCAACTATTTCAGGCTGCATCGGGGGACGAGACAGGGATGCCCCCTCTCCCCACTACTGTTCGCGTTAGCCATAGAGCCGCTGGCAATTGCGCTGAGAGCCTCAAGGGGCTGGAAGGGGCTGGTCCGGGGGGAATGGAACACAGTCTCGCTTTACGCAGACGACCTGCTCCTGTATGTTTAGAACTCACTGGAGGGGATGGAGGAAATTATGAGGATTCTGGGGGAATTTAGCCGGTTTTCGGGGTTTAAACTAAATATGGAAAATAGTGAGATGTTTGCGGTCCAGGCAAGGGGGCAGGAGAGGCGACTGGGGGAGCTGCCGTTTAGGTTGGTAGGGGGAAGCTTTCGATACCTAGGCATCCAGGTGGCACCGGAATGGGAACGGCTACACAAGTTAAATTTGGCCCGATTAGTAGACCAAATGAAGGACGATTTTCGGAGGTGGAAAGCGCTTCCGTTGTCACTGGCTGGGAGGCTACAGACAGTGAAAACGACGGTCCTCCCGAGATTCCTGTTTGTGTTTCAGTGTCTCCCAATCTTTATTCCACGGTCCTTCTTTAAACGGGTCAATAAGGTGATCACGGGCTTTGTTTGGACGGGTAAGACCCCGCAGGTAAAAAAGATGCTTGAGCGGAGCCAGGGGGTAGGGTGGGGTGACATTGCCAAACTTTATTAATTATTATAGCCATGATCAGGAAGTGGGTGGTGATTGGTAACGACGTCTCTGCCGTTCTCGCCACCACGGTACTCCAACAGCCCCGTGGTGGGGGTGGCCCTGAGGGTCTGGGGGCAATGTAGGAGGCATGTGGGAATGGAGGGAGCATTGGTGTGGTCTCCAATCTGTAATAATCACCGGTTTTCCCCGGAAAGGCTGGATGGAGGGTTCCGGAAATGGCAGAGAGCAGAGATTGAGAGGATGGGGGATATGTTAGTAGAGTAGAGCTTTTCTAGCCTGAGGGAGCTGGAGGGGAAATTTGGATTGGCATGGGGAAATTAATTTAGGTACCTGCAGACGCGGGACTTCCAATGCAGCCAGGTCTCAACCGTCCCGCCCCTACCACCAAGAGGGATACAGGACAGGGTAGTTTCTAGAGGATGGGTGGGAGAAGAGAGGGTTTCTGACATTTACAAGGAACTCATGGGGTCAGAGGAGACACAGACCGAGGAGCTGAAACGCAAGTGGGAAGAGGAGTTGGGAGGAGAGATAGAGGATGGTCCCCGGGAGGACGCTTAGAGTCAACGCGTCCACAACATGTGCCAGGCTCAAGGTCGTTCACCGGGCCCACATGACAGTGGACCGGATAAGCAGGTTCTTTAGGGTAGAAGATAGGTGCGCAAGGTGTGCGGGAGGGCCAGCAAACCATGTCCATATGATCTGGGCATGCCCAAAGCTTAGGAGTTTCTGGCAGGGGTTTGCGGATGTCATGTCCAGAGTGTTAAAAACAAGGGTGGTACCGAGTCCAGAGGTGGCGATTTTCGGAGTGTCGGTAGACCCGGGAATCCAGGAGGAGAAAGAGGCAGACATTCTAGCCTTTGCTTCCCTGGTAGCCCAGAGACGGATTCTATTAGCTTGGAGGGATCCAAAGTCCCCGATGACGGAGGCCTGGCTAACTGACATGGCTAGCTTTCTCCGTCTGGACAAAATCAAGTTCGCCTTGAGAGGATCAATGTTAAGGTTCGCCCGGAGGTGGCAGCCGTTTGTCGACTGCTTTGCGGAAAATTAACCGTCAGCAGGTGGGGGGGGGGTAGCTTAGTTTAGAGTTGGGGGTTAGTAAAGGTGGGACCTGTAAGGGAGGAAGACGACTTTTGCACTATGTTTATAAATTCATGTACATTGTTGTTGTTGTAAAACCATAAATACTTCAATTAAATGTTTATTTTTTTAAAAACTGATAGTTTAAAACTTGGCATTCTTATGTTTTCCCTGGTGAGTGGAAGATGAAAAGATTCGGCAACATGTCTCTTTTCAGAAATATTCAAGTTCCAAACCACCAAGCAATAATTTTATAAAAATAAACTATCCTCTTAAAACTTTAATAGCCCTCAGTGCCATTTTATTTCAAGAAACAATAAATTAATGGTTTATAAATGACTGCTCATCAATGACTACGATATTCTTTGCATCAATCTGGACAACTCAGGGAAATTAGAGAATAATGCCGAGCACAGTAGGCTTAAAGTTGGTTTAGTGAAGTTATGGAAAGACCTAAAAAAAAGAAAATGTTAAGAAACCACTGCATGGAACATCAACATCACAAGGAAAGAATAAACAGTTCCAATTAAAACGTTAATGGCTTCCGGTGTGGACCATGGAGTAAGGGGTCACACACAAGGCAGCTCCTGCCCAAGGTTACAGAAAAGAGCTTTTTTAATCAATACGGGGTGGAATTTTGATGAAAAGACGTAGGTGAATGTTGGAGTACTTTCCCCCAGGAATGGTATGTTTCTTGGTTTCCAGACCCAGCAGAAACAGTGAAAGATTTGGCTGAAGCTGCAGCAAAGAGAATGTACAAAATACATGGAGACAATGAGGAAGGAGATGAGGGAGGTTTTGAGTGTGCTGGTGGAGGAGGTGACGACGGCAGTGGTGAGCGCAGTGGCGGAGGTGCGGGAGCAAGGGGAGGCGCTGAAGGAAGTGGAGGAGACATTATTGCAGGTGATCAACTTACGTCGATGGGGAAGGAGATGCGGAAGGGCAGCACGGTAGCATTGTGGATAGCACAATCGCTTTACAGCTCCAAGGTCCCAGGTTCGATTCCGGCTTGGGTCACTGTCTGTGCGGAGTCTGCACATCCTCCCCGTGTGTGTGTGGGTTTCCTCCAGGTGCTCCGGTTTCCTCCCACAGTCCAAAGATGTGCAGGTTAGGTGGATTGGCCGTGATAAATTGCCCTTAGTGTCCAAAATTGCCCTTAGTGTTGTGTGGGATTACTGGGTTATGGGGATAGGGTGGAGGTGTTAACCTTGGGTAGGGTGCTCTTTCCAGGAGCCGGTGCAGACTCGATGGGCCGAATGGCCTCCTTCTGCACTGTAAATTCTATGTAATTCTATGTAATGGAGATTAACAAGGATCTGCGAGGGAAAATGGAAGACCTGGAAAACAGATCCAGGCGACAGAATTTGAGGATTGTGGAGCTGCCCGAAGGAGTTGAAGGGCCGAGGCCGACTGAGTATTTTGCCGCTATGCTGGCGAAACTATTGGGGGAGGGGGAGGATCCCTCCCGATATGAACTGGATCGGGCTCATCGGTCGTGGAGGCCTGTTCCAAAGGCGAGTGAGCCGCCAAGGGTAGTGACTCTGTGCTTCAGTAGGTACAGTGTGAAGGAGAAGGTCTTGTCCTGGGCCAAGCAGAAGCGGGTGGTGCAGTGGGCTGGAGCTGATATACGTGTACACAAGGACTTTACAGTGGAGCTGGCGAAGAGGCAGGCGCCGTTCAACCGGGTGAAGAGGGCACTGTACATTAGCAAGGTGAAGAGCAGCATTGTATATCCAGCGAAGCTGAGGGTGACTTATAAGCTCAAGGACTTTTATTTTGGAACAGCGGGAGAGTTTGCGAAGGCAGAAGGACAGTGGCAGAACTGAGAAATTGAGAAATGGCCATGTGCCGATGTAACCTCAGGACTGTATTTTCTTCGTTTTTGTTTCACTGCGTGCGGGTGTGTGGGCTAAAGGAGCCAATGTTGTATATATTTGGACAAGGGAAGTGATGGGACTTTCACTCGAAGTGAGGGCTCTTTGAGGTGTAGGTGGATATGCGGAGTTTGTGTGCTAAAGGGGATTTGGGGGTTTTCCTAGGGTCGGCAAGGGGGAAAGGGACCCGGGCGGGGGGCCTCCATGCTGGCCAGTCTAAGCCGGCCAGTGAACGGGAGTGAGGTGGGGAGAGGGGCTGCGGCTATCAGAGCCTGGCAGTACAGGGTCCGAGTGGTCTAGCCGGGGTGGAAAGTTGGGGGAAGGAACCAAGGTTGGGGGAAGGAGTTTTACAAGAGGTAGTGGACGGGAGGAGTTGGGCACTCTTTCAGAGGTTAGACGGCATTGAGTGTGTGGTTGTGTGTGTGTGGGGGGGGGGGGGGGGGGGGGGGGGGGGGGGGATATGATGGGATGGGATCGTTGTTATTGTTAAGGGGATTGATTCTGTATTTGTTACCATTTACTGTCTGTGGGTGGGGTGTAAATTTTGAAGGAAAATGTGAAAATGGAGAATAAAAACATTTACAAAAAAAAACGTTAATAATAGAAGGCTTGGCAGGGCACAAACTGAGGAATTGGTTAAACTGGTCAAAGGAAGTTAAAGAAAGACATTCATACGCTTACAAGGAGGGCATCCAATGGGATACCATAACCATATCAAACCACAAAATAAACTGTTACAGCACTGAAAGAGGCCATTCAGATCATCATGTCTGCAAATGAGCAATTCTGTGTCCTCCTGGACTTGGCACCATGTGGAGGAGAATACCCGAAACGGGTAGCTGTCAAGGTCACCACAGCCCTGAACTGCAATGCCTCAGGATCATTCCAGGGACGTGTGTGGCATCTCACAAGCTACAGCCCACAAGTGCATCCGTGAAGTCACGGATCCCGTGTTTGCCCGGGCAGCGAACTACATAAACTTTGTCATGGATCAGGCCCAACAAGATGCCCGGGCATCAGGATTCTCCGCCATCGACGGGATACCCCAGGTCCAGGGGCTAATAGATAGCACGCATGTCGCCTTGCACTCACCAGGCCGTCTGGGAGTGCCCTACATCAACAGAAAAGGTTTCCCCTCCCTGAAAGTCCAGCTCGTGTGCAATAACCACATGAAGATCATGCACGTGTGTGCACGCTTCCCAGGGAGTGTGCACGGCAGCTACAGACTGGGGCAGTCAAATAACCTCGGCCTCTTCAAGGACCACCCCAGGTTGCTGGCTGGCTGGCTCTTGAGGATAAGGGGTACCCGCTGAGGATCTGGCTAATGATGCCAGTACAGAGGCCAGTGACCAATGGGGAGACCCGATACAATGAGGCCCTTGCGGCCACCCGGATTGTCATTAAGCGGTGCATCGGACTCCTGAAGATGCAATTCCAATGCCTCAACCTCTCTGGTGGTGTAATGCAGTACACCCCCTCCCCAAAGAGTGTCTGCTGTATCCTCCTCAACCTGGCACAACAGCAGGGCAACATGCTGGAGGTGAAGGAGCACCAGGAGGAGCCAGACCAGGAGGGGCTGGAGGACGAGCCCAGGGCGGACCCCCAGGACGAACTGGAGGATGGAGGACAGGCGGCAGCAGCGAGGATCCGGCAAGCCCAGAGGGCCAGGGAAGCCCTCATCCTCACCCGCTTCAGATAGGACATGGCTTCGTCTATCATTCCCCCTTTCCCGAACACCTCCCCTTCCTCAGACCCCCACCCACCTTTCCTCTCCGGCCTCACGATTCCCCACCCTGCCATGATCTGTGTAACATCACTCCAGGGTGACAGGAGTGTCAGCGTGTCACTGTCAAGAGCAGGTGGGTGATGATAACTCACTAAGAGCTGGTGAGCCTCAATCTGTGCCATGGTCTGAACCCTGCCTGTCTGCCGAGTACTCGCTCACACCCATCATCTGGTGTGCCGGGGAGAGGAGGAAGGCATCCAGGACCTCCGTCTGGGGAGCTGGGGCATGGGATTGGTGCTTGGCCTGCATAGCGGAGGAAAGCGCCATAGTGGTCATATTGATCAAGGTCAACTTTTTAAAATTCTATAAACATGGGTGCCCAACTGCCCCATACCCCTGATGGTGCCTCCCCACCCTCCCAACCATTCCTCCACCCCTTTCCCCCCCCACAAAGTACCCTCACCCCCTACCTCCCCCCCCCCCCCTTCCCACCGAAGCGCACACTCACCCCTACACACACATTGGCAACTATGTGGTGCTCACCACAGTGCGCCCCAGAAGCCTGAACACTACTGTCACCCATCAAGGTGTGTGTCTCTGCACTGGTGGAGGGTAGGGATGGCAGCTGTGCCGTAAATACAGTGGTGTCTTCGGTGCTCCCATCCGAGGTAGTGTCATGGCAGGGTGAGGGGCCATCCCAGATTGGCCACTACCTTCGGATAAGGATCCTGTGGGAGAATGGGCATGTGGTCAGTGGGTGGGATGGGTCATTCTGTTTGGCATTGACAACTCACGTGTGACAGATCATCTGGGTGGGGGCTACCGAATCCTCACCTCTGCCCTGTACGGCAACCTTTATGTCGGTCCTCGGTCACCCCCGCAACCTTCAGGGTCTGTTCGTTGTAGGAGGTGAGGATTCTGATGTTCAGAACCCTGTCCACATCTAGATCCCGTCCCAGTTGTGGGCCAACTTCTCCTGGACACCTCCCTCACACACAGACACCCCCTCTCTCACACACAGACACCCCCTCTCTCTCTCTCTCTCATACAGACACCCCCTCTCTCTCACAGACAACCCCTCTCTCTGACACCCCCTCTCTCTCAGACACCCCCTCTCTCTCACAGACACCCCCTCTCTCTCACACAGCCAACTCCTCTCTTTCTTTCATACAGACACCCCCTCTCTCTCACACAGAGACCCTCTCTCTCTCTCTCTCTCTCACAGACACCCCCTCTCTCTCATACAGACACCCCCTCTTTCTCATACACAGACACCCCGTCTCTCTCACACACAGATACCCCCTCTCTCTCAGACACCCCCTCTCTCTCACAGACACTCCCTCTCTCACAGACACAGACAACCCCTCTCTGTCACAGACACCCCCTCTCTCTCACACAGACAACCCCTCTCTCTTTCATACAGACACCCCCTCTCTCTCACACAGAGACCCTCTCTCTCTCTCACAGACACCCCCTCTCTCTCATACAGACACCCCCTCTTTCTCATACAGACACCCCGTCTCTCATACACAGACCCACCCCCTCTTTCTCACACACAGATACCCTCTCTCTCTCTCACATCCCCCCTCTCTCTCTCTCTCTCACAGACACCCCCTTTCTCACACACAGACACCCCCTTTCTCACACACACCCCCCTCTCTCTCACACAGACACCTTCTCTCTCTCTCACACACACACAGACACACATACACACAGATACCCCCTCTCTCTCACAGACACCCCCTCTCTCACGCACAGACACCCTCCTCTCTCACACACAGACACCACCCTCTCTTCTCTCTCACACACACACAGACAACCCCTCTCTCGCACACACAGGTACACCCTCTCTCACACACAGACTCCCCTCTCTCCCACACACAGACACCCCCTTTCTCACACAGACACCCCCTCTCTCACACAGACACCCCCTCTTTCTCATACACAGACACCCCGTCTCTCATACACAGATGCACCCCCTCTCTCTCACACACAGATGCACCCCCTCTCTCTCACAGACACCCCCTCTCTCACAGACACCCCCTCTCTCACAGACACCCCCTCTCTCACAGACACCCCCTCTCTCACAGACATCCCCTCTCACAGACACAGACACCCTTTCTCACACAGACACCCCCTCTCTCACACCCCCCCCTTCTCTCTCAGACACCCCCTTTCTCACACACACCCCCTTTCTCACACAGACACCTCTCTCTCTCACACACACATACACACACTTACACACAGATACCCCCTCTCTCTCACAGACACCCCCTCTATCACACACAGACATCCCCTCTCCCACACGCAGACACCCTCCTCTCTCACACAGACACCCCCCTCTCTTCTCTCTCACACACACCCCTCTCTCTCACACAGACACCTCTCTCTCTCACACACACACTCATACACACAGATACCCCCTCTCTCTCACAGACACCCCCTCTCTCACACACAGACATCCCCTCTCCCACACACAGACATCCCCTCTCCCACACGCAGACACCCTCCTCTCTCACAGACACCCCCCTCTCTTCTCTCTCACACACACAGACACCCCCTTTCTCACACACAGACACCCACTCTCTCTCACAAAAATACACCCCCTCTCTGTCACACACAGGTACCCTCTCTCTCTCACAAAAAGACACCCCCTCTCTCTCACAGACCCCCTCTCACATAGTCACCCTCTCACACACACACACAGACACCCCCTCTCTCTCACAGACACCCCTCTCTCATAGACACCCCCTCTCTCTCTCTCATACACAGACACACCCTCTCTCACACACACACACACACACACACACACCCTCTCTCACAGACACCCTCTCTCTCACATACAGACACACCCTCTCTCATAGACAGCCCTTCTCTCTCTCTCTCATACATAGACACCCCCTCTCTCCCTCTCATACACAGACACCCCCTCTCTCTCTCTCACACCCCCTCTCTCTCACACACAGACACCCCCTCTCTCTCAGACACCCCTCTCTCTCACACCCCCTCTCTCTCACACACAGACACCCCCTCTCTCTCACACAGACACCCCCTCTTTCTCTGTCACACACAGACACACCCTCACTCTCACACACAGACACACCCTCTCTTTTGCATACACAACAGCAGCCAGTTCCTCTACACCCAGTCTCTTCTCCTCCCCCACACCAGAAACTGGTATTCTTACTGGACTAGTAATTCAGAGACCCATTGAATGCTCTAGCGACCCGCATTTTTAAAATTCAAACAAATATCTGAAATTAAAAGTCAAATGGCTGACCATAGGCTGCACCATTAAGAGCACTTAAGGATTGGCAATAAATGCTGGCCCAGCCAGCAATGCTCACATCTCATGAAATAATTTTTTGAAAGTCCCTCCCCGCCATACCTCGGAGAGGCCTGATGGACCAGGTTGTGGCCCAAGAGCTGCCTTTTGGACAATCCCGATTCAAACCTTACCCGCCAGCAGTAGCAAAACACTCTGCAAGGAACTCAGTCCTGGCTTTCTTTTGGGAGGTGTTCCCCTGACTCTTTCCAATGTCCCAGGAATCTAAACTTTACCCTCCAGCATCGCCTTTTCAGTCTTGCACTAATCTGTTGTTATTCTGCAATTTATATACCCAAGGAGCATATGGTGCTAGGAGTAATCCAAAGATTATATTTTTGAAATTCTGTTTGCCAATTTCCTACCTAGCCCCCTAAATTCTGACTGCAGAGCCACATTCCTTATTCTGCCTCTGTCGTTTGGACGAATATTGACCAAGTGTGCCAGCTGTTCACTCTCTTGTCTCTGCAGTCACTCAGTGACATCCTTGGCTCTGGCACCAAGGAGGCAACACACCATCCTGAATTCATGTCTGTGGCTGCAGAAACATTCCCCGAACTATCAAATGGTTATGAACCCTGTTGGTGTTATAACTGGGCAGGAAGATACCAGAATGGAAAGGTGGCTCAAAAGACTATAACTTGTACATTTTTTTATTAAAATGTGGAGGAAAAACAATTAAAGAATTGTTAACTGGTTTCAACAAGAGAAAAACATTTATTAAACATTGAAATATAGGGCTACTTTACCACCCCCTTATCTTAACAAGTAAACAAAGGTTTTAGGATAAAATGGATTACAAAGTACGTTTTAGCTACAATGGTCTCATTAATGCAAAAAGTCTCTTTTAAGCACACAAGATGACTGTGGGAAAATACACACCTGCACTCTGAACCCCAAGTGAATGTTTGTGGATGCCTCCTCAGAATCCCCCCAGATGATTAGTCTCTTGAGTTTCCAAACTCCACTCCCAAAAACACACTTTAAAATTTTCTCTCATAATTATGCTTTCCCGTAGCGGTTTGCATTCTGAAATCCAGATCAGATTTTCAAATGACACTTGTAAATAATGCTTCCATTCCACTTTTAACAGTAAATCCAGAACAGGATTTTACATCAACCTCTTTAGGATTTCTTTGTCAAACAACAAAGAACCAAGAACAGTACACCACAGGAACAGGCCCTTTAGCACTCCACGCCTGCGCCGATCACGTGCCCTAGCTAAACCAACCGCCTGTATCCTTCTACACCCCGCTTGTTCATGTCCCTATCCAGATAAGTCTTAACGGTCGCTAACACATCTGCCTCAACCACCTCACAGTGCATTCTAGGCCACCACCACGCTTTGTGTAAAAAACTTCCCCCGCCAGTTCTGAATCCATCCAGATAGTTCACCCCTGACCCCATGTGATTTAATCTTTTGCACCAGCCTGCCACGAGGGACCTTATCAAATGCTTTACCAAAGTCCATGTAGACAACATCCACAGCCCTTCCCTCGTCAATCATTTTGTCACCTCCTCAAAAAATTCAATTAAGTTAGTGAAACACGACCTCCCTCAGACAAAACCATGCTGCCTGTCGCTAATAAGGCCATTCACTTCCAAATGTGCATAGATCCTATCTCCGAGAATCTTTTCCAATAATTTCACTTTCACTGATGTCAAGCTCACTGGCCTATAATTACCTGGATTATCCTTGCAACCCTTCTTAAATAACGGTACAACATTAGCTATCCTCCAATCCTCTGGGATCTCACCTGTGGCCAACGAGGACACAAAGATTTCTGTTAGAGGCCCAGCGATTTCATTACTTGTCTCCCTCAATAATCTGGGATAGATGCCATCTGGCCCTGGGGATTTTTCTACCTTAATGCTTTTTAACACAGCTAACACTTGCTCCCCCGTAATAACAACCTGTTCTAAAGTGTTTACACATCCCTCTGAGACACCATCAATCAACGTGTTCCGCTCCTTTGTGAATACCGATGCAAAATACTCATGAAGGACCTCACCTACTTCCTCTAGTTCTACACATAATTTCCCTCTTTTGTCCTTAAGTGAATCAACTCTTTCTCTAGCTACCCTCTTGTTCCCAATATAGATATAAAATGCCTTGGGATTCTCCTTAATCCTGTCTGCCAAGTGCATTTCGTGACCCCTTTTTGCCCTCCTAACTCCCTGCTTGAGCTCTTTTCTACTTTCCTTGTATTCCTTGTTTTGATTGCTGTGCAAACTGCTCACAATTGCTTTAATTTTCAATTCCCAGACTCTACTAAAGCAGTTTCAGACATTTGATTTACTTTTGAAGGCTGCTGTCCCCCTTGAATCTGGTTTCTGCAATTGTCTCTTTAACTCAGAACACTTGAATTACTCTTCCTTGAATTCTTCTGAATAACACCCTGGTCTCTGTTCACCTAATTCCAGACTTCTTAAATACTTCTCTTCATTTCTCTAGTTTCCTTAACTAGCTGCTCTTCAGATCTCTGCATTTGTTTTCCTAACCATTACTCCACGGTATGGCTTTTTTTAAAGCTGAGAGATGCCCCCTCTCTAACCTTCTGAACCAACTGCTTCTCGCAGAGCTGCGAGAGTTGCCTTCTCTCTCACTACCTATCTCCAATTGAAATCAAATTAGCCAAATTGAAAATGTAAAAGTTTATCTGCCTCACATAGCCCTGTTGCTGCGCAATCACTGCTGGTTTATTTATTCTTCACGCCATAGCTCTCTAAGCACAGTAGAAACACCGTTAAAACTTAACCAACCTAACACATTTGTCCAGCATGAATTTAACTATAGATTTTAACCTTCCAGGCACAGAAACATTAACTTAAACCCACTTAAAACTATACCTTATTTCTAATGTTTACCAATACAAATAAAAATGTCTTAAAACAACCTTTGTTTTCCGAACAGAATCACCCACTTTCAGTCTTCCTAGTATCCCCTGTATCATAGAACATAGAAAAATACAGCACAGAACAGGCCCTTCGGCCCACAATGTTGTGCCGAACTTTTGTCCTAGACTAAGAAGAAATTAATCTACACCCCATCATTCTACCATAATTCATATACCCATGATGCCATGAACCTGGCTCTGATTGCACTCCCCAGATGAACCATCAGTCTCATCAGTATGCATACTGAATACTGGTTGGAGTCTGGGATGCATACATGGGATCCCCTGTGCTACCTGTCTGTTCCCCTTTGACTGTCTGGTGGCCACCCATTCCCTCCCTCCCTACATAATATTAAACTGCGGGTTGACCACTTCTATAACTGTGTTATCCACAAACCCTTCAACCTCTCAAATGCACCACAGCGATGCCAACTGCTGCCCAAATTCCGAAACTCAGAGCTCAAGTTGCTGCAATTAAGGACACTTCCTGCACAAGATGAAGACAAGCTCTCTGCTCAGGACATCAATTAGGTGCTCCTTGTTGTAATCCAATGGATTTCTTCTGCTGAAATTCACGAGCACGACTTTCGCAAGTAATGGCCACCTGGGAACAGTACTAAAAGATGACTAGTGATTTTGCAGCCTTAACCAACAAGTAATCATTTTAAGAATATAGAGTTCTAAATCAGCAATCAATCTGGAAAGATAAAACTAAATTATGTAGCTTATCATGGTACCTAATTTGGAAACTATACATACCAACTCATCAAGCTGGTCAGCAAAAAGATGTTTTGAACAGATTTGTGCATTAATTTTCGGCACAATTTATAATGTGTTAATTACTATTAAACTTCTGGACAAATACACACCAAAATTGCTGAGACTTAAATTAGTTACGTTAAGATTTTAACATTAATCATTTTAAATTTACTATAATCTTGAAATTAGGGTTTTTTTTCCCCAATGTACTGATAAGACACACCTCTATTATACGAGTGTTCATCCAGAGAATGTTAAGATTGCATTCTTAGCTTTCTAATTGGGAGATGAATTATTCATCAATGAGGGAACCAGATTCATACAGCACAGAAAGACGCTATTTGGCCCATTGTGCCTGTGTTGACTTTTTGGTAGAGCTTTTGAACTAATCCCACTTTCCCTGTTCTTTCCTCAGAGCTCTGTCTGATTGAACATATCTAGAACTGTTTGCAACAATTATGCAGCTTTTTAAAGCAAAGTTCAAGTTGCTGTGGGAACAGAATGTCCGGAGAAAAGGAACATTTTAAGAATATTGTGCTTCCTATGGTGTATCTTATTAAATTTTAACAAAATGCTTTGTTTCACATGGAAGTCCCAGATCATGAGTTTTAAATCTGCATTCTTAAAAATGTTACTATAACGTTCATATGCCTCACATATTTGCATGTTTCCCCCAGAAGAAAACATTTTAACTATTCAGATCTAAGCATTTAACCAAGTGATATAAGTACATAAGAAATAGAAGAAGGAATAGGCCATTTGGTCCTGGGTTTGCTCCATCATCCAATATGACCATGGTTAATCTATGTCAACTCCACCTTCCCACACTACCCATATCTCTTAATTTCCTTAGTATCCAAAAGGCCTTCGTCCTGAATACCTTGAATTACTTAGCATTCAAATCCTCCAGTGTAGAGAATTCTCAAGTTCCACAGCCCTCAACTTCTTCTCATCTCAGTTCTACACATACAACTCTTTAATCTAAGATTATAATCACCTAGACATAGAATTCCTAGAATTTCCAGTCAGGGGAAACATCTTCCCAGAATCAAGCCCCTTAAGAAATTGATGTTTCAATGAAATCGTCTCTCATACTTCTAAATTTAAGGGAACATATGTCCACTCTACTCAAGTTCTCCTCATGAGACAATCTCTCAACTCAGGAATTAGTCTAGTGAATCTTCACTGCACTCCCTCTCAGGTTATTATACCCTTCCTTGGGTAACAAGACCAAATCTGTATATTACAGTATATTGGATATGGGGCGGGATTCTATGATCCTGAGGCTAAGTGTTGACCCCGTCGGAAATGCCAACGCATTTCTTGACGGCGTCAACACGGCTTCTAGATCAGCAATTCCGGCCCCTACAGGGGGCCAGCATGGCACTGGAGCGGTTCATACCGCTCCAGCTGCTGATCCCGGCGTCAACTGGGCGCCGCAGGGTCCGCGCATGCGCAGTGGCACCAACGTCAACGCGTGCATGTGTAGTGACTCCCTTCAACGCGCCGGCCCCGACGCAACATAGCGCAGGGCTACAGGAGCCTGCGCGGAAGAAAGGAGGCCCCCAGCCAGAGAGGCCGGCCCGCCGATCGATGGGCCCCGATCGCAGGCCACGCCACATCGGAGGGCCACCTCCGGGGTCGGACCCGTCCTCTTTCCTTCCCCCCCCCCCTCCCACAGGCCGCCTCCCGACCATTCCATGCCAAGTTCCTATCAGCTGAGAGCAGGTGTGGACTCGGCTTTTTTACGATGACCACTCGGCCCATCCCGGGCCGAGAATCGGCGGGGGGGAGCCACGTAGAAGGGCCCCCGACCAGCGCCGCGCCAACCATGCCAGTGCCAATGGCACCGATTCTGCTGCGGAGAATCGCGTGCCGGCATTGGAGCGGCTTGACGCGATTCGCACCAGTCGCGGGGATTTTTTGGCCCGGTCCTGGGCTGAGAGAATCCCACCCATGGTCTCTTCATGTCCCTGTACAACTGCAGTAAGATTTATTCACTCATATCCTAGTCCCACTGTAATGAAAGCTAGCAACCATTTGCTTTCTAATTTCTGTGTTTGCATATTTACTTTGTGGTTCATACAAGGACACTAAGGTCCCTCTGAATATCAACATTTCTTAATCTCTCACCCTTTAAAAAATTCTCTATTTTTCTTCCGAAGAAGATAACTTCACACTTTGTCAGCCATGGCTAGGTTGGTAGTACTCTTGCCTATGAGTCACAAGGTTGTGGTCCAAGTCCTACTTTATGACTTAAGCACAATAATCAAGTCTGGGACTTCAGTGTGATTATTATCAACTTGCTGTTTGTGGAAGCTTGCTGTAAACAAGTTGGCTGCCACTTTCCTATATCATATCAGTTATGACACTTGTACTTCACTGGCTGTAAAGTACTTTGCAACATCCAGTGGTTGTGTAAGGTGTGATATAAATGCAAGTCTTTTTCTTTTCCCCCACATCTCCCCCACGATCTCCACGTCTGCGTGGGTTTCCTCCGCGTGCTTGGGTTTCCTCCCACAGTCCAAAGACGTGCAGGTTAGGTGGATTGGCCATGCTAAATTGCCCTTAATGTCCAAAAAGGTGAGGAAGGGTTATTGGGTTACGGGGATAGGGTGGAAGTGAGGGGTTAAGTGGGTCGGTGCAGACTCAATGGGCCAAATGATCTCCTTCTGCACTGTATGTTCTATATTGTGTATATTCCATCCACCACATTTTCACCTTGTCACTTAACCTATCTATATCCTTCTGCATACGCCTCGCCATTTACCTTCCCACCTAGCTTTGTTTTGTGGACAAACTTGGACTTTTAGCATTCTATCCTCTCACCTAAGTGATTGAACACTAAATGTCTTTGACACCTACCAAACTATCAGAGTAACTTCAGCAAATGAGTATCACAGGAGAAAACACACATTTACTTAAGGTTGTGCCAGAACACTTTACAGCTAGTGAAGTACTTTTGAAGTGTTCTCACTTTTGGAATGCAGGAATTGTAGTAGCCAATTTCCATAGAGTAAGTTCCCACAAACAGCAATGAGTTAATAACTGGATAATGTGGTTGTTTGCCATGTTTATTGAGGGACAAACATTGGCTGGGACACCAGGGAGAACTTATTTGAATAGTGTCATTTAATCTTTCCAGCTGAATGGGCACATGTACCTATTTAAGTGTCAATGATAGAATGACTGCTTTAAATTTAACACTACATAAACCGACTGCTACATTTGGTTACACTACACTTCAAAAACGTAACTTGTTGGCCGCAAAACATTTCTAAGACCCAAGGCCATAGAAAGTGCCAAAAAAATGCAAGTTTTCACTTTCTTTCCTTCGTCAACAAATATTTGTTACGTAATGATTGCTTCTAATCTCCATTGAGAAGATTGATTTAGTCAGCATCTGAGCTACAGAGACACAAAGATCCTGGGCGCGATTCTCCGACCCCCACGCCGGGTGGGAGAATCGCAGGAGTGCCGGGCGATTCCCGGCACACCGCCCTGGCACCCCCACGCGATTCATTTGTAACATTTGGATGACACAGCAACACTCACTTTGGTGAGTTTTCGGATGGTGAGCTATCATTTATAAGAAAGGAAACAACACCTAAAGTGAGTGAAAGGATGAGTAATAAATGTTAGAGGAACGATCTTAAATTCAAGATGTTGCCGAAATATGTCAACTGTGGAAGCAGTTGGCTTGGGGACATGGTGCTGCGCCTTAAAAGAAAATAAGTTTGTTCAGCACTCCAAAATGAAAAAGAAACATAAACAAATATACATACCGATTTATCATGGTTGCTGCAGACAAAGCTTTCGACATGCCCAATTTATCCTCTGCATGGAGAATCTGTCTTTGTAGGTTACTAACCTCCACATCATCATAATCAAGAAGTCCCAATCGACCTAAATTGACATTTACACATTACAACTTATTGCCACAAACGTTTGCCTGCCTGGCCCCACCACAAAGTTTTATTTAAATATGTTGAACAAATTTTATTTGTAGTAGATTTATAAAAGGTACTCAAAATAATCACTCCAAACAAAAGGCAAGTGATACAATTTTCATATCACTGGCCTCTACAAAATACATCAGGGTTCAGAGGGGACTGTTGCCACTGGCACTTGGACTGATTTACTGGCATTACTTTTTTAAAATGTATTAATCCAGTTGTTTCTCTGTTGTTACAGATGCTGTGAGATTTGCCATGCAATGTAAATGGGTTGGATCTCATAAAGTCAGGAATTCCGGCAGAGTAAAGAATTGCTTCTCTTGAAGCAGCTCTGGAAAATAAAGGGATCATCAAATAGTACCATGCATGATCCAGTGCACAAACAAGGGCTCTGTCAAAAATGGACATTCATTCCACTCCCAGATATTAATATTGCCATCAAATTATAAATCCTCAATTTTGAATTTCAGTCCCCTCAAGATGCATCTACTCACCTTTTGGCTGCATTTTATAACCATGCCCTAGCTTTTAGTGGTTTGTGTACATGCAATACCTGAATCGCTTTACTCCAACCAAGCTCCTAGCATCTCATTATTAAGAAAATACTCCATTTTGTCCTTTTCAGATGACTTCACTAATTTCTATATGGAATTGCATCTGTTATAGTTTTACCAACTTGCATTTGCTTATGTCCCTTGTATCTTGCTCCTCCCATCCACACAATTCATTGTGCCTTCCAATTTAGATCTGCAAATTTTGATATACAACTCCCTATTCTTTAAACAAGTTATTAATGTATGTGATGAAAAGCTGAGGAGGCAGTACAGATCCTTGGGGAACATCATGCGTCATTTCCCACCAACCAGAGAACAAACTCTTCATCCTTCCAGTAACAGTACTGGTTCACAATCATCAATATTTTATTTTATTTTGTGGACCAGTAACACCCTCAGATTTAGTCTCTCTTAATAAAAGCTTTTAGAGAAAAAAACCCACAAACTTCAAAACCCAGAGTATAATCTTACCAATGCCTGCGGCAGCCAAGTACTGTGCTGCAGGACAGCCTAGCCCTCCACATCCAACGATCAGAACAGCTTTCTTGGAGAGATTCAGCTGACCTAGAAGCATTAAAGCATTTTAATTTTAGGTTAAAGTTTGAGCATTTTAAACAATGAGCTACACTGGAGCCAATCAATTAGTGTATCAAATTCAGTACCTGGGCACACATTTATGTAATCTTTATTGTCACAAGTAGGCTTACATTAACACTGTAATAAAGTTACTGTGAAAATCCTGTGTCGCCACATTCTGGCACACCTGTTCGGGTACACAGGGGGAGAATTCAGAATGTTCAATTCACCTAACAGCACGTCTTTCGAGACTTGTGGGAGGAAACTGGAGCACCCGGAGGAAACCCACGCACTCACGGGGAGAACATGCAGACTCTGCAGACAGTGACCCAAGCCGGGAATTGAACCTGGAATCCTGCCGCTGTGATGCAACAATGCTAACCACTGTGCTACCATGCTGCTCATGACATGACATTGATGTTTCCAACAAGGGTTGAGCGGATGTGGCATACACTATTGACGGTGATTGAAACACGACCATGTCAACATTTACGAATAGATAGGCGATTAAAAGGAAAAGAAAATAAACACCAAATCAAGATTGAGCAGCCTTCTGTGATTTAATTCTCATGTGATATTGGGCAGTTCCTCTAATAGGAATTTCAATTACAAAAGTCCGCATACTAGGGGCGGCACGTGGTGCAATGGTTAGCACTGGGACTACGGTGCTGAGGACCCGGGTTCAAATCCAGGCCCTGGGTCACTCTCCGTGTGGAGTTTGCATATTCTCCCCGTGTCTGCGTGGGTTTCACCCCCAAAACCCAAAGATGTGCAGGTTAGGTAGCTTGGCCATGCTAAATTGCCCCTTAATTGGAAAAAAAAGTATGCATACTTACCTGAAATAGTTGCTATAACTGTAAATAAATGGTGCTAAGATTGATGTTTCAATGTTGATGGGATTATGCCTTCACTGACCCTCGATGTGGGCTGGTTTAGCACAGGGCTAAATAGCTGCCTTTTAAAGTAGACCAAGGCAGGCCAGAAGCACGGTTCAATTTCCGTACCAGCCTCCCCGAACAGGTGCCGGAATGTGGCGACTAGGGGCTGTTCACAGTAACTTCATTTGAAGCGTACTTGTGACAATGAGCGATTTTCATTTCATTTCAATGTCAAGAATCACAGAATATCAGTTCTTATATAATAATATATATGGTTTTCTTAAAAAATAAACTCCTTTTTTTATGTCTTTTATTAAGACATTTACATCAAACAGAATCAAAACCAAAAAGAGAACAAACAAGAAATAATTTGGCAAATAAATAACCAACACCCCACACCCCACCCTCCCTGCCATTATCCTCCACCATTCTGCCTCCTTTTTCAACCCCAAAGTCCCGTCCCCCCCCGGACTTCTTAACTATCCATTTCTGACTCCCATGCTATGCCACAGCAACAACACCTTTTTCAGCAGGCCCCCTTCCCCTGAACAAAACATCCCTCTCTGCTTCACTAATCATCTGATCACCCCCACTGAGCTGCCGCTAACAAGCCCGCCCAGCTAGCCCAAGCCTCCTACCTCCCTCCTCGCTGATACCCCTCTCCCCGCTCACACACCTCACAAACAACAATGAATCAAGAAAAAACACGCATTCACCCTCAATGCAACAAAACATCTCGAAGGAGAAAAGTTCTCCAACAACTAACAAACGAGAAAAATGATACAAGAAAAAAATGGACAGAAAAAGCACCCATCTCCTCACACCTTCTCCACAATTCAATGTTTTCCTTCTCCTGCCAGTCCATTGGCCCTTAAAAACTCAACCTCCTCTGGTGTTCCAAAATATTGGGCGCAATTCTCCCAAAGTGAGACAAACAGCCGACGCCGGAGTGAAACCCGGAGTGTTTCACTCCGGCGTCGGAGCCGCTCCTTGCCCCCTATCTCCCCCCCCCCCCCCCCCCCCCCCCCCCCGCTTGCGTCAAAGCGGCGCGCTGGGAATGACGCGGCCGGCGGCGCCTAAGTGACGTCAGCCGCGCATGCGCAGGTTGGCCGGCGCCAACGCACACATGCGCGGTTGCCGTCTTCCCCCCCCGCTGCCCCGCAAGACATGGCGGCTTGATCTTGCGGGGCGATGGAGGGAAAAGAGTGCGTCTTTTAGAGACGCAGGCCCGACAATCGGTGGGCACTGATCACGGGCCAGACACCTCCGGGAGCACCCGGAGGAAACCCACGCACACACGGGGAGGACGTGCAGACACCGCACAGACAGTGACCCAGCCGGGAATCGAACCTGGGACCCTGGAGCTGTGAAGCATTTATGCTAACCACCATGCTACCGTGCTGCCCCCATTGTTTTTGGCTATTAAAAGTCACCCAGAGGCAAGCCGGGTACAACATCCCAAATTTCACCCTCTTTTTAAAGAGGGCAGCCTTCACCCAATTGAACCCAGCTCACCTCTTCGCCAGGTCTTCACTCAGTCTGGTACACCCGATGCTCGCTCCCCTACCAGATGCATCTCCGTCTGCCTCGCCCATCTCAATATCTTCTCCTTGTCCAGAAACCAGTGAAGATGCACCACCAACGCTCTCAGCAGCTCATTCGCCAGCAGCTTCCTCATCAACGCCCTGTGCGCTCGGTCAATGTCCAGGTGCCAATCAAAGGCCGATTACCCCATCAACTTCTCCAACATCTTGGCTTACCAGCTCCCGCTCCCTCAATGCATTCCAGCATCCCCACGATTCTTAGATTCTGTCTCCAGGAGCGATTCTCTAAGTCCTCCGCCTTCTCCTTTAACCGCTTCTGGGTCTCTCGCATCAGACCCACTTCAGCCACCAACGCGGCAACTGCTCCTCGTGCTCCCCCACCGCCTCCTCCACTTTCCGAATAGCCTGGCCCTGGGACTCCAGCATTTGCTCCACGCAGTCAATTCCCACTTTTAAGAGTTCCACCGCCTTGGCTCGGTCCTTCTGGGCCTCCCTCCTCTGTCGGCTAAACATCTCATTTAAGAAATCCACCAATTGCTCCGTTGACCACTGGGCAGGCAAGACAGACCCTTCACCCTCCGCCATCTTGATTTGTGGAGCACAAAGATTCTCTTGTCCAACTGCTCTCTTCTTCTTGACTCACTTCTTGTCTCTGGATCCATCTGCCAGCCTCACCAGTGAAGTTCAACTTTTCTCCAGTCACCCATGCACCTTTTTTCCACAAAACATCCACCCTACAAACTGGGAAAAGGTCCGAAAAAACAGCCTCAAGCGGGAGCTGCCAAATGTGCGACCACTCACACCATGGCCGCCACCGGACGCCCAAACACAAAACTACTTAAGAGTCTAAATTCAGGCCATTGCCACTGGGAGGAACAAAGGAGAAAATCTCAGGCGGGATTCTCTGATCCTGAGGCAAAGTATTGACGCCATCGTAAACGCTTAGCGTCAGGATCAGAGAATCCTGCCTTCACGCAGCTCCAGCTGCCGATACCGCCGTCAGAATGGGCGCCGCGGGTCCACGCATGCGCACTATGGCCGGCGCGAATTTGCGCACGCGCGCTAGTTGTCTTCTCCGCGCCAGCTCCGACACAACATGGCGGAGAGTTACAGGGACCCGGCGCAGAGGAACATAGGCTCCCACCAGGAGAAGCTCTCCCGCCAACCGGTAGGCCCCAATCGCGGGCGAGGACACCGTGGAGGCGCCCCCCCCCCCCCGGGTCTGATCCACATCACCCCTCCCCCCCCCACCAGGCTGCAACATGAACACCGAGGTCCCACCAGGTCGGACCATGTTGTTTTTCCTGCATGCAGGCTTCAAGGTTCAACCATTTTTCAATTTTTCTTTTCACACAGTTAGACGGCACGGTGGCACAGTGGTTAGCACTGCTGCCTTACAGCTGCAGGAACCCAGGTTCGATTCCCAGCTTGGGTGACTACCTGTGTGGAGTTTGCACCTTCTCTCTGTGCCTGCATGGGAACTCTTTCCACTGCCATCTTAATTGGATCAATAGCCCGGGATTCTTGCTGGTGAAGGTGTCGGCAATTTTTTGCACAGGGCGAAGAACAACAAGGGTGGGGGGAGCAGATCGGGAGGCATTGGAAAGCGCGGTTGAAGACGCAAAGGCGGCGGCCCCGGAGTCGGCACTTCCAGCCCAATGGTTTACTGCTCAGTTGGTCGACTTTTTAACTGCTCAATTTCAGAAACAGAGGTTCGAAACCTCTGAAGATCTGGTACGGGCTATTGATCCAATTAAGGTGGCAGTGGAAAGGGTTGAGCAGAGTTTCGAGGCTCAGGGCGAGTCACTACAAAAAATGGAGGAGTCTGCCGCCAACCGGCTGGCCTCGGTGGTAGCAGAGCTTTTCTTGATGGCTGGCAGCTTCTACAAAATGTGATAAAGTGGCCGAGTTGGGGAATCGAGAGAGTCAGCAAAATATCTGAGCAGTGGGTCTGCTGGAGGGGTTGGAGTGCTCGCAACCCTCAAAGTATGTCGCACAGAGGCTGGTAGGGGAGAACATTTTCAGACCCCGCCCCCCGAGATTGATTGTGCGCACAGAGCACGGAGAAGAAATCCAAAGGCATGTGAGCAACCAAGGGCGGATGGTGAGCCAGGCAGATGAAGAAGAGCTCCTGGAAGGGAAGCGTAATCAGAATATACCCCGAATGGGGTTCGGAACTAGCTAAACACCGCGCCAGATTCAACAAAGTCAAGGCGGCACTGCCTTGTGAGATTTGGAATGGAAGGTGAGAGATTTGGAATGTTGCATCCGGCTCTTTTGTAGATCATCTTTCATAACTAGGAGTACTTTTTTGACATCCGGAGGAAGCAGGCAAGTTTCTTCGGGACCAGGAAATTAGGAATCTATAAATACATTAAAATGTTGTTGATCTGTTCTGTTGATGATATTGTTGTTAGTTTGATTGCTATGCATTCCTGTATCTTTGCTATATTCTCTCTATCATTCTCCTTGTTTTTTGTTTTATTGAGGTGGGTTTGACGTTCCTGAGCTGGGGAGATGTGGAGGGTGGGATAGAGTTATTTGTTGTGTTTTTTTATGATGTGGTTTGGGTGATATGGCAGATACATGGTTGTCGCAGGCCTGGTGCAGGGGCCACAGTAAAGAAGAACCAGCAAATTGAAGGGATGGGGGTGGAGGGGTGGGGGATCTGGGGAAGCAGTGGCTGCCTCGCAGTTATGTCTGATTAGCTTGGGGGAGGAGTAGATGCCCCTTCAATTGATTGGTTATTTGGAATTAATGGGCCTAAATGGACCGATTCATCTGAAGAACCTGAGGGCAGACTTGATGTTTCTCCAGGAAACTCATTTAAAGGGGGCGGACCAGACAAGACTGAGAATGGGGTGGGTTGGTCAGGTTTACCACTCAGGACTTGATATGAAGATGAGAGGGGTGGCTGTGTTAATAAGTAAGAGGGTGCCTTTCTCAATAAAGCGGTTCATTGCTGATCCGAGTGGGAAGTCAGTGGGTGGTTGGAGGGCTTCCCAGTGGTACTGTGCAATATATACATTCCAAATTGGGATGATGTGGATTTTGTGAGGCGGGTTCTGTCCCTGATCCCAGATCTGGATACGCACAGATTAATCCTAGAGGGGATTTCAATACAGTCTTGGACCCGGAGTTGGGAAACTGTCGAGAATCATGCAGCTTCTGGGTAGAGTGGATGCAATGCGCTTTGGGAGGCCTAGGACGAAGGAGTTTTCTTGCTTTTCACACTATGTGGACCTGCGAGCGGAAACGCCATCCCCTTGTAGACCCTAGTGGAGACTGGACGTTGGTCTCCTTGCGGTTAAGGGAGTATGTGTGAGGTAGGAAGGTGCAACAGCCTCTGCCGGGGTGCTGTGGGAGGCACTGAAGGTTGTGATTAGCAGAGAGCTCATCTCGATCCAGGCGCACAGACTAAGGGTGGAGCAAGAGGAGTAAACAAGATCGGTGGAGGTGATCTTAGCTGTCAATCACAGTTATCTGGAATCATTTGATGATCACTGTTGAAGGAGCACCATAAGCTCCAAACGGAATTTAATCTGGTCACCTCAGAGAAGGCGGTGAGACAACTGCGCAGAGCTATAGAGTTTGTGTAGGAATATGGGGAGAAGGTTGGCAGGATGCTCGCCCACCAACTACGGAAGCAGATGGCTGCTAGGTAGGATTAGGAACAAGGGGGGTGAGGTGGCAACGGACCTGGCAGGGATTAATAAACTTTTTGAGCCCGTCTATCAAAACCGCTGCCAGGGAATGAACTGAGACGCAGATTCTTGGATGGGTTGGAATTTCCAAGGGTGGATCAGGCAAGGGCGCAGGGGTTGGGGGCCCAGTAGGTTTGCAGGTGTTGGGATGTGTGAGTTTGATGCAATCAGGGAAGGCCCCAGGTGCAGTCGGATCCCTAACCAAATTTTATAAACGCTTTGGCATGTTGCTGGGTCCGTTAATGAAGCATTGGAGAGAGGTGTGCTCCCCCTCCCATTATCGCAGGCTTCATTTCCCTCAGCCAAAAAAAGGGCAAAGATTCTGAGCAAAGAGGATCTTATTATAAGACCATAAGACATAGGAGCAGAATTACGCCTCTAGGCCCGTTGAGTCTGCTCCGCCATTCAATCATAGCTGATAATTTTCTCATCCCCATTCTCCTGCCTTCTCTCCGTAACCCCGGTTCCCCTTATTAATCAATCTCTGTCTCCAAGACGCTCAGTGATTTGCCCACCGCAGCTTTCTGCAGCAAAGAGTTTCACAGATTCACCATTCTCCATACAACTGAATCCTTCCCCCCATATTTAGTTTATCGTCCAATTTCACTCCAAATGTAGATGCAAAGCTTCTGGCTCAGATCTTGCCGATCCATATCAAGGGATGTGTGCCGGATGTGGTTAGAGAGGACCAAATCGGGTTTTTAAAAGGCAGATTGCTAGCGACCAATATCCAGAAGCTATTGACATAATCATGATGCCCGCAGGAGGAAATGAGGTGGAGGTTGTGGTGTCAATGGAGGCCAAGAAGGCATTTGACCGAGTGGAAAGGGTGTACTTGTTTGACATTTTGGAACGGTTAGGGTTTGGACAGGGTTTCGTGGACTGGGTAAGACTGTTGTATAAAGCCCTGAAAGCAAGCATCTCCACTAACAGGTTAACTCTAATAAGTATTTCACTTTGCAGCGTGGGACGAGGCGGGGTGCCCACTCTCTCCTCTGCTCTTCGCCCTTGCGATTGAGCCATTGGCAATCTTCGGGCATCTGGGAGTGGAGGGTTATTGAGCGGGGGAGGTGGGGGGAGTGGAGCACCGGCTCTTTCTGTACGTGGATTACCTCCTGTTGCACATTTCTAATTCCATGGAGTCATTTGATAAGATTCTAAGGATTCTGAGTGAGTTTGGCTCTTCTCCGGATACAAGCTTAATACGGTGAAGAGCGAGATATTTCTGATAGGCTCCAGAGGACAGGAGAGGCATTTGAGTGGGCTCCCGTTTCGCCTTACAAGAAAGAGCTTTTGGCTGTCTGGGGATTCAGGTTGCACGGGACTTGGCTCAGCTTCACAAGTTAAATCTGACAAGTTTAGTAGAGGGGATAAAAGAGTTCAAAAGATGGGACAAGCTGTCGCTATCTCTGTCCAGGAGAGTCCAGACAATAAAAATGGTGATCCTGCTGTTGCTCGTTTTACTGGAGTGTATTAACACACCTCCGTTTAAAGGCCGTGTGCTTAACACTGCTATGGCTCTGTGTATGAAATTATGCTCAGGAGTCGCCAGGTGCCGTATTTAGACACCTCACAAGTATATCAAGGTCAGGTTCAAAGTAATAAATCTGTACACCGATTAGTAAGTCCAAACGATTGATATTTATTATGACAAATATAATAAATACACATGCATACGCTAAAGAGACTAACTTACTTCTAATACTAAACAACTAAAATACTTATCTAGACAGGAACGGTCAAGGTCAGGGAGCAAGGCCTTCGTCCCGTTCTTGGTCTGCAGCTCTCAGGTACTTAAAGTTGTCAGGGTCTAGCAAAGTCTGGATCACGTAGCGATCGTTGTAGTGGCACTTACAGTTCGATGGCTGATGCTCAACGGCCAGTGCTGAAACTGGAGTCAGGATGCGATGTAACAAGTCTGGGCCGGAGTCTGGAAGCAACAGACTTGAGCCGGAGCAAAGCAGCAGTCACGGAGCAAAACAGACCGAACCATGTGCGGGGTCTATTCTTATAGTCCCTAGAAGTCCGTGCCCCTTCGGGTCGGGTCTTTTACCTGCCATGTATCGATTGGGCCTTTCCCAATCGATATCTTCCAAACCCCCCCTAATCTGAGGGTCGTTTCTCGATGGGTGGGGCGGTACCTATGGTTCTTATGTTGGATACTATGGTGCCGTTCTGTCTGGGCGTCTACTCAAAAGTATCCATTCATACTTAAATGTTTCTATTGTGTGGGGTCTGGATCTGGATCACCTCATTACTATGTAGATCTTGTTGCCATTTACACCTTTGGCTGGGACTCTGCACCTGGCCACAAACTGGTTTCTGTACGTGCAGAATGCTAATTAGTCTTCTGCAAACTGCTTGTCCTTGCTAAGACTGGTTTTTCCCTGCAGCCTTAGCAGTTCTCCATTTTGTAGCCCAGTGTCCATCTTAGGTGGCTACACTGCCAAGATTCCTTTTTGTATTCCAGAATCTTTCAATCTTCCTGTCCAAATCTTTTTTCAGAAAGGTCAATAGGCTTATTCTGGGCTTTGTGTGGTGGGGAGGATTCACCGTATTACGAGTTTGTCTGGAGAGGAGTAGATGGGGTGGTGGCCTCAGAGTTTTCAGTATGACTGGGCTGCCAATATTGTCATGGTCTGGAAATGGCTGCTAGACAAGGGTCGGTGTGTTGCAGGGTGGAAGAGGTCTCGTGTGAGAAGACCTCCTTCAGAGGGGTATTGGCTTCAGCTCCTCTACCATTCTCACCGAGTAGGTACTCATCAAATCCAGTGGTACTCTCCACTCTGAGGGTATGGAATCAGTGGCGGCTGCATTTTGGCCTGGAGGGCATGTACAGAAAGGCTCAGTCTGTGGTAACCATAAATTTGTCCCAGCGAGATTGGATGTCAGATTTAAGGAGCAGGACTGTTTGGATCTCAAATGCTTTGAGGACCTGTTTTTGGGTGGGAGATTTGCGGACCTGACTGAGCTGACGGAGGCTTACCAGCGGTAATGAGTTCAGGTACCTCCAGATAAGGGCCTTTTTAGTAAAGAGGTGGATTTGCTCCCAATGTTGCCGTCTTTGCATCTCCAGGACAAGCTCCTGCCAGAGGATGATATTGGGGAGGACAAGATCTCCAATGTATACATTGAGTTGGCCAGGAAGGAGGGAATGTCGATGGTGGCAATGCGGCAAAAATGGGAGGAAGAATTGGGAGGCACGGTGCGAGATTGATTTTGCATAGAAATACTGCATCCTTGTCGCGTGCTGGACTTAGTCTTAATCAACTTATAATTGTGCATAGAGCACATATGGTGCTGGAAAGGCTGAGCCATTCTTCCCAGAAGTGGTCGATCAGTGTGCACGATGTGCCAGGTCTCCTGTGAATCATGCCCGCATGTTCTGGTCCTAATCCAAAATTGTTGGGGTTCTGGGAGGGAGTCACGGATGTATTGTCTCAAATGATGGGAATGATGGTCACGCCATCTCCATGGGTAGCTGGAGTGTCTGAGGATCCCGGTGTTTTGGTAGGGAAGAAGGCCGATGTTGTGGCTTTTGCCTCTCTGCTAGCCCGAAGGAGAATTCTGCAAAACTGGCAGTCCTCGGATCCACCAGGTATCAGGTCATGGGTGTGGGACCTTGCTGAGTTTCTTCATTTGGGGAGAATTAAGTTCGCCATTAGCATTGGATTTGTTTATTGTCACGTGTACCAAGGTACAGTGAAAAGTATTTTTCTGCAAGCAGCTCAACAGATCATTAAGTACATGGGAGAAAAGGGAATAAACAAAAATACATAATAGGGAGTCTTAGAATTAAATTTTAAAAGATTAGAACGAGTGTAAGTTAAGTAAAAAGTGGCTCTGTTGGGGAGAGCTTGCAGAGAGTCGCCTCACTCCGGCACCATCTTGTTGCAGAACATTAGAGGTATGGATGAGGGGTCTTCCTGAGGTGGAAGCTGTACACCGACTTTGTTAAAAAAATATTTTGGGGGTGTGACTGATGTGTTTGTACATATGGGGTGCTTCAGAAGGGTTATATTTCTATAGTGTTATATGCACGGTTAATATGTTATGGAGCATTCAATACTGTTCTGTATTATTGACTGATCCTGTTTTTGTATTTTCTGGATCTACCTTCAATAAATTATCTTTTTTTAAAAATATGAAACTCAAAAGTACAGAATTACGACATCAATAAGAAAGACCCAGGAATTTCTTCTTGGAGAACACTGGCAGTTAATACTTGAAATGGACATTAGTCCACTTCTCTCACATCACAGATGTGGTCAAGCAACCAATCCTCCAGAAGAACAGGACAGTCATAGTCACTGCTTAATCAAAGACTCCATGCTTGTTATCCTCACAGGGAGTTTCTGCAGCTGCAGCCCTATAATTCTGTTTTTAACCAAAAAATACAAAATGAGTAAAATCAGCAATGCTACTTCGTTCATGGATCACTGACCCTGGTTAAGGCACCAACAAGACGTCTGCCTCTCACACACAGAAAATCAAACACTCTATCCCCTTTCTGAAATCAGTTGTTTAAGCAGGCGTGAAAGCAGATCAAAGTTCTTCAACCTGACAGATTTGACAGAACTTTGTCCTCACTAAAAGGTTTTGAGCATTATCTTGCTCCACCATCCATTATTAAAAAGTTGATTTGAAATGTGTTTTTTAGAGATGGAGAAATTACTAATTACATGACGGTCAACAGAGAAAACAAATTTGCTTATAATAGCAAGAGCATCAGTTAAATATGGACCATAGGTGACACGGCCCCCATAATATACAACATTGATTCAGGTAGCTAAGTGGGGATCACCGATGTGTTGTGCCAGAGTTGTTTCAAGCAGCTTTGAAATTCAAAAAGCTTCCCAAACTGAATTCCAATTTCACTTGCTAGCCCACAAATTACTAAATAAATTGAGTTTAATTTCACAATTTTCCACGATGGGATTAACTCATAATCTCTGGGGTTGCTAGAGCAGTACTATAACCACTAGGCCTCATAGCCTTAATGCATTATATACGAAACAATGTAATTTACATTCATTCCATCCATACCTTTGACTCCAAACTCTGGAATGATAAGCTGTCTGCTATACCTCATGATCTCTTCTTTTGAGAGAAATTTTTCTTCTAATGGAGGCACCTCAGTCGGTTGCTCAGCTAACGTAAACATATTTCCAGAATGAGAATTCTGAAAAGAAAACAAACATTTACCGTACTGAGAAAACAAGTAAAGTCGTTTCTGAAGAAAATAATTGACCTGAAATGCGACTATTTATCGCTCCACAGACGCTGACTGGTCTGCTGAATACTGCCAGCATATTTTATTTACAAATGATGTGTGGCCCAGACTAGCACACCAATCCTTTAATATAAATTGTAGAATATTTTATACAAAATTAAAATGACCAAAGTGAGCATATTAATGTGTCTAAACCGAATTGGTTTGGCATTTGCAGGAATACAAGATGGACAGGGAAAAAGCACAAAAAGCTTCTAAAACAGGTCAAAGAATTAAAAAGCATGTGCAGAAACACACAGCAAAATGAAATTGCAGAAGTAAAGGTGGCCAAGACCGTCAGGGAACTTGTCAAGGACAAGGGTTTTGAAATTCATCTTAGACAGAAAGGGAGCCTATGTAGGTTAGCAAACACAGAAATAGGACAGTATTGTCCAAAGGAATTGTTAATGAGTCACAGATACCATTATAGTCCCATGCACTAACTTTAATAGAAAATATTTTACACAAAATATAGTTCCACGCACTTTACATGTACATTTACTTACATGGTTTAGCGAAAGAAAGGTTCCGTTTGGAATTCTTTTTATACAGAGCACATGTTAGTGCAACTTTAGGTTCAGCAACATGAAACAGTATTTTGACCTCAGAGTGATTGCTGAGAACACTGACTCCATGACGAGACCCACCAAATCCCACCCTAGTTCTCCATTCAGAAAGAGACTGGGTTCAGGTCAGGCCTGGGGTGTGTCAGAGAGGCCAGGGAGAATCCCACAGGGAGCCTGGAGGGGTTCCCTGAGAGAATGGGGAGCAGGGAATGACCTGAGGGAAAGGGGCAGGGTGGGAGAGTCTCCTGAGGGACTGTGGTGCGAAAGGGGAGAGTCTCCTGAGGGAATTTGGGGGGGTGGGGGGGAGAAAATGGGAGGAGGGAAGAGATGTGGGGGGGAGGGGAGAGATGTGGGGGGGGGAGGGGAGAGATGTGGGGGGGAGGGGAAGAGATGTGGGGGGAGGGGAAGAGATGTGGGGGGGAGGGGAAGAGATGTGGGGGGGAGGGGAAGAGATGTGGGGGGGAGGGGGGAGATGTGGGGGAGGGGAGAGATGTGGGGGGGGGGGGGAGTGGAGATGTGGGGGGGAGGGGAGAGATGTAGGGGGGAGTGGAGAGATGTGGGGGGAGGGGAGAGATATGGGGGAGGGGAGAGATGTGGGGGGGAGGGGAGAGATGTGGGGGGGAGGGGAGAGATGTGGGGGGAGGGGAGAGATGTGGGGGAGGGGAGAGATGTGGGGGAGGGGAGAGATGTGGGGGGAGGGGAGAGATGTGGGGGGAGGGGAGAGATGTGGGGGGAGGGGAGAGATGTGGGGGGAGGGGAGAGATGTGGAGGGAAGGGAGAGATGTGGGGAAGGGGAGAGATGTGGGGGGAGGGGAGAGATGTGGGGGAGGGGAGATGTGGGGGAGGGGAGATGTGGGGGAGGGGAGAGATGTGGGGGGAGAGGATAAGAGGAGGGAGGGGATATGTGGGCTGGGGAGTGTGGAAGAAATAAGAGACGATGGGGTGAGGGGGCATGGAGACCATGCGGCAGCGGTACCGTGAGGGAATTGGGGGGTACCCTGAGGGAATTGGGAGGGTACCCTGAGGGAATTGGGAGGGTACCCTGAGAGAATTGGGGGCTACCCTCAGGGAATTGGGGGCTACCCTGAGGGAATTGGGAGGGTACCCTGAAGGAATTGGGGGGTACCCTGAGGGAATTGGGGGTACCCTGAGGGAATTGGGGGTACCCCGAGGGAATTGGGGGGTACCCTGAGGGAATTGGGGGGGGGTACCCTGAGGGAATTGGGAGGGTACCCTGAGAGAATTGGGGAAGTCATCTAAGGGAATGGGGGAATCCCCTGAGGGAAGGGGTAGATGGGGGAGTCCCCCCTGAGGGAAGGGGAAGATGGGAAAGGGTTGGCTAGTGACTGTATAACACTAAATAGGAGGCTGGGGCCCAACTGTGGGAGAAGATGCAAGCAGTCAAGTTGAGGATGAGTTACATAGAACATAGAACATAGAACAGTACAGCACAGAACAGGCCCTTCGGCCCTCGATGTTGTGCCGAGCCATGATCACCCTACTCAAACCCACGTATCCACCCTATACCCGTAACCCAACAACCCTCCCTTAACCTTACTTTTTAGGACACTACGGGCAATTTAGCATGGCCAATCCACCTAACCCGCACATCTTTGGACTGTGGGAGGAAACCGGAGCACCCGGAGGAAACCCACGCACACAGGGGGAGGACATGCAGACTCCACACAGACAGTGACCCAGCCGGGAATCGAACCTGGGACCCTGGAGCTGTGAAGCATTTATGCTAACCACCATGCTACCGTGCTGCCCCAGTTACACTGGGCAAAACGCAGGAGGCAAACAAGGAGTATTCTGCGGGTGACAACAATGCATATAATAACACACAGAATCCCTACAGTGCAGAAGGAGGCTATTCGGTCCATCGAGTCCGCACCAGCCCTTGGAAAGAGCACTCTACTTAAGCCCACAGCACCACCCTATACCCGTAACCCTACCTAGCCTTTTTGGACACTAAGGGGCAATTTAGCATGGCCAATCTGAAGCCTTCACTCCCAGTGCAGACTTTGGAGTTGTGAGGTTGTTGCTGTGGTGGAGAGTGGCTGCTACTGCTTTCTCTCTGTTGTTGCTGCTCAGTTTGTTGCCTGTTCCCAGGGTTGGTTGCTGCTGAGCTTTCTGGAAGGAGAGGGAAGAGAAGGACAACAAGAAAGCGACTTCAACATCAACGTGGGAGTAGAGCTCTTTGGACTGCTTATTTGCTGGCTCCTCCCGGGTTGAGGGCCCTGCCCTGCCTGGTCGGTTTCTCCCAACTGACAACTGCTTCCTTCAGCAAGGTAGAAGCCTTCCTTATTCTATCCAGTGTGCTTGTGCAAGAACAGGGGGAGCGAGTGGACAGTGTGGTTGCTGAGCCCCTCCCGGGCTGAAGACTCCATACACTTCCATACGCAATACATTGTTCTACCTCGCTCTTCCCCGAACACCACTTCCCCCCCCAAACCCCTCCCGTCGTCTATTTCTCAAATCAATTCAAACAGGACAAAGCCCACATTGGGGTGGGCGAGGCACTTGCCCTGATGGCCACTCCATCTACACCAGTGGCAGGGCAGTCCAGAGTCATCTATGCAGAGGTGGTGGCCTCTTCAGCCTCCACTACTCCCGCAGCCGCGCCACCCTTCTGGTTGCTAACCCGCAAACTGGGGGGTTAAGTGCTTTACTCACGCCACCATACCATGGAGGCATGGATTCGCGCAATGGCAGGGGTCGCGGCCCCTCGGCCATTTTAGCCACCGCTCGTATGTACGGGAAGGTTGTGATTTTCCTAAGGGCCGAGAGGGCGATCCACCTTGCCCTTGAAAAGTGGCTCATGGTGGGCGGGACCTACGTGGCGGTATATCACTGAGGCCAAGAGGGTTATCTATTCTAATGTCGTGCCCTACCTCCCTACGGAGCTCCTCCTCCCCCACCTCCAATTACTGGGGGAGGTACTTCCAAGGTGGCGCCACTCCCTCTTGGCCGAAAGGATACCCCCATTGGACACATCTACTCCTTCATCCACCTGGCCCGAGAGGTGGCATTAGAGGGGGGATTCAAAATTTCCTATCAAGGGGAGACTTTCTGTATCTTTTGGTCTGCGGACGTCGTGCAGTGCCATGCCTGCAAAAAGGTGGAGCATGTGCAATAGAACTGCCCCACCTCCTAGGCCACCACGGACACCAAGGTGACCTTGGCAGGCACCACTGCCCCCTCCCACTCCACTGACGATACCATCCCACCCCCACAAAGGGACATCACGCCAGCGCCTGCCAACCAATCGGCTGCCGGTGTGGAGGAGGGAGGGCATCTACAAGGCCCATAAGGCGGCGAGGCAGGGATCGGCCCAAGAAACCCCCAACCTGGCGGCCTAGAAAACCCCACTTTCTGGAACTCCAGCTTGGGAGCTACTGACAAATCTTGGCCCACAGACACTCCACTTCATCCGGGCCCCATTGACGCCTCAGCTTCGGGTACTGGGCATAGCATCACTACAGTGTGGGTCAACAAGGGGGGGCAGTAGTGATGCACTCGGCCCAAGCCGGCACATAGGTCAGCAAAGTCCCGGGGCTGAATGTCAAGAGTAGGTGGGGGGGGGGGCGATACGAGGGTGGAGGTTTCCTGAGTGCAGGCCACCCCCTGTAAGCGGCGCCACTCCTTTGATGGGGGGCAGGGGGGAGAAAGTTCATGACCCTCCCCAGTCATGACCCCTGCCCCTTGACATCACATCCCCTGCATGAAAACTGAAAAGGTGAAACATATGTTTGCCCCCGAGTTGTTGCAGCCCCCCTGAGCAGGATTCCTCGGGCCGGGTGCGAACGAGATCCCCAAGGGCTTGTTCCACCCGATGCAATTTTGCACCCCAGAGGCATTAGTTTTCTTTTGCTGCTGCTGACCTTTTGTTTTTACCGTTCTGCCAGGGGATCTAGGAATGGTTGCCATCTCCTGAAAAACCCCTGCAGGTGGCAGGTGGAATTACGTATTGTTACTGTAGTTAGATCTTGTTAACCTTATCACTAATATCAAAGTTAATGTAAAGAACTCATGCAATTATTGTTATAGTTACTCAATAAACATTTTGTTACTACTGGACGAGTTTGAGTCTTCTTCATCAAGATTCAGAAGACCTCATCACTAACCAAGGTTTGAGTAGCACATGTTACCTACCACACATGTAACAAAACATGGCACCAGACATGTTGGCTTTAACAGAACCAGTTAGATTAGGTTAGACAAAAATAGAAGAAAATTCAGACCGGATATTCGACTGTGGAAGACTTCACAGCAAATGGATCCTCGAGGACTAACTATGGGACTCATTGGACCTCTAGGACAGCTGGAATAACCGGTAATTTAAGTTATGACTGGAAAAGATTTGAACTGATATTCCAAATATTTATCGCAGCTAATGATTTAAACACGGTCTCTGACACAACGAAAATAGCATTACTGTTCTCAATAGGAGGGCATGAGGCTAGGGAAATCTACAATTGCTTTAATTACTTGATAAGTATGTACCTGTTAGGCAGGGAGGAGACATGGATAGAGCAGGGCGAGGAATGGTTGTTGCAAGTGCCGGGGTTTAGATATTTCAGTAAGTTCAGGGGAGGTGGTAAAAGAGGGGGAGGGGTGGCATTTTTAGTCAAGGACAGTATTACGGTGGCTGAGAGGACATTTAATGAGGACTCAAATACTGAGGTAGTATGGGCTGAATTAAGAAACAGGAAAGGAGAGGTCACCCTGTTAGGGCTTTTCTATAGGCCTCCGAAAAGTTCCAGAGATGTAGAGGAAAGGATTGCAAAGATGATTCTGGATAGGAGCAAAAATAACAGGGTAGTTGT
Organism: Scyliorhinus canicula; assembly: GCF_902713615.1. Taxonomy (NCBI): domain Eukaryota; kingdom Metazoa; phylum Chordata; class Chondrichthyes; order Carcharhiniformes; family Scyliorhinidae; genus Scyliorhinus; species Scyliorhinus canicula. The sequence goes on along the minus strand of NC_052146.1, from coordinate 285,192,270 downwards.
TATGGGGGACTTTAACTTTCCAAATATTGACTGGAAACACTATAGTTCGAGTACTTTAGATGGATCCGTTTTTGTCCAATGTGTGCAGGAGGGTTTCCTGATGCAGTATGTAGATAGGCCAACAAGAGGCGAGGCCGTGTTGGATTTGGCACTGGGTAATGAACCAGGACAGGTGTTAGATTTGGAGGTAGGTGAGCATTTTGGTGATAGTGGCCACAATTCGATTACGTTTACTTTAGCGATGAAAAGGGATAGGTATAAACCGCAGGGCAAGAGTTATTGCTGGGGGAAAGGCAATTATGATGCGATGAGGCAAGACTTAGGATGCATCGCCTGGAGGGGAAAACTGCAGGGGATGGACACAATGGAAATGTGGAGCATGTTCAAGGAACAGGTACTGCGTGTCCTTGATAAGTATGTACCTGTTAGGCGGGGAGGAAGTGGTCGAGTGAGGGAACCATGGGTTACTAAAGCAGTTGAAACACTTGTCAAGAGGAAGAAGGAGGCTTATGTGAAGATGAGACGTGATGGTTCAGTTGGGTCACCTGAGAGTTACAAGTTAGCTAGGAAGGCTCTAAAGAGGGAGCTAAGAAGAGCCAAGCGAGGACATGAGAAGTCTTTGGCAGGTAGGATCAAGGATAACCCTAAAGCTTCCTATAGGTATGTCAGGAATAAAAGAATGACTAAGGTAAGAGTAGGGCCAGTCAAGGACAGTAGTGGGAAGTTGTGCGTAGAGTCCGAGGAGATAGGAGAGGTGCTAAATGAGTATTTCTCGTCAGTATTCACACAGGAAAAAGACAAAGTTGTCGAGGAGAATACTGAGCTACAGGCTACTAGACTAGAAGGGCTTGAGGTTCATAAGGAGGAGGCGTTAGCGATTCTGAAAAGTGTGAAAATAGATAAGACCCCTGGGCCGGATGGGATTTATCATAGGATTCTCTGGGAAGCTAGGGAGGAGATTGCTGAGCCTTTGATCTTTAAGTCATCTTTGTCTACAGGAATAGTGCCAGAGGACTGGAGGATAGCAAATGTTGTCCCCTTGTACAAGAAGGGGAGTAAAGATAACCCCGGTAACTATAGACCAGTGAGCCTTACTTCTGTTGTGGGAAAAGTCTTGGAAAGGTTTATAAGAGATAGGATGTATAATCATCTGGAAAGGAATAATTTGATTAGAGATAGTCAACATGGTTTTGTGAAGGGTAGGTCGTGCCTCACAAACCTCATTGAGTTCTTCGAGAAGGTGACCAAACAGGTGGATGAGGGTAAAGCAGTTGATGTGGTGTATATGGATTTTAGTAAAGCGTTTGATAAGGTTCCCCACGGTAGCCTATTGCAGAAAATACAGAGGCATGGGATTCAGGGTGATTTAGCAGTTTGGATCAGAAATTGGCTAGCTGATAGAAGACAAAGAGTGGTGGTTGATGGGAAATGCTCTGACTGGTGTCCAGTTACTAGTGGTGTGCCACAAGGATCTGTTTTGGGGCCGTTGCTTTTTGTCATTTTTATAAATGACTTGGAGGAGGGCGTAGAAGGATGGGTGAGTAAATTTGCAGATGACACTAAAGTCGGTGGAGTTGTGGACAGTGCAGAAGGATGTTACAAGTTCCAGAAGGACATAGATAAGCTGCAGAGCTGGGCTGACAGGTAGCAAATGGAGTTTAATGCAGAAAAGTGTGAGGTGATTCATTTTGGAAGGAATAACAGGAAGGCAGAGTACTGGGCTGATGGTAAGATTCTTGGTAGTGTGGACGAGCAGAGAGATCCGGGCAGCACGGTAGCATTGTGGATAGCACAATCGCTTCACAACTCCAGGGTCCCAGGTTCGATTCCAGCTTGGGTCAGCGTCTGTGCTTAGTCTGCACATCCTCCCCGTGTGTGCGTGGGTTTCCTCCGGGTGCTCCGGTTTCCTCCCACAGTCCAAAGATGTGCAGGTTAGGTGGATTGGCCATGATAAATTGCTCTTAGTGATCAAAATTTCCCTTACTGTTGGGTGGGGTTACTGCGTTGTGGGGATAGGGTGGAGGTGTTAACTTTGGGTCGGGTGCTCTTTCCAAGAGCCGGTGCAGACTCGATGGGCTGAATGGCCTCTTTCTGCACTGTAAATTCTATGAAATCTCGGTGTCCATGTCCATAGATCCCTGAAAGTTGCCACCCAGGTTGAGTGGGTTGTTAAGAAGGCGTACGGTGTGTTAGCTTTTATTGGTAGAAGAATTGAGTTTCGGAGCCACAAGATCATGTTGCAGTTGTACAAAACTCTGGTGCGGCCACATTTGGAGTATTGTGTGCAGTCTGGTCGCCACATTATAGGAAGGATGTGGAAGCATTGGAGTACAGAGGAGATTTACAAGAATGTTGCCTGGCATGGAGGGAAGATCATATGAGGAAAGGCTGAAGGACTTGAGGCTGTTTTCGTTAGCGAGAAGAAGGTTAAGAGGGGACTTAATTGAGGCATACAAGGTGATCAGAGGATTAGATAGGGTGGACATTGAGAGCCTTTTTCCTCGGATGGTGATGTCCAGCACGAGGGGACATATCTTTAAATTGAGGGGAGATAGATATAGGACAGATGTCAGAGGTAGGTTCTTTACTCAGAGAGTGGGGCGTGGAATGCCCTGCCTGCAACAGTAGTGGACTCGCCAACACTAAACGCATTCAAATGGTCATTGGATAGGCATATGGACGATAAGGGAATAGTGTAGAGGGACTTTAGAAGGGTTTCACAGGACGGTGCAACATCGTGGGCCGAAGGGCCTGTACTGCGCTGTAATGTTCTATCTATACTTAGAAAGTGAAGACAAGACCAAAATAGAAGTAATACTCAAAAAATTTGATGAACACTGTAAGAGTCAGTCTGGTGAGATACTGGAAAGATTTAACTCTTTTCATAAATGTTAGAGAAATGGAGGGCTCATCACGGATTTTATTACAAATCTCAAGTTAATACCACAAGGCTGTGATTATGCTGATTTCAGAGACACGATGATATAGATCAATTAATTTATGGACTATCTGACAAAAATTTGAAGGAAGAACTTTCACAAGATGAGTATCTAACTCTAGAAACTGCTACACAAAAATGCCTTGCTTATGAACAAAAACAAAATCAATAATTTGAGTCTTTACAAACACAGAATCATTATCTAGAAAACAAAATCGGTAAAAATGGCATGAAAACTCACCACGAGACAGAGTTGAAACAGAAGACGATGGAAGTTCTGAGCAGCAGCCATCTTGCGCATGTCCAGTCTGGCCAGGCCGCACATGCGCATTACCCTTTTAAGTGGGCGTGGTCCGGGTCCTCTGACATCATGCCGCTCGTGACATCATGCGTAGGGCTCGATTGCGCATGTGCAATCCGAGTTTCATTTACTGCGCACTCGTTTCGCAATTGCGCATGTGCGGCTTCTCGTGCATGCGCAGAACACTTTTTCGCCGGTTTGCGTCTTTTAATAAACCCCGCCATATCGTTGACCCAGGCCTCCACGCTTGGGGGCCTCGCATCCTTCCACTGAAGAAGAATCCTCCGCCGGGCTACTAGGGACGCAAAGGCCAGAACACCGGCCTCTTTCGCCTCCTGCACTCCTGGCTCCACTGCAACCCCAAATATTGCGAGTCCACAGCCTGGATTGACCCTGGATCCTACAACCCTTGATACCGTCCTTGCTACACCCTTCCAAAATTCCCCCAGCGCTGGGCATGCCCAGAACATGTGGACATGGTTTGCTGGTCTCCCTGAGCACGTAATACACCTGTCCTCGGTCCCAAAAAACCGGCTCATCCTTGTCCCGGTCATATGAGCCCTATGCAGTACCTTAAACTAGATGAGGCTAAGCCTTGCACACGAAGAAGAGGAGTTCGCCCTTTCTAGGGCATCCGCCCACGTCCCCTCCTCAATCTCCTCACCCAGCTCCTCCTCCCATTTATCTTTCAGCTCCTCCACCGAGGCCTCGTCTACCTCCTGCATCACCTGGTACATTTCCGAGATCCTCCCCTCTCCAACCCATACCTCCGAGAGCACCCTGTCCTGGACCCCACGTGGCGGCAGCAGGGGGAACCCTGCCACCTGACAAACGCCCTTACTTGCATGTACCTAAAGGTGTTCCCCAGGGGGAGCCTGAACTTCCCTTCCAGCTCACCCAGGCTCGCAAACTTCCCGTCTATGAACAGGTCCCCCAGCCTCCTGACACCTGCCCTGTGCCAACTCAGGAACCCGCCATCAATTCTCACCGGAACAAACCGGTGGTTCCCACGTATCGGTGATCCCATCGAGGCCCCCACCTCCCCCCTGTGCCACCTCCATTGCCCCCAAATCTTGAGGGTAGCTGCCACCACCGGGCTTGTGGTATACCTCGTCGGAGGGAGCGGCAGCAGCGCCGTTGCAAGCGCTTCCAGGCTCGTACCCACACAGGATGCCATCTCCAGCCTCTTCCATGCCGCCCCCTCCCCGTCCATTACCCACTTACGCACCATCGCTGCGTTGGCAGCCCAATAATACCCACAGAGGTTGGGCAACGCCAGCCCGCCCCTATCCCTGCCCCGTCCCAGGAACACTCTTCTCACCCTCGGAGTTCCATGCGCCCACACAAATCCCGTGATGCTCCTGTTGACCCTCCTAAAAAAAGGCCTTCGGGATAAGGATGGGAGGCACTGGAACAGGAACAGAAACCTCGGGAGCACCATCATCTTGACTGACTGCACCCTACCCGCCAAAGACAGCGGCAGCATGTCCCACCTCTTAAACTCCTCCTCCATTTGCTACACCAGCCTTGTGAGGTTTAGCTTATGCAAGGCCCCCCAGCTCCTGGCCACCTGAACCCCCAAGTACCTGAAGCTCCACTCCGCCCTTTTCAGTGGGAGCCTCCCAATCCCCCACTCCTGGTCCCCCGGGTGTACCACAAACAGCTCGCTTTTCCCAAAGTTAAGCTTATACCCTGAGAAATCCCCAAATTCCCGGAGAATCCCCATCACCACCGGCATTCCCCCCACCGGGTCCGCCACATACAACAATAGGTCATCCGCATAGAGCGACACTCCCCACCCCGGACCAGCCCCCTCCAATCCCCCCGACTCCCTCAGTGCCATAGCCAGGGGTTCAATTGCCAGGGCAAAAAGTAGGGGGGACAGGGGACACCCCTGCCTCGTCCCTCGGTATAGTCGAAAATACTCCGACCTCCTCTTATTCGTGGCCACACTCGCCATCGGGGCCTCATACAACAGCCTCACCCAACTGACAAACCCCTCCCCAAACCCGAACCTTTCCAGCACCTCCCACAAGTACCCCCATCCGACCCTATCAAAGGCCTTCTCCGCATCTAGCGCCACCACTATCTCCGCCTCACCTTCCACCACCGGCATCATAATAACGTTCAAGAGCCTCTGTATATTGGTGTTCAGCTGCCTCCCCTTCACAAACCCCGTTTGATCCTCGTGGATAAACTGCGGCACACAATCTTCTATCCTCGTGGCTAAGATCTTTGCCAACAACTTGGCGTCCACATTGAGGAGTGAGATCGGCCTGTATGACCCACACTGCAGGGGATCCTTGTCTCGCTTAAGGATCAAGGAGATCAGCGCCCGAGACATCGTCAGGGGCAAGAGGCATTCGTTTTCATGACGCTGGAGGGCTGCGATGTCTCCCTGGCCTCGGGGTCATTGGCTGGTGAAGGACCCGCCCTCTCCGCCCCAGCCTCCGACGCCAGGCACTTTCATCTCCATTCCGGAGGTTTTCCCAAAGTTGTTCCCGGATCTGTCCAGTGACTCAGCACCTCAAGAGGAGCAGGGGGCTGACCCACCGCCTCCCTCTGGCACAGTTTCCCTGAGAAGAGCCCATGAGGAGCCTGTCTGTCGACGATCAAGACAGACCCAGGGCTAGTTGGTAGGTCCGTCCCGTCTACCACACACAATGTGGCAGGAGACTCAGTCCCAGAAGGCAACTGCCCTTAGAACATCTGCGCGGTGGGAGGCGCGGGGGTTGATTTTCAGTCCATCTGTAGCGAGGCGATGGACTCTTTCATGCTCGTCATTGAATCACCCCTCATCCCCCAAGGGGAACTCTGAGATTTTCTATACGAGAACCACGATCACCGAAACCGAGTGCAGCTAGCCCTCCACCGGTGGGGTGGGAGATGCGGATGCAACTGAGCAGCGCTGGCTGAAATCTTTCCTCGCGGGTTTCCAGAGGGAACGGAAGGGAACGTGCTCCTCTGCTCCCTCCGAACACTAAAAAGATGATGGTGAAGGTGGCACTTTATTGCTGACATGGAGGTGACCATAGCCAGCCTAAATATCAACGGAAGCAGCCACGTGCTCCGCAGGTTCCAGAACTTCTCAGTCCTCTGAGACGGGAAGAATGCTGCATGCTTCCTGTAAGAAACCCACACTACCAGGCAGCACGGTGGCAGAGTGGTTAGCATTGCGGCCTCACGGCACCGAGGTCCCAGGTTCGATCCCGGCTCTGGGTTAATGTCCGTGTGGAGTTTGCACATCCTCCCTGTGTTTGCGTGGGTTTCAACCCCACAACTCAAAGATGTGCAGGGTAGGTGAATTGCCCACGCTAAATTGTCCGTTAATTGGAAAAGAAATTAATTGGACATTCTAAATTTTTTTTTAAAAAGAAACACACACGCTCCAGGAGATGAAGCCACATGGCTCCTGGAGTGGCATGGGGGGTTCTACATGAGTTGCCTAACCTCATGTTTAGGCAGGGTGGCTATTGTTGGCCTCACTTTTTCAGCCGGAGATCTTGGGGGTCAAAGAGCCAGTGCCAGGCCGATTGCTGCACCTGAGGGGGCGAGGTACTTCACCTTATGAATGTCTACGCTCCCCAGGCTGGCGAGCAGCAGACAACTTTCTTCGAGCAAGTGTCCACTTATCTTGGCACCATCGCTGCGGGCTAGTGCATCATCCTGGGTTGGATTTTAATTGCACTCTCGGGACAAAGGACTGCCTCGGTACCCAGTGCAGCACTTGTGCAGTGGTGAAGTTAAGGAACCTGGTAGGGTTCTTTGACTTGGTGAACATCTGGCGGACTCTCCATCCTGACTCCAGCGTCTTCACCTTTGTGAGGCTTGGGGTCGGAGCGTCCAGAAATGGACTGACTCTACATTTCCAAGGCGTACTTACCGTGTCGCGATGGCCTCTCTGTAGCAGGGACCGTGCTCAGACCACCGTCCGGTGTGGGCGGGGCTCACCCTGTCTCGCGCTCGGTCACGATCTGCGTATTGGTACTTTAACACCCTGCTGCTGGAGGACGAGCTCCTGGGCTTGTTTCATCGGTTCTAGGCTGGCTGGAGACGGAAGGGGGGAGGCTTGCCTCCTTGAGGCTTGGTGAGACATGGACAATACTCATGTGCGTACCTTCTGTCAGGAGAATGTGGGGGGGTCGACAAAGAGGCAGAAATCCAGGACCAAGGAGTTGGCGATGGAGGTGCTCGACCTGGAGTCATGTCTCGGTCAGCCGGATGAGGACTCAGCCCTGCAGCAGGTGTTCAGAAAGAAGGACGCGCTGCAAGACCTGCAACTTGTCGGGTACTGTGGCGCGTATATGAGGTCGCAGATTCAGATTGTCACAGACATGGACCACAGATCCCCTTCTTCTACTCACTGAAAAAAGATATGTGCTCCATCAGCAGCACCTTACGCAGCTGGTCGACGACGGGTCCCTCATCTCGAATCCGGAGGTCAGGGCCCAAATTCTAAACTTCAACAGTGCCCTTTTCTCCCGGATCCGTCCAGCGAGGATGTTTTGTGGGAGAACAAGCCTCCTCTATTTGGGAATCCTCCTTTGCCCGACTGAGGAATCCGCAGGTCGACCCCAAGGGTGCTGGGAGGCTTAATACCCCTATCGGCCTGGGGGAGCTGATCGCACCCTCAACAGCCTGTCCAGGGGCAAATCTCCAGGGCTGGACGGGCTGACTGTGAAGTTCTTCAGGGCGTTCTGGGAAGTCCTGTAGAGCGACTACACGGGAGTCCTGGGGGGAAAGTATCGCGAATGTGGAGATGCCCCTATCTTGGCACAGCGTCACCAAACCCTGCTGCCAAAGGGGGGGAAATCTCTGCCACCTTAAAAACTGGCGACTGGTTTCCCTCCTCAGCACGGATTACAAGATCTTCGACAAGGCAATGTGTTTGCGCCTTGGCACAGTGCTGGACCATGTGATCCACCCTGACCAGTCCTCCACAGTCCCGGGCCGCACAATCCACAGCTGCATCCATCTGGTCCAGGACCTGGTCCATCATTCCCAGATTGCTGGTCTGTCGAGCGACTTCCCGTCCCTTGATCAGGAGAAGGCGTTCGACAGGGTGGATCATGAATATTTATTCGGGACTCTACAAGCATTCGGGTTTGGAACGCATTTCATTACTCGGATCCGATTTCTGTACGCTGCCACCGAGTGTCTCGTTAAGGTTAACAGGTCCCTGACGGCGCCCCTTCGCTTTGGGAGAGGAGTGCGTCAAGGCTGGCCCTTTCTGGCCAACTCTATTCTATTTGTGTGGAGCCTTTCCTGCGCCTCCTCCTGAGGAGGTTGTCGGGATTGCTTCTGCACGAGCCAGGCATTGGGGTGGTCCTCTCGGTTTACGCTGATGACGTGCTCATGTTCACCGACCCTGCAGACCTGCAGAGGACGCAAGAGAGCCAGGCTGTGTACTCCACCGCGTCCTCTGCCAGGATCAACTGGGACAAGTGTTCCGGACTCCTGGTCGGTCCGTGGCAGATGCAGTCGCTCCCAAAGGAGCTCAGGCCTTTCACCTGGAACAGGACCAGCTTCCTCTACTTGGGAGTCCATCTTTGCCCTGGCTGAGGAATCCTGGCCGGCTAACTGGCAGGAGCTGGAGGCCAAGATCACCGCTTGCTTGAGATGCTGGACAGGACTGCTCAGAGTGCTGTCTTACAGGGGTCGAAGTTGGACAGGACTGCTCCGACTGCTGTCTTACAGGGGTCAAGTTCTTGCCATAAATCAACTGATAGCCTCCATGTTGTCGTACCGGCTGGTCACTTTGACCACTCCTCCTGTCACAAAGCTCAAGAAAATGCATGTCAGGTTCTTCTGAGACATGAGACCGCACTGTGTTGCTGATGAGGTTGAGTCTCCTGCTTAGGGAAGGCTCCCAGGCGCTGGTGTGCCTTTGCACCCAGATGGCGACCTTCCGCCTTCAGATTCTGCAGCGATACCTTGATATTGAGCCCCTCCACGGTGGTATGCCCTGACGAAGGATTTATTTTGCAAGGTGAACGGCATGAATTATGACGTGCAGCTCCTCTTCATAGATCTGCAGGGTCTTCGATACCTTCTGCAGTCACTGCCCGTCTTTTACCAAAGTCCAGTTGGAATTCTTTGAAGATGTAACTAGTACAGTTGACATGGGGGAGCCAGTCGATGTGGTATATTTGGACTTTCAGAAGGCGTTTGACAAAGTCCAGCATTAGAGATTATTGTGCAAGGTTAAAACGCGTGGGATGGGGGAAATGTATTGAGGTGGATAGAAAGCTGATTGGCAGAGAAGAAACAAAGAGTAGGAATTAATGGGTCCTTTTCAAATTGGCAACAGTAACTAGTGGGGTGCCACAGGGATCGGTGCTGGGTCCCCAGCTATTCACAATATATATTAATGATTTGGATGAGGGAACAAAGTGTAACATCTCAACATTTGCAGATGATATCAAGTTGGGTGGGAGGATGAACTGTGACGAGGATGTAGAGGTCCTATAGCATGATCTGGGCAGGTTGGGCGAGTGCGCAAATCAATGGCAGGTGCCGTCTAATTTGTCTAAGTGTGAGGTTATTCATTTTGGAAGCAAAAGCAGGAAGGCAGATTGCTACCTGAAAGGTTGTAAATTGGGAGAGGGGAGCGTGCAGCGGGACCTGGGTGTCCTTGTGTACCAGTCGCTGAAGGTAAGCATGCAGGTGCAGCAGGCAGTAAAGGCGGCTAATGATTTGTTGGTCTTCATTGCAGGAGGTTTTGAGTACAGGAGCAGGGATGTATTGTTACAATTATGCAGGGCCTTGATGAGGCAACACCTAGAATATTATGTGTAGTTTTGGTCTCCTTTTCTGAGGAAGGATGTTCTTGCTCTCGAGGAAGTGCAGCGAAGGTTTACCAGACTGATTCCAGGGATGGCGGGACTGTCATGCGAGGAGAGATTGACTAGGTTGGGATTGTTCTCGCTGGAGTTCAGAAGAATGAGAGGGGATCTCATAGATACTTATAAAATTCTAACAGGACTAGACAGGATAGATAGAGGGAAGATGTTCCTGATGGTGGCGGTGTTCAAAACCAGGGGTCAGTCTGAGGATTAAGGTTAAATAATTTCAGACAGAGATGAGATATTTCTTCAGGTAGTGAGCCTGTGGAATTCATTATCACAGGAAATAGTTGATGCTAAAACATTGAATATATTCAAGAGGCGGCTAGATATAGTACTTGGGCGAATTGGATCAACGGATATGAATTAGCCTATTGTGTTGGATGATCAGCCATGATCTTGATAAATGGCAGAGCAGGCTCAAAGGGTCAAAAGGCCTCCGCCTGCTCTTTTCTTCTGTGTATCGATGTCTGGAGCATGATCGTCTCGCACCGCAGCTCCCCCCGACAGAAGAATGGCTGTCGTCAGGGAGCCACTACTCAGGGATCCGCACCTCCACCAATACCATTTCGGGTGGCTGGCAGAGGAGCGAGCTGTGGCTGCTCGTGTAAAACCCCACGTTAGCACAACGATAGATGCCCGGCTCATGGCCAATGATATCCGAGACTTCAAAACGGTCGTGCTCAGACCCGATGGCACTCACGGTCTGGAGGATGCGCAGGTGTGCGGTGGTATCCTGTCTGGGCAAACCTCTGCACAGACGGAATTACACATTGGCCCCAGGCCCCGACACCTATGTAGGGGGCCGGTGCCTTTTCACACTGTACTGAGGGGTTTCCTGTACAGGCTGCTGCTGCACACCCTTCACCTCCTTACCCTTACCTATTATCCAGACACGCCATGGCGTGCCTTGTTGCCATCTGGCGGCGTAGGTCCCTCTATTGAGGAGTCCTCTCCCTCAATCATGGGGACCTGGGGTGGAGGGTGTTGCATGCTGCAGTGTCGTACAACCGCCGATTGCTCATGGACTCCCAAGAAGCCTGCCATTTTTGTGGCCTTTTGGAGTACGTGGATGACGTCTGTGTTACGTGTTATAGGCTGCATTCCCTTTTTAGTTTTCTGACAAATCTTTTGTTGAAGTTTTGTTTGCACTTCAGCCCCACGCTCCTGATCTATGGGCACCCAGTGCGGAGATGGGCAAGCAGGGCAGAGGACCTCCTTGTGAACCTGCTCCTGGGTCTGGTGAAGTGCATATTTTATCGGTCCAGGCAGCGGGCAACCGAGTGGCTCGTCCAACCAGACTGTCTGCTCCTCTTTCACGGCTACATTCGCGGCCGGGTGTCCCTAGAAAGGGAGCAAGTGGTGTCCACAGGCACCAGAGGCTTTTTGTGCCTAGTGGGCATCGCAGGAGTTGGGGTGACCCCTTTAACTGCACTGATTTGACGTTTGTAAGCTTACACTGATCTTTGTTACAATCGGGCAGTGCCCCTAACAGGAGTGGCCCTTTTTGCTCTGTCCCGGTTTGTTTCCTTTGTTCTATTTTGTTGGTGGACCTCAAAAGAGTGGCCAATCCACCTAACCTGCACATCTTTGCACTGTGGGAAGAAACCACAGCACCCAGAGAAAACTCACACAGAGAGAAAGTGCAACTCCAGACAGTCACCCGAGGCTGGAATGTGAGACAGCAGTGCTAACCACTGTACCACTATGCCACCCCAAAGATGTGCAGGTTAGGTGGAATGGTCATGATAAATTGCTCCTGCGTGGGGTTATGGGAATCATGTGGCAGGTTGGTGCAGACTCGATGGGCGAATAGCCTCCTTCTTCACTGCAGGGATTTTATAATTCTACGAACACTTGAGGAAGGCCAATAGGGCTGAGGTTATAGGTGGACTGTCTTGATAGTGGCAGGAATGTCTGACTTTAAATGCAGCTGAGGGAAAATCAGACTGAATTAATTCGAAGGAGTAAACCTGAAAAGGATGGGGATATCAGGTGGGAGAACAGGATGGCTTAGGTTTTGCTAATAAATTAAGTTCTTGTCCATCCACTCCATCATCACTAAAACCGTTGGGTACGCAGTGGAAGGACCACAGACACAGGAATCGTTCAGTTTCAGCTCATTCCACCGTTGGATTAGAGCAGTTGATCTGTATCTTAGCTCCATCCATCTGCTTTGCCCGAAATATCTGTTCGACCTCAGTTCTGAAATTCTCAATGGACCGAATTTCAACAGCTTTTTGAAATAGATGAAGGGATCAGTGGGGATGGGATACTTATTGCCAATATTTATTGAAATCTTTTGTTGCTTTTAATCTTCCTCAAAAATATTTAGGATGAAACAAAGTCAGTGGGTCTGAGGGAGCGGACGCTGTGTACCTGCTGCAAGTGTGCGACTGCTGCCCTCAGCCTCTCCACCTCCTGCTCCTTCTTAAAAAGCTCATCCCTCAGTCTCTCCGCCTCCATGGCCGAGGGGAGGTTCTCTTACGTCGCGCTGCTCCACGAGTCGCTCCAACTTTAACCCAGAACTCAGCCGGAGGAGAAAGAAAACAGTCCGCCTGTTCAGAATATGGCCGACCTCTGAGGGGCGGACTCATTTACAAATATGGCCGCCAGTCACCGACAAATCTGCCGAAATGAGCCCCGCTCCCCGTATCAAGATGGCCGCTCGCCCCGTCGTGACTCCCTTATCAAGATGGCCGTTCGCCCCGTTGTGACTCCCTTATCAAGATGGCCGCTCGCCCCCTTCTGACACCCTTACCAATATGACCACTGTGAGTCCCGAACAAACATGGCCACTGCCCCCCACCCGCTACAATGATTGACACGAATGGGGTTGCCAACGCTCCAGTAATTGAAAAAATCTTCAGGACACTGTTATGTACAGCCATGGAGAAATGTCATGGGTACATTTTTTTTCATTTTCTGTGAACATTTCTCTTCACCAGAGAAAATGGGGGTGGGGTGGGGGAGACTGGCTGACAGACAGTCAAGCATCTTCCAATTGGGAAATGAGTCTGTGGTGAATGTATTACTGCCGCCATTCACCATTGTATTACATTACATTGTATTATGTTGATGCCTTGTGAGCTCCACCTATGGACCACCATTGTATTACATTATATTGTATTATGTTCGTGCCCTTGTGGGCTCCGCCCCCTCAGGGGAGGTATATAGACCTGTAGCCTGTAGGCGGCACTCAGTACATGCACAGTTCTAGCTGATTAAAACGTGGGCAGCATGGTAGCAGTGGGCAGCACGGTAGCATGGTGGTTAGCATAAATGCTTCACAGCTCCAGGGTCCCAGGTTCGATTCCCGACTGGGTCACTGTCTGTGCGGAGTCTGCACGTCCTCCCCGTGTGTGCGTGGGTTTCCTCCGGGTGCTCCGGTTTCCTCCCACAGTCCAAAGATGTGCGGGTTAGGTGGATTGGCCACGCTAAATTGCCCGTAGTGTCCTAAAAAAGTAAGGTTAAGGGGCGGGTTGTTGGGTTACGGGTATAGGGTGGATACGTGGGTTTGAGTAGGGTGATCATTGCTCGGCACAACATCGAGGGCCGAAGGGCCTGTTCTGTGCTGTACTGTTCTATGTTCTATGTTCTAAAACCACTGTTCACTTCAACTCTCCGTCTTGTGTGAATTGATGGCCACATCAGAGTCCAGCGTTCCAAGAGGCATATTGAACTTGAAACATTAACTCTATTCCTCTCAGAAAATGCTGGAAAACCTCAGCTGTTCTGGCAGCATCAGTGGAGAGTAAAAATGTTAACTTTTCGAACATATGAACAGATAACAACATGTGAATTAGGAGCAGGAGTAGACCACTCGGCTTCTCCAACATACAATGAGGTCATGGTTCAACATACTGTAACCTCAACCCCACATTCCTGTCAACCTCCCCCCCCACTCCCATAACCTATTCACCCCCTCAAATTTAGCCCTGCCTTAAACATATTCAAGGACCCTGCTTACACTGCCTTTTGAAGAAGAGAGTTCCAGAGACATATGATCCTCTGAGAGAAAAAAAACTAATCTCCATTTTAAATGAGCGACCACTCATTCATAAAGTGTTTCAAATCCATATGATCCTTCTTCAGAAATGAAGAGAGGGAGAAATGTAATAGATTTTACACATTTTAAAAGGGGTGGAACAAAGTAGAGGGTTAGGGATAGGTGTGAGTTCGGAGGGTTTAGAGAAATATGTTTAGGGAACAGGTTAGTGGCAGTGTTGGGCACAGGTTAATGGCAGTGTTGGGCACAGGTTAATGGCAGTGTTAAGGACTAAAAAAGATGCTGATAATGGCATAAAGATAAGATAGTCGAATGTGTTAATAGCAGAACAAAGGTTAGTTCCCTGTGAAAGCAAAGCTTCAGAACAAATGGCAGATGGCCTTGTGGAGGGTGGGGTTTGCATTGGGACGAAATATATTTTGCATTAAAAAAAGGTCATGGCTTGGGAGAAAGTTCACAGTCTGAAGTTGTTAAACTCAATGCTGAGTCCAAGAGGCTGTAGAGTTGCTAAACGGAAGATGAAGATGGTTCCTCCAGTTTGCATTGCTCAAACCAAATTGATTACGGAAAATAGAACTGTATTGATCGCACCAAGTTAAAAAGGCAAAAATGGAAAATGCTGTTAGGCAGAATCTGTGGAGAATTGATGTTTTAGGTGTGACGTCTTTGTCAGAAAACATCAAGATAAGGTTATTTCGCTTTCTGACCCTCCCTTTAGAAATGTGGTTCCTGGCAAGCCTGCTGTGTTTGTGGGTGAATTGTTTTCTTTTAAAATTATGTAAGTCACTAGAGCATTCCACTTTTACCTCTTGATTTTGGACAGGGGGTGGGGGGCATGGAGGCAGTATTTGCAGTTGATCTTCTGTAAATTTAAAGACTTACAAGATGCTGGAGGAAAACATGGCTTGCAAGATTTGAATGCCCATTTATTCTTCTGATTGCAATGAGCAAAGCATTAAAATAAGGAAGAATAACTGCTTATGCCATTTTGGAACAGGAAAGTCTGATTTTAGCTACTTGGTATATGTCTTGATTATTACTCGCATTAGAAATGCAGGTTAGGTTACAGAAATAATTTTCTGATTGATCAATACACCATCTTTTCTTTTTAGTTAATTGATTTCAACACTGTCTCTTGTGGACATCAATTTAATTCTTAACTTGTTCCCCCCTTGTTCCAAGCATGCTCTTTTCCCTCACTCCTACACTGCCTCAAATTCAACAAAGGTTTGGCACCCTAAATGAGTATAATTGAAAATAAAGTATATTTTGAAACTAAAGACGAGTGAAATGTGTTTCTGAGTATATAAAGCAGTAACTGATCTACGTAGCAAAAGCTAGCATGGATTGTTTATACAGCAACAACACATTCAGAAAGAGCCCTCTTCTCTCTGCAGACGCACAGCTCTTGATACAAGTGCAGCTGAATACCAGGAGCAGCAAATGGAACCTTTGGGGCAGTTTTGCACTCTCCACCCCCAGCATAACAGGAAGAAGCGACTTTCGGTGGGGGCTATGGTGTGAGTGGTTGCACACAGGGTAGCTCCGGCTCAAAGGCATTGGTTTTGGCTTTTTTTACCCGTGCATTGGGTAGATTCAGCAGAAAAGTGGAGCAGAAAGTGTAAGAGAATTTCTCCTGGATTGGGCATGTTTACTGGCTATCAGAACCGGCTGAAGACGATGAAAGATATAGCTAAGGAGTTGGAGGAGACCTGTGGCGCAGCACCAATTGTGAAAATGGCAGAGGGAGAAAGGTCGCCTTCTGTGGGAAAGCCTCAGATGGAGCAATTAATGAGCTTCATCAAGGAGGAATTTTGACAGCAGAGAAAGGAGATGCGCAGTGACAGGTCGGAGGCGATTGAGGGAGTAGTGGCACCACTTCGTGGGTCTCTGGAATGGGTGGAAAAGTGCCTCGAAGCGCAAGAGGCGACAATCCCGGAGATGGAAAAGTTGGTATCTGACCAGAGTGACCATAATGTGTCCTTGGAGGTGGAGGTGGGGATCCTGGGGGATCTATACAAGTCGAAGGTGGAGGAGCAGGAGAACAAGTCCAGGCGACAGAATTTGCGGATTGTGGGTCTGCCAGAGGGTGTAGAGGGAACGAGCGCCATAAAGTATGTGTCAAGGATGTTAGCCAGTTTGGTGGAGAGAAGGTGTTGGACAAGGCTCCAGAGGTGGACCAGGCCCATAGGTCCTTGAGACAGAGGAGCTGCTGCGGGCAGTGATTGTGTGGATGCACATGTTTTTGGACAAGGAGAAGATCCCGAGGTGGGCTAGGGCGAAATGAGTCTGTGAATGGAAGGGTAATCGAATCCAGATTTACTCGGACATCGGCACAGAGCTGATGAAGAGGCATGTGGGCTTCAACAAGGCCAAGGCGATGTTGTACATGTCAGATTTGGTTCGGTGTGCTGTACCCGGCCAGACTCTGCATGACTCATGATGGCTGGGAGTATTATTTTGAGATACTGGGGGAGGCAAATGACTTTATAAGGGACCATAAACTGGGGGAGAACTGAAGGATGGTACACGATCATAGATCATGGAATTTCATAGAATTTACAGTGCAGAAGGAGGCCATTCGGCCCATCAAGTCTGCACCGGCTTTTGGAAAGAGCACCCTACCCGAGGTCAACACCTCCACCCTATCCCCATAACACAGTAACCCCATCCAACACTAAGGGCAATTTTGGACACTAAGGGAAATTTATCACGGCCAATCCACCTAACCTGCATATCTTTGGACTGTGGGAGGAAACCGGAGCACCCGGAGGAAACCCATGCAAACACGGGGAGGATGTGCAGACCCCGCACAGACAGTGACCCAAGCCGAAATCGAACCTGGGACCCTGGAGCTGTGAAGCAATTGCGCTATCCACAATGCTACCGTGCTGCCCCTCCATAATGCTACCGTGCTGCGCCTCCACAATGCTACCGTGCTGGAGGAGTTAAATCTGCAAAAGTTGAGAGTTACAGTTGTTCTGACTTGCTGATGGGGGATGGGATTTTCAGATGCTGTAAGTTTGTAAGGGGGGCAATTGCTGCCCTTTCCTACCTTTTGTTTCCTGGAAGGAGGTTATTTGTGAATTTTCGTGTGTCTTTGTGTAAGGGGTGTGTTTAATGGGACCGTTTGGTTGGTGTTGATGGTTTTGTCATTATTTAGCGTAATTGGGGGCATGTTGCGCAGGCCAAGGTGGGGTTGGTGAGGGGAGGGGTGGGGTGTGTGTTAGGGGTCCTTCAGGCAGGAGTCGCCATGCTAGCAAGCAATGCTAGTGAACTAGAGTGTGGTGGGAGAAGGCCGCGAGGGTTGGTCAGGTTGTGGGGGGGGGGGTTCCGTGAGGGGGGAATGCAATATGGCAGGTTTGGAGGATGAGTGTGGTCATGGGCGGAATGCGGGGCCATCTTGGCTGGGCCCGGTTCAGAGTGGGATTGGGCGAGGCAGAACCCGAGGGGATGATGGCGGACAATAGAAGCGGATGGAGACGCAAGACTCCCATAAAGATTGTAACATGGAATGTCCACGAACTAAACGGACTGGTAAAGAGGTGCCCGGTTTTTGCACATCTGAGGGGTTTGAGAGTGGAGGTGATTTTCTTGCAGGAGACGCATCTCTGGGGGAAGGATCAGGTTAGGCTGGGGAAGGGATGAGTTTGATAAGTATTTCACTTATGGTTTGACTCAAAGTTGAGGGGGGTGGCCATTTTGTTGAGCAAGCAAACAGGGTTTATGGGGGGCCAGGGAGGTACGAGATCCTGGGGGAAGGTTTGTGATAGTGAGTGGGGTGTTAGAGGGGACGCCGGTGGTGTCAGTCAAAGTTTATGCGCCTAACTGGGACGATGCGGAGTTTGTAAAGAGGGTACTCAATACTAGGGGCGATTCATGACTTGGATTCGCATCAGTTGATCATGGGAGGGGATTTTAACGGTGCGATGGAGCTGAAGGTGGACAGGTCGAGCCCCAAGTCGATGGGGATGTTAAGGATGGCGAGAGAGCTGGGAGGGTTTATGGATGGAATGGGAATGGTGGATCTGTGGTTGTTTTTTTGTGTCGTACCCACTGGAGAGTGTGGGCAGAATTATGGGCCTGCTGGAGAGGTTTGGGGCCTTCTCTGGTAAAAGCTAAACGTAGGGACGAGTGAGATGTTCCCAGTGAATGCAGCGGGGCGGGCATCTAATTTGGGGGTACCACTGTTTAAGAGGGCAAGAGAGTGGTTTAGGTATTTAGGGATTCAGTGGGCCACAATGTACAGATGGAACTTGACAGCATTAGTGGAGGTGGTTAAGGGGGATCTCGAAAGTTGGGACACTTTTCACTTGATGTTGGCTGGGGGGGGGAGGTCTGAAGGTGGTAGAGATGAATATGCTGCCAAGATTTCTGTTTGTCTTTCAAACCCTCCCGATCTTTCTCTCTCAGGCCTTCGTCCGGAGGGTGAAGGCACTGATTTCAGAGTTTAAATGGGGAGGGAAGGTACCCAGAGTGAAGACGGTTCCACTACAAAGGGGGTTTGGCGCTACCAACACCTGATGTATTATTACTGGGCTGCTAATGTCGAATAGGTGAAGCGTTGGTTGGGAGGGGGGAGCGGCCGGAGTGGATCAGGTTGGAAGAGGAGTCCTGCAGGGGTTCGAGGTTGAGGCCCCCTGATAACGGCCCCATTGCCGTTAGCTCCGGTGGAATTATACTGGGAGTCCAGTGGTGCAATCGACTATCAGGATATGGAACCAGGTGAGGAGGCATTTTAAATTGGATAAAATGACGTGCTGATACCACTGTGTGGGAATCACAGGTTTGTGCCAGTGGCGGGGGAAGGGGTGGAGATTGGATGGGATGCATGGGAAGTGGAGGGAAGCGGGGCTGGAGCGGGTTAGGGATATGTTCTCGGAGGGGATGTTTGTGGGGCTGGATGAGCTGCGGGAGAAGTTTGAGCTGCCGAGGGGCAGAGAGTTTAGATACATGCAGATGCAGCACTTTGCGCAAAAGGAGTGGCAGACATTTCCCTAGTTACCAGAGTACACATTGTTGGAGCAATTGATGCTCCCTGACGATTTGGAGAAGGGTAGGATTGGATACATACGGGTTGTTGAGGGAGCACGGCAAGGCACAGGCGGTGAAGATAAAGTGTAAGTGGGAGGAGGCATTAGGGTTATAGATTGGGGACTCTGGTGTTAGGCGATGCAGCGGTTGATCTTAACTGCCTCCTGCAAGAGGACTAGCTTGATTGAGTTCAAGGTGGTGCACAGGGTGCACATAACTTGGGTGAGGCTGAGTGGGTTCTTCCAGGGGGTGACCGATGGGTGTGAGAAGTGTGGGCGGGGGCTGATGAATCATGCTGACATGTTCTGGGGAGGACGTTATCCAGGGTAGTGAGGGCGGAGATCGGGCTGGACCCTATGGTGGCGATCTTTGCATTTCAGAGGAGCTGGAGCGGAAGGGGGCTGATGTAGTGGCCTTTACCTCTCTGATTACCCAGCGAAGGTTCCTGTTTAATTGGAGGTCGGAGACACTGCCAGGGGTGGCAGCCTGGCTGGGGGACTTGTATGATTTTCTCCAGCTGGAGAAGATTAAGTTTGAGTGGAGGGGGTTAGATGAGTGCAGTGGAAGCATTCATGACTTTGTTTGAGGAGCTGTTCATCGCTGCGGAGGGGGGAATTAAAAGGGGAAAAACTGTATGCTGGAACCAACAATTCTAGGGACACGTGCTTGTAGGATTAGAATGGCGGTTTTAATATACTTACAACAGAGCCAGCCTGTTAGCCGTTGAACTTTCGGTGAACTGGCCGGCTGACCATGTGGCACTGATCTTTATACAGCAGCTCCCAGGGGAGGAGTCCTGGGCGGAGCCAAGGGAGAAGCCCAGTACAACTCTCGAGCATTCCCAGAGCTACTCCACCTGGTGGTTAGGTAGTGCAACTGCACTTACAATATAGACACATGTATATACAGATTATAATCCGGTATGAATCACATTCACCACACTGTACAAACTGTTAACTGTGCTTTGATGGACTGTGTATTTTGTTGATGTTGTGTATGTTTGGAATATCTTTTTAAAAAGATGAAGCCAGCCTGTTTTAACACAGGTAACAATATTTTGGATGTTTCTAATGATTTGGAGAATTTGATGATTTGGTAAATCACTTATCATGGTGATGGCATGGTGGCACAGTGGTTAGCACTCCTGCCTCACAGTGCCAGGAACTTGGGTTCAATTCTGCCTTTGGATGACTGTGTGGAGTTTGCACATTCTCCCCATGTCTGCATGATTTTCATCCATGTGCTGCAGTTTCCTCCCACAGTCCAAAGATGTGGAGGTTAGGTGGGGTGATGGTGAAAGGATAGGGGATGGGCCTGGGTAGAGTGCTTTTTTGAAGGGTTGGTGTAGACTCAATGGGTCAAATGGCCTCCTTCTGCACTGTAGGGATTCTGTGGATCATGGATGGGAAGAAGTGATGGATGTAAAAGCATTGGCTGGTGTAAAATCTGATTTTAAGGACATAAGAAGAGGGAGCAGTCTGTGTCCCATTGTCTCTCAAGCTGCCCCATTATTTAGTAAGATCACGGTTGATCTTTGATCTCAACTCCATTGTGGGCAGCATGGTAGCACAGTGGTTAGCACTATGGCTTCACAGGGTCCCATGTTCGATTCCCGGCTTGGGTCATTGTCTGTGCAGAGTCTGCACGTTCTCCTCGTCTCTGCGTGAATTTCCTCCGGATGCTCACCGTGGTCTCCTCCCACAAGTCTCGAAAGATGTGCTATTAGGTCATTTGGACATTCTGAATTCTCCCTCAGTGTACCCAAACAGGTACTGGAATGTAGTGACGAGGGGATTTTCACAGTGACTTCATTGCAGTGTTAATGTAAGCCTACTTGTGAAAATAAAGATTATTATTATTACTTTCGATTGATTTCCAAGTGTCCAAAAATCTATCTATCTTAGCCTTGAATATGATGAACAGCTAAGCAGCCACCGTCCTCTGTGATAGAGAATTCCAAAGATTCACATAACTGAATTTCTGATTCATTTCTTCACTCCTACTTCGAAATGAAGGAATCCCTACTTGCCTTAGTTTTAAGTAACTGGCCCCTTAATTTGAGACTATGCCCCCCCAGTGCCAAACTCTCCAGCCAGGGGAAATAAGCTCTCAACACCTGCCTGCCAAGCCTCCTCAGAAAATGATACATTTCAATAAGATGATTTCTCATTCTTCTAAACGCCTCAGAGCATATGCTTGTTCCAATTAGCCCCCATCAGAGACATCACTCTCATCCCAGGGATCAATCTAGTGATCCTTTTCTTTCTTTTTTCTATAAATTTAGAGTGCCCAATTCATTTTTTCCAATTAAGGGGCAATTTAGCGTGGCCAATCCACCTACCCTGAACATCTTTGGATTATGGGGGCAAAATCCATGTTAAAACGGGAGAATGTGCAAACTCCACACAGACAGTGACCCAGAGCAGGATCGAACCTGGGACCTCGGCACTCTGAGGCAGCAGTGCTATCCACTGCGCCCCCCTGGTGATCCTTTTCTGAATCACTTCCAAGGCAACTATATCCGTTCTTCGGTTAGGAAGCCAAAACTGTGCATATTTGTCGCTATCTTCGAGGGCATAATAGGGCTCTACTTAAATGCAAGTTCTTTATTTTCTCTTTCTAACAAAGGGAAACACAGTAATGCATCATGTTAAAACATTCACTCTCTCTGAATTAAAAACACAGGATAGTAATCAAAACTATACAATTTTTCTTCTACTTCTGCATCTATCTTTGTAATGTGAACAATGAGTGTGCAGTACATGACGACAATTCTCTCAGTTTTGACAGATACTGAATGCCATCCAATGTAATTGGAATTTTCTGTTCTTTCTTAATATTTTTGACAGCACAGAGTGACCCAGAAGTAGCAATAATAACAATGCATTACACTGAGACATCGTTAACAAAGTTTACAAATTTTCCTATGAACTAGAATAGGATCAGTTTGTTCACGAATTGCTTGTACCCTTGTTCCCCTCCTCCTCATGCTACTCCTTGATGACATCTTCACAAGATCTGGGGTCAGATTACACATGTATACTGATGACATTCAACTCTATGGCGCGATCTTCCCAAAAGGAACAAAGTTCCCGAGCGAGCATGTTTAGCCGCGTGTTTTCTGTCACTCGCAGTGCTGAGAAACTCATGGCTATTCAACATGACTTGCTTTGAATAAGGGGCCAAAACGGGGAACGCGCAGCCAAGGCCACACATAGCCCCTTTTTTTACAATGGGGAGCTCCGCTTGCCGGAACTCCACGTTGTAGCGAGAGATCAGGGCACCATTTTTAAATGACGTCCCAATCGCCAAGGCCCACAAAATCCCTGACCCCCCCCCCCCCCCCACGACACCCCAGCCCAAACACAACATATCAAAATGCCAGCTTGGCATCTTGGCAGTACCCCTGCCAGTGCCAGCTGGGCACATTGGCAGTGCCAAGCTGGCACCCAGGTGGCATTGTTAGGGTGCCCAGCTGGCAGTGCCAGGGTGCTCAGGTGGCACCAGCAAGGCCAGCGCACCACCTTGCCCAAAGGGTATGCAGCTGGGGGCCTCCAATCCCCTTGGAGACCCCACGGGTGTCATGGGATCTGGTTCCCGTTTGTGGGGACCAATATCAAATGGTGCTCACCCGAGGTCTCCGAGGCAAAGGGATTGAATCCCAAAACCTTAGGTATCTTGGGAATCTGCACATTAAAGTAATGCTCACTGCCTTGCTCTAATATGCAGGTTTGTTAAAAACTGAAACTTGCCATTGTGGGCGGGATTCCCCTTGCAATATCTCACAAGGTTGCGTTGAATCTCGCGAGGCGTTGCGAGCCGGGTAGATCCCGGGAACGGGGTCTCCCAGCTTTCACCGGCCATGCTCACCGCAGTTAGATGGTTTTCCGGCGCAGCATGACCAGAAGATCGTGCCCATGTCTCCACCATCTCACTTGATCCCTGCAATAGATCTTTGTTCCCTGACTGCTTGCTTGACATCCAGCCTTGGGTTACTTGCTGTGTCCTTCAGAGTTTCCACCAACTTCCTTGCTTATCTATCTAATCGTAGCCAGAGAATCATGGGCCAGAGCTCCCTTCTCATTCCCACAGTGACACCTCTGGTGCCTCCTACATCTTATATCGATGCAGCCTATCAGTGACATCATCCGAAAACGTAGCATCAGTGTCCAATTTTTCACCCAGAGGGTGGCGGGTATCTGGAATTCACTGCCTAAGTTGGTGGTTGAGGCTGAAACACTCAACTCATTTAAAAGTTACCTGGATCTGCATCTAACATGCAGCAACCTCCAAGGCTATGGACCAGGTGCTGGAAAGTGGGATTAAAATGAGCGGCTAGTTTATTTCTTTCTCTTTTTAGGCCAGTGTAGACATGATGGGCTGAATGGCCTCTTAATAACTACTTCGACTTTTCCAGATTTCTTGCAATAAATTTTTTTTTACTTTAACATTATGATCAATAATTTTTTTAAACTTTAGCACAATGGTTCTTTGTCCGTTTTGTAAATAGGACAAGGAGGGAGGGGAAGAGAGGGGGAGGGGAGACGAGGGGAGGGATGGAGGGAGGGGGAGAGGGATGGGAGGGATGGAGGGAGGATTCAATGTCCAAACGCAGCAGCTGTCAGGCAATCTCGAACTGCCCTTGCGTCACCTTGTCAACTCAAGTTTTTGTGTGATGTAGGACTCGATGTCTTGATTTTTCCTATGAACGCCTGACAGCGTTCCTTTTTGGACCAAGTACATCACCTTCCCCATCACTACATCGGTTCTTGGATATCTGTGAACTTGAGATGAAGTCACAGGTGCATTATCCACGAGAGAGAAATACAGGATGTTGACAAACTGTTCTTCTGGTTCATGTTTGACTTGTAATTGCAATCGTGATAAAGTATCAACTTTTGCATCCTGCTCTGACTTGCATTATTGATATCGTAAGTATGTGTGACAATATCAATGGCCATCTTTGCAATCCACTAGCTGCCAAAGAAGCTACCCTATACAGCCGAAAGATTGTTGCCAAGGATTGATAAGTCGTCAAAAGAGTGAAATGAAATAAAGAGAATGGTGTAAGCTTCTTATGCTGAAAATGATGTGCAAATTGACTGCACCAATCCCACAGGGTGAGGCATTGCAAGCAAGTTGCAACTTCAGTTTGGGATTATAAGGAACCAACAGCTCTGATTTCTGTAAAGCTTTTTTCACTTCATTATACACATGTTCACATTCTTCTGACCAGTGTCATGTGTATTTGCTACATAGTAAAACGTGGAAAGGCTTCAATCGTGTTGCTAAATTCAATACAAATTTACCATAATAATTGATCAATCCTAAAAATGACTTAATTGTTTCATATTTTGAGCACACGGTGCTTCAAGGATTGCTGACATTTTCTTCAGCTCCTTGTGTAAACCATCTTTGTCGATGATATGGCCTAGGTAATTTATGGATGACTTGAAAAAGTTGCATCTTTCCCTTTTAACCATCCCATTGGCAGGTGGCGGGAACGGAGAATCCCACCCATGATTCTCTCTGGCGGGATTGGATTTCTCTCTCTCTCTCTCTCTCTCTCTCTCTCTCTCTCTCTCTCTCTCTCTCTCTCTCCCCCCCCCCCCCCCCCCCCCCCCCAACCTCGCCACTCCTGTGGAGTAGGGAGAATTGTGCCTTGGGAGCCAAGGGACCTCATTTTAATACATTACCATGACATTAGCGAGCACTCGCTTGGACTTCGCCTCTTGTGGAATCTTGACCCGCCGTCGGTGTGATATCATGCTGGTATCATTTACACCAGCCAGCATGAGGCAGTCGAGGGGATCCCTCTCGGGGCACAGAGGCAAATGTAGCCCCAGGGGGGAATGGAGGGGTAGTGGGACGGTGCTGGCACAGGTTGGCATTGGCAGGTTGGCACAGCCAGGTTGGCACCATGCTCCCTTCCTTTTTTTAAAAAGAGGCTCAAGATTCCATGAGAAATTTCAATCTGTTTTTTTCGGCAGGACTGACACCGCCATTTTTTGGTAAGATTCTGCCCACAGAATTGTTATGGTGCAGAAGGAGGCCAGCTGGCCCATTGTGTTTGCACCAACTCTCCAAATGAGCATCATGTCTTAGTGCCATTCCCCTGCCTTTACCCTGTACCCTGCACCTTGTCTCTATTCAAGTAATCAATTAATGCCCTCTTGAATGTCTTGATTGAAACTGCCTCCACCACATTTCCAGCCAGTGCATTCCATAGAACCGTGAACCATAGAATAGCTACAGTGCTGGAGGAAGCCATTTAGCCCATTGAGTCTGCACTGACACTCTGAAGGAAAATCCTACACAGGCCCACTCCTCTGCCCTATCCCCATAACCCCACCTAACCTGCACATCTTTGGACTGTGGGAGAAACCGGAGAAACTGGTGGAAACTCATGTAGACATGGGGAGAACATGCAAACTACACATAGACAGTCAGCAGGACTCAAACAATTGCTGTGTGAAAAATATTTTTCTCAAATCACATTTGATCTTTTGCAAAACACTTTAAATCTGCGCCCTCTCATTCTTGATCCATTTACATGCGGGAATTGTTTCTCCATATCTACTCCGTCCAGCCCCTCATGATTTTGAACATCTCCATCAAAACTCCTTTTAGCTTTCTTTCCAAGGAGAACCTCTCCAATCTATCCCCATAACTGAAGTTTCTCATCCCATGGAACCATTCCTGCACTATCTCAAATGCATTCACCTTCTTCCTACTGTGTGGCACCCAGTAATGCACATAATATTCCAGCTGAGGTCTTGTATAATTTTAGCATATCCTCCTTGCCCTTGTACTCTATGGCCCTATAAATGAAGTGCAGAATATTATATTCTTTATTAACTTCTCTCTCCACCTGTCCTGCCACCTTCAATTAAGTATTCCCATTTCCATCCAAGTCCCTTTACTCCTGCACCCCTTTGAGATATTTACTCCTTACTTTACATTGTTTTTCAATGTTCTTCCTACCAAAATACATCACCTCACACTTCTCGGCATTGAACTTCATCCGCCACCTATTTGTCCACTGCACCAACTTGTTTGTCCTTTTGAAGTTCTACACTGTCCTCTTCACAGTTTACAATACTTCCAAGTTTAGTGTCATCTGCAAAATTTTAAATTGTCCCCCGCACACAAAGATCCAAGTAATTAATATATATCAGGAAAAGCCAGGGTCCCAATATTGGCCCCCGGGATACACCACTACAAACCTTCCTCCAGCCTGAAAATATCTATTCATCATTGCTCTCTGCTTCCTATTATTCAGCCTGTTTGTATCCACATAACTACTGTCCCTTTTAGCCTATGAGCTAACCTTTCTCACAAGTATGTTGTGTGGCACTGTATTGAATGCCTTCTGAAAGTCTATTTATGCCACATCAATAGCATTACCCTCTTCGAGCCTAGCTGTTACCTCCTCAGAAAACTCCAGCAGGTTAGTTTAACATGATTTCCCCCTTAGAAATCCATGCTGACTCTTCCTAAGGAACCCACATTTTCCATGTGACTACTAATTCTATCCCAAATAATTGTTCCTCGAAACTTGCTTACCACTGATGTTACAATGACTGGCCTGTAATTGCTGCCACTATCCTTACAATCTTTTTTGAACAAGGGCATAACATTTACAGTTCTCCAGTCCTTATCGATTCTGAAGCTTTGCACTAACAGAGTTTCCTTGTCTGTCCTGGGTAGCATCTACTTCCTTGGTAAAGACGGATGCAAAGGATTAATTTAATACCTCTGTGATGCCCCAGCATTCATGGTCTCTAATTTTTAGTCACTAATCCCTACTCCTCCTTTCACAACCTTTTTACTATTTATATGCCTATAGAATACTTTGGCATTCCCCTTTATGTTGGCTGCCAGTCGCGTCTCAACATCCCTCTTTGCTTTTCTAATATGCTTTTTGAACACCCGTCTAATGTTTTGTGTTCTTCTTGGGTCTCAACTGTATTTTCTACCTGACATCTGTCATAAGCAGGCTCTTTCTTCCGAATGTTAGTTTCTATCTCCTTATTCATCTCGGGAGCTCTGGATTTGTTTTTTTAAAAATTCATTCATGGGATGTGAGCATCGCTGGCTAGGCCAGCATTTATTGCCTATCCCTCGTTGCCCTTCAGAAGGTGGGGTTCAGCTGCTTTCCTGCATTGCTGAAGTCCCGGAGGTGTAGGTACACCCACAGTGCTGTTAGGGAGAGAATTCCAGGATTTTGACCCAGCGACAGTGGAGGAACTGCGATATGTTTCCAAGTCAGGATGCTGAGTGACTTGGAGGGGAACCTCCAGTTGCTGGTGTTCCCACGTATTTGCTCTGCCCTTGTCCTTCTGCCCTACCTTTCGCTTTTAAGAGAAAAAGCCCAGTATTCCCTACGGGTTTTTCCCTACAACCTTTTGTTCCAGTGTAACCAGTCCAGCTCCGTCCTTGAAGTTTGCTCTCCCCCAGTTAATTATTTTCACTCTGGATTTCCTAATATCCTTTTCTTTTATCATCCTAAACCTTATGATACAATGATCACTGTCTCAAGAATGTTCCCCCACTGACACTCGATCTACTTGGCCCAGCTCATTTTCAAGAACCACGTCTAAAGTATATCCTTTCTTGTTGGACAGAACACAATCTGGTGACTTGTTCCCCTCTCCGCCCTTTAAACTACCACTGTCCAAGTCTAGATTGGAGTAATTATAGCCCCTGATTATAACCATTCTCTCATGTTTACATCTCTGTCTGTTTACATTTGGTAAAGGCAGCTCAGTTGCTTATCCAAACTCGTAAAATGTCCTTCCAACCAGCTGGCTCCTTGTCAGCACAAATTAATAAAATATACCCTCAGAAGAATAAAAGCTCTGAGCCCTTTAACTACATCAAAATTGGCTGGTCAAATATTCCATGAGCAAAAGTCCTTGGAGTGCAAAATTGCTTTTGCAGGTTTCACAATACACATATGGTTTCTATCACATATCATCTGAAAAAGTAATTTACTCTCAACATTGTAAGGCTAAGAGAGGGGTGGAGCAAAAGCAGCATTCCTTAAAGGGACTGCAACTTCATTATAGTAATGTCACGGTCATTTGTTTTTATTTAGGCGATTAAGAAGTTGGAATAATAGCCTCTATACTATTTATAATAATATAATAATAATATAATAGTTGTTTATTGTCATGAGTAGGCTTCAATGAAGTTACTGTGAAAAGACCCTAGTCGCCACATTCCGGCGCCTGTTCGGGGAGGCCGGTACAGGAATTGAACCCGTGCTGCTGGCAATGTTCTGCATGGCAAGCTATCTATTTAGCCCACTGTGCTAAATCAGTGTGTAGTGGTAAAGTATTCAACTGGTAAGCCAGAGGCTTGCACTAATAATTCTCAATGCATTATAATTAAAATTGAGTTCAAACCCCACCATGGCAGTCTGAGAATTTTTAACTTTTTAAAATTTGGAAATAAATAGCTGGTGTGGTAAAGTAACGGTGAGGCTGTTGGACTGACTAATATCGTTCAGGGAAGCAAGCTTGTTCTCCTTACATAGTCCGTACTCTGTAAATTCCAGTTTTACACTATGTGGTTGACTTTTAACTATCCTCTGAAGTGGACTAGAGAGCCATTCAATTCCTTACCCAAGGGTTCAAGATGGAGGTTCGTAACCCATTCTCTGGGCAACTAGGGATGAGAATCTGGCCTTACGTTCCATGGATATGAAAAAAGAATCTTGGTCACAAAAACACCATACGTAAATGAGTTGATGATGCTTTTCATATCATTACATTGTGTGCAGGCGGACAAATACAAGAGATTGCCAATACTCCTTCACAAACATGTTTTTTTCCACTTCACATTATTTTGATAGTTGACAACAAAGTGTCATCTTAATTTTGCAACGTGACAGCAGCCCTGGAAGTGTTTAATTTAAAGGTAGAATTTTGCTGCGTTTTCATGTGAAATACCTTGAGATGGGACAATACAGGTGAAAAAGTCCAACATTATTAAAAATAGTATCAATTCTGGGGCGGAATTTCCCCCCCCCCCCCCCCCCCCCCCCCCACGCCGGGAGGGAGAATCATCGGGGCAAGCACTCGCATGCGATTCTCCCAACCCCCCCCCCCAAACCGGCGTGGCGAGATTCACGGCTGGCCGCTGGGAGAATCACGGCTCGCCATTTGTAACGGGCGAGCGCCGATTCTCCGGCCCGGATGGGCCGAGCGGCCTGCCCAACACGACAGGTTCCCGCCGGCGCCGTCCACATCTGGTCACTGCCAGCGGGAACAGCATGGGAACGCTGGGGGGGGGGGGGGGCGGCCTGTGGGAGGGGGAGGGGGGGGGTTCTTGCACCGGGGGGGCCTCAAAAGGGGTCTGGCCCGCGATTGGTGCCCACCAATCGGCGGGCCGGCGTCTCTGAAGGAGGACTCCTTTCGTCCGCCGCCCCGCAAGATCCATCCGACATCTTCTTGTGGAGCGGCCACGGGGTGGACGGCAACCGTGCATGCGTGGGTTGGCGCCGGCCAACTGCGCATGCGCGGGTGACGTCATTTACGCGGCGCTAAGGGCAGCACGGTGGCCTAGTGGTTAGCACAGCTGCCTCACGGCGCTGAGGTCCCAGGTTCGATCCTGGCTCTGGGTCACTGTCTGTGCGGAGTCTGCACATCCTCCCCGTGTGTGCGTGTGTTTCCTCCGGGTGCTCCGGTTTCCTCCCACAGTCCAAACATGTGCAGGTTAGGTGGGTTGGCCATGATAAATTGCCCTTAGTGTCCAAAATTGCCCTTAGTGTTGGGTGGGGTTACTGGGTTATGGGGATAGGGTGGAGGTGTTGACCTTGGGTAGGGTGCTCTTTCCAAGAGCCAGTGCAGACTCGATGGGCTGAATGGCCTCCTTCTGCACTGTAAATTCTATGATACTATGATTTACAACACTACTTAAAATCTACCTCTATCTCCCTTTGTGGCGTGGTGTCATACATTGTTTTATAATGCTGCTGTGAATAACATTGGGATGCTTTAGTATGTTAAAAGCGCTAGGTATTATTTTTATTATTATTCTTTTTATTATTGTTGTTTTAGAGACCACCCTTCAGAATCTTTTAGCGATCTTTGTGAGACCAAAAACTGTAAATGTGAATGTTTGTTATTTGGCATTGGTGTGTTGGCATTTAATTTTACGAAAATCTGTCTGGTTTTGCTGGAGTCAATTGTTTTCCCAGTAGAGGCAGAAACAGCTTGAAATGTCCAAGATATCTTTATACTCAATTTGGATTGGTTACATTTAAAAAAAAACATGCAAGACAGATAAGCCAATGATCACAGTACATCTTGGTGAAGATAATCTCTTACTTATTCCTTATTTGCCAATCAAAGGAAGTCTGGAATGACGTAAATAAAAAAAGAAAGGCTTTTAAGTGCTCTGTGGACTCTGATTAGAATCACAAGATTGCACATTAGTCTGTGACGAGAGAGAGGGAGAGAGAGCAAGACAAAAGTGTGTGCTTGTTGCAACAGCTAGAGATGGCTAGTAACAAGAGCCTGATTTACTCTCTTTTTGTGGTTTTATTTCGTTTGACAACAATCTTCTGCCAAACCCAGGGGCAAGAACAATTTAAAGTACCATGGACAGAAGAAAAGGTAGGTTTTTAGACTAAAGACTGAGGTCTTATTGTGGTGCGAATGTGCAGACAGAGGTTGTAGTTTGAAATTTTAAAATGGAGAAAAGCAGAGGAGTTGTATGGCGAGGTTCTGTCACCCTGCGGCCTTTCATTGGAAGGTCGCAAGGCATAACTTCACTAAAATAATCACCCACTATATTTTAGAAAGGAAAGGGAAGGGAGAAGATTTTGAATAAAACCCAATTACCGTCTTGTTTATCTGTCAGCAGTCTGATTGAAATTAGTGGAAAACCCCCAATATTAACTTGGGGTGTAATTGTGACTGCAGGGCTAAGGCAGACATGAAGCTCTGGACATTTTAAGCCCCTTGTTACAGCAAGGACACCCACTTGAACCAGAGGGGAGTAGGACGGCGGCGATAAGAGGCAGCGGCAGTCAGGGATCAAAGTGTGCAGCACAGGGGAAGTGGTGAGGGGAATAGGAAGGAAGGCCTGAGCAAGGGAGGACTAAGCTCTTCCTTGAGCGGTCTAGAGGAGCATTGCGGCTTTTCCTGGCCTACTAGAAAATATCAAATATTTCAAGATTCAAATTTACCTCAGCCCCTTATGGCCATGATTCTGCTAGGTTTCACTGGCAGGTCTGGGAGTGTGCCCTACTTATCTGGTACTGATTGGAAATGGCATCAGAGTTTGACAGATGTAATTGAACCACAACTTTTAAATATTAATAATATTCTCATCTGCCCGCAGCAAGCTGCGCAAAGCTCCTGAAACTGGAGGCGGAAACAAACAGATTAGGAACATCCTTTTTTGGAATGTTTATAAATTGTTTACATTTGAGAACTAAAGCACTGTTTAAGTTATTTTGGTAAAATTTATAACCAATATAGGAATCAAAATAACAAAATTTGTGATGCAATTGAAAGACTTCATGCCAAGGGCAATTTTGCGTTTTTTTTGCATCAGTCTAGGGCTCTGGATAACTTCCAAGAATGCCACATTTCTCAGTAGGGTCCATATTTTTCTCTATCCTTAAGATTGTGGGTAGCATCATTAAACCCAATTGCTGCTATGATAAACAATGTTTCTACATGTCTGAGCCATCACGATTGTCACATTGACATGGTTTGAATGTGGAGCATATTGGTCCATAATTTGCTCTGGCAAGGCATCATAAACAGTGACTGCCCTGAGTTAGGCTTGCCCTTGCATGTATCAATTTTTAAATTTTTGCTTGACAAGTGGCAAGTGGGAGCCGATATAATCACAGCAAAACAAACAGAGAATCTGGAATCTGAATGAATGAGGAAAACAACTGTTTATCTCTTTAACCAATCAGATTGAGGGATTGCGAAATTGACAGCATACCTGACAATGGGCAAATTCACTGTAAAATCAGGTACAGAAGGAAAATAGAGGAAAAAAGAGATTGGATTAAGAAAGGGAAAATAGATCAGAAAAAAAGTAAAATAAATGTTTTTTTTTAAATCTTCAACAAATTCAGGCAGCACAGTGGTTAGCACTGCTGCCTCACAGCTCCAGGGTCCCAGGTTCAATTCCAGCCTCAGGTGACGTGTGGAGTCTGCACGTTCTCCCCGTGTCTGCGTGGGTTTGCTCCGGTTTCCTCCCACAGTTCAAAGATGTGTAGGTTAGGTGGATTGGCCACGTTAAATTGCCCCTTAGTTAGGTCGGGTTACTGGGTTACGGGAATAGGGTGGAAGCCTGGGCTTAAGTGGGGTGCTCTTTCCAAGGGCCAGTGCAAACTTGATGAGCCGAATGGCCTCCTTCTGCACTGTAATAAAAGTTCTATATATTAAAATGAAGAATGACATTTAACTGTACCAGTATAAACAGATAAGCAGGGGAAGTTGAGTAACAAGTTCCTTCATGCTTTCCTGAAGAAGTTGCCTCTGTTCTGTGATGCTTCTGTGTAAGGCTTCTATAATATTCTACCCTATGTAAGCAGGCACTCATTATCAGATACAAAGCAGCCTTATTACATCCCAATGTGAATCATTTATATTGAATGGATGTCAGCATCAGCAATTATATCCTGCTGGGATCGTCAGGACACTATTTCCAGCAGTCATTAGTTGGTTCTTTCTGTTGGTTCTTGCTCAAAGCAGTGGTAACGCTCTGAGCAAGGCCATGATTAAGCCAGTTCCCTTTATTGCAGAATCTCTTCGCTTGAAGCTATTGCATGTCTGAGCCATCACGATTGTCACATTGACATGGTTTGAACGTGGAGCATATTGGTCCATAATTTGCTCTGGCAAGGCATCATAAACAGTAAGAAGTCTTACAACACCAGGTTAAAGTCCAACAGGTTTGTTTCAAACACAAGCTTTCGGAGCGCAGCTCCTTCCTCAGGTGAATGGAGAGGTATGTTCCAGAAACATTTATATAGACAAAGTCAAAGATGCTGGCCAATGCTTGGAATGTGAGCATTTGCAGGTAATCAAATGGTGGTATCCAAGTCGATGATTTGGCATGATCTCTGCAAGACATGCCAGATCATCGACTTGGATACCACCATTACACATGGTAACACCACCCACCAGGTACGTGGCAAATACTCGTGCGACTCGACCAATGTAGTCGACCTCTTACGCTGCAGGAAAGGATGTCCCGAAGCGCGGTACATTGGCGAGACCATGCAGACACTGCGACAACGAATGAACGGGCATCGTGCGATAATCACCAGGCAGGAATGTTCCCTTCCAGTCGGGGAACACTTCAGCAGTCAAGGGCATTCAGCCTCTGATCTCCGGGTAAGCGTTCTCCAAGGCGGTCTTCAGGACACGCAACAACGCAGAATTGCCGAGCAAAAACTTATAGCTAAGTTCCGCATGCATGAGTGCGGCCTCAACAGGGATCTTGGATTCATGTCGCATTACATCCACCCCCCACCAACTGGCCTGGACTTGCAAAATCCTACCAACTGTTCTGGCTTGAGACAATTCACACCTCTTTAACCTGTGATTATCCCTCTCCCTGGATCTGTAATGATTTGATTACCTGCAAATGCTCGCATTCCAAGCATTGTCCAGCATCTTTGACTTTGTCTATATAAATGTTTCTGGAACAAGCCTTTCCATTCACCTGAAGAAGGAGCCGTGCTCCGAAAGCTCGTGTTTGAAACAAACCTGTTGGACTTTAACCTGGTGTTGTAAGACTTCTTACTGTGCTCACCCCAGTCCAACGCCGGCATCTCCACATCATCATAAACAGTGACTGCCCTGAGTTAGGCTTGCCCTTGCATGTATCAATTTTTAAATTTTTGCTTGGCAAGTGGGAGCCGATATAATCACAACAAAACAAACAGAGAATCTGGAATCTGAATGAATGAGGAAAACAACCGTTTATCTCTTTAACCAATCAGATTGAGGGATTGTGAAATTGACAGCAAGCACAGAGACGGAAACATTGGGGCTCTGAAATCAGGCCTGTTTACATCATGCAGTGAATTACCATGCACCGGTTGTACACAATTTATTTAAAATGTGACCGTTGGTTTCACTTTCTGACTGCAAAATCATAGAATCCCTACAGTGCAGAAGGAGGCCATTCATAGATATCATGGATATCATAGAATTTAGGAGGCCATTCGGCCCATCGAGTCTGCACCGGCTCTTGGAAAGAGCACCCTACCCAAGGTCAACACCTCCACCTTATCCCCATAACCCAGTAACCCCACCCAACACTAAGGGCAATTTATCATGGCCAATCCACCTAACCTGCACATCTTTGGACTGTGGGAGGAAACCGGAGCACCCGGTCCCGGAGGAAACCCACGCACACACGGGGAGGATGTGCAGACTCGACACAGACAGTAACCCAAGCCGGAATCGAACCTGGGACCCTGGAGCTGTGAAGCAATTGTGCTATCCACAAGGCTACTGTGCTGCCCATCTAGTCTCCCCAACCCTCCGAAAGAGCACCCTTCCCAAGGCCCGATCCCTCACCCTATCCCCGCAACCCCACCTAGGGAAATTTAACATAGCCAATCCACCTAACCTGTACATCTTTGGATTGTGGTAGGAAACATGGACCACCCGGAAGAAACCCACGGAGACATGGGAAGTTTGTGCAAACTCCACACAGTCACCCGAGGTCTGAATTGAACTCGGAACCTTGGTGCTGTAAGGCAGCAGTGCTAACCACTGTGCCATTGTGTCGCCAATCTTCCCCAGAGTCTCAGGAAGCTCCTTTCTAGACTTAATTTGAAAAGCACTTGCTCTCATCCACCTCATTCATTTGTGGTCATGTGATGAGGAGGTTGTACGCTTACCCTGCCTATGTTGTTGCCTGCAATTGGCATTTGTCACCATAAGACATTAAATCAGAATTAGGCCACTCGGCCCATTGAGTCTGCTCTGACATTCAATCATGGCTGATATTTTTCTCATCCCCGTTCTCCTGCCTTCTCCCCATAACCCCTGATCCCCTTACTGATCAAAAACCTACCTACCTCTGTTTTAAAGACACTCAGTGATTTGGCCTCCACAGCCTTCTGCGGCAAAGAACATCCACAGATTCACCACCCTCTGGCTGAAGAAATTCCTCCTCATCTCTGTTTAAAAGGATTGTCCCTTTCGTCTGAAATTGTGTCCTCTGCTTCTAGTTTTTCCTACAAGTGGAAACATTCTCTTCATGTCCACTCTGTCCAGGCCTCGCAGTAAGTTTCAATAAGATCCCCCCTCATCCTTCCAAACTCCAATGAGTACCGACCCAGAGTCCTCAACCGTTCCTCATATGACAAGCTCTTCATTCCAGGGATCATTCTTGTGAACCTCCTCCAGACTCTTTCCAAGGCTAGCACAGCCTTCCTTAGATACTGGGCCCAAAACTGTTCAGAATGCTCCCTTTGTGCTTCTGATTTCCAAAGTAGTTTCCCATTTAGAAAATACCTGCCTCCATTTCTCCTTCCAAAGTGCATAACTTCACACTTTTCCACACTGTATTCCATCTGCCACTTCTTTGCCCACTCTCCTAGCCTGTCCAAGTCCTTCTGAAGCCTGCCTGACTCCTCAATACTACCTGCCCCTCTACAGATCTTCGTATTATCTGCAAACTTAGCAACCGTGCCTTCAGTTCCTTCCTCCAGATGATTAATGTATATTGTGAAAAGTTGTGATCCCAGCACCGACCCCTGAGGTACACTACTAGTCACCGGTTGCCATCCTGAAAAAGACCCCTTTATCCCCATTCTATGCCTTCTGCCAGTCAGCCAATCCTTTAACCATGCCAGGATCTTATCCTTAACACCATGGCTCTTAACTTATTTAACAGTCTCCTATGCAGCACCTTGTCAAAGGCCTTCTGGAAATCTAAATAAATCACATCTGCTGGTTATCCATTGACTAACTTCCTTGTTACTTCCTCAAAGAACTTTAACAAGATTTGTCAGACATGATCGCCCCTTGACGAAGCCGTGCTCACTCAGTCTTATTTTACCATGCACTTCCAAGTACTCCGCGATCTCATCTTTAATGATGGACTCTAAAATCATACCAATGACCAAAGTCAGGCGAGCCGGCCTATAATCTCCCGTCTTCTGCCTCCCTCCCTTCGTAAACAGTGGTGTTACATTAGCCACTTTCCAGTCCTCTGGGACCCTCCCTGCCTCCAGTGATTCCTGAAATATCACCACCAATGCCTCCACCAGTGGCACTACAGCTTCTGGAGGAACAGCTAAACAACTTCTTCTTCAAATAAATTTCTGCTCACTTAGCTTTTTTTACATGAATAATGAAATGAAAATCGCTTATTTTCACGAGTAGGCTTCAATTAAGTTACTGTGAAAAGCCCCTAGTTGCCACATTCCGGCGCCTGTTCAGGGAGGCTGATACGGGAATTGAACCGTGCTGCTGGCCTGCTTGAAAAGCCAGCGATTTAGCCCAGTGTGCTAAACCAGCCCCTTTACATTACGACAGTACTTTCAAAATTGGGTGTGGCAGAATCGCCATAAGTACAAAGAAGCCGTAAAATAACCAGTTCTTATAGAGGAGGTTAAATAGAACTTATATTATCTCAAACCAAAAAATAAAACAAAATTAAATGTCAGATTTTCTGATACTGCTGTTTTTTATATTGTATGAAACAGTACTTTTAATTTCCTCAAGTCACTTTGGCTAAACAACTGCCCTGCTGACAATTATTGGGTTGATTTTTCTGTAGTAATATGCAAAGTGTGTCTTGTGCAGTAGTCTATCTTTCGATTCGACTGATAATTTCAGCCGAGCAATCCATTTAAGAGACGGTTTAGCTTACATTCTGATTTTGG
This sequence comes from Scyliorhinus canicula, assembly GCF_902713615.1. Classification (NCBI taxonomy): domain Eukaryota; kingdom Metazoa; phylum Chordata; class Chondrichthyes; order Carcharhiniformes; family Scyliorhinidae; genus Scyliorhinus; species Scyliorhinus canicula. The sequence continues at coordinate 285,155,253 of NC_052146.1, read as the reverse complement.
CAATTTAAAAAATGTATTTGAAATGTTAAAATAGTCCTGAGACTCTGTTAAAGACTGTAAACTGCTGAGGACGGCATTCATTTTTAATTTTCTTATTTTCTCAATGACTTTAAAATCACCAGCTGCTCCATAAGCCTAAGTACCTGACTGCGATGGACACCCGGAATGCTACATCACAGACCAACATTTCTATAATGTGGTACAATGATTTGAGACCAATGCTTAGGGAGAGATATCCAGGCTCGATTGGAAATGCAGCTGTGCGCCAGGTGAGTACAAATCGTCCATTAAAGTTTCATCTATCTTGGAAGCTTATTTTTGTTTGCTTCGGGCAGCACGGTGGCACAGTGGTTAGCATTGCTGCCTACGGCGCTGAGGACCCGGGTTCGAATCCCGGCCCTGGGTCACTGTCCATGAGGAGTTTGCACATTCCCCCCGTGTCTGCGTGGGTCTCACCCGAAAAACCCAAAGATGTGCAGGGTAGGTGGATTGGCCATGTTAAATTGCTTCTTAATTGGAAAAAATAATTGGGTACTCTAAATTTACTTTTTAAAACTATTTCCTCTGGTGGGGCAATCAAGAATGAGGGAATAATCATAAATTTAGAGCCAGCCCATTCGAAGAGAAATCAAGAGGCACCGTTTCACAGAAAGAGTAATTGAAATCCAGAGCTCACACCCTCAGAAAGCTCTGGATGCTGCAGCAATTGGGGGTTTCAGGACTGAAACTGATATTATTATTGGATAAGGCCGTTCATTTTGTTCATTTACAGATTACCCATTATCTGAAAATCGCTTTATTGTCACGAGTAGGCTTCAAATGAAGTTACTGTGAAAAGCCCCTAGTCGCCACATTACGGCGCCTGATCGGAGAGGCTGGTACGGGAATTGAACCGTGCTGCTGGCCTGCCTTGGTCTGCTTTCAAAGCCAGCCATTTCTATTTGAATGGTGGAGTAGCTTCAAAGAGATGAATGGCCTTCCCCTGTTCCTATGTTTCCTTAAGCACACTGAGCACTGGTGCTGCAATAGGCAGGACAGGGGCAAGTTCATAGTTGCAGATGTATGAACAAACTTACAGTCTATTAATTGATCAATGTCTCAACATGGTGCAATTATGTCTGTACTTTTCATTCGGACACTAGGAAGGGCCAATTTGGATATGCAAATACAGCATGATTTAAATCTGATTGTTCAATGGAGTAATGTATGTTCTAACTAGAATACAAAGAAAATTACAGCACAGGAACAGACCCTTCAGCCCTCCAAGCCTACACCGACCATGTTGTCCGTCTGAACCAAAACCCCCGATGCGACCATCAATTTCACGCGAGACAGAATGGATGTAAACTGTGGCTTTAATTGACTAGAACAGTGCCTGCCTGCGACTGATCTGCTCGAGAGAGCCGCCTACAGAGCTGCTGCTCTTTATACCTCCCCTCAAGGGGCGGAACCCACAAGGGCACCAACATGATACATCCTACGTAATATCGTACAATGGTCCATAGGTGGAGCCCACATGGGCAACAGCATACATGGTAATACATGGTGAATGGTCAATACAATACGTTCACCACACCTCCTACCCTTCCGGGGACCATATCCCTCGAAAGAACAATAATCCCTCTCAAGACAATATAGTAAAGAGCAAATAGTTAGGCAAGATCACTGATAATGTGATTCAAATAATAAATGATTTTCCCTGTTAGTCACCTCGAGCAACATTTTGATACTGGGCACCTTGAGTAGACTGCAGTAAAAAATGGTCCTTGTCCAGCCTGACTCTGTTTACCAATTAGCATGTAGTAGTACCAGAAGCAATACTCCCAGCACAATGCCTGTTAGTCTGGCTGATCTGATGGAAAGGTTAGAAGTGTGTTACTACATTAACCAAAAATGTTTTGAAAATAATATTAAATAATTAATAAGTCTCCTTCATGTGATATTTTAAAGCATACCAGGGGCTGGATTCTCCACCCCTGATGCCGAAATCATGTTCGGCGATGGGGCGGAGAATCCGTTTTGGTGCTGCTCCTGATTTAAAATTCTCCGCCCCCTGAAAATCGTCATACGCCATGCTCGAGTATCCACCACCTCAGGCCATTGCCTGATGCCCACTCCATCCTCGACCGGCTGAATTCCTGACGGCGTGGGACTCTCGTGGTCCCAGCCATACGGGAAACCTTGTGAGGCGGCTGCGGACTCAGTTCCGGGGCCGACACAGTTGGGGGATGGCCGATCGGTGGGCAGGGGGGGGGCTTCATTCAGGGCTGGAGGCAATGTGGGCGGGTGGTCTGAGGCGCGCAAGCGGCCGATGCGGGGCACTACTTTGCCGGTCCAGGTTTACGGGCTGAATCCGCCATGGAGCATGGTGCTGCGCTGCAGGCCGCCGCCGTGCGCATGCGCGGCCTCTGGCCCAGAAATGCCGGGGGCCATATCAGCAGCTAGAGATGCGAGCTCTACGACGGCTCCCTGCTAGCCCCCAGCAAAACGGGATATTTGTGGCCCTTTGATGCCAGTTTTCCTCGCCTAAAAGACCACAGTTTTCATAATGGCATGGGGACTTAGTCTCCAAAATTGAGAATCCAGCCCCATATCTTTACAATGACTTAGATTTCTCTCTTGTGGATTCATTGAGTCAAACCTAGCATCAAGCAAGATAGTTATGGTTGTTGGAGGCCAATTCATCCAATCCCGGTCCTTCCTTCCATCATAAGGTCAGAACTGTGGATGTTTGTTGATGATTGGACAATGTTCAGGGTCATTCGTGACTCCTCAGATACTGAAGCAGTCTACATCCATATGCAGCAAGACCTGGACAATGTTCAGGCTTTGGCTGATAAGCGGCAAATTACAGAAATGCCACAAGTATCAGGCAATGGCTATTTACAACAAGAGAGAATCTAAGCATCTCCCAATGACATTCAATAACATTACCATCACTGAACCCAACAGTATCAAAATCCTGAACCTGCCAAATAAATACTTAGCACTGCTACCTCACAGCGCCAGGGACCTGGGTTCAATTCCAACCTTGGATGACTGTCTGGGTGAGTTTGCACATATCTCCCCGTGTCTGCGTGGGTTTGCTCTGGGTGCTCCGGTTTCCTCCCACAAAGATGTCCCGGTTAGGTGGATTGGTCATGCTAAATTGCCCCTTAGGGTGTGGTTGTAGAAATAGGGCGGGAGATTGGACCGAGGTGGGGTGGTCTTTTGAAGGGTCGATGCAGACTCGATGGGCCAATTTGGCCTTCTTCTGCACTGCGGGGATTCTAAGAGCAGGCCAGTGGGTGGGAATTCTGTGGCGAGTAATTCACCTCCTGTCTCCGCAAAGGCTGTCCACATCTACAATGGACAAGTCAGGAGTGGGATGGAATATTTCATTTGACTGGATGAGTGCGGTTGCAGCATGACCCAAAAAGCACTGCACCATTCAGGACAAAGCAGCTCATTTGATTGACAATCCATCCATCACCTTAAATATTCACTCATTCCACCACAGTGGCAGCTCTGTGCACCATATACAAGATGCACTACAGCAACTCACCAAGGATCCTTCGACAGCACCTTCCAAATCTGTGACCTCTATCACCTAGTAGAGGCACAGGGCTGCAGATGCACGGGAACATCACCACCAGCAAGTTTCCTCCAAGCCACACACCATTCTGAGTTGGAAATATATCGCTATTCCTTCACTGTTGCTGGATCAAAACCTCTTCTTAATAGCAACATAGGTGTACCTGCACCAAATAGACTGTATCAGTTGAGAAGATAGCCTGAAGTACAATTAGGGTCCAGAAATAAATGCTGGCCATGCCAAATAACGACCACATCTCAAGAACAAATGTAAAAAATGTCTCCCAGTCCATGAATTGAAGATAGAGAAGGTAACATTTTCCTGATCCATAATTGCAAAGGGCAGCTGACAGAGGCATGGAAAGGGGACAAATAAAAATTCCCGCTTCAATTTTGTTACCAGTCCCTGCATTTCGGTTGACACCTTGATAATGCTGAACACAAGAATTCATGTCTGATGGAATGAACCAATATAATTGCTTGCCCTGAACATTCACTATCTTGCTTAGTGCCTCTATTAAGAAAGACAGCCAATGGAAATTCCAGATTAAGATGCCCTTTAACCTGCTACTTATTTTTTTTTAGCTTATGTGAGAGTTGACCCTTGTTAAAATTGTTTTTCCTCCATAGCACATCGTAGGTCGGTTCGGTGAACTCAAGGCTGGCTGGGTAACCGAAGAGGACACTTTCCAGGATGCGATACCCTATGGAACGGTCACGTTTTCAAATATCATCAGTACACTGAATCCTGCAGCTAAACGAAGGCTGGTGCTGGCTTGTCACTATGACTCAAAATACTACAATGAGTGGTGGTACAGTAGAGTGTACGTGGGCGCCACTGATTCTGCTGTATCATGTGCTATGTTGCTGGAATTGGCTCGTGCACTGGACAATCTGCTACTTCAGTTGAAGGTACTCCTTAATATATGGTACATTACAACACAGGCATTGTGAATAATGACTCAGGAAAAATATCAGAAAACTCTCGGTTATTTAACATCTTACATTTGTATCAAGTCACTTGTATCAACAGATTGTTAAAATCTCAATTTAAACATTAGTAAATTATGTAGTTTAACATTTTAACAAAAATATTGACCCATTTAAATCAAAATAATTGATCTTTTTTTCTACGTGTTCTCATGAAGGATGATATAGTTACACTGCAGGCTTCACTCTGGTACTGCTTGGTAGGAACTTGTACCCTCCCCTGTGGTGAGTTTGATGGGGACATTTAATTGGGAGAGTAGGGAGTGGGTAGGGAGTCTATGGTGGGAAGACCTGTGGATGGCTTCCTGGTCCACAGCCAATGCCCTCTTCAGGGGTAATCCCATTGCCTCTCAGTGGCAGGCATGTTTGTTTGTGGGCCCCTAGGGCAGGGGTGGGAGCGAATCCCTCATTCAAAGGCATTCACTTCCTGATCGAGGGACCAGGCATTGGAAAGGAGGACCGATTAAAATCAATCCCTCTGTCCTTACTACCAAGCCCCTTCATTACCCCTCCCTTGAAACCTCCACTCCATAGCCACATCATTACTCACCTTTGCCTAGGTCCCTCATCTATCCAAGGTCTTGGTGGATGTAGTACTGGCAACAGTCACCACCTCCTCAGTGGCACTGCTGAACACAAAAGAGCTCTTGGGAGGAAATCCTCTGCCACTGAGGTCCTTGATCCCAGGGGAAGGCCTACCACTAGCCTGTCAGGTGAGTGTGGCACAATATGTGGTGGACCTTCTTGAAAGGAGGCGATGTGAGGGTCTTGCCAGCTCTCCAGCTGAGCAACTGTGACCCCCCCCCCATTGCCTCTGCAAGATTTTGCCATGAAGTTGACAGAAGTTGTAGAAGGCCTTGCTGCTGATTAATTCAGATACTGTAAAGGGGAAGATTTCATATGAATTTGCTCTTCCTGTGGTGCTCCCCAGATGTGCCTTTTTAGAATTTACATAACAGCCTGTTAACATCATGGCCTGCCAAGACAAGATTATAAATGTGTATATTAGAGCCCATAGTTAATAGAAATATATTAATATCTGTAAAATGTATCATTAGTCATAAAAGTACATGCTGTAATTTTAGCCAACTAGGAATCCTTTGCAGGAGCTATGCAATAACAAATAAATGACATACAAATGTAAAAAACACTTGAAGATGGGTGAGCTCTGCAAGGGAGTGAAGTGGCCCAGTGGGCGGGTCTGGGAGGGAGATCACCTCTCCCATAGTATGAAGACTTTTTGAATATTTGCTTTGAACTGGGACTCACGGGTGCATTATTTCAGCAGCATTTACTTACCATTACTGTGTCTGAATTTATTACACTCTGTAATAACAAATCAATAGAAATCTGGTAAAAGACAGAAAAATCACATCCCTATCAATGACAATAAAGGTTGGCCTTTCCAGCAATACATACCTCCATGCATTGCTGGAGCAACCTGCAGACAAATTGGAAGACCACAAAGGGCAGGCCGCACCTAGTTCGTATGTTCATATGTAATGACAAAGCCAGTGCAACTGTAATACCATAGAATCCCTACAATGCAGAAGGAGGCCATGAAGCCCATCAAATCTGCACTGACCCTCTGAAAGAACACCTTACCTAAACCCACTCCCCTGCCCCATCCCCATAACCCCACCTAACCCGCACAGCTATGGACACTTGAGGGGTAATTTAGCGGGTCCAATCCCCCTAACCAGCCCCGTGTGAGAGGAAACCGGAGCACCCGGAGGGAACCCATGCAGACACCTGGAGAAACTGAAAACGGCACACAGAGGCCGTAATGGAACCTCGGATCTTGGAGCTGTGGGCAGCAGTGCTAACCCCTGTGCCACTGCGCTGCCCCATCACCATACCCATGTTAAAACAATCGTGGGGTGGGGGGGAAATGACTTCTCCTCGGAAAACTCACCCAACAACGGTTTACTTATTGGTTGCACTTCCCAGAGTTGAAATTGGAACATCATGAAAATAGTGATTTATGTACATAAGCTCAAATTATACGAGCAGCTGTAACAGTATGTTCAAAAGTATTATGATTTTGCGACTAGCCCAGATTTGCTGTCATTTTTCCTGACTCTAACCTGCATGTAGTTTTATGTTCCAATATTTCATTGACTTTTATCACTTATTCATATCCTCAAGAGATTCAATTTTTAGTGTGGGTGAATCTCGACAGGCTTACATTTGAATTATTTATCTTTCAATTAGGATAACAGTGACAGACCAGATCTTACCCTGCAGCTAATATTTTTTGATGGAGAAGAAGCATTTCAATATTGGTCTGATATTGACTCACTCTATGGCTCTCGACATTTGGCACAGAAGATGGAGAAGGAGGCACATCCACCTGGTGCGTTTGATACCAACCAGATTCATGGAATTGTAAGTACAGACAGCCTGCAAGACAGGAAAAAAAATACAAGAAATGATTGTCATTTTTACAGTCGTCAAGGTTATACACCAATGAAAAATGAACAATGGGGCTCAATTACACATTAAAGTCGTGTTCATAAATGTTGTTTTTCCTATGGGTTAACGGCAATGTGAAACCTTGGTTATTATAGTTAAAATAGACCTACTGGGGTTTTCCAGTCAGCCTAAGGTTTGCCGACGTGACAGGGATACTTTAAGTGCCTGGGATGACAGGCTGATGGAGTGGGGATGGGGGAGTGCAATGTGCCTGGGTGTAAGAGCTGCCCTATATTGAAAATATTCACCATTCAGCCACAACAAAATTTTGCTTAACAGTCCATCTTAAAACTTTAATAGTGTTGATAATAGTGTTGATTTTAGGAAACATGCATTAATGTAATTTAATAATAATATTTATTATTGTCACAAGTAGGCTTACATTACGGTAGCACCGTGGTTAGCACTGTTGCTTCACAGCTCCAGGGTCCCAGGTTCAAATCCCGGTTTGGGTCACTGTCTGTGCGAAATGTGTACGTTCTCCCTGCGTTTGCATGGGTTTCCTCCTGGTGCTCCCACAAGTCCTGAAAGACGTGCAGTTAGATGAATTGGACATTCTGAATTCTCCCTCTGTGTACCCGAACAGGTGCCGGGATATGGCGACTCGGGGCTTTTAACAGTAACTTCATTGCAGTGTTAATGTAAGCCTACTATAAAGATTATTTTTATTACATTAACATTGCAATGATGTTACTGTGAAAATCCCCTAGTCGCCACACTCCGGCGCCTGTTCGGGTACACAGAGGGAGAATTCAGAATGCCCAATTCACCTAACAAGCATACAGAAAAATAAATGATTACAAGTTGTGATGCAGCTTAATAAGGCCATTATAAAAAAAAGGCACTGGGTTTTATTCTAGACATATAGGCCGGGATTCTCTAAAATCCCGGCCAAGTGTTGACGGCAGCATAAACACCGGAGTGGTGTACGCCGGCGTCAACGGGCCTCCTAGCCCAGCAATTCACCGCTGTTCAGGGGGCGAGCATGGCACCAGGGGGCGAGCATGGCGCCAGGGGGCGAGCATGGCGCCAGAGAGCTGCGTGCTGCTCCAGCCCCAAAAGGCGGCTCTGCACGGCCAGCACGCGGCCGTCTGCATGCCGCCGTACGCGCGTGGTTGCCGTCTCCGTGCCAGTGCGGAGCAACATGTCGGGGATTTTACAGCGGGCCGTGCAGAAGGAGGTAGGCCCCTTCCAGATCGCAGCCACCTGCCGATCGGATGGCCCCGATCATGGGCCTGGACCCTGTGGAGGCCGCCCCCGAAGTCAGATCCCCCCTACCCCCCCCCCGCCAGGACGTCCACAGTGGCCATGGGTCCGAGCTCCCGCCGGGTGGTACCAGGTTAGAACCACGCTGGCGGGAGTTCGGCCCTTCGGCTGCAGAGAATTGCTGCGGGGGCCTATTTCAGCGGCCCAGACTGGCGCTGCGCCCATGTGGGCGTGATTAGCGCCGATTCCTCGGGCGTGACGGGAATTTCCCACGCCCCCGGTGATTCGCCAACCCAGCGTGGACTCGTAGAATCCCACCCAAAGAAATGAAAAGCACCCCACGGCGTGAATCCCGCCCCTGCTGTCTGCTGAATTCTCCAGCGCTGGGGATTTGGTGGGGACAGGAATCACGCCGGTCGGCGGCCGCTAGCAGCACCCCTCCGCGGCGATTCTCCGGCCCACGATGGGCCGAGTGCTGCCCGTTTACGCCCAATCCCGCCGGCGTAAATTACAACAGGTACTTACCGGCGGGACCTGGCTCCGCGGGCGGCCTCCGGGGTCCTCAGGGGGGCGCAGGGGGATCTGGCCCCAGGAAGTGCCCCCACGGTGGCCTGGCCTGCGATCGGAGCCCACCAATCCACGTGAGGGCCTGTGCCGTGGGGGCACTCTATTCCTCTGTATCAGCCGCTGTAACGGTCCGCGATGGCCGACGCGGAGATGAACCCCCCTGCGCATGCGCTGGGATGGCGCCAGCACCTGCTGGCTCTCCCGCGCATGTGCCAACCTGCACCAGCCGGTGGAGGCCGTTCGCCGCCGGTTGGCATGGCGCCAAGCCCCTTCTGCGCCGGCCGGCGCGGCACAAACCACTCCGGCACCGACCTAGCCTCTGAAGGTGTGGAGGATCCTCTGAAGGCCCCGCAGGTTTGCGGAGAATCCTGCCCAAGATAGAAACAAATCCGTTTCAAATGTTAGATTTTAGGGAATTTATTAATCTGAAGCTAAAACAATTTATTAAACACAAAACATTTTAGTGATGGAATTTATACCAGAAAGGACCATTCTCTTAATTTTGCAAGATCTATTGATAGTCACTGGAAATTGTGGTAATTAGCCTATTGATTTGCTAATGTGCTAATTTGACAAACTACGTATATTCCTCATAGGACCTATTTGTGTTATTGGATTTGATTGGTGCACCAGATCCAAGATTTCCAAGTTATTTTCCAAATACAGCTCGATGGCATAAAAGACTACAGCTAATAGGTAACGAAAATGAACAGAAATATTAATTATGTAAATTGTTACACATTCGGTGGCTATTGTATGTTGCAAGTTTGTCCCCTACCTTATATTTTGTTTTTCTCGTTCCTTCTGAATGGTATGTGTTCTCTAATTGCCAATCCCCCTACCAAGTCTGCAACTGCCTCAGCTCATCCGCTGCTGAAACTATCATCCAGGCCTTTGTTACTCTAAACTTTTTAAAAATAAATTTAGATTACCCAATTTTTTTTTTCCAATTAAGGGGCAATTTAGCGTGGCCAATCCACCGAACTGCACATCTTTGGGTTGTGGGGGTGAAACCCACGCAGGCACGGGGAGAATATACAAACTCCAAATGGACAGTGACCCAGGGCCGGGATTCGAACCCAGGTCCTCAGCGCCGTAGTCCCAGTGCTAACCACTGCACCTCGTGCCGCCCTTTTGTTACTCTAAACTTGACAGTCTCCCATGCCCTACTATCCATAAACCTGAGCCCATCCAAAACTCTGCTGCCCGTTTCCCTAGGCCGCACTAAATCTCATTCACACATCCATCCCTCTGCTCTTTGACCTCCCCTGGCTTCCACTTAAGAAATGCCTCAACTTTAAAATTTGCATCCTTTTTTTGCAAAACCTTCTGGCTTCTCCCTTCCCTATCTCTGCAACACCCTCCTCCAATTCTGACCTTTTAACCATTACAGGTTTTAATCACCGTCGCCATTGGCAGCCATGCTTTCAGCCACAAAGATGCTATGGTCTGACGTTCCCTCCCTAAAATAATCCACATTCTACCCTTCTTTCTTCTTCTCAGAAACTCCTTTGAAATCAACTTCATTGACAAAGACTTTGACCATCAGCCTAATATCTCCTTATGTAGCCCGGTGTCAAATTTTGTTTGATAAGGTTATTGTGAAGTACCTTGGAATGTTTTACAAGGTTAAAAAGGGTACTGGTTAATAAGGGTACTACATAATTGCAAGTTGCTGCTGTTGGATCTGCTTCCCTGACTCCCTCAGGCAGTTCATTTCAGATCAGAACAACTCGGTGTGTATTTTTTCAATTAACTTAAAGGAATTATCTTTTTCCTTGGGATTTTCCAGTCCACAAATGGCTGGCCATTGAAATTTCAAACAGGGCTTCGCATGTCACTTCATTAAGGATCAGCAAAACGGACCAAGAAGACAGCACACATATCTCGATGTTATAGTTATCTCTTTATTCTGCTGCAATCTACTACAAGAAACATACCAAGCAACCAAACCAACTTTCTTCATAAAAAAACAGATCAGGCAACATCTGTGGAGAGAAACAGTGGGTGGAATCTTACCAGAATTTGGCAAAGTTTCAGGCTTAGACAGAAAACTGGTGTGGAACTCTGTCTGCAGTTGCACAAACCGGTTTTCTCGCCAAATCTTGAACATCTCAGACAAAAATAAATAGTAGGCGTTGGCTTACTCCGACACTGGCACAGCAATTGGCTCCAAAGAGATCGGGGCACCATCTTTAAAGAGCGCCCTTCAGTCCTGGTGCCTGATGGCCCCCAGCCCTCGTTATGGAGGTATCGGGGGCTCCTCCCTCATCCTCCTGAGAATCCTCACCAGCATTCCGCTCCCAACCTCCACCCACATCCACCACCCACATACACCACCCCCACCAACATCATGGAGGTATAGCTAGCACTCCCCTGCACCAGTGTAACCCCCTCATGGGACTCCCTCTAGGGCCCACCCTGGCACTGCCCCAGGCACAGGCTGGCATTGCCCAACCTCAATGCCAACTTTAATGGGGCAGTGCCAGGGCCCCTCTCCGCCCCAGGAGCTATACTTACCTCTGTGCTCCGGAGAGATTCCCTCACGTCTGCCCAAACCTGTTGTAAACCTTGCAACAGATATTTAGTGAGGGGATCATTTAGTGTGTGTGTGGGGGGGGGGGCAATAATAATATTTGAATCAACGCAGAACTATTAAAATGAGCTTTCCATCCTTTGTGGGCATGAATCTCATCATCGGTGACAAGGGATGGAGAAAATTGGAAAACGTGATCTCTCCAGCAGGAATTGTGTTTTGCGGTTGTCACGGGACATTTCACAGAATCCTTACAATGCAGACGGAGGCCATTCGGCCCGTCGCCTCTGCACCGACCCTCCATAACTGAGGCCCACTCCCCCGCCCTATCTTGTAACCCATCGAACCTGCACACCTTTGGACACAAAGCGGCAATTTAGCGTGGCCAACCCACCGATCCCGCAGATGGCGAATCCGGGCTCAAAATTGCCCCTCGTGTTAACGTTTCGGGTCGATAACCTTTCATCAGAACTTTCTTCATGTTGCCCAACAGAACGTCGCCTGCATCGACTGGGTTTACTGAGCAACCATCCCAACGAGGTAAAATATTTCTGGACCAAAATGCAAGCCGGGCACATTGAAGATGACCATAAGCCATTTTTGCAAAGAGGTATGTTTAATCATGTTACAGTGACAAAGCTTTACCTCTGTTATGTGTAACAATTGATTCATTTATACTAACCATTGCTGCCTTGTTTTTGTACTCCACGCTTCTATTTATACAGTAGCTGAGTTGAAGTACTCTCAAGTACAAGCATTGTGGGTCAAATGACCATCTATGCTTAAGGTGTTATAATATTTTCCATTGCTTTATACATTGGCAAAGAAGTAGAATTCTTTTTTGAAAATCTACATGGCGGTTGGAATTCCTGTCCATTTACACCGGCAGGATTCTTCGGAATGGAATTTTGGCTGGGCGCAAAATTCTCCGTTCTCGTTGGCAGCAGTAGCAGGGTGAACCCGGGATATGAGAATCCCGGCCTACATATCTCGGTGCAATGTTTTTTTAATCCTTTTCTTTCCTGTCCTGTCCCTTAGTTAAAATGATCTACAACAGGAAAAATGTAAAACCAAAGCCACCAGTGTTATTTGTAACAAATTGGTTAATACATAGGGGTGCCACATGTGTGTTGTTTTAGTTACATTGCTAACTGATTTGAAATGATTAAAAAATGGTGAACTTAATAGTTTATTCAGAACCTGGGGCGGGATTCTCCCCTACCCGGCGGGGCGGAGGGTCCCGTCGGGATGGAGTGGCGTGAACAACTCCGGCGTCGGGTTGCCCCAAAGGTGCCGCACCTTTAGGGGCCAAGCCCTAACCTTGAGGGGCTAGGCCCGCGCCGGAGTGGTTGGCGCCCCGCCGGCCGGCGGCAAAGGCCTTTGGCGCCATGCCAGCCGGGGCCAAAGGGACTTTGCCGGCTGGCGGAAGTCCGCGCATGTGCCGGAGCGTCAGCAGCTGCTGACGTCATCCCCGTGCATGCGCAGGGGAGGGGGTCACTTCCGCATCGGCCATCGTGAAGGCTATGGCCAACGCGGAAAGAAAACAGTGCCCCCACGGCACAGGCCCGCCCACCGATCGGCCCGCACCCCCCCCCCCCCCCACCCCCAGGACCCAGGAGCCCGCTCGCACCGCCTGGTCCCGTCGGTAAGGTAGGAAGGACCGGCATGACAGCAGCAGGTCTTCGCCCCATCGCGGGCCTGAAAATTGCTGGGGGGGGGGGGGGCACCGGCAGACGCAGCGCGATTCCCACGCCCGCCGAATATCCGGTGCCGGAGAATTCGGCGGCCGGCGGGGGTGGGATTCAAGCCGGCCCCCGGTGATTCTCCGACCCGGCAGGGGGTCGGAGAATCCAGCCCCTGTTAACTAATTTACTACAGACAGCAGTGGAACATTTCACCTACGTTTCTAAAAAAATCTTCCTTGCTTTGAAATGTGGGTATCACTGGCAAGGCCAGCATTTGTTCCCCATCCCTAAGTGCCTTTGAACGAGCAGCTTGCTAGGCCATTTCTGAGGACAACTAATAGACAAACACATTGCTGTGGGTCTGCAGTCACATGTAGGCCAGACCGGGTAAGGACAGCAGATTTCCTTCCCTAAAGGACGTTTGTGAAACAGATGGGTTTTTATGACAATCGATGATAGGTTTATGGTCATCCTTACTGAAAATAGCTTTTAATTCCATATTATTTTCTATTAATGAATTGGATTTTAATCAACCAGTGGCTATGGAGGGATTTAACCCGAGATTTCAGGGCACGAGCTTGAGTCTCTGGTTTACTAGTCTGGTGGCTGCGCACCACCATCTCCCCCAATGGGGCATGTGGGCCAGATTTTCATGGAATTGGGCTGACTCTGGAGGCCTATAAAAACGGGGGCCAGGAGCTGAATGTGGAAGTCCAGCCCTCATTTCCATAAGGTTTACATTCTGTCGCAGTGTAATGTAGCTGGGCACGAATCACACAGATGGGAAAACTGAACTCAACAGGACTATTTGAAATTAATGCTGAGCTCAGACTCCATTTTTGTTGTTCAAAAGGCCTTAACTCGCAATGCGGGAATCACAAATTTATGGAAACGATGTAAACACTTGTGAAAGATTGATAAGACCATTTAAGTATCATGAAGTGAAGTTATTTAAATCTCAAGCCCTTAAAAAATGAAAAATAAAGACAGGCTGCTGCTATCGTTTAAAGTAAAGAGGTAGACACCTGCTGTTGGAGTGCATTGATTGACAGACCATCTTGTGCAGCTTAAAAAACTACACATGAATCACCTGTTTCTGCAGTTTCAATATTCTTCATTGTTCACACATTCCAAAGTCTATTTCTTTTTCCAGCTCGTTATGAATGCTTGGCTGAGTTTCAGAAGCTAAAAAACTCAGCAGGAGTTGAATTCATATGTTATTTGATTGTTTTAAGAGGTTATGAAATGATCCATCTTCGATGTGCCTGGTGAATAGAAGCTTGTTTGTTTCCACATCAGATTAACTACCTGAGGGGATTTCAAATCTTTGAATAGATTTCATGAATGAGAGTTTTTTTCAGTTCAAGTTAATATCAGTATCAGTTAGAGCTCTTTTAGATTGGTAGAAGTTTTATTTTTGTTCATCTCTTAAGTGGCTCCTAAGGTCTGTCTGTGGTGGATATAAGGTGAGATGCTATGGAGGAAACATTGGAGTATGAGGGAGCATGGAGGTTGCATGCGGGTGAGGGATAGTAGGCTGTACATCCTTTTTTTAAAAACAAATACATTTAGAGTACCCAATTCTTTTTTTCCAATTACGGGGCAATTTAGCATGGCCAATTCACCTACCCTCCACATATTTTTGGGTTGAAAGGGTGAGACCCACGCAGACACAGGGAGAATGTGCAAACTCCACTTGGACAGTGACCCTGGGCCGGGGTCGAACCCGGCTCCTGCTTTTAGCCAACTGGGCTGAAGTCTCAGAAAATTGAGGCTGAGCTTCTACCAGACCGCCTCAGCATTTAGCCACCTCCATGATCACCTCTGGACTGCTTCTAGAGGTGGCAGGCCTGACTCGATCATGTCCCAGTGGCTTCCGCAGAGTGAAAATTCTGCATGTGGGGACCATTGCCATCGAGACAGGTCCGCTGATTTGGGAGATTTCTTGACTCGATTTTCCCTCTTCAGGAGCTAAAATCTGGCCAAATTAAAAATGGCCCATTAAGAATTATGCATTTTGATTAGGTTTCATGTTCAATTAATGGATTATAACTTTCTTTTTGGAAAAGTAAGTCACGTTAGGTTTATCTATATTCAGCATAACTACCAGGCTATCACTTCTCTTAAAGACATCCTTTTCAAGGTATACCCTCTCATTAACAGCGCTAAGGACCCGGGTTCGATCCCAGCTCGGGGCACTTCCTGTGCGAAGTTTGCACATTCTCTACATGTCTGTGTGGGTCTCACCCCCACAACTCAAAAGATGTGCAGGGTAGGTGGATTGCCCACGCTAAATTGCCCCTTAATTGGAAACATTAGAAATATACCCTCTCACTTCCACCTCTTTTAAAAATTTATTTCACGGAATATGGATGTCATTGGCTAAGCCAGCATTTATTACTTCTCCCTAATTGCCTTTGAGCTGCTGCACTGCACGTGCTGTTGGTACAACCAGAGTTCTATCAGGAAGAGAGTTCAAAGGTTTTTGACCCAGCTATTGTGAAGGAACGGCGATATATGGTGCTGTTTAGCACACTGGGCTAAATCGCTGGCTTTGAAAGCAGACCAAGGCAGACCAGCAGCATGGTTCGATTCCCGTAACAGCCTCCCCGAACAGGCGCCAAAATGTGGCGACTAGGGGCTTTTCACAGTAACTTCATTGAAGCCTACTCGTGACAATAAGCGATTTTCATTTCATAGTTTTGGCAGGATGATGTGTGACTTAGAGGGGAACTTGGAGGTGGTGGCGTTCCCATGCGCCTGCTGCCCTCGTCCTTCTGGGTGGCAGAGGTCATGGGATAGGAAGGTACTGTCAAAGGAAACCTGGTGAGTTGCTGATATGCATCTCTTAAATTGTACACACTGGTGTCACTGTGCATCTGTAGTGGAGGGGGTGAATGTTAAGATGGCAATCTAGTGGGCTGTTTTCTCCTGAATGGTTGTTAGAGCTGCATTCAACCAGGCAAGTGGGAATCAGAGGTGAATCACTCACTGCAGGATTGCTCTTGTAGCCACAGTAAATATATAGCTGGTCTAGTTCAAAATTCTTGTTAACTCATGTTTATTAACACTTTTTTCCCTGCTGTCGACAGTTAAAACATATTTTCCCTTTCCACCTGCCACCCTTAATATGAAAAACACACTTCTGTGCTGATCATAATGTTCATGCCATCGCAGGCTTCAATCTGAGATTGGATCGGCAAGGTAGTACAGTGGTTAGCACTGCTGCCTCACATCACCAGTGCCTTGGGTGGATGTCTGTGTGGAGTTTGCATGTTCTTTCTGTGTCTATTCCCTCTATTCGCATCCTATTTGTGTGTTTGTCAAGACGCCCCTAAAAAGTCACTATCGTATCTGCTTCCACTACCTCCCCCAGCAGCGAGTTCCAGGCTCCCACCACCCTTTGTGTAATAAAACCTGCCTTGTACATCTCCTTTAAACCTTGCTCCTTGCAGCTTAAACCTATGCTCCTAGTAAGTGACTTTCCCACCTTGGTGAAAAAACTTCTGACTATCCGCACTGTCCATGCCCCTCATAATCTTGTAGATTTCTATCAGGTCGCCCTCAACCTCCAGTGACAACAAACCAACCTCTCCTCATAGCTAATGCCCTCCATACCAGGCAGCATCCTGGTAAACCTTTTCTGTACCCTCTCCAAAGCCTCCACATCCTTTTGGTAGTGTGGCGACCAGAATTGAACACTATATTCCAAGTGCACCCTAACTGAGGTTCTATAAAGCTGCAAGATGACTTGCCAATTTTTAAACGCAAGCATGCCTTCTTGACTACCTTCTCCACCTGCGTTGACACTTTCAGTGACCTGTCTACTTAGCCAAGCGCTTAGAATATAGAATTTACAGTATAGAAGGATGCCATTCAGCCCATCAAGTCTGCACGGGCCCTTGGAATGAGCACCCCACTTCAACCCCACACCTCCACCCTATCCATGTAACCCAGAAACCGCACATAATCTTTTGGACACTAAGGGCAATTTAGCATGTTTGGACTGTGAGAGGAAACCGGAGCACCCAGATAAACCCACGTAAACACGGGGAGAACGTGCAGACTCTGCAGACAGTGACCCAAGCCGGGAATCGGACCTGGTGCTGTGAAGCAACCGTGCTAATCACAATGCTACCGTGCTTCCTTACCTGCTCACAATGTACTCAACTTTCCCATTTCAATTGCTTCACAGCACAGTATCTTAATTATTAGCCAGTAGTTGACCTTTGCAACAGTGCTGCCAGTCATTGACCTTGCTGGAGAAGGCGAAAAACATGGTAACATGACAACATTAGTAATTCTTCCATCCCTCTGTGTAACTCTTTGTAGTAGTTTCCTGTTATCCACTATTTGAGAACAACGAAGAATTGCACACCACCATGTGTAGTATAATTCTGGCCCAGGTCCAACACAGAACAAATTGTGAATTTGTTATGGACATTACAAATATTAATATTACTGTTAGATTATCAGCTTCGAGTAAATATTTTCTTCCTATTTGGCTTGTTATGGGCCAGGGTTTAGAGAACCCCAAAGTGTATCATGGAGTTCACCTGACCCACAACTTTTAAAAGATTGTGTATGGGGAGCACACGGCCCACTCTACAGGTGTGGTACAGCAGAAATGGAAAAGTATTTTTTAAAACAAAACAATGTTTATTCTATGAACTCAAGTTAATCTTTTTAAAACATACAGTGAACATCTTAGCAACCATCAATTCAAATACAACCCCCAAAAAATACAACACTAAGTAATCCTTTAAGCCAGTGGCGTGCAGAGGTCTGGTGATGCCTGGGGCAAATCTTGATTGTATGCCCCAAAGACTCAAGTATAAGGCCTAATATACTGAGAAATATTATGAGAAAGGAAAACATTTTGAATATATAATGTGGGTCGGTCGGTACAGACTCTTCTGCACTGTATGTTCTATGATCTCTGACAAAACCACTATGCCGTTGCGTTGCGTAGTTGACGCTTGGTCAGTTTTTAATATTAAATCTGAGATAACAGATTTCAACTGAGCAAAGAGATAAAGGGATATATGCCAAAAGGGAGGTATATGGAATTCCATCACAGATCAGTCATCATCTCACTGAATGTTAGGACAGGCTCGATGAGTTGAATGTTCTACTCCTGTTCTTGTAACAGATTGATTGATTCAAAAATATGGAAATGTAAAAATATATGGAGAGTGAATTATAAAATATTTGTTAAAGATAATAGATTATCAAAATAAAGTAACCGGGAATGGAATCTGAAAGACTGTGACCGTCAAACATGGACAATGAGAGATAAGTAACTAAATTTCCATTGTTAAACATACATTGTCAGCCATAATGTTCAAATGACAGGCTTCAAACTTTAGATACAAAAAAGAACAAAAATGCAGAACTCGGAGAATAATGAAATGTGCAGAGAAAGTCTATGAATAATCAACATATAGCTAATGAACCCACAACAATATTTCATATCAAATTTTGATACTACTGAGTAGACAATTAATAATCCGGGTGAGGATAAAACTGGGAAAACGTTTGCTGGGCTTCTGTTGAGATGAATTTCAATAATTAGACATTAGACACAGACAGGGAAACATTTCCACAGAAGCAATACAACTCCGGTATACTCTGGCAAATCATAAAAAACATGCAGATGTGAGTTATGTAGCTTCATATTACTTGTTTCTTTAAAAAAATATGTAAATGTCAATACAATCCTGTTACACTTGCCCAACCACAGCAAGAATATATGTCAATTGTTCAGTAAAAAGCTGCATTTAAAATTGCTGGAGTGCCGGCAGAATGGACGCTGACGGTATGACCGCAAGCCATGAGCTTTGCCAAGCTATGTGGATGAATACTTGCTTCCTACTTTATGTGGGGCGAAAACTGAAATTGAAGATCAAGATGACACACTGCGAGAGGCGAATCAACACGTAATGATGGAATATGAAGAAGGTCTCTATTTTGTTGGTAGGCAGTACAAAGCACAAAACAAAACACTCGTAGATAATTCTGCTCTAAGGAAAATTGGGGAATCCTCCACCCAGTAATACGTCTCAGGAGAAGCAAAATTATTGTAAAATCACCGAGTCAAAAATGTAAACCAGGAGATAACTACAGAACAAAGAATGCACCCGTCACGGTGGACAGGAAATAGAACGCGGATTTCAGAGTCAAACATTGATTTTCAGATTAAAGACATGATACAGTACATTACCCGGAATTCCAACGAGCGCAAGTACAGGGTAGTAAATTAGTTCTATCTGATAAACCACTGGAAGACCCATCCAGCACAGGAGCACAATACCTATCTGTGGCGTTATGTGCAAGGCACTCGCTGAGCGAATGAGTTCTCTTTCCACTGCACATTGTAGTTATAGCAAAGGGAAACAGCAAGGGAATCAATTACAAATTCATGCATGATCAGGTATAATAGTTGGAGTCAAGGAAACACACAATCTGAAGCAAACACTCAAAATGTGCGTTGCAAAATTCAATATATACATAGAACATAGAACAGTACAGCACAGAACAGGCCCTCAATGTTGTGCCGAGCCATGATCACCCTACTCAAACCCACGTATCCACCCTGTACCCGTAACCCAACAACCCCCCCCCCTTAACCTTACTTTTTATTAGGACACTACGGGCAATTTTAGCATGGCCAATCCACCTAACCCGCACATCTTTGGACTGTGGGAGGAAACCCACGCACACAGGGGGAGGACGTGCAGACTCCACACAGTGACCCAGCCGGGAATCGAACCTGGGACCCTGGAGCTGTGAAGCATTTATGCTAACCACCATGCTACCCTGCAGCCCACCACCCATACAGTCAAATACTTAACGTGACGTAGTGGTGGTTATCTCTGATTGAATGCCCCCATCCAATGGATGCCCGGGGCCAACGCACAATTGGAGCTGCGCTCATCCAGGCAAGTGGACAGTATTCCATGACACTCCTCACTTGTGCCTTGTAGATGGTGGACAGGCTTTGGTCAGTCAGGAGGTGAGTTATTCGCCGTAGGATTTCTAGCCTTTGACCAGTCCTGGTAGCCACAGTATTAATATGGCTAGTTCAGTTAAGTTTCTGATCAATGGTAACCCCCAGGATGTTGATTGTGGGGGTTCAGCAATGGTAACGCCATTGAATGTCAAGGGGTGATGGTTAAATCCTCTCTTGTCGGGATTTGGCACTTATGTGGCACGAATATAACTTGCCACTTGTCTGGCCAAGCCTGGATATTGTCCAGGTCTTGGTGCATTTGGACATGGACTGTTTCATTATCTGAGAAGTTGCGAATGGTGCTGAACATTGTGCAGTCAACCGCACACATCTCTACTTCTGACCTTATGATGAAGGGAGGTCATTGATGAAGCAGCTGAAGATTGTTGGGCCTAGGACACTACCCTGAGGAACTCCTGCAGTGATGTCCTGGAGCTGAGATGAATGACCTCCAACCACACATCTTTCTTTGTGCCAGGTATAACTCCAATCAGCCGAGTTTTCCGCCTGATTCCCAGTGATGGTGAGGTCATGGTAGGATGTGAGTGAAGCTTCTCAGGAAGTTTACATTCTTGATCAAGTAATTGGAAACGTAAAAGCATCACTGTTATTTTGACAGCAAATTCTGGCTCGGTGTTTGCCATTGAAATGAATGAACCAACTACATGTCAAGTAATTTTTCACTGTTTTATGTTCCGTAGGTGTTCCCATTCTGCACCTCATACCTACACCTTTCCCTCAAGTGTGGCACAGCATGGAGGACAATGAGAACAATCTGGATCCAATATCAATTGATAACCTTAATAAAATATTGCAGTTGTTTGTCTTGGAGTATCTCAGATTATAGTGTAGCCCTGGTGTATACACAATTAATGATTATGATTGAGTTAAGTACTTCAGGCTGAGCAGATTTCAATAAACAGCAGTCCCTGCTGCTTAATGCAATTGGGAAACCATTGCTTAAAGCAGCCAAATCTATTGACCAAGTTAATGACTTTGTATTTAATGTGCTGACTGAATCAATATTGATAGTTGCTAACTCATTAAAGCTTATGGTGTTCATTCTTTATTAACAATGCATAACAGTATTAGTTTTCTTGGCAATTTTTTTCAGTACACATTTGAAACTTTTTGGTGATGTGTAATTTAACTGCATCCAAAATATATCTTTCAATTGTAATTTTTACATTTGTCTCTTGTAGTGGTAGCATTAAATGGTACAGTTGTACTACACATTTTGTGTGGATGTAAATTTATTTTTGACATGACAGCATAAGAATCATAGATGTTTGCAGCATGGAAACAGGCCCTTCGGCCCAGCTTGTCCATGCCTCCCAGTTTCTATCACTTAGCTAGTCCCACTTGCCCGCATTTGGCCCATATCTCTCTATACCCACCCTGCCCATGTAACTGTCTCGCTGTTTTTTAAAGGACAAAATTGTACCCACCTCCACCACTGCCTGTGGCAGCCCGTTCCAGATGCTCACCACCCTCTGTGTGAAACTTCTGGTATCTTCTGTATCTCTCCCCTCTCACCTTAAACCTATGCCCTCTGGTTCTAGACTCCTCTACCTTTGGGAAAAGATGTTGACTATCTACCTTACCTATGCTCCTCATTATTTTATAGACCTCTATAGGATCGCCCCTATGCCTTCTATGCTCAAGGAAAAAAGTCCCAGCCTTTCCTGCCTCTCCTTATAACTCAGACCATCAAGGACTGGTAGCATCCTCGTAAATCTCTTCTGCACTCTTTCTAGTTTAACAATATCCTTCCTATAATAGGGTGACCAGAACTGAACACAGTATTCCATTTGTAGTCTTACCAATGTATTGTACAACTTAAACAAGACGTCCAAACTCCAGTATTCAATATTCTGATCAACAAAACCTAGCATGCTGAGTGCCTTCTTCACCACCCTGTCCACCTGCGACTCCAAGGAGCTATGAACCTGTACCCTTAGATCTATTTGTTCTGTAACTCTCCGCAACACCCTACCATTAACTGAATAGGTCCTGTCCTGATTTGATTTACTAAAATGCACCACCTCACATTTATCCAATTAAACTCCATCTGCCATTCATCAGCCCAATTGGTCAAGATCCTGTTGCAATCTTATAGAACCACCTTCACTATCCACTATGCCACCAATCTTGGTGTCATCTGCAAACTTACTAACCATGTCTCCTACATTCTCATCCAAATCATTAATATATATAACAAATAACAGTTCAGTATTTTGTGCTGGTAATTTTACACCTAAAACATGTGAACTTACTGGTTGTGTAATGCATTCAGCTGAAGCATCAGTTCAAATGGTATGAGGTCAATTTTGTAATTAAAGTTTTGATGGAACTCTTTCAAACTCGAGAATTAATAATTTAACATTATATATAATGTAGATAGAAGGGGATGAGCAGACTATCCAGTTAGTTCTTTACAAATGATATACATTTAAAAAAATATATTTTATATTAGAGTTTATAATTTTTTACCACTGTCACAATAACATTTTTAAAGGACAAGGGTACAGGACAGAACAAATATTTCTGCACACGTAAGAACAAGCAAGACAGGATAAATTCAGTACAATGGTCCTTAAGCACTAATGTCTCCAATTTCAACACCGGATCAATCAGAAAATGAGGGGGAGAAAGTGGATAAGGTCATATGAACAAGATAGGATAATATACCACACTGCACACCTTTATGTATAGCGAGATCGCAACTTGCAATATGGCTCATGGAAAACCTTGCAGAAACAGGCCAGACAAAGCAGAGCCTTTAAACTTGAGATAGGGGTCCCGCAGTTTACAGAATGTGTCAGACTTAGAACGGGTCAGAAATTCCATAGGAATATACAGTGTGACTATTTTATGCCAGTTTTGAATTGAAGGATGCTTGTCACTGATGCAGAAGCAAAGGATATTTTTACGAGGTGCAAAATTTAGAATGTTATACAGTCTTTTTCCATTAACGTCAATAATTCTTCTGTCTGGAAGACCCAGAATTAAGAGCGAAGGATCACATTCTAAAGCCTTTTCAAATATTTGCTCACGGTCCTTAATTACACCAGATTAATGGGATTGAATCTTGACAAAGGTCCATATGCAGTGTATATAATCACACTCAACAACCAGGTACTTTAGGCACATAGGGATATAGCAGGATCAAACCTGTGTCTCAAACTCGATGTGATATACAAGTGGTGCAGTGTCTTGAACTGAGTCTTCATTCTGTTGCATACCAACATTTTATTGATATAATCCCATATTCTACCACATGTTTCCTCATCAATATTAGTCTTTCCCAAGACTGTGAGGTACCCAATGTCCTAACACAGGATCTTGAACACACGGTATCATAAAACTTACGATTAATTGCTTAGGCTCCACAGGAAATCAGGATTTGTTCTGCCGGGGAAATAGAAATGTTGAGACGTATGGTTGTCTTGTTAATGATAAAGTCTCCAAGTTGTAGACCTTTAAGAAGGAGAATCTCGGAATGTTACATTGTTGACATAACTGCTCAAAGAATGGCAAGGAAGCACCACTGAACATATCCCAGTTGACAAATGTCTCTATCTCTCCAAATATCGATTCCATGGTCCGAAAGACCTGGTGGGAAGTCTAGGCTGCCCTGAATGGGAGAAAGAGCGGAAGTCAGTTTAGATCTCCCTTCTCGTTGATGGACCATCTTCCATGCTCTGACAGTATTAAAAATATTAGGATTTTCGCACATAGCAGAACCTGACCTGTAGATCCCAGAAAACAACTGGACCTGCAAAGGGAAAGTCGACTGATCTGCTGCAATACTGAGCCAAATTGAGGTAGGATCCTTTCTAACCCAGTCCCTTATAAATCTAAAATGAGAGGCTAATTGGTTTAATATAATATTTGGGACCCCACCGATTCCCCTTGGAACCTGGGAGCTGCAGCTTGGTGAACTTTGGACAAGGCTTCTTTTTAAAAAAAGTTATCCCACCTTTAAAGTTACAAAGCCAGTGAGCAGAGTGAACAGGGCAAGCCCTTAATCAATCTCATTGCTTTCTCCAAACACCAATTCAAATTGCTAATCATTCCATTAATCTCCTTAAAAACTAGCAGACAACAAGAATGGCAACGTCTTCAAGGGATACAGCAATTTAGGCAACACATTAATCTTAATCAATCCAATCCTACCCAGCCATGATACCGGCAGGGAGGACCAACGAGTCAAGTCCCAACTCATAGATACAATTAACTGAGGAAAATTTGACCCATATAACACGGGTGCCAAGAACCTGTACATCATCTCTGTCAAAGGGATCAAGGGACATTTGAACAGGCTACCAGCTGCTGGTGTTGGCGACATAGTCATACGTGTTTATAGTATGGAAACAGGCCCTTCGGCCCAGCTTCTCCAGGCTGCCCAGTCATTGAAATTGTGAAGAAAGGTAAACCAGAGCTCAGGAAAAAAGCTGGATAAAGAGTAACAGGGAGTACATCCTGCAGTAATGATATGGCAGTGGAAAGCACACCAGAGAAAGGACGGAGTCTTCCTCTACTTCAAAGACAATGCAGGGGTGATAGTAAATAACAAAGGAGAAATGAAAGGTTCTGTGATCACGGGTCCTATTGCCAAGGAACGTGCAAAAGGAATGTGCAGATCTGTAGCTCTGAATTGCTTCCAATGCTGGGAGAATTGCATAACAATTGTATGAAAAAGAGGGTAATTGCAACACCCAGATAAGTGAGCCCCGATGGAGACCACCTAAAAGGAAAATTAGCAAGAGGGTGGGAGCTTCCGGCTTTGTAAAATTAATCTTATAACTGAAGAAGATGCTAGATCTCTCGACCATGTCAATGATAACGGGAAAGAAAACATGTGGCTTCGACAGCAGCACATCGGCAGCATGAAGTGTAATCTTATACTGCTTCCCCCACAGCACAAGTGGATAGTACTGTGGCTTCACAGTACCAAGGTCCCAGGTTCGATTCCCCGCTACTTCACTGTCTGTGCGGAGTCTACACGTTCGCCCCGTGTCTGTGGGTTTCCTCGGGTGCTCCAGTTTCCTCCCACAGTCCAAAGACGTGCAGGTTAGGTGAATTGGCCATGATAAATTGCCCTCAATGACCAAAAAGGTTAGGAGGGGTTATTGGGTTACGGGGATAGGATGGAAGTGAGGGATTAAGTGGGTCAGTGCAGACTCAATGGGCTGAATGGCCTCCTTCTGCACTGAATGTTCTATGTTCATTCGTGAGCACTGCCATCAAAGGCCTTAACAAATTCCTCACCAGCCCAAATCTTCACAACGTATAAATTAAATACTTCCATTCCACCCTGTCAAAAGCTTTCTCTGCATCCAAGAAGATCACTAACCCATCCAACGCCTGCTTCTGGAAAACTCAGATCACATTCAGTTACACGGCCCCCAGGGGACGCCCACCAAGGTCATCTCAGGAAACAGGTATGGAAGTCAACAGGCTGCCTTAACCTCAGCTGTATATCCTGTGCATACACTTGGAGTGGGAGAGTGAGGAAGACTAAGATATGATAGGCACCTAGTGGGCACAGGTGAACCTAGGAACTATTATAGAAAATAAATCATTGTAATAACTAGCGGGCATTAAAAATCACTTTGACCACCCATAAAGATCCTTCACGCTGTCATATCATGGCACCAAGCTCTGCAAACACCTATGCAAACTTTTATTTTATAATCTTTATTGTCACAAGTAGGCTTACATTAACACTGCAATGACGTTACTGTGAAAAGCCCCTAGTCACCACCTCCACCTCCGGGTGAACCTATCCACCTCAAGGTGAACTTGACCTTCTTCAACTTCAGGAATTCTGCCAGGTAACTCACCCACACCCCACTTTCAGCGACTCCGAGTCCCACCACCCGAGCAAGATCCGTCTCCGGGCTATCATGGAGACAAAAGCCAAATCGTCAGCCTCTCTCACCCCCTGGAATCCCAGGTCTTCTGACTCCCCAATATCGGCACCCCGGACTCAGGACTACCTCCACGCCCAGCACTCGGATATCATGTCCAAGAACCCTTGCCAGAACCCCTCAATCTTGGACACGCCTAGAACATGTGGATGTGATTCGCAGCACACCCCCCCTCCCCCATGTACCACCCACACCTATCCTCCATCCCTCAAAGAACCTACTCATCCTCACCACTCTCACAGGTGCCCTATGTACCACTTTGAACGGGATGAGGATTAACCTCGCGCATGACGAGGATGTGTTCACCCTCACAAGGCCTCTGCCCACGTCTCGGCCCCCATCTCCTCTCCCAGTACCTCTTCCCACTTGCACTTAATGTCCCCACCAGTACTCCCTCCCATTCCATCAACTCCTTATAGACATCGGACACCTTCCCCTCCCCTATTTCGTCCCACAACAGCACCTTATCCTGCAACCCCAGGGGCAGCAGCCCGGGAAAGGATGGCACCCCTCTTCTTACAAAGTCCCGAACCTGCAGGTACTTAAAGCCATACCCCTTGGGCAACTCATAATCTTTCTCCAGTGGCTCCAACTTTGCACATTTGCCCCCCTGTAAACAGAGATCGCCAAAGTGCTCAATCCCTGCCTGCTGCCACCCCCGAAAACTTGTGTCCGGCCCCGTTGGTCCAAAACTATAGTTATCGCTGATTGGTGTCCCCCCCCCATCCATGGAAGGTTCCTCCCCCCCATCCATGGAAGGTTCCCCCCCCGCCCCATCCATGGAAGGTTACCCCCACCCCCCCGTGACCAAGGCTCAGGCCTCTCAGGTGTACCAGCATTCTTTAGTTATGAGGATGTCATTGGCTGAATACGTGTGAGAGTCTGTCCACTACATCAAGAGGTGATGAAACACAGCAGGATACCTGACCTCGGAGGACACAGTATCAGCTGAGATGTGTTATTCTGCCTCCATGGACCCTTGGAACACCCCATTCAGTGGCAGGTTATGTTCAGCTCTTTGTCAGGCATGAACAACAAAGAACAAAGAAAAGTGCAGCACAGGAACAGGCCCTTTGCCCCTCTAAGCCTGCGCCGACCATGCTGCCCGTCTAAACTAAAATCTTCTACACTTCCGGGTCCATATCCCTCTATTCCCATCCTATTCATGTATTTGTCAAGATGCCCCTTAAACGCCACTATTGTCCCTGCTTCCACCATCTCCTCCGGCAGCGAGTTCCAGGCACCCACTACCCTCTGTGTAAAAATCGTGCCTCGTACATCTCCTCTAAACCTTGCCCCTCGCACCTTAAACCTATGCCCCCTAGTAATTACCCCTCTACCCTGGGAAAATGTCTCTGACGATCCACTCTGTCTATGCCCCTCATAATTTCGCAGAGGTTATGATAAGAATCGCTCTGTACTTACTGCAAGTCATCATCATTCTCCTGCAGCGCCTGGTCAATCGCTTTAGCACCCTGTCCATGAATGGAGCGAATATGTCAATGACCTCCCAGAGGCCCCATAGTAGTGAGAAAAAGTGAGACTCCAAGTTGGGTGAGGTCTTCATATCCTGGTCCTGGTCATCACCAAACCAAGAGTCAATGAGGGCGTCCTGACCCTGCGTCCCATGTGAGCCCTAGCCATCACCCGAGGTCCTTCCTCCTCCTCCACCGCGGGTTGCCCGTCGCTGCCCTCCTTGACATCTGCCTCATCCAAGGAGATGTGGTGTTCCTCCAACTCCTCCTGGTTCAGCTGCTCCCCCTACCGCAGTGCCAGGCTTTGCAGAGCGCAGCAGACCACTATGATGCAGGACACCCTCTGGGGCTGTATTTAGGGCTCTCCCCGACTGGTCCAGGCATCAGGACTGCATCTTGAGCAATCAAACCACCTGCTTGACCAGTGCACACATTGACGTATGAGCCTTGTTGTTTCAAGTCTCAATGGGTGTTTGTGGCCTCCACATTTGTATCATCTGCCATCTCACCTCCTGAGGGGGTACCCTTTGGCTCAGACGAGCCATACCTCCTGCCGTTGCTATCCCTCAAAAACAGCTGGGATCTGCGGGGCCCCAAGATGTAACTATCACGGAAGCTCCCCAGGAAATGGGGAAAAACTTCATGATGTGCATCGCGGGGTCACAGACGAGATGGACATAGAGGGATTGGTGTCCCCTGCGGTTCAGAAATGGAGCCGCATGCCACCATGGGGAACACAGAAGCACGTGGGTGCAGTCGATGATACCCTGCACCTGGGGCACTCCTACTGCTTTGCCTTACTTGCTTGTCATCTGGGCACTATCCACTTCCTCTTGTGTGTAAGGGCTTGAGAAGTCTGCTCTGAGGCCGCCCTGAGAGATTGCATCAGGGATGGTTTCATTGTTCAACTACCTTGCCTGCTGGTCATTATCTTTGTATTTATTAGGAGCTGTGAAGTGATGGCATCAGTGCAGATTCTGGGCCACTGGTGTGGCTGTTGCTCAGCTGCTCCCAGGTAGCATAGGAGCTTCCACTTGAAAACCTGTGAACTAATGCTGTTAGAAAGGCAATCAAACCCTGATCACTGAGCTCCCAGTACAAGCAGTAAAAACTCACAGGAAAATACAAGGCAGTGACCTGCATGATTCACAAAGGCTTTGGTCACACACCAGTTGGATGTTGAGGAAGGGAAAGCCCTTTTGATCGGGTATATCACAAGATTGACATGCAACAACTGTGTGTGTAGTCAGTGACAACCTCCACCACTGAAAACCCTGAAATCCTAGCAAAGTTACATCTTTGCTCACTGTGATGAATGTTATCAGTAGCTGATATAATGGTACCTTACCTTTAATGCATTGGCCCTTTAAGACCAGGCTTGGAACCCTGGGGGACTCCACCTCTGGCTCCGCCCCCATGAAATGGTATATAAGATAAGGCTCAACCAGGCAACATGTGATGAGCACACTTCTCGGCTGCTGTACAGTTCTCAGATGATTAAAGCCTTTGAATCATCTATCTTCTCTCCTGTGTCGTGATTGAGGGTATCTCACTCACTCAAAACAATTAAATGTTCTCTTTGAATCAAGCCATGTCCTATTTATGTAAGAGTGGATGGCAAACTGCGAGATGTTGCAAATATCTCCAGCTCTAGCCGAGAAGGAACGAGGTGCATAAAAGTTGATTGTCACCGGATTGCTGCTGGAAGGGCCGAAGGGGAACAGATGGTGATGGGGGGGAGGGGGGTCGGGTTGGGGATCTGCCACCGTGGGGAACGGGCTGTGGGGGTACTGCGGGCTCATGGTGGGCCGAGGGAGAGTCATGGCTGACCGGCGCAGAGGGAGGGGGTAGAGCCCCCCAATTCGGCTGGTCACATGGAATGTAAGGGGGCTGAATGGGCCGGTGAAGCGGGCCCGGGTGATGGC
Organism: Scyliorhinus canicula; assembly: GCF_902713615.1. Lineage (NCBI taxonomy): Eukaryota > Metazoa > Chordata > Chondrichthyes > Carcharhiniformes > Scyliorhinidae > Scyliorhinus > Scyliorhinus canicula. The sequence goes on along the minus strand of NC_052146.1, from coordinate 285,125,873 downwards.
GCACTTGAAGGGGCTAGGGGCGGACGTGGCTATGCTCCAGAAAACGCACCTGAGGGTGGCGGATCAGGTTAGGCTGAGAAGAGGGTGGGTTGGACAAGTATTCCATTCGGGGTTAGATGCGAGGAACTGGCGATTTTGGTGGGAAAGAGCTTGTCGTTTGTGGCGTCGAGCATAGTGGCGGATAGCTGTGGCAGATACGTAATGGTGAGCGGTAGACTCCAAGGTGAGCAGGTGGTGCTGGTCAATGTGTACGCCCCAAATTGGGATGATGCAGGCTTCATGCGGGCCGATGCGGCGCATGCTGAGCCGGATTCCAGACCTTGAGACGGGGGGCTTGGGAGGAGATTTTAATACTGTACTGGACCCAGCCCTGGATCGTTCTAGGTCCAGGACCGGTAAGAGGCCGGCGGCGGCCACAGTGCTGAGGATGTACGCGGAGGTCCCGGAAGAAGGGCTTTTGAGGAAGAGTCGTAGTCTCCAAGCGGAGTTTGACATATTGACCACCCGGAAGCGGAAGTGAAGTGGAGGAGGGCGCAGGGGGTGGTATATTCCCGTACCAGCCTCCCCGAACAGGCGCCGGAATGTGGCGACTAGGGGCTTTTCACAGTAACTTCATTGAAGCCTACTCGTGACAATAAGTGATTTTCATTTCATTTCATTTTCATGAGTACGGGGAGAAGGCAAGTCGGATGCTGGCCCACCAGCTTCGGAAGCGGGAGGCGGCGAGGGAGATGGGGGGGTTAGAGATGTAGGAGAAAGTCTGGTGCAAAGTGCAAGGGGGATTAACGGGGTGTTCAGGACCTTTTATGAGGGGTGGTACCGGTCAGTGTCCCCTGAGGAGGAGGGTGGGATGGACCTCTTCTTGGACAAGCTGGAGTTCCCGAGAGTGGGGGAGGAGCGGGCGGAGGGTCTGGGGCCCCAATCGAGTTGGAGGAGCTGATCAAGGCGTTGGGGAGTATGCAGTCAGGGAAGGCACCGGGGCCTGACGGGTTCCCGGTGGAGTTTTACAATAAGTTTTCAGACCTGTTGGGCCCGCTGTTAGTGCGGACCCTGAATGAGGCAAGGGAGGGGGGGCCTTGCCCCCGACGATGTCCAGAGCATTAATTTCTTTGATCTTGCAGCAGGATAAGGACCCCCTCCAGTGTGGGTCTTACAGGCCGATCTCGCTCCTCAACGTGGACGCGAAGCTGCTGGCCAAGATACTGACCAGGAGGGTGGAGGATGTGGTCCCGCAGGTCATTCACGAGAACCAAACGGGTTTTGTGAAGGGGAGGCAGCTGAATGTCAATGTGCAGCGGCTTCTTAACGTCATAATGGTATTGATGGACCGTCAATTGGACGCGAGGCACGATGAAGGTCCAAACTTAGGCTTTAAGCAGCTAGTTGTTAGCCCGGTGGTCGACTACAGAGAAAGGCCGACCGCCGGGAACTCTGGGTACTTATACCCCGCCTCGGTGGCGGGGTCTACTTGCCTCTCGACCAATTGGTGAGCAGTCATATGACTAGTCCCAGCCAATCAGATGAGAGGCACATGACCAGCCAGAGCCAATAGAAAACCAATGCTCTGCACTAATGGCAGTGCTCCCGTTCATACCACCACATTCACCCCTTGTGGAGAAAGAAGGCGGGGGGGGGTGTTGTAAGGGGAAGAGAGAGAGGGGGGGGCGAGGACTGGTGGTGCGAGTAGAGACAATCGAAAGATGGGGGCTGCCCACTGGCTCGTGGCAAAATGAACAAAACTAAATACAGTAAGGTGCAAAAAAAAACATTAGAGTCCAATAAAGTCCATGGTCGCATCAGATGGACACGATCAGTCTGTCGGGTGCCCGTGGTGTTCTGGAGGACAGTCGCAGTGGAGCCGGTGACGTCGGGCCGATGGTCGTTTTTGCCTCCGGGAGCGTCGGTCGTAGATGTGTCTCCGTACCCCGGGCCGGTGGTGGAGACGCTGTAATCGGGGAAGAGGGGGTCTGTGCGCTGGGTCGTAGGGGCGCAGGGGGCGCTGGGGGGAATTGGGGTGGGGGGGAGGTGTCGATGTAAGGGGAGAAGGCCGCACGCCGGCGTGTGCCAGGTCCCGAAGCGAGACCGTATCCTGCCGACCGTCGGGATACTCCACGTACGCATACTGCGGGTTGGCGCGGAGTAACTGGACTCGCTCAACCAACGGGTCAGACTTGTGCACCCGCACCTGCTTCCGGAGCAAGATGGGCCCGGGGGGTGGCCAGCCAGGTCGGGAGAGGGGATCCTGAGGACGACTTCCTAGGGAAAACAAGAAGACGTTCATGAGGTGTTTGATTAGTGGTGGTACAGAGGAGAGACTGGATTGAATGGAGGGCTTCGGGGATGACCTCTTGCCAACGGAGAATAGGGAGATCTCTGGACCGTAGGGCCAGCAGGATGGTCTTCCAAATGGTGCCATTCTCCCGCTCGACCTGACCGTTACCCCGGGGGTTATAACTGGTCGTCCTCCTAGAGGCTATGCCCCTGCTGAGCAGGAATTGGCGCAGGTCGTCACTCATAAAGGAGGACCCCGGTCGCTGTGGATGTACGCGGGGTAACCGAACAGGGAGAAGATGGATAGGAGGGCCTTTATGACGGTTGTTGTGGTCATGTCGGGACGGGGATGGCGAAAGGGAAGCGGGAGTACTCATCAATAACACTCAAGAAATGTGTGTTACGGTTGTTGGAGGGGAGGGGACCCTTGAAATCTATACTGAGATGTTCGAAGGGGCGGGACGCGTTGATCAGATGCGCTCATTCGGGGCGGTAGAAGTGCGGTTTGTACTCGGCGCAGACGTGGCAGTCCCTGGTGACGGTCCTGACTTCCTCAACGGAGTAGGGCAGGTTGCGGGTCTTGATAAAGTAGTAAAAACGGGTGACCTCTGGATGGCAGATGTCCGTGTGGAGGGAACAGAGGAGGTCAATCTGCGCGCTGGCACAGGTACCGCAGGATAGGACATTGGGAGGCTCGTTGAGCTTCCCAGGATGCTACAAGATATCGTAGTTGTACGTGGACAACTCGATCTGCCACCGCAAGATCTTGTCGTTCTTGATCTTGCCCCATGTGCATTGTCGAACATGAAAGCTACTGACCGTTGGTCTGTGAGGAGGGTAAGCCTCCTGCCGGCCAGATAGTGCCTCCAATGTCGCACAGCTTCAACTATGGCCTGTGCCTCCTTTTCCACCGAGGAATGGCGGATTTCGGAAGCGTGGAGGGTTCGTGAAAAGAAGGCCACGGGTCTGCCCGCTTGGTTGAGGGTGGCCGCCAGAGCTACGTCAGACGCGTCGCTCTCGACCTGGAATGGGAGGGACTCGTCGATGGCATGCATCGTGGCCTTTGCGATATCCGCTTTGATGCGGCTAAAGGCCTGGCGGGCCTCCATCGACAGGGGAAAGGAGGTGGGCTGGATGAGGGGACGGGCTTTGTCGGCGTAGTTGGGGACCCACTGGGCGTAATAGGAGACGAAGCCCAGGCAGCGTTTGAGGGATTTAAGGGAGTTGGGGAGAGGAAGTTCCATCAGGGGGCGCATGCGTTCGGGATTGGGGCCTATCACTCCGTTACGCACTACGTAGCCAAGGAAGGCTAGGCGGTCGGTGCTAAACATGCACTTATCCTTATTGTAGGTTAAATTAAGGAGTTTCGTGGTTCGGAGGAATTTTTGACGGTTGATGTCATGGTCCTGCTGGTCGTGGCCGCAGATGGTGACGTTATTGGGATATGGGAAGGTAGCCTGTAAACCGTGCTTGTCAACCATTCGGTCCATCTCCCGTTGGAAGACCGAGACCCCATTTGTGACACCGAATGTAACCCTGAGAAAGTGGTAGAGGCGCCCATCTTCCTCAAACGCGGTGTACTTGCGGTCACTCGTGCGGATGGGGAGCTGGTAGTAGGCAGACTTAAGGTCCACCGTGGAAAAGACTTTGTACTTCGCGATCCTGTTAACCAGGTCGGAAATACGGGGGACAGGATACGCGTCCAGCTGCGTAAACCTGTTCATGGTCTGACTGTAATCAATGACCATCCGGTTTTTCTCCTCAGTCCGAACTACTAGCACTTGGGCTCGCCAGACTGTTGCTGGTCTCGATGACTCCTTCCTTAATGAGCCTCTGGACCTCGGACCCGATGAAGGTCCGGTCCTGGGCACTGTATCGTCTGCTCCTAGTGGCGACAGGTTTACAATCTGGGGTGAGATTAGCAAACAAGGAAGGGGGTTCTAGTTTGAGGGACGCAAGGCTGCAGACAGTTAGGTGGGGAATAGGGCCGCCGAATTGGAAGGTCAAGCTCTGCAGGTTGCACTGGAAATCCAGGCCGAAGAGTGCCGGAGCGCATAGACGGGGGAGAATGAGAAGCTTGTAGTTTTTAAAAACCCTCCCCTGGCCCGTGAGGTCCGCTATGCAGCACCCAGTGATTTGGACGGAGTGCGAACCCGAGGCCAATTCGATCTTATGCTTGACTGGGTGGATGGGGAGCGCGCAGCGTCTTACCGTGTCGGGGAGGTGTTTATTGTTTTTTTATTGGGGGGGGGGGAGGGGTTATTGTTTTTCTCTTTTCATTGTTGGGATAAAATTTGTTGTTGGAAAATTTGAATAAAAATTATTTTTTAAAAAAAAAGTTGATTGTCACAGTTGCCTTCACAACCACTAGCAACGTGGTCTTCGTTCTGCTCTGAGGTAGCAATTGTGGCTGCAGCAGGTGGCAGGTTTCATTGAGGATGTCCTTATTGAAGCCCAGACATTTGTTCCTCATTGACGTTCAAGTCAGAGAATTGCCCCCTGATGACCCTGGGTGGATATGGCCTACTCCTGAGAGCCCTTCTCCAGTTTTTCCTCCTCTCTCTTCTGTAAATCAACTACTGATTCTTCCAGTCATGCTCTATTCAAAGTGGAATGTTTACTAGTGCAACTATGGACCCTGCAGAAGGGTGAAATTAGCAAAAGTCCATGAACACCTGCCACACCACTCACTGTTTACTTTTGCGACTTAAAGTAACTATGAGAAGCACCAAACATGTGTAGAATTTCAGCAACTGCCAGAAGAATTGAATCACCAGCTTATCTGTAAATAGCAGTGCTGGGGACATCCTTAACACACATTCAGCTGTGTGAGGTAAAGGTGGACTGTCAGCTGGAACACTAAGCTACAAAATGGCACCTCTTGGATCACATCAGCGTTGCATGATGGTTAGCATCATGATCCGCCTCCTTTGCATACTTCTGGTGAACACTAATACCCTCACCAAGATGTAATCTGGTTCGATTCATAGCCTATGTGTCTGGTGCCCATCAGATAAGTAAGCTCAGGGAAGGTAGTAAAAGAGGGAGGGGTGGCATTGTTAGTCAAGGACAGTATTACGGTGGCAGAAAGGACGTTTGATGAGGCCTCATCTACTGAGGTAGTATGGGCTGAGGTTAGAAACAAGAAAGGAGAGGTCACGCTGTTGGGGGTTTTCTATAGGCCTCCGAAAAGTTCCAGAGATATAGAGGAAAGGATTGCAAAGATGATTCTGGATAGGAGTGAAAGTAACAGAGTAGTTGTTATGGGGGACTTTAACTTTCCAAATATTGACTGGAAACGCTATAGTTCGAGTACTTTAGATGGGTCCGTTTTTGTCCAATGTGTGCAGGAGGGTTTCCTGACACCAACGACAGGATCTAAAAAGTGATTTTAGGGAGTTAGGTTGAAAGCTAAAGAGCAGGACCAGCAGAGCAGTAATCTCAGGATTGCTACCAGTGCCACGTGCAAGTGAGGCAAGGAACAGAGAGCGAGTGCAGCGAGCGAGTGGCTACAGGGCTGGTGCAGCAGGGAAGGCTTCAGATATGTGGATCATTCAGATATCTTCTGGGGAAGCTGGAACCTGTACATTAAGGACGGGTTGCACCTAAACAGGAAGTGCACCAATATCCTGGGTGGGAGGTTTGAGAGAGCTCTTCGGGAGGGTTTAAACTAGTTTGGCAGGGGGATGGGAACCAGAACTATGGATCAGAGGATAGGGTAGCTGTTGAACAGGCAGAAATAGTATGCAGCAAGTCTGTGAGGAAGGATAGACAGTTGATAGGGCAAAGTTACACTCAGTGGAATGGGTTAAAGTGTGTCTGTTTCAATGCAAGAAGTGTCAGGAATAAGGGAGATGAACTCAGAACATGGATGAGTACTTGGAACTACAGTGTTGTGGCCATTACAGGGACATGGATTTCACAGGTGCAGGAATGATTGTTAGATGTTCTGGGGTTTAGCTGTTTAAGAAGAATAGGGAGGGAGGTAAAAGAGGAGGGGGAGTGGCACTGTTAATTAGGGATTGTATCACAGCTGCAGAAAAGGAGGTAGTTGAGGAGGGATTGTCTACTGAGTCAGTATTGGGGAAGTCAGAAACAAGAAAGGAGCAGTCATTTTATTAGGAGTTTTCTATAGACCCCCCCAATAGCAGCAGGGAGATAGAGAAACAGATTGGGCGGCAGATCTTGGAAAAGTGCAGAAGTTACAGAGTTGTCATGGGTGACTTCAACTTCCCTAATATTGACTGGAACCTCCTTGCTGCAAATGGTTTGGATGGTGCAGTTTTTGTCAGGTGTGTACAGGAAGATTTCCTGACTCAATATGTAGATAGACTGACTAGGGGGGAGGCCATATTGGATTTGGTGCTTATTAACAAACCAAGCCAGGTGTCAGATGTCTTGGTGGGAAAGCATTTAGGTGACAGTGACCACAACTCCTTGACCTTTACCATAGTCATGGAGAGGGATAAGAACAGACAGTATGGGAAGGTATTTAATTGGGGGAGGGGAAATAATACTGTTATTATACAGGAGCTGAGGAGCATAAAGTGGGAACAGTTGTTCTTGGGGAAATGCACAACAGTAATGTGGGGGTTGTTTAAGGAGCACTTGCTGCGAGTGTTGGATAGTTTTGTCCCACTGAGACGATGAAGGAATGATAAGGTGAAGGAGCCTTGGATGACAAGAGAAGTGGAGCTTCTAGTCACGAGGAAGAAGGAAGCTTACGTAAGGTTGAGGAAGCAAGGATCTGAAGGAAGCTTACGTAAGGTTGAGGAAGCAAGGATCTGGCACGGCTCTAGAGGGTTACAAGGTAGCCAGGAAGGAACTCAAAAATGGACTTAGGTGAGTTCGAAGGGGGCATGAGAAAGCCCTGGTGGGAAGGATTAGTGAAAACCCCAAGGTGTTCTACACTTATGTGAGAAATAAGAGGATGATCAGAGTAAGAGTAGGGCCGATCAGGGATAGTGGAGAGAACTTGTGCCTAGAGTCTGAGGAGATAGGAGAGGCCCTAATTGAATATTTTGCATCAGAATGTTCTAGACAGCGGGACCTTGTTGCTCATGAGAACAGTGTGAACCAGGTTAATAGACTCAAACAAGTTGATATTAAGAAGGAGGATGTGCTGGAAAGTTTGAAAAACATCAGGATAGGTAAGTCCCCTGGGCCTGACGAGATATACCCAAAGTTACTCCGGGAAGCAAGGGAGGAGATTGCTGCACCATTGGCGATGATCTTTGCGTCCTCACTCTCCACTGGAGTAGTACAGGATGATTGGAGGGAGGCGAATGTTGTTCCCCTGTTCAAGAAAGGGAATAGGGAAATCCCTGGAAATTACAGACCCATCATCTTGTGTCTGTGGTGAGCAAAATATTGGAAAGGATTCTGAGAGATAGGATTTATGATTATTTAGAAAAACATAGTTTGATTAAAGATAGTCAGCATGGCTTTGTGAGGGGCAGGTCATGCCTCACAAGCCTTATTGAGTTCTTTGAGGATGTGACAAGACACATTGATGAAGGTCAGGCAGTGGTTGTGGTGTATATGGATTTCAGCAAGGCATTTGATAAGGTTCCCCATGGTAGGCTCATTCAGAAAGTTAGGCAGCATGGGATACAGGGAAATTTGGCTGTCTGGATACACAATTGGCTGGCCAAAAGATGACAGCAAGTGGTAATGAATGGAAAGTATTCCCCCTGGAGGTCGGTGACCAGTGGTGTCTTGCAGGGATCTGTTCTGACAGATGGAGTTCAACCTAGATAAATGTGAAGTGATTCATTTTGGAAGGTCGAATTTGAATGTTGAAAATAGGGTTAAAGGCAGGATTCTTAAAAGCGTGGAGTAACAGAGGATCTTGGGGTCCACGTACATAGATCCCTCAAAGTTGCCACCCAGGTTGATAGGGTTGTTAAGAAGGCGTATGGTGTGTTGGCTTTCATTAACACGGGGTTTGAGTTTAAGGGCTGCGAGGTTTTGCTGCAGCTTTATAAAATTCTGGTTAGACCACACTTGAAATATTGTGTACAGTTCTGGTTGCCTCATTATAGGAAGGATGTGGATGCTTTGGCGATGATGCAGAGGAGATTTACCAGGATGCTGCCTGGACTGGAGGGCATGTCTTATGAAGAAAGGTTGAGTGAGCTCGGGCTTTTCTCACTGGAGCGAAGAAGGAAGAGAAGTGACTTGATAGAGGTGTACAAGGTGTTAAGAGGCAAGGATAGAGTGGATCACCAGAGACTTTTCCCCAGGTGAAAATGGCTGTCACGAGGGGACATAATTTTAAGGTGATTGGAGGGAGGTATGGGGAGATGTCAGAGGTAGGTTCTTTTCACAGAGATTGGTGGGTGTGTGGAATGGACTGCCAACAGACGTGGTGGATTCAGAGTCATTCGGGGCATTTAAGCATCTCTTGGACAGGCACATGGACAACAGTAAATTGAAGGGGTGTAGGTTAGGTTGATCTTATATCAGGATAAATGGTCGGCACAACATCGTGGGCCGAAGGACCTGTACTGTGCTGTACTGTTCTATGTTCTAAGAACAGTTTGATCTTATTTATCATTTGTGGAGCCTTGACTTGTTCAATTGGAGTGATGTTCACATCTCTCTAACATTTGAAACCAAATTTCAGAATTAATCCAATGGCACTGAAGGGTTTGGGAATGCCTTGAAGGCACAATGCAGCTCGACGTAAATGCAAGTCTTTTTTCTTTTCTTTCTGAAATATTTCACAAAGGGAAACACAACAGCACATCTTGTTAAAATGTACATTCATGATTAAAAACTGGTTGTTCTTCTACTTCTGCAATTATCTTTGTAATATAAACAGTGTGCAATACATGACCACCATTCATTCTCCCAGTTTTAGCAGGTACTGACTGTGATCTATTGTGACCAGAGCATCTGTTCTTTCTTAGAATTTTCAGCAGTGACCCAAAAAGTATCAAATAATGACAATGCATAGTGACATCATTGACAAAGCTTACAGATTTTTCTGTCAACTAGAATCAATTTGTTCAACAATTACTTAGATTCTTGGCCCTTCGTCTTCCTCATGCTGCTTGCCTGGCGTCTGTGGCTTGGATGAGCCAGTTAAAAATTGAGATTCCTTCCCTTTCCTGGTTATTTTCTCTTAGACTAAACCAAACTGTTCATGGCACCCTATTTGGTACTGTATTCAGCTTCCACCCCAAAGACTTTGACCTTCATTAGATTGTCTGCCTCCATCCCCACAGTAATCCATCTGCTACTGAAAATCTCATTGTCAACTTTCGTTTCTAATCTTCTGCTCTCCTGGCTAGCCTCCCGTTCTCCACCTCCCAAAAACATCAGCTCGATAAGACTGTGCCACCATATTCTCTCTCTCCTGTGCCAAGTCTCTCTCACTATAGATTCCTGATCCTTTGTAGCCCCAAATTTAAATGCTTTAAGACTTAAAGGTTAAAGTGTTTAAATCCTTCATGCCACCTTCTCTCCCTACCTACCCTCCATGAATTCTTTGTCTCTTGGGCCAGAATGTTGTGTTACTCGGGCGAGTGAGTACCTGACCCGGAAACATTTTAAAAATAAATTTAGAGTACCCAATTCATTTTTTTCCAATTAAGGAGCAACTTAGCATGGTCAATCCACCTACCCTGCACATAGAACATACAGTGCAGAAGGAAGCCATTCGGCCCATCGAGTCTGCACCGACCCACTTAAGCCCTCACTTCCACCCTATCCCGTAACCCAATAACCCCTCCTAACCTTTTTGGTCACTAAGGGCAATTTATCATGGCCAATCCATCTAAACTGCACGTCTTTGGACTGTGGGAGGAAACCGGAGCACCCGGAGGAAACCCACGCAGACACGGGGAGAATGTGCAGACTCCGCACAGACAGTGACCCAGCGGGGAATCGAACCTGGGACACTGGCGCTATGAAGCCACAGAGCTATCTACTTGTGCTACCGTGCTGCCTGTGCAACATCTTTGGGTTGTGGGAGCGAAACCCATGTAAACACGGGGAGAATGTGCAAAATCCACATGGACAGTGACCCAGAGCTGGGATTGAACCTGGGACCTCGGCACCGTGAGGCAGTAGTGCTAACCACTGTGCCACTGTGCTGCCCCCTGACCCGGAAACATGTACAATCGCGCGAGAAGATGTTGGGGGACCTGTCCCGAGGTTATCACCCCCTCACGCAAGATTATGGTCAGTGGGCGTGGGTGTGAGTCAGAATAATGCCTGCTGACAATCAAGAAGCCAAATAAAATGAATGAAATAGCAGATTACTGGGTTTTTACAATGCCTGTCTACCCTTACAGTTAGTGGGCAAGCTGATTGGCCAGGCAGCGCTCGCAATTTAGCCACAACCTCATCCGAGGCAGGATGAAAGTCGGGGCTCAAATAAGATTAACAAATTTATTTTTTTAAATAATCTTTATTGTCACAAATAGGCTTACATTAACACTGCAATGAAGTTACTGGGAAAAGCCCCTGGTCGCCACACTCCGGCTACATGTTAACATTACAACTTGCATATTAACATTTCTGTGAGTTGTATACAAGGCCACCCAAATCCTTCTGAATACCAACATTTACTAGTCACTGACCTGCTAAAAATAACATGCATTTCCATTCATCTACTACTCAAGTACGTAATTGCGCACTTCTCCACATTATACTACATCGACCAACCTTACAGTCACAGCACAGAAAAGGCTCTTCGGCCTATCGTTTCTGCGCCGGTCAAATACAACCACCTAAGTATTCTAATCCCATTGGCCGAAAGCCTTGCATGCCTTGGCATTGTATATGGCATGGCACACCTAAATACTTAAGTGCTATGAGGGTCTCTGTCTCCATCACCCTTTCAGGCAGTGAGTTCCAGAGTCCCGCCACCCTCTGGGTGAAAAGGTTTTCCCTCACATTCCCTCTAAACCTCCTGCCACTTACCTTAAATCTATGCCCACTGGTTATTGACCCCCCTGCCAAGGGGAAATCTTTCTTCCTGTCAACTCTATCTATGTCCTTTGTAATTATATACATTTCAATCATGTCCCCCCTCAGTCTCCTCTGCTTCAAGGAAAACAACCCCAGTCTATCCAATCTCTTTTCATAGCTAAAACTCTCCAGCCCAATTGTTTGATTAATGTCACTGGTCTAGAATCCTTTGCATCCTCTTTCTGCTCTCTGGCAGCTTACTTTCCTATATGGATGGGCATCATTAACAAACGGAGGTATTACAGTAAGAGAGGTTTTCCTGCCCCTGCTGCAGTGTTCTTTGGTGGCAGAGACGGTTCACTATAGCTGGCGGTGTAATCATCTGGTTTCTACGGTGTTTTATGTTCTTTCCTGGCCCCGGTGCCAGGGAAGCCACCGTGGGAAGGTTGCTATCGGCAAGACCGGAAGGTCCCCCCTGGTGGGAATGGCCAGAACATTCAGCCCTACATCTTTGCCTCCAAGTGGAGGTCTCGTGGCACACAGGGTAGTGTCCCAGCCTCTGGGCCAGAAGCTCCATTTTCCAGTTCTGCTCTTGGACTTGAAGGCTGCAGAAAACAGCCTGAAAATCCTGCCAAAAGGCCTACGGCAAGCAGGCAGGAAAAGGATTGGATTTGTTTATTGTCACGTGTACTGAGGGACAGTGAAAAGTACTTTTCTGCGTAAAGTTCAAACAGAGCATTTAGTAAATGAAAAGAAAATACATAATAGGGCAACACAAGATACACAATGGGCGAAATTCTCCGCAACGGCCGACGCCGGCGTGAAACCCGGAGTGTTTCACGCCGGCGTCGGAGGCCGCTCCAGGCCCCTATTCTCGGCGTTGCGGCGTTGCGGGGAACTCGGCCGCCGAGCCTTGACGCTTGTGTCAAGGCGGCGCGCCGAGAATGACGCAGCCGGCGATGCCTTAGTGACGTCAGCTGCGCATGCGCAGGTTGCCGTCTTCCCCTCCGCTGCCCCGCAAGGCGTGGCGGCTTGATCTTGCGGGACGGTGGAGGGGAAAGAGTGCGTCTCTTAGAGACACCGGCTCGACGATTGGTGGGCACCGATCACAGGCCAGTCCCCTCCCGAGCACGCCCGTGTTGCTCGATCCCCTCTCCGCAGGCCCCAAACGTACCTGCCGCGCGCTGTTCACGCCGGCAGAGACACGCCACTTTGGGGGGGGGGGGGGTGGGAGAATCACGGGGGGTGCCAGAGCGGCCCTCCAGCGATTCTCCCACCCGGCCTGGGGAGCGGAGAATCGCGCCCAATGTAAATACCTAGACAACAGCATTGGGTGGAGCATAGAAGAATGTAGTGTTAACCAGGTCAGTCCATAAGAGGGTCGTTTAGGAGTCTGGTAGCAGCAGGGAAGAAGCTGTTTTTGAATCTGTTTGTGTGTGTTCTCAGACTTTTGTATCTCCTGCCCGATGGGAGAAGTTGGAAGAGTGAGTAGGCCGGGTGGGAGGGGTCTTTGATTATGCTGCCCGCTTTCCCCAGGCAGCAGGAGGCGTAGATAGTGTCAATGGATGGGAGGCAGGTTTGTGTGATGGACTGGGCGATGTTCACGACTCTCTGAAGTTCCTTGCGGTCTTGGGCCGATCAGTTGTCATACCAGGCTGTGATGCTGCCTGATAGGATGCTTTCTATGGTACACCTGTAAAAGTTGGTAAGAGTCAGTGTGAAAATGCCAAATTTCCTTAGTTTCCTGAGGAAGTATAGGCGCTGTTGTGCTTTCTTTGTGGTAGCATCAACGTGGGTGGACCAGGACAGATTTTTGATGTGCACATCTAGGAATTTGAAGTTGTCAACCATCTCCATCTCGGCCCCGTTGATGCAGATAGGGGTGTGTACAGTACTTTGCTTCCTGAAGTCAATGGCGAGCTCCCTAGTTTTGCTGGCATTGAGGGATAGATTGTTGACGCTGCACCACTCCATTAGGTTTTCTATCCCCCTCCTGTATTTTGACCCACTATGGTCGTGTCGTCAGCAAACTTGTAGATGGAGTTGGGACCAAATTTTGTCACGCAATCGTGTGTGTATAGGGAGTATAGTAGGGGACTAAGTACGCAGCCTTGCGGGGCCCTGGTATTGAGGATTATCGTAGAAGAGGTGTTGTTGTTTATTCTTACTGATTGTGGCCTATGGGTCAGAAAGTCGAGGATCCAGTTGCAGAGTGGAGCCAAGTCCTAGGTTTTGGAGCTTTGATATGAGCTTGGTTGGGATTATGGTGTTGAAGGCAAAGCTGTAGTAAATAGGAGTCTGATGTAGGTGACCTTATTGTGGGGATGCTCCATGGATGAGCGTAAAGCCAGGGAGATGGCGTCTGCTGTGGACCGATTGTGGCGGTATGCGAATTGCATTGGATCTAGGCATCCTGGGAATATGGAGTTGATGTGCTTCATGACCTACCTCTCGAAACACTTCATTACGATAGATGTCAGGGCCACCAGATGATAGTCATTGGGGCACGTTGCCTGGTTCTTCTTTGGCACCGGTATGATGGTGGTCTTCTTGTAGCAGGTGGGGTCCTCGGAGCGGAGTAGGGACAGGTTTAAAATGTCCGCGAACACATCTGCCAGCTGGTCCACGCAGGCTCTGAGTGCACGACCAGGGACCCTGTCCGGACCCGTCGCTTTCCGAGGGTTCACTTTCAGGAAGGTCTTTGTGATTTCTGAAGTTGTGACGGTGGGTATGAGTGTGTCCAGGGCTGCTGGGGCAGTCGACAGTGGATTGATGGTTTCCTGCTCGAACCAAGCATGGAATGCATTGAGTTCATCGGGGAAGGGTGTGCTGCTGCTGGAGATATTGCTCGGCTTCGCTTTGCAGCCCGTTATATTGTTTAGTCCTTGCCACAACCGATGAGAGTCTGTAACGCTAGTCTGTGACTCTAGCTTGGTTTGATATTCTCTCTTGGCATCCCGGATGGAGGTGGAGGTTGTACCTGAATTTCTTGTATAGGTTAGGGTCACCTGATTTGAACACATCAGACCTATCCTTCAGTCGGGAGTCAATCTCCCGATTGAGCCATGGTTTCCAGTTGGGGAACGTATGTACTGCTTTCTTTGGCACGCAGTCGCCCACACATTTGCTGATGAAGTCTGTCACGGTGGTGGCATACTCATTTAGGTTGGTAGCTGTGTTCTTAAATGCGGACCAGTCCAATGTCTCCAAGCAGTCACGTAGGAGGTCTTCTGTTTCCTCGGACCACCACTACACGATCTTCTTAGCCGGATTCTCCCGCTTAAGTTTCTGCTTGCATGCCGGGAGAAGGAACACCGTCTTATGGTCTGATTTTCCAAAGTGCAGTTGAGGGATGAAACGATAGGCGCCCTTGATTTTGTGTAGCAGTGGTCAAAAGCTGCGGAGTCTCCTGGTCAACCATGCTTGCTGTGGAGTGACACCCCTCAGGGTCTATCCTTTGACATTAGAATACTGACCTGATCCAGGAAAAACAAGCTACAGAAACAGATGTAATGATTTGCTCTGCCTCATGACTCTCTAGAGGTGGGAAGACTTCTAAGTCATTGATATATATTGTAAAGCCCTGATCCATCCAGCACTTTGCCATCCCATACTACACCCAATCCTATGTGTTGTTACCTTATGTAGCAAACTCTTGTGGTGCACCTTATCAAATGCATTCTGAAAATCCAAATATTATAGATCAATTAGTTTCCCCTTAAAGCGTGTATTAGTTACATGCTCAAAGCACTCTAATACATTGAGGGAGAAAATGCTGGAAAATCTCAGCAGGTCTGGCAGCAACTGTAGGGAGAGAAAAGAGCTAATGTTTCAAGTCCAATGACTCTTTGTCAAAGCTAACAGACAGAGAAAGTGGGAAATATTTATACCGTGGAGTGAGAATGAAAGATGAGTCATAGCCACAGAAACCCAGGGAAACCGGGTGCTAATGGCCACAGAAACCAAGGGGAAAGACTGCTAATGGCAGTCCCCAGAGAGAACAAAAGATGTGAAAGGTCAAACAGCAGGGAAACTAACATCAGAGGATGAACTGTAGGTGTGGGGGAGGGGAAGGGGGAAGCAAAGAGGAGAAAGGTGCAGGAAAGGTGGATAAAGGTGCAGGAATTGGGGGAAAAATAAAATGTATATTAAGAAAGAAAGAAATGGTAAAAGACAGTTAAATTGAAATGAAAACAAATGGGTCGAGGTGGGGCTGATCATCTGAAGTTGTTGAATTCGATGTTCAGGCCGGAAGGCTGTAACGTGCCTAACCGGAAGATGAGATGTTGTTCTTCCAGTTTGCGTTGCGCTTCACTGGAACATTGCAGCAGGCCAAGAACAGACATGTGGGCATGCGAGCAGGGTCTTTGGTTAAAATGGCAAGCAACGGGAAGGTCAGGGTCCTGAATGCGCACAGACCGAAGATGCTCAGCAAGGCGATCACCCAGTCTGCGTTTGGTCTCTCCGATATAGAGGAGACCACATTGGGAGCAGCGAATGCAGTAGACCAAATTGGAAGAGATGCAAGTGAAACGCTGCTTAACCTGGAATGTTAAGCATGGAAGAGCTAAAGGAGCAGGTGTTACACCTTCTGCGATTGCATGGGAAGGTGCCATTGGTGACGGGAGAGGTACTGGGTATGGTGGAGGAATGGACTAGATTATCTCGGAGGGAACGGTCTCTGCGGAATGCTGACAGAGGGAGTGAGGGAAGATGTATTTGGTGGTGACGTCATGCTCGAGTTGGCGAAAATGGCGGAGGATTAAGGCTGGTGGGATAAAATGTAGAACGAGGGGGACTCTATCCTTGTTCTGGGAGGGAGTGGCGGGGGCGAGGGCAGTGGCGCGGGAGATGGACCGCACACTGTTGAGGGCCCTGTCCACAACTGTAGGTGGGAAATCACGGTCGAGGAAGAAGGAACACATTTTTGAAGCACCATTTTGGAAAGTGGCATCATCGGAACAAATGCGACGGAGGCGAAGGAGTTGAGAGAAAGGAATGGAGTCCTTACAGGGTGTAGGATGTGAAGAGCTGTAGTCCAGAAAGCTGTGGGAGTCAGTGGGCTTGTAGTGGATATTAGTGGATAGTCTATTGCCGGAAATGGAGACAGAAAGATCAGGGAAGGGAAGGGAAGTGATTGAGATGGGCCAGGTGAAAGTGATGGAGGGGTGGAAACTGGAAGTGAAGTTGATGAATTTTTCCAGATCCAGGCGAGAGCATGACGCGGCACCAAAATAGTCATCAATGTATCAGTAAAGGAGTTGTGGCAGGGGGCCCGGATAGGCCTGGAACAAGGAATGTTCTACATACCCCATAAAAAGGCAAGCGTAGCTAGGACCCATGCGGGTACCCTTTGCTACACCTTTGATTTGGGGATAGTGAGATGAGTTAAAGGAGAAGTTGTTGAGATAGAACGAGTTCAGCCAGGCGGAGGAGAGTGGTGGTTGATGGGAATTGTCCGGCCTCTTTTCGAGAAAGAAACAAAGAGCTCTCAGGCCATTTGGTGTGGGATGGAGGTGTAGAGGGATTGCACATCCATGGTGAATAGAATGCGGTTAGGGCCCGCGAACTGGAAGCTGTCAATATGACGCAGTGCATCAGAGGAATCCCAGATGTAGGTGGGGAGGGAATGGACCAGGAGTGAGGATGAGTTAAGACAAGAGGAAATAAGTTCGGTGGGGCAAGAGCATGCTGACACAGTGGGCCTGCCGGGGCAGTCGTTTTTGTGGATTTTGGGAAGTAGGTAAAAGCGGGCTGTCCGGGGATGGGAGACTATGAGGTTGGAAGCCGTAGGGGGCAGGCATCCGGAGGAAATGAGGTCACTAACGGTGTTGGAGATATTGATGTTCAGTGGTCTGGTCATGGTCCAGGGGGAATTAATTGTTTGAATTAATAGGATATTTGAGCCAGTAGTATTTTAGTGGATTAAAAACAGAATATGCTGGAAAAACAAAGCAGGTCTGGCAGCATCTGTGTAAAGGAGAATGGAGTTTTTGTAAAATAAATTTAGAGTACCCAATTTTTTTTTCCCAATTAAGGGGCAATTTAGCGTGCCCAATCAACCTAACCTGCACATCCTTTGGGTTGTGGGGGTGATACCCACGCAGACATGGAGAGAATGCATAAACTCCACACGTACAGTGACCCGGGGCCGGGATTGAACCCGGGTCCTCGATGCAGTGAGGCAGCAGTGCTAACCAATATGCCACGTGCCGCCTGAGAGGAGAACAGAGTTAACGTTTCAAGTCTGTTTGACTCTTCTTTGGAGCTTCTTATAGCTCTTGCTGGTCTTGCAGTTCACCGGCCTCAAACAAGTATGTCTTAGGCAGCCACAGTCTAGTGCATGGCTCATTCAAACACATTTTCTAAGCGTTTGTCTCTGAGACTGAAAGGATCTTTTTCGCCCCTCTCCCTACATTCCTCCACCTAGTTCCTTCCTCTGCTTCTGACCACTCTCCAGCCCAAATTATTTGAAACACTGGGTCCATCCTCATCAAAGCCATAAATTACAACTAACATTCTGTGAGGCCCACTCAGTTGCATGTCCAAACAACCAACGTGCTTTTCCAGCAAGCCTAGGCTTTTACCAGGAGTGAACATTCATCAAATCTACCCCTACATAAACTAGAACTGGGGGCCTTTTGAGTACTTGAAAACTGGCTGGTAAACATTTCATAAGCAAAGTGAGTACAAAATAGTTTGTCCAGTTTTCACATTTTGGCTTCCATCACATCACAGCTGAAAAAGTAATTTTCTGCAAATAGATATTATTGAATATTAAAAAGATCAGTGGAGCAGAATTACATCCTTAAAGAGATAGTAACTTCAAGAAAGAATGAGTTTGTAACTTAGTTTGCTTTAGGAAGGACGAGCTGTAATAGCATTTAAGTTACTTTGGACATAATGACATTTCTTGCAAGTACATCAATGACGCATTTCATTTAATGACATTTGTGTGCTGGCAAACAAGTGCAAAGTAGATTGCCAATCACTCCTTCACAAAGATACTTTTCTTTTCATTCACACTATTTTGACATTTGGCAACAAAGTGTCAAATTTGTGCTGGAAAGTGGCAGCATCCCTGAAGGAGTTTGAAGTGAAAGTAGAATTCCACCATTTCGAGAATGTGCAAAATTTCTTGAGATGGGGCAATATGGCTGAAAAATAAACAAAATGATCAACAATGGTATCAAATCTGATGCTTGAAAATGTTGGTTTCTTTGTTGAAATCGTTTGACTCTTGACTCCCTTGTTAATGTTTAATATTTCCAATGGGACCATTTGTATTTAAACCCAAATGGTTTAAAGAAAGATGCTAATATGTAAAAAGAGAAAAAATAGTCTTGTATTTGTAACAATTTTCATGGTCACTGGACTTCTCAAAGTGCAATTTGAAGTGTAGTCATTGTTGAATTGTAGGAAAAGCATACAAAAGGCATCGTAAAATGTCAGCCTAATGTCCTCTACTCTAGAGCATTATCTGGACAGGAATATCTTTAAAAAATGGAACAGCTTTTAGTTTCATTGCACTGACTGGAAATGTTATGTTATCATGGGACCTGAAATTCTGCTGTAACTCTGGCAAGAGACCACCTGCTTCCAAGAAATTTGCCAGTGTCTTATGCAGGATCAAAGTTCTGCCCCCAATCATGGCAAATGACAGGGATTAGGAGAGGTTGGAGGAGGCAAACCTTAAACTAGGAGTTACTGCTGTTGCCCCTTAGTCTGGATCCATTATTAATTGAGGAATGGATATTGGCCAGGACACTGGAAATATGTTCGCTGCTCTTTTTAGCAACAGTGGAGACTTGTCCAATCTTTTTGAGAGGGCGGCCATGTTTCCATTTTTTTTCTCACTTAAGGGGCTGATAAGCACATTTTAGAAAGACAAGGTTTGGCACAGCATTAAACATGAATTTCAAAAAAGATTGAGCAATGAACGAAAGAAAGAACTTGCTGAGCAGAACTAAAGCAATGTCAAAGCAATACACTGATAATTAAAAAGAGAAATGAATAAAGTTGACCATTCGAGGGGGAAAGGGTGTGTGTGTGGGCACAGCTCATTCCCAGTATCAGGGTGCTCACTGACTCACTCCCACCTATTGGGAGAGTAAGTGAGAGTACAGGCGTGATTCTCGGCCCTCGTCACGCTCTCATTCAAACAAAATGAAGCCAGTGAATAGTGGGAGAGGCAGAAAATGAGAACCCCGCCAAACAGTTTACCATGCAACCGGCCCGCTCCTATAGGCGAAATTGGGATCTCGTCGCTCTATTTCCATACAATTAACAGGAGCAACACCATATCCTACGGCCTCCTGTGATTCAGGTGTCTCCCCAGTAAGTGGTCACGCTGGTGCCAATTAGTATTCATTTTGAAAAACGTAATGCTGGCGGAAAGGCATCTATGGGAAGCCGAGGAGGTCAGCAGCCATCTTTGCTCACAGGCAAAGAGCCCGGGCCCTGCACTTGCCGCCCCAGTGCTTGGCGGGGGGAAGGGTACCTTCAGCTGGGGATGGAGGACCCTTGGCTGGGGGTGGGGGACCCTTCACAGGGGTGAGTTGTCATGGAAGGGTGGGGGAGACACTGGGGTGCAACCGGGGGGCAACCACACGCAACACCGCAATGCCAACCACTGGATCATGTGTACCCATTCTAGGGGCAAATCCTGTCCCCGCCTGTCTGCCCCACCGACCATATATAACCCCCAAAGACTGCCGAAGCCTCTTGCCGTGCAGCTAATAGGGATTTGGCAATCGTGGTTAAGTGGGCACTTCACACATCCCAAGTGGATTTCCGTGGGTGGGCGAGCCACGTAGCATGTCGGAGACATTGCCAGGCATCCCAATCAAACTGTGATGCCTGGACACTGTGTCTGAACCCTGCGGGAGGCAACACCACACACGCAGCAGCCAACATCCGAACACCATGGGGATGTGACACAGCTCCAGGGACAGGTCCCTGGCCGGAGGGTGAGTGAGTGCCACGGGGAGGGAGGGTGGGGGGATGGGGGTGATGCCTGGAGAGATGGGCCAAGGTTTAAGAGATGGGCGCACATTGCGGAAGAAAGTGACAGAGGCATCATACTGGTTGTGCACAAAGATGTTTATTATGTTTTACAATTCTCCGCCGTCTCCTTGGTGCTGCCTCCTCTCCCACCCCCTCCCCTGGTGCCCTCCTAGCTCTAACCACTACATATAGGTCTGTCCCAGGATGTGCATCTGAATGCAGGTAGCCAGCTGCTTACAACGTCCCGTGGCCTTTGATGACAATGGCAGTCATCCTCTGAGGGTTCTGAGTCCAGAAGGCCCCGGCTCACTTGTCGGCGGCACATGCACAGCCGTGCTGCATTGCCTCGTGTGCTGGCTGTGAGACGTGGCCTCATCAGAGGGATGGAACTCAGGGTAGCTGGTGGCCACCGTCTCCACTCCATGGGAAGGGTCTGGGTTGGCACCCAACACTCCCTCCTCCTAGTCAGTGCCCATAGGGCCCTAGGTTCACCTTGGGATGGAGGAGCAGCTGGTTCAAGCCCCAGCTGCCCCTGCATCATCTGGCTCTGCCAGCCCTGACGGTTCCCCATGGTCCACACCTTCGTGGCTACACCCTCGGCGATGCTCTGCAGTGCCTCGGTAATGGCCACCTGCGACTGGGATAAGCTCCAAGGCATCTTGGCCATTCCCTTCTGAGAGTGGGACGGAACCTCATCAAGATCAGCCTGGTACTGGATCACATCCTCCAGCGAGTCGGACATTCTGCCCAGACCCTCAGCCATGGCCGTCACCGACCGCGTGATGCCTTGGACACATACATTGCTGACATCGTGCACCAGGCTCTCCACTCCGGTCGCCACCCTAGCAGTGTTAGCCTTGGTGCCACACATTGCCGTAAACAGCTCCAGTGCCCGTAGCCTCTGGGTCTCCTCCAATCGACTATGAATCTGCTGGAGTGACACAGACATCTCCCTCTGAATGTTTCGTCCGCACACTTGCATCTCCAGCAGCTCGGGGATGACCTCTTCCACAGTCTCAGCATTAGGCTGGGCCCCAGCTGGGTCCTGGGATTCAGCAGACCTCTGAATGCTGACCCACCTGGGGGTTCCAGCCTCTACCTGATGTACATCATTAGCAGTGTGGTGCTCACCAGATTGTGCCCCAAAAACCTGGCCACTAATATTTCCCACCGAGGTGCGTGTATCTGAGCTGGTGGAGAGTGGGGATGACAGCTGTGCTGAGACTTTTACGGTGGCACCCTCGGAGCTCCCGTCTGAGGTGGTCTCCTGGGACACTGGAGAGGGGCCACCTGGAATGGGCCAACACCATCGGCTGGAGGACCTGCGGGAGAATGGCCATGTGGTCAGTAGGCGGGATTGGATAGTCAGTAAGGCAATAACAACTCACGTTTGACAGGTCCTCCAGGTGGAGCCTCGTTAGTCACCTCTGCGGCATCCGCCAGCCTCCGCATTGGTGACCGCCCTGTCCTCGGCCACACCAGTGACCTCCGGGGCACGCTCCTCGAAGATGATGAGGATTCTGATGTCCAGCACACCACTGCCAGTCTGGGCCCTCCCGGCGATTGTGGGAGAGCTTTTCTTGAGGAGACACAGAGGGGGTATCGTTAGCCACACACATGGGTCACAGTGGTGGGAGGGGGGTGAAGGAAGGGTTAGAGGGAGGGTTGGGTGTCACATGGAGAGTTGAGGGGTGGATGCTCCGTGGGTGATGAAAGGTTTTTAGGGGGGTGGGGAGAGGGAGAGTTGGCGTCGACTCACTCGTGCTGTCTGGTGTAGGTCATTGACCTTTTTCCTGCACTGGAACTCCGCTCTGTGACTGCCTGATCCTGGCTAAAAGCAACACTGGCTCAATGTATTTTCGATAGTAGCCCTGAAATATGCCTTGAAAATCTACAGGTCCTGCCCAAATCCCCCACTCATCCAACTAAACTTTGTGGCAGCAGTCAGAAAGCTGTGGGGGGGGGGGGGGGGGGGGGGGGGGGGGGAATTGAGGAGGGGCTTCCATCATCTACTTACATCAGTGGATAAGGGGAAATTATGAATGAGCATTTCTCCAGTACCTTTCATTTCTTCAGCATGTCCTAGAGTGCATCACCAGTTTTTGAAGTGTGATCGCTGCTATAATGTGAAAATGTGCCGGCCAGCTAATTTACGCACAGCAAGCTCCCTTGCACAGCAATGTTGAATCTTTTATATCCATGTGAGAGGGTAGACCTGCTGTCAGATTAATACCTCACCTTAACATTGGCACCACCGACAGTGCACCACTCTCTCAGGAGAGTGCTGGGACTGGAAACCCACATACTCAACTCTCTGGAGTGGGACTTGAACCTACAATGTACTGAACTCCGGTGAGCAGAATGTTCGCAATGTGCTAGACACCCATGCCATCAAGGGTGCATCTGGTCTACCTGCTATTTCAGTAGCTCTGGACTGCCCAGCTGAGGTGGTGCAGCTCGGGTTGGTGGCCATGGTGAGGTGGGGTGGCAGTCAGGTGAGGGAGGGAGGGGGTGCTGCAAGCTGCAAACAAGTTTTGTCGGGGAATCCATTTTAAAAACTGTTTAAATTATGCAGGAATCTCGTCATATTCTACACCCACTGCTGGGTGAGTTGGAACACACCCGACAACAAACCTGCAGTATCTGTTTGCTGGATGTTAATGAAGGCTGGAGTCATGGGGAATCTGACATTCAGAAAGCCTGTACCCTCTGTTGGGTTCTGTATTATAACCGTTGTAATGATATACATGGAATATCCAGTTGTTTAACTGGGAAGATGATTTATTAACAAGATAAATGGATTGGAAAGATAACTGACAAACTATAATACTAAATGAATTCAGTGAATTTTCCTGGAGCTACTCTAATTTCAACTATCCTCTTGTACATCTTACTACCAACTGGCGGGTGTCTCAAGTCACATGATAGATCTCTATTGCCACCAGCTGGTTAGAGGTCGCATTGCTAACTATATACAGAGCTGTGCACAGGCTAATCACCACATCCCCTTCCTCCGGAACTGTTAACATTTACATCCAAATGTAACTGTGCTTTACATAACATGATATGCCTGATAATTTTAAACGTGTCCCTGTGCACAGCATATTGGACATTCACAACAACATTGTCCCATTGGTCTTCTGAACTTTGATCGGCTACTCGATGTCGCTTTAACTTTCGGAAGACCGGTTTTCTGGCTGGTCTTTTTTGTATCACCAACTTGTTTAGCAAGGGTGCTACCTGGTCGACCCACTGTATCCTCACCTTTTCTTTTCTTCCCCTTCCCTGTCATGAGAAGGATCCGCTGACTGCATCTCCTTTTCTTTTTGACTTTAGTGGCATCCTTCTTACTGCTGGATTCTGCCATGGGACTAGTTGCTTGTGGTGCTTTTGTCATAGTAATTGTTTTTGGATCGTCTGCTGTGCAGGCTGACTCTTGCTCTTCTGTCACCATAGCTGATTTTGGAACCTTAGCTGCATCGAGGAGTTTTGGTTGATCCATGGTTGTGGCTACATGCTGAGTTGCATGCCCATCTCTCGGTGAAACGCCCAGTGTCAGCATACGTTTGGATGATTGCTCAGTCGCAGTCAAGTCTGCAACTCCAGGAACAATCTGGTGTCTGGGTTGGATCAATGTCCCCAACGTTAGGTGTTGCTTCTTCATTTTGTGTTTGAGTCCCACTTGGTGGTTCATCCTCACTTGATATGAGGATATAAGGTTCGCCTTTGGTTGGAGGGCCAATTAGTGGCTCGTCCTCATCCAATCTTTCATTGTATAACTGCACACAGATGCAGCCATCTGCTTTTCTCGCACATCTTTTGGTGGAGTGGCCTCGGGTGGTGAGGAATCTGATGCAGGAACCATTTCATGGGCATGAAATGATTCACTGTATGCCTCTGGAGCCAGTTTCTCCAGAATGGGGATTAGTTCTTCAGTTGCCAGTCTGTTCGCAGTTGAAGTGCCCTCATCTGATGTATCTGCTTCTGCAATCTGACTGTCAGCCTCTGCACACGCCATCTTAGAGCTTTCACACTTATCGTTGTCTTGCACCCCTTGTGATCACCTCGTCACTCCCGCCAAATAAACTGAATAGACTTTCATAGTCTTCCTCTTCTGGCTCATCATAATCGTTGTCATCGTAATTATCATCCTTGCAATCATCGTCATGGTAATGATCATCATCGTAATCATTATCATCGCCTGCCATCTCTTCTCCTGTGAAGTAAAACACTGCTCGTGGAATTATGTGTTCGTGAAAGAAGTGACCGATTTCCAAGTCAGCAGCGAGCCTTGCTGCAGAGCCTTTATTCAGCTCTCCATGCTCTGCATCTGCAGGAGGACTGAATTGAAGAAAGGGTCATTTGGTACAGTTTTCATAACTGCTCTGCCAATGGCCCGACCCGTATGCTTCTGCTTCATTTTAATGGTTTACAATGTGACTTTTTTTTTTCTTTCTTCCAGTCGATCTGGAACCCTGTGCAGCGCCTGATTTGAAAGATGAAAAAGTCTGACCCATCAGGCTGAGGCACTTTCTGGTATGTTTTGTGAAATACTCATTTGGCTCAAACTTGAACTCCAGAGTAAAGCTCATTGGCTGTCCAGGATCTGAAAATTTTACATTTACATCTTGTAGCTGCTTTAGGATTGGCTCATCATGCTCTTGGACCATGCCACTGAGCAAATTCTCATTTTTGAAGACTGTCAACCAGAATTCTGGAATTTCCTTTGGCTCCTTCATCGGGTTTATCTTACAAAGAACAAAGAACAATGCAGCACAGGAACAGGCCCTTCGACCCTCCAAGCCTGTACCAGTCACGATACCAACCTTTGCCAAAACTCTCAACACTTCCTTGTGCCGTATCCCTCTACACCAATCCTATCCATGTGTTTGTCAAGTTGCCTTTTGAACGCCGTTAATATATCTGCTTCCATAACCTCCCCTGGCAACGCGTTCCAGGCACTCACCATCCTCTGCGTAAAAAACCTGCCTCGCACATCTCCTCTAAACTTTGCCCCACGGTCCTATGCCCCCTGGTGACTGACCCATCCATCCAGGGAAAGAGTGCCTGCCCATCCATTCTATCCGTGCCCCTCATAATCTTGTAGACCTCGATCAGGTCACCCCTCAACCTCCGTCTTTCTAATGAAAACAGTCTGAGTTTATTTAGTCTCTCTACATAGCTAACACCGTCCATACCAGGCAACATCCTGGTAAACCTCCTCTGCACCCTCTCCAAAGCCTTCACATCCTTCTGCTAGTGTAGAAACAAGAATTGTGCGCAATATTTTCTGAGCTGTACTATTCTAAGTTCTATATTCCAAGTGCGGTCTTACCAAGGTTCTATACAACTGTAGCATGACTTGCCAGTATTTATATTCGATGCCCCGTCCAATGAAGGCAAACATTCCGTATGCTTTCTTGACTACCTTGTCCACTTGTGTTGCCACTTTCCAGGATCTGTGGACCTGCACGCCCAGATCTCTGACTTTCTATATTTCTGAGAGTTTTGCCATTTACGGTATATTTCCCCTGTATGTTAGACCTACCAAAATGCATTACGTCACATTTGTCCGGATTAAACTCCATTTGCCATTTCTTTGCTCAAGACTCCAACCTATCTATGTCCTGTTGTATCCTCTGACAACCTTCAACACTATCTGCCACTCCACCAAGCTTGGTGTCATCTGCAAACTTATTAATCAGACCAGCTACATTTTCCTCCAAATCATTTATGTATACTACAAACAACAGAGGCTCCAGCACAGATCCCTATGGAACACCACTAGTCACAACCTTCCATTCAGAAAAACATCCTTCTACTGCTGCCCTTTGCCTTCTGTGACTGAGCCAGTTCTTAATAATCTTACCACTTCACCTGATCCTGTGTGACTTCACCTTTTGTACCAGTCTGCCTTGAGGAGACCTTGTCAAAGGCCTTACTGAAGTCCATATAAACAAAATCCACCACCCTCCCCTCATCAATTATCTTTGTCACCTTCTCAAAAAACCCTATCAAGTTAGTGAGGCACGACCACCCCTTCACAAAACCATGCTGTCTATCGCTAATGAGTCCATCTTCCTCTGCTTCAACTTCCGCTTGTATCTCATTGGATAACTGCGCCATCATATCTCGTTGGTAGTCACAATGATCCTCTGTCACAGCGCTGCGTGCTGTCTGGAATGTACAGCCACTCAGAGCTCCCAGAGGATATCCGCCAGGGGCATCGAAGGCCAGAGGATGGGTGAGCACCACAGGGAGCGGGGGGCTTCCTGGAGAGTTGGGCAAAGGATCCGGAGTTATCCCGCATTTCAGAAGTGACAGAGGCATCATAATGGTTGTGCAAAAAGTGTTTAGTGTGTTTAATACCCCACTCCCGATGGTGCCTCCCACCCCCCAACCTACCACTCCCATCCACCTCCATGGTGCCCTCAGTGATCCTCAACGTGCTTGGCCCTCCGAGCTCTACAACTACATCTAGGTGTTTCCCCAGGATGCACATCTGAGGTGGAGGCGGCCAGCTGCCTATCCCATCCTCTGGCCTTCGATGCCCCTGGCGGGCATCCTCTGGGGGCTGAGGCCAATGGGCCCCGGCCCATGTTCGGGAGCACACGCACAGCATGTATGTTGACCTTGAGATGCAGCCCCATCAGAGGGGTGGAACTCGGGGGAATTTGTGGCTGACTCTCTGGGACCCTCAGGGGAACAAGAGGGGCACTTAGAGCTGCGCCTCCATTGCTGCTACCCCCTTCCCCCCATCACTCACCTGTGGACCTGGGATCCATTGATAATTAGGCTTGGTTAAGTTCTGTACCAACATTACTGCCTTCCTGATGGTGCTGCCGTTCAACAGAGCTGCCAGCCTCAGATTGGTGTTTGAGAGTACTTGCTGTGGGCAAATTGACTGCTGTGATTCCTACATTACAATAGTGACGACATTTCAAAAGTACTTCATTGGCTGTAAATCACTGATAGATTTTCTGTGGTCTGGAAAAGCATGACCTAAGATATGTCTTAGGGGCTGATTTAGCACAGGGCTAAAGAGCTGGTTTTGAGAGCCGACCAAGGCAGGCCAGCAGTACGGTTCAATTCCCGTATCAGCCTCCCCGAACAGGCGCCGGAATGTGGCAACTAGGGGCTTTTCACAGTAACTTCATTTGAAGCCTACTCGTGACAATAAGCGATTTCATTTCATTTCATTCATGTCTTGCAGATGCAGATAATAGTTGGGAACTTGGGCTGGATGGGGGATGTGGGACAGTTAAAAGATACATCCTGGATAATATGGCTAATTAAATTTCATTTTAAGAAGTAACAAAGTAAGAAAGGACAGTACAGGATAAACTAAAAAAAATGGCTTGGGCCAGTTTACTCAGGTGTTTTTGACTGGCCATTTTTTCCCAGGGGCGACTTGAGTGTAATACTGTGAACCCATGCAATAGTGGCAGGAGGGGAATGCACAGCAGTGGTCTGAGCAGCTTAATGTTTATTGCCAAACTGACGTTTACATGGCAAAAATAGCAAGTCAACAATCCTCCTTGGGCAAAGGCCAGCCATTGCTGCAGTGCCTCATGGAGACAGCTTGGTTAAAGGGAAGTCCTTTGCCACCATCAGCCTCATCTTCCTTTCACCAATTTTCTCTCTCTTGTGTTTGTTGTGTTGTTGTTGCACCTTAACTTTCTCCGTTTTTTAATTGTTGAAGGGGAGGCCA
Source organism: Scyliorhinus canicula (assembly GCF_902713615.1). Classification (NCBI taxonomy): domain Eukaryota; kingdom Metazoa; phylum Chordata; class Chondrichthyes; order Carcharhiniformes; family Scyliorhinidae; genus Scyliorhinus; species Scyliorhinus canicula. The sequence continues at coordinate 285,097,963 of NC_052146.1, read as the reverse complement.
TGGCTTAGTATTTCCAGTGATCTTTGTGACACAGGAACTGTAAATGTCAATGCCTCTCCTATTTCTGATCTACATGATGCCGGTCTGCAACATCATCTGAAACACAGCATCAGTTTCCACATGTACTTTCATGACGTTCAGCGCTACCTCACGACCACCGCTCTTGACACCTCAACTGGTCTCTAAGTTGGCTCGCTGCCCCGTCTGACATCAGGTACTGGAAATTCAGACATTTTCCCTCAGTAAATATTGGGAAGACCAACGCCATTTCCCTGGTCCCTGTCACAAACTCAGGTCCCTAGCCACTGACTTAATCCCTCTGCCTGATATTGAACTAAACTTAGAGGACCAGCCAGATTTGACCCCAACATGAGCTTTTAAACCCATATCCACTCCAACACCATGAACACCCATTTTCACTACTGGAACACTGACTGACTCTGTCCCTGCCTCGTCTCATCTGCTGCTGAAACTCTTATCTCATGCCTTTGTTTCTATTTTTGTTAAAAGTTTAGAGTACCCAATTAATTTTTTTCCAATTAAGGGGCAATTTAACGTGGCCAATCCACCTACCCTGCTCATCTTTGGGTTGTTGGGGTGAAACCCACGCAAACACAGGGAGAATGTGCAAACTCCGCACGGACAGTAACCCAGAGCCTGGATCGAACCTGGGACCTGGGTGCCGTGAGGCATCAATGCTAACCACTGCACCACCATACTGCCCTCCTTGATTTCTAGAATAATAATAATAATAATAATATTTATTGTCACAAGTAGGCTCACATCAACACTGCAATGAAGTTACTGTGAAAAAAGTCTTGACCATCGCTTTGCACACATGGCCTCCCATCTTTCACCCTTCATAAATTGAGCTCATCCAAACCGCTGCTGCCTGTATCCTAAGTCACACCAAGTCCTGTCCATCATTCAACACTATGCTTGCTGATCTATATTGGCTCCCAGTTAAGCAATGCTTTATTCTTAAAACACTCAGACTTGTTTTCAAATCCCTCCATGGCCTCTCCCCTGCCTACCTCTGCAACCTGCAATGCTTAAATTCTCCTTCAATTCTGGTCTCTTGAGCATCTTCACTTTTGATCTTCAGATCTTCCATGTCTTTAGGTGCCAAATCCCAAGTTCTGGAATTCCCTTTCTCAGCTTCTCTGCCCCTCTTTCCTCCTTTAAGACGGTCTTTATAACCTTCCTCATCTGCCCTGATGTGGTTATGTGGTTCAGTGTTGAATTTTGCTCGATAACGCTCCCATGGAATGCTTTGGGATGAAGGTCTTTGGGACATTTAACTACATCAAATGTGCTATATAAATTAATTTGTTGTCATTGTTACCCAGCTTTGTCGTACTGCCATTTAATTTTAGCAAACTCTTGGTGGAGTTACTTGAGTTGATTATTTGCCCAGCAGAGGGAGGACCAGTTTATAATGGGTAAGATTTCTTTATCCACACTTGCAATTGTTGCATTTTTAAAACATGCAAGGCAGATAAACTAATAATCACACATTTGTCTCTTACTCCTTATTTGCCAATTGAAGGGAGTCTGGAATGACGTAAAGATAAAAAGACTATAAGGGCTGTGTGAATTCTGGTTAGAACACAAGATTGCGTCTGTGACGAGAGAGAGGAAGAGAAAGTAAGACAAAAGTGTGTGCTTAAGCTAGAAATGGCTAATAGCAAGATATTACTTTACTGTTCATTTATAGTTTTATTTTATGTGACAACAACCTTCTGTCAAAACCAAACCCACGTGCAACGTCTATACAAAGCACCATGGACAGAGGAAAAGGTATGTCTTGGGGACTCAGGTTTCATTGTGGTGTCAGTGTACTGTTGGTGGTAGTGTGTGGGCAGGTTGCAGATTACATTTTAAAATGGAGAAAAGAAGTGGCGTTTCCGATTAAGCAATTAGATGGTCACAAGCCACAGATAGCATCACTAAAATAATGACTCAAAATATTTTTGGAAAAGTAGGGGAGTGTGAAAGTTTAGAATCTAACCCATTTTGTGCTGCTTTCTTTTACCATCAACTATCCAGCACAGTAAGTAAGATTGAAGCCAATACAAACACCCCAATTTTAAGTCAAGGTAAGTGCAGAGGCAGACGTATGAATCAGAAAAAATTAGGCAATGGTTTTGAAAATATTGCCTAACCCACAGTCATTTTGATAACCTGATTTTAAACTTTTAATTTTGTGCAATGATGTCAAAATGTCAATAACATTGAAGAAGTGCCTATCGAGTGCAGAATTCAGGCGTTTTCAATACATGCAAGAAAGGTCTGTTCGGAAGGAGTTAATGTGGGGCAGCACGGTGGCGCAGTGGTTAGCACTGCTGACTCACGGCGCCAAGGACCCGGATTTGATCCCGGCCCCGGGTCACTGTCCATATGGAGTTTACACATTCTCTCCCTGTCTGCATGGGTCTCACCCTCACAAACCAAAGATGTGCAGGCTAGGTGGATTGGCCACACTAATTTGCCCCTTAATTGAAAAAAAAATGAACTGGGTACTTTAAATTTATAAATTAAAAAAAACAAAAAAATGGAGAGTTAATGTTCCCTCGTACTTAAGGTGAAATTGGTGTCTAAATTGTTTAATATATTGCACCAAAATATAAAGGGGACACAGGTGGCTCTGTTTTGTTTTGTGGAGAAGTGATTATGGAACACAATAAACTTGGGAGTCAAAGAAGTCAAGAATTGCTTCCAGTTCTTAATATAGAGTTACCTTCAGAGTTGAACAATGGTAGCAGAGGATGGTTAATTCCTGCCAGAAAAAAAGGAATGCAAGGTGAGATTTCTTTGGACAAAAGACTATTTATTCTGAATTATAACCTGAAGTGTGATTTCGAGTAACTTGGAAAATAAATGGCTGAATCCAAGGGTAGAGTGTCAGGGTGTGATAATAAAAATCCCCTAGTCGCCACACTATGGCACCTGTTTGGGTACCCTGAGGGAGAATTTGGAATGTCCAATTCACCGAACAAGCATGTCCTTCGGGACTTGTGGGAGGAAACCAGAGCATCTAGAGGAAACCCATGCAGGCGTGGGAAGAACGTAGAGACTCTGCACAGACAGCGACGCAAGCTGGGAATCGAACCCAGGCCCTGGTGCTGCGAAGTAACAGCCCTAACCACTGTGCTATCGTGTCACCCACATATGACTACTGACCGTTGATTTCTGAGAATCAACCCTATGTCCAATGGAAGAATGAAATTACCATGTGGACACGGGTTACTGCCTTGCCAAGAAAATCAAAGGAATGGCCGTGGCACTTTCATAACCATGCAAATGCAAAATAAGATGCAAGATATTTTGGGAATTGGAGCTCAAGCAATTGGAGTTAGATGAAGGTTTGTATATATATATATATATATTTGTAACTTTCATGGATAGGATTTATGAAAAGATTGACTTATTAAGTGCTTATGAGGCTTGGTCAGATTTTGCCAAATTTAGAATGCCAGAAGTTATCTCCATAGAAGAGTACATAATGGAATTTAACAGATTGTATGTAAGGCAGCAAAAATTCCATCTAGAAATTCCTCAATCAGTGCTGGCATTCAACTAATAGATTGTGCTAAAGTTACAAATATGGATAGGCTTCTGCATTTTTTAATTTAAAAATTTTTTTTTTAGAGTATTTAAGGGCAGCACGGTATCATTAAGGGCAGCACGGTAGCATTGTGGATAGCACAATTGCTTCACAGCTCCAGGGTCCCAGGTTCGATTCTGGCTTGGGTCACTGCCTGTGTGGAGTCTGCACATCCTCCCTGTGTGTGCGTGGGTTTCCTCCGGGTGCTCCGGTTTCCTCCTACAGTCCAAAGATGTGCAGGTTGGGTGGATTGGCCATGATAAATTGCCCTTAGTGTCCAAAATTCTATGATCTATGATTAACCTAGGACAAAAGTTCAGCACAACATCGTGGGCCGAAGGGCCTGTTCTGTGCTGTATTTCTCTACATCTAGTATCCAATTATTTTTTTTCCAATTAAGGGGCAATTTATCATGGCCAATCCACCTATCCTGCACATCTTTGGGTTGTGGGGGTGAAACCCACGCAGACACGGGGAGAATGTGCAAACTCCACACGGGCAGTGACCCAGGGCCGGGATTTGAACCTACGACCTCAGCGCAGGCTTCTGGTTTTGACGGGGGTTAAATTTGCGGAAAGACACATCCTGCCAGGACAAATGTCAGAATTCCTAAAAAAAGTTCCTGGGCAAATAATATTCCTTGCTGGCCGTCTTCATGACACAAATGTGCCGATTGGCAATAAGACAGACAATGGAAGATATGATTACGGGATGGTGAGGTGATCTAGAAATAGGCCACAAGCGTCAATATAGAAGTTTAGAAGATCATAAGATATAGGAGCAGAATTCGGCCACTTGGCCCATAGGTCCGCTCCGCCATTCTATCATTGCTGATAGGTTCCTCATCTGCTACCTACAATGTTACAGACCGAGAGTTGGATTGCAAAATCAGCCGGAGCATCTCCTCCCTAGAACACATGACCTAGGAACAGGAGTCGGCAATTTAGCCTCCTGAGCCTCACACCCTCAATGTGATCATGGCTGATCTCATCCTGGCCTCAACTCCAATGGCCTGCCCCTTCTCCATAACCCTGCAACCCATTACCAGGCTGATGCTCGATCATTGACTCCAGAAGCGAGATTGGACGACAATTGATGGCTTTATTGGACTAGATGTTTCCCCCAGCAGTGCAAGTACAGAATGCAGCTGCTGGGGAGACACGGGCTCTTATACTCCGCCTTGCTGGGCGGAGCCAGCAGGCAGTCTCAGGTACCTCCCACACCAATGGTATTTCAGCATTGTCCAGGGTACCGTAATACCCCTAATACCGACTACCACATTTACCCCCTGTTAAAAAAGAGTCCGGCGGGTTGGTGGTCTCGCATTATACAGTGGTAGAGGTTGAGGTTATGGTGGTACCCGGTATACATTAGTACAGTGTTTTGCCTCGTTATATATCACAACTATTTACAGTATTTATTTACAATCAGAATGAAACAATTAGTCGATCATGGGCCCTGGTCATCCTCTGCGATCATCGTAGCTTCGGCGGTGATGCAGGCGCCGGCTCGGGCATCCGTGGCTCCGGGAGCGCGGCTTCAGCTTCTTCGGCAGCTTCATCACCCCTGGATGGGACGGGTGGGAGGACCGATCCACCCGGGAAGGGGACTGCTGTGGGGTGCGCCGGTGGGAGGGAGGGGGGTGGTGGTGGTGGGGGTGTGGGTGGGGATCCAGCGGGCGCCAGGTCCCATAGGGAGACCGTATCCTGTCGGCCGTCGGGGTACGCCACGTAGGCGTATTGAGGGTTAGCGTGAAGGAGGTGGACCCTCTCGACCAATGGGTCCGACTTGTGCGCACGCACGTGTTTGCGGAGCAGGATGGGTCCAAGAGCCAGCCAGATCGGGAGTGAGGTCTCGGAGGAGGACTTCCTAGGGAAGACAAGGAGACGTTCGTGAGGTGTTTGGTTGGTCGTGGTACACAGCAGTGATTGGATGGAGTGGAGAACATCAGGAAGGACCTCCTGCCAGTGGGAGACAGGAAGATTCCTGGACCGTAGGGCCAGTAGGACGGTCTTCCAGGCTGTTCCGTTTTTTCTCTCTACCTGTCCGTTTCCCCGGGGGTTGTAACTGGTCATCCTGCTCGAGGCAATGGCCTTGCTGAGCAGGAATTGAAGCAGTTCGTCACTCATAAAAGAAGGACCCCCATCACTGTGTATGTAGGCGGGGAAACTGAACAGTGTAAAGATACTGTGGAGGGCTTTTATGACGGTGGCTGCGGTCATGTCGGGGCAGGGGATGGCGAATGGGAACCGGGAGTACTCGTCAATCACATTCAGGAAGTATGTGTTGCGGTCGGTGGATGGGAGGGGCCCTTTGAAGTCCACACTGAGGCGTTCAAAGGGATGGGAATCCTTTATCAGGTACGCTTTCTCTGGCCTGTAGAAGTGCGGTTTGCACTCCGCACAGATTTGGCAGTTCCTGGTGGTGGTCCTGACCCCCTCGATGGAGTAGGGCAAGTTGCGGGTCTTGATGAAATGGAAGAATCGAGTGACCCCCGGGTGGCAGAGGACCTCGTGGAGGGCCAGGAGTCGGTCCACTTGTGCGTTGGCACATGTGCTGCGGGATTGGGCATCAGGAGGCTCATTTAGCTTCCCGGGACGATACAAGATCTCATAGTTATAGGTGGAGAGCTCGATCCTCCACCGTAAGATCTTATCGTTCTTTATCATGCCCCGCTGTGCATTATCGAACATGAAAGCGACCGACCATTGGTCAGTGAGAAGAGTGAATCTCCTGCCAGCCAGGTAATGCCTCCAGTGCCGCACAGCTTCTACTATGGCCTGGGCCTCCTTTTCAACTGAGGAATAGCGGATTTATGAAGCGTGCAGGGTGCGTGAGAAGAAGGCCACGGGTGTGCCTGCTTGGTTGTGGGTGACCGCCAGAGCTATGTCGGACGCGTCGCTCTCGACTTGGAAGGGAAGGGATTCATCGATTGCGTGCATCGTGGCCTTTGCAATGTCCGTTCTGATGTGGCTAAAGGCCTGGCGGGCCTCTGCCAACAGGGGAAAGACCGTGGATTGGATTAGTGGGCGGGCCTTATCCGCATAATTGGGACCCACTGGGCATAATATGAAAAACATTCCAAGCAGCGTTTCAGGGCCTTGGAGCAGTGAGGGAGGGGGAACACCACGAGGGGGCGCAAGCGTTTGGGATTTGGCCTATAACTCCACCATGTACTATGTAGCTGAGGATGGCTACTAGACGGTCGGTGCTCAACACGCATTTTTCCTTGTTGTAAGTTAGATTAAGGATTTTTGCGATATGGAGGAATTTACAGAGGTTGGTGTCGTGGTCCTGCTGGTCGTGGCTGCAGATGGTGAGGTACGGAAATGTGGCCCGCAAACCGTACCGGTCAACCATTCGGTCCATCTCCCGTTGGAAGACCGAGACTCCATTTCTGACACCGAAGGGAACCCTTAGGAAGTGGTAGAGCCGCCCATCTGCTTCGAATGCAGTGTATTTGCGGTCGCTAGGGCGGATGGAGAGCTGGTGGCAGGCGGACTTGAGATCCACCGTGGAAAAGACCTAGTATTGCGCTATTTGGTTGACCAAATCAGATATGCGGGGGAGGGGGTACATGTCGAGCTGCGTATACCTGTTGATGGTCTGACTATAATCGATGACCATCCTATGCTTCTCCCCGGTCTTTACAACCACCACTTGAGCTCTCCAGGGGCTGTTGCGAACCTCGATAATGCCTTCCTTCAGTAACCGCTTAGTCTGACCTAATGAAGGTCCGGTCCTGGGCACTGTGTACCATCTGCTCCTGGTGGCAACAGGTTTGCAATCCGGGGTAAGGTTCTCAAAAAGGGGAAGGCGGCTCGATCTTAAGGGTCGCGACGCTGCAGACAGTGAGGGGGGGGGGGGTATAGGGCCGCCGAATTTAAAAGTTAAACTTTGGAGGTTACATTGGAAGTCTAACCCTAGGAGTGTGGCCGCGCAGAGGTGAGGGAGGACGTAGAGGTTCGCTACGCAGAACCCTTTGATCTCTACAGAGTGATACCCTGAGGCCAGGGAGATTTTTTGATTAACTGGGTGGATGGGAAGAGAACAGCGTCTTACCGTGTTGGGATCTCTGAGCTCTCGGAGTCGATCAGGCAGGATGATTTATGCCCATTGATGAGCACGGTCGTTGTCGCGGTCGAGAGCATTCGGGGCCAAGACTGATCCAGGGTCACCGAGGCAAGTTGTGGCAAAAGCTGGAAATTTTCTTCGGGCAATGTGTGGTCATCCGAATCGGGGTCCTGAGACCCCAGCCAAGATGGCGGCGGCCACTAGTTGCACATAGCTGGGGTTGTGCAAGATGGCGGCGCCCATCTGTTGCACGTGGTCCCTGGGGAGCAAGATGGCGGCGCCCAGGGCCCACATGTGGCTCTGGGAAAGGAAAATGGCAGCGCCCGCTGGCCGCTTGTGGCTCGTGGAGAAGGTTGGGGTGGCGGTGATTTCCCGGGCATGGCATACTGGCACAAAATGGCCCTTTATGCCGCACCCTTTGCAGGTGGAGGAGCGGGCCGGGCAGAGCCGCCGGGGGTGCTTGGCTTGCCCGCAGCGGGGCCCCCCGGGGTTGCCTGGTAGTCGTGCTGCACAAGCTTGCGGGGGGATGGGGGATTAATCGGAGTCGGGCGCGGGGGGTTCCACGCTGCCCAAGGGGCTGCCGCGCGGTCGGGGACGTTCGCACGGGCGTTTCAGGAGGCCACATCCAGGGAGCTAGCAAAGGCCCGTGCGTCCTTGAGGCCTAGTGTCTCTTTTTCTAGCAGCCGCTGGCGGATTTGGGAGGACAGCATACCTGCAACGAATGCGTCCCGGATCAAATGTTCTGTGTGGTCATTGGCTGAAACCTGTGGGCAGTCACAGTTCCTACCTAACACCATGAGCGCACGGTAGATTTCATCCAGCGATTCCCCAGGGATTTTTCGCCTCGTCGCTAGCAGATGTCGGGCATTGACCTAGTTTACTGGGCGAATATAGTGCCCTTTGAGCAGGGGCATTGCGGCCTCGAAGTTGTCCGCATGCTCAATGAGGGTGTAGATCTCTGGGCTCACCCTCGAGTGGAGAACTTGCGTCTTCTGGTCCTCCATGGGTGTAGCTGTGGCCGTCCTGAGGTACCCGTTGAAGGTCGCCAGCCAGTGTTTGAAGGTTGCTGCTGAGTTTGCCGCGTGGGGGCTGAGTTGCAGACTCTCCGGCTTGATTCGGACCTCCATTCTTTAAAATCTAGTCCAATAAATTGATGCTCGATCAATGACTCCAGAAGCGAGATTGGATGACAATTGAAGGCTTTATTGTACTCTATGTTTCCCCCAGCAGTGCAGGTACAGAAGGCAGCTGCTGGGGAGACACGGGCTCTTATACTCCGCCTTACTGGGCGGAACCAGCAGGCAGGCTTCACCAATGATATAGCAGTCTCAGGTACCTCCCACACCAATGGTCTTACAGCATTGTCCAGGGTACCGTAATACTCCTCATACCGACTACCACACAGGCTAATTGGGATCTCGCTGTAGTGTGGCGAGAAACCAATTATCACCACTTAAGTCCCATTTCCATACAATCAACAGGAGCCACCCCATATCCAACGGCCTCCCGTCATTCAGTGGCCTCCCTCACAAGTGGTCACGCTGGCTTTGGTTAGTACTCCTTTTGAAAAACGCAAACCTGGCAGAAGGGCTTCTGTGGGGAGTCGAAGAGGTGAGTAACCATCTTTGCTCACGGGCAAAGTGACCAGAGGGGATTGGGTTTGCCACCCTGTGCTCAGCGAGGGATGGGGAACCCTCGGCTGAGGGTGGGGGTGAGGTGCAGGGGAGGCAACCAGTGGGCAACTGCTCACGACACCCCCATGCCAACTGTGGATTATGTTTATCCGTTCCGGGGGCAACCCGTGCCCCTGCCAGTCTGCCCCCCCGATCACCCATACCCCCCCCCCCTCCCCACCCCCCCATATCAATTGCTGAAGCCTCTGGCTGCACGGCTGAATGCTATTGCTAATAGGGAATTGGCAATCGTGGTTAAGTGAGCACTTCACAGATGCAAAGTGGATTCCCGTAGGGGGGCGGGCCATGTAGCATGTGAGAGTCTTTGACTAGCATCCCAATCACACCCGGATGTCTGGACACTGCGGTTAAACACTGTGGGAGGCGACATGAACATTCTCAGATGGGCATGGCCGAGGCACTGCAGAGCTTATCCCAATCGCTGAGGCGCCTCGCAGAGGTCATCGACACAATGGTGCAGACAATGCGAAACCGCCAGGACTGGCAGAGCCAGATGATGCAGGAGCAGCCGAGGCTTGAACCAGTTGCCCCTCCGTCCCAAGGTGAATCCCAGGACCCTATGAGCACCCACCGAGAGCAGGCCAGACAAACAAGACCGGATGCCAGTTTTGATGTTTTAGAACTAAGCAGTAAAATTAACAATCCCAAGGTTGAAGAAATTATTCGAGCAAACAAAACATTGGCTAAATTAAAATTGGAGGTTCGTGTTTCGAAATTCCCATCTTTAGATGATATTAGATAACTGAAACTGCTTATAGAAATGCATCCTGTATGAATTTCTGTGATGGCTCTTCGAGTGCAGGAGGATTTATAATTTTTCTCCTGAGGAAGAAAAGTAAATGTTGCCCTTTGGCAAAGGAAACTAAAAAGATGAGTGGTAAAAAGTACATTGACAACGGAGACCCTTGCCCAAGTGGAGGCTGCAGATACGGCATTTTTTATATCAAGGATCCTGACTGAAATTTTAAATGGAACATGGGTATTTGTGAACAGTATCTATAGAGTGTCACATACACTATGTACTGCTGGAACCTACTACAAGGTCATCTTTCTTCCCTAAGACCTCTACCACAGAGAAGGCAAGGTAGCAATATTGTGAAAACACCATCATCTGTAAATTCCTCTCTAACTCTGTTTGGATTTGCGATTCCTTCTCGGCCATTGGGTCAATTTTATAGGTGTAACCATGGGAAAAGCAGCTGCAGCAAAAAAAATTACAATGGTTCAAGGAGATGGTCCTTCTTCTGCGGTTATTAAACATGCTGAGCCTGTCAGGGGCCATTTTGGTCATAGGTTTTCAGGATCCCCGTCTTCTGATGTTCACTCAACCAAGGCCTGCCTCTTCACCATTCCCCATGCTTGCTGAGCAAGTATGCTTCATTTCAATATCATTTTTTATAGACCGTTGTCAGAAGTCATTTTGTGTCTGGGATGTTTCATACAATGAGGTATTGATTAAAACCATCCTTTGTGGAGAGGCACTGAGTTGATGTCTGACATTACCTCACAATTGTCCTTAGCTAATTATACATTTCCTAGGGTGGAGTTCTCTGGCAAGGATGGGACTGGAAAATGCTGTGAGCTGTTCAAAGGCCCATTGATTTGAGCAGACCACCAGAATTAGAAATATTGGCGCGTGTTTACTTTATTTCTGGAATCTTTCATCAATGCAGGGAGAATTGTTCAATTATTTCTCTCCAATTGGCTTTTATTGATAGTTGGTCCACAACCTCGAGGGATCATAAATGAACATTAAAATAAATTGAAAAGCAAAATGCTGCAGCTGGAAATCTGAAAAGAAAGAGAAAATGTCAGCCGTTTTGGCTGAATATGTGGAGAGCAAAACAAAGTTGATGTTAGAAAGAAGTACATTGACCTGAAACATTTCCGGTGCCTTCCATCGTGGGATTTGTAGTGGGCGGGACAGAAATTTTTTCGGACCATTTAAAGGTCCGTTGACCTGGGACAGAAACCTCTGGCCTCAGGGCGGGAGCAGCTGGAAAATTGTGCCTGTTAACTCTGTTTCTTTCTCTGCACAAGCTACCTGACTTGAGGAGTATTTACAGAAGTTTTGTTTTTATATAAAAATAAATGACTTCATAAACAAAAGATAGAAATGGTATGATTTTGTAATAATAGTTTGTTGTATATATTTGTTTCTTTCTCAATTATATTAAATCACCAGCTACTACATAAGCCAAAGTACTTGAATCCGATTGAAATCCGAAATATATCATCACTGACTAACATTACTCAGATGTGGACTACTTTTCTGAAACCAATACTTAGGGAAAGATATCCAGGCTCCATTGGAAATCAAGCTGTACGCCAGGTGAGTAAGGATAGCTTGTAAAATTATTAAGCTTATTAAAGTTTAATTTACTCCAAGTTTAGTGTTAGAATACAGCAATTTATCTTGCATAAACTTGGCTTGTATTTAATCCCTTAAATCTAGAAGATTGTGGGGTGATTTAATTAAGGTATTTAAAATGTTAAAATGATACAAAAAGGAAGATGCAGAGCTATTTCCTCTGGTGGGGGAAATCAAGAACAAGAAGGGCATAAGCTTAAAATTAGAGACAGGCATTTTACAAAGAAAATCAGGAAGCACATTTTAGCCATGGGGTGGAATTCTATCACTAAAAGAGCTCTGGATGCTGGGATAATTGGAGAGATCAAGACTGATAGATTTTTGTTAGGTTAGGATATGAACTCAGGTGAGCAAACAGAATTGAGATGTAGGTAAACCATGATCTCTTTTAATGTCAATGCAGGCCCGAAGGGCAGAATGGTCTCCAACAGAATTGGAGACCTCTTACTCCACAGGCAGAACTCTATGCATTGGTGCTTCAATGAGTAGTGGTAAGATCACGGATCCAAATACATTAGTCACCATTGTGAGCTTACAGTTCATCAGATGATAAATGCCAAAGCAAGGAATCAGCAGGGTAAAATATTATTCATCTACTTTTTATTCATTATAATAGGAAGGGATCAATTTGAATGTGAAATTTGCAGTATTTCTATCCAATAGTAAAATGTGCAAGATAGATATGCGAGAATAGATTAGTAAAATAAATCACTGATACTGTGATTCACAGAATGATTGATTTTCTCTGCTATTTAGCTCATCTGGTGGAAGGTATCAGAGTGGGGAGAGCATGCTACTACAATTAAAAATGTTATTAAAATAATATTAATCAAACAAATAACAATTAGTTAGGATATTTCAAAGCTAACCATTCAACGTTCCAAAGGCAAATCCCTCCACTGTCTCCCTGTTCAATGAACTGAAGTCAGGGAAGGTGACATTCTCTTAAACCTCAGCTAACAGATTATGAAAGTGACCTCTGGACAAATCCCCCTTTAAAAGTTGCTTTCACTGCACAGGTCCCTGCCCTGAGGTTGCACCTTCAGAGAGCTGAACAATAAGAGCTCCTGTTTGGCGAAATGAAACAGTCACCAGAATGCTACCAAGGCTCCATGCTTAAAATCATGAAGAAAAATTGAACATTCAAAGCTTGCATTCCCTTGAATCCAGAAGGTTGAAACAATGAATTGATTGAGGTTTTTAAGATTTTGAAAGAAATTCACAGAATTGTCAGAAAGAAACTTCTTCTGTTGGTGGCAAGTTTGGGACAAGGGCACTTACCCTTATGATCAGAGCCAGGCCATTTAGGAAAGAGGTTAGCAAACAAACCTTCACACAAAGGCTGGTGGAGTCTCCTACAAAAAACTATGGCTGCCAATTTAATTAACTGTAAATCTAAGATCAATAGATTTTTGCTTGCCAAGGTTATTAAGGGACATGGAGGCAAGGGAGGCAAATGGAAGTAGAATAAAGAACCATTATTATTGCAATGAGTAGAAGAATGGGTTCACAAACTGAATTTCCTACTCCTGTCCTATTTTCCCATTATGTTACTGAGCCTCCACGAAGAAAACAACTCAATTGAAATGTCAAAATCGCATGTTTTTAACTGGCTACTTTTTCAGCTGCTGTGAAAATTAAGCCTTAAAAATAGTCTTTCCTCCATAGTTCATCATAAATCAGTTAGATGAACTCCAGGCTGGCTGGCAAACTGAAGAGGACACTTTCCAGGATGCGATACCCTATGGAACGGTCACGTTTTCAAATATCATCAGTACGCTGAATCCCTCAGCTAAACGAAGGCTGGTGCTGGCTTGTCACCATGACTCGAAATACTACAACAAGTGGTGGTATAGTAGAGTGTACGTGGGCGCCACTGATTCTGCAGTACCATGTGCTATGATGTTGGAACTGGCTCGTGCACTGGACAATGTGCTACTTCAGACGAAGGTACTGCTTAATGTATGGTACATGCATTGTGAATAATTAACCTGATGAATTATTACATCAAATTCTTGCGCATTTGATATCTCAAATCGTATCAAGAAGAGTGTTAAGATGTCAACTTAAATATTTTTGTACGTTGTATGTTAGAAGAACATCCACCTTTTAAAGCCATTTACATTTTTAAAAATAACCTTTTTCTGCATTTTCACATTCTAGGAGGTATTCACGTGAAGGATCACTAATATACTCACAGTGAAGGATCATTAGTGAAGGATCACTAATATACTCACAGTGAAGGATCATTAGTGAAGGATCACTAATATACTCACAGTGAAGGATCATTAGTGAAGGATCACTAATATACTCACAGTGAAGGATCATTAGTGAAGGATCACTAATATACTCACAGTGAAGGATCATTAGTGAAGGATCACTAATATACTCACAGTGAAGGATCATTAGTTTTTTTAAAAATAATTTTTATTGAGAAATTTTGATTTTATACAACAATAACGCACCTTAGTAAAATACCGAAAATAACAATAATATTAACAATCATATACATTCGCCCCATCCCCATGAACAACCCAGCATTTTAACAACAACGCAAATTAACACACTATAAAGTTACAGAATAAACACTACAATAATGCACCCCCCCCCCCCCCCCCCCCCCCCCCGGGTTGCTGCTGCTATTGACCCAGTTACCTATCTCTGAGCCAGGAAGTCCAGAAAAGGCTGCCATCGTTTATAGAACCCTTGTATTGATCCTCTCAGGGCAAATTTGACCTTTTCCAATTTTATAAATCCCGCCATGTCACTGATCCAGGTCTCCACGCTTGGGGGCCTTGCATCCTTCCATTGTAACAGAATCCTTCGACGGGCTACTAGGGACGCAAAGGCCAGGACACCGGCCTCTTTCGCCTCCTGCACTCCCGGCTCCACCCCAACCCCACAAATCGCGAGTCCCCACCCTGGTTTGACCCTGGATCCAACCACCCTCGACACCGTCCCCGCCACCCCCTTCCAGAATTCTTCCAGTGCTGGGCATGCCCAGAACATATGGGCGTGGTTCGCAGGACTCCCCGAACATCTGGTGCACCTGTCCTCACCCCCGAAGAACCTACTCATCCTAGTCCCGGACATATGGGCCCGGTGCAGCACCTTAAATTGGATGAGACTAAGCCTCGCACATGAGGAGGAGGAGTTGACTCTCTCCAAGACCTCCGCCCAAGTCCAATCCTCTATCTGCTCCCCGAGTTCCTCCTCCCATTTAGCCTTCAGCTCCTCCACTGACGACTCCTCCACCTCCTGCATTACCTTATAGATGTCAGACACCTTCCCCTCTCCTACCCACACCCCCGAAAGCACTCTGTCCATCGTCCCCTGCGAGGGCAGCAAAGGGAATCCCTCTACCTGTCGCCTAGCAAACGCCTTTACCTGCAGGTATCTGAACATGTTCCCCTGGGGAAGGCCAAATTTATCTTCCAGTTCCCCCAGGCCCGCAAACCTCCCGCCAATAAACAGGTCCCTCAATTTGCTGATACCCGCCCTTTGCCATCCCCTGAATCCCCCATCCGTGTTCCCCGGGATGAACCGATGGTTGCCACCCAGTGGAGCCTCCATCGAGCCCCCTGTTTCCCCCCGATGCCGTCTCCACTGTCCCCAGATTCTTAGGGTCGCCGCCACCACCGGGCTCGTGGTAACCCTCTTGGGGGAGAGCGGCAACGGTGCCGTTACCATGGCACCTAGGCTTGTACCTCTACATGACGCCATCTCCATTGTTTTCCACGCCGCCCCTCCCCCCTCCATCACCCATTTACGCACCATTGACACATTGGCTGCCCAATAGTACCCCAGAAGGTTGGGCAGCGCCAGCCCGCCTCTATCCCTTCCTCGCTCCAGGAATACCCTCCTCACTCTCGGAGTCCCATGTGCCCACACAAAGCTCAGAATACTGCTGGTCACTCTCCTAAAGAAGGCCCTGGGGATAAATATGGGCAGGCACTGAAAAAGGAACAAGAACCTCGGAAGCACTGTCATTTTGACGGACTGCACCCTCCCCGCCAACGACAATGGCAGCATGTCCCACCTCTTGAACTCCTCCTCCATCTGATCTACCAGCCTGGTAAAGTTATGCTTGTGGAGAGTCCCCCAGTCCCTGGCCACTTGCACCCCCAGGTACCTAAAGCTCTCCCCTGCCCGCCTAAGCGGGAGCCTACCAATTCCTTCCTCCTGGTCTCCAGGGTGCACCACAAACACCTCGCTCTTGCCTAAGTTTAAATTATAACCTGAGAAGGTCCCAAACTCGGCTAGTAACTCCATCACTCCCGGCATCCCTCCCACCGGGTCCGCCACATACAGTAACAGGTCGTCGGCATACAACGACACCCTATGTTCCTCTCCACCTCGCACCAAGCCTCTCCACCTCTCTGAATCTCTCAATGCCATCGCCAGCGGCTCGATTGCCAGTGCAAACAACAAGGGGGACAAGGGGCAACCCTGCCTGGTCCCTCGGTAAAGCCGGAAGTACTCCGACCTCCTCCTATTCGTGGCCACGCACGCCATCGGGGCCTCATATAGCAGCCTTACCCATCTAATGAACCCTTCACCAAATCCAAACCTCCCCAACACCTCCCATAGGTACCCCCACTCCACTCTATCGAAGGCCTTCTCCGCATCCAGCGCCACCACTATCTCTGCCTCCCCCTCAATCGCCGGCATCATAATGACATTCAGCAATCTCCGCACATTCGTGTTCAGCTGCCTTCCCTTCACAAAACCTGTCTGGTCCTCATGCACAACCCCTGGCACAAAGTCCTCTATCCTGGTGGCCAGGATTTTTGCCAGCACCTTAGCATCCACGTTGAGGAGAGATATGGGCCTGTATGAACCACACTGCTGGGGGTCCTTGTCCTTCTTTAAAATTAACGAGATCAGCGCCCGTGACATCGTCGGGGGCAAAGTCCCCCCTTCCCACGCTTCGTTGAGTGTCCGCACCAGCAAGGGGCCCACTAGGTCCACGAACTTTTTATAAAATTCCACCGGGAACCCATCCGGCCCCGGTGCCTTCCCTGACTGCATCTACCCGATCCCCTTAACTAGCTCCTCCAGCTCAATCGGCGCACCCAGCCCCTCCACCTTCTCCTCCTGCACCTTCGGGAAAGAAAGCCTGTCAAGGAACCTCTCCATTCCCCTCCTCTCCCCCGTTGGCTCCGACTGGTACAGTTCCCCGTAAAAGTCCTTGAAGACCTCATTCACCTCTACCCCCTTCCGCACCACATTCCCACTCTTGTCTCTCACTCCAGCAATCTCCTTAGCCGCATCCCGCTTACGGAGCTGATGAGCCAGCATCCTACTCGCCTTATCACCATGTTCGTACACTGCCCCTTGTGCCTTCCTCCACTGTGCCTCAGCCTTTCTAGTGGTCAGCAAATCAAATTTAGCCTGCAGGCTGCGCCTCTCCCCCAACAGTCCCTCCTCTGATGCCTCTGCATACCTCCTGTCCACCTCCAGCATCTTTCCCACCAGTCTATCCCTCTCACTCCTCTCGCTCCTCTCCCTGTGTGCCCGGATGGATATCAGCTCCCCACGAATTACTGCCTTCAGGGCTTCCCAGACCATCCCCACCTGAACCTCCCCCGTATCATTCACCTCAAGGTACCCCTCAATACTTGCCCGGACCCTCCTACACACCTCCTCCTCCGCCAACAACCCCACATCCAACCGCCACAACGGACGTTGGTCTCGCACCTCCCCCATTTCCAACTCTATCCAATGCGGAGCGTGGTCAGAGATTGCAATGGCCGAATACTCGGCCTCCTCCACTCTCGGAATCAGTCCCCTACTCACCACGAAGAAATCTATCCGAGAGTAGACCCTATGTGCCCTCGGCCTCACAAACCTCCATGGATCCACTCCACCCATCTGATCCATAAACCCTCTCAGTACCTTGGCCGCCGCCGGCCTCCTACCCGTCCTAGAGCTGGACCGATCCAGTGAAGGATCCAACACCGTATTAAAGTCCCCCCCTATGATCAGACCTCCCGCCTCCAGATCCGGGATCCGTCCCAACATACGCCTCATAAAGCCCGCATCGTCCCAATTTGGGGCATACACACTAGCCAGTACCACCTTCTCTCCTTGTAGCCTGCCCCTAACCATCACATACCTACCCCCCTTATCCGCCACCACCTCCGATGCCTCAAACAACACATATTTCCCCACCAGAATCGCCACTCCCCGGTTCCTCACATCCAACCCCGAGTGGAAAACCTGCCCCACCCATCCCTTCCTCAGGCGGACCTGGTCCGCCACCCTCAGGTGGGTCTCCTGAAGCATTGCCACATCCGCCTTTAGCCCCTTCAGGTGAGCCAGTACCCTTGACCGCTTCACCGGCCCATTCGACCCTCTCACATTCCAGGTGACCAACCGGATCAGAGGGCGTCCCGCCCCCCCTCCCCCGTCGGCTAGCCATAGCCCGTCGACTGCCCGCCCCAGGCCAGCGTCCCCTGCTCGACCCCGTCCCCATAGCGACAACCCCTCACCTCTGTCCCCCCAGCCCCCACCAGCTCCTTCTTGACCCTACCAGCAGCAACCCGGTATTCCCCTTTCCCCCCCCTCCCTTCCCCCCCAGGCTTGGAACCCTCCCAGCCGCGAACCGTCCTCCATTGTACTTCCGTGGGTCAGCTAACTTCTGCTGACCCCGGAAACTCCCGCCAATAGCCCGACCCCTCCCGAAGTGGGATCATCCCCCAATCTATCCCTCCTCCTGGCACCGCTCCAGCGCGGGGAAGAACCAGTTAAGGCCCCACCTCCCCCGTCACCATCTCCGCCCCCCCAGCCCCGCAGCGCGGGAAACCAGAGGAAAGGCCGCGGTTTCGCCCTGCCCCAACACACCCTTCTGACGCAGCTCCCAAATATCAGCCCCCCTCCATACCCCCACTCCGACATAGAATACAACATACCCCCCCGACCCTCCCCGCAAGATACACAGCCCAAACAATGCCCCAAGCACAAAAACAAAAACATAGCAGAACAACTCCCCCGTAAATAACCATATCAAAATTGCAAAAGTACTGAAACAAGAAGAAAAAAACAGAAGAAAAAGAGAACACAGCAACAGCCGAATCCAGCACTAATATCTTACAGCCGACCTCGCAACCCCCAACCCCTAGTTCAAGTCCAGTTTCTCCGTCCGCACGAAGGCCCACGCCTCCTCCGGGGAATCGAAATAATGGTCCCGGTCCGAATAAGTTACCCACAGGCGCGCGGGCGGCAACATTCCGAACTTTATCTTTTTTCTATGAAGCACCTCTTTCATCCGATTAAATCCGGACCGCCGCTTAGCCACCTCCGCACTCCAGTCCTGGTAGATCCGCACTACCCCATTCTCCCAATTGCTGCTCTTCACCTTCTTGGCACAGCGCAGCACGCAGTCCCGATCACTGAACCGGTGGAACCTCACCAGCACCGCACGCGGGGGTTCATTCTCCTTAGGCCTCCTGGCCAGTACTCTGTGTGCTCCCTCCAGCTCCAGGGGCAGATGGAGAGACCCGGCCCCCACTAGCAAACCCAGCATTACAGCCACATAGGCTGTCAGGTCCGATCCCTCCAGCCCCTCCGCAAGGCCCAAGATCCGCAGGTTTTTCCACCTCATGCGGTGATCCAGCTCCTCGAAGCGTTCCTGCCACTTCTTGTGGAGTGCTTCGTGCCCCTCCACCTTACTCACGAGGACCACGGCCTCCTCCTCTCGTTCAATGGCCTGCGTCTGCAACTTCTTGATGGCAGCACCCTGGGTGGACTGAATCTCTGACAGCCTTCTGTTTGTTTCCTGCAGAGAGCTCAGTACTTCATCCTTGAATTCTTTAAAGCAGCGCAGGAGATCAGTTTGTTGTTTCTGGGCCCAGAGTCTCCACTCCCCTGGAGCTTTGTCGGTGGCCATCTTGGATCCCTTCCCCCGTTTTTTCTGAGGAGCTGCTGCTGTTTTTTCCACCTTTCCACTCCGAGTTCGAGTCATGGACTGCAGGGAAAGTCGTTCAGCACACCTTCCCCCACCGGGAGACGTCGAAAAATTTCCGTTTTGGGCTCTCAAAAGAGCCGAAAAATCTCTTTAAAACAGGAGCTCCCACATGTGTGGCTTATTGCTGCATAACTGCCACCGGAAGTCGTGAAGGATCATTAGTGAAGGATCACTAATATACTCAGTGAAGGATCATTAGTGAATGATCACTAATATACTCTCAGTGGTATTGGTGAAGTTTGACAGAAGCCATAGCAAAACGTGCGGCTGCCACTGATCAAACAGCATTTTGGGAGAAGGGGATTTCAAATTGGGTTGCAATTCCTATAGTGTTCCCCAGATGTGCCTAGGGACCCCATGCATTAATTTAACCAATTACCATCAAAGCCAGCCACAGCGATATACTAAACAGATGATGAATGAAGACACATAAAAGTATACTAGCATGTCGAGTCAGTTAAAAAAACTGGGACATCTGTAGCAATCTAACATCTGTATTAAAATATTATGTCACAGTTCTGACCAGATATTAATCCTCTACTGAAATTACCCACTTATGCCCTTGTAAATAAAACGTTACAAAATTTTTAAAAAAAAAGTAATTTTTATTCAAATTTTCAACAAATGTTTAACCAACAAAACAAAAGAAAATAGAAAAACAGTAACCCCCCCCCCTTAGGGCAAACTTGACCCTCTCCAGTTTGATGAACCTAGCCATATCGTTGATCCTGGATTCCGTGCTTGGGGGCTTCGCATCCTTCCACTGTAAAAGAATCCTGCGCCGGGCTACCAGGGACGAAAAGGCCAGAATACCGGCCTCTTTCGCCTCCTGCACTCCCGGCTCTGATGCTACCCTGAAAATTGCGAGCCCCCAGCCCGGCTCCACCCTGGAACCAACCACCTTTGACAGCGTCTCCGCAACGCCCCTCCAAAAGCCCTCCAATGCAGGGCACGCCCAAAACATGTGGGTGTGGTTTTCTGGGCTCCCCGAACACCTGACACATCTGTCCTCCCCTCCCCCCCCCCAAAGAACCGACTCAGCCTTGTCCTAGTCATATGCGCCCTATGCAGCACCTTTAGTTGGATTAAACTAAGCCTCGCGCAAGAGGAGGAGGAATTCACCCTCCCCAAGGCATCCGCCCACGTCCCCTCATCGATCTCCTCTCCCAGCTCCTCCTACTACTTATCTTTCAGCTCTTCCACCGAGGCCTCTTCCCCTCCTGCATCACTTGGTAGATTGCTGAGATCCTACCCTCACCGACCCACGTCCCCGAGAGCACCCTGTCCTGAACCCCCCTTGGCGGCAACAGTGGAAAACGTTACAAAATATAATGTGGAGACGCCGGTGTTGGACTGTGGTGAACACCAGGTTAAAGTTCAACAGGTTTGTTTCAAATCATTAGCTTTTGGAGGGCAGCTCCTTCATCGAGTGAGTGCTGTCCACCAGGACTAAGCAGCCTTCCACTGGCTATGAAACCAAAGAGAAAAATGCTGGGAAATCTCAGCAGGTCTGACAACGTCTGTAGGGCAAGAAAAGAGCTAATGTTACGAGTCCAGATGACCCTTTGTCAAAGCTTCCACTTCCACTGGTCTAGAGGGATGTGGAGGCTGTGTTTGGGAGGGCAAAGGTGGGAAAGAACCATGATGGCATGGCGTGGGGAGCACCACAGGCCAGAGATAGTGTGCCAAAAAGGAGTTCCAGGTCATTAACACGTGTTGCATAAAAAGGTTCTCTTTTGCATGAAGGTTCTCACATCCCTCTTGCATCTCTTACCCATAGTTATTCTGTGTGCCCTAGTCCTTGTACCATCAAGTAATGGGATCAGCTATTTTTCATTCACCTGATCTAAACCTGTCATAATTTTGTACACTCTATCAAATCTCCCCTCAATCTCCTTTGGTCCAAGGGGAACAATCCCAGCTTGTCCAATCTAACCTAAGATTAACCCAGCAACCCCATCCAACCCTTTTGGACACTAAGGGGAATTTAGCATGGCCACTCCACCTAACCTGCACGTCTTTGGACTGTGGGAGGAAACCGGAGCTCCCAGAAGAAACCCACGCAGACACGAGAACATGAAGACTCCGCACAGTCAAAATACATCACTCGCATTTCATAGTACTAAATTGCATCAGCCACTTGTCTGGAGTTTAAATTGGTAACATTATGAAAATAGTGATATAAGGGAATAATCCAATTTATAATAGCATCTCTAACATTACATTCCAAAGTGCTATAATGATTTATGGACTAGCCCAGGCTGTGCTTTGTTTCCGAAGTGTGATCTATATTTTTATTCCAACATTTAATTGAGTTTTAATGTTTGAAAATGTCCCAGCGGAAATCTAAAGTACGCAATCTGGATATTCACATTTTATGTGGAGTAAAGGTTTACACCTAAATTATTTCTCTTTCATTCAGAATATTAGTGACAGGCCGGATCTTACCCTGCAGCTCATTTTCTTTGATGGTCAAGAAGCAATTGAATATTGGTCTGAGATTGACTCTCTATATGGCTCCCGACATTTGGCAAAGAAGATGGAGATGACGAGACATCCATTTGGTGCCAGTGACACCAACCAGCTGCACGGAATTGTAAGTACTGACTGCCATGGAAACAGAAACAAATGTAAAATGTGGTTATTATCAGGTCAGTAGGCAAGATATACTTCCCTAAAATATTGAAGAAAAATTGTGCAGCTTTTATCAGTCACAGATAAAAGACTAGAGCTATTTGGATACTTGTGTTAATGGCGCTGTTGGTTGATAGTTGAGGTTTAGTTCAGGGTGATATGAGGTCAGGATACCTGGTTAATGCTCAGGACAGCTGTTGGCTGCCTCCACACGCGTCCGTAAATCCTATCATGGCTGCTAGATCTCATGCGCCAGAGGCCCATAATGGGATTTGCGCTGCAAGATCTCAGAATTAAATGCTCCCTGCCCCCTCGCCGGTGATGTGATTTCCATTATTTTAAATATATTTAAATGCCATTGCACTGCTTTACGCCGTACCTTCCAGTCTCGTTGAGAGCCGGGCCTGGGCAATGTCCCCAGGCACCCATTTCCATTTGAGGGGGGGGGGGGGGTGGCTTTCCCCTTGTGTGTGATGGGGGAGGGGTGCACACTGGAAAATGAGAGCAGAGGGGGAGAGCCCCTATGTATCTCCATGGTGGGGGTAACCCTGAAGCCTTTGGGGTGTCCTTCATGGCTGTGGGGGCAAGTGTATAATTAGAGCAGATCAGGGCACTCTTTAAAGATGGCGTCCAGATCTCTGTAGGGCTGGTCTTGCCAGTTCTGAGGCCCTGCGCTGCCAGAGTGACGGTGAAAAACATGGCCACTGATTTTTAAAAAAATAATCTTTATTGTCACAAATAGGCTTACATTAACACTACAATGAAGTTACTGTGAAAAGCCCTTAGCCGCAACATTCCGGCACTTGTTCGGGTACACAGAGGGAGAATTCAGATTGTCTAATTCACCTAACAAGCACATCTTTGGGGAGGAAACCGGAGCACCCGGAGCACCTGGAGCACCAGGAGCACCTGGAGCACCAGGTCACTTACCTGCCTCACGGCGCCGAGGTCCCAGGTTCAATGCCGGCTCTGGGTCACTATCCGTGTGGAGTTTGTACGTTCTCCCGTGTTTGCATGGGTTTCGCCCCCACAACCCAAAGATGTGCTGGGTTGGTGGATTTGCCATGCTAAATTGCCCCTTAACTGGAAAAAATGAATTGGGCACTCTAAATTAAAAAAAAAATTAGTGGGTGAAATTCTCCGACCCCCAGCAGGGTTGGAGAATCGCCCGGGGCCGCTGAAAATCCGGCCCCGCCATGTCCAGAATTCTCCCACCCGCAAAACGTCAGCGTGCCGCCAATCCCGCCGCCCGCCTCGGAGAATGGCGGGGGCCGGTGGGAGGCTACGAGTTTCTGTGCTGCCGTTATTCTCCGGCCCGGATGAGAAGTCCCACCGCTGAGAGGCTTCTCCCGCCGCCGTGGTCTGAACCACCTCTGTGCCGGCGGCGCGAGCGGGCCCCCGGGGTCCTGGGAGGGGCGATCAGACCCCGGGGAGTGCCCCCACAGTGCCCAGGCCCGCGATTGGGGCCCACCTATCGGCGGGCGGGCCAGTGCCGTGGGGGCACTCTTTTTCTTCCGCCGCCGCCATGGCCTCCACCATGGCGGAGGCGGAAGAAAATCCCCCAGCGCGCATGCACCGGTGGTGACGCCAGCGGCAGCTGACGCACCGGCGCATGCGCGAACCGGCGAAGGCCTTTCGGCCAGCCCCGGCACCGGGCGGTGGGCGTCAAAAGCCGTTGTTGCCAGTTTTGCCGCCAGTCGGTGTGGTGCCAACCGCTCCGGCGCAGGCCTAGCCCCTCAATGTGAGGGCTTGGCCCCTAAAGGTGCGGAGAATTCCGCACCTTTGGGGAGGCCCGACGCCGGAGTGGTTGGTGCCACTCTGCTATGCCGGGACTCCCCGCCCCGCCGGGTAGGGGAGAATTTCGCCCGGTGTCACTTAACAAGCACATCATTCGGGACTGGTGGGAGGAAACTGGAGCACCCAAAGGAAACCCATGCAGACATGGGGTGAACATGCAGACTCTGCACAGACAGTTACTCAAGATGGGAATCAAACCCGGGTTCCTGGCGCTGTGAAGCAACAATACTAACCACTGCTTTCATGCTGCCCATCGTCAGCAAAGTCATGGAAGCGGTCATTGACAGTGCTATCAAGCAGCACTTCCTCAGCAATAACATGCTCACTGACACTCAATTTGGGTTTGGCAAGGCCACTCTGCTCCTGACCTCATTACAATCCTGGTTCAAACATGGACCAAAGAGCTGAACTCCAGAGGTGAGGGGAGCGTGACTGCCTTTGACGTCAAGGCAGCATTTGATCGAGTATGGAGCCCTAGTAAAACTGGAGTCAATGGGAATCGTGGAAAACTCCCCACTGGTACATAACTAGCACAAAGGAAGATGGTTTGTGGTTGTTGAAGGTCAGTCATCTCAGTTCCAGGACATCACTGCAAGAATTCCTCATAGTTTCCTTGTCCCAACCATTTTCAGCTGCTTCATCAATGACTCACTCCATCATCAGGTCAGAAGTCGCGAAATTCGCTGATGATTACAAAACGTTCTTCACCATTTGCAATGACACAGATACTGAAGCAGTCTGTATCCGTGTGCAGCAAGATCTGAACATTCAGCTTTGGACTGATAACCGTCAAGTAACACTGAGGCAATTATCATCTCCAATAAGAGAGAATCGAATCATCTTCCCTTGACATTCAACAGCATTACCATTGCTGAATTCCCCATTGTCAACATCCTGGTGGTTCCTGTTGACCAGAATTGAACTGGACAAGCCATATAAATAATGTGGTTACAAGAGCAGGTCAGAGGCTGTGAATTCTGTGGAAGTAGTTCATCTCCTGACTCCGCAAAGCATGTATATCATTTATAAGATACAAGTCAGGAGTGTGATGGAATACTTTCCACTTGCTTGGATGAGTGCAGCTCCAACAACACTCACCACTCCAAGATAAAGCAGCCCATTGAGTGGCCCCTATCTCCCAGTTTAAACATTCACTCCTTCTAGCACCGATGCAGCAGTTTGCACCATCTGCGCGATTCACTGCAGCAACTCACCAAAATCCTCACAATTTTGATTACTTAGAAGAACAAAGGCACCAAGTGCATGGGAACACCACTACCTGCAAGCCCCTCCCCATCCTGACCTGGAACTATATTGCCGTAGCCTCACTGGGAATATTGTGTCCAGTTTGAATCACCTCACAGAGTGGGTGACATTGAGGGTGCAATCTTCCGACCACGCTGCGCCAGAACAGCATCTCGCTACGGTGCAGAGTGGCCAGGGAGAGCTGGGAAACCCCGCTCCCGGGATCTACTCGGCTCACAACACCTTTGTGAGATTCAACGCAATCTCGCGAGACGTTGTTAGGAGAATCCCGCCCACAATGGTGGACCCCCCCAATGTTGCATTTGGGCTACGGTGGGGGGGGGGGGGGGGGGGGGGGGGGGGGGGTTGAGGATTGCTTTGTGGGCCTTAGAGTTCAGGACGCCATTTAAAACTGGCGACCCAATAGATATAGATATAGAGAAATACAGCACAGAACAGGCCCTTCGGCCCACGATGTTGTGCCGAACGTTTGTCCTAGGTTAATCATAGATCATAGAATTTTGGACACTAAGGGCAATTTATCATGGCCAATCCACCCAGCCTGCACATCTTTGGACTGTGGGTGGAAACCGGAGCACCCGGAGGAAACCCACGCACACACGGGGAGGATATGCAGACTCCACACAGACAGCGACTCAAGCCGAAATCGAACCTGGGATCCTGGAGCTGTGAAGCAATTGTGCTATCAGTGATGTCCTGGAACTGAGATGACTGACCTCCAACAACCACAAACCATTTTCCTTTGTGCTAGTTATGACTCCAACCAGTGGGGAGTTTTCCACAATTCCCATTGACTCCAGTTTTACTAGGGCTCCATACTCGATCAAATGCTGCCTTGATGTCAAAGGCAGTCATGCTCACCTCACCTCTGGAGTTCAGCTCGTGCTACAAAAGGGAGTTCCAGTGAGCAGAGCTCCCCATTGTAAAAAAAAAATGTGGCTATGTGCAGCCTTCGGCCGCGGGGGCCCTGTTTAGGCCCTTTATTCAAAGCGAGTCACGTTGAATAGCCATGTGTTTCTCGGCACTGCGGGTGCCGGGAAACACATGGCTAAACTCGCTCGGGGGCTTTGTTCCCTTTTGGTAGAGCGTGCAGAGGAGGGTCGCTGAATTAAATTCTCGTATAAAGCTCCTTAACTTTCAAAACAGACTAAAAGGATTGTGACTGTATTTTAGAGAAACATAGAGTTAACAGATCTGACTGATGTTTATAAAGTTGATAAAGGGGAATAGATTGTGTTTCAGTTGACAGTTTGCTCCAACTAAATAAGTTATGGAGGACCAGGATAACAATTTGAGTCGTGTAAGACTAGGTCTGGGTTAGATGCCAGGAGGTTGTTTTTTTCCTAGATAATAGTTAACCTCTGAATAGGCTGCCAGCTCATGCAGTGGATGTTGATCACTGAATTTCCTCAAGCAATAGCTGGGCGGCATGATGGCACAGTGGTTAGCACTCCTGCCTCACAGCTCCAGAGATCCGGGTTTAGTTCCTGCCTCAGATGACTGTCTGTGGAGTTTGCCCTTTCTCCCTGTGTCTGCATGGGTTTCCTCGGGTACTCTGGTTTCCTCTCCCAGTCCAAAGATGTGCAGGTTAGGTGGATTAGCCATGCTAAATTGCCCCTTGGTGTCCAAAAGATTAGGTGGGGTTGCTGGGTTAGGGGGATAGGGTGGACGTGTGGGTTTAAGTAGGGTGTTCTTTCCAAGGGCCGGTGCAGAATCCATGGGCTGAATGGCCTTCTTCTGCATTGTAAATTCTATGATTCCATGGATTGCTTTGGCTTGGATAGCCATCACCCCTTAAAGTTAGATATGTTACGGAATTCAGATTCGGGTGATCACCAGGACTACTTTTGATTGCTTAGGTGAGTTGGAGAAAAACCTCCAAGATAGCTTTCACCCAAATTAGCCTGGGTTTTGAATCTGGTTTTCCACCTCTCCCAAGATATCAGATGTTTTAGGGTGGCATGGGGCACGTATTCATCGTGCAACACAACTTAGTACAAGTGTGTAGAACAGGCTGGATGGACCAGAGGATCTTTACTTGTCCATCACAGTTCATATGTTGGTATTATTGATGTGACATTGGAACAGTCATTTTGTATTTTCTCTGTGTTGTTTTGTATGTTGACTGATGACACATGAATCCCATTGTCATGAATGTCAGGAAATGTTCCTTTGTTCCTGCTTATGTGTTCTATTAAAGTATATGTTAGCAATGGTCATCTGGGAATTCCTTTAAGAATATTGTTAGAGAAATGGTTGGTCAGTCAAGGTCTCATTGCATGGTGGAGCAGACTCGATGCGCTGAATGGCCTACTTCTGTTCCTCTATCTAATGGGGCAAAACATGTTGGGATGGATTTCCCAATTCTCCACTGAGCATGTTTTT
This sequence comes from Scyliorhinus canicula, assembly GCF_902713615.1. Lineage (NCBI taxonomy): Eukaryota > Metazoa > Chordata > Chondrichthyes > Carcharhiniformes > Scyliorhinidae > Scyliorhinus > Scyliorhinus canicula. Next base: position 285,070,166 of record NC_052146.1, on the reverse strand, counting down.
GCCAGGGGAAATTTAATATGTGATGGGTGGGTGTCCCACCCACCCCCCCCCCCCCCCCCCCCCCCCAACCACCACCACCACCTTCCCATCCCCTCCATAATATGTGGTGTGGGTAATATGGAGTGATGGTGGGTATGCGGATTCCCTCCCGACAGAATCAGTTGCCGGGTTCATCTCGTAATCGGTGCAACCAACTCGTGACATCAAGCGGAAGAGGTACGGCACTAGCCCATCTACCCTTAGGTTTAAAGAGGCTCTGTAAAGTGACCTGTTAAGGGCCTCAATCTGTCTCCACCATCAGAACATGCTGGGTAGTGGCCCAATCTCTCCCTGTCCAAAAAAACCTTAGCCGGTGCCTAGACACTTTTTTGTGGGCCTCCCCACAGTCCCAGCAGCGGCCACTACTCTCTTCTGAAACTGCAGGGACCGCAAGGGACAGCCAAACAGAGGGTCTGACAGCTCTTGAGGGTGAGATTTCCTTCCACTGAACGGGTAAAACCAATCCTCAGTGTAGTGATTTCTGTACGTGCATGTACATAAGGGGTTAATGTGTAATCAGTAGCACCAGATGATCACTAGAGGGCTGTACCAACAGGGGTACAAAAGCAAATGCATTCTGATCCTCTCTCTCTCTTTTGGGTGTACTGTGTGTGGTGATATGCATCACAAGGGGTTAATGTAAATGCACTATGACTAAGTAAACACTAGAGGGAGCACCAGTGACGTCATGACATGCAGACATACAGCTAATGAACACATAGAATAGGACACGACCAATGGGCAGTCAAGACACCCAGAGGTGACACTACCACAAGGGGCATTACACAATCCATATACAAGGACAGGGCACACATGCTCTGTCTCTTTCCACAGGTGACACTTGGAGAGCAGGACAGGGGCAGATCAGAAGCATCACACCCGCCACGTGGCTTAGAGAAGACTGGTTAGTTAGACTGAGTTACTATAGTAAGATTAGCAGGAGAGTCGAACTCATAGAGATTGAAATCAACTCCCCTCTCACCACTGCCTTCAGTGCCTCCCAGATCACTGCTGCTCAGACTTCCTCTGTATCATTGACCTGCAGGTAGTCCAGCACACACTTTCTTACTCTCTCACACGCCGCCTCATCCGCCAACAGGCCCACGTCCAATCGCCACTGCGGGCGCTGGAAGCTCTCCTCACTGACCTGCAGTTCCACCCAATATGGGGTATGGTCCGAGATAGTGATGGCCGGGTACCCTGTGTCCACCACCCCCGCCAGCAGATCCCTACTCAAAATGAAAAAGTTGATCTGGGAATACACTTTGTGCACATGCGAGTAGAAAGAAAACTCCTTAGCCGTCGGCTGTGTAAACCTCCATGGGTCGATCCTCCCCATCTGCTCCATGAACCCAATCAACTCCTTTGCCATCGTTGGCAGTTTCCCCGTTCTCGAGCACGACCGGTCCAGGCCAGGGTCAATAACCGTAGTAAAATCCCTTCCCATCACCAGCTTGTGTGAGTCCAAATCCGGTATCTTCCCCAGTGCCCTCCTAATGAAATCAACACCGTCCCAGTTAGGCACATAGAGATTGACCTCCCCTCCAGCTTACCGCTCACCATGACATAACGGCCCCACCCCGTCCGAAACAATACTGCCCGCCTGGAATTGTATCTGCTTATTAATTAAAATCGCCACTCCTCTCGTCTTAGTATCCAGCCGCGAATGGAAGACCTGACTGGCCCAACCATTCCTCAGCCTAACTTGATCAGCCACTTTCAGGTGCGTCTCTTGCAGCGTCACCACGTCCGCCTTCAGAGCCCTCCGATGCGCGAACACACGGGCCCTCTTGACAGGCTCATTCAGCCCTTTAACATTCCAGGTGATCACCCTGGATGGAGGGCACACCCCCCCCCCCCCCCCCCCCCCCCCAATCAGCCATCCCCCTTTCTGGGCCCGCCCCCCCACCTATGCATCGCGCCGCCAACTGCCCGCCTCCAGGCAGCCCCCACCCCGACCTCCTCTACATCCCCAGACCCAAATCCTTCCCTCGTCAGCAGAATAGCTCCCCCCCCCACCCCAGCAACATCACTCTATAGCCCAACTCCTGCCCTGCATTGAATCAGTATACACCCCGACCATGCTTCCGTGAATTAGCTCACTTAGCTAGCCTGGTGGCCCTCGCCTTCGGTGCCACAAAGTCTCCCACCTATTGTTCCCTACTCCCCTACCCCCCCCGCCCATCGAAACCACTTCCCTCATCAAGCCAAGACTGAACAATCTCCTAATTGCCATAGTAGACAGCCCAAGAAAGACAGAGACCCCCATAGCACACCCCTCAATAGTGCAAATTAAAATAATACGAAATAAAACATAGAAAGCCCCACCAACCACCCCCATCAAAACACCAAAAAAACCCCAACAACGACCGAATATCTTTTACTCCCCTGTCTTCACCCAAACTTCAAAGACAAACAAAAAAAGAAAGGACAACAATCAAACCATATATACATCGTTAAAAAAAGGAAAAAGAGAAAGACACTGCCACTTAAGTCTGAAAAAGTCCTCAGTTCTGCACCAGACCCTTCTTCTTGGCAAAGTCCATCGCCTCTTCGGGCAATTCAAAGTAGTGGCGCTGGTCCTCTTAAACAGGATCTCCTTCACCTGCCTGAAGCCTGCCCTCCTTTTGGCCACCTCCACTTCCACTCAGGTCCTGATAGACACGCAGTACACTATTGTCCCACTTGCAGCTCCTGGTACGTTTGGCCCACTGGAGGACACATTCTTTGTCCAGAAATCTGTGGAACCGCACCACCATTGCCCTTGGGGGGTCCCCCGGCCGTGGCTTCATCGCCATCGCCTGTACACCCTGTCCACCTCCAGCGGCCGGGGAAAAGCCCCCTCCCCCAGAAGCTTCTGGAACATATTTACCAGAAAAGCACCCGCATTAGCCCCCTCAGACCCTTCAAGGAGACCGTCAATTCTCAAATCCTGTCGGCGCGCGCTGTTCTCCAGCTCTTCCACTTTTTCTAACATCCTCTTCTGCTGATCCTTCAGCATCCCCACCTCCAGCTCGAGCACCGTTTGGTGCTCCTCCTGGTCCGCCAGCGCTTTCTCCAACTTCTGGATCGTCCGATCCTGGGCATCCAGCCTCCGTTCCATCCGATCAATCGATTCCTTTATTGGGTCGAGACTATCTCATTTCTGTCTGGCGAAGCCCTCTTGAATGACCTGCATCAGCTCCTCCATCGATGGCTGTCGCAGCAGGGGTCTGAACCTCGGCCATGTTAACTTCAGCAGGAACTTCTACCCAGCCCTTGTTTATCTTTCTGTTTCTTCCCTTACACTCCCTTGGGGCTCTTCGTTTCATGCACCACTATGTGGATCCAGTACTTAAATGTCCGCACTTTCCAAGTCAAGACTCAAAACCACGAAAAAGTCGGGAAAAAAGGTCCAAAAGCCCGGCCAGAGCAGGAGCCACCAAGTATGCGACCTACTCCCTCATAGCTGCCACCGGAAGTCCCTTATCCGGAATCTTGTGATTACCTCAAATTCACCACTGTCGTAATTTGCAATGGAGAACTTCTCAAACTCATAGAGAACTGTGCTAATGGTTCAATAAATCACATTAAACTTACTTCAAAGTCTAGAGTATCTTTTGGTCAAAGCTGCATTGAGTTGCAGCCTGTGTTATCCCAGAGTACATAACACAACACTGTCACCAGGACTGGTGTATAAGATTAGCTCAGATGGTTAGTGTAGTTGAACATAATTACTGTAGTTTGATCTTGTTGACCTTATCACTAGTATTAATATTAAAGTAAAGAATTCACGCCATTATTGTTACAGTTACTCAATAAACCTTTTGTTACTACTGGACAAGTTCGAGTCTCTTTGATCAAGATTCAGAAAACCTCATCAGCGACAGGTTTGAGTAATACATATTACACTCAGTAGTATATCAAAACATACTACAAAGAAGTGTAATGAAAGACTCAGCTTGTTTAGGCCATGTGCAGCATATCATCCATCTTCTAGGGCAGGGGTGGTGAGCAATATGCTCCCCAAAAACTTCAGGCCATCAAACGTTAGAGAAAGGGTACGTTGATCTGTTTACTTACTTAAAATTCTCTTAGTTTAACTTAAAGCTGCCTATCTTCAGTAAAATTAGAGAAGTGGTATTCCACAAGAGTAGGTGCTGGGACCACTCTTGTTCACAATTAACATAAAGAATTTGGTCTTGAGAATATCAAGTGCAATTTCAAAATTTGCAGACAACATCTTATGAGGGGGAGGTTGTGGAGTTTACAGTCAATAAAGAGGAGGATTGAAACTAATTACAGGAAGTCATGAATAAACTTGCAAAATGGTCATGTAATTAACAAATGAACTTGTAGATAAGGGACAAGGCCACGTGCATGGAAATTAACTGCATAATTATGATAGAAGAAGAGAGTTCTGGGGATTCAGATAAATAAATAACTAAAAGTAGAGACGTGGCTTAATTAGGCTATGAAAAAACGTTATCAATACATTTAATTTCACTTCTAGAGGGATAGAATTAAAAAGCAGAGAAGTTATATAAGTAAACAAGTTCCAAACGTTTATTTTTGGGAAGATATTAACATGAGATCACATTAGTTTACCAGCCGATTTTGTTTTCGTGATTAATTTTATACCAGACGAACCAGTTTATTAATTCTATTTGATAATCATTGGGAATTGAGGTGATTGATTACCTGATAATTTGCCAATATTCTAATTTGTCAAACTGCTTACATTCCTCTTAGGACCTATTTATATTATTGGATTTGATTGGTGCATCAAATCCAAGATTTCCAAGTTATTTTCCAAACACAGCTCGATGGCATAAAAGACTACAGCTAATAGGTAACTAAAATTAACTGGAATCATCTTTGATTTGTACAACAAATTCTGTTCTCTTGTCACAAACCTCATCCCTCTCCCTGACAGTTGTCTGAGGCTCAACCAGACTGTTCACAACTTGGGCATCATATTTGACCCCAAAGTGAACTTCCAATCACATATCCACACCATCCTTGATTTCTATAGAATCAGTGCAGAAGAGGCCATTCGGCCCATCTAGTCTGCACCGACCCTCGCTGAAAGAGCACCGTACTGAGGCCCACTCCCCCGCCCTAATTCCTAACCCCACCTAACCTGCTCATTCTTGGACACTACGGGACAATTTTATCATGGCCAATCCATCTAACTGGCACATCTCTATGTTGCCCAATTTTGCCCCGCCTCAATTCATCGGCCAATAAAATCCTCATCCATGCCCTTGTTAACTCTAAACTTGACTATGCCAATACAGTACTGGCTGGCTCCCTTCTTCTACGCTGCAAAAATTTGAGCGTATCCAAAACTCTGCTAACCATGCCATGTCTTGTATCATCTACCATATGCTCACTGAGCTACATTTCTTCCTGGTTGAGCTACACCTGAAATTTAAAGTGATCATCTTTGTTTTCAAATTCGTCCATAGTCTCACTCTTTCCTACCACTGTAACCTCACCAAGGCCTATAATCTTCAAGGGATATCTTATCTCCTCTAATTCTGCCTCTTACGTATCCCAGGTTTTAATTACTCTACCAAAGGTAGTAGTAGTTCGTTAACTGACTAAGATCCTATGTTCCTATGTTCCGGAATTCTCTCTTTAAACCTCTCTTCTTCCTTTAAGATACTTCTTAAAATCTACCTCTTTGACGAAGCTTTTGATTATCTGCCATAATGTCTCTTTTTGTGGCTTGGTGTCAGATTTTGTTAGATAATACTGCAAAGTGCCTTGGGAATGTTTTATTACAGTAAAAGCACGATATAAATATAAGTATTTTTGTTATTGTTATGGAAAATTTATGGGCGGTGATGCCGTGATGGTATTTTCACTGGGCTATCAATCCAGAGACCCAGGGTAATGTTCTGGGGACCCGAGTTCAAGTCTCCACCATTGACAGATGGTGAAATTTGAACTCAATAAAAATCTGGAATTAAAAGTCTAATAACCATGAAATCATTGTCCTTTGTTGTAAAAATGCATCTGCTTCATTAACGTCCTTGAGGAAGGAAAATCTGCCATCCTTACCTGCCGAGCCTCCATGTAACTCCAGACCCACAGCAATGTGGCTAGCTCTTAAATTCTCTCTGAAATGGCCTAGCAAGCCACTCAGTTCAAGGGCAGTTAGAACATAGAACATACAGTGCAGAAGGAGGCTATTCGGCCCAACGAGTCTGCACCGACCCACTTAAGCCCTCACCTCCACCCTAAACCCGTAACTCAATAACCCCTCCTAACCTTTTTGGTCACTTAAGGACAATTTATCATGGCCAATCCACCTAACCTGCACGTCTTTGGACTGTGGGAGGAAACCGGAGCACCCGGAGGAAACCCACGCAGACATGGGGAGAAAGTGCAGACTCCGCACAGACAGTGACCCAGCGGGGATTGGAACCTGGGATCCTGGTGCTGTGAAGCCACAGTGCTATTCACTTGTGCTACCGTGCTGCCCACAAATTAGGGATGGACTATACATGCTAGCCCAGAAAGCGACGTCCATATCCCATGAATGAATAAAAAAAATAGCTGACAAATATTTGAACTAAAAGTAAGACTGAAGCTTTTTGGATAGGATAATAATAAGCTGAGCTGTTGTGGCTGGATGTGGGGCTGTCATCTTGCAAAGGGAAAAGTTAAATATGGGAACTATGGAAACTACAGATATTATTTGGATGTTATATTAAACAGAGCTTTCTCACTGAGGATCAAACAATCAGGAGTGTAAATAATTGTAGAGATCCTGGGACCTCCGGTGACGGGATGTGCTGAGCAGTCGCACACCAGGTGGCTCTCCTCCAGAATACAATAAAATAGGCACATTTGGAAGAATCTAGCCTGAAAATTTGGACTTATTCTACCCATAAACAGAAAAGGGAAAAAGAGCAATATGTCAGCAAGTGGAAGCTCAAGAGGCTGCTTGGAAGCCAAAAGTGGTGGAAAAGCGAGCGAGCAATTAGTCAGACCATAAGGTGAGGGGTTCCTGGCCACCCTGAGTGAGGGAGACCGATGACCCAAACAACGGGCTCCCCACCATTTCCTCCCGGAGAGGGATGGAAGACATTCCTGACTACAGAATTGACCGCGATGAAGGAGGAAATCAAAGTGGAGATTTAGGTGGCGGTGGCGAAGGTATGGTCGCCATCCAGATTGCGCTTGACGGAATGGGGAAGAGCTGGGGGCTCAGGGGAAGTAATCCCAGGAACTCAAAAAGGCATCAACTGACCAGAGCAACAGGGTGGTAGCTCTGGAAGCCAAGAGAAAAAGGTTGGTGGCGACCCAGGGAAATCTGAAGGAGAAAGTTGAAGATCAGTAGAACTGGTCTTGGCACCAAGATATTCGAATAGTGGGTCTGCCAGATGGGATCAAGGGCAGGGACCCGACAAACTATGTGGTCCAGATTCTGGGCAACTTGGTCGGTAGGGACAGCTTCCCCGAGCCGCCAGAGATCATCAGGGTATATAGGCCACTCTGACTGAAGCCCAAGGCTGGGGAGCAGCCAAGGGCGATAATCGGCAAACTACTCAGGTAGCAGGATCGGGAGAGGATCCTGCGTTGGGCTTGGCAGACCAAAGCGAGCAGCTGGGAAGAACACAGACTACGGGCAGACCTGGAAAAACGGAGGGCCGAGTTTAACCAAGTGAAATCAGCCCTGTAAAAGAAAGGAATAAAATTTGCGATGTTATTCCTAGCCATGCCCTGGGTGACATTCCAGAACAAAGAACATTATTTCACCACCCTGGCAGAGGCGCACAAGTTCATGTGGGAGAATGGCCTAGAAAAAAGGCAGACAAAGCAGCGATGAGGAAGACGCAGGGAGAGAAAGAAGAAAAGTGATGGACATGAACAATTTTTGCATCTCTTGTACAGTGCAAAATTGTAAACTTTAATAAAAATATTTATTAAAAAAAATAAGTGTACAGTTCCTATGCGATCTGTGGAATGATTAGACTTGGGAGGCTAAATGTTCCAAAAGTGACTTATAACCACAGGGGATTTCTACATCTAGAATATGAAAATGTGGTATCAGCTTGAGCTAAATTTTAATGGCACCTATGGAGATGACTGGTTATTGCAAAAGTGCAAAACTTGAAATTGCTTACTTTGGATAAGCAATTCCCTAGATTTCAAAATCCATGCATTAAATTATAAAATTTGAAATGAAAAAAATGAAAATCGCTTATTGTCACGAGTAGGCTTCAATGAAGTTACTGTGAAAAGCCCCTAGTCGCCACATTCCGGCGCCTGTCCGGGGAGGCTGGTTTAATTGTAATGCCACACAAAACACGTGAGAAACTGGAGCAAAAAATTAAGCGAAGAAAGAAAAAGATTACAGATCCTTCTGCTAATTCATTGTATGAACCAAGGAATACTAAGTTGATGCATGAATGGGTAACATTTCAGGAAACTGAAAATTGGGTTGATACAAAAAATGAGCAAATTCAAAGAATGGGTTGGGCCAGTTATTCCTTCCTTCAGGATTTTCTTAAGTAATTTACCAGCTCTCAAATGATGGTAATATCAAACAAGCCTTATATCTCATGTGAAAATAATGAAAACAAAGCTGAAACTAGCTTATAGGATGTCTTGTACCCAGAATATGAACCTTCTAATTCCGTAAATCAGTAGATGGTTCATTCTCATACACTTAGCTGAAATATAATATTTGTATCATTTTTGCAGATCATTTCTGTTCCAACGTAACATAGGTATATCTCTAGGATATGATTTCACTACGATAAAGTGGCACTGCATTGATAGTTGGAGAAAAACACACTGAACCATGTATGAAATGCATATAAACCCATTTGTTTAATCTTGTCCAACAGAACGACGTCTGCATCGATTGGGTGTACTGCATGACCATCCCACTGAGGTGAAATATTTCTGGACCAAAATGCGAGCAGGACATGTTGATGATGATCATATGCCATTTTTGCAAAGAGGTATCTTGTAGCACATCATAGTAAAGAAGGAAGTTTTTCTCCTCTCATGTGCAACAAATCATAGACTTGTTTACAATAGATTATATTTATATAGATCTGGCTTTATAAATAGAGATTTGCTATACAATAGCAACAAAGTGATTAACCTGCATAAAATACTGGTTTGGCGTCAACTGGAATATTGTGAGCAATTATTGTGGCTAGTACTGCGGCTGCACAGCGCCAGGGAACCGGGTTCAATTCCGGCCTCGGGTGACTGTGTGGAGTTTGTACGTTCTCCCCGTGCCTGCATGGGTTTCCTCCGGGTGCTCCGGTTTCCTCCCACAGTCCAAAGATGTGCAGGTTAGGTGGATTGGTCATAATAAATTGCCCGTAGTGTCCAAAGGTTGGGTGAGGTTGTGGGGTTGTTGGGGTGGTGTGGGGGAGTGGGCCTGGGTGGGGTGTTCTTTCGGGTGGGCGGTGTGGCCTCCAACTGCACTGCAGCGATTCTACAAATTCTGAACTTCGCACTTTATGAAGGATGGGAAGGTATTGGAGAGGATGCAGAAATATGTATGAGAATGGTTCCAAGGATGAGGAACTTCACTTATGTGACTAGATTCTTGAAGGTGGGGCTGTTCTCCTTGGACAGGAGATTAGGAGGAGATTTGATAAAGAAGTTCAAATCATGAGGTGTTGGGACAGAGAACACAAGGAAAAATTGTTCCCGTTGACAGACTTATCCAGAACCAGCAGACACCAATTTATAGTGATTGGCAAACAAAGCAACAGCAACATGAGGAAACAATTTTTTCCCAGTGAGTGGTTAGGATCTGGAATACATTTTTTGAGTGTGGTGGAGTCAAATTCAATCAAGGCCACAAAAGAGAATTGGATAATTATGAGGAGAAAAAATGTTTAGGCTACAGGAAAAGTCAGGGGAATGGGAATAGATGAGTTGCTTTTTCAGAAAGCCTAGATAGAAATGGCGAGCTGAAATAGCAATAGGTGTACAAGGATGGAGCAGTGCTCCGAAAGCTAGTGTTTGAAACAAACCTGTTGGGACTTTAACCTGGTGTTGTAAGACTTCTTACTATACTTACGAAGCAGTGATGCGGGACTAACTATATAGCTCTATCAAACAGCCATGGGCTGAATACTTTTTCTGTGCTGTAAGATTCTATAATACTTTCCTATTGTTTTTATATTGATTCGCTTTGTCCTCTAGCTAGAATTATCTTTCTAATACATATCTAGATTAATTGATTACAGCCTATTCACAATGCGGCTTTCTTATTTTTTTCTTTCCTCACTTTGCTTAAAATGATTCACCACAGGAAAATATAAAATTAATGTAGATGCCCCCAGAGGTAGAGAAATCATGGTGTGCTTTTTGTAACAAATTGGTGAATGCATTGGGATAAAATTTATATTTTAATGAAATTGTTAGCCCATTTAAAATCATGACAGAAATGCAAAATAGTTTCATGAGTGGAAACTCTCTTGAGGCAGGACTTCAGAAAGCAACTCCAGATTTGTACATATTTCATCCTGATGCTGGCCCCACTATTTTGCTGTGAGTGATGTATTTATTCTGAGGCACCTGAAGGCATGCTCCAAGGTCATAAAAGACACTTCCTATTCAATGGTTTTCTTTTGCTGCAAAGGAATATAAGAATTAATTTTAAGTCCATAGAAAAAGGTAACCAGCAGCATTTCACACATTTAAGAGAAGTCCCTTTTTAAGGAAAAGGGTAGATAATGGATGCTGGAATTGTTATGGGCCAGGGTTTAGACAACCCCAAAGTGTATCATGGAGTTCACCTGACCCACAACTTTTAATAGATTGTGGTATGGGGAGCACACGGCCCACTCTATAGGTGTGGTACAGCAGAAATGGAAAAGTATTTTTTTAAAGTAAAACAATGTTTATTCTATGAACTCAAGTTAACCTTTTTAAAACATACAGTGAACATCTTAGAAACCATCAATTCAAATACAACCCCAAAGAATACAGCACTAAGTAATCCTTAAAAACTTTCCAAATAACATCCAGAAGACAGAAGAAACACTTTTTTAACAGAAGCACATTGGGCGCGATTCACCGCAAATGCGGCGAGTCGTAAAGGCTGCCGTGAAACTGGCCGTGTTTCACGGCAGCATACGCGCCCCCTCCCGGGACCCGATTCTCCCCCCCCCGGGCAGGGCTAGCAGCGCGGCCCCGTGAAGCACAGCATTGCGGGCTTAGCGACCGTCGCTAAGTCCGCACGCCAAACGTCACGGTGGCTGACACACATGATGACGTCAGCCACGCATGCGCGGGTTGGACGGCTCCAACCCGCGCATGCGCGGATGACATCATCACGCAGATGCGTCAAACCCGCGCATGCGTGGGCCGTCATGCCCCTCAGCCGCCCCGTGGACTGATCCTGCGGGGCAGCGGAGGAACAAATAGTGCACGGGTATCGGACCCTCTGCCCGCGATTGGTGCCCACCGATCGCAGGCCCATGCCACCCTTGGCACGGCCGTAAAGGGCTGGGAACTCGGCCCATCGGCCTGGGGAGAATCGCTGTTCGCCGTAAAAAATGGCGAGCAGCGATTCGTGTCGTGGGGCGGCCGTGGGGGGGGGGGGGAGAATGTCGGGAAGGCCCTCCCGCTATTCTCCGACCCGTCGTGGGCAGCGGAGAATCGCGCCCATTAGGTTTACATTCACTACTGAATATATTCATAATTCTGAATTCACCAAATGATCAAGAAGTAGTCTTTTCATGGCAGATATCAACAGTACACCTGCTCTGTCTGGCTTCAGCTCCAACACTGAAAACAAAACTAAAACATACCCTGCAGCAAACAGCCTAACAAAAGTAAAAAAGCTGACAGACAGCCCAGCTCCACGCACACTCTGACATCACTGATAAACACCCATTTCTTAAAGGTACTCTCACATGACAGAACCTATCAGCAGAGAAGCAGCACTTTGATGGTATTTTATCTGTCTCATCCTACCTAACCACCTCAAAGCAGCTGAAAACATTTGGATTTTTTAAAAATTGAAAAGTACTGTTCTGCGTGCAGCTCAGACAGATCATTTCATACATGAGAAAAAATACATACGGCAACTTAAATCCACAATGTAAATACATAGACACAGGCATCAGGAGAAGCATACAGGAGTGTAGTACTACTCAGCAGAGAAGATATGTGAAGAGATCAGATCAGTCCATAAAAGGGTCGTTTAGGAGTCTGGTAACAGTGGGAAAGGTGCAGTTTTGAATCTGTTACTGTGTGCTCTTAGACTTTTGTATCTCCTGACCGATGGTGAAGAGGTTGGTAGAGTGAATAAACCGGGTCAAAGGGGTCTTTGATTATGCTGTCTGCTTTCCCAAGGCAGCGGGAGGTGTAGACAGAGTCAATGGATGGGAAGCAGGTTCGTGTGATGGACTGGGCTGTGTTTACGATTCTTTTGTTTCTTACAGTCCTGGGCCGAGCAGTTGCCATACCAGGCTATGATGCAGCCAGATAGGATGCGGTGCATCTGTAAAAGTTGGTGAACATGCTGAATTTCCTTAGTTTCCTGAGAAAGTATAGGCATTGTTGTACTTTCTTGGTTGTAGCGTCAACGTGGGTGGAATATGGAGTGTAGCACAAGAGAAATTTTTCAACATCATCGGTATTGTTCAGAGAAAGAAGTCCAAAATGGGAAAAGTAAAAGAAGGACCAAATGATGATTTTTTTTACCTTCTTAGTTGGCCATTTTGAGTGGTATTGGTCTGGGAATCTGTTTGTTTGTCCAAAACGTCTTTTGGGGAAAGATTTCCCAGGTGCAGCAAAATCAGAAAGTTTTTTTTACAGATATGTAACATATTTTATTATACGGAAATCGTTCATTTGATTGGATTGATTCAGATGCTGTTGACATTCTTCCAACTGCATGAGGTGTTGTACATGCAGCAACTTCAATCCAATAGGATGGGGTAGTTTGATATGGTGCGTTTTTAAAAAAAAAAAGGATTTTCTAAACAAAACAAAGATGAAAGTGAACATGCACAGAACTATATACATTGGTTACAATTCACATTTTTTTACAAGAGCCCAGCTTTGACTTGGCCTCCTGATCCCCACTTTCTTCCAGATCCTCCTACCCTTCTTTCTATCTTCGTGTTAGGTTGCTCATGTGGGGTCTGTGCCTCTTTGTTACCTCCCTCTACCCCTCTTTCCATTTGTGCCTGTGATTCTTCTGTGGATATCCCTCCCATGGCTTATTGGCTGCTGGCTACAAGCAGGTCTTGGAACAGGTTGGTGAATGGCCTCTATGTCTTGTGGAAGCCCTCTTCCAATCCCCAGATGGTGAATTCGATTTTCTCCACTTGGAGAAATTCCGATAGATCGGTCAACCAGCTTTGGGTGGTGCGACCGATCGCCAGCTGAACAGGATTCTTCAGTGGGCAATTAGGGGAGCAATGGCTACGGTGCCTGCCCTCCTCCCCATAAAGAGTTCTGGCTGTTCTGATACCCTGAAGAGTGCCATTTTCAGGCATGGCTCCACCCTCATTGCCATATCCTTGGACATCGCCTCTAAGAAGGCTGTCTAGAATCCGACAAGTCTGGGCATAACCAGAACATATGGGTGTGGTTGACTGGACCTCATTGGCACCATTCACATTTGTCCTCCACCTCCGGGAAGAACCTGCTCATTCAGGTTCTGGTTAAGTGGGCTCTGGGTACCACTTTCAGCTGCATTAGGCATAGCCTTGTACAAGTGGAGTTGGAGTTGACCCCGTGCTTTGCACTAAAGCCCCACCCAATTTTAAACCCTTGGGTCTTCCTCCCATTTTTCTCTTGGCTCGTTCAGTGGAGAGCGTGCCTTTCCCAGTAGTCACCCATTCAGGTTTCCGCAGTTTCCCCCACTAGGTTGTCCACATCCAATAGATCCTCATTTTGCGATTGTTGGGGCACCTATGGGTATGTCTTTGTTTCCCTATATAGGAAGTTTTTAATTTGCATGTATCTTAATTTGTTTCCCCCGGTAAGTTGGAACTTCTCTGTCAGTTCCTCTAGTGTTGTTAGTCTGTTGTCTGTGAAGAAGTCCCTAATTGTCAATGTCCCCTGTCCTGTCTTCAACTTTTGAAGGTGGCGTCCATTTTGGCTCAAGCGAACCTGTGGTTGTTGCCGATGGGGGCTTTGATAGACATTTTGGTTAGATTGAAGTGCTGTCTTAGTTAGTTCCATGACTCGCATGTGGCTATCACCACTGGGTTCTTTGAGTGCTTAGTTGGTGGGGATGGGAGCACTGCCATGGCCAGGGCCTGGAGCAATGTCCCGTTGCAGGGCCCAGGGCCCTCTTCTATTCTTACCCATTCGGCCTCTGGTTCCTTTATCCATCCCTTTACTCTTTCTGCTGTTGCTGTCCAGTGGTAATATTGCAGGTGTTGGAGGGCTAGGCCCACCATGCTTCTCGTTCTTTGCAGGACTTTTTGGGGATACTTGGGTCCGTTCGCGCCCCCCCCCCCCCACATACACACACACACACACACATAAAGACTATCATCAATTTTTCCACTGAGTTTAAAAAAGCCCTGGGGTTGTAGATCGGTATGGATCTGAACAGGAAGAAGAACCTGGGCAGTACGTTCATCTTGATCCTCTGCATCCTACCCGTCAGGGAGAGTGAGAATTTGTCCCACCTCTGCAAGTTCTTTTTAACTTCCTCCACCAGGCCAGTCAGTGGATCCGTATCCAGTCATTGCGATTTGGATCCCTAGGTAGTGGAATTTGTTTTGGGTCTGTTTAAATGGCAATAACCTCAGCTCTGCCTTCTCTCTTGCGGGTTCACCGGGAAGATCTCAGTTTTGCTCAGGTTGAGTTTGTAGCCCGAGAAGGCTCCAAACTATTTCATGAGTACTATGATTCCCTCCATGCTGCTTTGTGGATCCACAATGTAGAGAAGTAGGTCATCTGCACAGAGCAAGACTCTGTGCTCTCGTCTCCTCTCCGGATCCCCTTTCAATTCTTTGCTCTGAGCACAATCACTTGTGGCTCGATCACTAGGGTGCACAGCTGCAGGGACAGAGGGCATCCCTGCCTCGCTTCTGCAGCTAGAAGTACTTAGAGCTGATGGTGTTCGTCTGGTGCACCTTTGTTGATGGCTGAAGAAACCACACTGTGAGACGTACCGGATATGAAGTGGTTGTTGGGTGTCATTGCGGCTTGTTGTTTTTTCAGTGTTTGCATTGTTGTAACCTATTGGATAGGGACAATTGGTTACCCCAAATCTTGGGGAATATTAGCTCACTCAATAAGGGGTGGGGCAATTTTTAACATTTAGCTGTACAACTAGAGCTGGCCCGTTTGGTACCGGCTAGAGAGAGAACCAGTAAAAAAGTATTGGTGCAGTGTTAATAACGTTTTAAGTTTTTTGTTTGACTCTCAAACCTGTGTTTGACTCTTTGTGACCCTCACGAAAGGCACTTATTGCCAAGCACATGTAGCCACTGATCATGATGGTGGCATTCACCAGCCCACAGGTAACGTTGTCATCTTCTGCTGGTGTCAGCTAGTGTTTCCCAGGTCCTTCCATATTACACTTGCAAGAATTCTTGATTCTATTTTAGAGTACAACTGATTATCAGCAATCTTCCTGAAAATCTACACATGCTCCTTTGTTGAGGACATCATGAGTGTTTTAATATTTGGTGATATTGGTATGATCTAAATATGGATGGAAATGGAGACTGAAGAAGGAATAAAAGTTGAGGATCATGGAATAGCAGAGTCAGCTTTGGTAAAAGAAATAGCTTAAAGGCACAGAACAGAGAATTATGGTAAATGGCTGTTTTTCAGGAGAATGGTGGTGTTCTGCAAGGGTCAGGGCTAGAACCACTGGGCTGGATTCTCCGATCGTCGATGCCAAAATTGGGTTCGGCCCGAGAATTCACATTTATGCCAGAATCGGGGGCGGCGCTGTTATTGTGATGCTCCGCCCCTTCAGAAACGGTGTACTCTGGGAAT
Organism: Scyliorhinus canicula; assembly: GCF_902713615.1. Taxonomy (NCBI): domain Eukaryota; kingdom Metazoa; phylum Chordata; class Chondrichthyes; order Carcharhiniformes; family Scyliorhinidae; genus Scyliorhinus; species Scyliorhinus canicula. Next base: position 285,054,176 of record NC_052146.1, on the reverse strand, counting down.
ACGCTGCACGCTGTATGGACGGCCTCAGGACATCACCGGAGGCCCTCCCCGATGCTCCACCCCCGATGGGCCGAATCCCCGATGGTGTAGCTCGCATGTGCTCACACTGTTCTGGGACCTCGCGTGGTGGCTGCAGACAATGTCCAGCGCCGCCACAATCGGGGAGGGGGGGGGGGAAGACGTTCCATCAGCAGGGGGGGTTGGCTTCGGTGGGGGCTGGGGGACTGATAAGGTGTGGTCTAGGGATGGCGAGGCTGGTTACAGGAGGGCAGTTTTTGGCAGGCCGGTTCCGCGCACGGCCGGCACCATGTTGCACGGTGCAGCCGCTGCCGTGCGCAGCCACGGACCCAGCCATTCAGGGCTTTACACTGCGCGACTGCTAGCCCCCCATCGAGTGGAGGATCAGTGCAAGAGCGGCACCGACTTTCTGGCCATAAGATCAGACAGATCCTGCGGATATAGCAGCAGGATTGGAGAATCCAGCCCACTGTTTTTTTTATATAAATGACTTGGCATCCAAAGAACGTTTAACGGGATCTGGGGTTCATGCACATAGATCTTTTAGGTGGTAGGATGAAATGACGGAGTAGTTCGGAAAACATATGCAGCTGGATTCTTCGCCGGCGGGATCCTCCGTTTCACTGGCAGCACACTCACGCCCGCGGATTTCCCAAAAACGTGGCGATGCCCACAATGGGAAATCCCATTGACTGGCTGCTGGGGGGGAGAATCCTACCGGGGCGGATAATCTTGCAGGCAGTGGGGACGTGCCACGTGCGAATACAGATACGGCAGGACGGAGAATCCTGCCCTTTGGATCTTGAGTTTCATAAGTAGAGATACTGAGTACAAATGCAGGGAAGTTATGCTCAACCTTGGTTAAACTCTGGTTCGGCCACAATTAGACCATTGTCTCCTGTTCTGGCTACCACGCTTACTTCAGGAACGTTGTGAGGGTCCTTTTATAGGGTGTGGTGGAGATTTCCACAATGGTTCCAGAGTTGAGGGATTTTAGCTGCAACTAGGGTTAGAGAAGGTTGGAACAAAGGAGATTGAGAGGAGATTTGATATGGGTGTACAAGATAATGGCAGGTTAAATGAAGTGGTACACAGATGAGGGGAGATAGATTAATGGTTTTGAGCAAGAGATGCAGGGGAGAAGTGAGGAAGAATTTTATTATGCAGCAGGTGGCAATGCTCTGAAACTCAGTGCCTATGAGAGTGGTGTAAATGGAGACAATGTGCACAATTTAATGGCTTCGCCGTGCCCGACTTGGTGATGCGACGAGGCCATTGAATCTTGTGAGTCCTTTCGCGAGATTTGAGACGCTTTAAACACCTTGCGAGATTTAATGAGATCTCAAAATTTAACGAGATCGCTGGGCAAGATACAGATTAACATATTAGGCTCATTTAAATATGTCTGTGCTGTATTCACCCAATGCCCAAGAACTAACGGTCTTGCCTGGGAGACCTTGCCAAGGTGCCATTTAACACTGGTTCCCACAAACATAGATCTCCCAGACCATTAGATGCCCCTGGGGGTTGGGTTCTGAGCAGGGTACTACCCTGACACATCCTGCTGGCACCTGGGAACCTTGGAACTGCCAACCTGGCATCTTGGCACTGCCACCCGGGAGCACCTTGACAGTGTCACCCTGGTACTGCTGGGGTGCCCAGGTGGAACTGCCAGGCTGGCAGGGGCACTGCTAGGGTGGCAGGCTGGCAGTGCCAATGTGCCCAAGTGTCAGATTGCCCGTACCAGATATCTGGCCCATGGGTGCCTTTCCCTTAAGAGGTTGGGTGTGGGGGCTCAAAGACCCCTAAGAGGCACGTTGGGTGCAGTGAGGTGGGGGTTTCGGTGGAAATGAAAGGGGTCGAAAGATCAGGGTGGATTTTAAATGGCGCCCTGATCCATGAGTCGTCTTCCTGCTTTGGCAAGTTGAGCGCGCTTCAGGCGCCGAAAAACACCCCACTAAACGCACCCAAAATGGGCTAATTGGATGGCCACGTGAAGGAAATAGACTTGCAGTCTATGTGATAGAGCAAGGATTGCTGGATTGCTCCATGTAGAACCAGCATGGACAAAATGTGCCAGAAGACTACCTTGTGTGCTATATTAACTTTAATGAATGATGCAAAGTAATATGTTTTCATAGACCAACTGCACTATCCAAAAAGTTGGTTTACAGGTGCAAAAGGTGATTAAGAAGGCGAATGGAGTTTTGTCCTTCATTGCTAGAGGGATGGAGTCTAAAACTAGGGAGGTTATGCTGCAACTGTATAAGGTGTTAGTGAGGCCACATCTGTTCTGTTTTGGTCTCCTTACCTGAGAAAGGATGTATTGGTGCTGGAGGGTGTGCAGAGGAGATTCGTTAGGTTAATCCCAGATCTGAGGGAGTTGGATTACGAGGAAAGGTTGAGTCGACTGGGACTGTACTCGTTGGAATTTAGAAGGATGCGGTGGGATCTTATAGAAACATATAAAATTATGAAGGGGATAGGATAGATGCAGGGAGGTTGTTTCTACTGGTGGGTGAAAGCAGAACTAGGGGGCATAGCCTCAAAATAAAGGGAAGTAGATTTAGGACTGAGTTTAGGAGAAACTTCTTCACCCAAAGGGTTGTGAATCTATGGCATTTCCTGCTCTGTGAAGCAGTTGAGGCCCCTTCATTAGATGTTTTCAAGATAAAGATAGATAACTTTTGGAGAAAAATGGGTTATGGTGTTCAGGCTGGAAAGTGGAGCTGAGTCCACAAAAGATCAGCCATGATCTCATTGAATTGCGGAGCAGGCTCGAAAGGCCAGATGTCCTACTCCTGCTCCTAGTTCTTGTGTCCTTATGTACTGAAAGTTGTGTATTTGTCTGCATTAAAAGGGCAGAAAATAACAGAATGAGAGGTGATGCCTGAAGTAGATCACATTCACATTGGTCTTTATTATACTTCAATAAAGCATCTTCAAGAGGACATCCTCAAATGAAGTAAATGCCTTTCACTAACATGTTGAAATTCAAACATTCAAACACCTTATGAGCAGAACACTGTAGAATGTGATACCGAAAAGAATTAACCAATATATGTCAAGTAATTCTTCACTCTTTTATGTTCTATAGATGTTCCTATTCTACACCTCATACCTTCGCCTTTCCCTCAAGTATGGCACAGAATGGAGGATAATGAGGATAATCTGGATCCAATAACAATTGATAACCTTAATAAAATACTGCAGCTGTTTGTTTTGGAATATCTCAGATTATGATATAACCTTCGTCTCTCCCAAATGGATGGTTTTGAGTAAAGTTCTTCAAATCAAATGGATTTCAGAAAGTACACGAGCGGACCCCGCTGCCTTAATGCAAATGGAAAACCTTTAATTTACAAATAACCAAATTTGTTCACCTAGATAATGTTCATAAGGATTTAATGTATTGAAAAATCAATAGATTGTAGCTAACTAATAGAAGCTTCATGGCATACATTCTTGGCAAACAATATATGCTGTTATTAAAGTTTTCTTGGTAATATTGTTTTAGTATCCATTTGAAACCTTTTATGGTGACATGTCTTCATTTAACTGCATCTAAAATGTATTTGAACTGCAATTTTTAAGTTTGGCTATTGTAATGCATGCATTAAATAGTACAGTCGTACTACATACTTTGTGTTGGTCTAAATTGGATTTTTGACTTGAGAGAATCAATTCATGCTGGGAACCAATTCACTTTGCGAACTTTTTACCTGGATCAGGTGATCCCGCACAGCTGATGCATTGCAGGTGAAGCATAATTTCAAGTGGTGTAAAGTCAATTTTTGCAAGAACTGAGGAAATAAATGTTTGGGATAAATCCTGCTTTTCAACCCTAAGAACTGAAAAGCTGAAAAAAATTGTGAATTTCTAATTATAGAGATGAGTTGAAATCAGCAACAAAGAACATTGCAGCACAGGAACAGGCACTTTGGCCCACCAAGTCTGCGCTGATCCAGATTCCTTATGGGACCTACTACTTATTGCCCAAACGATCTGTATCCCTCTATTCCCCGCCCGTTCATGTGTCTATCAAGATACATTTTAAACGTTGCTATCGTGCCTGCCTCCACTATCTCCACTGGCAATGCATTCCAGGCACCCACCACACTCTGCATGAAAAACCTTCCCTGCACATCTCCCCTAAACTTGCCTCCTCCCACCTTGAACCTGTGCCCCCTTGTAATTGAGTCTTCCACCTGGGAAAAAGCCTCTGACTATCCACCTTGTCTATACCTCTCTTAAATTTTGTATACCTCAATTAGATCTCCCCTCAGCCTTCATCTTTCCAATGAAAACAATCCAAGTTTATTTAACCTCTCCTTATAGCTAACACCCTCCAGACCAGGCAACATCATGGTAAATCTTCTTTACATTCTCTCCAAAGCATCTACATCCTTCTGGTTGTGTGGTGACCAGAACTGCACGGAATATTTCAAATGTGGCAAGTTTTATACAGATGTAACGTGGCCTGCCAACTCTTGTACTCAATGCCCTGGCCAATAAATGCAAGCATGCCATATACCTTCTTGACCACCTTATTCACCTACATTGTCACTTTTATGGAACCATGGACCTAATTACCCAGATCCCACTATATGTCAGTGCTCCTGATGGTTCTGCCATTTACTTTGTAATTCACACCTGAATTTGGTCTTCCAAAATGCATCACGTTGAATTTGTCCGGATTGAACTCCATCTGCTATTTCCATGGCCAACTCTCCAATCTATCTATATTCTGCTGTATTCTCTGACAAGCCCCTTCACTATGGTTTATCTCAGTGGGCTAGACCGCTGGTTTGTGATGTAGAATAAGGCCAGCTGGGCGGATTCAATTCCCGTACCAGGTGAGAATTCTGAATGCTCCCTCCGTGTACCCGAACAGGCGCCAGAATGTGGCGACTAGGGGCTTTTCACAGTAACTTCATTGCAGTGTTAATGTAAGCCTACTTGTGACAATAAAGATTATTTATTTATATCTGCAACTCCAACTATCTTAGTGTCATCTGCAAACTTGCTAATCAGACCATCTACATTTTCCTCCAGATCATTTATAAATATTACAACCAACAGTAGTCTCAGTACTGATCCCTGTGGAACACCATTAGTTACAGATCACCATTCTGAAAACCTCCCTTCCCCTGTTACTCCGTCTCCCGTTGCCAAGCCAGTTCTTTATCCAGCTAGCTAGCACACACTGAATCCCATACAACTTTACTTTTGTTAACTTTTGTTAGGGCAGCATGGTAGCATTGTGGATAGCACAATCGCTTCACAGCTCCAGGTTCGATTCTGGCTTGGGTCACTGTCTGTGTGGAGTCTGCACATCCTCCCCGTGTGTGCGTGGGTTTCCTCCGGGTGTTCGGTTTCCTCCCACAGTCCAAAGATGTGCAGGTTAGGTGGATTGGCCATGATAAATTGCCCTTAGTGTCCAAAATTGCCCTTAGTGTTGGGTGGGGTTTCTGGGTTATGGGGATAGGGTGGAGGTGTTGACCTTGGGTAGGGTGCTCTTTTCAGGAGCCGGTGCAGACTCGATGGGCCGAATGGCCTCCTTCTGCACTGTAAATTCTATGATAAACTCTTTTCTAACCACAGATACTTACAAAGCGGTAATAGCTAAAGATTGTGTCTGGACAGCACCTTATCTGGAATTTCTATTTCTTTCACTCACTACTTTCACTGTATTCCTTTCCCACCCTCCCAAAACTAACACCACCAGGCAGGAGTCACCTTATGTGCAACCAATCACACCATGGACACCACCGGAAGTCTCCATTCTTAGTATTGTAATTTACTAGAGTAAAAGAGAAGGGGAAAAAATTACTTCCAAAAAGTATGGAAAATAATGTGAAGTGGAGGCTTTTACTGCATTGGTGCTGTTCCAGTGCTTTGGCAGGAGATAGTGTAAATTGAAGCCACTTCAGTCTGATATTACATTTAAAAAAATACTTCCAATATATACATTTCTTTATTACTTTGCCAAATAAAAATGTTTTAAATATTTCAATTGGAATTTGCTCATGGCTGGGCTTTGCATTTTAGGTCTGGTTTGAGTTAAGGCCAATCTTCATTAAAGCAGTTTTGGTAAAAATAGGGGAGAGACGTGGCAGTACGAGCAGTGGTTACTATGACTACAAATGCAATCCAGAGTTTCATTAAAAAGTGAAGCTTTATTGCTGTAACCTCTCAGTTAATTTCTGTATAAAAGCATACTTTCTGAAGCTACCTAGTACATATTAAAGATTACTGTCAGCAAATAGTGGTCAAAAGTTCAAAATTAGCCATTCCAACTTTGTATAGATCACTCATGATCTATTTCTGAATTATGAATGCATACAACTGAAAGAACATTGGAAGAGTTCTGAGAACAGCAACAGTGATCATTTCTGGGACTTATTAAATAAACCTCAGCATCGAATTTCTGTTCACTGGATGAAAGATCGAGAAAAGAATGATCATGTTGTTAAAAACATGGAGTTGCATGAATCATAGAATTTACAGCGGAGAAGGAGGCCATTCAGCCCATCGAGTCTGAAATGGCCCTTGGAAAGAGCACCCTACTTAAGCCCCCGTTTCCACCCTATCCCCGTAACCCCCACCTAACCTTTTTTTGGAGATTAAGGGCAATTCAGCAAGGCCAATCCACCTAACCTGTACATCTTTGGACTGTGGGAGGAAACCGGAGCACCGGACGGAAACCCACGCAGATATGGGGAGAACGTGCAGACTCCGCACAGTGACCGAAGCCGGGAATCAAACCTGGGATACTGGAGCTGTGAAGCAACTATGCTAACCACTGTGCTACCATGCTGTCCATACATAATATGGACTCTAGCTGGTTAGTTGACTTGAACTGACGGCATGCAATTTGAGGACACATGCATGGTATTTTCAGACTTTGGAATTGGAAACAAATTTTGCGTACATATCAAATAATTTATTACGTTTCACCAAACAGGGGATGTATATATATATATATCTTTCCAAAGACATAGGACAAAATATTACAGACCCCACTAGCAAGTTTGCAGGCAGGATATTTCCATGCTTCCAACCTCCCCAACCTGTCTGCAATTTTACGAGAGACAGGCTGCTATATATATTGGAGGCTGGTAGGAGTTGGAGCAATAGAGCTTTGAAGCACAGAAAGACCATTTTTCCCATCGTGCCTGCACCTACCCTCATGCACATATCTATTCTAATCCCATTTTCCACTTGGGACCATAGTCCTGTATACCATGGAGTTTCCTGTGCTCATCTAAATGCTTCTGAAATGTTGTGATGATTTCTGCCTCTGCCATCCTTTCAGGCAGTGAGTTCCAAATTCCCACCACCATCTGGGTGAAAATGTTTTTCCTCAAATCCCTTCTAAATCTCTTGACCCTTACCTTAAATCTATGCTCCCTGGTTACTGACCCCACAACCAAGAGGAAAAGTTTCTTCCTATCTACCCTATCACTGCCCTTCAGAATTTTATATACCTCAGCACGGTAGCATTGTGGATAGCACAATCGCTTCACAGCTCCAGGGTCCCAGGTTCGATTCCGGCTTGGGTCACTGTCTGTGTAGAGTCTGCACATCCTCCCCGTTTGGGTTTCCTCCGGGTGCTCCGGTTTCCTCCCACAGTCCAAAGATGTGCAGGTTAGGTGGATTGGCCATGCTAAATTGCCCTTAGTGTTGGGTGGGGTTACTGGGTTATGGGGATAAGGTGGAGGTGTTAACCTTGGGTAGGGTGCTCTTTCCAAGAGCCGGTGCAGACTCGATGGGCCGAATGGCCTCCTTCTGCACTGTAAATTCTATGTAAATTCTATGAATTAGGATCCCCTCCCTCCCTCAAACTTCTCTGTTCCAAGGAAAACAACCCCAGCCTAACCAGCCTCTTTGTAGCTGAAATGCTCCAGCCAGGCATCATCCTGGTGAATCTTCTCTGCATTCTTTCCAATGCAATCATATCTTTTCCATAGTGTGGAAACCAGAACTGCACACAGAAATCTAGCTGTGCCCCAACAAGTGTTTTATACAGCTCCATCATAACTTCCCTGATCTTATATTCTGTGATGTGGAGATGCTGGCACTGGACTGGGGTGGGCACAGTAATAAGTCTTGCAGCACCAGGTTAAAGTCCAACAGGTTTGTTTCAATCACTAGCTTTCGGAGCACAGCCCCTTCCTCAGGCGAGACTCACCTGATGAAGGAGCTGCGCTCCGAAAGCTAGTGACTCGAAACAAACCTGTTGGACTTATATTCTATGTCTCGGCTAATAAAGGCAAGTATCCCATATGCCTTCTTAACCACCCTATGTACCTGTCCTGCTGCCTTCTTGGATCATTGGACATGCACCTCCAGATCCCTCTGGTCCTCTGTACGTCCTAGCATCTTACCGCTCATTGTGTATGCGCTTGCCTTGTTAGTCCTCCCAAAATGCATGGCAGGAGGTTATGCAGAACTGTAGGGAGAGATATCCAATAGGTCACTGTGCTTACTGTGAAACCTGCCAACCGTCTTGGACTCTGGAAAAGTAGAATCTGGGGACTGCTTATAGTTTCAGTCCTGGTCATATTTGACACTGGCACACCCAGAAATCACGTTCTCAGCCAATTAAAATGGTTGCAGAGCTGCCATTAATGGTGGTGATGTATTCCCTGGTGACTCATTCGGTGGTAGGTCAGGAAATCCTGTCAACTAATAAATCTTGCCCATTGTTAAATTCAATGTTGGATATTCTGGAAGATGTTGTTAAAAATATTTGAAACAGCGCCGGCCCCCTCGTTGTTGGAGGAGGTACTGTCAGCAGGGGTGTTGGAGAGGAGGGCGGTGTCAGCGGTCTATGGACCGACTTTGGAGGAAGCTAGAGTGTCAATGGGGGGGATTAAGGGCTACATGGGAGGAAGGGCTGGGGGAGGTAATGGAAGAAGGTTTATAGTGTGTGGTGTGGTGCTGCGAAGGGTGAATGCCTCAACCTCATGTGCGAGGTTGGGTCTGATAGAATTGAAGGTTGCATATAGGGCACAACTCACAAAGGCAAGGATGAGCCGGCTCTGCGAGGGGGTGGAGTATGTCTGCGAGTGGCCGGGGGGGGGGGGGGGGGGGGGGGGGGGGGGGGGGGGGGGGGTCCGCAAACCATGTACATATGTTTTGGTCCTGTCCGAAGCTGGAAAAGAGGGATGATATGGAGATGCCGGCGTTGGACTGGGGTGAGCACAGTAAGAAGTCTTACAACACCAGGTTAAAGTCCAACAGGTTTGTTTCAAACACGAGCTTTCGGAGCACGGCTCCTTCTTCAGGTGAATGGAAAGGCTTGTTCCAGAAATGTTTATCTCGACACAGTCAGAGATGCCCCGGAATGCGAGCACCTGCAGGCAATCAAATCATCAAAGATGCAGAGAGAGAGGTAACTCCAGGTTAAAGAGGTGTGAATTGTCCCAAGCCAGTTCAGTCGGTAGGCCTCTGCAAGTCCAGGCTTGTTGGTGGGGGCCGAATGTAATGCGACATGAATCCCAGATCCCGGTTGAGTCCGCATTCATGCGTGCGGAACTTAGCTATAAGTTTTTGCTCAGCAATTTTGCGTTGTCGCGTCTCCTGAAGGCCTCCTTGTAGAATGCTGACCCGGAGATCAGAGGCTGAATGTCCTTGACTGCTGAAGTGTTCCCCAACTGGAAGGGAACAGTCCTGCCTGTTGATAGTCGCACGATGCCCGTTTATTCGTTGTCGCAGTGTCTGCATGGTCTCGCCAATGTACCACGCTTCGGGACATCCTTTCCTGCAGCGTATGAGGTAGACTACATTGGTCGAGTCGCACGAGTATGCGCCGCGTACCTGGTGGGTGGTGTTTCCACGTGTAATGGTGGTGTCCATGTCGATGATCTGGCATGTCTTGCAGAGATTACCCTGGCAGGGTTTTGTGGTGTTGTGGTTGCTGTTCTGAAGGCTGGGTAATTTGCTGCAAACAATGGTTTGTTTGAGGTTGCGCGGTTGTTTGAAGGCCAGTAGTGGGGGTGTGGGGATGACCTTGGCAAGATGTCCATCCTCGCTGATGATGTGTTGGAGGCTGCGAAGAAGATGTCGTAGTTTCTCCGCCCCAGGAAAGTACTGGACGACGAAGGGTACTCTGTCAGTGGTGTCCCGTGTTTGTCTTCTGAGGAGGTCGGTGCGGTTTTTTTGCTGTGGCGCGGTGGAACTGTCGATCAATGAGTCGAGCGCCATATCCCGTTCGTACGAGGGCATCTTTCAGCATCTGTAGGTGTCTGTTGCGCTCCTCCTTGTCTGAGCAGATCCTGTGTATACGGAGGGCTTGTCCATAGGGGATGGCTTCTTTAATGTGTTTCGGGTGAAAGCTGGAGAAGTGGAGCATCGTGAGATTATCTGTGGGCTTGCGGTAAAGCGAGGTGCTGAGGTGACCGTCCTTGATGGAGACGAGTGTGTCCAAGAATGGAACTGAATTTGGAGAATAGTCCATGGTGAGTTTGATGGTGGGATGGAACTTATTGATGTCATCGTGTAGTCGTTTCAGTGATGTCTCGCCGTGGGTCCAAAGGAAAAAAAATGTCATCGATGTATCTGGTGTATAGCATCGGTTGAAAGTCCTGTGTGGTGAGGAAGTCCTGTTCAAACTTGTGCATGAAGATGTTGGCATATTGAGGTGCAAATTTGGTCCCCATGGCTGTTCCGTGCGTCTGGATGAAGAATTTGTTGTCGAAGGTGAAGACGTTGTGGTCTAGAATGAAACTGATGAGTTGCAGAATTGCGTCTGGAGATTGGCAGTTGTCGGTGTTGAGGACTGAGGCTGTTGCAGCAATGCCTCCAAATGATGCCCGTTTCATTGCCCGTATTCTCCAAATTCAGTTCCATTCTTGGACACACTTGTCTCCATCAAGGACGGTCACCTCAGTACCTCGCTTTACCGCAAGCCCACAGATAATCTCACGATGCTCCACTTCTCCAGCTTTCACCCGAAACACATTAAAGAAGCCATCCCCTATGGACAAGCCCTCCGTATACACAGGATCTGCTCAGACAAGGAGGAGCGCAACAGACACCTACAGATGCTGAAAGATGCCCTCGTACGAACGGGATATGGCGCTCGACTCATTGATCGACAGTTCCACCGCGCCACAGCAAAAAACCGCACCGACCTCCTCAGAAGACAAACACGGGACACCACTGACAGAGTACCCTTCGTCGTCCAGTACTTTCCTGGGGCGGAGAAACTACGACATCTTCTTCGCAGCCTCCAACACATCATCAGCGAGGATGGACATCTTGCCAAGGTCATCCCCACACCCCCACTACTGGCCTTCAAACAACCGCGCAACCTCAAACAAACCATTGTTTGCAGCAAATTACCCAGCCTTCAGAACAGCAACCACAACACCACAAAACCCTGCCAGGGTAATCTCTGCAAGACATGCCAGATCATCGACATGGACACCACCATTACACGTGGAAACACCACCCACCAGGTACGCGGCGCATACTCGTGCGACTCGACCAATGTAGTCTACCTCATACGCTGCAGGAAAGGATGTCCCGAAGCGTGGTACATTGGCGAGACCATGCAGACACTGCGACAACGAATAAACGGGCATCGTGCGACTATCAACAGGCAGGACTGTTCCCTTCCAGTTGGGGAACACTTCAGCAGTCAAGGACATTCAGCCTCTGATCTCCGGGTCAGCATTCTACAAGGAGGCCTTCAGGAGACGCGACAACGCAAAATTGCTGAGCAAAAACTTATAGCTAAGTTCCGCACGCATGAATGCGGACTCAACCGGGATCTGGGATTCATGTCGCATTACATTCGGCCCCCACCAACAAGCCTGGACTTGCAGAGGCCTACCGACTGAACTGGCTTGGGACAATTCACACCTCTTTAACCTGGAGTTACCTCTCTCTCTGCATCTTTGATGATTTGATTGCCTGCAGGTGCTCGCATTCCGGGGCATCTCTGACTGTGTCGAGATAAACATTTCTGGAACAAGCCTTTCCATTCACCTGAAGAAGGAGCCGTGCTCCGAAAGCTCGTGTTTGAAACAAACCTGTTGGACTTTAACCTGGTGTTGTAAGACTTCTTACGGAAAAGAGGGAGGTATTGAACATCATTTTGGAGGTGCTGCATGTGGATTTGGTGCTGGGTCCCTGAGAGGCCATTCTTGGGGTGTTGGACCGGCCTGAGTTGCAGGCGGGAACGGGGCGAGTTGTTTTAGCCTTCAACTCGCTGATTGTTTGTAGGTGGGTCCTGTTGGGGTGGAGGTCAGTTTCTCCGCCCTGTGCCTTGGCGTGACGGGGGGGGGGGGGGGACCTGCTGGAATTTCAGACCCCGGAGAAGGTGACATTTGAGTAAAGGGGGCGGGAGCAAAGGAGGGGTTCTACAATTCATGGGGTTTATCATGCACTTTTGGGAGTTGGTTACCATTGAACAGTAAGGGAGGGAGGGGGAATTTGGTTTGTTGTTTGCTTTTTTAAAGCTTGTTTTGAACTTGCGAGTCAATGTTTTAGGCTGCGTATTGGTGCGGTTGTTTGTTTATTTGTTTGTTTGTATGTATGGTGAAATGATGAAAATGTGGCAAATAATTAGATTCTAAAAAAGATACGAGATACAAATGACTTAAATGTCACTACCCTTTGATGTCCATTACAGAACTGTGGCTTTCACGTATTCGTATTGATAGGAGCAAGTTTAAAGACAGCAAATACTGTGGATTCGGCAAATCTTAAATAAAAACAGAAAATGCTCGAAAACCACAGGTCTGGCAGCATCTGCGGCGAGAAAAACAGAGTTAACAATGACTCTTCTTCATAAATTTTTTTTGTGGTTTACAAGGTGGTAGTAATGGGAGATTTACATGGCTAATAATAATCATTTATGTAGTTGTTAACACAATGGCCAGGATTTTGTGCCCGTGGCAATGAAGACATGGGGCGCGATTCTCCGCAAATGCGGAGAGTCGTAAAGGCTGCCGTGAAACTGGCCGTGTTTCACGGCAGCCTCCGTGCCCCCTCCCGGGACCCGATTCTCCCCCCCGGGCGGGGCTAGCAGCGCGGCCCCGCGAAGCACGGCATCGCAGGCTTAGCGACCGTCGCCAAGGATCACAGCGGCTGACGCGCACGATGACGTCAGCCGCGCATGCGTGGATTGGACGGCTCCAACCGACGCATGCGCAGATGACGTCATCACGCAGATGCGTCAAACCCGCGCATGCGCGGGCCGTCATGCCCCTCAGCCGCCCCGCGGACTGATCCTGCGGGCGGCGAAGGAACAAAGAGTGTGCGGGTTTCGGACCCGCTGCCCGCGATCGGTGCCCACCGATTCGCAGCAGTCCTCCTCCACTACTGCTGTATCATCTGGGGACTCACGTAGACGTAGAGGTAGGGCACGTAAGGCAACAAAGTGAGACACAGAGTAAGTTGGCACGGGTGAAGGGCACAGTTTAGTTGTAGGGGCTAGGGCACCTGTAAATTATTGTTACCATTAAACGCACTGATCCACCTTACTTGTAAAACCGTGTGATTGTTCCACAGCCACAGGAATCGTGATGGTGACCGAGTGTCGCTGGGGTTGACGAGTGGTGAAACTTCGGTGCCGGGAGTGCAGTCCCTGCCCCTCCCCCCACCCCCTCCCACAGCTAGCCCACACGGGCACGTGATGGAGTGTCCATGACAAACTCAGCGGCCACCAAGGTGGATGGTTCAGCTATTGCCTTGGGTCAGACTCTCTCTAACGATTCTGAGCACACAGCTCTTCGCAGAGCGGGCTGTCATCATTCCACATGGCACTGATCACACCCGCTGACACAGCCATCAATGTTGTGCCATACCGTCTGGACCCAGTGGTAAGGGTGATGTTGAAGTGGAGCAGTGTACACTGAGAGGGGGTGGGGGGGGGGGGGGGGGGGGTTGGGGGGGTGGCAGTTGTGTGTTGACCCTCTGCACGACTAGCGATGCAGATGGTGGTTTGGTGTTCAGCGGGGACGTCACATGTGACGCGTGAACCGTGCTGCCACCAAGGCGTCGCGTGCCCGCCGGGTCCGTCATGCCACCTCCTGGACATCACCAGCACCTGGGTCGTGTCTGCGCCCGCCACTCCACCAGCCTCCTCCTCCACCTGCTCCCTCTCCTCCTCCTCCTCCTCCTCCCTCTCCTCCTCCTCTGTGCTGGCACCACTGCCACTGGCTTCTCCCTCCGCCTCCTGCAGCAGGTCATCTCCCCTCTGCATCGATCGTGATGTTGTGCAGCGCACAGCAGACTACTACAATGCGAGCGACCCTTTCGGCCTGGTACTGCAGGGCCCCTCCGGAGCGGTCCAGGCACCTGAATCTCATCTTCAGGAGGCCAAGGCAGCGCTCCACCACATCCCTGGTTGCTGCATGGGCCTCGTTGTATCGGGTTTCCGCATTGGTCTGAGGCCTCCGTATAGGCGTCATCAGCCAAGACCTCAGCGGATAACCCCTGTCGCCTAGCAACCAGCCCCTCAGCCGGGGGGGGACGTCCCTCAAACATCGCAGGGATGAACGACTGCGCCAGTATGTAGGAGTCATGCACACTCCCTGGGAACCTTGCACAGACATTCATGATCCTCATGTGGGGGTCGCATACCACCTGGATATTCATGGAGTATGTCCCCCTCCTGTTTGTGAACACGTCCCTGTCCCCTGCAGGCGGGCGCATGGGGACGTGAACACAATCGATTGCCCCCTGCACCATCAGTATCCCGGCAACTCTGGCAAATCCACGAGCTCGTGAGTCTTGAGTTGCTTGGTCCTCGGGAAAGGTGATGTAGAGGTCCGCGATGGCATAGAGGGCGTCAGTCCATCCCGGATACACCCGTGCACCGATGACTGGGAGATCCCGGAGAGGTCCCCGCTCGGAGACTGGAAGGAGCCGGTCGCATAGAAGATTTTTTTTAAAATTAATATAATTTTTATTGGAATTTTTTACAGAAAATATAAAACGTAACGACAAACAATGAAATGCAACAAAATAACCCATAATAACTGAAACATCCCCAGACCGTATCGACGCATGTATCCCATCCCCCACCCCCCCAACCCCAATGAACAGAACTTAAAAATAAATTTAAATTAAATATACAAACATGGTCATCGTCCGCCCCCCCCACCTTTTCCCTCCCCCACCTTTTCCCTCCCCCTTCCCCCCCATCCCCCCGGGTTGCTGCTGCTACTGTCCCCGTACCCTATCGTTGAGCCAGAAAGTCGAGAAAAGGTTGCCACCGCCTAAAGAACCCTTGTACCGACCCTCTCAGGGCGAATTTGATCTTCTCTAGCTTAATGAAACCCGCCATGTCATTGATCCAGGTCTCCACGCTTGGGGCCTCGCATCCTTCCATCGTAGCAAGATCCTTCGCCGGGCTACTAGGGACGCAAAGGCCAGCACACCGGCCTCTTTCGCCTCCTGCACTCCCGGCTCCACCCCAACCCCAAAAATCGCGAGTCCCCATCCTGGCTTGACCCTGGATCCCACCACCCTCGACACCGTCCTCGCCACCCCCTTCCAGAACTCCTCCAGTGCCGGGCATGCCCAGAACATATGGACATGGTCCGCTGGACTCCCCGAGTACCTGACACACCTGTCTTCACCTCCAAAGAACCTACTCATCCTCGTCCCAGTCATCTGGGCCCGGTGCAGCACCTTGAATTGGATGAGGCTAAGCCGTGCACACGAGGAGGAAGAATTAACCCTCTCCAGGGCATCAGCCCATGTCCCGTCTTCGATCTGTTCCCCCAGTTCCCCCTCCCACTTAGCTTTCAGCTCCTCTACTGACGCCTACCCCGCCTCCTGCATAACCTTATAGATATCAGATATCTTCCCCTCTCCGACCCAGACCCCCGAAAGCACCCTGTCGCTCACCCCCCTCGCGGGAAGCGAAGGGAATCCCTCCACCTGCCGCCTAGCAAATGCCTTTACCTACAGATACCTGAACATGTTCCCCGGGGGGAGCCCAAATTTCTCCTCCAACTCCCCCAGGCTCGCAAACCTCCCATCAATAAACAGGTCCCTCAGCTGTCTGATGCCCGCTCTGTACCAACCCTGAAATCCCCCATCAATGTTCCCCGGGACGAACCTATGGTTCCCCCTTAACGGAGCCCCCCACTTCTCCCCTATGTCGCCTCCACTGCCCCCAAATCTTGAAGGTAGCCGCCACCACCGGACTCGTGGTATACCTCGGAGGAGGAAGCGGCCACGGCGCCGTTACCAGGGCCCCCAGGCTTGTATCTCCACAGGACGCCCTCTCCATCCGTTTCCATGCTGCCCCCTCCCCCTCCATTACCCACTTGCGCACCATCGACACATTGGCCGCCCAATAATACCCCGAGAGATTGGGTAACGCCAGCCCCCCCCATCTCTACCCCGCTCCAAGGAGACCCTCTTCACCCTCAGGGTCCCATGCGCCCAAACAATGCTCATGATGCTGCTAGTCACCCTTCTAAAAAAGGCCCTAGGGATAAAGATGGGCAAACACTGAAAAAGGAACAAGAACCTCGGGAGAACTGTCATTTTGACGGACTGCACTCTACCCACCAACGATAGCGGCACCATGTCCCACCTTTTAAATTCCTCCTCCATCTGTTCCACCAGCCTGGTAAAATTAAGCTTATGGAGAGTCCCCCAACTCCTGGCCACCTGCACCCCCAGGTATCCAAAACTCTTCACTGCCCTCTTAAATGGGAGTCTCCCAATTCCCTCCTCCTGATCACCAGGGTGTACTACAAATACCTCACTCTTGCCTAAATTTAACTTATAGCCCGAGAAGCCCCCAAATTCCGCTAACAGCTCCATCACCCCCGGCATTCCCACTTCTGGATCCGCCACATACAACAGCAGGTCGTCCGCATACAGCGATACACGATGTTCCTCCCCACCCCACACCAGACCCCTCCATCTCCATGACTCCCTCAACGCCATAGCCAAAGGTTCAATCGCCAGTGCAAAGAACAAGGGGGACAGGGGGCACCCCTGCCTGGTCCCACGGTAAAGCCTAAAGTACTCCGATCTCCTTCCATTGGTAACTACACTTGCCATCGGAGCCGCGTAGAGCAGCCTCACCCATTTGATGAATCCCTCCCCGAATCCGAACCGCTCCAGCACCTCCCACAGGTACCCCCATTCAACTCTATCAAACACTTTCTCCGCATCCAGCGCCACCACTATCTCCGCCTCCCCCTCCACTGCCGGCATCATAATAACATTTAGCAGTCTCCGCACATTCGTGTTGAGCTGCCGTCCTTTGACAAATCCTGTCTGATCCTCGTGTATCACCCCGGCACACAGTCCTCTATCCTGGCGGCCAGGATCTTCGCCAGCAACTTAGCGTCAACATTGAGGAGCGAGATAGGCCTGTATGATCCACACTGCAAGGGGTCCTTATCCCGCTTTAGGATCAGAGAGATCAGTGCCTGCGACATCGTCGGGGGCAAAGCCCCCCCCTCCCATGCCTCATTGAAGGCTCGCACCAACAGGGGGCCCACCAGATCCGCACTTTTTATAAAATTCCACCGGGAACCGTCCGGCCCCGGCGCCTTACCTGACTGCATTTGTCCAATCCCCCTGACTAGCTCCTCCAACTCTATCGGCGCCCCCAGCCCCTCTACCAGCTCCTCTTGAACCCTTGGGAACCATAGCCTGTTCATGAAGCTCTCCATCCCCCCTCTCCCCATCAGAGGTTCTGACCGGTACAGTTCCTCGTAGAAGTCCCTAAAGACCCCATTTACTTCTGTCCCCTTCTGCACTACATTCCCACCCCTATCCGTCACTCCACCAATTTCCCTAGCTGCATCTCGCCTGCGGAGCTGATGCGCCAACATCCTGCTCGCCTTCTCCCCATACTCATATACCGTGCCCTGCGACCTTCTCCACTGTGTCTCTGCCTTTCTGGTGGTCAACAAGTCAAATTTGGCCTGCAAACTACGCCGTTCCCCCAGCAACCCCTCCTCCGGTGCCTCCGCGTATCTCCTGTCCACATCCAGGAGCTCCCCCACCAGTCTCTCCCTCTCCTTCCTCTCCCTCCTTTCCTTATGGGCCTGGATGGAGATCAGCTCCCCCCGGATCACTGCTTTCAGAGCCTCCCAGACCATCCCCACCCGGACCTCCCCCGTGTCGTTGGTATCAAGATACCCCTCAATACTTCCCCGGACCCTCCTACACACCTCCTCATCAGCCAGCAGCCCCACATCCAGGCGTCAGAGCGGGCGCTGGTCCCGCGCCTCCCCCATCTCCAGATCAACCCAGTGCGGAGCATGGTCTGAAATTGCTATGGCCGAATACTCTGCATCCTGCACCTTCGGGTTCAATCCCCTGCTCAGGATGAAAAAATCTATTCGGGAATAGACCCTATGGACATGGGAGAAAAAGGAATACTCCCACGCTCTCGGCCTCCCAAACTTCCAGGGATCCACCCCTCCCATCTGGTCCATAAACCCCCTCAGTACTTTGGCCGCCGCCGGTCTCCTACCCGTCCTTGAACTGGACCGGTCCAGTGGGGGAATCCAGCACTGTGTTAAAGTCTCCCCCCATGATCAGGCCCCCTGCCTCCAGGTCCGGAATGCGGCCCAACAAGCGCCTCATGAAGCCGGCATCATCCCAATTCGGGGCATATACATTAACCAGCACCACCTTCTCTCCCTGCAGCCTACCCTTCACCACAATATATCTGCCCTCCTTGTCCGACACCACCTCAGCCGCCTTGAACGCCACCCTCTTCCCCACCAGAATCGCCACCCCCCGGTTCTTCGCGTCCAATCCTGAGTGAAAAACCTGCCCCACCCACCCCTTCCTCAGACGAACCTGGTCCGCCACCTTCAAGTGGGTCTCCTGGAGCATAGCCACGTCTGCCTTCAGCCCCTTCAGATGAGAAATTACCCTAGTTCTCTTAACCGGCCCATTCAGCACCCTCACGTTCCAGGTAATCAGCCGGATCAGAGGGCAACCTGCCCCTCTCCCCCACCGGCTAGCCATAGCTTATCGACTGCTCGCCCCAGGCCAGCTCGCCCCGCCTGATCCGTTCCCCATGCCGATAACGCCTCTCCTCTACCCCCGGCCCACGCCAGCTCCTTCCTGGCCATTCCAGCAGCAACCCGGTATCCCCCCCCCCCCACCCCCCCAGGCTAGGACCCCTCCTAGCCGCGACGCACCCTCCATGGTACTTCCGTGAGTCAGCTGACTTCTGCTGACCCGGCAGCTCCTGCCAAAACCCATCTCCTCCCGGCATGGGGTCATCCCCCTCTTGCCACACCTCCTTGGCAGCGCCTCACCGCGGGAAAGAAAACCAGTAGAGGCCACGCCCCCACCTCCAGCTCCGCCCCGCAGCGGGGACAACCAGAGGAAAGCCCGCGCTTTCACACTGCCACACCCCACCCTTCTGACGCAGCTCCTCAAAATCCAGTTTCACCCCAACCCCCAGCCCCATACAGAAGAAAACATATAAAGCACATGCCCCAACGTTCCCCACATACCCCACACCCATACCCAACAGACAAACCCACCCGGAAACAGAGCAAAAAGAAAACCAGCATTAAAAAAACACGTGTCAAAATTGAAGAACAGCAACAGCAAAAACAGCAACGGCCATAGTGTGTCCCCAGACCCTAGTTCAAGTCCAGCTTCTCCGCCTGTACAAAAGCCCACGCCTCCTCCGGGGACTCGAAGTAGTGGTACCGGTCCTTGTATGTCACCCACAGACACGCAGGCTGCAGCATTCCAAATCTGACCTGCTTGGCATGCAGCACCGCATCGTCCGGTTGAACGCGGCCCGCCGCTTTGCCACCTCCGCACTCCAGTCCTGGTAGATTCGCACTACCGAATTTTCCCACTTGCTGCTCCTCTCTTTCTTGGCCCAGCGCAGCACACTCCTGGTCACTAAATCGATGGAACCGCACCAGCACCGCCCGCGGGGGTTCATTTGCCTTAGGCCTCCTGGCCAGCACTCTGTGAGCTCCCTCAAGCTCCAGGGGCAAATGGAAGGACCCCGCTCCCATCAACGAGCTCAACATCGTGGTCACGTACAACGGGAGATCCGACTCTTCCAGCCCCTCCGCCAGGCCCAGGATCCTCAAATTCTTTCGCCTTGTGCGAACGTCCAGCTCCTCCAAGCAGTCTTGCCACTTTTTGTGAAGTGCTTCGTGCAACTCCACTTTCCCCACGAGGACCACGGCCTCCTCCTCCCGCTCAGCGGCCTGCTGCTGCAACTCCCGAATGGACACCTCCTGAGCCCCAAGCAGCTTGTTGGTAGTCGCATTCAGGGAGTCCAGCAACTCAGCCTTCAGCTCCGCAAAACAGCGCAGAAGAGAGGCCTGCTGCTCCTGCGCCCGCTTCCACCAGTCCTCGGGTGTTCCGCCGGCCGCCATTTTGTCCTTCTTCCCCCGCTTTTCTTGGGGAGCTGCTGCAGCTTTTTCCTTTGCCCCACTCCGGGTGAGCACCATAAATTATGGGGAATGCTCCTCTAGACACCTTCCCCCACCGGGATTCGTCGAGACAGCGCCGTTTGAGACCCTCAAATCGGCCCAAAAGTCCTTAAGTAGCAGGAGCTGCGGTGCGGCTTAGCCGTACCTGCAAAGCCGATTTTCTGACCGCTCCACTCCTAGTCCAGGCCATCCACCGGTGGAGAATCTGAGAAGGAGTGTTCCCACACGGGGAAAAGTCCAAACAGCACCACTACGAGCCCTTAAAAGAGCCCAAAGTCCGAAAATAGTGGGAGCCACTGAACGTGCAGCTTAGCTCCGCATCACCGTTACCGGAAGTCCGTCTCCGCTTCTTCAATGGCCTTGGTGAGATCTTTTCACAGTTCTTCCCTCTGCTGCTAGAAATGCGGCCCCAACCACTGCGCAGAACATAGCCGTTCTGTTCACAGACATTGTGCTAACCTACAGAAGGGTGGTGGGGGCAGAGAAACGGGACATGTTAGACGGAGGTTAGTCGACACCTCGGCAGCCGCCTGCCACGGGATACCTGTGTGTCCTGGACGTGCTGCTGACACGCGGGCAGCCTAACCCCTGGTCACTTTCTGCATCCAACGGGCAGTTAACTATGTCCTCCTCACCGGTGCGTCAGTGGCCTGTGGTCATAAGCCACAGGGCAAACAGCGGCCTTGTCCTTGTGACCGGCACGCCATGGCATGGTGGCAGACATTTTGTTACGGGGTTGGACGGGTCACTCGCTCACTCTCTCCCTAACAACCCCCCACTCCCACCCCTCCATCTCCCCCCAGTCTCCCCCACTCCGTCTCCCCCACTCCCCCCCCTCCGGCTCCTCCACTGCCCCTTCCATCTCCCCCACTCCCCCCCTCCCCCCCTCCGTCTTCCCCACTCCCCCCGCTCTGGACGCCCCTCCCGTTCTCAGGGATGCCTTCCCCGTTGTGGCCAGACTCCAGCAGTGTGCTGAGCGGTGCGCTCACGTCCTCGAAGCTGTCATCAGCCAGCACGACTGGTTGACGAACTTGAAAAGCAGGTGTGTTGGACGCCATGTAAACTTTGGCCCATTCGGGCCGGAGAATAGCGGGGGGCCAAAAACTAGCGATTCTGGTCGTGTCGGGGGCGCGTTCGAGGCGTTTGACGGGAATGGCGACTTGGAGTTTGAGAGGGGTTCAGAGAATAGCGGGAGGGCGTCGGACCAGCGTCGCTGTGAAAATTTGCGCCGCCCGCTATTCTCCGACCCGTAGTGAGTGCGGAGAATCGCGCCCCACATCTTTAGATACTGAGGGGCAATTTAGCATGGCCAATCCACCTAACCTGCATATCTTTGAACTTTGAGAGGAAACAGGAGTATCAGGAGGAAACCCATGCGGACATGGGGGGGAAAGTACAAGCTCCACAGTCAACCAAGGCCAGAATTGAAACTGGGTTTCTAGCGCTGTGAGGCAGCAGTGCTAACAATTGTGCCACGCCTCACCCTTCTTGGGCACCCCTGCAACCTCTCGCCCTTCCCAAGCCTTCTGCAATTTCACCCTACTGTGGTCTGGTCCTGCCCAGTCTGTCCATCTCTTCCCGCAAACTGCACCTTTGGAATAATTTAAAGTAGAGGACGTCTTCAGGGATCCTGACTCATGGGATCAGATCATTTCTACCTGCGGCCCGGCTGCAGATGCACCCTTCTGTACTTACCTCTCGCTCATTACTCCCCAATTCCAAAATTGAGAATTAAAACTTACCTGCAACTGACTGCATGTTGCATGACCAAACATAGGCTGCTTCATCCTTGCATTGGATGAAATTTAAGTAATCACGTTTGGGAGGTTAAAATGGTTTGAAATGACAGTGAGAAGAGGCAGAGGAAGGGGTACAAGCAGGTAATGTTAGATGTCAAAGTAAGTCATCTTTTGGAGGTCAGGAAGTGGGATTTGAAACACACTTAATAATTCAACAGGGTGCCATGGAGTACACCATATGCCTTTCATGCGTGCGCTATGAAAGACTGCAGTGGAGTTGGGGGCTAAAGTTGGTGGCAGGACTTTGTTACAATCCCAGTTGATGTTATAACTGAACGGAAAGGTCCTGGAATGCAACCCCGGCTCAAAAGACTAACTTATTTTTTAAAACATTAAACGTGGAGGGACACAGAGTCACAGAACCGATGATTTGTTTTAACAAGACAGTAAACATTTATGAAAAAGTGGATTATAATACAATACTCCTTTACTCCCCCCCCCCCCCCCCCCCCCCCCGTAGGTTAAAAATTACACACAGGTTTTAAGATTAACACAATTACACTGTATGTTTGAAGGTACAATAGTCTCATTAGCACACAAAGTCCCTTTTTAAAACACATATTGGCTGAGAGTAAAACGTACACTCCACTCTGAACACAAGTTAGTGTCTGTGGATTTCTCCTCAGAATCTCCCCAGGCGATTAGAACACAAGGCACAGAAGCAGTAGTAGGTCATTTGACCCATCGAGTCTTCTCCACCATTCAATGAGATCATGGCTGATCTGATAGCCTCAACTCCACTTTCCCGCCTTATCCCATAACCTTTATTCTCTTACTGATTAAAAATATGTACAACTCAGCTTTGAACATACTTAACGTTGCAACCTCTACAGCTCTCTGCAGTAAAGAATTTCTTAGATTCACTACCCTCAAAGAAGAAATTCCTCCTCATCTCTGTCTTAAATGGGCAATCTCTTACTCTGCGATGATACCCTCTGGTCCTAGACTCTCCCACAAGAGGAAGCATTCTCTCAGCATCTACCTTGTCAAGCCTCCAGAGAATCCTATATGTCTCAATAAGGTCACCTCTCATTCTGCTAAACTCTAATTACAGATCCAACCTACCTAACCTCTCCTCGTAAGAAAATCCCTCCATACCTGGGATCAACCTGGTGAACCTTCTCTGGACTACCCCCAATATCAGTATATCTTTCCTTTGATAAAGGGAACCAAACTGTTGGCAGTATTCCAGGTGTGGTCTAACTACTGCCTTGTGTAGTTTTAGCATGACTTCCCTTTTTTTTAATATTCCATTCCCTTTCAAATAAAGGCCGACATTCCATTTGCCTTCCCGATTACCTACTGAACTTGCATACTAGCCTTGTGATTTATGCACAAGAATTCCCAAAACCCTATGTGTTGCAATTTTCTGCATTCTTTCTCTATTTAACTAATATTCAGCTCCTTTATTCTTTCTACCAAAGTGGGTAACTTCACATTTTCCTACAATATAGTCTATCTGCTAAGTTTTCCCCCCACTGACCTAACCTGTCTATATTCCTCTATAGACTCTGTGTCATCTGCACCACTTGCCTTCTCACCTATTTTTGTGTCATCTGCAAACTTGGCAATAGCGCATTCACGTCCCTCATCCAAGTCATTAATATATATTGTAGTAATTGTATCCCCAGAACAGATCCTTGTGGCACTCCACTAGTTACGGGTTGCCATCCTGAATATGCCCCTCTTATCCCATGATTGTCATATGAGTTTCCAAATCCAGCTTCCAAAAACACACTTTAAAACCTTCTCTCACATCAAGGCTTTCCATTATCAGGTTGCAATCCAATATTCACTCCATGTTTCCAAATGACTTCTTTGAGCAGAGCTTCCGCTTCGCTTCCACCAATGAATCTACTCCAGCTTTTACACCAACCCTTTTTAGGATGAGTTGGTCTCAACTGCCTTTATACTCTTGAGGTCCAGGCAGCATTTCGCACAGATATTTTAATTCATGTTCCACAGGCTCACAAAGCTGAAAATCATTTCAGATTACTTTCTAGCACCTCAGCTCTGACTGTCTTTACTGAACAGTGTTCTTTTCTCGTACCTTTAGTCTCGGACCACCTGGAAACTTCTTTTAATTTCTATTGTTTCCGAAACTAGACGCACTTTAGATAACCATTACTCCATTGTAAGGTTTTTCTTTTTTTTTTATAAATGTTTTTATTCAGTTTTCATATTTTATATTGAACAAATTACAAATTGTTAGGAGAGAAAAAGAACAAAAAAAACAAAAAAAAAAAACAAAAAAAAACAACAAACAAACACGCAAAAATTAACATACATATTTACAGGTAAGCATCTTCGTAGTAGTAACTGCGCCCGCCCCCCCCCCCCCCCCAACATGTTTATTTAGTTTGGTTTTGGGCCTTAGCTAGCCATCGAACCCCCGTACCGAACCTGTAGCCCCTCCCGCTACCTTCCCCCGACTATTCTTCCTCTTGTACATTGGCCACAAATAGGTCCCGGAACAGTTGCATGAATGGCTCCCACGTTCTGTGGAAGCCGTCGTCCGACCCTCGGATGGCAAATTTGATTTTCTCCATTTGGAGAGATTCCGAGAGGTCGGACAGCCAGTCCGCAGCTCTGGGCGGTGCTGCTGACCGCCAGCCAAACAGGATTCTACGGCGGGCGATCAGGGAGGCAAAGGCAAGGGCGTCCGCCCTCCTCCCCAGGAATAGATCTGGCTGTTCTGAAACCCCGAAGACCGCCACTATCGGGCATGGCTCCACCCTCACTCCCACCACTTTGGACATAACCTCGAAGAAGGCTGTCCAGTACTCCACGAGTCTGGGGCAAGACCAGAACATGTGGGCGTGGTTGGCCGGGCCTCTTTGGCACCGTTCACATCTGTCTTCCACCTCCGGGAAGAACCTACTCATACGGGTTCTTGTTAAGTGGGCTCTATGTACCACTTTTAGTTGCGTCAGGCTGAGCCTTGCGCACGTGGAGGTGGAGTTGACCCTATGCAGTGCTTCGCTCCAGAGTCCCCACCCTATCTCCATCCCCAGGTCGTCCTCCCATTTCCTTCTTGTTGCGTCCAGTACGGTGTCGTCCCTATCTACCAGTCGGTCATACATGTCACTACAGTTCCCTTTCTCTAGGATACTTGCGTCCAGTAGGTCTTCCAGTAGTGTCTGTCGTGGCGGTTGTGGGTACGTCCTTGTCTCCTTTCGTAGGAAGTTTTTGAGCTGCAGGTACCGTAGCTCGTTCCCCCCAGCTAGCTGAAACTTCTCTGTCAGTTCGTCCAGTGTTGCGATCCTGTCGTCCGTGTATAGGTCCCTGACTGTCAGTGTCCCCCCGTCCTGCCTCCACCTTTTGAAGGTGGCGTCAGTCAGTGCTGGTGTGAACCTATGGTTGTTGCAGATGGGAGCCCTGTTCGACATTTTGGTCAGGCCAAGTTGCTGCCGCAGTTGGTTCCAGGATTGGAGGGTGGCTGTCACCACTGGGCTGCTGGAGTGTTTTTTGGGTGGGGATGGGAGTGCTGCCGTGGCGAGGGCCCGGAGGGAGGTTCCCATGCAGGAGGCCTCCTCCGCACGCACCCACTCAGCCTCTGGCTCCTGGATCCATCCCCTTACTCGCTCGGCTGTTGCTGCCCAGTGGTAGAATTGTAGATTCGGGAGGGCTAGCCCTCCCCTGGTTTTTGTTTTTTGTAAGACCTTCTTTGGGATCCTAGCATTTTTACCCCCCCATACGAACGCCATGATGAGTTTGTCCAGCGCTTTGAAAAAGGCCTTGGGGATGTAGATCGGAATGGATCTAAACAGGAAGAGGAACCTGGGCAGTACGTTCATTTTGATC
The DNA here is from genome assembly GCF_902713615.1 of Scyliorhinus canicula. Taxonomy (NCBI): domain Eukaryota; kingdom Metazoa; phylum Chordata; class Chondrichthyes; order Carcharhiniformes; family Scyliorhinidae; genus Scyliorhinus; species Scyliorhinus canicula. The sequence goes on along the minus strand of NC_052146.1, from coordinate 285,028,132 downwards.
GTCTGAACTCTCCCCGCGAGGGAGAGCGGGAGTGTGTTCCATCTTTGCAGGTCCTTTTTAACTTCCTCCGTCAGGCTGGTGAGGTTCCATTTGTGGATCCCTTTCCAGTCATGGGCTATTTGGATCCCCAGGTAGCGGAATTTATGTCGGGCTTGATTGAACGGCAGCCCCTTTAGTGCTGCCCCCCCCCCCCCTTGCGGGTGTACTGGGAAGATCTCACTTTTGCTCATGTTGAGTTTGTAGCCCGAGAAGGCTCCAAACTCTTTCAGGAGCGCGATGATTCCGTCCATGCTGCTTTGTGGGTCCGAGATATAGAGGAGCAGATCATCCGCATAGAGTGAGACTCTGTGCTCTCTACCTCCCCTTCGGATCCCCCTCCAATTTTTTGCTGCCCTGAGCGCGATTGCTAGCGGTTCAATTGCTAGTGCGAACAGCAGCGGGGACAGTGGGCATCCTTGTCTGGTGCCCCTGTGCAGCTGGAAGTATTGGGAGTTGGTATTGTTGGTCTGTACACTCGCCATGGGTGCGTTGTACAGGAGCTTTACCCAAGCGGTGAACCCTGTTCCAAGCCCGAACCGCTCCAGTACCTCTATGAGGTATTTCCACTCGACTCTGTCGAAGGCCTTTTCTGCGTCCAGGGAGACGATCACCTCTTGTGTTCTCTCCCCGGAGGGGGTCATTATCACGTTCAGCAGGCGCCTGATGTTCGCGGTAAGCTGTCTACCTTTGACAAAGCCCGTCTGGTCCTCTGTGACCACCTCAGGTACACAGTCTTCTAGCCTCTTGGCTAGGATTTTGGCCAGTATTTTGGCGTCTGCATTCAGCAGAGATATGGGTCTGTATGACCCACATTCCGTTGGGTCTTTGTCTTTCTTAGGTATCAGCGAGATTGAGGCCTGTGCTAACGTGGGTGGCAATGTGCCCCTAGCTAGCGAGTCTGTGAACATCTCCCGCAGGTGCGGGGCCAGCGCTGTCGCAAATTTTTTGTAGAAGTCCGCCGGGAATCCGTCCGGTCCCGGCGCCTTCCCCGCCTGCATGGAGCTAATGCTGTCCATGATCTCTCCCAGTGCTAGTGGTGCTTCCAGATCCCGTTTTCTGCCCTCTCCCACAACTGGTATGTCCAGTCCGTCAAGAAACCGGTTCATCCCAGCCTTCCCCGTTGGGGGCTCTGAGGTGTACAGCTCTTGGTAGAAGGCCTTGAAGGTTTTGTTAATCCTCTCTGGTTCTGTTTCCAACGTGCCTCTGGTATCTCTGATTTGCGCAATTTCTCTGCTGGCTGCCTGCTTTCTCAGCTGGTGGGCCAACAGGCGGCTGGCTTTGTCTCCGTGTTCGTATAGGGCCCCGCGTGCCTGGCGGAGTTGGTGTACTGCTTTCCTGGTGGAGAGCAGGTCAAAGTTCCTTTGTAATTCTTTCCTCTCCGCCAGGAGTTCTACGGTCGGGGCCTCGGAGTATTTATGGTCTACCTCCAGTATGGAGTCGACCAGCTTCTGCCTAGCCACCCTTTCCTCCCTATCTCTTTGCGCTTTGTAGGCTATGATTTCCCCTCTTAGTACGGCCTTAAGCGCTTCCCAGAACGTGGAGGGTGAGACCTCCCCGTTTTGGTTGATCTCAGTGTACTCCGCTATGGCCCGCGCTATCCTTTCGCTGAAGGCCTTGTCAGCTAGTAAGGCACCGTCCAACCTCCATTTGGGGCGCTGGGCCCTTCCCGTCTCTAGCCGCACATCCATGTAGTGTGGGGCGTGGTCTGATATCACAATTGCGGAGTATTCCACCTTGTCTATCTCTGGAAGCACCGTTTTCCCCACCACAAAGAAGTCAATTCTGGTGTACACGTTGTGTACTGGGGAGAAGAAAGAGAATTCTTTCTCCCCCGGGTGGGCGAATCTCCAGGGGTCTACTGCTCCCATCTGCTCCATATAGTGACTGAGTTCCCTTGCCATGTTTGAGGTTTTCCCCGTTCTGGGGTTTGATCTGTCCGTCGTTGGGTCCTGTACACAGTTGAAGTCCCCCCCCATGATTAGTCGGTGCGTCGCTATGTCCGGGATTTCTGCCATGGTCTTTTGGATGAAGCTCGTGTCGTCCCAGTTGGGCGCATACACGTTAACTAGGACTACCGGCGCCCCATCCAGGGCCCCGCTGACCATGACATACCGTCCCCCTGGGTCCGTAACCGTCTTTGTCGCCCTAAACATTGTCCTCTTGCCAATCAGGATCGCCACCCCCCTGGCCCTTGCCCCATAACAGGAATGATAGGTTTGTCCCACCCAGCCCTTTCTTACCCGCAGTTGGTCCTGCTCCCTCAAGTGCGTCTCTTGGAGGAAGACTATGTCGGCCCTCATGTTTCTAAGGTGGGTGAGGACTCTAGATCTCTTCACTGGGCCATTAAGTCCCCTTACGTTCCAGGTGACTATTCTGGTGGGGGGCTTCTGCCCCCTTGCTCCTGTGGGGTTAACCATATTTGTCCGGTGGACGCGCCCCTGCCCTCTGGGGTTTCCCTTTGTTAGGGGGCCGTCCAGGATGTCCACTATCACTGCTCTCCCCATGCGGTCGGGTCCCTGCGCTCCGGGGTTCCCCCTTGTCCCGGGGACACCCGCCATGGCCGTCCACTGTGTGTCCGCCACGCGGGTAGCCCCCTGCACTCCGGGGGGCCCCTTCACCCACAGACCGTACTGGGTGGGTGTTTGCAGCAGTTCCCTGTTTCGAGCCCTTGTCTGTGGCACTTTGTGGCCCTATTCCCTTTCTGGCCTCTTTTGTCCCTTCGTCCCTGCATTTCCCCTCTCTGGTCTCTCGCCCCCCGAGTGCCCCCCCCCCCGCTCTATCCCTTTCGGGGATACCCCTGTGTACCCCTCCATTGCCCCTCTCTCCCCCATTCCTGTCCCCATTTGCTCTCCCACCTTTGATGGGTGATCCCCCCCCTCCCCTGCCTGGCGCCTTCCCCCCTGTTGGGGGTGCGCTGCGGCCCTGCTCTGTTGCGCGCCCCCTTCGCTAGCTTTCCTGCTAGCACGGTGGCTCCCCGCTCGGAGGTTGCTGTCCCCCTTCCCCTCTCCCCTCTCCAGTACTCCCGTTCCCTCGTGCCGGGGCCTGGCCTCCCACCTGGAGCGGGCCCTTGGGCATTGGGTTGTTTTTCCTGGGTGCTCCTGCCAGGGGGGAGGGGGCTGGCTTTGCCTCGCCCCTCCCCACCCCCCCGTCGGCATGACGTATCTCCTTGCCATGGGCCCCTCGTCCCTACTTCCCATGGCGTTTTTCCAGCCCGTGCTCCTCAACGAATCTATTCGCCTCGGCAGGGGCTGTAAAGAAATATTCCTTGTGTTGGTATGTGACCCAGAGTTTTGCTGGGTACAGCATACCAAAACGTACTTTGTTCTTATAGAGAGCTGCTTTCGCTCTGTTGAACTCCGCCCGTCTCTTAGCTATGTCCGCTCCAAAATCCTCGTAGATTCTGATGGCGTGCCCGTCCCAATTGCAGGCTCTATTCTCCTTGGCCCAGCGCAGGATTGTCTCCCTATCCCGGTACCGGTGCAGTCTGGCTATAACTGCTCTCGGTTTTTCCCCTTCCTTGGGCTTCGGGCGCAGTGACCGATGAGCTCTGTCCATTTCCGGTGGGGTGGGAAAAGTTTCCCGCCCCACTAAGGAGCCCAGCATCGCAGCCACGAATGTTGTGGGATTTCTACCCTCTATCCCCTCTGGCAGGCCCACTATCTTAATGTTTTGCCTTCTCGAGTTGATCTCCTGGTCGTCTACCCTGCCCTTCAGGCTCCCCTGTGTTGCACTCAGTTTCGCCATTTCCCTCTCCAGGGACATGACCCGGTCGCTCACGTCAGTCGCTGCCTTCTCCAGCTCTTTAATGGTTGCCCCGTGGGCTTCCAGTATCTTCCCTTGGGCTTCCAGTATCTTCCCTTGGGCATCCACTTTCTCCTCCATTCTGGTCAGAGCCTGCTGCACCCCTGACATGGCCCTGGTCATTGCTGCCTGTGCTGCGGCCTCTGTGTCTGCTTTTAACTCTGCCTTGATTGCCTGCAGCTGCTCCCTCACCACCTCTGCAATGGCTTCCTTCCAATTCACGCCCCCCTCTAACCCCAGGGGAGAGGTTGCCCGCCCGTCCAGCCCTTTTGGATGCGGCGATACATTCTTCCCGCTGCTTCGCGTGTTGACTCGTTCGCCCAAGCTGGTTTGCCCTTTGCCCCGTCCACCTCCGGTGCCCCCTTTCTCTTGGGTCCCTTCTGGCATTTTTTTCTCCCCCTTCCCCTTCATCGTTTCTTCTCTCCTTTTTCTTCTTTTCCCCCTTTTCCGCACCCTATTTTAATTTTATTTATATATATATATATATATATAAATATATGTATATATTTTTTTTTTTTTTTTTAAATGAAAAATTTATTTCCCCCCTTCTTTCCTTTACCCCTTTATTTCACCCCTTTTCTCTTTACCAGTTTTCTTTTGGGTTTTTATTTTAAAAAAAAGAACAGAAATATAAGTCTCTTTTTTCTTTTGTTTTCTCTCTCCACTCGCCCAGGAGAGAGAGAGAGTCCCCCTTTGTCCTTGCCACGTGGTGGTCACTGCAGTTGGGGGGAGGGGGAGGGGCGAGTGGGGCTGCTGGTTGGGGGGGGGGGGGGTTTGTGTCCCCGCTGCTGGTTGGGGGGGGGGGGGTGGGTGTCCTCGCTGCTGGTTGGGGGGGGGGGGGGGTTGGTGTCCTCGCTGCTGGTTGGGGGGGGGGGGGGGGTTGGTGTCCTCGCTGCTGGTTGGGGGGGGGGGAGAGTTGGTGTCCCCGCTGCTGGTTGGGGGGGGGAAGGTGGTGTCCCGCTGCTGGTTTGGGGGGGGGAAGAGGGCCCGCCGCTGCCGCACCGTTCCCGGCCCGCGTGGGGGGGGGGGGGGGGGGGGGGGAGAGAGGGGTTGGACCTGCCGCTGCTGGGCCTCCCTGTCGCCGTCGCTCCTCGCCTCCGCCTTCCGCCGCCGCCCGCTCCTCCTCAGCTGCCGCCCGCTCCTCCTCCGCTTCTCCTCCGCTGCCGCCCGCCGCTGCCGCCCGCTGCTCCTCCGTTGTCGCCCGCTCCTCCGCCGTTGCCGCCCGCTCCTCCTCCGCCGTTGCCGCCCGCTCCTCCTCCGCCGTTGCCGCCCGCTCCTCCTCCGCCGTCCGGCCTGTCGGGGGGGTTCCTTCCTGGCGCTTGCGGGAGCCCCTCTCCCTGCGACCTCCTCGCTCGCCCGTAAGGTTTTTCTTACAGCAAAGTTGAGAGAGATGTCCCCCTTTAGCTTTCTTAAAGTACTGCTTAGGGCAGTGTTGTGGGAGCTGTACCCTCTCCAATTGTCCATCTACAAACTGCAGTAGCTTCCAGCTAAAATTAAAGAGAAAAATAAATATTTTCCTCTTAGAAGGGCATCTAGTTCCCAAGCAACTATATTAACTCTTCGCACCATAGCACCCTCTATCACTTGAAACTTAACCAACTCCCCATGCATATAAACACCTTTGTCCAGAAGGAATCTTACTATTGGTCTCTTCCCGGCACAGAAACATTAAATTTAACCCACCTAAAATTATACCTTCCTTCTAATATTTACCAATACAAATATAAATCCCTTAAAACTACCTTTGTTTTCCTAACAACTTGCATGTGTTGAACTGAAGGAAATTCTTATTCATCCTTAGCTGGCTGTTGGTCAAATAAGCAACTTAACCTCTTTCTGGTCAAATAAGCAAATAAACCTCTTTCTGGCCTATGTTGCTGCATGCAGTCTAATTTTCTAGGTATGGATTCTTTGCATTTGTAGTCCACCTTCAGCCACAGAGTGGAATGTTATCTCTTATCCCTCCTCTCACTCCCAATGATAGCCAGGAACTTCAATACTGAGAAATACAAACGGAATCATTTTGGCAGGAAGGATATGGAGAGACATGGAGGGTACAACTCTAAAGCAGGTGTGTGGTGATATGCCTGTAAGCAATATCAGAGATGGCTGGTGGTGCCAACCAGCAGGTGGCAGAACAGACACACCATGCAGTCTCTAGACAGTGGTCATGTGACAAGGCACTCCAATATAAGGGAGGGCACATCCGGCTATAAGTGGAAGATTATAAGACATTCAAGTGGAAAGTCATGCTAGGATAGTTCCAGAGGAGTACAAAGAAACTCCATGATAACTTGCTCTGTAATATATCATTATCATACTATGTCCGATTCAATAAAGATCCTGGTTTGGACAAGTCAAGTTGTTTGGTAGATTCCTTGTTGAACATCGAACACAAAACACAACATGGTACCACGAGTGCTGAAGATCTGAAGGTAACAATGGCAGTGACAAAGTTAAAATTTTGCGGACAGACCAATCGAGTGAAGCTGAAGCATTAGATGGAAGGAATGAAGGCCCCCTACAGCTTTAGATTTCCGGTAATGCAGATGAAAAGTGGCGGCTCTTCAAGCAACAGTTTAAACTCTATGCTTTAGCCCTAGGCCTGCAGCCCAACCTGATTAAAGGTGAATCGCATTGCTGCTAACGGTGGCAGGTCCACAAGCCATACAACATACACAAGCCAACAATTTTCTGGGTGAAACTGAAGATGGCTGACGAGAAGAAACCAACATCGAAAGCAGCTGCCAAGAAGGGAGCCAAAAAAGTAATTAAGAAACCGGCAGTAAAGTGCGAAGGGGCCTCACGGTAGCATGGTGGTTAGCATCAATGCTTCACAGCTCCAGGGTCCCAGGTTCGATTCCCGGCTGGGTCACTGTCTGTGTGGAGTCTGCACGTCCTCCCCGTGTGTGCGTGGGTTTCCTCCGGGTGCTCCGGTTTCCTCCCACAGTCCAAAGATGTGCGGGTTAGGTGGATTGGCCATGCTAAAATTGCCCGTAGTGTAAGGTTAATGGGGGGATTGTTGGGTTACGGGTATACAGGTTACGTGGGTTTAAGTAGGGTGATCATTGCTCGGCACAACATCGAGGGCCGAAGGGCCTGTTCTGTGCTGTACTGTTCTATGTTCTAACTCATTTGCATTCGACAATGAGGATCGCAAGAAATATGATGTTAGGCACTTTGATCAGCATTGCTCCCCCAAAAAGGAGACATCTGAGCGATACATATTCTGTATCTGTACCCAAAAACCTGGTGAATCATTTGACAGTTTTGTCACTGACTTGAGGCTGAAGGACCAGTCATGCAAATTCAGCAGCCTGAAATCTTCGTTCAAATATGGCCAAATTGTCTTTGATGTTGCTAACGATAAGCTCCGGGAGAGGTTGTTGTGGGAGGAAGATTTGGTGCTGGAACAAGCAGTAAAGATTTGTCAGGTGAATGAGGTAGCTGCACAGCAAATCAGCATACTCTGCTCAAAAAATATTGGCGTAAACTCAGAAGACGCCAACGCCATTAGTGCTGTGACGCAAATCATGAAGGTGGTCTCTTTGTGGGCGGCCATTTTAAGCGGCTGACAGGAGCTGCCACCGCCATCTTGCGTCAAAAGCCGGCACTCGGCATGGCCCATGGCAATGTCCAGCCTTTGGAAAAGTCGGTTCCAGGTGCGGCTGTAGTGGGCACTTTGCAAAATAATGTTTTGCGCATCCTATAATGGGCCATACAAGATCAGAAAATGTAGTTGATGAGATAAATGCCAAAGAACAGTTTTTCATCGCAGCCAAGGGCCAAAAGAGTCAGAATAAAAGAAGATGAAAACCGGAAGAGTCCGAACAAAAAAACTAAAACTAAATTTTAAGTAAGGCTGAAGCTAGTAAGAACTCCCCAGAAATCATTAAGAGATGGAAGTCGATAGTTTTCCTGAATAACACATTACTTCAATGTGACTTTGACACGATAATGAGACCAAACCTCCTCAGTTGTTCTGCTCTGCAATAGATGAACATGCAGCTGAAAGTCACTGATCGGCCTGGGCTGCCGGTGTACATGAGGTACACTTTACTGTTTCATATTGTAAACATGGACATTGATTCCATCATAGGAGCAGATTCATATGAATTCCTGGATTTAGTTGAGCAATTGTGTCCCAGAAGATGACTGGCCAGCTGAATACTACAGATTCCTACAAAGTATTAGACTGTGCACAGTTGATAAAGATTCAGAAGAAATCCAGCTGGAGGACGACGAATCAGACGAAGAAATGGAACAACCAAAGGGCATTCCGTAATTCTGGTTAACAGTCTTCAAGAATGTGCATGTGCTCAGTAGCATGATACAGGAGATGACAAGCCTGTATTAAAGCATCTGCAAGATGTAAATGTTAAAAGGACCAAGCATGAGAAGCCGTGGAGCTTCGCTCGGGAGTTTAAGTTCAAGCCTAATGAGTATTTAACAAATGAGATGATCACAAAAGTATATCAGCTAGATTTGCGGCCGCTTAAATCATCATTCTTTAAGGAAAGAGAAATCATAAGCTGCACAGGCTGCAAGATTGACTGGAGGGAGGGCAAAAATGTAACGATAAAAGCAACTAAAACAGAACCAAAACAGAAAGATCGAAGCGTTCGCAAACCAATCATGAATACTGTACCAAATGAATCGTTCTTTAATTTCTTCGGTCCTCCTGAGGTTCGACAGCGTGGCATGTGAAGCCAAGGTTCGGCGGCCAAACTCAAGGCTGACTTTGAACCTGGTGGCCTACTGCATGAACACATAATTCCATGTGCAATGTTGTATTTTACAGGATAAATCATTGCAGACGATGCTGAATCTGATTTGATTTGATACATGTACCGAAGTACAGTGAAAAGTATTTTCTGTGGCCATGGGAACGTACACAGAACATACTGTGTAAGGGCTGGTTTAGCACACTGGGCTAAATAGCTGGCTTTTAAAGCAGACCAAGTCAGGTCAGCAGCACGATTCAATTCCCGTACCAGCCTCCCCAAACAGGCGCCGGAATGTGGTGACTAGGGGCTTTTCACAGTAACTTCATTTGAAGCCTACTTGTGACAATAAGCGATTTTCATTAATTTAATTTCATACATAGTAGACAAAAAAGAATAAATCAACAAAGAACATTGACAAATGCTACATCGGCAAACAGTGATTGGTTACAGTGCGGAACAAGGGGCCAAACAAAGCAAATACATGAGCAAGAGCAGGATAGGGCATCGTGCATAGTGTTCTTACAGATCAGTCCAAGAGGGAATCGTTGAGGAGTCTAGTAGCTGTGGGGAAGAACCTGTTCCTATGTCTGGATGTGCGTGTCTTCAGACTTCTGTATCTACTGCCTGATGGAAGGATCTGGAAGAAGGCAAAGCCTGGGTGGGAGGGGTCTCTGCTAATGCTGTCTGCCTTCCTAAGGCAGCGGGAGAGCATACAGAATCAATGTGAGGGTGGCAAGCTTGTGTGATTCGCTGAGCTGAGTTCACCACATTCTGCAGTTTCTTGCTATCTTGGGCCGAGCAGCTGCCTTTCCAAGCTGTGATGCAGCCAAATAGGATGCTCTCTATGGCACATCTGTAGATGTTTGAGAGTTGATGCAGACATGACAAATTTCTTTAGCTACCATAGGAGGTAGAGACATTGTTGGGCTTTCTTGACTGCTGCATCAACATGAGTGGACCACAACAGACTGTTGGTGATGGTGATCCCCAGAAACTTAAAGCTATCGACCATCTCCACTTCGGAGCCATTGATGTAGATGTGGGTTGGGGGGGGGGGGGGGGGGGGGAGACGACATGCTGCGCTCCCTGAAGTCGATGATCAGTTCCTTGGTCTTTCCGACATTTAGAAAGAGGTTGTTTTCGGTACACCATGCAACCAAGTGATCTATCTCTCTTCTGTAATCTGATTCGTCGTTGTTTGAGATACGAACCACCACAGTCATATCATCTGCAAACTTATAGAGTTGCAGTTAAATCTTGCCACACAGTCGTGTGTGTGTGATCAGTACAATCAAATCTGATGATGACTATATGTTTTAAGATTTTGACAACGAAGCAGAAAGTGATGGCGTGGAAGGTGAGGCAGATAAAGGTCAGCATGAACTACTTGTAGATTTTTTGTAGCAAAGGGGCTCAATAAAAAGGCTCAGCAAGCATTACTCTGGTGGTTTGAACAGAAGGAAGAGATGGTCATCAGACTGCGCGCTGGACACTGAGAAGAATGGGAGCTCGGAAATGGCGCACGCAAAAATAGAAATTGCAATCGAAGCTGCTGATACCACGGAAGGCCAGCCATTGACCAAGCAAGTAACAGAATAAATCATCCCAATATTAGACAGACTGGTTCCAGAGGTACGTGGTGACTCGTTCCAGGTCTTTGTAACAATTCACGTAGTCGATTCCAGATCATCGAGAATACTGAGATGAGTGGGAAGACATTGATGATGCAGACAATGACAGCAACTCTGATGTTGGAGTTTTGACGACTCCAGGATTAAAACAGTGGAGATCCTGGAGGACACTAATGCTGAATGGGAACATATCGATGATGAATACAATGACAGCAACTCAGATGTCGAAGTGATTGATGACTCTGAGAATAACCCAGAGGAGGAGCTGATGGCAATCTCACTGTGCAGCTCAATGGATCACTCAAATGTTTTTGAATTTGACCGAGATGACCCAATGCTTGGATCAGCATGACCAAAGAACATCGTAATCTCTAGTGAAGAAGAGCAATTGAGCGATACTCCAGCGAGTCAAGAGGGGACAGCACCTGTTGCCTCTGTTCCGACCTTCACCCAGGCACCAGAAAGCAAGGCGCTCAAACATTCCATAGAGGCTGCAGAAGTGGGCGTGTTCACACAACCCAGTGATGACGCGTCGGCCCCTCAGGGTCCACCTGAAACCCTGCAGCACAGGGTGAAGGCCAGCAGCATACCAGAGGCTGCCAATCCTAAACACAAACAGAAGAAACTGCGTCATTCCATTCTCAGAACAAAGAGAAGACTGGGAGAGCTAGCTCACCCCACAAACAAACCAGAAACAGAAACAAAGAGAAGCAGCAAACAGCACTGTGGCAAGAAGAGGAAAAGTAAGCTGATAATGCAAGCGTGGCAATCACGGATGCATGCCTTCCTGAGGCACAGAGCAAAGAGGAGATTAAGTATGAGGCTGGCACATAAACCAGTCTTTGAAGAGACTGGCAACAGCCCAATGATCAGAGAGGTGATCACGTGAGGCACAATGACATGTGCGAAAGAGACAGGCACATCATATTTATGAACACCCTAGCTAAACTTATTCACAGTGTTAGACATATCATGAATGTATAAAGTTAAAAGGCTAATGTTGTCATAAACATAAATCTTAGTTTTCTGAGGAAGGGGGTTGTGGGGCCTGCAAGCAATATCATAGATGGCTGGTTGTGTGACCTCCAACCAGCAGGTGGCAGTACCGACACACCATGCGGTCTCTAGACAGTGGTCATGTGACAAGGCATTTCAATATAAATGGGGGCATAACTGGCCATAAGCAGAGGATTATAAGACAAACAAGTGGACAGTCGTGCTACGGTAGTTTTAGAGGACATAGAACATAGAACAGTACAGCACAGAACAGGCCCTTCGGCCCTCAATGTTGTGCCGAGCCATGATCACCCTACTCAAACCCACGTATCCACCCTATACCCGTAACCCAACAACCCCCCCCTTAACCTTACTTTTATTAGGACACTACGGGCAATTTAGCATGGCCAATCCACCTAACCCGCACATCTTTGGACTGTGGGAGGAAACCAGAGCACCCGGAGGAAACCCACGCACACAGGGGGAGGACGTGCAGACTCCACACAGACAGTGACCCAGCTGGGAATCGAACCTGGGACCCTGGAGCTGTGAAGCATTTATGCTAACCACCATGCTACCCTGCTGCCCCTAAAGGAGTACAAAGAAACTCCGTGATAACTTGCTCTGCAACAGATCGTTATCTTACCACGTGCTATTCAATAAAGATCCTGATTTGGACATTTGGTAGATTCCTTGCTGGACATCGAACACCAAACTCAACAGGATGCAGGAGCAGAGGGATCTTGATGTATTTGTGTACAAGTCACTGAAGCTGGCAGGACAGATTGAAAGCGATTAATAAAACATACAGTATCCTGGGCTTGATTAATAGGTGCATAGAATACAAGAATTCTATGTTGAACTTATATATGACATCAGATCGGCCTCAGCTGGAGTACTGTATCCAGTTTTGAGTGCTGGACTTTAGCAAGAACGCAAAGGCACTGCAGAAAGTGCTGAAAAGAATGGTCATAAGATTTTTAAAAAATTAATATTTTTATTCTCCATTTTCTTCAGAATTGACATGCCACCAACAAACAGTAAATGGTAACGAATACAATGTCAATCCCCATATCAACAAGAACGATCTAATCCTCCCACCACCCCCCAAACAACGACCCACCTGACAATATATGCATCAAATAAAACAAACTCTCCCAAGGTGGAAAAAAAAAGGAAAAAAGAAAAAGGAATCAGGAATCGCCTATGGTCACCATTGACATATACAGTCCACTCCCCAACCTCCCCTAATATTCAATGCCATCCAATCCCCGAAAAAGTACCATGAATGACACCCATGAATTGTTGCCCCGCCCCTCCCAGACTCCTCCCCTCCACTTGTAAACTCCTCCCAACCTCTGTTCCTTCCCCCAACTTTTCACCCTGGCGAGACTCACTGAAACCTGTTCTACCAGGCTACGATGGCCGCAGCCCCTCCCCTTACCTCACTCCCGTTCACTAGCCGGCTTAAATCGGCCAATGTGGAGGCCCCCACCCAGGTCTCCTTCCCTCTTGCACGGTCCCAGGAAAACCAAGAAATCTCCTTTCTTGGCCCCAAAGAACCATCATTGCAAATGAAAGTCCCATCTCTTGCCTTGTCCAAAATATATACAGCATCGACTCATTTAGTACATACACCAACACATTGTGAAAAAAGAAAGTTACACAAAGCTACATCGGTACACGACCAAAGTTACACGAAGCTACATCGGTACATGACCATTTCTCAATTCTGCCACAGTCCTTCTGCCTTTGCAAACTCCTCCGCTGCTTCTACCGTCCCAAAATAAAAGTCCTTGGATTTGTAGGTCACCTCAACTTAGCTGGATATAATATGCCACAATGCACCTTGCTGATGTACAGTGCCTTCTTCACCCAGCTGAAGGCAGCCCACCTCCTCGCCAGCTCCACCATAAAGTCCTGGTATATGTGTATACCAGCTCCAGCCCACTGCACCACCCGCTTCTGCTTTGCCCAGCACAGGACTTTCTCCTTCACGCTAAACCTACGGAAACACAGTTACTACTCTTGGTGGCGCACTCGCCTTTGGTATAGGCCTCCACGACCGACGAGCTCAATCCAGTTCATATCGAGAGGGATCGTCCCCCTCCCCCAATAGCTTTGCCAACATTGTGGCAAAATACTCCGTCGGCCTCGGGCCTTCCACCCCTTCGGGCAGATCCACAATCCTCAGATTCTGTCATCTGGATCTGTTTTCCAGGTCTTACATTTTGGCTCGCAGACGCTGGTTGGTCTCTATCACTCTCCGCAACTCCTTCCCCATCGAGATGAGTTGATCACTGTGCTGCAATAATGCCTCTTCCACTTCCCTCAGTGTCTCACCTTGCTCCCGCACCTCCGCCGCTGTGCTTGACACTGCTGCCCTCACCGGGGCAATCGCCTCCTCCACCAGCACTTTCTATACCGCCCCCGTCTCCTTCTTCAATCGCTTCCACATGTTTTGTAAACTATTTTTCAAGTTCCACAGCCATCACCGTGGTCATTTCTACTGCTGTGAGCGATGTGGCCTCCCCTGGTGCTCCAACCTCCACTTTCCTTACAGCTCGTGCGCTGACTTTTTCACTCCCCGGCAGACTTCCGTTAACCCCCTTTTTCACGGCCGGTTTTCTCCCAAACTTGGACATTTCTCCCCCCGTGCATTCTTACAGCCTTTTCAGCCTCTGTTGCCCCCGGGACCAGGCGTTAAAACTCCAAAATTCCCGAGTGGGAGCCCTCTAGTTTGCCACTGCCCCCCCCCCCCCCCCCCCCCCCCGCCCTGTCACCGGATTCCGAATGGTCACAAGAACGATCAAGGAATAAGGAACTTCAGTGCGAAGGTAGAATAGAGAAATTCAGGCTGTTTTCCATTGGGGAAAAGGCAGCCGGGGCAGATTTGATAGAGGCATTCAAAATCATCACCGGTCTGGACAGAGTAGATAGGGAGAAACTGTTCCCATTCACGAAAGGATTGCAAACAAAAGTGCCTAAATTTGAAGTGGTTTACAAAAGAAGCAAAAGCAATACTATATTTCTTTTTCACGCAGTGAGCTTTTGAGGTCTAGAATGAGCTGGGAGCCTGGTGGAGGAATTAAAAAGGGAAATAGACTGTTATTTGAAGAGGAAGAATGTGCAGTGTCAGGGGAGAAGGCAGGAGAACAGCACTAAGTGAATTCCTCTTTTCACCGAGTTAGTGCAGACAAATAGGCCAAATGGCCTCTTTCTGCAATGTAACAATTTTGTGATCTAGAGTCAAAAAATAGAAGCTAAGGGTAGTTGCAAAGCTAACATTCTCATCCTGGTTTTCAAATTCCTCCAGGCATATGACCCTACAATACTTCTCTAATTCTGGCCACTTGAATGTGCCAGCCAAGAAGGGGCAGGCAGAGCACAGAATCATGCAATTTACAGTGAAGGAGGCCATTCGGCCCATCGAGTCAACACCAACCCCTACCTAAGCCCACACCTCTACCCTGTCCCCGTAACCCAACCTAACGTTTGGACGCAACTTTAGTGCGATCAATCCACCTAACCTGCACATCTTTGGACTGCGGGAGGAATCTAGAGCACCCGGAGGAAACCCATGCAGACACGGGGAGAACATGCAAACTCCGCAGTGACCCAAGCCGGGAATCGAACCTGGGACCCTGGAGCTGTGAAGCAACAGTGCTACTGTGCCGTCTCAGGGCAGGGGAGTGATACTAGGTGAATTGGTCGTTCAGAGAGCCAGTATTGACATGGCAGGCTGAATGGCCTCCTTCTGTGCTGTAACCATCTGTGATCCTTGATTTTAATTGCGCCACCATGAGTAGCTATGCCCTCAGCTGCCTGGCACCTATAGCTCTGGCATTCATTCACCATAAATCTCTCCACCACCTTTAAAATACATATTAAACTCCATCTCTTTTGTCATCTCTTCTCACATCTCCTCATGTGCCACATTTTTGCCGATCACGTTAACAGTGGGCAGTTCCGCCACAGTGCTTGCACAGGCTCGATGGGCCGAATGGTTTTCTTCCGTTGCCTACCCTTTGCCACGTTTAACGAACACGTCAAGGCACACAACGTGGAAATACTTCGAACTCCTCCTGCTGTTTGCTGCTGCTTCAAGACTTTTTCGGGCACTTTGAGACTTGCTCTCAGCCGGGATCCGCCCAGTTGTCAATCACTCACCACCGCCATCACTTATTGCCCAGGTGCCCCGCCCCTTCATGGTCCAACTAACTTGATGCAAGGACAACCAAGCTGCATGATGCCGAAATCCCTCATTGGAAACGACGGTGCTTTCATTGGTCGACGGCGACGTCAATCAAAGAATATATTCCCGCCTTCGGGCGGATGTGTGTGTCGGGGCGTGGGAGAGAAGGTTCGTCTCCCCTCCATCCATATAAACATGGCGACGCTGAGGCGAACTACATCTCTTGACCTGTCGGTCGCCTTGTCCGACGGTTGGCATGCCCGGGCGCGTGATGGTTAGCGTTTGAACGGTGTCACGTGGCCGTCGCCCTGGTCACGCACCGTCGCCCCTCCTCAGTGGAGGTTGGGCGGTGAAGTCTTGTCCCGTGCGCGCGGCTCCCGTTGCTGTGGTGACCGTCAGTCCCATCAGTCCCGCCCCCCTCCCTCTGGATTTACCTGAGCAGAGCAGGTTAGTCCTCTTCACTGTTGTGGCCGCTCGCCTCTCCTCTTCCCCCTCCTGTAGTTTTAACCCCCCACCCCGTTACAGCGATGGGTCACAGGCTGAAATGTGGCGTCGCCGTCTCATTCTTCGCCGTTTTCGTGGCGTATTGGTACCGGCAGCAGGTGGGCAACGAGCTGGACTCGCGGCTGGAGACTGTGCTGTCCTCGCTGCTGAGAGCCGAGAGGAAAGCGGACCTGAAACGGCGTCCCCGAGTGGCAGTAGGTGAGGAATGGAAGATCTTCATCGCACCCGGTCTTGTGATGACCCGTTACTCGGAATGCCGATGGGGTGTTTTGAAAACCGGTTTAAAGCACGACAATTCACTGTCAGTTTCGTGCTTTCCAACATCTGCACCTTGCCCCCTTTGCTCAAATGTGGCATTTTAAAGGAGCTGCTCACCTCTCGTTTGTTTTTTTATTTTGCCTCCCCAAAGCTCTGGGCTTCCTCTATGCTGCCCTCTCCACCTCAGCTGCGTCGTCTCGGCGTTTCCTAACATTTCGGAGCTTTATGGTTTTGTAGTAGTGAGGAATTTGGAAAAACGCCGGTAGAAAGTTAAATGGGGGTGGACCAGGGCTAAAATACAGATTGCTGCAAGCAGATAGCAGGGTCCTTTTCGTCCGCAAAGGTGAAAGGAGAAGCGACCGCCTTCTTTGGAACTTAAAATTATACAGTGAAGGAGTGAAAAGGGACGACTTGTAGTGGAATCACCAATAGTAAATACATGGGCTAAATTGCCTGCAATGCTTAAAAGCAGTAGACTTAAAATATAGACAAAATATTTTCAAGAATCTTGAATACACAGGCACTTCCTGGTTTCAACTATTAAAACAGATGTTTGCACATTTCTTTTGCTCTAGATTAGCTGGAGGTTTCATAAGAACGCTTGAGTATTATTGCGCTGAGTATAAGCACAAAAGACACCGGCTTCTAAGCATTGAGCGCAGCTCTTGGGATGTAGATCACTGGAAATAGTCTGGAAGTGCTGGGATTAGTTTTTAGATCCCAGTAACTATTTTCACTCACTTAAGTAAGTGATTGGGATTGGGATAGCATAAATGCTTCACCGCTCCAGGGTCCCAGGTTCGATTCTCGGCTGGGTCACTGTCTGTGCGGAGTCTGCACGTCCTCCCCATGTGTGCGTGGGTTTCCTCCGGGTGCTCCGGTTTCCTCCCACAGTCCAAAGATGTGCGGGTTAGGTGGATTGGCCGTGATAAATTGCCCGTAGTGTTCCTAAAAAAAGTAAGGTTAAGGGGGGGTTGTTGGGTTACGGGTATAGGGTGGATACGTGGGTTTGAGTAGGGTGATCATTGTTCGGCACAACATCGAGGGCCGAAGGGCCTGTTCTGTGCTGTACTGTTCTATGTTCTAACTGCAGAAAGAATCTTTTGGAATACTGATTTATCTTCAAGGAACAATGCACGCAGCTCTAGAATATAGGACTTCATAGTTTCATAGTTTATAATAGGATTTACAGTGCCGAATGAGGCCATTCAGCCCATCAAGTCTGCACCGGCCCTTGGAAAGAGCACCCCACTTAAGCCCATGCATCCACCCTATCCCTGTAACCCCACTCAACCTTTTTGGACACTTAAGGGCAATTTATCATGGCCAATCCACCTAACCTGCACATCTTTGGACTGTGGGACGAAACCAGAGTACCCGGAGGAAACCCACGCAGACATGGGGAGAACATGCATGCTCCGCACAGTCAGTGATCCAAGCCAGAAGTCTAATCTGGGACCCTGGAGCTGTGAAGCAACTGCTACCGTGCTGCCCTAAATGACTTGTAAATGATTTGGTCAGGGTGCTTAATGCTGCCAAATATTCTTTGAGAACAGTGCTTCATGGGTGCAATTAATAGAATATGGTACTGGGTAACCTATCAAAGTAAAGTTATTTTCCTATCAAACTATTATTTTACTATTAAACTAAAATATTTATTTTGTAGTTAAAATTACAACTTCAAGGGCAGCACGGTGGCCTAGTGGTTAGCACAACCGCCTCACGGAGCTGAGGTCCCAGGTTCGATCCCGGCTCTGGGTCACTGTCCGTGTGGAGTTTGCACGTTCTCCCCGTGTCTGCGTGGGTTTCACCCCCACAACCCAAAAATGTGCAGAGTAGGTGGATCGGTCACGCTAAATTGCCCCTTAATTGGAAAAAATAATTGGGTAATCTAAATTTAAAAAAAAAAGAAATTACAACTTCAAAGTTGGATCTACTGTCTAGCAGTCATTTTTGGATGCTTTCTAATTCTATAGCGGTCCAAACAAAGTGATGAACGCAACATGCTTGTATTCTTTGGACATGCAAGCATGGATCCTGAGCGTCTATATAACTTGAGTTTGCCAGGTCTAGGTGCTGATTTTTCATCATCCTGACAACATTTCTCCAAATCGGGAAGCACCGAGTGCAACTCGTTTGTAAGCACCACAAAGGGTTTTTCAGGATCCAGCAGTTGGGGTGGCTGGCAGATGTACGAGTTTGAATACATGCATGCATACGTCTGTCCATCAGGAGCAGGCCACTCAACCGCTCATGCCTGATCTGCCATTAAGTAGGTCATGGCTGAAAGGGGACAAAGACCAAAGCATGCAGAGGTTGCTGTGATCTGGTGGTATTTTTGGAGAGTACACTTTTAACCTTGGGGCTTTGACCTAGTTAAAACTGTTGGGGCCCAACCGTCATTGCTTTCCTGTCTGTCAGACCTTCTCCAAATTCGGCTGTGTCTTCAGGCACATTGTATGCACTCCCTGTTATTGTTTGTCTTAACGTTCCTACCTTATACCATTTAACATTAAACATTTTCTTAAAATGACTGATTGTGAAATAACAAGCTACAGTTTTTTAGTTTCCTGCTAAATGTTCCTGATTTGAGCCGGGAGTGGAGAAAGTAGTTTTATGCACAAGTGTGCTGAGTCCTTTTATTATTTCATGATGAGTGTTGCTGGGAAGGCTAGCTATTTGTTGCCAATCCCAAATTTCTCTTGAGCTGAGTAGCTTTCAAGGCTGTTTCCAAGGAACATTAATGATCATCCACAATGCCCTGGGTCTGGAGTCATATGTAGGCCACACCAGATAAGGGTAGCAAACTTCCTTTATAGTGAACCAGATGGGCTTTTACGACAATTGTGATTGATTTCATGGCCACTATTACTGAGATTAGTTTTGGATTCCAGATTTTATTAAAATAATTTAAATTCTACCAGCTGAGTGAGCATTAGCCTGGACTTCTGGATTGGTAGTCCAGTGACATTACCATTTGAGTCTAAATATTTTAAAGCAGAGGTAGATAGATTCTTGATAAGCCAGGGGTGATCGGTTACCAGGGGCAAGCATGAATATGGAGCTGAGGTTACAATCAGATAAGCCTGGCCTTATTGAATGGCAGAGCAGGCTCGACGGGCTGAATGGCCTACTGCTGCTTCTAATTTGTATGTACCACTATGCTACCGTATCCCCATGAATGAGCTTACCAAGCTAATGCAGTTCTCTAATTGTAAATTTCTGTAAATAAGTTGTGTTGAAAATTTCTTTTTAAAATGTTGTCATTCACAGTATTTGGCTATTTTCATTCTTTCAGCATATTTGTTAAAGCAGATGGGCACAAAAATGGACAGCGCGGTAACAGTGGCTAGCACGGTTGCTTCACAGCGTGAGGACCCAGTTTCAGTTTCTGGCTTGGGTCACTTTTTCTGTGCAGAGTCTGCAGATTCTCTGTCTGCGTGGGTTTCCTCTGGGTGGTCCGGTTTCCTCCCACAAATCCTGAAAGATGTGCTTTATAGGTGAATTGGACATTCTGAATTCTCCTTCAGTGTACCCGAAAAGGCGCCGTAATGTGGCGACTAGGGGATTTTCTTTTTTAAAATTTAAATTTAGAGTACCCAATTCACTTTTTTCCAATTAAGGGGCAATATAGCGTGGCCAATCCACCAACCCTGCACATCTTTGGGTTTTGGGGGCGAAACCCACACAAACACGATGAGAATGTGCAAACGCCACACGGACAGCGACCCAGAGCCAGGATCGAACCTGGGACCTTGGTGCCGTGATGCAGTAATGCTAACCACTGTGCCACCATGCTGCCCGTCTAGGGGATTTTGACTGTAAGTTCATTGCAGTGTTAATGTATGTCTACTTGTGACACTAATAAAAATTATTATTGTGTGGAAAGTGGTTTTCGAACAGGCACGTAAATGTAAAAGATTTTTACACTATAGGATTGCATTAACTCATAGGATTCCATTAACTCAAATGGATTAAAGTGACTCAATTAAAGAATGTGCATTGCACAATGAATAGGGCCCAGGATCTGTAATGTAAGGGAAATTAATCAACAAATCACCAGATAAAGCAACAGAATTGTAGTCGAGAGTGAAAGGAGTGCTAGGTTCCCGAGATGCGGGTGGACCTCTTTTGGGGGGGAATGACAGTATTGTGTGAAGATAAGTTTAATGATTTGCTTTGGGACAAATTATGTATACAATCTTACAGATTCTTAAGATTAGAAATCAAAGTTACAGCTGGAGACAGTATGAAAAATTTTATTATTGCAATAGTAATTTGTTCACAATTTGAATTAGTTGCTTTTCTTTGGGTTTGTACCTGGCCTATGATTCAGTAAATCCATCTAATTACATTGCTTATTGTTTCTTTATATGGAAGTACCAAATATCTCAGATGACCACTTTAAATTTGTATGTTTTATGCAAGACTTTTATATAGGCCACATTGAAACAGCATGGTTGTAAATTGTGAGTTTGAAAGCATGGCTAAGTGAAAGATACAGGATCAGTTCTTTACTTTTCTCAGTCATCCTTTATGAATATTTATAAAAAGAATAATTAGGTTTTCATGTGAGGCAATGGAATTAATTTGTCATCTATTGGGTTGTAATGATTTAATCTGCTCTGCATTTAAAAAAAAAAATGCTCATTTGTGGTTGTGCTAATTTATAATGGCATTTAGTTCTATTGATCATTCCAGGGGTATCCTGCAACCAGAGGTAAACAACTGTTTCAGCCCAGGTCAGGTTTCACTGCTTTTAACATGCATAATATTGTTAACTGTGTTCCTGCACATTCAGAAATTAACACTCTGTTTTTCTTGATTTTTTGTTTGATAGAATCCCATATATTGGAAACATTTGTTCTTAAATATGCCTTTAATAGATTTATAATGCAGAAACGCATGATCTGTAAGGACATTTTGTCATGGTACTGAGATTGTCCTGCTCACATTGTATAAGTTAGACATTTTCTCTCTCTATTTTTACGAGTAGTGGGTGGCACTGCCAAGGCGAACATTTGTTGCCCACCCCTTGAACTGAGTGGCTTGCTAGGTTGGTTCAGAGGGCAGTTAAGAGTCCGAGTCAGCAACATTGTGGGTCTGGAGTGCATGTAGGCCAAGAATGACTGATTTCCTTCTCCAAAGGACATTATTGAATCAGATGGATTTTTGCAACAAGTGACAGTTGTCATGGTCACCATAACTGAAATGAACTTTATAATTCCAGGTTTATTGATGGAATTTAAATTGATGGGATTTGAACCCATGGCCTCTGGGTTACAAGTCCAGTGATATTACTGCTATGCCACACCTCCCCCTTGCATAATAATAGTAATGGTGAAACATTGAGTGCTATCTTGCATAATATTGAGCAAGAGGGAAGCCCTTTGGTCTGTCTATAGGCCAATAAATATAAAACAAACATGTAATCCACAAAATTACGTATTTGATTGTGTAGGCAGGTTTGGGTTTAATAGTGCAAGAGCAAAGTACTTTTGGATGCAGTGCTGGACATATGAAGTAAAAACAAGTGCCAGAACTGCTATTCATTGAATTTTCTGTTATTACAATTTTACTACTCCCATTTGTTGTGTATTAGTATGACTGCAGCTGGGCATTGTCTACCTTTACTTCCCAACCATAGAATCCCTACAATGTAGAACGGGGCCATTCAGCCCATTGGGACTGCACCAATCCTCTGAAAGAGCACCCTACCTATGCTTACCTGCAGAACTGGATTATTAGCCTGTTTTGGGTGAGGTACTTGGGGGAAATCATTGAGGTTGTGCTACATAAAGCACTTAACAATGACAACTTGCATTTACCTGGCACTTTTAATGTAGTAAAACATCCAAAAGCACTTCACAGAATTGTTTTATTAGACAAAATTTCACATTTACAAAACAAGAAATCGGGCAACAGGACGGGTGGCCAAAGGCTTTGTCAAATAGGTAGACTTTGGGGATTGGCTTAAAACCAAAGACAAGTGCAGAGCTTTAGGGAGAAAATCCAAGGGCTTGGGGCTTAATAATAGTTGTTCTTTAGAAAATATTTTTATTAAGGCATTTATAATTTTAACAATTTTAAACATCAAATTTCAACAAAAACACAATGTACCCAACAATTTACTGTAGAACTCCCTAAACACCCCATTCACCCCGCCGGGTCCGAGAATGTTTTCCCTCCCGTGTCCTTCACTTTCTCAATTTCTGACACAGCCTCCTGCTTCCTCAACTGGTGTACAAACATCCTGCTCACCTTCTAATATCCTGCTTGCCTTCCCCCAATACTTGTACACTGCTCCTCTCACCCTTCGCAACTACCCTACCACCTTACCCGTGGTTACCAATCCAAATTCCATTTGCAGCCTCTGCCATTCCTTTATCAGTCCTTCCACCGGGGTCTCTGCATATCTCCGGTCCACCTGCAGGATTTTCTCCACTAGCCTTTCTATCTCCACCTGCTCTGCCTTTTCCCTATGCGCCCAAAT
Organism: Scyliorhinus canicula; assembly: GCF_902713615.1. NCBI lineage: Eukaryota > Metazoa > Chordata > Chondrichthyes > Carcharhiniformes > Scyliorhinidae > Scyliorhinus > Scyliorhinus canicula. The sequence goes on along the minus strand of NC_052146.1, from coordinate 285,005,488 downwards.
CAAAATAACCCCACCCCCCGCCACTGCTTTCAGTGCCTCCCAGACCGTACCTGCTGAGACCTCCCCCCGTATCATTAATCTCAACATATCCCTGGATGGCCTTCCTCACCTGCTCACACACCTCTTTCTCCGCTAACAGTCCCACATCCAACCTCCATTGCGGACGCAGGCCCCCCTTTTTCTCACTCGTAAATCCACCCAGTGCGGGGTATGGTCCGACAGCACGATAGCATATTGGTTAGCACTGTAGCTTCACAGTGCTAGGGTCCAAGGTTTGACTCCCTGCTGGGTCACTGTCTGTGCGGAGTCTGCACATTCTCCCTGTGTCTGCGTGGGTTTCCTCCGTGTGCTCAGGTTTCCTCCCACAGTCCAAAGACATGCAGATTAGGTGGATTGGCCATGTTGAAAAAGGTTAGGAGGGGTTATTGGATTAGCGGGATAGGGTGGAAGTGAGGGCTTACGTGGGTTGGTGCAGACTTGATGGGCTGAATGGCCTCCTTCTGCACTGTATGTACTATGTTCTTGACACCACTATTGCAGAATACGCAACATCCACCACCCCTGCCAACAACATAGAACATGCAGTGCAGAAGGAGTAAAACAAAAATTATTTCGCCCTCGGTCTCCCAAATATCCAGGGGTCCACCTCCCCCCCCCCCCCCCCAATGTGCTCCATGAACCCCCAGAGTTCCTTAACTGTAGCTGACACCCTTCTTAAGCTCGACCAGCCTCGGATCCAGGATCGTATTAAATTCCACCCCCCACCCTCCCATAATCAGCCAATGAGAGTCTTGGACCGGAATCTTCCCCAGCACCCGCCTCATAAATTCCACGACGTCCTGGTTCAGGACATAGATGTTGACAAAGACTACCGGCATCCCTTCGCATTTCCCGCTTAGCATACGTACCTCCCTTCAGTCTGCCACAATATTTCCCACCTCGAACGCCACCCGTTTTATTGACCAAAATAGCCAACCCCTCATTTTAGAATCCAGCCCTGAATGAAACACTTGCCCAACCCATCCATTCCTCAGCCTAATGTGTCTCTTGTTACGTGGCCGTATCCGCTTTTAATTGGTTTAAGTGTGCAAACACATCGGCTCTCACTCCCCAGGCCTGTCCTCGGGCGCCCACCGTCATTGATCCTCCTCCCCATACATTTTAAAAGCCCTAACTCTATCAGCAGTACCCCCCCCCCCCCCCTCCCATTGCGCTTCCGTGAGCTAGCTCGCCCAGCTAGCATGGCGGCCTCCGCCCATGGCTCCTAGCATCCTACCCCCCCCCCCCCCCTTCGATCAATAGTGCAAACAAACCAAAAACATCTCCTTCCCAAACCCAAACAAAGAAACTAGCCTCTATCCCCTAACAAAGAACAAAAAACAAACCTGAAGCCGAAAAAGAAAGAAATGGCCCCAAACGTAAGTTAGCAACATCATAGTAACATCTCCACAAAAAGTTCAAGGTCCACCTTCTCCTGCCATCCTATTGTCTCTGACAAATTCTACCCCCTGCTCAGCCGATCGAAAGTACAATTACCGCCTTTGTAGCCAACGCGCCGTGTACAATAGTCCGAACTTCACCCCCTTCTTGTAGAGGGCTGCCTTGACCTTGTTGAAACTCGCCCTCCTCTTGGCCAATTCTGCACCCATGTCCTGGTACACTCGAATTTCACTGCCCTCCCAGGTGCAGCACCACATCTTCCTGGCCCACCTCATAATCTGTGCCTTGTCCAGGAACTGCACCCCCATGCATTCGGTGGCTCTCTCCCCTGGGGTTTCCTCATTAGCACCCAATGCGCTTGATCCACCTCCAATGCGCCCTCTCCGAGCAGCTTCTCCCGCATCCTCCCCACGTACGCATCAGCTCCTTCACTCCCTTCCAGCAGGCCAACGATCCTGTTCTACCTGCACGACCAGTTCTCTAGGTCCTCAACCATCTCCTAGAGTAGCTTCTGCTGATCGTGCAACAGCCCCATCTCCGCTGTCATCGAGGCAAACTCCTCCTCGTGTTCCCCCACCACCACCTCCATCTTCCGGATTGCCTGACCCTGGGCCGCCAGCCTCTTCTCAATGCGGTCATCCACTACCCGGGCCAGGTTTTCCAGACTCTTCTTCTGTTTGGGGCAGCAGGGTAGCATGGTGGTTAGCATAAATGCTTCACAGCTCCAGGGTCCCAAGTTCGATTCCCGGCTGGGTCACTGTCTGTGTGGAGTCTGCACGTCCTCCCCCTGTGTGCGTTGGTTTCCTCCGGGTGCTCCGGTTTCCTCCCACAGTCCAAAGATGTGCGGGTTAGGTGGATTGGCCATGCTAAATTGCCCGTAGTGTCCTAATAAAAGTAAGGTTAAGGGGGGTTGGGTTACGGGTATAGGGTGGATACGTGGTTTTGAGTAGGGTGATCATGGCTCGGCACAACATTGAGGGCCGAAGGGCCTGTTCTGTGCTGTACTATTCTATGTTCTATGTTGCTGGGTGAACTTCTCATTCAAGAAGCTCACCAGCTGCTCCGTCAACCACTGAGCCGGCAGGATCGCTCCCTGTCCCTCTGCCATCTCCAATTGTGTCGCGGGTGCTGCACCAGCTCCAAACGACTGATTCCCTTTTTTTCGACTGCTTCTGGCCCTCAGCTCCATGCACCAGAGGGTAAATCTTTTCCCCTCTGGCGTCTGCTGTGGACCATGAGGTGACTCGTGTCAGCCATTAAAATCTTTATTGAAGGCATTTTCAATATATACAGAACCACCACAAAGTACAAAACCAACTGCGGCAAGAGGAAACAAGCCCACACTCAACCCCAACGAACACCCCATCCCTAAACCAAAAAGTAAATAAAACAAAATCCCCCCCCCCCCCGCCCCACTGCTGACGACTCAATACGCCTTAAAAGAAGTCAATCAGCAGCTTCCACCTCGCTGAACTCCTCCTCCACACATCAAATGGCAAACTTAATCTTTTCCAAATGCTGAAACTCTGCCAGATGGCTCACACGTATCCCTGCCTTTTGCAACTCCGAGTCCTACCAGCACAACAAAATCTGTCTCCGGGCTATCAGGGAGGCAAAGGCTAACACGTCAGCCTCTCTCCCCACCTGTACTCCCGAATCCTCCGACACTCCAAATATTGGCACTCTGGGCTACCTCTACCCCCTTAAAATCTTTGACATTGTGTCCGAAAACCCTGTCAACCTTGAACATGCCCAAAACATATGCACATGATTCACTGGCCCCCCCCCTGCACATCACCCGCACCTGCCCCACCGCTAGAAAGAACCGACTCATCCTGAATAGTGTCATGTAGGCCCTAGGCATCATCTTAAATTGGATAAGGCCTAGCCTTGCACATGATGAGGAGAGCAGATCTTCACTCCATACTCCAGCCCTCAACACCCCACCCAACTCCTCCCACTTAGGCGAACCTTCACGGATACACTCTTCCCCCTTCTTCAACACCCCATACATGTCCACCCAACTCCTCCCACTTACGCGAACCTTCACGGATACACTCTTCCCCCTTCTTCAACACCCCATACATGTCTGCAACCCTCCCTCCCTTATTTCATCCTTGGACAGAAACTTATCCTGCAACACTGGGGGCAGCGACATCGGAAATAACGCCATCTTCTTCCTCCTGGTCTCTAACCTGCAGATAACTAAACCCATTCCCCTTCGATAACTAGCATTTCCCTCCTCTACGCCTGCAAGCCTCCCCCCACAAACATCTCCTCTAAATTATTCTAACCCCACCTGCCTCCACCACAGGAACAAGTCGCCCCCCCCAAATCGATCCCTCTCCAACCCGAGGAACCGTCCTGCCCACACAAACCTCAAGATCACACCATTAACCTTCCTAAACAAGGACTTTGGGCACAAAAATCAAGAGGCTCTGAAGCACAAACAAAAACTTTAGCATTACTGTCCTGACCTGCCAATGATAATGGCAACACATACCACTTCTTAAAGTCTGCCTCATTTCCTCCACCAGCCGCGCCAAATTCACCTTGTGCAACTGGGCCCATCTCCGTGCCATCTGTATCCCAAGGGAGCGAAAGCTTGTCCCCACCAGCCAAAGCGGCAATTCCCCCACTCCTCTCCTGTCTCTGTGCATTAATTGGAAATATCTTGCTTTTCCCCATATTAAGCTTGTACCTGAAAAGTAGCCAAACACCCCAAAATCCCCATGATCTTATCAATTTCCCCCACCCGCCCCCCACCACTCAATACCCCTCCACTCCCTTGAGCCCCTAAGCGCCTATGCCTGCGGCTCAATCGCCAGGGCAAAGAGCAACGGAGAGAGCGGACGCACCTGCCTTGTCCCCTGGTGTAACCCAGAAGAATCTGAACTAACCTTGTTCATCCGAACACTTGCCTTGGGCATATTATACAACAGCCGCCCCAACACCTCGAACAAATATGCCCACTTGACCAGGTCTAACGTATTCTCAACGTCCACTTCCCAACCCTCTTGAGGGCCTCATTTCTTTTTAATTTAGAGTACCCAATTATTTTTTTCCAAATTAAGGGGCAATTTAGCATGGCTAATCCGCCTACCCTGCACATCTTTGGGTTATGGGGTAAATCCCATGGGGACAATGTGCAAACTCCACATGGATAGTGACCCGGGATCGAACCTGGGTCCTCGATGCCATGATGCAGCAGTGCTAACCACTGTGCTATCATGCCACCCTGCAAGGGCATCTTATAACTTTAAGCAACCTCCATATGTTCGCCGACAGCTGCTGCCCCTTCAAAAACCTCATCTGGCCCTTGCCTGTCACCCCCGGCACAAAATCCTCTATCTGCATCCCCCCCCCCCCCCCCCCCCACACAAAATCATCACCTCATTATACATCTCCAGTAGCAGGGGCCCAGCTCCAACCCAAACTTCTTATCAAACTCGACTGGGAACCCATCTAGACCTGGGGCCTTCCCACCTAAAATCCATTATCTCCTTCAGTCCCTGCACCTTTGGCTCCTCTGGGACCTCTGGCGAGTGCCATTTGGTACTGGTCCCCATAAATGGCGACCAGCCGGGATGGTACTCATGACGGTCTCCAAGAGTATTGGCACCCTGGCAGTGCCACCTGGGTGCCAACCTGGCACTGCCAAGGTGCCCAGGTCACACTGCCAGGTTGACACCACCAAGGTGCCATGCTGTCATTTTTTTTGCACAAGCGCGATCAGGCCGGGTTTGCCTGGCGTGGGTGTTGGGACGGGGATCCTCCCATGTTGCGTTCCGGCTGGTGGATGTCAGGGATTTTTTGTGGACTTCGGAGATCAGGACGCCATTTAAAAAGGCGTCCTGATCTCAGTACAAGAGGGAGATCCGGAGAGCAGAGCTCCCCATTGTAAAAAAAAAAGGGACGTTCCCCGTTTAGGCCCCTTATAGTAATACCCCTTACAGTAATATAAAGAGAAGGCGGCACGATAGCACAGTGGTTAGCCCAGTTGCTTCAGTGCCAGGGTCCCAGGTTTGATTCCTGGCTTGAGTCACTGTTTGTGCCGAGTCTGCACATTCTCGCCGTGTCTGTGGGGGTTTCCTCCGGGTTCTCTGGTTTCCTCCCACAGTCCAAAGATATACAGGTGGTGGATTGGCTGTGTTAAATTGCTGTTGGTGTCCAAAAAGGTTAGGTGGGGTTACTGGATTACGGGGATAGGATGAAGGTGTGGGGCTTAAGTGCTCTTTCCAAGGGCCGATGCAGACTTGACGGGCCGAATGGTCTCTTCCTGCACTGTAAATTCTATGTTAACCCTCAGGAACTCCAACCTGCCCAAAAACAGCCTCATCCCTTCATCCCCCAGGGCAGGGACTCACTTTAGGCATCTGGGGGTGCAGGTTGCCTGGGAGTGGGGGAGGCTTCGCAGGTACAACATCTCCAGTTTGGTGGGGTGAGTGAAAGCCGATCTGGCATGGTTGGATGGTCTCCCTCTGTCACTGGCAGGTCGGGTACAGGCGGTTAAAATGAATGTGTTGTCGTGATTTCTGTTTATTTTTCAATGCCTACCGATCTTCCTGCCAAAGGTGTTTTTCAGGGAGATTGAGGGAAGGATTACCTCGTTCATATGGGGAGGGAAGGTGGCCAGAGTGAGAAAGGTGCTGCTGCAGGGGTTTGGGTCTTCCGAACCTGATGTACTACTACTGGGCGGCGAATGTGGAGAAGGTGCGGAGCTGGGTCAGAGGGGTTGATTCCCAGTGGGTCAGAATGGAGGAGAGTCTGTGCAGGTCTGGACTGAAAGCACTAGCAACAGCGCTGCTCCCGATAGCTCCGGGGAAATACTCAGGGAGTCCGGTAATAATAGTTTCATTGAAAATCTGGAGACAGTTTCGCCAACACTTCAGGTTGGGGCAGGGTCAAGGGAAATGCCGAAATCGGGGGAACCACAGATTTGAGCCAGGGAGGTGGGATGGAAATTTCCGGAAATGGAAAGAGAAGGGGATGAAGACGCTCAAAGATTTGTTTCTTAGGGGACGGTTTGCAGGATTGAAGGAGCTGGAAGCGAAGTATGCGCTGGAGCAGGGAGAAATGTTTAGAAACATGCAGGTTTGTGATTTTGCCAGAAAGGAGATACAGAACTTCCTGGAGGAACCGGCCTCCACATTGCTGGAGGAGGTGCTGATGACAAGGGGACTGGAGAAAGGAGTAGTGTCAGAGGTGTACGGAGCTAATTTGGAAGAGGATAAGACACCACTGGAAGGGATCAAAGGAACGTGGGAGGAAGAGTTTGGAGAGGATATGGAGGAGGGGGTCTGGTGTGGGGTGCTCTGGAGAGTAAATGACTCCATCTCGTGTGCAAGGTTGGGGCTGATACAGCTGAAGGTGGTATACAGAGTGCACCTCACGAGGGCGAGGATAAGCCGATTCTTTGAAGTAGTGTGAGATGTGTGTGAGCATTGTGGGGGCGGGGGGCTAATCGTGTTCATATGTTTTGGCCCTGTTCAAAGCTAGAGGATTACTGGAAGGAGGTTTTTAGGGTAATTTCCAAGGTCGTGCATGTGAAACTGGAACCGGGTCCCCAGGAGGCCATATTCGGGGTGCCGGACCAGTCAGGGTTGGAAACGGGTGCGGAGGCAGATGTTGTAGCCTTTGCCTCGTTGATCGCCCGAAGGCGGATCCTGTTGGGATGGAGAGCGGCCTCTCTGCCCTGGCGTGGCGGGGGGACCTGTTGGGATTCTTGACTCTTGAGAAGGTTAAGTTTGAACTAAGGGGAAGGATGGAGGGGTTCTCCAAGTCATGGGCATTATTCATTATGCACTTTCAAGAACTGGATAACATCGAACATTTATTGGGGGGATGGATGGGAGGGTTGGGGGGCGGAGTGTGTTAAGGGTGACTATGGGTAATCACTGACTCCTTTTTGTCGTTTGATTATGTAAACGTCGGCTAATGTTTGCGGGTTGGTTGGTTATTGTTATGGGGATTGACATATTTGCTGATTATTGTTTATTGTTGGTGGGTGTAAATTGGGGAGAAAATGTGAATAAGGAGGAGAATAAAAATATTTTTAAAAAATAAATAAATAAATCCCCCCCCCCCCCCCCCCCAAACGGAGGCTCTGAATCATACAAAGTCTCAAAAAACCCCGTTTACTCCCTCCGGCACCGATACCACCATGCTCCTATCATGTCTCACCCTCTCAATTTCCCTTGCCTGCTCCTCAACTGGCTTTCACACCATGCTCATATGCCTCGGGGCCCTACGCAATTGCCCCACATCCTTTCCTGTGGGCACCAGCCCAAATTCCATCTGGAGCTTCTGCCTCTCCTTTCGTTACGCCTCCTCAGGTGCCACCAAATATCTTCAATCCACCATCAAAAATGTCCTCCACCAACCTCAACCTCTCACCTGTGCGCCAAAATCAATATAAATTCCCCCCCCCCCTTACCGTCGCCTTCCGCGCCTCCCACAACATGGAAGCGGAAATCTCTCCCATCTTATTCTACTCCACGTAATTTCAGATAGCCACCCTCGCCCTTTGGCAACCCTTTCACCCGTATCCGCCAACAACCCTATATCCAACGTGGCAGCCATTTTTGATCAGTGTGATCATCTGATCATTTTTGATCTTTTCTGTTTTTTTAAAAAACAGGTCGTCTTTAAACCGTTCAAATGTCTGTGGTTAGTTGAATTTCTCAGTAGCTCTCGCAAACACACTTTCCTGTCATCGTGTCACTTTGTTCTTGCCACCTTATGACCCTGCCTGGGTAAAGGATTCTGGTGGATCATCAAAATTAGGGGATTATCAAGTGGCACAATTGCTTGTATTCTTGCCTTCGAGTCACACTTGAGTACAAAATTTAGGTTGTCACTGCAATACAATACTGAGCAAGTGCTGGGGCGACCTGATAGAGGTCTACAAAACTATGAGGGGCATAGACAGTGGATAGTCGGAGGCTTTTTCCCAGGGAGGAGGGGTCAGTTATTAGGCGGCATAGGTTTAAGGTGCGAGGGGCAAGGTTTAGAGGAGATGTACAAAGCAATTATTTTACGCAGAGGGTAGTGGGTGCCTGGAACACTCTATCGGAAGAGGTGGTGGAAGCAGTGACATTTAAGGGACATCTTGACAAATACAGGAATAGGATGGGAATAGAGAGATACGGATCCCGGAAGTGCAGAACGTTTTAGTTTGGATGGGGCAGCATGGTCGGCACAGGCTTGGAGGGCCAAAGGGCCTGTCCCTGTGCTAGACTTTTCTTTTTTTTGTTCTTTGCTGAATTATTGGAGATTTCATCTTTCAAATGAGATACTAAACTGATGTTCTACTTGCCCTTAGGTGGATACAAAAGATCCCATGGCATTTTACAAATAATTTGGGAGTTCTCTAGTGTCCTGGGTAGTATTTATTCCTCAATCAGCATTTAAATTCAAATTATCTAGTTATTATTACATTGTTGTGTGTAAACATGATCTGCGTTTCTTACATTACCATAGCAACTATACTTAATTTTCTTTTATATTAATTAGGCGTATCTTCTTTTATCCTTGTAGGCTTTGGTGGCTGTCTTGACATTGTTGCAGATGGAGTTGCTCTGTTAAAGAAAGCTGGCATCAAACCAAGCAAGAATCCTGTCCACCATAATTACATCACATCGGCGGAGCAGTTAGCTGAAAGCTTTGCATACTTCTTTCCAGCTGGAGCTGCATCTGAGTAAGGAATTGGCATGATTGAGTCTTAGCATGTTGGACATAGATATCTTCATATTTTGGTAGTGCTTTATGGCCTCTGGTGAATTTAGTGATTGCACAATTTCAGGGAGCATTACGTCAGTGATTTCCATTTAGCCGTAATTAATTTAAAACCGGTTGTGATTGCAATGCTAGTTTGAGTTTCCTGACTCTGTTGGTGTAAATATCATCATGCAAATTTGTGCTTTAATTATCTTTCAGCCAAATCATCATTCAACCAGATAATTACAATAGTAATAATATTCAACAAAATAGAATAGTCATTTCAAATATTTTTGCGAACTGCTGAGTTGAGGTAGAGAGCACAGGGGGTTGTTTCTGTTGCACAGTACCTTAAATTTTTGTGTGCCTTAAAGTGAGATGCATTGGCAGAGAAACGGAGTACTTTTTTCTGTCGTTTTTGCGCTTATTTTGCTATAGCTAACCAAAGAACATCTTTGCACCAATGCTACACTGTAAATGCACCTTTAACATTCATCATCCTTCCTTAAAGAAACTGCAAGGATGGCTTGTGTGCATGGTAAAGAAATATTGGAGGTGGCACATTAATGTTCTTCGAAGTTTGGTTTAGTATCACACTATTAGGGAAGAATGGACTTTGTGCTGCCTCTGGCCTTGCTGTGACTAAGTTGAGAATGCTGGAAAGTGTCACAAGGTGCATATAGTTTGCAAAACAATTCTCAGCGCTAGTATCTCCTTGATGAACACAACATTTCCCTATACCTCTTAATTTTCTTCACGTGCCTTAAATATTAATGGATTGAGACCTATCGATTGTTTGTAACTAGAAAGTTATGATATAGCCTGAATAGTGGAAAACTAATTTTTAAAAAGCCACATTTGCTGAATTTTGGCATTCTGCATTGACATTTCAGCCCTGGCTGTGTTATTCCATCTCTGCAGTTTAAGTTCATTTATACACAAAAAGATAGGAAAATATGTTAAGACGAGGTTAGAAGGAGGTTGCAGACACAGTCATAGAAAGGTTAACTAGGTGGTTAACAATCTGGTGGATAGAATATAATGTGGAAAAATATGAAGTTGTTTACTTTGCCAGGAAGAATAAAAAGGCAGAGTATTAAATCGAAAGTGACTGCAGCATTCTGAGGTGCAGAAATCTCTAGTTGTTCTAGTGCAATGCTTTTCAAAGTGGGGGTGGGTCGCAGGATGATGTAAAATGAATTGCCAAAAAGTCTCCAAAAATGATCCCCAAAGAACGTCTGACCTTTTTCCCCATTTTCTCCCTGGGTCAATTCTTGCTGCAGCACAGTGTATTGACCACATGAGGATGTAGAGGTGGGTGTCATGGTGTTTCTTGCCTTCCTGGGTCACTGTTATAGCCACTGACATAGCCTCTTGCAGCGACTCCCGTTTCAATTATCTTTAAATTTCTTTCCTGAAAAAATACTCCTGCTCAGTTAATTTCCAGTCGTGCTTCACCCTAGTTTTTTTTCCATGCTTGCATCTCCCACCCAAAACCATGCTTACTGGAATATGTTTCCACAAGCACCCCAGTCAGCAACTCGTAGCCGCAGTACTCCCAGTTACAAGATTTAGCAGATAATTCCTGTGTATTCTGTGGGAATCTCTGCCTTTCAATTGGTCCATTGTTACAAAGCTGATTCTTGTTTGTCCCATTATGAACTTGGCTCTGGGGCAACGGGTATGGGTTTGGGAACTCCATCCAGCCCAGTCAGGGAGAAATGCATCTGTTCAAGTACAGATAGGAAGCACAGAGTCAATGATCACGCAAAGAGACCGATTTCAGGGTTGAAGTTCTGAATCGGATGCATGTTTAATGTGAGGCTATTGTTAACATTGTCAATGAACCTTGAACCTGTTACTATTAACATTGTCAGTGTTGGTTGAATTTTTGTTACTCTTAATTTTGTCACTCTTAACCTATGTTTAAAGTTGTGCTGTGCGTGCATAAGGGGCTCGATGTATATTTAAAATAGGGAGCTGTTCTCTGTTCGCTTTTTGAGATCAGTCGGTCTCTCAGTGGGACTGACTTTGCGATCAATGGTGACCCACCTTCCTTCCCCATTAGCCCAAAATCCAGGTGTGTTTCCGAGCATTCCCTCATTCCCCCTTCAAACACCGAGGAATCTGCGATCAGTTAGCTGTGCAGAGATTTTTATTACAAGTTATTTAGATCTCCATATAACAAAAAATAGAAAATGTTTTTATTTACAATTTTTTACATTTAATAATACAGAAGTGCCAACAATGAATGTGATATTTTGAAAAGTAACCATGCAGAATCCTATTGTGAATGTGGCGTGGGTCGTGCGAGTCGGCCATTTTGTAAAAGTAGGTCACCGAAAAAAAATTTGAAAAACACTTCTAGTGCATGGGTAACCAAACATTGGCCTGGAGGTTCAGCATGTAATCAAAGGCTAATGGAATGCTTCCAAGAGTGAGTGGTTATTTGATTGAAGTATATAAAATCCTGAATGGAATTGGTAAGGTAGATGTGGAAAGGATATTTCCTCTTGTCCAGATGAGTCTAGAACTAGGGGGCACTGTTTTAAAATTAGCGGTCGCCCTGAGGGTTGTGCACCCTTTGGAACTCTCTGCCAATGGAGATAGGGTCATTGCATATTTTTAAGGCAGAGGTAGATTCTTGTTAGGCAAGAATGGGTCTGGGTTGTTGGGAATGCAGAACATAAAACACAAATCAGCCATGATCTTATTGAATGGCGGAGCAGGCTCGAAGTGTCGAATGGCCTACTTCTGCTCCTATTTCGTATATTCATGTAAAATGCTCAGCATCACTGTCTGAAATTTGCCAACTCGCTGTGGATCAGTGATTTGGCCTGGACCCTGGTATATGTCAGTTCTGTACCATGGAATGCAATTTTACAATAAACTATAGAACACTCCTAGATTATTTGTGTTCAATAAATACTAGGTCAAATTATTGATTCCCCCAAAACTAATATTGTCCAATTACTCAAATATTGTCCAATTACTCAATCATTCAATAAAATTTCTGATTCTCTCATGAATTGTTCACACCAGTTGCCATGCCGAGCATTATTTTCCCTACGTTCATGACAGTCTGGTTAGTTGTTACATCCAAATTGAATATACATTGTTTCATCTTCTAAGCTGCAATCGGGAATCAATTGAATTTATGTATTTTTAATAATGTCTCGTTGGAGCCTTTACTGTTTTCTTTTAGTTCAGATGTGTTTTTTTCAAGGTTTCTTTTTGGTTGCCATTTCTACGTTACATCCATTACCCTTCTTAGTATGGCAGTGAAAATGTTCCTGTTATTCAAATTTGCACTCGCATGCATGCGTTGCATAGACTCACTACTGACTGTTTTGGAATTTGTACTTGGCCCCTCTGCCTACGCCATAGTAAACTCCGAATTTAGCCATGTGGAATGCCATTTCCCACTCATTAAATGTGCCTTCCCAACTGTGCCCAAACTGTTTTGTGTTTGGTTATTCCTATTGCTATCTGTAAACCTAAAGTTTTGTTCGATTTCCAGCTCCAGTTTGTTTACAAAAGTAGTGTGAATATTCCTGCTGATCCTCTGACGAATCACAGCGACCGTTTTCAATGTTGGAGCAGTTCCATTCATAACCAACTATTTGCATTCTTGCAACTAACTACACCTGTGGCCTAATTAGTTATTACAGCAAGGCATTTGATGACGTGCTACATCTAAATATACCCAATCAGAGTTTCCTTTGTTAACATTAAACTTTAGCACCACAAGATAATAAAATATCCCCGTGTTACCCAGGAGCATTTTTAAAGCAAATTTACACTTTTGGTTGATGTCACCAAGCGGCAGCATGAAGATAGGAAAACTTTTTAAAATCATTCATGGAATGTGGATGTTGCTGGCCAGCCCAGTATTTATCGTCCTTCCCTAATTACCCTGGAGAAGGTGGTGATGAGCTTGAACCACTGCAGTCCCTGAGGCTGTATAAGGCTCTGGTCCGACCACATTTGGAATGTTGTGAGCAGTTTTGTGCCCCATTTCTAAGGAAGGATGTGCTGGCCTTAGTCTTTTGCGTTTATTTAGGGGTTTCACCACTGCTGGATGTCCCAAGTGCTTTACACTTTTTGACTTCACTTCAAAAGCATTTCACAGTTGCAATGCAGGAAATAAAGAAGCTAAAGAAGACCGCAAACTCTCACAATTAAATTAAAGTCGCCATAGTCCCAGATAGTGTCACAGAGGTTTCTAGCATGGAAACGGGCCCTTCAGACCAACTCATCCATGCCGCCGAGCTCTTCCAGATACTCAACCACCCTCAGTGAAAAAATTGCCCCTCTGGATCTTTTTGTATCTCTCCCCTCTCAGCTTAAAATGATGCCCTCTAGTTTTAGACTCCTCTACCTTTGGGAAAAGATGTTGACTATCTACTTTGCCTATGCCCCTTATTATTTTATAGACCTCTATAAGATCATCGCAAAGCCACTTGCATTCCAGGGGGAAAAAGTCCCAGTCTATCCAGCCTCTCCTTTTAACTCAAATCATCAAGTCCTGGTAGCATCCTAGTAAATCTTTTCTGCACTTTTTCTAGCTTGATATCCTTTTTGTATAATAGGGTGATCAGAACTGTACACAGTATTCCAAGTGTGGCCTTACTAATGTCTTGTACAACTTCAACAAGACGTTCCAACTCCTGTATTCAATGTTCTGACCAATGAAACCAAGCATGCTGAATGCCTTCTTCACCACCCTGTCTACCTGTGACTCCACTTTCAAGGAGCTATGAACCTGTACTCCTGGACATCTTTGTTCTATAACTCTCCCCAACACCCTACCATTAACCGAGTAGGTCCTGCCCCGATTCGATCTACCAAAATGCATCACCTCACATTTATCTAAATTAAACTCCATCTGCCATTCATCGGCCCACTGGCCCAATTGATCGAGAACCTATCACAATCCTTTTTAATTTTGGATTGGATTGTGGGGGCGGAATCCATGCCGACACGGGGAGAATGTGCAAACTCCACATGGACCCAGAGTGACCCAGAGCCGGGATCGAACCTGGGACCTCGGTGCCGTGAGGCAGCAGCACTAACCACTGCGCCACCATGCTGCCCTATCCCAATACAATCTTTTTTTAAATTTTTTTTTATAAATGTTTTTTATTCAGTTTTCATGTTTTATATTGAACAAATTACAAATTGTTAGAGAGAGGAAAAAAAAAAACACGCAAAAATTAACATATATATTTACAGGTGAACATCTTCGTAGTAATAACTGTGGCCTCCCCCTCTTCGGCGGCATACATATTTTACATTCCCCAACATGTTTATTGGCATTTATTTAGTTTGGTTTTGGGCCTTAGCTAGCCATCAAACCCCCGTAACGAGCCCGTAGCCCCCCCCCCCCCTCCCCGCCGGCTACCTTGCCCCGACTATTCTTCCTCTTGTACGTTGGCCACAAACAGGTCCCGGAACAATTGCATGAATGGCTCCCACGTTCTGTGGAAGCCGTCGTCCGACCCTCGGATGGCGAATTTGATTTTCTCCATTTGGAGAGAATCCGAGAGGTCGGACAGCCAGTCTGCAGCTCTGGGCGGTGCTGCTGACCGCCAGCCAAACAGGATTCTACGGCGGGCGATCAGGGAGGCAAAGGCAAGGGCGTCCGCCCTCCTCCCCAGGAATAGATCTGGCTGGTCTGAAACCCCGAAGACCGCCACTATCGGGCATGGCTCCACCCTCACCCCCACCACTTTGGACATAGCCTCGAAGAAGGCTGTCCAGTACTCCACAAGTCTGGGGCAAGACCAGAACATGTGGGCGTGGTTGGCCGGGCCTCTTTGGCACCGCTCACATCTGTCCTCCACCTCCGGGAAGAACCTACTCATACGGTTTCTCGTTAAGTGGGCTCTATGTACCACTTTTAGTTGCGTCAGGCTGAGCCTTGCGCACGTGGAGGTGGAGTTGACCCTATGCAGTGCTTCGCTCCAGAGTCCCCACCCTATCTCCACCCCCAGGTCGTCCTCCCATTTCCTTCTTGTTGCGTCCAGTACGGTGTCGTCCCTATCTACCAGTCGGCCATACATGTCACTACAGTTCCCTTTCTCTAGGATACTTGCGTCCAGTAGGTCTTCCAGTAGTGTCTGTCGTGGCGGTTGTGGGTACGTCCTTGTCTCCTTTCCCATTACAATCTTTGATGACCTTCACATTGTCCCCTCTGCTACCAATCTTGGTGTCATCTTCAAACATACTAACCATGCCTCCTAAATTCTCATCCAAATCTTTAATATAAATAGCCAGTAACAGTGGATCGAGCACTGATCCCTGAGGCACCCTATTGGTCACAGGCCTCCAGTTTGAAAAACAACCCTCTGCAACCACCCTTTGTCTTCTGCCGTCAAGCCAGTTTTGAATCCAATTGGTTACCTCACCTTGGATCTTGTGAGATTTAACCTTCTGCAACAACCTACCATGCGTTACCTTGTCAAAGGTCTTGGTAAAGTCCATGTAGACGACGTTGATTGCACTGGCCTCATCTACCTTCATGATTACCCCTTCAAAAACCTCAATCAAATTCGTGAGACATGATTTTCCACATACAAAGTCAAGCTGACTGTCCCTAATCAGCCCTTGCCTTTCTAAATTCCTGTAGATCCTGTGTCTCAGAATACCTTCTAACAACTTGCCCATCACAGACGTTAGGCTCACCGGTGTGTAATTCACAGGCTTTTCCCTGAGGTCCTTAAACAAAGGCATAATGTTTGCTACCCTCCAATCTTCAGGCACCTCACCAGTGGCTGTCGATGATTTCAAATATTTCTGCTAGGGGGTCTGCAATTTCCTCCCCAGCCTCCCACAACGTCTTGGAATATGTTTCATCAGGCCCTGGGGATTTATCTACCTTGATGCGCTTTAAGACTTGCAGCACCGCCTTCTCTGTAATATGTACACTCCTCAAGACATCACTATTTATTTCCCCAAGTTCCCTAACATCCATGCCTTTGTAAGTACCGATGAAAAATATTCATTTGAGATCTCGACCATCTCTTGTGGATCTGCACATAGATGACCTTGTAGATCCTTAAGAGGCCCTACTCTCTCCCTGGTTACTCTTTTGCCTATTATGTATTTGTGGAAGCTTTTTGGATTCTACTTTGCCTTTTCAGCCAAAGCAATCTCACATCCCCTTTTTGCCCTCCTGATTTCTCTCTTAACTCTACTCCGACAACCTCTATACTCTTCAAGGGATCTACTTAGTCCCAGTTGCTGTTGCATGTCATGTGCCTCCTCCTATTTGACCAGAGCCTCAATATCCCGAGTCATCCAGGGGTTCCGTACTTCCATCAGCCTTGCCCTTCACTCTAAAAGGAATGTGCTTACTCTGAACCCTGGTTAACACCAACCCTTTGCTTACCAACAGATTCTCCCAATCAACTTTTGTAAGTTTTCTGTCTAATACCATCAAATTGGCCCTGCACCAATTTAGAATTTTAACTTTTGGGCCAGATCTCTCCATAGCTATCTTAAAACAAATGGAATTATGGTCACTGGTCCCAAAGTGATCCCTCACTAACACTTCTGTCACCTGCCCTTATTTCCCAAGAGGAGGTCAAGATTTGCGTCCCCCCCCCCCCCCCCCCCCCCCCACATGCTGAATGAGAAATTTCTCCTGAATACACAACAAATTTATCTCAATCCAAGCCTCTAATGCTATGGCTGTCCCAGTCAATGTTGAGAAAGTTAAAAGTCCCCAACTATTACCACTCTATATTTTTCTTGCAGCGATCTGCAATCTCCTTGCATATTTGCTCCTCAATTTCCGACTGATTATTTGGGGGCCTGTAGTACAATCCTATCAGTGATCTCTCCCTTCTTATTTTTCAGTTCTACCCAAATAGACTCGGTGGGTGAACTCTCGGATATATCCCCTCTCAGTACTGCTGTGACATTGTCCCTAATCCCCCTCCTCTCTCACCGCCTGTTCTATCTTTCCTATAGCATCTGTTATCTGGAACATTGAGCTGCCAGTCCTGCCCCTCCCTTAGCCATGTTTCAGTAATATGTACCCATGTACCCATCCATGCCCTAGGTTCATCTGCCTTGCCCGTCAGGCCTCTTGAATTGAAATTAATGCAGTTTAATCTCTCTGCCCTGCTTTCTCAGACCACCTGTCCAGTCATGTTTTGTACACTTCTGTATTTTATTTCTCTTAGCCTTACTGGACCCATTCTTTTTTTTAAATATAATTTTTATTGGAATTTTTTACAGAAAATATAAAACATAACGACAAACAATGAAATGCAACAAAATAAATCCATAATAACTGTAACACCCCCAGACCGTATCGACGCATGTATCACATTCCCACCCCCCCCAACCCCAATGAACAACAAAAGAACTTAAAAATAAATTTAAATTAATAAACAAACAGTCATCGTCCGCTCCCCCCCCCACCTTCCCCCCCCACCTTCCCCCCCCCACCTTCCCCCCCCCACCTTTCCCCCCCCCACCTTTCCCCCCCCCCACCTTCCCCCCCCACCTTTCCCCCCCCCACCTTTCCCCCCCCACCTTTCCCTCCCCCCCCACCGTTCCCCCCCCCACCTTTCCCCCCCCCACCTTCCCCCCCCACCTTTCCCCCCCCCCCCTTTCCCCCCCCACCTGGTCCCTCCCCCCCACCTTTCCCGCCCCCACCTTGCCTCCCCCCACCTTTCCCGCCCCACCTTCTCCACCCCCCACCCGTTCCCCCCCACACCCCTTTCTCCCCCCCACCTGTTACCCCCCCACCTTTCCCCCCCCACCTTTCCCCCCCCCCTTTTCCCCCCCCAACCTGTCCCCCCCACCCTTTCCCCCCCCCACCTTTGCCCCCCCACCCACTTTCGCCCCCCACCTTTCCCCCCACAAACCTTTCCCCCCCACCTTTCTCCACCCCCACCTTCCCCCCCCACCTTTCCCCCCCCACCTGTCCCCCCACCTTTCCCCCCACCTCCCCCCCACTTTCCCCCCCGCACAAACCTTTCCCTTCCCCCTCCACCTTGCTCCCCCCCCCACCTTTCCCCCCCGTTCCCACCCCCCACCTTTCCCCCCCCACACCTTTCCCCCCCCCACCTGTCCCCCCCCCAGCCTTTCCCCCCCCACCTTCCCCCCCCACCTTTCCCCCCCCACCTTTCCCCCCCCCACCTTTCCCCCCCCACCTTTCCCCCCCACCTTTCCCCCCCGCAGTCCTTTCCCCCCCACCTTTCCCCCCCCCACCTTTCCCCCCCCACCTTTCCCCCCCACCTTTCCCCCCCCACCTTTCCCCCCCCACCAGTTTCCCCCCCCCCGCTTTCCCCCCACCTTTCCCCCCCCACCTTTCCCCCCCACCTTTCCCCCCCCACCTTTCCCCCCCCACCTTTCCCCCCCACCTTCCCCCCCCACCTATCCCCCCCCCACCTTTCCCCCCCCTCACCTTTCCCCCCCCACCTTTCCCCCCCACCTTTTCCCCCCCCACCTTTCCCCCCCACCTTTCCCCCCCCACCTTTCCCCCCCCCCCCTTTCCCCCCCCCCCCCTTTCCCCCCCCCCCACCTTCCCCCCCCCCACCTTTTCCCCCCCCCCCACCTTTCCCCCCCCCCCCACCTTTTCCCCCCCCCACCTTTCCCCCCCCACCTTTCCCCCCCCCATCTTTCCCCCCCCCACCTTTCCCCCCCCCCACCTTTCCCCCCCCCCATCTTTCCCCCCCCCACCTTTTCCCCCCCCCATCTTTCCCCCCCCCACCTTTCCCCCCCCCATCTTTCCCCCCCCCATCTTTCCCCCCCCCATCTTTCTCCCCCCCACCTTCCACCCCCCACCTTCCCCCCCCACCTTTCCCCCCCCACCTTTCCCCCCCCCACCTTTCCCCCCGCCACCTTTCCCCCCCCACCTTTCCCCCCCCACCTTCGCCCCCCCCCCCCCCCTTCCCCCCCCCCCCACCTTTCCCCCCCCACCCTCCCCCCCCCCCCACCTCTCCCCCCCCCCCACCTCTCCCCCCCCCACCCTCTCCCCCCCCCCACCTCTCCCCACCCCCCACCTCTCCCCCCCCCCACACCTTTCCCCCCCCCCACCCTTTCCCCCCCCCCCCCACCTTTTCTCCCCCCCCCCCCACCCTTTCCTCCCCCCCCCCCCCCCACCTTTTTCCCCCCCCTCCCCGGGTTGCTGCTGCTACTGTCCCCGTACCCTATCGTTGAGCCAGAAAGTCGAGAAAAGGTTTCCACCGCCTATTTACTGGACCCATTCACTGAGTTCTCCACAGTCTCTGTACTCTGAACTGTGGCCCTTTTTGATTTTTGACTTTGGTTTCTCTGCCTTTTGCCTCTCTGCTTTGTGCCTTTTTGTTTCTGTCGTAACTTTGCTTCCCTCTGACTTCCTCAATCGGTTTCCATCCACCTGCCACGTTAGATTAAACGCTCCCCAACAGCACAAGCAAGCACTACCCCTAGGACATTGGTTCCAGTCCTACCCAAGTGCAGACCGTCCTGTTTGTACTGGTCCCACCTCCCCCAGAACTGGTTTCAATGTCGCAGGAATTTTAATCCCTCCCTCTTGCACCATCTCTCAAGCCATGTATTCATCTTGTCTATCCTGACATTCCGACTCTGACTAGCATGTTGCTCTGGCAGATGACTACCTTTGACTACTTTTTAGTTTAACCCCTTACTCCCTAAATTCAACTTATAGGACCTCATCACATTTTTTGCCTTTATGCACCACGACAGTTGGCTATTCACCTTTCCCCTCCCTCCTGCAGCTGCTCCGAGACATCCTTGACCCTTGCACCAGGGAGGCAACATACCATAGGCTGCTTTCCGTTTTGAGGAGAGCTGACAGGTGGTGATTTAACCTGAGGGTCATCACACCTCAGGTGAGGGGCAAGGTTGAGAAGGTGGGACCTTCATGAATAACCTCAGCTGGTACAGGATTTGAACTTTTTGGCCTTGCTTGGCATCACAAACCAGCTGTTAGGCCAACTGAGCTAAACTGGCCCTCTAAAAGCAAACCTCATGATGAATCACCTGTTTTTTGATGTTGATTTGAATGACAAATATTGATCAAAATCCCAAGGGAAATGTTTCCCACCCTGCTGGAGTATTGCCATGCGATATTTTGCATCCACCTGAAAGGTGGATTTTTCTTCTGCATTGCAGCGTGGTGGTGGCGGTGGCTATTGCAAGTGAATCTAACTACCTGTATGGTTCAGAATGGAACCAGGCGAGCGACATTGGAAAGGTGTTCAAGGAGGATGATGTGGCCAAATCTGTCAATGGTTGCACAAAAGTTGAGCAGGACAAGGAGGGTTAGTTTACATTTGTCAAAGTCAACTAGGATTTAATTTGTGTCTTTAATCAGAGCAGTTTTGGTGCAGTGCCAGAGTGGCAACCCTCGTAGAAGTTAAAGGTGGGGTTCTGGAAAAGGTGGGCACCAATTTGGGAGGTGCCAGCACGTTCAAAAACTAAAGAGGAAAATGGGCTGGACCTGAGGAGTAAAGTGTAAGGACAGCGAAGTCGAGATGAGCGTTTTTGAGGGGAGGGCTGATGACTATTCAGAGGGCAGAACATTCTCAATTAGCATGGGAGCAGCGAGGGAAGTTGGGTGGTCAGCAGATTATAATAAATGGGGTCAAACAGCCGTAGGTCAGTTGAGCGAACAAGATGAGGAAGTATGAAGGGAGAGAAACTAGAAAAAGATGTGAATTCAGGCCTAGGGCAACAACAAACTTTTGAGGAAGTTTGGTCCAGCGGGCTGGTGGAATGGAGGGAAGTGACAAAGGCTGCTGATTGGCCTTCACCTTAGTGATAAAGAAGTCCTGGAGTGGTTTCCTCCCACAAGTCCTGAAAGATGTGCTGTTAGGGGAATTGGACATTCTGAATTCTCTTCTCCCCCCCCCCCCCCCCCCCCCCCCCCCCCCCCCCCGGTGTACCCGAACCGGCGGCGGAGTGTGGTGACTAGGGGATTTTCACAGTGGCTTCATTGCAGTGTTAATGTAAGCCTACTTGTGACAATAATAAAGATTATTATTATTAGAAAGCCAGAGAGCATTTGAGGAGTTGAGATGGAAGTCATTTGGTGAAGTGACTGATGGATGAAAGCAATAAAGATATGATAACCTTTTTTTTCGCACTTTGGGCATTGGAGAATGAGATTTTTAATGAGAGTTGGGAGGGGTGGCACAATTAACTACTGAAAGAAGGAAAAAGTGTCATTGGAATTGGGAATTGGGCCAATATGTGATTTGATGTTAAGAACCACATTGCCCTCGTGACAATTAGGCTGATGGATATAATCTGGCAGAAATGCTTTATTTAAGAGGAAGATTTCATTGCCCTTCAACCAGGTTTCTAAGGCTATAATGCAGGTGCAACGATCTGCAATTGGTTCATAGATGGCAAGGTCCTTAATAACTGAACAGATAATCTTAGGGAGATGTAGAGAGGGTGGTGAGATCCACTGGCAGAGTTGATGGGGTCAGTAGTGGGTTGCACAGTAAGGAAATTGCAAGCTGGGTGACAATTCTGATGAGCTAGTGGTAGAGTCCTTTCTTTTGATATCCCTTTGTTCCCATTTCTTTTATCCTTTTTTTTTTGGCCCATGGACCCATAATTGGAATGTGCCTTTTAAGCAGTGGACTCTCGCTGAAGCAGTCTGCTGGTCAGGAGCTCTTGCTCTCACTCCAGTCCGCCTGAGTGATTGATTGTGCCTGCGTTTTGGATTCCCCAACCAATGGAAACGATCTCTGGAAAGGGGACCAACCAATTAAGGCTGCAATGAGGCAACATTTCTTCACTCAAACGGTTGTGAATCTCTGAGATTCTCTATCCCAGAAGGTTGTAAATGCTCCGTCATTGAATACATTTAAGGCTGAGACAAAAGTTTTTGGTCTGTCAAGGAATTAAGGGATATGGGGAAAATGGAATTGAGGCTTAAGATCAGCCATGACCTATTGAATGGCAGAGCAGGCTCAAGACCATGTGGTGCACTCTTGCTTCTGTTTCTTATGTCCCTATGATGGGATAACATTGGCAAAGTCATTATGGAGCATCAATGAGCTGTTGTCATCATTTGGAGACGGGCATAAGAAGTGACATCAGAATTATTAGAGAGTAGAATATCAGAGGAAGCACTGTTAGAAGTGTTTTTTGTGGGAATGGAGATACAGGAGGGCTACAGAATCAGTTGCAGGGCAGAAAGATTATAGAAAAGTTAGAGGTTACCCTAAAGATGCTGGAGATTTTTACTCAGCTGAAGTTGGGAATGGACTGAAGCCACAAAAAAAAATTAATGGCCACTGGTCAAACACGGGCACAATAAGTGATAAAAATCCCAGTCGTGGAAGGGCTCTAGACTGATTTTTGGTATCTGCTACTGCGAGGCCCCCTTGCATGTAAACCCAACCTTATGGGCTAAATCGCTGGCTTTGAAAGCAGGCCAGCAGCACGGTTCGATTCCCGTACCAGCCTCCCCGGACAGGTGTCGGAATGTGGCGACTAGGGGCTTTTCACAGTAACTTCATTGAAGCCTACTCGTGACAATAAGCGATTTTCATTTCATATTTCTTTTACTTCTGTATTTTTCTATGTTCCATACTTTAAAAATAATTGATGGGTTGTTCAGCCTTATAAATAAGGACGTAGAGCTTAAAACTAAAGATGAAATGCTATAGCCATGCAAAGGCTACAGTTTAGAATAACATTTTCGGGCATCTTTCTTATTGTACCATTTGACCATTGTGTATACTGATTCCCGATTAAGCAATGCATTGTTTTTTTTTATAAATTTAGATTAGCCAATTATTTTTTCCAATTAAGGGGCAATTTAGCGTGGCCAATCCACCTACTCTGCACATTTTTGGGTTGTGGGGGCGAAACCCACGCAGACACGGGGAGAACGTGCAAACTCCACACGGACAGTGACCCAGAGCCGGGATCGAACCTGGGACCTCAGCGCCGTGAGGCGGTTGTGCTAACCACTAGGCCACCGTGCTGCCCTTGCAATGCATTGTTTTTAACATTCCCATCCTTGTTTTCAACCCCCCCCCCCAAAAAATTCCTATCTCTTGTGGCCCAAAATCCTGCTGATATCTGCACTCCCCATGTCTCTTGTGCATCCTCAATTTTAATTGCTTTACCTTTGGCGGCCATGCCTTTAGCTGCTGAGGCCCGAAGCTTTTGAAATTCCTCCTTAAACATAGATTTAAGGTAAGGGTCAGAAGGTTCATGGGGGCTGTGTAGAAAAGAGTTTTCACCGGGGGGTTGGTTGGAATCTTGAACTCAAAGCTCGAAAGTGTAGTTGAGGTGTGAACCCTCACAACATTTAAGTATTTAGATGAGCACTTTAGCATACAAGTTTACAGGCCCAATTGCTGGAATATGGGATTAGAATAGATAGGTGCTTGATGGTCGGTGTGGACATGATGGTTCCATGCTGTAAAAGCTCTATGACTTTATAGCCCCTGTGGATTGCCTTTGGATGTTTTATAAATGTAAACGGTGATTTGAGTGGTGTGCTTTTTGTAAAAGAGATACTAAGGCTCAGATATTTGCTTTGATGTGAGACGTGTGGCTTTTGTTATGGGAAGATCTAGACAAACTGGGGCTCTTTTCTTTAAAACAAGATTTGATGGAGATATTAAATATGAATGTTTTTTGCGCCGAGGCAGCAATATTTCCACAACTTGATTGAGTTGCTAACCAGATATAAATTTATGGCAGGCAAACAAATAATGGGTGTAGTCAGGAAACATTTAATGTCAAGTGTGAGGACATGGATGTACCCTACCAGAAACAAAGACAAAAGGCAGAATTCTAATACTATTTAAAACAGATGAGTAAATATTTTTAAAAAGAATAAAGGTATGGGGAACAAGGCTGAATGGATAATTATTTGAGGGGCAGCACAAGCACCAAGGGCCAAGTAGCAGCCTCCCATCTTATTAAAATTCTAATGATCCTATTCTCAAAAAAAAGGCAAAATTATGTTTGTTTTTTATTTTCAGACGTTTTATTTCCAATGAAACATTGTTTCGTAAGTTGGTGAAAGCCACCCAGGGTCTCCTTCGAGTACGATGGTCATTAGGCGGAAATGCACCGGTCATGGCAAATCGCCTTGCCAAGGAGGGGTGTGAAGTGCTCATGGGAAGTCGACTTACGCCTGACCTTATTGAGGTCCTTCAGGAGCATGTGACCGGTCTGTACCTATAAAGTAATATTTGACTTTAAATTCACTTATATAATCTTGGGAACACCATGAGCAGCTTAGTACAGCACGTTCAATTGACCAAACATCCCAAAGGGCCTCACTGATGCATGTAAGAAAATCGTGTTGTGACCAAGAAAGTGGATTGTATGATTTTGACACAATGGGTTTTGAAGTTTTTAAGATGCTCAACAAGGCTTTGGGTGTGTGTTCCCCAAAAGGCGAAACTACTAATGTTTTCTGTCACGAATGGCTAGCTGAGTAATATAGTCAGAAGGTCAACATTTTGAGAGGGATCTTCAGACTGAAGGAGATCTTCGAGATATAGTGCAGCTTGACCTTTGAGGGGTTTATAGAAAAAGAAATGAGAACTTTAAAGTTAATGGATTGGGACAGAGACCCAGTGAAGGATGTGAGCATATCTTGATGCAAGGCAGGGCCCAAGTTGCAGAGTTTTGCACAAGGCAAAGTTTATGGTGAGCAGTGGGTGGAAGGTCAACAAGGAAAGCTTTGGAGTAGTTGAATTTGATAGTAACAAAAGCTTATTAGGATTTTGGGGTGAAGGCTTTATCTTGTTAATAAAAGTCTTCAATATAATACAGCAAATTTGGAATAGAAGGTTTTGGTGCAGGGTGACAGGTAGGAAAGGACAATGGGAATGATGGTGCAGGGAAGAGATTTCGAGAATATGACTGATTCATGGCTTGGGAAGAGGTTATGTGATTGACTTATGCAAGACACTAATTAGATGGTGGAAACACAAATTTCTAGATGAAAAATAAGTTCATTAACTTTCTAACATTCAGTTTACGACCTCATGTACACTGAGAACATGCTACAATTCTGAAATAAGGTATTTTTAACTGGAATGGGGCAAAATAAAATTGTAGATGAGCTTGAACTGTTCTTGTGGACCTTCTAGTGATCATTTTGTAGCAGTTGACAGGCCCTGGAGATCAATGTCATGTTCAGGAATGGAGCAGGAAAAAAGAGAACTCTTGAGACTTGTTTATAAAGTATAATAATAAGTAGAATGAGCATGTGTATTTTTTTCTTTGTATCAAGGTGGCAGCTGACCTGCTCTTATAGCTACAGTATTTATATGGCTAGTCCAGTTCAGTTTCTGGTCAATGGAAATCCTCAGGATGTTGTTTGAGGGTGATCCAGTGATGATAATATCATTGAATGTCAAGGACCTATGGTTAGATCCTCTCTTGTTTAAGATGGTCATTGCCTGGAACTTGTGTGGCATGACTTACTTGCCAGCCTAAGCCTTGGTGTTGACCAGGTCTTACTGCATTTGGACATGGACTGCTTCAGTATATGAGGAGTCGCAACCTCTGATTACCATTACTCCAGTTGTGCTAGGGCTCCTTAATGCCACACAATCAAATACTACCTTGATGTCAAAGGCAGTCACTCTCGCCTCCCCTCTGGATTTCAATTCTCTTGTCCATGTTTTAACCAGGACTGTAATGAGGTCAGGAGCTGAGCGACTCTGGCTCCTGGCAGAACCCAAACTGAGTAGGTTATCGCTGAGTAAGTGCCACTTGTGAGCACTGTTGATGATCCCTTCCATCTCTTTACTGGTGATCCAGAATATACTGATGGGGTGAATTTGCCTTATTTCTTGTGTATGGAGCATATCTGGACAATTACACACATTGCTGGGTAGATGACAGCGTTGTAGCTGTACTGAAACAGCTTGGCTAGGGGTGTGACAGCCTGATGTATCTAAACCTGCCTAGTTTCAGCCTTGTAATTCTAACCCGTTTCTAACCAAGGAAGAGATTTTTAATATTTAGCAGAAAAAGGTGCTAGCATCTCTTGTCTTTTGAAATTCTTTTAAGCTCTTCTTAGAGCCACACTTAACTACTGAGGCGATGGGTCTGAAATGTGACTTGACTCCAGGGTTGTGATAATGATGCCCTCTCATCCAATGTTCTTTTAAAAAAATAGTGGCTGTGCCCAGTCATAGAACAGTACAGCACAGAACAGGCCCTTCGGCCCTCAATGTTGTGCCGAGCCATGATCACCCTACTCAAACCCACGTATCCACCCTATACCCGTAACCCAACAACCCCCCCCCCCAACCTTACTTTTTTTAGGACACTACGGGCAATTTAGCATGGCCAATCCACCTAACCCGCACATCTTTGGACTGTGGGAGGAAACCGGAGCACCCGGAGGAAACCCACGCACACAGGGGGAGGACGTGCAGACTCCACACAGACAGTGACCCAGCCAGGAATCGAACCTGGGACCCTGGAGCTGTGAAGCATTTATGCTAACCACCATGCTACCCTGCTGCCCCAAGTCCTTTACATGTTTCTGTGTGGCCATGCATCTGAGTTATTATAAAACAAGGCCTGCACAGTATCTTTCAGACTGCTGTGTGGCCATGTAACTTTGAGCATTGCTGTGTGGGAGTGTATAGTTGTCTCCCACTCTAGTTTCTTCTCTCCCACTCTTTCTACATGCCCAAATGCAATCCTTTGGGGATCCCATAATTTCTGCCAGGTCCAGGAAGATCATGAGAAATAATAGCAGGAGTAGGCCATTTGGAACATTTGAACCTGCTTTGCCATTCGGTAAGATCATGCCTGATCAGATTGTGGCTTTAACTTCACTTCTTCTTCTACTGGATCCCTAAAACTCTTCACTCCCTTGTTGATCAAAAATCTGTCCAACGTGGCCTTGAATATATTCAATGACCCAGCCTCTCTTGCTCTCTGGAAGAGAATTCCCAGTACTAAAAACCCTCAGAAGAAATTCCTCATCGCTGTCTCTAATAGGAGGCCACTTAGTTTTAAGCTGTACACCCGCGTTCTTGATTTTCCCCCATGAGAGGAAACCTCCTCCCAGCATATACCCTGCCAAGCCCCCTCCGAACTTAAAGTCCAATAAGACCACCCCTCATTTTTCTAAATTTCTGAGTATGGGCATAAATTGCTCCACCTTTCCTCGTAAGACAGCCCCTTCATTCCAGGAATCAGCCTGGTGAACCTTCTCTGCACTGCGCCTGATGCAAATAGTAAGGAGATCAAAACTACAGTGCAGTGTGCTCCAGGTGTGATGTAACCAATGTCCTATACAGCTGCAGCAGGACATCCTTGCTTCCATACCCAATCTCCCCCCTTGCAATAAAAGCCAAGATTATGTTTCCTCCCTAATTACTTGCTCTACTTGCATACTGTTTGTGATTTAATGCCCTACCAGGCATCAGTGCAGTACATTTGAATGCCACGTAGGAGGTTAATATATTATTCAATACTGTAGTTGCAGAAACGTTAGCCTGAGTGTGCTTCTGAAGTCTCAAGAGTTCTGCGATTAATCATTAATCAATGTGCCCTCACAGATTGGGGGAAGTGGAGTTCAGGAAATTTGTAATATCTTTGACCTGTTATTACTGATGCTCTTGTCTGCTTCGTTCTGTCAAAGTATTTTAAAGTTAATGATGACAGTGAAACTGCTAAAATCTTTAACCTGATTGGCATAGAACTGATTATTTTAAAAAAGTGTTGTAGTATTGATGGCTTTATAATAAAAATTATATAATACATACTGGATTCTTAAAACAATTATTTTACTTCCCTTCTAGTTACAAGCAAACCAGTAGTTGAGACTGACATTCACCTAATTCTGGAATATTCAACTGGTGCCAAATGGGGGAAGTTAGTATCTAGACGAGCAAACAGGTTTGTAAGCTTATTATTCGTCTGCACAAACTGTTATTAGATGATTGAGCAAGCTATCATTCAGTTTTAATAAATTGTAAGCTAGGTTACATGCTGATAATTCAATTTATTTTACAGACAAACTCTTGTAAAACAAAATGTCTCTGAAAGTGTTTGCATACAACTTCCTTGGATTTTCATTTTTTGTTGGGAAGGTCAGAATCTTCATCTCATGCCTCATGATATGTTCTAGGCACTTGGTATTTTGCTCCCGAGATGGGATGAAGCTATCCCTGAGGATACTTGTAGAATGATTCATTTATGTTCATGCTATTAGGGTGGTGTAAATGTGTAAAATGAAAGTCCCAGTATACAGCATGTTTTAAATTTGCACATCAACCAAAAAATGACTGTCTTCACTCAGGTGAAGGTATAAAGCTGTAAAGTAACATTGTAATTTCACATGTGGCCCACCAGATTTGCTCCTCTTCTGTGTTTGGTTCTAAACATGTAATGCCAATTTGCTAAAAATAATCCATTGTTCAATTTCTTAGGTTCATAGTCCATCATGACTCATCCAATCCCATTTTGGAGTCACTCGAAGACTTTCAGTCTCAACTCCAGCAGTTTAAACCATCTCTACTGATAATTAGTGGACTTCAAATGATGGATAATTTTCCCTTTAGGCCAGGTGAGAGAAAGAATGCAAGTGTGTGATGTCAAGCTTTTAAATTGTTATGGAAGAGAGGACTGTTGCAGAAGCTCTTTTGCAGGTTTGCCGACAAGTCTACTGAGGTTATGATTTTAGCATTGCATTGATGCTTTTGGAAACTGAAGCAAATAAAGTTGAAATGTCAATCCTTGAGTGAAAAATAATTGAGTATAATATAATATAAATGCAGTTTTCTCCTACTGAGCCTCTTGCAGCTACCACATTGATCAAGCTTCTGATCCAGATAGCAATACAGAATGATGAAACCACCATCTTTGTACAGTGAAATAGAGCGTGTCATGGTTTGCTGGATGTAGATTCAGACGCTCCTCTCGGCAATATTACTTTAAGGAAGCACTAAATGGGCACTAATATCCTGTGTGCTGAGCAACAGAACCATAAACCTGGAAGTTGGATGTTTGCTGTGCCTGTTAACTTAACCACCGTCAGTATATAGCTGAGAGAAAATTAAAAGATTTGCATCCTCGAAAGCTAAATTTTGTTTCTGTCTTTTCGATCTGGAATCTGTGTAATTTAATTTGTGTTCCATTGCTGGCCCATTATCAGAAAATTAAATTATAACAGTGATTCTTTCAGAAAATTGTTTGTGCAGATAAGCTCCTTGGTTCCTAGCCCTTGAGCTATTTCCACAGTGCCAGTGAAGCTTTTGTGAAGGGTTATTGGAAGGTGCATGGGAGAAGCCTACTTTTAGGATGCTGTCCCATGACCTTTTACAATGGGAAAGTGGTTGTTTTCTGCTTGGCCACGCCACATCGTGAAGGTTTAACCAGGAACTCTGAAACTTGGGGGTCAATGAAATTCAAACCGCCATTCTTCCACTCTTAACTGCATATGTTACTTTAGTGCACAGCACTTAAACACACTTGGGTTGAAGAACAAATGAAAAGAACTTTTTCTCAATTGTAACAGTTATGGTATATCTAAGCTGTAATGAATCTTAAATTATTTATTAATACAAAGGAACTAAAATGGAGTGTTATGAATATACAAAATAGGCATAGAAATAATCAGTTTGGTCCCTCGAGCCTGCTCTGCTATTCAATAAGATCATGGCTGATCTGTTTGTATTTTGAGTACCACATTACTATCTGCCCTCCAAAAACCTTAGATTCTTGTTAGGCAAGGGAATGAATCTACTTCGGTCTTGATGATCCTGCTTCAGATCGAACGTTTCTGAGGCAGAGTTCCAAAGTTGCACAATACACGGAAAATAAATTCTCCACATCTCTTGTCCCATAAGGGCGTCCCTGATCTCAATGTACCTCCTAGTTCTGGACTCGCCCGCAGAAAGGAACATCCTTTCCACATCAACCTTGTCAAGATCATTCAGGTTTTTATATACTTAATCAAGTCACCCCTCGCCCTTCGAAGTTCCAGCCTGTCCAACCTATCCTCCATAAAACAATGAGCTCATCATTCCAGGTATCAATCTAGTGAACTGCCTCCAACTCATTTACATTCTTCCATAAGTAAGGAGGCCAATGCCCTGTACAACTAAATCGTAACATCCTTACTTTTATGTTCAGTTCGTCTCGTGGCATTCCATTTGCCGCCTTGATTACGTGCTGTACCTCTACATTAACCTTTTGTGACTCTTGCACTAAAAATCTATATACCCCTGCACCTCGGAATTCTGCAGTCATTCTCTGTTTAAGTAATACTCCTGCCAAAGTAAACAATTTCATGCTTTCCCACATTATACTCCATCTGCCATATTTTTGCCTATTCAGTGTATCTATATCTGTCTGCAAACTCCTTGGGCTGGATTCTCCGACCCACTGGCGGGATTCTCCGTTATGCTGACCAGTCAATAGGGTTTCCCATTGTGGGGCAGCCCCACTCCGTCGGGAAACCCCCGGGCGCCGGCAAAACGGAGAATCACGCTGATGGAGAATCCCACCCCTTGTGTCGTCGTCACAGCATACTTTCCTACCTCTCTTTGTGTTGTTTGCAAATTTAGCTGCCATGCCTTCCTTCACTCCCCTCATCTAAGACATTGATGTAAATTGTAAAAAGTTGAGTCCCCAGTACAGTACCTGTGGGACTTCATTCATTCCATCCTGCCAATCAGACAAAAAACGATATATGGATACTCTGTTTTCTGCCTGCCAGCCAATCTTCCGGTCATGCTAATGTGTTATCCTCTAAACCATGTGCTTTTATTTTTTTTTTGCAAAAACATTGATGTTGTACCTTATAAAGTGCCTTCTGGAAATCCAAGTACAGTATGTCTATAATCTCTCCTTTATCCATAGTGGATGTTATCCCTTTATAGAACCCTTCCTGATTACCTTGAGATTTTCTGATTGCCGAGCCATAACCTTGTTAATGATCAATTCCAAAAACCTCCCCATGACTGACAGCAAGCCAACTGGCTTATAGTTTCCTGTTTTCTCCCTCTCTCCATTCTGGACTAGAGAGGGTTATATTTGTTATTTCCCTGTCTGATGGAACAAAACTTCCATAAAGTTATTTGGTTTTTAATGTAAACGTTTAATTTTTGTCAGATAAGAATGCCCTTTAATTTAAGCGTTTGATAAGGTCGTATGCAATTATTAGATTCAGTCATATTTTCTTAAGCAGAAGATTTTATTACAGCAGAATGTTTATACATATAACCCTTAGATCAAATCGTCAAAGGATTCATTGTTTGTTTCTGAAGATGCAGTCGCAATGCATAATGGTGAGGGTCCTCAAATCTGCAGCATGGTGTATATTTTTAAAGATGCAAACTCAAATTGTACTTGCAAATAATATGCTGGAATAAAAAGGTCTATTTGTACTGCTGAAATTCAATAATGCAAGTATGGGTTTTGCTTTTAACATGCGGACATGTATTAATCAGCATGTTTATGCTGCATTGGCTCATCTCCGGTGCATGATGCGATGCATCATGTGTGTTAATGTAGTGAGTGGTGCCAAGTGATTAGTCTGCTTGTCACCTCTTGCTTTCAGCTCTCATTACTGGCTAGCAATATGGCTGTTCTGAAAAAGTGTGCAAGCCACTCCGACACATAGCCTCTTCAGCAAGCCTTTTATAATGTCTCCCTGTGGCAGAATGTATAAACTGAGTACCCTGTGGACCCAGGTTTAACTGTAAGGCA
Source organism: Scyliorhinus canicula (assembly GCF_902713615.1). NCBI lineage: Eukaryota > Metazoa > Chordata > Chondrichthyes > Carcharhiniformes > Scyliorhinidae > Scyliorhinus > Scyliorhinus canicula. The sequence goes on along the minus strand of NC_052146.1, from coordinate 284,973,634 downwards.
GTCTGCAAGCCTGGCTCCCAAATGCTTGGTTGGCATAGAGACCGACCAGTGTTGGATTGGATTTGTTTATTGTTAAGTGTACCGAGGTGCAGTGAAAAGTATTTTTCTGCGTGCAGGTCAAACAGATCATTTGGTACATGAAAAGAAAATATGTAAAAGGGCAACACAAGGTACACCATGTAAATACATAGACACAGACATCAGGTGAAGCATACAATAGTGTAGTATTAATTAAATCAGTCCATAAAAGGGCTGTTTAGGAATCTGGTAACATCGGGGAAGAAGCTGTTTTTGAATCTGTTCATGCGTGTTCTCAGACTTTTGTATTTCCTGCCTGATGGAAAAAGTTTGAAGAGGGAATAAGCCGGTTGGTGGGGGTCTGTGATTATGCTGCCCGCTTTCCCAAGGCAGCGGGAGGTGTAAATAGCGTCAATGGATGGGAGGCGGGCTCATGTGATGAACTGGGCGATGTTCACAACTCTCCGCTATTTCTTGCGGTCTTGGGACGAGCAGTTCCCATACCAGGCTGTGATGCAGCCAGATAGGATGCTTTCTATGGTGTACCTGTAAAAGTTGCTGAGAGTCAATGTGGACATGCTGAATTTCCTGAGAAAGTATAGGCACTGTTGTGCTTTCTTGATCGTAGTGTCGACTTGGTGGACTAGGACAGATATTTGGTGATGTGGACACCTAGGAATTTGAACCTGTCAACCATCTCTACCTCTGCCCCGTTGATGCAGGCAGGGATGTGTACGATACTTTGCTTCCTGAAATGAATGACCAGCTTTTTAGTTTTGCTGGCATTGAGAGAGAGATTGTTGTGTGTGGTTATGCTCTGGTGCCCATGAACCAGACCCCTAGCTACGTATGGGTGAATAACCCTACTGCCTTGAGAGAGCTTCATGAAAGTAAAGTCCAAGGGAGTTAACCCTGACAGAAAATCCAGAGGAGTCCCATAAGTGTGTCATTTATCATGCAGCTCCTGCAGCAGAGCTAGTACCAAAGAGTACTGGTTTCATCCTTTCCTTTGGACAATATCAGCAAAGACAGGTTCCTGATGCTTGGGCAGCTCAGGTTCTCCATACTATTTGCTCAGCCCTGCACCCTGGAAAGGATACTCCAGCTTAATGGTTTGCTTTGCACAACAGGGGAACCTTGCCAAGGCTTTTGACTTTGTCAGCAAAGGCGAACTCTTTGATCGGCTGTGGAAAATAGGCTTCCTGCTTTGACTCCCAGGCATCTTTTCTTTTTTTTTTGTTAAATCCCAATTAAGGGGCAACCTACCCTGCACATCTTTGGGTTGTGGCGGTGAAACCCCACGCAGACACTGGGAGAATGTGCAAACTCCATATGGACAGTGGGCCGGGATCGAACCCGGGTCCTTGGCGGCCAGCGCAGCAGTGATCATCGCTGCCCCCTGTCAACATTTCTTCTATAAGAATTTGCAGTTTTGTCAGTTACAATGGGCCATCATCGGAAGAATTTCAAGGGTAAAGCATCCTGGTGCCAACTCTGACGTATTTTCCCCATGCTATTGTATGATTTTGACAGTGCAAATGCAGGTATCTACCAGCATACCAGAGCAGATGGCAAGCTGTTCAACCTGGCAAGACTGCACGCCAAGACCAAAGTGCGTAATTCCCTAGTTTGAGACTTTAGAGCTTGAATGTACTATAGCTGGGAAACATTTTTAAAAATAATTTGAGTACCCAATAATTTTTTTCCAATTAAGGGGAAATCTAGTGTGGCCAATCCACCTACCCTGCACATCTTTGGGTTGTGGGCTGAAACCCATGCAGACACTGAATGTGCAACCTCCACATAGACAGGGGGCGGGGATCGAACCCAGGACTTCAGCGCTGAGCTGGAAGAAAACAGTTGATACCTACTGTTGGTTATAGTTGCCTTTTGTCATTTAATTTCCATGAGCTTTTGCATGGCAAATTGCTGTAAGCAGCAGATCAAAACGGTGGAAAAATGGTTGAAAGTATCTTTTAAACACAATTTAAAATCTGATGGTGTGAGACTCCAGGCTTTTAAAAGTTGTTAATTAACACATCACATCATTAAAAAGATTATTTAGTGATATGGTTAACCCTGACTATGGTAAATTTAGTTTTTTTTTCAACCCTGTAAGTGCGTTAATTTCACATCATTCAAGCTATTTCAATGGTGAACCACAATGAGAGATGCTGCTTAGCAAAGCTTATGCCTCCATGGCATATCTCTTAAAAGCAACTTCTGTTATTTTGAATCTACCTTTTGTGTTGTGTTGCTGTTTTATTTGCCCATAATTTTGTTAAATTTAGTGTACCCAATTATTTTTTTCTAATTAAGGGACAATTTAGTGTGGCCAATCCACCTTCCATGCACATCTTTGGGTTGTGGGGGTGAAACCCAAGCAGACACTGGGAGAATGTGCAAACTCCACATGTACAATGAGTCACGGCTGGGAATTGAATCCTGGTCCTCAGTGCTAACCAATGCACCACCATGCCGCCCTACATTTGCCCCATAAATAATAGTTGCCACATAAATAAATATCATTATTCTGACAAGTTATGGAATATTTTTGCGATATTGTCTGTAGTCAATATCTACAGACTACTCCTTCCCACATGGCACTGTTCTAGCTTTAATCTACTTCTGTCTATTGCAACAAAGCTGGCACAACTCTTGCAATGGTTTTTTTTTTCTTGCTTTTTCTCATTCTCTTTTCCTCTGTATCTCTGATAAGCATGTGCTTAACTTCTATTTTTGATTACCGCCATTGCTTTGGTTAATTACTTGGCCATCAGTTGAGCGGAATGCCTGAAGTGGCTGCTGCAGTAAAGGTTGACGTGGTCCACAAAAACTTGTTGAAGCAGTTATGTCTAAAGTCACCAAGAAATGGAGGAAATCTTGCAAGCAGTTACTCCGTTTGTGTACAGTATGCTGACCCAGATCCACTTTTCTACCCTGGGTCTTGTCCATGGCCAGCACTGTCTTGAACTCCTTCATTGTCAACATTTATTGAGTGCATCCTCTCCAAGGCCTTGCATCTCATTCACTACAAGTGCCACAGCATCTCACCTCTGGAGTTCCGCAGTGCAGTCTGCCTCTTTCTGCCAAGGGAACTGACCAAATATGCAGTCTCCAAAGACATGAAAATGATCACAAAATACACCATGTTTATGTTGGTCATTCTTGCAGATTAAAAGAAAAGTAAATATTTCCTTCAACTCAGCACGTGCAACATCTGCCAGCAACAATGCATTTGTGGCCCTAACTCCACTGCAGTCCTAAGCAGTGCACTCATGCTGCCTTGGTATGCTGTTGAATTATGAACTGAGGTTCAAATTCCACTTTCCAGCCTCCAAAAGGCCATTTTACTTTCACATCGGACAGGTGCCGGAATGTGGCGACTAGGGGCTTTTCACAGTAACTTCGTTGAAGCCTACTCGTGACAATAAATGATTTTCATTTCATTTCACTGTTGTCTTTAGATGTATGACTGCATAGTTTGGTGTTGGCAGAGTGTGATACCTTAGGTAGTTGACACTTGTTATGCCAACGAATAATTCCTAATCGAGGCCAGGCAAGAATCTGTGACCATTGGACATATTGCATATTAATTAAAATGTAGTTTTCTAGGAATTTAATTTACCAATCTTGATTAGTTTCCATTGAGACTTAATAATGTTGACATACTTGAGGAATGAAAATGGCCGTGCCGCATTAATAGGATGTGGCTTATTTTTGTTTGTGAAAGCAAACTAAATTACAGTTTGGGATTTAATGTATAATATTTTGGTCATGTTAGTACATTAGGATTTTTCTTCTTGTGTTTATTCACTTTGGAAAGATGTTTGCAATTCATATTAGGTGCGTTCAGATTGAGTTAGCATAGTTTTACTTCATTTGATGCACATACAGTGCCACCTTTTTAATTGCAACTTTTATAGTTCCAAGAATAGCTCATTATGATTAACAATTGACTTTTTTTTCTCCTATAGGTCATCTTGACGAGCGGCTAAGACTGCTCCAGAATCTCATGTTGTCCGTTGATAGCACCACTGGAATCCATTTTGAAATGGCCTCGTTTGTGGACAACAGTCTTCTGAACAAACTTTTCACTCACGTCATCTCTCACGTAGATTCTCTAGGAATGAATGAGCAGGAATTACCCAATCTGCTCAGCGTGTTGAAGGGATCCAATATCACTATCTTGTCTGACCCATACCCAAGAGTAGCAAATGTACTTGATCAAATGCGGGACGTTTATCATATCTTAAATTCTCAGGAAGTAACAAGCATGCATCGCAGACTGACTCGGCTGCATGTTCATACTCTTGCCTTCCAGGCAATCATCATTGCTAAAGGGTCCTCTTGGAGAAACACCATGTCGGCAACTGCCAAAGCTTCATTGACTGCAAATCGCCATGTTTGTGGCTCACCAAATATTGACACTAGCAAAGCCAAATTGATAATGGATGATTCTTTTTCTGTAAGTCGTGAACAAGGAAGTAAGAAAATCCCACTCAAAGAAAATCGTCCTGTTTCTTGCTGGGAGGAGTATGACTATGAAATCTGTGTTGCTCCAGTGCTGGTATGTACAGAGGTCTATCAGACTGTGGGTGGTGGTGACAATGTCTCTGCAGCTAGCTTGGTACTTCAGATCTAATCAATTTTCTGGCTCTGAAGGGAAGGAGGGTAGGGCCGGCACACACTTTAATTCTTGCATATTCCCTTGATGAAGGATCTTAATGAATTTTTATGCTACTTCCTTCCACTGCTCCCCAACCCCCCACTCAAAAATTAAAATTTGGTAATATTCTGTGTGTACTTTATTTTGGTCGCTTGTGTTCAACATTCAGGTTTTTTAAGTGGTGTTCAAGAACTTGTGCTTAAATGTTTGTTTATCACAATTTTTGTATAAATTACTCCAATATCCAAATTTATAAGATAGAACCTTGATTTATGCCCTTTATTGTTTATTCCACTTTTTAAACAGTAGTTAAGTTTTGAATAGTAATATTCCGTGTAGGTCTCACTCCTTATTTTCTTAGTTGTGTTCTGAACCTGCGCCGGCCACAGCACCACATTATGAATATAGAGCCTGGTGCAACATACAAATTTCACCTTTATTTTCAGTCAGTATTTTAAGTCCTCATGGCTGTCAAAAGTGACCAGTTGAAACTATGAACTATGTCTGTGACTGTTCTTGGGTGCATCATCCTGTGCTGCTTTTTATTCTTTAAACTTTCCTCTTGAGAAACTACCTTGTGCCACCTTGTTTTTTTTTCAGGTCCCTAGTGGTATATCTGGTATACCCTTCAGGGTGTACAAGGCTGACATGTTCTGGCGAACTCTTCCAAATGCTCGAGTAGTTGGGTTCAAACCAATCACATGGTCCTTTTTCAGTTTCTAAAAACTATTATTTCCAGTGGTCTGCTGGATCAAGTTGCAGGAGAACTGGCAGCTGGCCTCTTCAAAATGGGTTTGAGAGTCTGTTTGAAGGGCATGGAAAATATAGAAGGCAGTCAAGTTTTGTTTGATCCTAACCGACTTGATCCCAACATCTCCTATCAGACTGATTCCTATGGAATCACAAATTGAGTGTGGAAACACTAATGATTTGCCCCTTCACTTCAGGACACTGCAGCCTATCATGGTGTTTCTGTCATTGCTCAAATTGGCTAATTTGGCATGAGCAGTGATTTACGGGTAGGCATTTTCCAGTCTATGGTTTGGGACCCTGCCATATGGTGCATTTGGCCTCTTTGCCCATCTCCGAACCACACAGATTTATGTTAAAATGTCAAGTCTGCTCTAAATTGGGTATTCTGCAATAGGGCATCTAGCACTCAACTTGCAAATTGCTGGATTATGTCACAATACCATGTGAATTTCCTAAGATTTCCACAGAACAAAGTTTTGCTGACTACTTTTATTATGTATATTTAAATAACCAGAGGTGAATTGTCCTCTGCTAATTACTGTTTACCCATCATTAAAATTAGCAAGGGAAAGTGTTAAATTACCATGATAATGTGAAGACACGATACAAGAAAATACAAAAAATCAAACTGCATTTTGCACTGACAGAAGTTCACCTTGTCGCAGAGCAAAAGACGAACATGGACAACAAAGTGTGATTTAGTTGAGTTTCATTAATGTTGAAATTTAAAGGGGGAAATCCAATTCAAGAGGACACTGGGCACGATCCAGTGGCTATGCTGTACTGGAAAAGCAGCTCGCAGCGGCGCAATGTGGCCGATTTATAAACTGGGAGATCCTGATCCCGGAATTTACTCGGCTCGCAACGATTCCCACAATCCAACGCAATCTCATGAGATGTGGCAATGTAAATAGGCAGGTTCACATTTTGGAAAATCTGCTTACTAGAGCGAGACCGTCTCTCTCTAATATGCAGTTTCCTGAGGTACCTGAGGCTTTGCCCCTTTGACTCAGGGAGATGCCCCTCCTCACCTCCCTTACACACAAACGGGGACCAGACCGAACTGCATTTGTGGGGTTCTCCCAGGGAATCGCAGACCCCCAGCTGCATGACCTTTGGGCACGGTATTGCCTTGGTACCTTTGCAGTGCCAGTCTGGCACTGCCAGGTTGGCATTGTCAAGGTACCAAGCTGGCATTTTTTTTGCAAGCGTGCGCCATCTGATCGGGGTGGGCTGTGTGGGTTTTCGGGGGGGGGGGGGGGGGGGGGGCCTGAGATCGTTTTGGGGGGCCTTGGAGATCGGGAAGCCAATTAAAAATGGCATCCCAATATCGCAATGTGGGGCCTCGGGTACCTCACTGAGGCCCCTTGTACAACTCAACTCACATTTCATAGCCATGTGTTTCTCAGCGCTGTGGGACTTTGACTCAAGCCTGTTGTCTTAAAACTAAAGCTATTAATTAGGAATCAAATCAGGAAGCACTTTATCCGTACACAATATAATGGAAATCTGTAATTCCTCTTCCTCTCAAGGCTGTGGATGCTGTGTCATTAAAAATGTTCAGGGCAGAGTATGATGGATTTTTGAGAGAAGGCATTACAGGAATATGAAGCAATCAGGTAAATGGTATTGAGGTACAGGTCCGTAATTATTAATTGGGGAAATGGTATTGAGGTACTGATCAAATTGATCACCATGAACAGCAGTAGAAGATTGAAGGACTAGTATAACCTGTTGCTGTGAATGTAATTTAATAATGCAACAAAGAAATAATTGCTAAAGGAAATTCAGGGATAACTGAAAGATAGTAAAAAAGATGCCATTGTCCCAGATAACCACAGGCTGTTGTCCCCTTTTTAAGGGGAGAACTACCTGGTGGTGATTTAACCTGAGGATCACTATATTCAGGCGAGGGGCAAAGTTGAGAAGGTAGGGTCTTTATAAATAACCTCAGCGGGTAGGGGAATTGAACCTGCTCTGCATCGCAACCCAACTGAGAAACTGGAAGATATGCAACAACTGGAAAACAGTGTAATTTAAGTGTCGTTGGGAAGATTTGTAACTTAACTCTGACTTTGCCATAGCAGTGAACTATTTGATTTTTGATAACTCTCTAAAGTGCCTTGAGATATTTTACATTTAAAAGGTGCTATCTAAATATTATCTAAAGTAGCATTTTCTAACCTGCTGGGCAAAGCTTTGTGTTCAGTACATTAAAAAAAAAATACTCGTCCCCTTTCCACCCTTCTCCCAACCCTGAAACGTACTGCTTTATTTTATTAAATAGAATTAACTTAAGATTTTTATTATTTAAATGCCTCAACAGTTTTCCCTCATTGGCCTGATTTTTTCCACATGGCAGCGTCTCGCTTCCTGCCATCACATTCTTGTGACTCAATACCCCGCAGTTGTTTCACGTCCAAATGAGTGTCGAGTGGCTGCAGGCAGGACCCCACCCATTCCGTGGGAGCAAGTCCCACCTTTCCTCTTGTTCCTTTCCGCGGGCTATCGCCACATTGCTCCTGCCAACCTAAATATTGAAGCTGGGCAGGGTGACTGGCCACTTGAGGGCCTCAATTTGGGTAAGGGTAAGCTTCATCCAAGGCCTTGCCTGCCCCAAGGTAAAATAGTGTGGTCAGACAAACGGGAACCCAGAAAGAAACATCCCTGTAATTTTACTCTCCCCGTTTCCCCCACCTAAATACCCTCCAGTAGGGGACTGTAAACAGTTGGCTATTGTTTTCGAGTAAGTCCAGAAACTCCCTCAAAAGAGCTACATTTAGTGGAAACAGTTATTGCAAAAACAAACTTGACGATACTGATATTTAATATGTGAAACTAGTTTTTAGTTGATCACTCTTTTAGGCAGCATTTATTCATAGATTCTTCTAACTTGTTTTTAAAAAAGAAAATTATGTAGCTATACATTGTTTTTACGGCGGGGGGCACAATACTTGCAGCAGCAAATATTAAAGTATATATTTTACCTTCAATAAAATATACTTTAGCCATTTTTGTGAAGATGAAGCTTCTTTAAGATGTGCAATTTAATTTTGAACTATCTATTGCCAGGTCAGTTTATTAAAGGGTTATTCTTGCTCTCTTCAGTAACTTTGTTCCTTAGCAATTTCTGACAGCTGTGAGGTTCTCCATTCAAGAATGTATTCCGAAGTATAAATATCTTAAACCCTTAAATACCACATTGGCTATTAAAGCTTTGAAATTAAGTAGACTAAAATTGGTTTGAACTATTCAGAATGTCTTTGCCTACCATTGAAATGCATTAGCTCATCAATAACATACGATAAATATTTTGGCTTTATCCAACAACCTGTTGCTGCAGCATACATGAGCTTGATAAATGCCTATGCTACATTCCTTCACTTAATTGAGTAACGCCTGGCTCCTGAAAGTGCTATTAGTCCCTATTTTATGGTAGGCAATCAACACTTGAATACATCCATAAGTACAGATGAGCTTTGGACACTGAACCACGATGTGAAACCACAATAGCTGGCTCTGACATGGTTTCCAGATTTATACAATGTGTGACGTTTTGGAAAACTGCCTCACAATTCCGAACAGAGGCAGAGATGAGCAAAAAAGTAATCTGAAATACAGTACATTGTGGGGATCATGGTCGATTGGTGGGAATGTGAGGAAACATAACTCTTTTGCTTGAAAATGTGACTTTGTGGCATGACCTCCAGATTGAATTAAATTGCTCATCAGATGAAATGTCCTTTGTTTCTTTATTTTGCTTTCTGTTGTATTTGATTGTTTCCAATAAAATGATTCTGAATATTTAATTGTCTAATTATTCACCTCCGCCAGCAAGTATTCCTTGACAGGAGAGTAGGCCTGAGTGAGACATAGATTGAATGAGGAATTGGGAATTTCGTTCAGGTGCAAACTCTTGGCAGAGTAGCAAAAGTGTTTTTTTTTTTACCCCCTTCTATTTTTAAGCCTTCAGTAGTTGGTGAGTTTCCTTGTCTCCAAGCTAAGTGAATGCAACTTCTGTAGCCATCTGGGATCGCCACTTCCAGAATACAAAATGGATGTTTGCAAAGACTATAGGGAAACAATGAACAGTGCTAAGAAAGCAGGCGCACACACAGCCTGGATGCGTATTGAGAAGGCAACTCCCAGATGAGACTGAAACTGTAGGTCAATTGGAATATTGATGGCCCATCTCCGGGAACAAAGGAATAACATTCAAGGAACTGATACTAAGACAGACACCCTGGTGCCAGAAAAGACACAAATAAAGCAAGGCCAATGGCCACCTAAGACATGCCCAGCCATGAGGGCACCCACCCCTTTATTAGTCGAGATCGATACCGATGATCAAGATGCGGTCCAATTAATTGGGGCCAACACGGCTCAGCCTAATTTAGCTGAAGGTGCTGCATAGGGCTCACATGACCGGGGCAAGGATGAGCCGGTTCTTCGGAGGGGAAGACAGGTGCGGGAGGTGTTCGGGAGGCACGGCGAACCACACCCATATGTTCTGGGCTTGTCTGGCCTTGGAGAGGTTTTGCAACGGGGTAGTGGGGACTTTGTCGGGTCTAGGGCCAAGCCGGGCTGGGGGCTCGCGATCTTTGGGGTAGCTTTGGAGCCGTGAGTGCAGGAGGCGAGAGAGGCCGGCATTCTGGCCTTTGCGCCTCTAGTAGCCCGGCGCAGGATTCTGTTACAGTGGAAGGATACGCGGCCCCCGAGTTCAGAGGCCTGGATCAACGACATGGCTGGGTTCATCAAGTTGGAGAGGATGAAGTTTGCCATAAGGTCGGTGCAGGGGTTCTTTCGGCGGTGGCAGCCCTTTCTCGACTTCCTGGCGAAGGGGTAGAAAGTGGTCGGTCTCAGCAGCAACTTGGGGGCGTGGGTTTGGGGATGGTTAGGGGGTTTGTTTTTGCGGCGGTGGGTTTGCTATGTTATTTTCTTCTTGTATTGCTGTTGGTTGTTATTTATTTGGGGGGGGGTGTGAGTTCTTTTCTTGTGTTGGTGTGGAAGCACGCCTTGTTTGTTTTAAATTGTGGGGAGAAAATTTGTTATTGAAAAACTTGAATAAAAATTATTTTTAAAAAAGAAAAATTAATTGGGGCCAAGTTCAAGGCCCGCCCAAAAGCACGCGAAGCCCCTTTGTGTATAAGAAGCCCCTGAGAGAGAGAATCGCTCTCTTGGACTCGGCTCTTGAAGCGGAGAGACCCGTCCACCAGCTGCACCAGAAGCAAGTATGTCCAAGGTCAACGCTCGCCATCAGACGGACGACCTTAGCTGTTCTCCTGTTACACCTTCGCACCCAACAGCCTCAGATCCGAACAACTGCCATTGTTCCTCTGACTGAGTGGGCACCCGAAGTTAAGTATAGGCGTTAGCGTTAGAGATAGTTTAGTTTGTGGTATTTGTGCATGAGTATATATTATTGTGTGTGTAAATAAATAGTATTGACTTTGAACTAACTAACTGGTGCATTGGTTCTTTGATCAGTATTCGAGTTTGAATCTTGTGGCGGTATCGAAAGATACCTGGCGACTCTAGAGCAAACATAATCAGAACTAAGGAAGGCGACCATACTGACCGCCATATTTAGGACCAGATAAACAGTGCAACACTCCCTGTTTGCTTTACATAGATAAAAGTTTCATTAATTGACTAAAAACATGAGACTGAAATAGCAGAGCTGGTGGTGTGCTGTGACTAAGGATCTGTGGAATGCACTGCAATCTCAGACAACCATACCTGCAGAAAGTGTCTGCAGCTCAGGCAACATTGGCTCTGGGTTGGGCAGAAATATAGAGTTGGGCATTGCTCAGAGATAGGAGGATGTGATGGAGAGTCGGGCAGATAAAGGGAATCAGCATGTCGTGATGGATACATTTCGACCCTTGACTTTCTCCAATAGGTATGAGGTGCTTGACACCCGTGGTTGAGGAAAGAAAAACAGGTGAATCAGTGGACCGACTAACAGCATAAAGAGTGCCATTCACGGGGGAAGCAAAGGAATATGGTAGTGATAGGAGATAGCATAGTCAGGGGAATAGTGTTGTATCAGTCAAGAGCGTGAGTACAGGTGCCTGGGTTGCCTGCCTGATACTAGGATTCAGGATATCTCATTACCTGAGCTATGTGAAATTGCCATACGGTAAATAAGACCAGATAAATTTAATGTGTGGTTCAAAGACTGGTGTGGGAGAAATGGATTGCAGTTTTTAGGGCACTGGCACCAGTACTGGGGAAAGTATGGGCTGCACCATTGGATGGTCTACACCTGAACTGTTGGGATTAGTGTTCTAGCAAGTTTCATAACTAGGGAAGCAGAGAAGGTTTCAAAGTAAATAGCAGGGGCAATGTTTCAAATTTATAAAGGAAGAGATAACGGGATCTAAAAGGGCATAGCGATAATCATGGGTATTTTACTCTACATACAGACTGGGGAAAAATCAGAGGAACCAAGGTAGCCTAGATGAGGAATTCATAGAATGTTTTTGGGATAGATTCTTAGAACAAGAAATGAGTAGGCTCTATTTGATCTGGTATTGTGCCATGAGAGAGGTCATTAATTAATCCAAGTAGCAATAATCATAATTTGACTGAATTTTACATTGTTTGAGGGAGAGGAGAGTCCAAAAGTAGTATTTGAAGCATCAATAAGGGCAATTATAAGGGCATGAAAGCAGAGATAGTGAACTGACTAATTAGGTTAAGGAGTAGGTCAATAGAGATGCGGTGGCAGACATTTAAAAGGACATTTCGGGATACACACATTCCAATGAGAAATGAAAGATTCCAAGGGATGGACCCAGCATCCATGGTTAACTAAAAAATCCAAGATAATCTCAAACGTAAAGAAAAAGTATATAATTGGGCAAAGTTGGGAGACGGGTCAGAAAATTAGAATATTTTTAAAAAGAAAAGAACGACCAAAAGCTTAATAAGGAGGGAAAAATTAAAGTGAGTTAGAGTTTCTACAGATATTCAAAAGAAAATAAGATGGGTGTTTGTCCTATAGAAAGTGAGTCTCGGGAATTAATAATGGAAAATAAAGATATCATGAATTGAACATGTATTTTGCATTGGTCTTCACTTTGGAGGATATCAGAAATGTATAAATCAGAAAAAAGGGAAAGAGGAACTCTTATCACCATAGAAGTGGCACTGAGAAAAGTGTTGGAGCTGCAGGCTGTTTGTCCCCAGGACCTACTGGACCTCATTCTATGGTCTTAAAAGAAGTAAGAAGTCTTACAACACCATTTCTTTTGAATCACTAGCTTTCGGAGCGCAGCTCCTCAGGTGAATGAAGAGGTGGGTCCCACAAGCACATATATAGACAAATTCAATGATGCAAGGTGATACTTTGCAGGTAATTAGGTCTTTACAGGTCCAGACAGTGCAACTGGGGAGAGGGATGATCACAGGTTAATGAGGTGTGAATTGTCTCAAGCCAGGACAGTTGATAGGATTTTGCAAGCCCAGGCCAAATAGTGGGGTGGGGTGAATGTAATGCACCATGAATCCAAGGTCCCGGTTGAGGCCGTACTCAAACTTGTTGGGACTTTAACCTGGTGATGTAAGACTTCTTGCTGTGCCCACCCTAGTCCAACGCCAGCATCTCCACATCCTAAGAAGAAGTGGTTAGTGTGTTAATTTTAATCTACCTGAACTCCTTAGAGGGTTTAAACTAGTATGGCAGGGGGGTGTGTAGCCACCGAAGTTGGCCATTCCCTCAATACAAAATGGATGAACGCAAAGCTTGCAGGGTAAAATGGACAAAGTTTGCAGCACAATCAGGCTGCAACAAGCCACTGTGTATTCTGTCTGCTAAGAGAGCAGACAGCACCGAAACGAACATTCCGCATACTAATGAGGCAATCTCCGGGACAGTTAGCATAGTAATGGAACGATCTCAGGGACAAAGGACACAAATAGGGAAGTGATTGCAACATTGTATGGGAACCCAGACACCCCGGCACCAGCGGGGTTCGAAGACAAAGCACCTGAAGGCCCGCCCAGTAGCCGAGGGACAGCCTCAGTATTGGGGGGATTCAAACAAATCAATTGGGAAGAGACCCAATCGATTCCCAGCAGATAGAGGTCCACCCAAAAGGGTGCGAAGCCCTGGGACCTATAAAAGACAGGTCCCAAACTCAGTTCATTCTTCTTGACCAGCCCTCATCTCTTGACCAGCTCTCTCGACCAGCCTTTACCGAAGAAGACCTTGACCGAGAGAGAGGTTCGGTTCGGACGGCAGCCGCCAGCAAGTAAGTGTCTCACAACGATCGCTACCAGAGATAGACACTCCTGACCCCTTTTAACCTCTACCAACCTGAAGTCTGCGGACCCAGTGCAGAGCACGAGGCCTTGTCCCCTGATCCGGCAGTTCCTTATTCAGATAAGTATTGGTCTATTTAGTGGTAGGAATAGTTTAGTCATCTTAGCGTGTGCATGAGTAGTTTATAATTGTATTATAATAAACTCATTTGTTTGAACTTACTAATTGGTGTATGGTTTTATTGCTTTGAACTTGACCTTGAAACTTGTGGCTGTATCTTAACGATACCTGGCGACTCCAAAGGTAAGTAATGAAACAGAGCCAAATTGAGTGTTAAGCACACTCACCCAGAACGAGCAACAGATGGGTACCGGAGCAACAGGTCAGAAGTTGAAAGCATCGAGGGAGAACTAGGGAATAGGGCCAGTATGTCTCTGAGGAAGAGCAGACAGGGAGATGTTGCTGAAAACAGCAGGTCTGGTGGCCTGAAATGCATGTTTTAATGCAAGAAGTATTACAGGTAAGGCAGATGAACTTAGTTCCAAGTACTAATCCAAGCTCTATGATGCTGTTGCCATTACAGAAACCTGGTTGAGGGAAGGACAGGATTGGCAGCTAAACGTTCCAGGATTTAGATGTTTCAGGCAGGATAGAGGGGATGTAAAAGGGGTGGCGGAGTTGCGCTACTGGTTAGGGAGAATATCACAGCTGTACTACAAGAGGACACCTCAGAGGGCAGCGAGGCTATATGGGTAGAGATCAGGAATAAGGGTGCAGTCACAATGTTGGGGGTCTACTACAGGCCTCCCAACAGCCAGCGGGAGATAGAGGAGCAGATAGGTAGACAGATTTTGGAAACAAGTAAAAACAACAGAGTGCTGAATTTGGTGCATTTGAGTGCTATAGTGAGAGTTTGGTGACTGAGGGAGCACAAGGGTTAATTTTTATCTAAAGTCTAGTCTTTCTTTTATTTAGTTAATTAACTTAAAAGTTGCTGTTTGGTTTAGAAGAGGGTGAATTTTCAATCAGCTTTAAACAAAGGTTCTACTTGTAGGTACTTGCAGCTGGAGCATGTTAATTAGTTAATTGGATTAGGCCAGTTTTCAGAGAACAGATTCACAGTATAAAAGGGATCAAGCTACAGTGCAGACTTTGCACTGAGTGCTGAATTTGGTGAATTTGAATGCTATAGTGAGAGTTTGGTGACTGAGGGAGTGCTGAATTTGGTGCATTTGAGTGCTATAGTGAGAGTTTGGTGACTGAGGGAGTGCTGAATTTGGTGCATTTGAGTGCTATAGTGAGAGTGTGGTGACTGAGGGAGTTAGGTGAGGAGGGAGCAAGGTGCTCCTTTTCATTTCATTTTCACAAAGAGCGAGAAGGGAGCCAGGAGTTTACAGAGAGTGCAGCTGACTGGGAGCAGAGTCGGAGGGCAGAGGTCCATTTGGTCAACAGGGCAGCTATATTCTGTAAGGTAAGAGGGGATGTAGGCTAGGGCAGTTGCATGCTCCTCCTGTAGGATGTGGGTGGTGAGGGATACCAGCGGTGTCTCCGCTGACTATACCTGCAAGAAGTGCACCCAACTCCAGCTCCTCCAAGACTGTGTTAGGGATCTGGAGCTGGATGAACTTCGGATCATCCGGGAGGCAGAAGGGGTTATAGAGAAGAGTTACAGGGAGGTAGCCACATCCAAGGTACAGGACAAGAGTAGTTGGTTTACAGGAAAGAAAACAAACAGGGAGACAGTGCAGGGATCCCTTATGGCCGTTCCCCTTCAAAACAAGTATACCGTTTTGGATGCTGTTGGGGGGGGGGGAATACCTATTGGGGGAAGGCCCTAGCGGCCAGGTCTCTGGCACTGAGGCTCAGAAGGGAAGGGGGGAGAATAGAAAAGCAATAGTAATAGGAAATTCAATGGTTAGGGGAATATATAGGAGATTCTGTGTCGCGAGCGAGACTCCCGGAAGGTATGTTGCCTCCCGGGTGCCAGGGCCGGGGATGTCTCGGATCGTCTCTTCAGGATCCTGAAGGGGGGAGGTGTGGTGCGCATTGGTACCAACGACGTAGGTAGGAAAAGGGGTGTGGAGGTAATAAACGAGTTTAGGGAGTGTGGTGAATTATAAACCTAGTAATTCACACTGTGTTGTATCATATGTATTGTGTCCTTGTGAGCTCTATATACGAGCCGTTGCGCGGCTCTGCCCATAGGGGGAGATGAGGAGTTTGTACTGGGCTCCACCCTTGGCTCTGCCCATGGCTCCTCCCACAGTCGTGAGCCTGCTGCCAGTTCATCTTGTCACAGACAGGCTCTGTTGTAAGACTATTAAAATCACTGTTCACTTCCAATCACGTGTCTTGTGAATTGATGGTCTCATCAATTTAATAGGAAACTTGAAGAAAACTACTATGGAATCAGCCCTTCAACCTGACAGACTAGAACTCGACCTGCAGGCTGCAAAGGCAAAATAAATCTTTCTACACTGGCTCAGATGTTTCAAGGCCTATCTGGCTGAATCAAGCACTTCAGAAACTACGGAGGAGCAGAAACTCAGCCTACTGCACGCAAGGAAGGATGAGCCACCGTATCTCTACTCAACTTAACAGTACTACCTCGTATACGTGAGGCCCATCAACGAGGTCGACGCACGTCACATTTTTACGACCCGCCGCCAGCACCCCGCGGAGTCGCTGGACGAATTCCTGCGTGATTTAAAAGCTTTAGCTCGGGACTGCAAATATCAAGCTGTATCAGCCGCCCAGCATATGGAACTCGCTGTCCGTGATGTATACATGGCAGGGCTCAGGACCAACTATGTGCGCCAGCGGTTGCTTGAGAAAGGGGCCCAGAACTTGGAGGACACTGTAGAGTTAGCTACAACCATGGAGGTCTCGTTCCACAGCATCACCTCGTTCCCGCGGACCAAGCGACCCCATCATGGGCCCCCGACCAGCGACTTCCCCAGGCCTGCGCTGCGCGGCCACCCACCCACTATGCAGCGCCAGTGTGCCATTTGTGTGGGCAGCCCCAACACCCACGGCAGCACTGATCGGCCCCCAACGTGACCTGCAGCAGCTGCGGTCGCAAAGGACACTATGCCCGGGCCTGCCTGGCGAAGAAAACTCCTACCCCAAACTCACCCACAGCCCAGAGCACTCGCCTCCCAAACTCACAGGCCCGCAGGCCCCGTAATGCTGCAGCCTGTATGCCGACTCCGCCCCCACCCGACACGTGCGACTCATGGGGACCGCAATCTTCCTCGCCGCCCGCCACGTGCGATCCACGGGGGTGGCCATCTTGGGCTCCATCCTCTTCAACCTCTGAAACTCATCTCGAAGACTACGACCTCAGCGGACAGTCATCACGGGGCCACTCCAGCACAACTGATCGAGCCGCCGACTACCCGCAACCGAGCGCGGTCACTATGGACCAGTCGCGTCCAAAACACCTCCGCAACTCCATGATGATCGTTAAAATCAACGGGTACTGTACACCATGCCTCTTCGACTCCGGGTGCACCAAGAGCTTTGTACATCCTGACCTGGTAAGACACTGTTCGCTCCCTGTTGTCCCTGCATGGCAAACTATCTCCCTGGCTTCAGGATCACACTCTGTTCACCTCCAAGGGTGCACCGTCGCGACCCTGACGATTCAGGGCGCCAGCTACTCAAACTTCCAGCTATACGTACTGCCCGAACTCTGTGCCCCACTCTTACTGGGGCTCGACTTCCAGTGTAACCTCAAAAGCCTTACACTCAGATTCAGCGTGCCCCTACCCCCACTCACTACCTGCAGTCTAGTGACGCTAAAAATCGACCCCCCTCCACTCTTTGCTAACCTCACTTCGGACTGCAAACCCGTAGTCACTCAGCAGGCGGTACAGCCTGCAGGACAGGGTGTTTATCAGAACCGAGGTCCATAGGCTCCTACGTGAGGGGGTCAGAGAGGCCAGTAACAGCCCCTGGAGAGCTCAGGTGGTGGTAGTCAAGACCGGGGAAAAATTCCGAATGGTAGTGGACTATAGCCAAACCATTAATCGGTTCACGCTCCTCGATGCGTACCCCCGTCCCAGGATTGCAGACATGGTGAATCAGATCGGCCAGTACCGCATCTTCTCCACGGTGGATCTGAAGTCTGCATACCACCAGCTCCCAATCCGCCCGGAGGACCGCCACTACACGGCATTCGATGCAGATGGCCGCCTCTTCCATTTCCTCCGGGTTCCCTTTGGCGTCACGAATGGGGTCTCGGTGTTCCAACGAGCAATGGACCGAACGGTGGACCAGTACGGGCTGCGGACCACGTTTCCGTACTTGGATAACGTCACCATCTGTGGCCATGATCAACAGGACCACGACGCCAACCTCCATCGATTTCTTCAAACTGCCCAGAAACGTAACCTCACGTATAACACGGAGAAATGCATTTTCCACACAACCAGACTAGCCATCCTCGGCTATGTTGTGGAAAACGGAGTCCTGGGCCCCGACCCGGACTGTATGCGCCCCCTCTTACAACTCCCTCTCCCTCATTGTCCCAGGGCCCTCAAGAGGTGCCTGGGATTCTTCTCGTATTATGCCCAGTGGGTCCGTCAGTATGCAGACAAAGCCCGCCCACTATTTAAGGCCACACGCTTTCCTCCGTCAGCTGAGGCTCGCCAGGCCTTCACCTGCATCAAGGAGGACATCGCCAAAACGGCCATACAGGCAGTGGATGTATCCGTCCCCTTCCAGGTGGAGAGCGACGCCTCAGAGGTCACTCTCCCAGCCACTCTAAATCAGGCAGGAAGACCAGTCGCCTTTTTCTCCCGAACCCTCTCCGCTTTCGAACTTTGACACTCCTCAGTTGTGGAAGCTATACGACACTGGAGGCACTACCTCGCAGGTAGGAGGTTCACCCTCATCACCGACCAAAGATCGGTTGCCTTCATGTTTGACAACTCACAAAGGGGGAAAATTAAAAATGATAAAATCCTGCGGTGGAGGATTGAACTCTCCACCTACAAGTACGATATTATGTATCGACCGGGGAAGCTCAACGAGCCCCCAGATGCCCTGTCCCGCGGCACGTGTGCCAGCGCACAAGACGACCGCCTGAAAGCTATCCACAATGGCCTCTGCCACCCGGGGGTCACCCGGCTTGCCCACTACATCAAAGCCCGAAATCTGCCTTTCTCCACCAAGGAGGTAAAAGCCATCACCAGGGATTGCCCGATCTGCGCGGAGTGCAAACCGCACTTCTATAGACCAGACAAGGCCCACCTGGTAAAGGCATCCCGGCCCTTTGAACGCCTGAGCATCGATTTCAAAGGGCCACTCCCCTCGACCAATCGAAATGTGTACTTCCTGAACGTCATCGACGAGTTCTCCCGCTTCCCCTTTGCTATCCCGTGCCCCGATATGACCTCCCACACAGTCATCAGAGCTCTGCACAGCATCTTCACCCTGTTCGGGTTCCCCAACTACGTACACAGCGACAGGGGTTCGTGCTTTATGAGCGAAGAGCTGCGTCAGTTCCTGCTCGAGGTATCACCAATAAGATTAGGGAGGATGGTAAAAGAGGTGGGGGGGGGGGGGGGGGTGGCATTGTTAATTAGAGATAGTATAACAGCTGCAGAAATGCAGTTAGAGGAGGATCTGCCCAGAGTTAGTATGGGTTGAAGTCAGAAATAGGAAAGGAGCAGTCACCTTGTTGGGAGTTTTCTATTGGCCCCCAAATAGCAGCAGAGATGTGGAGGAACAGATTGGGAAACAGATTTTGGAAAGGTGCAGAAGTCACAGGGTAGTAATCATGGGTGACTTCAACTTCCCAAAAATTGAGTGGAAACTCTTTAGATCAAATAGTTTGGATGGGGTGGTGTTTGTGCAGTGTGTTCAGGAAGCTTTTCTAACACAGTATGTAGATTGTCCAACCAGGGGGGAGGCCATATTGGATTTGGTACTTGGTAATGAACCAGGGCAAGTGATAGATTTGTTAGTGGGGGAGAATTTTGGAGATAGTGACCACAATTCTGTGACTTTCACTTTAGTAATGGAGAGCGATAGGTGCTTGCAAGAGGGCAAGGTTTATAATTGGGGGAAAGGTAAATACGATGCTGTCAGACAAGAATTGAAGTACATAAGTTTGGAACATAGGCTGCCAGGGAAGGACACAAGTGAAATGTGGAACTTGTTCAAGGAACAGGTACTATGTGTCCTTGATATGTATGTTCCTGTCAGGCAGGGAAGAGATGGTCGATTGAGGGAACCATGGTTGACAAGAGAGGTTGAATGTCTTGTTAAGAGGAAGAGGGAGACTTATGTAAGGCTGAGGAAACAAGGTTCAGACAGGGTGCTGGAGGGATACAAGATAGCTAGGAGGGAACTGAAGAAAGGGATTAGGAGAGCTAAGAGAGGGTATGAAAAATCTTTGGCGAGTAGGATCAAGGAAAACCCCAAGGCCTTTTACACATATGTGAGAAATATGAGAATGACTAGAGCGAGGGTAGGTCCGATCAAGGACAGTAGCGGGAGACTGTGTATTGAGTCTGAAGAGATAGGAGAGGTCTTGAACGAGTACTTTTCTTCAGTATTTACAAATGAGAGGGGCCATATTGTTGGAGAGGACAGTGTGAAACAGACTGGTAAGCTCGAGGAGATACTTGTTAGGAAGGAAGACGTGTTGGGCATTTTGAAAAACTTGAGTATAGACAGGTCCCCCGGGTCTGACGGAATATATCCAAGGATTCTATGGGAAGCAAGAGATGAAATTGCAGAGCCGTTGGCAATGATCTTTTCGTCCTCACTGTCAACAGGGGTGGTACCAGGGGATTGGAGAGTGGCGAATGTTGTGCCCCTGTTCAAAAAAAGGAATAGGGATAACCCTGAGAATTACAGGCCAGTTAGCCTTACTTCGGTGGTAGGCAAAGTAATGGAAAGGGTACTGAGGGATAGGATTTCTGAGCATCTGGAAAGACACTGCTTGATTAGGGATAGTCAGCACGGATTTGTGAGGGGTAGGTCTTGCCTTACATGTCTTATTGAATACTTTGAGATGACCAAGCATGTGGATGAAGGTAAATCAGTGGATCCCACCCATTGAGGCCAGGATCCAGATTTGCATATC
The DNA here is from genome assembly GCF_902713615.1 of Scyliorhinus canicula. Lineage (NCBI taxonomy): Eukaryota > Metazoa > Chordata > Chondrichthyes > Carcharhiniformes > Scyliorhinidae > Scyliorhinus > Scyliorhinus canicula. The sequence goes on along the minus strand of NC_052146.1, from coordinate 284,952,826 downwards.
AAGTGAGTAGTTAGTCTCACTTGAATGAGCACCGGTGTCCACAAATGTGGACCCCACTCTGCATCTATAAACTTAAATTTTTTTTGAAATAGACAATTAAAGAGTAGCATTGTATTTGAGGCGATGCGACCAGCTGGAATATTAACCATCTAAAACACCAACCATCTAACAAGCCTGTGGAACAAGACTCAAGTACATCTTGGATGTATTAAATTGGGCTTCTGGATGAAGTAATGATCTTGACATCTTTTGGAGGAAAAATGAGCCTCTAAAAGCTTTCTTCAATGAGTTTAGAGGACTTTTTAACAGGGTTCCTGAATTGACTACAGGTCTCTTGCTTCACACCCAGGAGGTAGGACAGAGGTATAGCTCTAACCTGGATATGATTGACAACACCATGAAGCAAGTGCATAACAAAGGCCCTTTCCCATCTTGGTTACATTTGTCTATTCTGACTGCTTCTCTACTGTAGACTGATCTAATTATAGCGTTCTCATTAGTGCCTGAGCAGGATAAAAATACCCTCAACTTCTGCAGAATGCAAGTAGGACCATTTTTACAAATCAGTTTTTGAATCAGCTAAAAGGTTCAACAGAATATTGTTCACTTTATATGATTAAAATATGATTAAAAACTACCAGCAATCTTAAGAAAACACTAAAGAAAAAAAACATACAATTATTTAAGAAAAACTTTATTTAACCCCCTAAAGTCTGTATTTAAAACCTTTAAAAATCAATGTAGTTTGAAAAAGATAGGGAAATTAAATTACTGTAATGTGGAAACAGATGCAATTAAAGATTCATTAAAAATATACAGTAACATTGAGAATATACAGTGATGCTTAAACAGACATGATCAAAGTACATGTACAACTGAAATGTTTTACATGTTTAGTATGTTTGTAAACAACAGAACTTCAGCTTACATTTTTACTGCAATTCTAAAGAGAACATTAAATAGAGTAAAATAACATTTTAAATCCTCAGTTTGAGATTAAAGGCACGGGGTGTGCAATATTAGATATCTTTTAATAACCATAAACCGTTTTAAATATAATTTAGCAAACATTTTGTCCTACATGAAGCTGCCAATAAATTACCAGTTTAATACACTGGCTGAAGGTGCACCTAGATTTCAGTGGTCTGAATTAAATCAAGAACCCCCTTAACATCAATGAGAAGAAAGCACCTGGGAAGTCTTTTTGTGAGATATTTCAGACCGCCAATCAAAACATGATTCGGATATCTGCATGCTGATACCTGATCCGCACATGACGATGAAATAAGATAAATAATTGTTTCCACATCAGGGTGACATATTTATAATAAATTAAAGAAGATCCTATTGACCATTGTTTAATGTAAACCTGTAGATGCCATTTATCTTTACGATGATACTGAACCTGCAAAATCTGCGATATTCCTGTTTTGTCTTGCATAGAATTGTCACCTTTATGTGGTGGCTCAGTGGGTGAATGCACTAAATTGTTCTCTCCGAGATAGAGCTAGCCCGTCTCAGGGTTTTCATCCTTATTCTGATTACTAGCAGATTACAACCAGGGCAGCACTGGCAAAAAGAACGACTGTCTTCAACTGGGCTATTGGGTATTAACATAGAACATAGACATAGAACAGCTTGATTTTGTGCCGAGCCTTGTCCGAAACCAAGATCAAGCTATCCCACTCCCTGTCATTGTGGTGTGCTCCATGTGCCTATCCAATAACCGCTTGAAAGTTCCTAAAGTGTCCGACTCCACTATCGCAGCAGGCAGTCCATTCCATACCCTAACCACTCTCTGAGTAAAGAACCTACCTCGGACATCCCTCCTATATCTCCCACACTGAACCTTATAGTTATGCCCCCTTGTAATAGCTACATCCACCCGAGGAAATAGTCTCTGAACGCCCACTCTATCTATCCCCCTCATCATCTTATAAACCTCTATTAAGTCGCCTCTCATCCTCCTCCGCTCCAAAGAGAAAAGCCCTAGCTCCCTCAAACTTTCCTCACAAGACCTATCCTTCAAACCAGGCAGCATCCTGGTAAATCTCCTTTGCACCCTTTCCAATGCTTCCACATCCTTCCAATAGTGAGGTGACCAGAACAGCACACAATACTCCAAATGTGGTCTCACCAGGGTCATATACAGTTACAGCATAACCCCACGGCTCTTAAACTCAAACCCCCGTTAATAAATGCTAACACACTATAGGCCTTCTTCACGGCTCTATCCACTTGAGTGGCAACCTTCAGAGATCTGTGCACATGAACCCCAAGAGCTCTCTGTTCCTCCACATTCCTCAGAACCCTGCCTTTGACCCTGTAATCCGCATTCAAATTTTTCCTACCAAAATGAATCACCTCGTACTTCTCAGGGTTAAACTCCATCTGCCATTTTTTGGCCCAGCTCTGCATCCTATCAATGTCTCTTTGCAGCCTACAACAGCCCTCCACCTCATCCACTACTACACCAATCTTGGTGTCATCAGCAAATTTACTGACCCACCCTTCAGCCCCCTCCTCCAAGTCATTGATAAAAATCACAAATAGCAGGGGCACAGCACTGATCCCTGTGGTACACCGCTGGTAACTGGTCTCCAGTCTGAAAATTTTCCATCCACCATGTAACTGATAGCCAGTTACTTATACAATTGGCCAAATTTCCCTCAATCCCACTCCGCCTTATTTTCTTCATTAGCCGACCATGGGGAACCTTATCAAACGCCTTAATAAAATCTATGTATACGACATCAACTGCTCTACCTTCATCTACTCACTTAGTTACTTCCTCAAAGAATTCAATCAAATTTATGATGCAAGATCCGTGTTCACGAATCCGTGTTGACTATACCGGATTAAGTCTTTCCAAATGGTCATAAATCCTATCCTTCAGGACCTTTTCCATTGACTTACCGACCACCGAAGACAGACTAATGGGCCTATAATTACCAAGGTCATTCCTATTCCCTTTCTTGAACAGAGGAACAACATTCGCCACTCTCCAGTCCTCTGGCACTATCCCTGTGGACAGTGAGGATCCAAAGATCAAAGCCAAAGACTTTGCAATCTCATCCCTTGCCTCCCAAAGAATCCTAGGATATATCCCATCTGGCCCAGGAGACTTGTCGACCCTCAGGTTTTTCAAAATTGCTAATGCATCCTTCCTCAGAACATCTACCTCCTCTAGCCTACCCGCCTGTATCATACTCTCATCCTCAAAAACATGGCCCCTCTCCTTGGTGAACACTGAAGAAAAATATTCATTCAACGCCTCTCCTATCTCTTCTGACTCCATGCACAAGTTCCCATTACTGTCCTTGACCAGCCCTAACCTCACCCTGGTCATTCTTTTATTTCTCACATAAGAGTAAAAAGCCTTGGGGTTTTCCTTGATCCGACCCGCCAAGGACTTCTCATGTCCTCTCCTAGCCCTCCTAAGCCCTTTTTTTTTAGCTCATTCCTTGCTACCATGTAACCCTCAAGCGACCCAATTGAACCGTTTTCTCATCCTTACGTACGCTTCCTTTTTCCTCGACAAGACATTCAACCTCTTTTGTGAACCATGGTTCCCTCACACGACCATTTCCTCCCTGCCTGACAGGGACATACCTATCAAGGACACGCAGTATTTGTTGCTTGAACAAGCTCCACTTTTCATTTGTGCTTTTCCCTGACAGTTTCTGTTCCCATATAATGCTCCCTAATTCTTGCCAATTTGCATCATAATTACCCCTCCCCCAATTATAAACCTTGGCCTGCCGTATGGCCCTATCCCTCTCCATTGCAATAATGAAAGACACTAAATTGTGGTCACTATCTCCAAAGTGCTCTCCCACAAACAAATCTAACACTTGGCCCGGTTCATTACCCAGTACCAAATCCAATGTCGGCCTATCCACATATTGTGTCAGGAAACCCTCCTGCACACACTGTACAAAAACTGCCCCATCCGAACTGTTCGACCTATAGAGGTTCCAATCTATATTTGGAAAGTTAAAGTCACCCATGACAACTATCCTGAGACCTCCACACCTATCCACAATCTGTTTTGCAATTTCTTCCTCCACATCTCTATTTCTATTTGGGGGCCTATAGAAAACACCTAACAACGTGACCGCTGCTTTCCTATTCTAACTTCGGCCCATATTACCTCAGTAGGTAGATCCCCCTTGAACTGCCTTTCTGCAGCCGTTAAACTATCCTTGACTGGCAATGCTACTCCTCCAACTCTTTTACCATCTTCCCTACTCTTACTACAACATCTATACCCCGGAACTTCCAACAACCATTCCTGTCCCTGTTCTAACCATGTCTCTGTAATGCCCACAACATCGTAGTCCCAGGTACCAATCCACGCTCCAAGTTCACCTACCTTATTCCGGATGTTCCTTGCATTGAAGTAGACACACTTCAACCCACCTTCCTGTCTGCCGGTACACTCCTGCGACCTTGATACCCTCCTCAGTACCTCACTACTCTCAACACTGGCTTCTGGACTACAGCTCGTTTTCCCAGCCCCCTGACAAATTAGTTTAAACCCTCCCCGAAGAGCCGTAGCAAATTTCCCTCCCAGGATATTGGTGCCCCTCTGGTTAAGGTGCAAACCGTCCTGTCTGTACAGGTCCCACCTTCCCCAGAATGTGCTCCAATAATCCAATTAACTGAAACCTTCCCTCCTACACCATCCCTGCAGCCACGTGTTTATCTGCACTCTCTCCCTGTTCCGCAACTCGCTAGCATGTGGCACCGGCAACAAACCAGAGATGACAACATGGTTTGTCCTGGCTCTCAGCTTCCACCCTAGCTCCCTAAATTCCTGTTTTAAATCCCCGTCCCTTCTCTTACCTATGACATTGGTACCGATGTGTACCACGACTTGTGACTGCTCCCCTTCCCCCTTCAGGATTCTGAAAACATGGTCCGAGACGTCACGGACCCTGGCACCCGGGAGGTAACATACCATCCGTGAGTCTCTTTCGTTGCCACAGAACCGTCTATCTGTCCCTCTAACTATTGAGTCCCCGATAACTATTGCTCTCCTGCACTCCCTCCTTCCCTTCTGAGCCACAGGGACGGACTCAGTGCTGGAGAGCCGTTCACCGTGGCTTACCCCTGGTTGGTCGTCCTCCTCAACAGTATCCAAAGCGGTATACTTGTTATTGAGGGTAACGACCACAGAGGATCCCTGTACTAAATGCTTCCTCCAAGCCCCTCTCACCGTTACCCATCTATCTTGATTCTTCGGATTAACTACATCCCTGAAGCTACTATCTATGACCACCTCTGCCTCTTGAATGATCCAAAGTTCATCCAGCTCCAGCTCCAGTTCCATAACGCGGTTTCTGAGGAGCTGGAGATGGGTGCACTTCCCTCAGGTGAAATCAGCAGGGACAGTGACGGCGTACCCCACCTCAAACATTCTGCAGGGGGAACATTGCACTGCCTTCCCTGTCATCCCCCCTAGATAACTTGCAGATAAAAACAAGAAAAAGAAAACAAGAAAGAAAGAGCTTGCCTGATATTCACTCAACCCCTTAGGTTAGAGGAGGTGGAAGGGTGGGGGACATTACAAGTGTAGTGTCTCGGGTTTAGGAACCGCCCAACTTAAATACAGGTTAAAAAAACACTTGACCAGCAACCACTGCGCCCTGCACGATAACAGCAATCAGTTGTTATAGGCCCACGCAAACAATTTAAATCTTTACTACTTACCCAGCAGTCACTCTGTCCTCACTCCGACCGGATTCAACTGGAAACCCCCAACAGTAAGTTTTTTAAAAATTTACTCCCTTTAGCAAGCACTCACTCAGCAACCACTGTTCCCCGCACGATAACAGCAATCAGCTGTTATCAATTAACTGGGCGCGGGAAGGGAGAGAAGAAAAAACACATCAGCCAGAGAGAACCCTGTACCTCATGACAATCGTGTGAGGCCCAATGGAAAAGAAGAGGATAAAGTATCCCATCATCCGCCTAAATTCACGTGAATATTAGTCACTTGGAAAATGTAACACAAGTCTCTGGCTGCTTAGAGAATAGCCACTTAACGTGAATCATTGCAGAATACTTAGTGAAAAAATAATATGGGATTATGTATTGTTGTTGATCACTGCAGAAAATGGGGAATATCATCTGGCTAGAAATTTTTAATAAAATAATTCATTTTTTTTTTAACTAGAATGTGGTTTTGTATAATATGCATGGCTCAAAAAGAGAACTTCAGAAACTAATGAAAGAGTTGCTTCCCTTTTGAGTTTAGTTTTAGATCTGTTATTTTATTTCTTCCCCCCCCCCCCCCCGTTTACTGTTTTGACCTTTGATACACGTTTTGTAACTGAGTTTCTACGGATTATTCGAGTCAGTTAACTACAGCGCCATCCAATAAAGTTGGCAACAATTCCTTCGCTCCACCCCCACATGTCACAAGGCACCGACTATTATGTGGTTGTATTCAACAGGGGAATTGCCGTCTTTACTTGGGTCTGGTCCACACGTGACTCTTGACTCTTAATTGCCCTCTGAAACGCAGAGCAAGTCACTCAGTTCAAAAGTAATTGAGTGTGGGCAACAAATACTGGCCTTGCATACATCCCATGAAAGAAGAAAGGTTGAAAAAAAGGACGACAGGAAAGAATCCTAACTTAAAACCCCATTGCTTTACGCAGTGTCTGCACACACCGTAGTTGAATTAATTTTGAGGACTTTGGAAATTGGTGACAATTTAAAATCTTGTTTACAAGTGAATTTAATACTGCTAACAGAGATTAAGTGGCGTGGGAGTTGAACATAGAGCATACAGTGCAGAAGGAGGCCATTAGGCCCATCGAGTCTACACCGGCCCACTTAAGCCCTCACTTCCACCCTATCCCCGTAACCCAATAAACCTTCCTAACCTTTTTGGTCACTAAGGGCAATTTATCATGGCCAATCCACCTAACCTGCACGTCTTTGGACTGTGGGAGGAAACAAGAGCACCCAGAGGAAATCCATGCAGACACGGGGAGAACGTGCAGACTCCGCACAGTGACCAAGCGGGGAATCAAACCTGGGACCCTGGCGCTGTGAAGCCACAGTGCTATCCACTTGTGCTACCGTGCTGCCCAGAAGTTGGGAGTATACTCTACTAGGAATGACATGACCGAGGGGAGCGAAGCCTAGACACAGAGAGAAAAAGCATATTCTGAACATGGGCTGTTTAATTCCATTTCTACTAAAATGTATTAAGATGTTGGTAAAAATCCCACTGAGCTCCAAACTATCACAAGAGTGTGATCCTGAACTGTTTTTTTTAAGAAGTGCAGTATTTACAGTATGCATCAATACATAATTGTTGTAACATGAAAATTTGCAAGAAGATTGAAATCTTTTCAGTGTGTAAGACCAATTTAACAGTACCTCAATATGATTTGTCTTAAAAACATTAATCAGTCAGTATCATATCCTAAAATGGGTCCCAGCCACTTTTCAATATCTTCTTTTCTCATCTGTTTTCTGGCTGCATAATCTTCAACCTGTAAATCAACATCACACTCAAATGAATTGCAAAATTTCCAACCATCCATCACGTGAACACAAATACAAGTAACTACCCGGATCATGTGATTCTGCATTAAGTACCTATTTAGTGTTTTTTTTGTAGAATCCAGTTTTTTTTAAAAATCCCTAGATACAAAATAGGACAAACTTAAAACACAAACTGTCGCAGACAGAATATAACATTACAAACATTAAATCTGATCTAAGTTTCATACAAATCCGTTTTGGCTAACTTTCTTAGTTATCTTGATTATAGGCGTGTTAAATGGGATGTGATAAATGTAAGGTGCAGGAAAATAACAGTTTTTATATTGTTTCCAATTATCTCTTCTGAAAGATGGTAACATTCCAAATGGCAATTAATGATGTGTGAGCTTTGATAGCAGTTATTAGCAGCCTATTCAGCTATAGAGGCCATCAAAACTGGGTTTGAATCGCTGCAGGTATCATAGAATTTACAGTGCAGAATCCCTGGGTAGGGATTGAGAATCATAAGCCGGGTCAAGCAGGGCAGCAGGGTAGCATGGTGGTTAGCATAAATGCTTCACAGCTCCAGGGTCCCAGGTTCGATTCCCGGCTGAGTCACTGTCTGTGTGGAGTCTGCACGTCCTCCCCCTGTGTGCGTGGGTTTCCTCCGGGTGCTCCGGTTTCCTCCCACAGTCCAAAGATGTGCGGGTTAGGTGGATTGGCCATGTTAAATTGCCCGTAGTGTCCTAATAAAAGTAAGGTTAAGGGGGGGGTTGTTGGGTTACGGGTATAGGGTGGATACGTGGGTTTGAGTAGGGTGATCATGGCTCGGCACAACATTGAGGGCCGAAGGGCCTGTTCTGTGCTGTACTGTTCTATGTTCTATGTCTTGCCCTGCCACCTACTCCTTCTCAACCCAGTTGCAATAAGACAATTGTAGCATTATTTTGTCCTGGCTGAAGTCAATGATGTAAAACCGACTGGTGAGTAAACCTGTTATTTCCTCATCTGCATGTCTTAACTACTCAAATTCTTAACTGAGGAACTTGTAATATTCTAGGGTAGTTCAAGAATAGAATTCTTATGCCCCAACATGGCAGATTTTACTTTTGTTTTGTTCATTCAGGGGATGTGAGCATTGCTTGCTAGCCTAACATTGTCCATCCTTAATTGTCCTTGAGAAGGCGGTGCTGAGCTCCCTTCTGGAACTACTGCAGTTCATCTTCTAAATGATGTTGATTTTTCATGTTTGTTTTATTTTCATGAATCTGAACTTTGCCTTCCAACAGAATTAGCTGGAGAGAGCTTCTCATGAAAGTCCAGGGCAGGACAGTGCTAGGGTTAGCCCTGTACAGAGCTCCAGGGCCTCTGGTTAACAGCCTATAAAGGATAAGCTTAACTTGGGAACAAAGCAGTAGAAAGATGTTTTCTTGAGGTATGGACTTTTGTCAATCATGCCAATGCAACTAAGGATGCAAATCCTCGTGTGTTTTATACGCATGATGTACTGGCGCACGAGAGAAGTTTCAAATTTTGAAAGCAAAGTGGTGGGTGAAAATTCCTTTTGAGGCTGAGACCCCAGAGTCATTTATTAACTTACAGCTAACTCCAAATTAAAAGATGACACTGCTGTACCTGACCTGTGATACCAGGTTAAAAATACGCTGAAAGCCCATGAGGTTGTCAGAATTCTGGAGCAGCATCTCCCAGGAGTATTCAGTGCTGAGTAAAACAAGCATTTTGTTGCTATTGCCGTTCACGGCTACCGGCATGTGCGAGGTTGGATTTTCTGTTTTCACAAAGATGAAGATGGAGAGGCGGTGGCATACTGGTATTGTCACTGGGCTTGTAAACCAGAAACCCAGGGTAAGGCTCTGGGGTACCGGGTTCAATTCCTGCCACTGCATATGGTGAAATTTGCATTCAATAAAAATCTGGAATCAAAAGTCTAACGATGACCATGAAGCCATTGCCAATGTCGCAAAAAACATCTGGTTCACTAATGTCCTTTAGGGAAGGAAATCTGCCATCCTTACCTGGTCTGGCTTACATGTGGCTCCAGACCCACAGAATTGTGGTTGACTCTTAACTGCCCCTCAAGGGCAATTAGGGACGGACAATAAATGCTGGCCCACATCCAATGAATTAAAAAAAAGGAACTGGCTGAAGTCTGCACCTGATCTGCGCATCTTTTCTTGGAACCTGGTTGTGAAGACCAAGCAGACTCTCTTTTGCATTAAAGGTAAGTGAACATGGCATGTGTCGCGAAGGTCAGCCGGCATGGGTCCCAAAGGTTGGCCAGTTAGCAAAGGGGGTCCCAGGAAATAGTTAAAAAAACACTGTTGTAAATGGTACACACTGCTACCAATATGCTTGGGTGGTGGTGGAGTAAACATATGTGAATGGATGCCAATTAAGCGGGCTGCTTTTTCCTGGATGGTGTTGAGATTCTTAAGTGTTGTTGGAGCTACAATTATCCAGGCAAGTGGAGAGTACTTCCATCAAACGCCTGACTTGTGTCATGTAGATGGCGAACAGGTTTTGGGGAAATCAGGTGACTTATTTGCCTCAGGATTACTAGCCTCTGACCTGCTGTTGTAGTCACAGTATTCGTATGGCTAGCCTAGTTCAGTTTATTTAGTGATAACTCCCAGTGTGTTGATAGTGGGGGATTCAGCAATAGTATCGCGATTGAATGTCATGGTGTTATGAATCCCGGACCAGAATCCCAGTTTTTTGTTAGATCCCGGACTAGAACTCATTATTTGCATTTGGTAAAACTGTGATAAAATGCCACTGCACCACAGAAATTGTAATACTAATCAGCAGACACTTTTTATGGTAAAACAAACTTGTAATTTAAAGAATAAAGCAACAAAAAAATAACTTTACAGTTAATAATTATAACACCTTAACTTGATTTCTGAAACCTGACTCTACATTCCAATTACACAAACCTATATATATTAAAACACCACGAGTGAATAATGTTAACAATCAGGTTTTACTTGTTTATCTGTGTCCAACAGTCTGTGGGAGAGAGATATTTCATTCGAACCAAACTGAACCCTGTCTGTCCAGCTGACTAACCTGGCATCTCCCATTAACTATACAGCCTGCGATCCAAAAGCACACCACATTCTTGAGTCTTGATACAAAAGGTTACATTGCTCCTGCAAAAATCAATGATTCTCTTTCTTTTTTTATATAAATTTAGAGTACCCATTTAATTGTTTCCAATTAAGGGGCAATTTAGCGTGGCCAATCCACCGACACTGCACATCTCTGGGTTGTGGGGGTGAGACCCACGCAGACACGGGGAGAATGTGCAAACTCCACACGGACAGTGACCCAGAGCCGGGATCGAACGTGGGACCTCGACGCCGTGAGGCAGCAGGGCTAACCCACTGCGCCACTATTCTCTTTCTGATCAGAACAAAAATACTAAATTCAAACTTTTAAAAAATGAAAACTTCTCACATTCGTCACACATGGGGTAATAGTCATTGCCTGGCACTTAGATGCTACAAATGTTACTTGGCACTTGGCAGCCCAAACCTGGATATTGTCCAGATCTTGCCACATTTGGATATGGACTACTTCAGTCTCTGAGGAGTCACACATGGTGCTGAACATTGTGCAATCATCAGCAAACATTCCCACTTCTGACCTAATGATGGAAGGAAGGTCATTGAAGCAGCTGAAAATGTTTGGGCCCAGGGCACTACCCTGAGGAACTCCTGCAATGATGTCCTAGAGCTGAGATGATTGACCTCTAACAACCACAACCATCTTCCTTTGTGCTAGTCTCCAACCCAGGGAGGGTTTCCCCTGATTGTTATTGACTCCAGTTTAGCTAGGGCTCCTTGATACTAAATCCAGTCAAAGGCTGCCTTGATGTCAAGGGAGATCACTCTGAATGGGTGGCGATGAGAGTGAGAGACTGTGTGTGAGTGAGTGATTGAGTGGGTGGGGGGGTGTGTGAGTGAGTGATTGTGTGGATGGGGGTGTGTGACTGAGTGACTGAATGGGTGGGTGTGTGGGAGTGAGTGAGTGGATGGGGATATGTGAGTGGTGACTGAGAGGGTGGAGGTGTGGAAGTGAGTCTGCTTTCCGCCTAGTCTGTTTTCTCACTCACCACCACACACCAACAAATGCACACACCTACACACTAATACCCACATACACTGACTCTTCAACATTCTGGTAACTATTATTGCTTACTCTTTTTTAACTCAACAATTTATTGCCACAAAATTGCTTTACATTTGTTCAGCAATCGTATCTTTCTTTAAGGCCAAACCTTTCATAAATTTGTTCATTGGCACTTGAGCAGGAAAAATATGCAAATGTAGCCTGGAGCAAAAAGGGTGGGCAAGTCGGCACAAGTCAGTCTGGAGCATGCTCAAGTAGAAATGATTCAGGAAGTAGCCGTTCCAAATTTAGAACATGTGATGAATGTAGAACTTTTTTTATGTATATTGTATTATATGTCTGTTGCAGTAATGTTATTAAAAGAATTTAGGTTAAGGGATTCAGATTATATGTGTGCTAAAGCTGTGGTTTACAGGGGTTAACAGCTAGGCAGGCTGTAATGCCACTTATGGCAGAGGCTGGGTATGCTTTTAGTTTTGTTTTTCAGACAGATGTGTGAAAGCTTCTCTCCCAAGGACATTGTGCGTAAATCTGTAAACCACTGAGTTTTAACTTCATTAACACACAAAAGGACTTTGACCTTTGTGGATTTTTCATCATTAAAACTTAAAAGTTAACTGGGTTTGAATCCTGCCACAGCAGATGGTGAAATTTGAGTTCAATAAATATCTGGAATTAAAAATCTAAAGATAAGTCAGAAACCATTGTCGATTGTCATAAAAACCCATCTGGTTCACTAATGTCTTTTAGTGAAGGAAATCTGTCGTCCTTACCTGGTCTGACCTACATGTGACTCCAGATCCACAGCGATGTGGTTGACACTTAAATACCCTCAGGGATGGGCAATAAATGCTGGCCCAGCCGCAGCACCCACATCCCATGAACAATTTTTTTTAAAATTGAAAATGAACTGTTTACTGAAAAGTAAATTAATTGTGGCACAGGAGCACAGTGGTTAGCACTGTTGCTTCACATTGCCAGATACCCGGGTTCGATTCCTGGCTTGGGTCACTGTCTGTGCCGAGTCTACACCTCCCAGTGTCTGCGTGCGTTTCCTCCGGGTGCTCTGGTTTCCTCCCAAAAGTCCCGAAAGACGAGCTTGGTTGGTGAACTGGACATTCTGAATTCTCCCTCTGTATAGCTGAACAGGCAATGAGGGGATTTTCACAGTAACTTCATTGCAGTGTTAATGTAAGCCTACTTGTGACACCAATAAAGATTATTCTTATTATCAAAAGCTATTTTTTCCTTGGATGTTAATTCTGTGTTAATGATAAAATTTGTTTTAATATAAAAGATCCCTTATTGTTTGTGGAATCGCTCCTGGAGCGAAATATCCTTTCCTCAGTTTACAAATTGAAAAATAGTTGAGGACTCGTCCGGTTTCCTCACACACACATATATATAATGGAGTCTGGTCTGGCTATCGTAACAAGCGGAAAAGGTTCAGCTGTATTTGTATAACTCTGATAAATAATGCCCCCCCCCCCCCCCCCCCACCCAAGTCCCAAAACGTAGGAGGTGTTCCCATGTTCATGTGGTTTGCCCACCAATTTCTTCAGATTAAACAAATTTAGCTTGTTAATTGCATTATCTGGAACCATAAATTGCTTCATAAATTAACAACCAACCTGTTCCTGAGTAATTTTGCCAACAGCAAAATACATAGATTGTGGACTGGAAAAATAAAGCCCCGAGACTGCAGCAGCTGGAGTCATAGCCAAAGATTCAGTCAACACAATTCCTGTGCAGAAAGTAAAGAAAAAACTTTTCACTCGGATGTCCACGAAGTGAGAAAATTAAATATTAAATCTTCACCATTTATTGAATCAAAAAATGAAAGTACACAGATATTCAGAAATAATTTAAGAACCCGATGTGTTTCCATTTCTCTGATCCAGTTAAGGATACCAAATTTGGCTACGATGAATGAGCATTGCTGTAACCTTAACTAAAGGTTCAATTTAAGGAAGCAGAAATAAGCGCAGCGTGAACTGGTAACAGTTGTTCTGTTCTGATAATTCACAAACCCTCATATCAATTGCTGCTGCACAACATACCAATGAAGATGTCAGAGGTTATTACCTGTATTCTCCTCAATACTGGCTAGTTTCCACATTGTTATTTTCTCAGAGTGATCGGGTTGGCTTGGGTACCCTGGAGCTGGACGAATTCCTGCGTATTTGATTCTGTGCATGTCGGTAGCTCCCAGGCTCTCATCAGGGGAGTAGCCCCAAAATTCCTTACGGACTCTTGCATGCATCTCTTCTGCGAAGGCCTTCAAAGTATTTAAAAAGGAAATAAAAAAATCTCAGAGACAAATTTTACAGCACCCAAGCAGCAAACCAAACTGTTAGTCAGAAATTGATTAAATTGAATGGTAATTTCCCTTACGCCTTTATTACATACAATACTGAGCAACCTGACTGGAGAACAAAGCCACAAACTCATAATAATAATAATCTTTCATATGGTCGCAAGTCGGCTTACATTAACACTGCAATGAAGTTACTGTGAAACCCCCCTGTTGCCACATTCCGGCGCCTGTTCGGGTACACGGAGGGAGAATTCAGAATGTCCAATTCACCTAACAAGCCTCCTGCCATTTGTTCCTCAATCGGTCTGTAATATACACTTAAAGCCACATCACAGTTATTATTTGCACATCATTTGTAGCCGCAATATTTATATGGCTTGTCCAGTTTCGATTATGGGCAGTGGTAACCCCCAGAATTTTGATTGCGGGGTAATCATAGAATTTACAGTGCAGAAGGAGGCCATTCGGCCCATCGGGTCTGGACCGGCCCTTGGAAAGAACACCCTACCCGAGCCCACATTTCCACCCTATCCCCGTAACCCCACTTAACCTTTTTGGTCACTAAGAGTAATTTAGCATGGCCAATCCACCTAATCTTTGGACTGTGGGAGGAAACCAGAGCACCCGGAGGAAACCCACCCACACACGGGGAGAACGCGCAGACTCCGCACAGACAGTGACCCAAGCCGGGAATCCAATCTGGGACTCTGGAGCTGTGAAGCAACTGTGCTAACCACTATGCTATCGTGCTGCCCCTTAATGCCATGGAATGTCAGGGAAGATTGTTAGATTCTCTTTTGTTGGAGATGGCCATTGCCCTGGTACTTGTGCGGCACATTGTTACTTAGAATCCATAGAATTCGGGGCGGTCCAGTGGTTAGCACTGCTGCCTCACAGTGTCGAGGACCTGGGTTCGATTCCAGCCTCAGATCACTGTCCGTGTGGAGTTTGCACATTCTCCCCATGACTGCGTGGGTCTCACCTCCACAAAACCAAAAAGATGTGCAAGGTAGGTAGATTGGCCACGCTAAATTGCCCCTTAATTGGGGGGAAAAAAAATAGGTACTCTAAATTTCTAAAAAGAAAATAATCCATAGAATCCCTTCAGTGCAGAAGGAGGCAATTTGGGACATTGAGTCTGCATTGACCCTCCAAATTAGGACTCTACCTAGGCCCACTCCCCCACCCTATCCCCATAAACCTGCGCATTGGTCATGGTCAATCCTCCTAACCTGTACATCTTTGGACACTAAGGGCCAATTTAGCATGGCCAATCCACAAACCTGCACGTCTTTGGGCTGTGGGAGGAAACCAATCTCAAGGCGTAGATGTTCAGGGCTGCGGTGACCTTGACGGCCACTGAGAGGGTATCCTCGTCCTCCACGTGGTGCCATGTCAGCGAGGACATGGAACAGATGCCGCACCGTCCTCTTGTTGAGGCAAAGCTTCCTGTGATACACGCTTCCCGTCATCTGTTTGAAAGACCAGCGACACCTGTACATCTTGGGCCACTGCCGGCCTCCCCCTCTGGGTCTGCCAGCAGCACCATAAGGGAGTCTTACACAGGGTCTAAGATGTTGTCCATACCATTTAATATCTGTAAGGAATTGGGAGAGGGACTGACAACCAGCGGTGTCTTCCAGCCCAGTACTCTCCAGTTCTCCCCATTGCTCCCCGGCACATCCTGCCAATACACCCCTGGCCGCAGCGGGAGCCCCTGCTCGCTGGACCCCACATCCTGAAGACCCAGACACCTGCACATAACGTTACCTGGACCGGGCACTGGTCCCCTCCCCAGTGCACACAGTCGCTGAAATATCCTGGTGCTTGGTTTTTAGGTGTTGACTGCTGCATCCATGTAATTGCCTCCCGCAGTGTTCAGGCACAGTGCCCAGGCATCATGGTCTGATTGTGACGCTAGGCAATAACCCCCACATGCTTCAGAGCACACCTACCCAGGCGGTTCCACTTGGGATGTGGCTCTCTTAACTACGATTGTCATTTCCTAATTAGCAACAGCCTTAGAGGCCTCCACGGTCAGTGGGAGTTCTGGGTGGTCAATGGGGCAGGCAGGCAGGGGTTGCCGAAGAAACAGGACCACATGGTCCAGGGATTGGCACAGCGGACCTGTAGGCACTAAGTCACCCATCTCCCCCGGCGCCCAGCATGGTTCTCGATTTTGGCCTTTCCCTGATTTAACGGCCTCATCACGCTCTTGCTTAAGCGCAATGTGGCCATTAAATTACACCCTTCGTTTGTAAACTCTTTCTGCATTCGGGAATTCTCTTCTTGCACAGCACAAATTCAGATTTTACCCACACCCAACTTCAGTGGAATTTATCTTATTCTTAGAGCCCGGGCAAATAGCTAGGGTCAAACCAGATATTAAAAACTTTAAAATGTTTGTGATTCAACCTTTCAAGAAGAGAGGAAGGTAAATTCTTATTGTTGAAGTGACAACGTAACTATCAAATACAAATTATCCAGTATGAAAATGTAAGTAGTTCCCATTAAACTTGTAAATTGGATTGCAGCCTCACTTCAGCTAGTCTGTCAGCCAAGGCTTTAACCATTATGCTGTTGTAGTCATCACCGTCTTCCTCATACTGTTTGCTCAGCAACCCAGCACCAAAGCACGCCACTGCAAACACACCGATGTAATCTGGCACGACAGAGTCGCTGGGCGCTATAAAGTCGGAGATGCAGCAGTACTTTTCCGTGCTATTCGTGTCCTTGTCCGCCTGGAAAACATGAAAGTTGAAGCAACTGTACTTATTGGCAATCTACAAAGCCATATTGATGGCCCACATGGATATTTCTCTACCAGAAAGAACATAGCCCTTTCTTCAACAATTATGACACTATACAAATTAATAATTTACAGAAGACACGATGCACTGAAAACTATGCATGCACCCATTACTGGAAGTAATGTACAACATGTTTGTTTCAAACACTAGCTTTCGGAGCACTGCTCCTTCCTCAGGTGAACGAGGAAGGAGCAGTGCTCCGAAAGCTAGTGTTTGAAACAAACATGTTGGACTTTAACCTGGTGTTGTAAGACTTCTTACTGTGCTCACCCCAGTCCAACGCCGGCATCTCCACATCATGGAAGTAATGTGACACTAGCAATACAACATTCATGCAATTTACTCCACATTAGTGGAGCGGCATGGCAGCACAGTGGTTAGCACTGTTGCTTCACACACCAGGGACCCAGGTTCAATTCCAGTTTTGGGTGACAGTCTGTGTGGAGTCTGCACGTTCTTCCTGTGTCTGCATGGGTTTCCTCTGGGTGCTCCGTTTTTCTCCCACAAGTCCCGAAGGATGTGCTTGTTCGGTGAATTGGACATTCTGAATTCTCCCTCCATGTACACGAATATGGCGACGAGGGGCTTTTCACAGTAACCTCATTGCAGTGTTAATGTATGCCTACTTTAGGGGCAGCACAAGTGGCTAGCACTGTGGCTTCACAGCGCCAGTGTCCCAGGTTCGATTCCCTGCTGGGTCACTGTGTGGAGTCTGCACGTTCTCCCCGTGTCTGCGTGGGTTTCCTCCGGGTGCTCCGGTTTCCTCCCACAGTCCAAAGACGTGCAGGTCAGGTGGATTGGCCATAGATAAATTGCCCTTAGTATCCAAAAAGGTTAGGAGGGGTTATTGGGTTGTGGGGATAGGGTGGAAGTGAGGGCTTAAGTGGGTTGGTGCAGACTCGATGGGCCAAATGGCATTCTTCTGCACTGTATGTACTGTGTTCTATGTTCATTACTCTTTCATTAATGAAAAAAAACCCCACCTTTTCTCTGTTTATCGCTTTCTACTTGCAAGTGTTCAGATGTTTGTTGAATTGCGATCACTATAAGACCTAGATATTCAGGATGGCGATCACCCCGTGCCCACCAACCTGAGAGTTAGTGTGTGACCCATTATCGCTGACCCCAACAGGCTCGCTACCACTTCATGCTCGTTGAGCATTGATTGGCAGAAAGTGGGAGTGCCTCCCACCCTTAGAGAGCTGTCAGTCAACCCCACAGCGCTGCAGTACCTCTTCTGGCCATTGCAGCGCTGCAATGGCCAGAAGAGGTACTGCAGCGCTGTTCCCAAGCCCAAGTCCCAAGAACACACTTCAGGGCATGGAGGGTAGGGGTGCTCTGAGAGTGGGCGATCCTGATGTCAGGGCATAGGCAGGGAGGGCGTCCCAAATCTGAAGTTGGGAAAAGGCACTTAAGTGGCTACATAAGGTATGAAATGTATGGTTTTCAACTGTGTCTAATTTGGGCCCAAGTTTTTTTTTCTATTTGAAAATCAAAGAGATGGCAGTACATCAATGCTCTGTACGAATTCACCCCCTCAGCTCAGAGAAGTCTCCAATTTAAGAATCTATCATATCTAAGATGGGAGTAATTAATGATCTCATAGTGAAAGCGTCCTTGGGAAGCAGTGACCATAATTTGATTAAATTTTACATTCAGCTTGAGGAAGAGAAGAGTGGGTCTGAGTCTATGGGCTGGATTCTCCGCCGTCGGAATTCTGTATTTTGCCGGCAGCTGGGGGGGGAGGGGGGGGGGGTTTCCCGACGGCGTGCGGCTGCCCCACAATGGGAAACCCCATTGACCAGCTGGCAAAACGGAGAATCCCGATGGCGGGCCGCAGGACGGAGAAACCCACCCTATGTTTTTAAACTTAAATAAGGGCAATTATGAAGGCATACTAGCTAAAGTGAATAGCAAATTAGGTTAAGGGAAAGGTCAATAGAGATGCAGTGGCAGACATTGAATGGGATATTTCAGAATAGATACATTTCCAACAAGTAAGAAAAGGTCCGAGGAATGGACCCACCATCCATGGTAAACTAGAAAGGTTAAAGATAGTATCAAACTTAAAGAAAAAACATATAATTGTGCAATGACAGATGGCAGGCCAGAAGACTGGACAGAATGCAAGGAACAGCAAAGGATGACTAAAAGATTAGTGAGAAGGGAAAAATTATGAGTATGAGAGAAAGCTAGCCAGAAATAAACAGAACAAATAATCAGAGTTTTTATAAATATTTTAAAAACAAATAGTTAACAAAGTAGGCGTTGATCTTCCAGAAAGTGAGTCTGGAGAATTGATAATGGAAAACAAGGAGATGGCAGATGAATTGAACAAGTATTTTACATCAGACTTCACGATAGAGGGCACAAGTAACATCCCAGGAGCATCTAAAAACCAGGAAATGTAAAGGAGGGAGGAACTCAGGAAAATTATACTCATTAAGAAGGAAAAGCCATACCTGCTGCCGTAAACCATGAAACTTAGCGACTGGTTCACCAGTGTGGGGGAAGGTATCCTCTGCAAACAAGTATATGTCATCTCCAACACTTTGAGCTGGCCAGAACCCTATAATTCCTCTGGCTGTTAATCTCTTCTCTTCAATCAGTGTGTTCAGCAAATTCTGTGCATCTTGAAAAACCTTCTTAGCTTCTTCACCTAGAGGTTAATTAACAAGTTATGCTTATTATATTTTTATTCCATCAAGGAATGTGGGCTTTGTTGGCTAGGCCAGTATTTATTGTCCGTTCCTACTTGCCCTTGCATGTACACACACAGTGCTGTTAGAGAGGGAGTTCCAGGATTTTGACCCAGCAACAGTGAAGGAGTGGCTATATATTTCCATGTTAGGGAGGTGAATGACTTGGAGGGAACTTCCAGGCATTCCCATGTATCTGCTGCCCTTGTCCTACTACGTGGGTTTGGAAGGTGCTGTCCAAGGAGCTCTGATGAGCTCCTGTAATGCATCTTGTTGATGAGACACACTGCAACTACTGTGCAGTGGTGGGGGAAGTGAATGTTTGTGGATGGGTACCAATCAAGCGGGTTGCTTTGTCCTGGATGGTGCCAAACTTCTTGAGTGTTGTTGGAGCTTCACTCATCTAGACAAGTGGAAAGTACTCCATCACGCTCCTGGCTTTTGCCTTGTAGATGGTGGACAGACTTTGGGGAGTCAGGACGTGAGTTACTCGCCGCAGGATTCCTAACCTCTGATCCTGCTCTAGTAGCTTTGGTATTTAACTGGACAGCTAGTCCAGTTAAGTTTCAGGTCAACAGTAACCCCCAGGATGTTAATAGTGGGGAATTCAGCGATGGTAATGCCAAGGAGTGATGGTTAGATTCTCTCTTGCTGGAGATGGTCTTTGCTTGGCACATGTGTGACACAAAAGGGTATTGTCTAGATCTTGCTGCATTTGGACATGGACTGCTTTAGTACCTGAGGAGTCATGAATGGTGCTGAAAATTGTACAATCATTAGTGAACATCCCCACTTCTAACCTCATGATGTAAAGAGGTCATCGATGAAGCAGCTGAAGGACACTGCCCTGAGGAACACCTGCAGTGATGTCCTGCATCTGAGATGATTGACCTCCAACAACCACAACCACTTTGTGCCTGGTATGACTTCAACCTGTGAAACATTTTCCCCACCGATTCCCATTGACTCCTGTTTAGCTAGGGCTCCTTGCTGCCACACATGTCAAATGTTGCCTTGATGTCAAGAGCAGTCATTCTCACCTCACCATTGGAGTTCAGCTCTTTTGTCCAAGTTTGAACCAGAGCTGTAATGAGGTTAGAAACTGACTGGCAGAACCCAAACTGGTCATCGGTGAGCAGGTAATTTCTATGCAAGTGATTGCACTGTTGATGACCCCTTCCATTACTTTACTGATGATCGAAAGTAGACTGATGGGGCGATAATTGGCCGGGTTGGATTTGTCCTGTTTTGTGTGTACTGCACATAAGTGGCCAATTTTCACGTTCCAGTGTTGTAGCTGTACTGGAAAAGCTTGGCTAGCTGCACGGCAAATTCTGGAGCACCAGTCTTCAGTATTATTTCTGGAATATGTCCTTTAAGACTCGACCAGGTAGATGAGTAGTGGTACTGATGAGACACTCGTTAATGGCCAATGAAGTCCCCCCCACAGAGTTCATTCTGCGCCCTTACCACCCTCAATGCTTCGGTCAACATGGAGGGATACTGACTGATCAGCTGGAGGTGGGGGCAATCCACAGGAAGTTTCCTTGTGCATGTTTTACCTGATTCCATGAGACTTCACGGGTCCAAATTCTATGTTGAGGGCTCCCAGGGCAACTCCCTCCCGACTGTATACCACTGTGTCACTGCCACCTCTGTTGGGTCTATCCTGCCAGTGGGACAGGACCTTCCAGGAATGGTAGTGGTAGCTTCTGGGATGTTGTCTGTGAAAGTATGATGAATATATGAGTATGACTATATCAGGCTGTTGCTTGACTTGTCTGTGGGACAGCCCTCCCAATTTTGGCTGAGTTTGCCTGTGTCAGTGCCGGGTAGTCCGTCTGGTTTCATTCCTTTAAGACTTTTTAGTGGTTTGACACAACCGAGTGGTTTGCTAGGCCATTTAAGAGGACATTTAAGAGTCAACTGTATTGTTGTGGGTCTAGTGTCACATGTGGGCCAGGTAAGGACAGCAGATTTCCTTCCCTAAAGGGCATTAGTGATCCAGATAGGCTTTTACAATAATCAACAATAGTTTCATGGTCATCATTAGACTTTTCATTCCAGATTTTTTATTACGTTCAAATTCAACCAGCTGTTGTGGTGGGATTCAAACCCGGGTCCCTGAGCATTACCCTGGTTCTCAGGATTACTAATCCACGCAGTTGGTAATCCTGGAGGAAGGATGTTGAGATGTGGTAATGTTTACGCACTTTCTTTAGTTAGTGGATAGCAACTTCTGGTCGACACACGAGACTGCTTGATGGATGCAACGTAACAACAGATGAAAATGATCTTTCATGTTATTTACAAAGAATACGATGGCACTGTTTTCAAATTGTCAACTCTGTTGATGGCATCTTAACATCACGACCATAAAAGAGGTAAGGTAACTAAAGGTAAAGAAAATAATAGAGTGGAATTTTAATATTAAGCCTTAATTAATTTGGAAAAGTAGTTTTATTGGCACTAACCAACTGTCTTGTCTTTAAAGATTTTAGGATAGCCACGATTTGGGTACTTTCCCTTCAGCTGCCAAACATCAAAAAAAGGTTTCCAATCAATGTAGCTCATCAGTCTCTTCAGGTCATAATCTGGAAAGGATTGGGTCCCAATCAAAGTTGGCTTCACTGTAAAAGAAGGAAATAGTTCTGCTCACTTTAAAAGTACACTGGACAGAAACTGTTGGGCTAAGATTTTCTAAAATTATTTCTCTCCATTATATTGATTGTCCTCCATGTCAGAACCATCAAGATTATTCACATCATGGTAGCTGTTAAGAGTCAAACTCATTTATCCAGTTTATTTACGTTAAGCCACCGTAAATCTGCTATGTCTCCGTAACCATGTTAAAACTACTCAGCAGCCTTGTTTCAAATACACAAATTGACTAGTCAGCAGTATGGCAGAGAGAGGATCAGATCCTTTGTGAATACCCAGACAGCATTAAATCTTGGCTTTAGTCGTGGGACCAGGCGGCAGAAGGAAGGAATAATAAAGGAGAGGTTGGAGAAATGGAGATTTGTTTAACCATCTAGAGGTCAGGAAAATCCCAAATCAGTATCCTTTTAGACTCTCACTAGTCAATTAGTAGGTAAAGTAAGTAAAGTCGACATAGTCCCAGATGACCACCGGCTGCTTTCCTCTTTGGGGCTGGGGAAGCTGACTGGTGGTGATTTAACATGAGGATCACCATACCTCAAGCAAGGGGCAAGGTTGAGAAGGCAGGGCAGGGCCTTCATGAACAACCTCAGCCGTATGGGAATTGAACCTGCGCTGTTAGCCTTTTGAAATAGAACATCCAGTGCAGGAGGAGGCCATGTTCTACGTCACAAATCAGCTGTCCAGCCAATTAGAGGGATTAGATGTAACGCTCCTACACCACTAGGTTTGAAGGCGGGTGTCTAGTTAAATCCAGTGGGCAGTCTACCTGCCCACCCAGCCCTGCCCCCACCACAATTGTACCAGGTCAGGCACCTTATCTGTCAATGGGCCAATTTCTGCTCAATTAAGGGCCTTATAGTGCCATGACCAGAATTTAACCCTCAGTTCGAGAGGACTATATCAAACAGTCAGCCGAGCAAGTTTCTTTGCATGAGCTGTTGGCAGGCAGTGGAGGGGAGAGTGGGCATTCCTTCACGGCCTTCACACACTTTGACCTGCTCCCATGGCCTCTCAAACCCCAGTTCCCTCCCCGAGGCCTGACAGCTTGAAACCTGACGTGACCCCAACTATAACCCAACTGCTCCGGCGTCACACACCTGAAATGTTGCCAGCCCCCGATTTGCTGGCATGTCGAACATGGGACTTCCTGTCCCTGAGGGACAAAACTCTCACTTCCAGCCTGCTCATGGCTTGGCCATTAAATGAATAAGCAGCAGTCGATGTTTCTCTCGGCAGGATCCCCGCTATGTTTTAGCCTGAAGTGGGGGGTGGGTGTAAATCTGGTGGGTTGTATAATTCAGTCCAAGGATTCATTTTAAAAAGCAAACACAAATGAGGGGAGTAAAAGTTCTGATGTTCTTATGCACAAAATGGAAAACCATATTTGAAAGCAGACAGGTAAGAAACCCACACAATATAATTTCCACAAAATTATTTTAACAAACAAGCTCTTCAAATTAGTGATCATGATAAATAGGGGCAATTTTTGTGTGTTACCTTCTTCACTTTCAAAGATTAGAGCACAGGAACAGGCCCTTCGGCCCCCATGCCTGCACCGACCATGCTGCCCATCTGAACTAAAATC
Organism: Scyliorhinus canicula; assembly: GCF_902713615.1. NCBI lineage: Eukaryota > Metazoa > Chordata > Chondrichthyes > Carcharhiniformes > Scyliorhinidae > Scyliorhinus > Scyliorhinus canicula. The sequence goes on along the minus strand of NC_052146.1, from coordinate 284,929,090 downwards.
CCTGACCCTTCAGGGGACCAGATCCCTCTATTCCATCCTATTCATGTATTTTCCAAGACGCCCTTAAAAGTTACACATGCATAAAGTGTACTCCCGGATCGATTTCTTCATTTTGAGCAGGGCCTTACAGGCAGGGGTGGTGGACACAGGGTACTCGGCGATCACAATCTCAGACCATGCTCCGCACTGGGTTGACCTGCAGTTTAGTAAAGAGAGTAACCAGTGCCCACACTGGAGGTTGGATGTGGGACTTTTGGCTGACAAAGGGGTGTGCGAGCGGCTGAGGAAATGTATTCAGAACTACCTGCAGGTCAACGACACGGGTGAAATTTCAGCAGCGATGGTCTGGGAAGCACTGAAGACGGTGGTCAGAAGGGAGCTGATCTCGATATGGGCCCATAGGGAGAAGGTGGACAGGGCAGAGACGAACTGACTGGTTAAGGAGATACTACAGACCGATAGGAGGTATGCGGAGACCGCAGAGGCAGGGCTTTTAAGGGAATGGCGGAGGCTACATGCGGAGTTCGGCTTGTTAACCACAGGGAGGGCGGTGGAGCAGCTGAGAAAGACGAGGGGGGTGATCTATGACTATGGAGAGAAGGCCAGCAGAATGCTTGCACGGCAGCTTAGAAAGAGGGAGGCAGCCAGGGAGATAGGGAAAGTAAATGACGGAGATGGGAACCTGGTTAGAGATTCAGCAGGGGTGAATAAGGCGTTTAGGGATTTCTACAGTAGGCTGTATAGGTTGGAACCCCCTACGCGGTTGGAGGGGATGAGGCACTTCTTGGGGGGGGGGCTGAATTTCCCAAAGGTGGACGGGGAGCTGGTAGAAGGGCTGGGGGCCCTAATTGGGCTGGAAGAGATAGTGGAGGGTCTGAAGGCCATGCAGGTGGGTAAATCCCCGGGGCCGGACGGGTACCCAGTGGAGTTTTATAAAACATTCTCTGGGACATTAGGGCCGGTGTTGATGACGATGTTCAATGAGGCAAGAGAAAGAGGGGTGCTGCTAAACTGCTGGCCAAAATTTTGTCCACCAGGATTGAGGATTGTGTTCCGGACGTTATTGGGGTGACCAGACGGGATTTGTTAAGGGTAGGTGGTTGGTGGCCAATGTAAGAAAGTTGTTAAATGTGATCATGATGCCCCTGGAAGGTAGGGAGGTGGACGTAGTGATCGCAATGGATGCAGAAAAGGCTTTTGATTGGGTAGAGTGGGATTATCTGTGGGAAGTCCTGGGACGGTTCGGATTTGGGCGGGGCATTATTGACTGGGTCAGGTTGCTGTATCAGACTCCTGTGGCAAGTGTACGGACGAATAGGACAACATCGGAAAATTTTAGACTGCACCGGGAGACTAGACAGGGATGCCCCCTCTCCCCACTGTTGTTCGCGCTAGCTATAGAGCCGTCGGCAATTGCTCTGGGAGCCTCAAGGGGCTGGCCGGGGGGGGGGGGGGGGGCAGAGTTTCACTCTATGCAGACGACCTGCTTCTGTATGTATCGGACCCATTAGATTAGAGGATGGAGGAAACCATGAGGATTCTAGGGGAATTTGGTCATATAAGCTAAATATGGGGAAAAGTGAGATGTTTGCAGTCCAGGCGAGGGGACAGGAGAGGCGATTGGGGGAGCTGCCATTTAGATTAGTAGGGTGAAGCCTTAGGTACCTAGGCATTCAAGTGGCACGGGAATGGGACCGGCTGCATAAATTACATCTGGCCTGGCTAGTAGACCAAATGAAGGAAGATTTTCGGAGATGGGACGTGCTCCCGTTGTCATTAGCTGGGAGGGTGCAGACGGTGAAGATGACGGTCCTCCCGAGATTCCTGTTCGTGTTTCAATGTCTCCCCATCTTTATTCCACGGTCCTTTTTTAAACTGGCCAACAAAGTGATATCTGGCTTTGTTTGGGCGGACAAGACCCCGCTGGTAAGGAAGGTAATGCTTCAGCGGAGTCGGGGAGGGAGGGCTGGCGCTTTCAAATTGTAGCAATTATTACTGGGCGGCGAATATAGCCATGATCAGGAAGTGGGTGGTGGGGAGGGGTTGGCATGGGAGCGTATGGAGGCGGCTTCATGCAAGGACATCAGTTTGGGGGCGTTGGTAACTGCGCCTCTGCCGTTCCCGCCGACACGGTACTCCACCAGCCCCGTGGTGGACGCGACCCTGAGAGCGGGGGGCAATGGAGGAGACATGTGGGAGCAGAGGGAGCATAGGTCTGGTCCCCAATCTGTAATAATCACCGGTTTGCCCTGGGAAGTATGGAATGGGGGGGGGGTTCCGGATATGGCGGAGAGTAGGGATTGAGAGGATGGGGGATATGTTTATAGAGGGGAGCTTTACGAGTATGAGGGCACTGGAGGAAAAGTTTGGGTTGGCGAGGGGAAACAAATTCAGGTATCTGCAGGTGCGGCACTTCATACGCAAACAGGTATCAACCTTCCCGCTTCTACCGCTAAGGGGGATTCAGGACAGGGTAGTTTCCAGAGGGTGGGTAGGAGAAGGGAGCGTCTCAGACATTTACAAGGAACTTATGTCAGAGGAGACACAGACCGAGGAGCTGAAGCACAAGTGGGAGGAGGAGCTGGGAGGAGAGATCGGGGATGGTCTATGGGCAGACGCGTTGAGAAGAGTCAACGCGTCCGCAACATGGTGCCAGGTTCGGCCTGATACAATTTATGGTCGTTCACCGGGCTCACATGACAGCGTCCCGGATGAGTAGATTCTTTGGGGTGGAATACAGGTGCGCAAAATGTGCAGGAGGACCAGTGAACCATGTCCACATGTTCTGGGCATGTCCGAAACTGAGGAGATTTTGGCAGGGGGTTGCAGATGTCATGTCCACTGTGTTAAAAACAAGGGCGGCGCTGAGTCCAGAGGTGGCGATTTTCGGGGTGTCGAAAGACCCAGGAATCCAGGAAGAGAAAGCGGCAGACGTTCTGGCTTTGCTTCCCTGGTAGCCCGGAGACGGATACTATTAGCTTGGAGGGTCTCAAAGCCCCCAAAGTCAGAGATCTGGTTATCGGACATGGCTAGCTTTCTGTTTGGAGAAAATTAAATTCGCCCTGAGAGGGTCACTGTTAGGGTTCGCCCGGAGGTGGCAACCGTTTGTCGACTTCTTTGCGGAAAATTAATCGTCAGCAGAAGGCGGGGGGGGGGGGGGGGGGGGGGGGAGAGAGAGAGAGAAGAGGGTTAGTTTAGCCTCAAGTAGGGGGTTAATAAAGGTGGCACCTGTAAGGGAGGGAGACGGCTTTTGTACTATGTTTATAGTTTTATGTACATTGTTTATTGTCTTGTTATAATGCCAAAACAATACCTCAATAAAATGTTTATTAAAAAAAAAGTTACTATCGTATCCGCTTCCACTACCTCCCCCGGCAGCAAGTTCCAGGTTCCCCCCACCCTCTGTGTAAAAAAACTTCCTCATACATCTTTAAACCTTGCCCCTCACACCGTAAACCTATGCCCCCTAGTAATTGACTTTTTCACTTTGGGAAAAATCTTCTGACTATCCACTCTGCCCATGCCCCTCATAATCTTGTAGACTTCTATCTGGTCACCCCTCAATCTCCGGCATTCCAGTGAGAACAAACCAAGTTTCTCCAACCTCTCCTCATAGCTAATGCCCTCCATACCAGGCACCATCCTGGTAAATCTTTTCTGTACCAACTCCAAAGCCTCCACATCCTTCTGGTAGTGTGGCAACCAGAAATGAACACAGTATTCCAAACGCGGCCTAACTAAGGTTCTTTAAAACTGCAACACAACTTGCCAATTTTTAAACTCAATGCCCCTGCCAATGAAGGCAAGCATTCCGTATGCCTTCTTGACTACCTTCTCCACCTGCATTGCCACTTTCAGTGACCCGTATACCTGTACACCCAGATCCTTCAGCCATTTACTGTATATTTCCCACCTTCCAAAATGCATTACCTCACAGTTCCCTGTATTACACCTGCTGATAGATGAGATTTTCTGTTCCAACAGCACCAGCTGTGGTGTACTATACTGCCCGTGTCCCATAACGACTCTTTCACTACTTTTCCTGCCTCTTGGTGAGGTATCGCTGGGTTCCTGTGGTGTCTTTCACAGACTGTGCTGATCAGAATGCAGGTTCTGTATCAGAGAGCCAAAAGGCTGCACCACCACAAATTTTGGTGTTTATTCTAGCTAACAAAATACTTAAATGTCTGGTACCAACAACATTGTCTGTTCATCTCCCATTAGTCCTAAATTAATTAAGCGTACTGAGAGAAGTCTTCCCTCTGAAACTTTGATTCTCATTATTAGCCTGTTATTTTAACCGTAGGAATCTATACATTTGGATCTGACTGCAGGCTGCCACACTCGATTATAACATTAACCCAGATATTCTAATCTCCGAATTGCTGGGGACTGGATGTACCCTGGAAGATGCACTAAGTGACCCTTGGATGTTCTACCGCATTGACCTTGTGGGAATCGTAAAGTCTGCTATTCTGACGGACGATTTCCTGCTCTCTGGAATTCCTCCAAAATAAAAGTCTCCAACTCTAATGGAGACATTGGATAGTTCTGGCTTACCTGAATAGTTATTCACAAAATGTTAGACAGGAAAATCCAAGTCTGACTCTTGGGTAACTACATGGCTAACAACCCTGAGACCCCCCTCTTGAGTTTATTACCCCAACCCATCTACAAATCCATGCACCCTTTCCATTTGCCACCCTCGCCCACCCTACACACCTGCCATCCTATCCAGCTACCACGCCACCTACCTGCTACCTTACCAAACCTGCTTTCCACAGCTTTTCAAAGAAGTGTTGGGGTCTTTAAAGTCTTTATTTACCAGGATACGGCAACTAGTGCCATGAACGAGGACGTGACTTGCCTTCCCCAGAAAATCCATTTCAGGTATGCTCTGCATTTCTGGAGAAGCCAGGATCAGAAGTCATGGCCAGAAATGTGAAGCTCCAGCCTGGCGCAGAAAATTCAGAGCGGAGTGGCAATATGCCGGTGATTGCCATTGCATACATTTTTCAAACATCCAGACTATTTTGGCACATGTATGTAAACAGTAACCGGACTGTGATTCAGTATGCTGCAGTTAACTCTTCTCTTACAGGGTAACAAACTCTTTGACCCTTAATGATAAACTACTGGTTAGCACTGCTGCCTCCTAGCGCTTGGGAACTAGGTTCAATCCGGCCTTGGGTGTCTGTCTGTGTGGAGTCTGCACTTTCTCCCCATGTCTGCGTGGGTTTCCTCCAGGTGCTCTGGTTTCCTTCAACAGTCCAGAGATATGCAGGTTAGATGGATTGGCCATGCTAAACTGCCCCTTAGTGTCCAAAAGGTTAGTTGGGGTTGCTGGAATAGGGTGGGGGCGTGTGCCTAGGGAGGGTGCTCCTTCAGATGGTCGGTGCAAACTCGATGGACCTAATGGCCTCCTTCTGCACTGTAGGATTCTATGGTTCTATGGTACTCATCAAGCTGCACTAGACAGGGGATACATACTTGAATTTTTACCCATAATGATATAGCTCACAATAAGAATAGGACACTGAATCATCAGGTCCATGCATTTCATGCAGAGGATCTCGATTACTACTAAGTCTCCATACTGACTTCCAAGCTCTTATGTGGATCAAACTGATCTGTTACAATCTCCATATTCCTTAGCCCTCCTGTGTGACACTTCTACCTTCTCAAGAGGAGATATAATTCTTCACTGGAGAAAACTGGAACCAAACTATAATTAGAATATTAAAAAACAGAAGGACCAATTTAACCTTGAAGGGACCTACATGGTTGCTCATGGTACAATTCTGGAAAAGAAAAGGTCTTGTATCTTTCCTTAGAAATGATGATGTGGAGATGCCAGTGTCTAACAACACCAGGTTAAAATCCAACAGGTTTGTTTGGAATCACTAGCTTTCGGAGCACAGTTCCTTCATCACTCACCTGATGAAGGAGCTGTGCTCTGAAAGTTAGAAATTATGCAAAGGGATGAAAACAAATAGAAAATTAAAACTCATATTAAAAATACCTTAAAAAATAATTTCAACAGTAGTGCATTAAGGAGAATTTCACAAACACACATTTAAATGTGCCCAATGGCTGATTTAAAATATGCAGATCTGGATCACTCCCAGTGAGGCCGAGATCCAGATCGCAAGGTCTCCCGAGATTTTGTTAAATCCTGCGAGGTGTTTCGAGCAAATCACATGAGACAGCTTCGTCGCGCCAGAGAAGAATGTTCTAAATAGATAAATATTGTTGCTACTGACCTGGCTTCGGATGCGAGAGCCAGTCTATTTGAAATCCTCTTTTCCTGGCTTGCTCTAGTGTTAAATATTTTCTGTCCTGCAAATAGTAACATTTCTAGTCAATGAACAGACAATCACATGTGAGACTCATCAAACATATCTCATTGCCTCCACAGCAATAGTTGCGAAGAGGTCAGGATTGTCAATACTCTTGCAAACATAGCTGTGTGAATGGAATGGGAAGAGGATAATTGGTCTATTAGCTCACTGTGGTGAATGGTATCAGTAGCTGCTGTAACAGTACCTTACCTTTAATACATTGGCCCTTTAAGACCGGGCTTGGAACCCTGTGGGACTCCGCCTCTGGCTCCGCCCCCAGGAAACGGTATATAAGATGAGGCTCACTCGGCAGCATGTGGTGAACACACTTCTCGGCTGCTGTACAGTTCTCTGATGATTAAAGCCTTTGAATTACCAATCTTCTCTCCTGTGTCGTAATTGAGGGTATCTCACTCACTCCCTTCCTCAAACCATGTGTACTTTGCTCCAAAATGGACTCACCCACAGCCATTTAATCAGCCAAGAGAAAGTTTCTCCTAAATATTTATTTTCTCACTAAGTCAAATTCCAAAGTATTTATCCATCCTCATATCTGTACCATTCAATCCAGATCTATTTTCATTTGCAGAAAACACACTGCTCCCCACCCACCCCCGCTCAAAAAGATAAACAATTATGTCTCAAGTATTTGACAGGCAAATCATGTTCTATACTGACCATTAAATACTCATAATAATCCTGTCGAATCTCTTCATATTCTTCAGTTACTTCCTCAAAGTAATCATCTTTCAGGTCATTATCTAAAAGTTGTGAGCACTACAATAAAAAAACAGGAAAATAATGAGACACGCTACAAACTAAAAACTTTTGAAACATTGCGCGCGATTCAATGGGAAAAAAAATCTATATCCAGTTTTGGGCACGTTCGTTCAGCAGGATGTTTCTCAGCGGCTTCAGTGCTGAGAAATACCCCGCTATTCAACAGCATCTTGTTTTTTTTGCCTCCCACACTTGAGCTCGCCAACAGGAAAGGCTCCTCACAGATCAGGGTGCCATTTTGGAAAGCTGCCCTGATTACCCCCCACTCTCCCTCAAACCTTGGGGAGGGCCCGGGAATATTCCCTCACCTCCTTCTTCAACCTGGTAAGGCCCCTGAGGCCGGATCCCTGGCAATGCCAACCTGGCACATGGCACTGCCAGTATGGTTCTGCCACCCTGCCTGGGAGGCACTGCCAGGGTGCCCAGGTGGCCATGCCAAGCTGCCTGGGCGTGGTCGTTATGTCCCGAGCTCCGGGAGAATCCCGCAAACGGGTATTTAAGTGAGCCTAATGGCCGATTTAAATATGCAGACCTGGATCATGCCCAGTGAGGACGAGATCCAAATCGTAACGTTAAATCCCACCAAGTGTCGCAAATCTCATGAGGCGGCTAAGTCCCAACACAAAGTCAGGTGCGACAAGGTCGCTAAATCGCGCCTAATATGTTCAATACAGCATAAAAATGATTGCATGAGATGTAAGTTCAGAAACAATAAAATTATATTTTACATGCCAATGCAAAAGATGGTTTCAAAATGTTTCAGTCTGTCTTGTAGTTTAGTACACTTCACTGCAGTTACTAAATTATGGGGTTCTTTTTTAGGCATTGATGTAACACGTTTAAGGTTGGGTGGTGAAAGGGGCTTAAATATGCAATGCTGAATTGAAATGCAAGGATTAAAATGAATAGAGCTTGGAATAGTGAGTTTAGAAACAAACTGTGACGGTAGTGTTTGTATACAGTGTTTAAGAAAGCCATTACCACAGGAATTTCTCCAGAGGTTCAAACAAAAGGCAGACTCCAAACTTCCTCAAGGTACCTAGAGACGTCGGGGGCCATAAAAAGATTTGCATAATCAAGAAGCCTAAATGTGCTCTGAGTGCCAATTCAAAATGACAAAGGCTGGAGTGTGCATCTCCTGAGCAGCAGTTGCAATGACCATATTTTGAGTCACCACTCTCAGTGTCATTTTGGCCAGTTAAAAAGGGCCTGACTCGGACTTTAATAGTCGGTTATAGATAGTAGAGATGACCTGGATTTAGATACCAGTATTTATACATATTTTTGATTTTCAGCTACACAGATAATGTGGCAATTAGATGAAGAAAATGTGCTAAGTCTCACTTGCTACAAAATGGGAAGGTCCATAAAAAATAAGTCAAAATAAACAACTCCAGAATGATAAATAATTCCCCAGTCAATGATCAAGTTGATACAAGCACAATGTTACAGGAACACTTACCACAACAACACTCTTAGAAGCGTCGAGAACATGAATTGCAGGTGCACTATATCTTGGTGCAATTTTGACCGCTGTGTGTGTTCTGGGAACAGGAAAAGAAACGTTAGATGCAAACGATGAACTTAAGAACATGTAGTTGAAACTCCCACTGGCTTAACTGGTGAAAGCAGAGAGTAGCTGAGCTTTACAAACTAGACAGACTCTCACTTTGTACAAAGTTTTCAGATATTAGCTGTGGTTAAAGCAAGCAAAGGTATACCAGGTCGAACAACCATAGTGAGCATAATTTCTCTACATAAAACACACACATTAACGTTTCGAGTTCAATATAACTCTTGATCGGAAGGCACGGTGGCGCAGTGGTTAGCACTGTTGCTTCACAGCACCAGGCTCCCAGGTTCAATTCACAGCTTGGGTCACTGTCTGTGCAGAGTCAACACGTTCTCCCCATTTCTGCGTAGATCTCCTCCGGTTTCTTCCCACAAGTCCCGAAAGACGTGCTTGTTAGGTAATTTGGACATTCTAAATTCACCCTCTGTCTCCCCGAACAGGAGCCGTGGTATGGCGACCAAGGGATTTTCACAGTAATTTCATTGCAGTGTTAATGTAAGCCTTAACGAAACGTAAGATTCTGAGGTGCCTTGACAGGGTTGATGCTGAGAGAATGTTTCCCTTCATGGGGCAACCTAGAACTAGGAGGCATAGTTTCACAGTAAAGTCTCGTCCAGTGAAGCTGGAGATGAAGAACTTCTTCCTCAGAGGGTCATTATTCTTTGAAATTCTCTTCAGGAGCGAGCAGTGGAGGATGTGTCATTGAACATATTTAAAGCCAAGTTAGACAGATCTTTGATCAACAAGTGAGTCAAGGATAATCATAGAATCCCTAGAGTGCAGAAGACCATTCGGCCCATCATGACTGCACTGGCCCTCTGAAAGAGCACGTTGGAGATAAAGCCACAAATGGTCAGGTAAAATATGACATGGTGGTGATGCCTGATGGGCCGAATAGCCTACTGCTGCTCTTATTTCTTATGATCTATTCTGGAAAAGAAGAAGGCAATTGGTGCTTAAGGAAGTGGTTAGAGAAAACACCGACAATGGTTTATACACGAAGGGAAAGAAACTCAAAACACTTGAAAGAAAAGAACCTTTTTGGACTTCTACACATAATTGCCAAAATGTTAGACGCGGGTGTCATAATATCCACTTATGTATATAATGAGGTGCAGACGGGCAGTGATTGACACACAGGATGACCAATGAACACACAACACAGAACAACCAATCACCAGACAGGACACCATCACTATAAAGCCCACAGGGCATTAAGACTCTCCCTCTCTCAGGACCCAGCTACTGAGACAGTCAGAGTGCACAAGCTAGTGAGCACTATTACCATGTGGTAGCTAGTAAGTCTCGTCAAGCCAGTAAGAGGTCATCAGTTGGACTAGTAGAGTGTCAACCCACAGCTGAACATTGTGGTGAATGTATAATGCTTAATTCACACTATGTATCACTGTGTCCCTGTGGGCTCCGTCTGTGAGCCGTTGCGCGGCTCTACCCACAGGGGGAGATGAGGAGCTTGTACAGGGCTCCACCCTTGGCTCCTCCCACTACCGGAAGTATAAAGTGCTGCGGTCTTGTGAGTCTGCCCTCAGTTCTTCTGGTCGGAGGCAGGCTCAGTTGTAAGTCTATTAAAGCCACAGTTCACTTCCTCTCATGTCTCGAGTGAATTGATCGTCACATCAATTTAATAGACTTAAAAAAACCACCATGGAATCAGCCCTCAAACCTGATCGACTAGAACTCGACCCGCAGGCTGCAGAAGCGAAGGAAATCTTTCTACACTGGCTTCGGTGCTTCAAGGCCTACCTGGCTGTGTCGACTACCTCCGCTACTACTGAAGAGCAGAAACTCAGTCTCCTACACGCACGGGTGAGCCATCGCTTCTCTACACAACTCGATAGTACCGACTCGTGCACCGAAGGCCCTCGCTATACTCGACCGCCTATACGTGCGGCCTGTAAATGAAGTTTACGCACAGCATATTTTCACTACCCGCCGCCAGCGCCCTGCAGAGTCGCTAGAGGACTACCTGCGTGATCTAAAAGCTCTGGCACGGGAATGTAACTTTCAGGCTGTAACTGCCTCCAAGCATATGGAACACGCTGTCCGTGATGTGTATGTTGCAGGGGTCTGGTCTAACTACGTGCGCCAGCGTCTCCTCAAAAAAGGGACCCAGAACTTGGAGGACACTGTAACGCTAGCAACCTCGCTGGAGGTCGCGTTTCAAAGTTTGAACTCGTTCCCCGCTGACCACACGACCCCATCGTAGACCCCCGACCAGAGACTCCCTCAGGCCTGCGCCGCGCGGCCACCCGCCTGCAGCAGCTGCGGTCGAAAAGGACATTTTGCTAAGGTATGCTTGTCTAAATCTAAACTCTCTAACTTTCCCGCTATCCAGAGCAATCGCTCCCCCAACCCGCAGGCCCCGCAATGTTGCAGCGTGTCTGCCCGCTCCGCCTCCGCCCGACATGTGCGACTCATGGGGGCTGCCATCTTGGCAATCCTCCCCCACGTGGCTGGCCATGTACGAGTCATGGGGGGCGCCATCTTCTTCATCGCTAGCCACGTGCGATCAACGGGGGCCACCGTCTTGGCCATCGCCCGATGTTCATCTCGACGACTACGACCTCCGCGGACAGTCATCACGGGGCCACTCCAGCACTGCTGATTAAGTCACCAACTACCCGCAACTCAACGCAGTCACTTTGGACAAGTCGCGTCCGAAGCACCTCAGAAGCTCAATGATGTCCGTTCAGGTCAACGGATACAAGACACCGTGCCTCTTCGACTCCGGGAGCACCGAGAACTTCGTTCATCCCGACCTGGTAAGATGCTGTTCGCTCCCGATCTTCCCAGCACGGCAAACTATCTCCCTCGCCTCAGGATCGCACTCGGTTCAAATACAAGGGCGCACCGTTGCGACATTAACAATACAGGGCGCCAACTACTCTAACTTCCAGCTGTACGTACTCCCAGACCTATGCGCCCCCCTCCTACTCGGGCTCGATTTTCAATGCAATCTTAGAAGCCTCACACTCAGCTTCGGTGGACCCCTACCCCCTCTCACTATATGCAGCTTAGCGACTCTAAAAATCGATTGCCCCTCCACTCTTCGCTAATCTCACTGCTAACTGCAAACCCGTAGCCACTCGGAGCAGGCGGTATAGCCTGCAGGACAGGGTATTTATCAGAGCCGAAGTCCAGCGGCTCCTACGTGAGGGAGTCATAGATGCCAATAATAACCCCTGGAGAGCTCAGGTGGTGGTCGACAACACCGGGGAAAAGTTCCGGATGGTGGTTGATTACAGCCAGACCATTAACCGGTTCATGCACCTTGATGCGTACCCCGTCCCCCAAATTGCAGACATGGCCCACCGGATTGCCCAGTACCGCCTCTTCTCCACAGTGGATCTGAAGTCTGCATACCACCAGCTCCCAATCCGCCTGGAGGACCGCCACTACACGGCGTTCGAGGCAGATGGCCGCCTCTTCCATTTCCTCCGGGTTCCCTTTGGCGTCACGAATGGGGTCTTGGTGTTCCAACGAGCAATGGACCGAATAGTGGACCAGTACAGGCTGCGGGCCACGTTTCCGTATCTGGATAATGTCACCATCTGCCGCCATGACCAGCAGGACCACGACGCCAACCTCCACCGATTTCTCCAAACCGCCGAGAAACTCAACCTCACATACCATAAGGAGAAATGCGTTTTCCGCACAACCAGACTAGCCATCCTTGGCTATGTCGTGGAAAACGGGGTCCTGGGGCCTGACCCGGATCGTATGCCCCCTCTTACAACTCCCTCTCCCTCATTGATCCAGGCCCCTCAAGATGTGCCTTGGATTTTTCTCCTATTACGCCCAGTGGGTCCCCCAGTATGCGGACAAAGACCGCCCACTATTTAAGACCACACTCTTACCACTGTCAGCTGAGGCCCGCCAGGCCTTCAACTGCATCAAGGACATCGCCAAAGCCGCCATGCGGGCGGTGGATGAATCCGTCCCCTTTCAGGTGGACAGCGACGCCTCAGAGGTCGCTCTCGCTGCCACTCTGAACCAGGCAGCGAAACCAGTAGCTTTCTTCTCCCGAACCCTCTCCGCTTCAGAACTTCGACACTCTTCAGTCGAAAAAGAAGCTCAAGCCATTGTGGAAGCTGTACGGCACTGGAGGCATTACCTCGCTGGTAGGAGGTTCACCCTCATTACCGACCAAAGATCGGTTGCCTTTATGTTCGACAACTCGCAACGGAGCAAAATAAAAAACGATAAAATCTTGAGGTGGAGGATCGAACTCTCCACCTATAATTATGACATCATATATCGGCCGTGGAAGCTCAACGAGCCCCCAGATGCCCTGTGGTTCAGCACATACGCCAGCGCGCAAGACGACCGATTACAGGCTATCCACAATGACCTCTGCCACCCGGGGGTCACCCGGCTTGCCCACTACATTAAGTCCCGAAATCTGCCTTTCTCCACCGAGGAGGTAAAAGCCATCACCAGGAATTGCCCGATCTGCGCGGATTGCAAACCGCACTTCTACAGACCAGACAAGGCCCATCTGGTAAAGGCTTCCCGGCCCTTTGAACGCCTGAGCATCGATTTCAAAGGGCCACTCCCATTGACCAATCGAAATGTGTACTTCCTCAACGTCATAGGCGAATTCTCCCATTTTCCGTTTGCTATCTCATGCCCCGATATGACCTCCCATACAGTCATCAGAGCCCTGCACAGTGTCTTCACCTTGTTCGGCTTTCCCAGCTACGTCCACAGCGACAGGGGTTCGTCCTTCATGAGCGACGAGCTGCGTCAGTACCTGCTCGACAAGGGCATCGCCTCGAGCAGGACTACCAGCTATAACCTCAGGGGGAACGGGCAGGTGGAAAGGGAGACCGCGACGGTCTGGAAGACCGTCCTACTGACCCTATGGTCCTGGAATCTCCCGACCTCCCACTGGCAGGAGGTCCTCCCCGACGCGCTCCATGCAATTAGGTCCCTCCTGTGTACGGCCACTAATCAGACCCCTCACGAGCGATTATTTTTTTTCCATAGGGACACTACCACGGGGGCTTCGCTCCCATCTTGGTTGAGGACACCGGGCCCAGTTCTCCTCCGGAAGCACGTCCGGACACATAAAATGGACCCACTAGTAGAAAGGGTAGTACTGCTACACTCAAACCCACACTACGCCTTTATAGAACACCCCGACGGCTATCAGGACACCGTTTCCTCCGGGACCTGGCGCCTGCAGGATCCACGACCACCACCACCGCCGAGGTACCCCTCACACTACACCCCACCCGACGCCCCATGCCCTGCGCCCCCACGCCTACAGGTTTCCTCGGCCCCCCTTCGCCCGTCGCACGGGTCAGGAACGAAGATCTGAACGAACCACCGCCGGAGTCCACCCTCAGATCCACACCGCCCGTCAGCACACAGCCATCTGAAGCGGCTGCAACCCCAGTGCTCCTCCGATCCCAGCGGACGACTCGGCCACCGGACTGGCTCAATCTGTAGACCCGTCACCCCGCCGGACTTGATTTTTTTTACAGGGGGTGAATGTGGTGAATGTATAATGCTTAATTCACACTATGTATCACTGTGTCCCTGTGGGCTCCGTCTGTGAGCCGTTGCGCGGCTCTACCCACAGGGGGAGATGAGGAGCTTGCACAGGGCTCCACCCTTGGCCCCTCCCACTACCGGAAGTATAAAGTGCTGCGGTCTTGTGAGTCTGCCCTCAGTTCTTCTGGTTGCAGGCAGGCTCAGTTGTAAGTCTATTAAAGCCACAGTTTACTTCCTCTCGTGTCTCGAGTGAATTGATGGTCACATCAAACATGTACAGCAGTCCACTAGTTAAATAAAACAGTGTTAAATAAAACATCAGCGGGCAGCAAAGGAGCTCCGCGGCTGGTGACCTGTGCGTGCGGAGCACCTCGCCATTGCGGGGCACCTGGCCATAGTGTGAGGTATGGGGAACAGGATGACCTGCCTCTCCTCCACAGCAACCAGCAGCATCTCCAGCTCTGCATCTGCGAATCTTGGGGCCACTCTCCGGGGTGACATCTTGGCTGGAATGATTGTGTGGGGAATGGAGTGCTTATATATGCTCCAGCTTGTCAGGATCTCGAGTGCCAATCCTGACCACAGCAAATCCAACGTCGGCGTGAGTTGGAGTTGCACTCGTGGAACTAGTGCTCGCCAAACTGCTCCGGGACCAGCGCTGTCATTGGGACTGTGGCACACCGCCATTCAGTCCTGGCGTCATATCTTAGTCTCTCAAAGGGACAATCCCACCCGGTATCTTTCACCAGAGTTCTGGTCATACAGGATATCAATAGATATCGCTCTTCTGTGGTTCTCTCTCAAAGTAGATTTTAACTAGTAATTACTGAGCATTTTTAGCATTTTGCCAAAATCACAAAAGAATGTCCAGCTATCATTTGCAATGAAGAACAAAATATGAACTCAGATGATTAAAAAGTAACCTGGATTATAGTGTTTTATTTAAAACTGTTAAGATTGACATACAACTCTGTATCAGAGGAACTTACAGTAATATATCTTACAGAAAATTTGTATAAAACTTTAATGGTTTCAGCCTTGACCAGTTAACTTAACTGATAAGGAGACTATCGTCCTCCATCTGATCCTTTCTTCCTATCACCCACACCAAGGTTTTAATACATTCTCAAGCATGCAAAGTAAAACAAGAAATTTTATAGTTCTACAAAGTTGTTCAGATTGGATTGAAGATTGCTTGTCATGAACTTGAAAGAGGAGGTGGCCTAACTAGTTACTTACTTTGAGGTCGTTGCTCCTCCAATCAGTAAAGGCATTTTCATACCCAATCGTTCCATTTCCTTGGCAACATATATCATTTCATCCAAAGATGGTGTGATGAGGCCAGACAACCCAATGATATCTGTCATAAAATGTTAAATAAAAAACGTTCAGCTGTACACAATCGTGATTCTGATTTTCTAACTTGGTCAGATGTGATACCCGTTGGCAGGATGTAAATCTGTGGATTTGAGATTCCACTCTCTCAGGCACGGAATTGTGCAAAATCACCACGTAGAGACCAGAAATAGAGAGAAAATTAGAACAAAGTTTTCTGAAGCCACTGTTGTGTACTCCCGAGCAACTGGGACTGAGGGCATTGCCAGAGGCAGGGTCGGGAGTCAACTTAGCGACACAGCATTGTGACCTAAAGGTAGGAGAGAAAACAATCTCCTTCCAAATGCACTAGAAGTCCAATCTTGAGAGAGCCACAGAATTGTGAGGAGGTTACATAAAAAGGATGAAGACTAAATCATCTAAATTTATATGAAAAAATTCCTAATTGGTTCTGGCACATCTCTCAGTCGACCAGTTGTGTAAGGTCACTGGCAAAATTTCAGGATCCGCTACATGCTCACACTTTCTTACTCACTGCATTAACACGCCCAGAGAGCAAAAGAACAGGAAAGAACACAGCACACCGAATTTAAAAAAAATCTACGTGTCTGTAAATAAACTCATTTAGCTGCCACACTGACTCAAAGGAGTCAAGGATATTGTCACTTTTACCTGCTTTATTCTCGATAGCCGCTCGGAGTATCTTATCACACGGAGTCATAACTCCCAGATCAATCACTCTGAAATGGGAATTTTAAAAAGCATTTTTAAAAATGAATTTAAAAGAAATTAATTGAGCTGTAGAATCGAAGTGCAGCTTTGGAGGATGAGGATGTATACTTTCATTAGTCAGGTTCATCTCAACAAGGCACACGCTATTATGAACTGTCTGACACTACTTAAAGGCCGCATCATATTCTGTGAGCAAAACAATCCACAGTGTCCAAGGAATTTTCAGCACTAATCCCAATATCAGGTTCAAAGTTAAAGATAGAAGAAGTTTATGTAGAGACCTGGGCAAGAATTGTGGGGTTTTATCCGCTATTTTGAGCTCCAACGAGTAGTAACTGGCTGCAGGCAGGACCATCCGCTCCTCACTTGGCCCTAGAGGGCTGCAGGCCAATCTGATTGGCAGGTAGCTTTCTAGTCCCTGCAGCGCCAAGCGACAGTGGTCAGGACTGCAACTGCGTGTCGTCCCCAGAGTCTAAGTCCCAGAATTCCAGGAAAAGGTCAGTTTGGAGGTTCTCGGGTCAGGGACTTTGGGGGGGAATTGGGGTGTTAAGTGAGATGCCGGGGGGTGTTCAGTGGTTACCAGACCTTAAGGGGGCAAGGTGGGGGCACCCAATCTTAAAAGGTGGCTCCTGAAGAGGGCGCTCCCCCCCACGCTTTCTTCCTCTCCACTTCCTGTCAAAGGCCTAAACCCAATTATTTTTTGAGTCTCTCTCGTACCTGCAAACTCCTCCTGCCAGCCTAACAATCGAGGCTGGGTGGGAAACTGCCTTTGTGGTCAATAATTGGCCATTTAAGAGCCACAACCCGCTGGTGGGTCGTGTAAAATGCAGGTCTTGGTGTTCAGTTACAACATTGCCATCGACTGAATTAGATCACATTGTAATAGAAACAAAGCCCTCAGTCTTCTTCTAACTAGCAGCATCACAACTGAAGATTTCAAAAATTGGCATTATCCACAAACATTGCCATTTATTTTGACTGTTTTGTTTATTGGAATACAATTTCAAGTTTGGAACTTTTAGAAACTGATTGTTCTCTGTGACCAGGATCGAGAGTCCTGATGGTTTTGTTGCCTACCTGCCACTTGGGATATCTCATTTTGGCTGCAGAGGTACTTCGAGTGGGAGATTCAGTTGTCATGGTCCATGTAGGTACTAACGACATAGGCAGAACAATGTAGGGATTTTGATGAAGGAATATGAGCAGTTAGAGGCTAAATTAAAAATCAGAACCAAAAAAGGTAATAATTTTCAGATCACTCCTTTAGCCACGTGTTTATTGGCACAGGGCCAATAAGATTAAAGCGGTCAGTGGCTCAATGGTTGGTGTGAAATGAAATTCGCTTATTGTCACAAGTAGGCTTCAACTGAAGTTACTGTGAAAAGCCCCTTGTCGCCACATTCCGGCGCCTGTTCGGGGAGGCTGGTACGGGAATTGAACTGTGCTGCTGGCCTGCCTTGGTCTGCTATCAAAGCCAGCAATTTAGCCCAGTGCTAAACAGCCCCTTGTAGAAGAAATGTGTTCAAATTCATGGGGCATTGGCACCAGCACTGGGGAAGAGGGAACGGATCCAATGGGAAGCGTTCACCTGAATCGTGCTGGGAACAGAGTCCTGGTGAATCGCATAACGATGGCTGTAGGTAGAGCTTTAAACTAAATAGTGGAGGAGAGGGTTCAGTTGTATTGAAAATTAGAAAATCAAAGGTAAAGGAGAAGGTAGGCGTGCAGATTAATGATGAGGACTTTAAACTAGCTAAGGGGGCGTGGGGGGCTCAGAAGAGGTTAGTAAAGTTTCCAGAACAAATAATAGAACAGACGGTAGTGAGTGCTTGGAACTCACTGCTGGAGGTGGTGGTGGAAGCAGGTACAATAGTGATGTTTAAGGGGCATCTTGACAAATACATGAATAGGATGGGAATAGAGGGATACGGACCCCTGAAGTGTAGAATATTTTAGGTTAGATGGGCAGCATGGTCAGTACAGGCTTGAAGGGCCTGATCCTGTGCTATACTTTTCTTTGTTCTTGAAAATGGCAGGAATCTAACTTCACACACAGCAGATAAATGGACAATTATGAGAAGGGGTGGTAAACATACGACTGAGGGTGCTGTACCTAAATGCGCGCAATACACAAAACAAGGTAAATGAGCTTGTCGCGCACACTGAAATTTGGGGTATGATGTTGTGGACATCACAGATTTGACTGCAAGGGGATCAGGGCTGGGATCTAAATATCCAAGGATATGTGTCCTATTGGATGGACAGGCAGGCAGATGTACAGAGGGGGAGGGGCTTGACTTGTTAGTAAGAAATTCAATTAGATTTCCAGTGGTGACTGGTGGGAGAAGATCGCACATAAGGTAGCTCCTGCTATTTTTGTTTTTGAACTTTTTAACCTGGCTCCGGGGATTTTGGTTTTCCAAAATCAGCCCATCGTATGGGATAAGGAATTTGTTGGCAAAAGTATAATGAAATCTAAGAAGACGGTTGGTGGCAATACGATTACAGGGAGTAATCCTGCGACAAAGCCTGCAAAACATAGCGGGAGGGAAGATGGTGGATCCGGCTTTGGGTGCGGCTGCTCATATCACGGTAGAAATGCTGACTGAGGTGATGGTGCAGGAGTTTGAAAAACAGTTTGCGAAGTATTTTGAGGTGCAGGACAGGATGGAAACCCTTAAGCGGTCAACTGAGGAGACACCTGACCCGATCTGGGAGGAGCTGGGAAAAACCTGTGAGGAAACGAAGGAACATGGAGAGATGCTGAAGGATGTGGGAGTGGTCATGTTGCGGCATGGGGATCGAATCGCCTCGTTGAAAGAGATTTGGAGGAGAGGAACAAGACTCTGAGGGCAAAGGTGGATGACTTGGAGAACAGGTTGAGGAGACGGAACCTCAGAATCGTGGGGTTGTTGGAGGGTGGAGGGCCCAAAGCTGACTGAGTAGTTTTCTCAGATGTTGGCCAAGCTTTTTTGGAGAGGGGGTAAAGAGTTGACGAATCACAAAGGAAAAAAGACCCTGATGGGAGTTATTTCATAGATTTCATAGGATGTACAGTGCAGAACGAGGCCAGTCGGCCCATCGAGTCTGCACTTGGAAAGAGCGCCCTATCCAAGTCCACACCTCCCCGTAACCCAGTAACCCCACCTAACCCTCTTGGATACTAAGGGCACTTTAGCATGGCCAATCCACCTAACCTGCACATCTCTGGCCTGTGGGAGGAAACTGGAGCACCCAGAGGAAACCCACACAGACACAGGGGGAACATGCAGACTCCGCACAGACAGTGACCCAAGTTGGGAATCGAACCCTGGAGCTGTGAAGCAACTGTGCTAACCACTGTGCTACCATGCTGCCCCATCCCAGCAGTAGTCAGGGGCGGCATTCTCCCCTACCCGGCGGGACGGGGGGTCCCGGCGTAGGGGAGTGGCGCCAAACACTCCGGCGCCGGGCCTCCCCAAAGGTGCGGAATTCTCCGCACCTTTGGGGGCTAGGCCCGCTCCAGAGCGGTTGGCACCCCGCTGACTGGTGCCAAAACCGGAACCAGCGGCCTTTCAGGCCCGCCGCCTGGGCTGGCCGAAAGGCCTTTGGCGGTTCGCGCATGCGCCGGTGGTGACGTCACCACCGGCGCATGCGCGCTGGGGGATTCTCTTCCGCTTCCGCCATGGCGGAGGCCGTGGCGGCGGCGGAGGAGAAAGAGTGCCCCCAACGCACTGGCCCGCCAGCTGATCGGGGGGCCCCGATCGCGGGCCTGGCCACCATGGGGGCACGCCCCGGGGTCCGATTGCCCCATGCCCCCCCCAGGACCCCGGGGGCCTGGTCGCGCAGCCCGTCCCGCCGCCACCAGAGGTGGTTCAAACCTCGTCGGCGGGAGAGGCCTCCCAGCGGCGGGACTTCGGCCCATCGCGGTCCGGAGACTCGCCGCGGGGCCTCGCCAATCGGTGCGGACGTCCCGCCAATCGGCGGGGCGTGATTCCCGCCCCCGCCAATTCCCGGGTGGCGGAGAATTTCTGCCATGGCGGGGGCAGGATTTTCGCCGGCCCCGGACGAGTCTCCGACCCTGCGTGGGGTCGGAGAATTTCGCCCAGGATGTGGGACAGAAAATAAATCAGGAGGTAGAAAAGGCATATAAGAAAGGCAATATTATAATAATTATGGGGCACTTCAATATGCAGGTGACTTAGAAAATCAGGTTGGTAGTGGATCCCAAAAAAAAGAATTTGTGGAATGTCTATGAGATGATTTTTTGGAGCAGCTTGTGGTGGGGCCCATGAGGGAACTGGCAAATCTAGATTTGGAGATGTGTAATGAGGCAGACTGGATTAGGGAACTTAAGGTGAAGAAACCCTACGGGGGTAATGACCACAATATGATAGATGTCATTCTGCAATTTGAGAGGGAGAAGTTGGAATCAAATGTAGCAGTATTACAATTGAGTAAAGGTAACTACAAAGAGAAGTAGAGGGACAGGTGTGTTGAGGAAGGATTAGGACAGGCTAGGAGAGTGGCAAAGAAGTGGCAGATGGAATACAATGTGGAAAAGTGTGAGGTCATGCACTTTGGTCGGAAGAATAGAGGCCTGGACTATTTTCTAAAATGGGGAAAGGCTTCGAAAAGCACAAAGGGACTTAGGAGTCCCAGTTCAGGATTCTCTTAAATTTAATCTGCAGGTTCTGTTGGTAATTAGGAAGGCAAATGCAATGTTTAGCATTTATTTTCAGAGGACTAGAATACAAGGGCAGGGATGTACTGCTGAGGCTGTATAAGGCTCTGGTCAGACCCTATTTGGAATACTGAAAGCAGTTTTGGGCCCTGTATCTAAGGAAGGATGTGCTGGCCTTGGAGGGGGTCCAGACGAGGTTCACAAGAGTGATCCCGAGAATGAATTGGTTGTCACATGAGGAGCGGTTGAGGACTCCAGGTAGAAGAATGAGGAAGGATCTCATTGAAACTTACAGGATACTGAAGCGCCTAGATAGAGTGGACGTGGAGAAAATGTTTCCACTAGTAGGAGAGACGAGAACCCGAGGGCACAGCCTCAGACTGAAAGGACGATCTTTTAAAACTGAAATGAAGGCGGATTTCTTCAGCCAAGGGATAGTGAATCTGTGCAACTTTTGCCTCACACGTTTGTGGAGGCCAAGTAACTGAGTGTTTTTTACACAGAGATAGGTAGGTTCTTGATTAATAAGGGGATATAGGGTTATGGGGAGAAGGAGGTGTGAAACATATCAGCCGTGATCAAATGGCGGAGTAGACTCAGTGGATTCAACGGCCTAATTCTGCTCCTATATGTTATGGTCTTTAGTTTGAATTATTGGTCTGATGGTGTTGCATTGAAAGAATTAGGCTGGATATTGAGCAGTCTACGTAACTTCCAGTGCCAAATATTTAACAGGACAATAGCTAACCCAGCAGCACTCTACTCCTATTTAGGATGCACAAAAGTGAATTCCGATGGCAACTACCATCTGCCCTCACATCAAATTCTTCTAAGTTTCAAGGAGATGCAAAATATGAATAAAATTCTGTTTCAATTGATGTAGATTTCTTTAGAAAGTAAACAGTCTATATAGAAAATATTTTCAGCGTCATAAATTGGTCAGCTGCTGTAAAGTCAATGTTGCGATAGTGTTATGGTTAGACTGAGGGGGCTCTAGACAAATCCTTTGCGAGTTTGACAAGAAATTATAGCGTGTATTTGCCAAAATGGCAATTGCGGACTATTGAAAAAACACACAAAACAATCCCTCATTCGAAAAGAATTACGACTTTGGAAGAAGCAAAAATAGAACTAACAAGTAGGACACAAGATGTGATGTAGTAGGTTTACCTGAAGTTATTGCAACCCAATACCACACCAACAATATTCTTGCCGATGTCATGAACATCTCCCTTGACAGTAGCTAGCACGATAGTACCTTGGTATGGGCTCTGAAAAATAATTGGCTCCATTCAATTAGAGGACAGTATTCTTGAGATTGCTTAATTTGGACCACTGAATTCTGGTATTACATCGAATTTAAAGCACAGAACAGGACATTCAGCCCAACTGGCGTGACCCAGACTTTGGAAGAATCAAAAACAGAACTAACAAGTGGACGGAGATAAGATGTCATGTAGTAGGTTTATCTGAAATTATTGCAACCCAATACCAAACCAACAATATTCCTGCCAATGTCATGAACATTTCCCTTGACAGTGGCGAGCACCAACTGGTGTGTCCACTTAAGCCTTCCTGAAACTTATTTAATTTCATCCTATCTGCATAACCTTATATCCCCTTCCTCCTCATGTGTTTATCTAGCTTCCTGTTAAGTGCATCAGTGTTAGATGCTCAACCACTTCATGTGATATCAAGTCCCCAAAGCCTGTTCACCATCTACAAGGCACAAGTCAGGAGTCTAATGGAATACTCTCCACTTGCCTGGATGAGTGCAGCTCCATCAACACTCAAGAAGCTCGACACCATCCAGGAGAAAAAGCCCATTTGAGTGCTACCCCTTCCACAAACATTCAATCTTTCCATCACCGGCCAACAGAGGCAGCCTTGTGTATTATTTACAAGATGCACTGTAGGAACTCACCACAGTTCCTTCGGCAGCACTGTCCAAATTCACGACCATCACCATCTAGAAGGACAAGAGCAGCAGACACCTGGGAACCCCACCAGCTGGAGTTTCCCCTCCAAGTCACTCACCATCCTGGCTTGGAAACATATCGCTATTCCTTAACTGTCGCTGGGTCAAAACCCTTGAATTCCCTCCCTAGCAGCACTATGGGTTTTCCCACACCTTAGGGACTGTGGTGGTTCAAAAAAGCAGCTTACCACCACCTTCTCAAGGACAACTCGGGGTGGGCAATAAATGCTGGCTGAACGAGCAACACCCACAGCTCGTACATTAATTTTTTTTTCCAAGTTCCATATTCTAACCATTCTCTAGCTAATGAAATTCCTCCTGAAGTCTTTATTGGATTTACTTGTGATTATCTTATACTCAAGTGAGTTTTTGCTCTATTTTTGCCCATTCTTTCTGATTCCTCTAATATTTTTCTCATTCCAGGTTTTATTTCCTGATTCTTCACTAGTTTAATCTTCCCTCAGGTACAGTAATTAGCCTATAATTTATGTATGGACATAGGAACAGAAGTAGGTCATTCAACCCCTCGAGCCTACAGTCTGAAGTGAAAGAAAGGCAAAAGCCAATTGACTTGTTAATCCAAACTGTGCCCACTGAGTCTAAGGCCTCACAAAAAATGTTATATGTAAAAATAAAAGCAAATTACTGCGGATGCTGGAATCTGAAACAAAAACAGAAAATACTGGACAATCTCAGCAGTTCCGACAACATCTGTGGAGGGAGAAGGGAGCTAATGTTTTGAGTCTGGATGATTCTTTGTCAAAGCTGGAGAGAACTGGAAATGAGGTCAGATTTATACTGTAGTGGAGAGGGGGCGTGGATGGTGGGGCTGGATAGGGGCCCAGCGATAGGTGGAGATTGACAAAGATGTTAAGACAAAAGGAATGTAAACGGAGGTGATTAAGGTTAAGAAGGGTGCTGATAGCGGCACATAAAGAGATTAGAATGTGTAAATGGCAGAACAAAAATGAGCAGTGTGTCAAAGGGCAACTAGGAACAGTTGGCTCACGTGGAGTGGGGGCAATGGTGAGGAAAAAACAGATCCGTCCAGTATTTTCTGTTTTTGTTGTCTATGTTACATGCATTGTGCCCAGTCATTTTTACAGGCTTATGAATCTAAACAAAACATAACAGAAGCAAAGCAGGATAGATTTGTATGTGTAACTCCCCAAACATGGAGTTTCCTATCTCAGTCAAATGACAGAGTAGAGAAAGATAAAACTACTTTTATATAACAGCTTTTCAATTCTAAAACGTCATGAAGTATTTCATAAACAATTCAATTTTTGTAGTTCAGTTACAAATGTTACATTGGTATTGCTTAAACAGAAGGAAATGAGTGGTTAGAAATTTGAATTCACTGCCTAACAGGGTGATGGAAACATATTAAACAGCAACTTTTTAAAAAGAATTGGATAAATACTTGGAGAAAAAAGTGAACGGTTCACAGAATCATAGAATATACCGTGTCCATTGAGTCTGCACTGGCCCTTGGAAAGAGCACCATAATTAACCCCATTCCCGTAACCCAGTAACTCCACCTAATCGTTTTGGACACCAAGGGCAATTTAGCGTGGCCAAACACCTAACCTGCACATCTTTGACTGTGGGAGGAAACCGGAGCACCCGGAGGAAACCCAAGCAGACATGGGGAGAACGTGCAGACTCCACACAGATAGTGACCCAAGCCGGGAATCAAACCAGGGACCCTGGAGCTGTGAAACAACAGTGCTAACTACTGTGCTACCGTGCCTCCCAACGGTTATGAGGATAGAGCTAGAGAGTTGGACTAACTGGATTGTTCTTCAAAAGAGACAGCACAAATTTGATGGACTGAATGGCCTCCTCCTCCTATGCTGCACAATTCTGATTCTCTGAATCCACAGTATGAGACAATTTGCTGTCTTCTCTCACCAAATCAGTACCAGGGTTTGTGAACATGTTACCAGCCCGAGCCTTCTGCCTTGACCAGAGAATGTTGGCTGAACTCATTGGCATTTTAAAGTTAGACAACATTTGATAAAAGGTATAAACAGAAAATGCTGGAATACTTGGGTCAGGCAACATTTGTGGAGAAACAAAGTTAATGGGCTGGACTTTAGAGCAACAAATTGGGCGGTCTGCTACCCCCCAATGTAAAATATGGCATGATGACATGGGGTCAGCAATACAACATCATTGCACCAATCTCAGTAATTATAGAAGGCAAACAGGCTCCAAAATCGGAAGCCTGGCCTCCATCCTGAAATTACCAATTAACAAACTATTAAGTTTGTTAAATAACCGCTTGTGCGCAATTCTTCACGCATCAGATCGGGGAAAGCTTAGGAGTGCTTTACAGCAGTATGATGAGGCAACACAATAGCGGAAGAAAAATCAGCAAATTCTGCTCCTGGCAACACGGCATGATTTCTCGTTTAATCTATTGACTTGCCTGAGCCTCCCAAAAGAAATAAAGACAAATTTAAGAGCCGGGGGTCTTTAAATTTGTAGTCGTGACCAACGTCCTGCTCATGGTTTCAGCCCTCTCTGTATGTGTCTCAGCCTAGACTCCCAATTGGGCGCAAAGCCCTCCCAACTCCTCGCTCGGCTAATTGGCCGCATTCCTTATTAAAAAAAATTTATAGAGTACCCAATTATTTTTTCCAATTAAGGGGCAATTCAGCGTGGCCAATCCGCCTACCCTGCACATCTTTGCGTTGTGGGGGTGAAACCCACGCAGACACGGGGAGAATGTGCAAACTCCACACGGACAGTGACCCAGTGCCGGGATTCAAACCCAGGACCTCAGCGCCGTAGGCAGCAATGCTAACCACTGTGCCACCGTGCTGCCCCAATTGGCCGCATTCCTGCCGGGTGGCTGCTAATTGACTGTCCACACTTGATTTACCAAGCTGAGATGGCGGGGGCAGGAACAAGCAGACCACTCAATTCCATTCCACCCCACTCACCCCGCTGCAACAGTTTAATACAGCCCAATGGTTCAGCTTGATGCTCATACTTCCAGCAGCTTCTGTTTTAATTGCACATTTTCAGCATCTGCAGCATTTTGCTTTAAAAATAAGAATGCGTTGCATGAAGAAATGAAAGTGGTATAACCAAACTCAAATTTAAACAAAATACTGTGGGTACTGAAAATCTGAAAGGTCAGAAAAAGTTGGATAAACTCAGCAGATCTGGCGGCATCAGTGTAGAGAGAAACAGAGTTAATGTTTCGAGTCTATACGACTCTTCTTCGGAACTCAAATTTAAATGGAAACCATAAAAGCCCCCAATCCCAGTTATGGATACGATAACTTACAATTTCTTCGGAATTGTCTGACTGCGCCAACCTTTCCTCTCTGTCCTTCTCCATGAAGGGGATAAGGTAACCAACAGCTTTCTTCATTACGCGAGCAGATTTGACAACCTGATGACAAAATGGATTCTATTTACAAATCTTGGAACAACATGTGTAAAATGCCTCAAGTTGGATATTTCAAAATCTTCACATCTTTCTGGTTGAAGGATGCCCCTTATTAAACCACAGGTTTTGCTTTGAAATGAATTTCGGCTGGGCTTTGAAATTTGGAATCTCTTGTTCAAGAATCCTGACTTGACTACTTTTTTTTAAAAAGAGGACCAAAACAAAGGAGGGAACTAGTTCGTAAAATGTTGACAATTGTCAAGATATATTGCATCTAAATAAACTAAGAATTAACTGTTCAAATTTCATCTTATCATGAGATGCAAGATGATGCTTTTGTTTTTGCTAATTTTCTCACCCTTCCCTCTAAGACAGGTTCCTTCAACGGGTACGGTTCCAGGGGAACTGGTTCCTTGGTGTAGTCATTGTGCTTTGTGTGTTATTTTTAAAAATATTTTTTATTCTCCTCCTTTTTCACATTTTCTCCCAAATTTACATCCAACAATAAACAAAAATCAGTAATGAACGTAATGTCAATCCCCATATCAATAACAGCGATCCCATCCTCCCACCAAACCCCAGACACTGGCCCGCATGTTAACGTAAACAAATGACAAAAGAAATCAGGAATCACCCATAGTCACCAATAACAGACAGTCCCACTCCCCCCAACTCTCCAGCCCCCAACCCCTCTAATGTTCGACGTGATCCAATTCTCGAAAGTGCATAATGAGTAATGCCCATAAATTACAGAACCCCTCCATCCTTCCCCTCAGTTCAAATTTGACCTTTTCAAGCGTTAAGAATTCCAGCAGGTCCCCCCGCCAGGGCACAGGGTGGAGAGGTCGATCTCCACCCTAACAGGATCCACCTTCGGGCGATCAACGAGGCAAAGACTACAACATCTGCCTCTGCGCTTGTTTCCGACCCCGGCTGGTCCGATACCCCGAATATGGGCTCCCAAGGGCCCGGGTTCAGTTTCACATGCACCATTTTAGAGATTACCCTAAACACTTCCTTCCAGTAATCCTCCAGCTTTGGAGAGGACCAAAACATATGAAAGTGGTTTGCGGGCCCCTCCCCGTAACGTTCACACACATCTTCTACCCCCTCAAAGAGCCGGCTCATCCTCGCCCTTGTAAGATGCGCTATATACACCACCTTCAGCTGTATCAGCCCCAACCTCGCACACGAGGTGGAGGCGTTCACCCTCCGGAGCACATCACACCAGAACCCCTCCTCCATACCCTCTCCCTCCCACTTTGCCTTGATTCCTTCTAGTGGCGCCTTCTCCTCCTCCAAAATAGCCCCGTATACCGCCGATACTACCCCCTTCTCCAGTCCCCCTGTCGTCAGCACCTCATCCAGCAATGTGGAAGCCGGCTCTACTGAGAAGCTCTGTATCTCCTTTCTGGCAAAGACACGAACCTGCACGTATCTAAATATTTCCTCCTGCTCCAACCCATACTTCGCTCCCGGTTCCTTCAATCCCGCAAACGGCCCCCAAGAAATAAATCTTTTAGTGTCCTAATTCCTTTCTCCTCATCTCCGAACATTTCCATCCCACTTACCTGGCTCAAATCTAATGTTCCCTCGAATTGGCATTTCCCTTGACCCTGCCCCCAACCCGAAGTGCTATCGAAACTGCCTCCAAATTCTCAACAAAGCTATTATTACCGGACTCCCTGAGTATTCCCCCAGGGCCGTCGGGAGCGGCGCTGTTCCTACCGCTTTCAATCCCGACCCCCTACCCAAACTCTCCTCCATTCTGACCCATTGGGAGTCAACCCCGCTGACCCAGCTCCGCACCTTCTTCCACATTCGCCGCCCAGTAATAATACATCAGGTTCAGAAGAACCTAACCCCCTGCCTGCCTTCCTCTCTGTAGTAGCACCTTTGTAATTCTGGCTACCTTCCCTCCCCATATGAACGAGGTAATCATCCCTTCAATCTCTCTAACAAATGTCTTTGGCAGGAAAATCGGCAGGCATTGAAAAATAAACAGGAATTGCGGCAGCACATTCATTTATTTTAGAACATACAGTGCAGGAGGCCATTTGACCCATCAAGTCTGCACCAACCCACTTAAGCCCTCACTTCCACCCTATCCCTGTGACCCAATAACCCCTCCTAATCTTTTTGGTCACTAAGGGCAATTTATTATGGCCAATACACCTTACCTGCATGTCTTTGGACTGTGGGAGGAAACCGGAGTACCCAGAGGAAACCCACGCAGACACGGGGAGAACATGCAGACTCTGCACAGACAGTGACCCAGCGGGGAATCGAACCTGGGACCCTGGTGCTGTGAAGCCACAGTGGTATCCACTTGTGCTACCGTGCTGTCCAACACGTTACTCGTATTGCATCATTGACTTTGTTTATATACGTGTTTCTGGAACCCATCTCGTCATTCACCTGAGGAAGGAGCTGCACTCCGAAAGCTAGTGAATCAAAACAAGCCTGTTGGACTTTAGCCTGGTGTTGTCAGACTTTTTACTGTGCCCACCCCAGGCATCTCCACATCATACTTATCCAGAGACACCGAGGTGAAGTGTTAACATCCCTATTCGCACCCCAAGATTGAATATTAAAAGAGAAGTAAACCCATATGGCATTGCAAATATATAGTCATAGATGTTTACAGCACAGAAACGGCCCTTTGGCCCAACACATCCACACTGGTCAAAATCAACCACCATTTTCCGGCACTTGGCCTATAGCGTTGTATGCCTTGGCATCACACATGGACATCTAAATTCTTCTTAACGTTATAAGGGTCTCTGCCTCCACCATCCACTTGGTTCTTTGCAGAGTGAAGTAGCTTATTCCAGTCTCACCTGTGGAAGAAACATTTTTCCTGCTCCAAACAATTCGCCCACAACTTTCATTCCATTCATCAGGGGTCCTTCAATTATATGCAGAGGTCGAGGGTACTTCTCCTGATTGGCTCTTGCTTCGGCTGTATCTTGTACCACATATTTTTCTACACCCTGAAGAACAGTGACAAGATTTGAACTCATTTGACAAAGACAAACATAAAAAACACAATATGAGGGAAAGCAGGAAGGGGGAAAAGTAAAGAAAACAAGTTTATATAGTATCTTTCACTGGCACCAGAAATCCCAAAATGTTCGCATCCAATCAAGGCCAGCAAACCACAATCCCACAGACATGCAATCATTTACCTTCATTAGGGCATATACAAGACGTTCCTCAACAGGATTATCCCTCCATTCATCTGTATGTATCACTTTCTTCCCACCCGTGGCATGATTCTGAAAGCAACAACAAGCCACAGTACAGATTATCAAGACACATTGGGCAGGATTCTCTAACCTCATCCGTTGCCATTCCGCTGCAAGTCAGAACGAAGAATTTGGCGATCCAGCCAAAACTCCATTCACTTTCAGCGGGGCTGGAGAATCCCCGCCGGGGCGCTGTTGGAGGTTTCCGGGCAGTGTATCAGCATCTATAGGTGGCCTTTCAGGATACATTTAAGACTGCAGTCTATGTTTTTAAAATTTTTCCAATTAAGGGGCAATTAAGCATGGCCAATGCACCTACGAATACTCCGTCTGTGTACCCGATCAAGCGCCGGAATGTGGCGACTAGGGGCTTTTCACAGTAACTTCACTGCAATGTTAATGTAAGCCTACTTGTGATAATAAAGATTATTATCTTTGAGTTGTGGGGGTGAGACCCACGCAAATAAGGGGAGAATGTGCAAACTCCGCAGACAGTGACCCGGGGCCGGGATCGAACCCTGATCCTCGGCTCCGTGAGGCAGCAGTGCTAACCACTGTGCCGCCCTTGCAGTCTATGTTTTACTGAGTAAAATTAAATGTACCAAATGCAGGAATTAGGGCATAACTCTCCTGAATTCAGAAAGGTTGGAAATGTCCTAGATTAAATCTCTCAAGAGGCAAAGTGGGTAAACACAACATTGATCAGCACTAAAATATAAATTTATTCAAGCATTGGAAATTAAGATTGAGGATTGAAGCTATTGAGCACCTCCAAATAGATTTTTCTTTCTCCAAATCTAATAACTGATTTTGACTTGTCATTAGTTTTAGGAATCTATTTATCCTTTTAAAATTCCTTCATGGGATAAGGGCATTGCTAACAAGGCCAACACTTATCATTCTCCCCCAATTGCTTTGCAATCATGTAGATGCTTGCAATGCAGGGTCAAAACGTAGTTCACTGGATAATTTGGTAATGTGAGAAAGTCATAGAAAGAACTTCAAAAATCTCTGGCATTCACATTATAAATAAAAAATTAAAATAGACAATGATTTTGCCGATAAAACAAACTTCCAAAGAAACTGAATTAGTTTCAAAACTACTTATGCTGAACCTAATATAAACAAGAAGTCTTTCGGAGCACAGCTCCTTTATCAGGTGACTCATCTGATGAAGGAGCCGCACTTCAAAAGCTAGTGATTTCAAACAAACCTGTTGGACTTTAACCTGGTGTTGTAAGACTTCTGACTGTGCCCATCCCAGTCCAACACCGGCATCTCCACATCATTAAATAAACAAATCTTTATAAACTTATCTTTTATTGGTATAGTAATTGCTGTTTGAACCATGTCAATTATGCCCTCTTTTTTTGTAACGGTCTCTTTGGGACTAACTTAACCCAAGATGACATATCTGTCAATGGAAAATTGAGATCAAATCAATTTTCTACGATAGGCTCAATATTTAGATGCCTGAGCCCCGTTTCTACAATATTTCAGATTGCCGATGACTGAAAAGGCGGTCTGTTTTTTAACTGGGGCCTAGAGAGAGAGAGGCATAGAAAATAAAGGATTAGGCCATTTAGCTCGGGACGATTATCTGGACGCAGTGTCCAATCTATTGTAGTTGATTCTGCAGGAGATTCGCCTGAATATTTGTGGAGCTGGCTTCAAGAAGGACACCAGTGCTTGTTCGATGGTCCTCCCAATGAATCTAGAATTTGCGACGGCAGTACTGCTACACGTTTCTAGTGTTCTAATTGGTCACTGATACAAAGTCCAGGTCACTGCAGTACAGATGTGGTAATGACAACTGCTCTGTACACCAGAACCTTTGTTGACTTGAGGTCTTTGTTGTCACTGTTGTAGTTTCTACGAAGCTGACTGGTGTAGCTAATCCAGTGTTGGATCTCCTCATAATGAAGGCTTTTTAAGAGATGGCTGCCAAGGTGTGGGAAGTGTTCAACCCATTCCCGAGTCTCTCCTTCAACATGTACAGGAAATGGATTGGATTTTGTTTATTGTCACATGTACCAAGGTACAGTGAAA
This sequence comes from Scyliorhinus canicula, assembly GCF_902713615.1. NCBI lineage: Eukaryota > Metazoa > Chordata > Chondrichthyes > Carcharhiniformes > Scyliorhinidae > Scyliorhinus > Scyliorhinus canicula. Next base: position 284,897,468 of record NC_052146.1, on the reverse strand, counting down.
AGTATTTTTCTGCGAGCAGCTCAACAGATCATTAAGTACATGAAAATAAAATAAAATACATAACAGGGCAACACAAGGTACACAATGTAACTACGTAACAACGGCACTGGGTGGAGCATACAGGGGTATAGTGTTAATCAGGTCAGTCCAAAAGAGGGTCATTTAGGAGTCTGATAACAGCGGGGAAGAAGCTGTTTGAGAGACTGTTTATGCGTGTACTCAGACTTTTGTATCTCCTGCCCGACGGAAGAAGTTGGAAGAGTGAGTAAGCCGGGTGGGAGGGGTCTTTGATTATGCTGCTCGCTTTCCCCAGGCAGCGGGAGGTGTAGATGGAGTCAATGGATGGGAAGCTGGTTTGTGTGATGGACTGGGCTGTGTTCACGACTCTCTGAAGTTTCTTGCGGTATTGGGTTGAGCAGTTGCCATTCCAGGCTGTAATGCAGCCAGATAGGATGCTTTCTATGGTGCATCTGTAAAAGTTGTGTAGCGCTAACAATTATACTCAAAGACGAGAGAGTAGTACAATAGAGGCTTTATTGCTGTGCAATGCTATTCCTCCATCTGCAACTCTAGACTAGGGTCTGAGTGACTCACATGCATATTTAAACACAAGCTCCCTGTGGGCGGAGCTAGCCGGCAGGGGCTTACCGGAGGAACCTGTATTACAGGTACAGGCGGCATACATCCCCCTACTGCAAGTACACATCACTACAGTGGTTATATCACCACATTCACCCCCTGTAAAAAAAATGAGTCCAGCGGGGGTGACGTGTAACTATAAAACAAAGGATGAGCTATTTACAAGAGGGTCCAAACAAAGAAAACCAAGAGTCCATCTGGTCAGCAGGTCACAGGTTGAGCCGAACCGGCAGTCGAATGTTCCGCTGTGATCGGCGTAGCTGTGGTGGCGACGTCGGTGCAGGTGTGGCGGTGTTGGTGCTGGCTGCTGGCGGGATGACTCCGAGAGCGAGCCAAAATCTTCCGAGAGCGAGCCGAAATCTTCCGTGTCCTCCAGTGTGGGCAGGGGGACGAGGGATGGACCTGGTGGGGACGAATAGGGGGGCGCCGGGGAAAAGGAGGGTGGCGCGGAGGGGAAAGGGGGCGAGGAGGGGAAAGGGGGCGTGGGCATGGGATCGGCACCTGAGGGAGCCAGGTCCCGGAGCGAGACTGTGTCCTGGCGGCCGTCGGGGAACTCCACGTAGGCATACTGAGGGTTGGCGTGGAGAAGGCGTACTTTGTCCACCAGGGGTTCCGCCTTGTGGTGCTGGACATGCCTACGGAGGACTGGGCCGGAGTCGTGAGCCACGTCGGGAGCGACACCCCGGATGTAGACTTCCGAGGGAAGGCAAAAACACGTTCATGGGGTGTACTGCTAGTTGCGGTGCACAGTAGCGACCGAATGGAATGGAGCGCGTCAGGGAGGACCTGCTGCCAGCGAGCGGCTGGGAGGTTCCTGGACGGTAGGGCCAGCTGGACGGTCCTCCATACAGTCCCGTTCTCCCTCTCTACCTGCCCGTTTCCCTGGGGGTTGTAGCTGGTCGTCCTGCTGGAGGCGATACCTCTGCTGAGCAGGAAATGATGCAGCTCATCGCTCATGAACGAGGATCCCCTGTCACTGTGGATGTAGTCGGGGAAACCGAACAGGGTGAAAATGGAATCCAGGGCCTTGATGACGGTGGCAGACGTCATATCCGGGCATCGGATGGCGAAGTGGAACCAAAAAAATTCATCGACCACACTAAGGATGTAGGTGTTGCGGTTGGTGGAGGGGAGGGGCCCTTTGAAGTCCACGCTGAGGCGTTCAAAGGGGCGGGACGCTTTGACCAGGCGCGCGCGCTCTGGCTGGTAGAAGTGCGGCTTGCACTCGGCACAGATCTGGCAGTCTCTGGTGACTGTCCGTACTTCCTCGACGGAGTAGGGCAGATTGCAGGCTTTGATTAGATGGCACAAGCGAGTGACCTCCGGATGGCAATGGCTCTCGTGCAAGGCACGGAGCTGGTTCACTTGTGCGCTGGCACATGTACCTCGGGAGAGGGCATCTGGGGGCTCGTTGAGCTTGCCGGGTCGATACAAGATCTCGTAGTTGAAGGTGGAGAGCTCGATTCTCCACCGCAAGGTTTTGTCATTCTTGATCTTGCCCCGCTGCGTGTTGAACATGAAAGCTACTGACCGTTGGTCAGTGAGGAGAGTGAATCTCCTGCCGGCCAGGTAATGCCTCCAGTGCCGCACCGCTTCAACGATTGCCTGGGCCTCCTTTTCAACAGAGGAATGCCGAATTTCGGAGGCGTAGAGGGTGCATGAAAAGAATGCCACAGGTCTGCCTGCCTGATTCAGCGTGGCGGCAAGTGCGACATCTGAAGCATCGCTTTCTACTTGGAAAGGCAGTGTCTCGTCTACTGCGTGCATCCCGGCCCTGGCTATGTCTGCTCTAATACGGGCGAAGGCATGTTGTGCCTCGGCCGAGAGGAAAAAATGTGTGGACTGGATAAGTGGGCGGGCCTTGACCGCGTATTGTGGGACCCACTGGGCGTAATAAGAAAAGAACCCAAGGCAGCGTTTGAGGGCCTTGGGGCAGTGGGGGAGGGGGAGCTCCATGAGGGGGCGCATGCGGTCGGGATCGGGCCCCAGTAGTCCGTTTTGGACGACGTAGCCGAGGATGGCTAAGTGGTCTGTGCGGAACATGCACTTCTCCTTGTTGTACGTGAGATTAAGGAGTGATGCGGTGTGGAGGATTTTAGAAAGATTGACGTCATCGTCCTGCTGGTCAAGGCCGCAGATGGTGACATTGTCGAGGTACGGGAAGGTGGCCTGCAGTCCGTACCGGTCAACCATTCGGTCCATTTCTCATTGAAATACCGAGACTCCATTCGTGACGCTGAAGGGAACCCTAAGAAATTGGTACAGACGACCGTCTGCCTCGAAGGCAGTGTAGGGACGGTCCGATTTACGGGTGGGGAGCTGATGGTAGGCGGATTTCAGGTCAATAGTAGAGAAGACCCGGTACTGTGCAATCTGATTGACCATATCAGAAATGCGGGGGAGGGGGTACGCGTCGAGCTGCGTGTACCGGTTGATGGTCTGGTTGTAGTCCACGACCATCCTGTGCTTCTCCCCGGTCTTAACCACTACCACCTGGGCTCTCCAAGGGCTGTTGCTGGCCTCGATGATACCCTCCCGAAGCAGCCGCTGGACTTCGGACCTGATGAAGGCATTGTCCTGGGTGCTGTACCGTCTGCTCCAGGTGGCGACGGGCTTGCAGTCTGCGGTCAGATTGGCAAAGAGTGAGGGTTGCGAGGCCGCAAATGGTGAGGGGAGGTAGGGGTCCGCCGAATTTGAGGGTGAGGCTCTGGAGATTGCACTGGAAATCCAGGCCTTGTAAGAGTGACGCGCAGAGGTTGGAGGGAATGTACAGACAGAAACGGTCGAATTCCACGCCTTGTACAGTAAGTTTAACCATGCAGAAACTCCGGATCGGGACAGAGTGGGACCTGGAGGCGAGAGAGATCTGCCGGTTGGCGGGATGGACCGAAAGGGAATAAATGCCTTACCGTGTCCAGATGGACGAAGCTCTCGGTGCTCCCGGAGTCGATGAGGCAGGAGGTCACGTGGCCAATGACCAGCACCGATGTGGAAGAGGGTGCCAGGTTGCGAGGACGCGACTGGTCGAGCGTAACGGAGGCGAGTAGCAGGCGATCGGTGGTCGAGTCAGATCAGTCCGGCGAGGAGCGGTAGCGACCAGTGTCCCGGGGGAGGACAAAATGGCGGCATCTGGAGTACCTGTGGGTAAAATGGCGGCGCCCATGGAGCGCACGGTGTGGGGTCGGGACAAAATGGCGGCACCCATGGAACGCACATGGCGGAGGTGGATGAAGATGGCGGCGCCCACTGATCGCACGTGGGGTCGGGGGAAGCGGACGGCGGGGCCCATTGAGCGAACTGCTAAGGCGAGGGGAACGGGGGCGTGATAGCGGCAACCGTCCGGGACTGACACACCGCTGCAAAGTGGCCTTTCTTGCCACAAGCTTTGCAGGTCGAGGTGCGGTGCTGGCGGGGGTGCTTCTGCTGACCGCAGAAGTAACAGTGGGGACCCCCAGGGAGCGCGATGCGGCGAGCAGCGCAGGCGTGGAGTGCGAGGGCAGCTGCTGGGGGGGCCGTTTGCGGGGTCCACGAGGGTAGGACGGGTGGGCCTGGGGGGCCGTTTGCCGGGTCCACGAGGGGTAGGACGGGTGGGCCGAGTGGCTAGCGGAGTACGATCGCGCACTACGGGAGGCGGCTGTCATGGAAAGCGCCAGGGCCTTTGCGGCCACGAGGTCGGGGGTGGCCCCTTCCAGCAGTCGTTGCCGGATGGTGTCCGATGCAATGCCTGTAACAAAGGCATCGCGCATGAGTAAATCAGAGTGCTCCATGGCTGTGAGGGCCCGGCAGTCGCAGTCTCGTACCAGAGGTATAAGGGCCCTCCAGAAGTCCTCAATCTACTCACCCGGCTGCTGGACGTGAGTAGAGAGTTGATGCCTCGCAAACAGGGTGTTCGCCGACTGTGCATAGTTCTCCTTGAGCACTTCCATAGCTGTGATGTAGTCAGTCGCATCTCGAATTAGCGGAAGGACACTGGAGCTAAGTCTGGAGTACAGGAGTTGCTTTTTCTGAGCCTCCGTCGGGGGTGGGTCCGCTGAAGAGATGTAGGCCTCGAAGACTGCCAGCCAGTGAACAAAGTCTTTTCTGGCGTGAGGCGACTGCGGATCCAGCTGCAGACGGTCAGGCTTGATTCTGATGTCCATGGTGAACGGAAAATCACACAGCAATAAATTGTAGCGCTAACAATTATACTCAAAGACGAGAGAGTAGTACAATAGAGGCTTTATTGCTGTGCGATGCTATTCCTCTATCTGCAACTGTAGACTAGGGTCTGAGTGACTCACACGCATATTTATACACAAGCTCCCTGTGCGCAGAGCTAGCCGGCAGGGGCTAACCGGAGGTACCTGTATTACAGGTACAGGCATACATCCCCCTACTGCAAGTACACATCACTACAGTAGTTATATCACCACAAGTTGGTAATAGGTAATGTCGACATGCTGTTGTGTTTTCTTAGTGGTAGCGTCGACGTGGATGGACCAGATTTTTGGAGATGTGCACCCCTAGGAATTTGAAGCTGCTCACCATCTCCACCTCGGCTCCATTGATGCTGACAGGGGTGTGTACAGTACTTTGCTTCCTGAAGTCAATGACCAGCTCTTTAGTTTTGCTGGCATTGAGGGATAGATTGTTGTCGCTGCACCACTCCACTAGGAATATTTGGATGACCAGGTGTGAGTTTACATATGAGTTTTGTTTGGGCAACATTCAAGGACAACCGGAGTCTCCTTCTTGTATGCAGAATTGAAAAGATTGAAAGAGACAGTCATCTGCAAACTGTAGATCATGAATGTCTATGGTGGTCAGTTTAGTTTTGGCAATGAGGGGACTGAGGTTAAAGATCTTTTCATCCAGATTGTGTTTAATACTCACACCAGAGGGCAGTTGATCTTGGGTGAAGCAGATAGACCCGTCAGGTGGAATATAAATAGTTCGGGGGCTATCACACAGCCGTGCTTGATCCCGGTGCGGATTTTGAAGGTATCGGCTTCAGATCTCCCACTCAAGACAGTTGCAGCCAGAACATCATGAAACAGTTGCAAGATTCTGATTACGGTTCTTTTAAGTGGTGAGGACCGTGTGCACTCAATATCTAGAGAAACAGCTTTCTAAATGAATATTCAAATGTTACTGTGGTGACACCCTTTCCTATCATGATTTTGCTTAAATTTGCACCATTCAAATCCTGTTTAACTGGAGTAAGCTAGTTGCCCCACAGCAGTTCTGAGAAATTAGGGTGTGTCTGAAATGCCTGTACTCTTTATTGTGTAACCTATCAGAATCTTCAATACACAGAGCCTCGCAATTAACTATTTTAAAAAAAATGTTTTTATTGGAAGTTTTCATTTATGTCAGGGAAGTCTAAACGGGTAAAAGGGATACGGGGAACAGGTAGGGAGGTAGGAAAGTGGATTTGGGACCAGGAAGAGATCAGCCATGAATGACGGAACAGGCTCGACGAGCTGAACTGCCTGCTTACCCTCCTAATTCCTATGTTCTTATGTAAGCATCCTACAATTCAATTGTACAACTGCATTACTCATAACGGAGATTATAAATAATTTGCAGCCTTGTTCTGTACATGTGGTTGAAATTCACATTAGTGTTATCAGACAAAAACAAAGAGCAAAAAAAAACATATGACAGTAGAGATAAGTGGTCTATTTACATTGCAGTGATCAGCTTGGTGTGGATATGATCCGAGCTGCTCCTTTGTGGCCCTCAGTGTGTTGTACAGCCTTCTCCTCACTGTGGGTGCCCTCCCTCCCCCCTACTTCCCTTCTCAGCTTGTCCGCCCCCCCCCCCCCCTCCCCCCACACGTCTTCGAAGAGGCTGGCGAATTGTTTCCATGTGTGATGGAACCCTTCCTCTGATCCCCCAATGCCGAATTTTATTCTTTCCAATTTTAGAAGCTCCGCTAGGTCTGACAGCCAGTCTGACGCCTTGGACGGTGCTGCTGACCTCCATTCAAGCATGAGTGTTCGCCAGGCAATCAGGGAGGAAAACGCCCTCCCCACAAAGGGCTCTGAATTCTCCAATACCCTGAAGACTGCCGCTAACGGGCATCGATTCATCTTCACCCCAATCATTTTGGACATGGCCGTGATAAAGGCGGTCCAGAACCCAATGACTTTGGAGGAGGACCACAACATGTGGTGTGGCTGGCCGGACTTCCCCTGATACCGCTCAGCCCTGTGAACAATTGCGTGGAGTTTAACCTGTGCAGAGTTTCGATCCAGAATCCTCCCCCTATTTCCATGCCTAGTTCCTCCCTTCATTTCTATAGCGTATCGTCCAGTAGGACTCTCCTAACAGTTGCCTGTATATGTCGCCACTTTTACCGTCCCTTAACAAGTCCGGCGTTAGCAGTCTGTCTAGCAGTGTGTGTCTGGGTATCTGGGAGAGTGTCGTGGTCTCCTTGCAAAGGAAGTCCCGCATCTGCAGGTACCGGAGCTCATTCCCTTCGGGAGTTGGAGCTTCTTGGTTAGCTCCCCCAGGGTCTGTCATCCACTAACATGTCTCTTACCGTCAGTATCCCTTCGTCCTCTTTCCACGTTTTGAAGGTGCCATCTATTTTGGCCGGCATAAATTTGAGATTCCTGCAGATTTGGGCCGCAACAGGGACACGATTCTCCGCTCCCCACGCCGGGTGGGAGAATCACGGGAGGGCCGCTCTGGCACCCCTCGCGATTCTCCCACCCCTGCTCGGAGAATCGACGCTCGCCGTTTTTCCCAGCGACCGGCGATTCTCCGGCCCGAATGGGCCGAGAGACCACCCCTGGTCGCTGCCGGCGTGAACATCGCGCAAAAGGTGAGTTTGGGGCCTGTGGGGGGCGGAGAGGGGATTGAACACCACGGCCGTGCTCGGTAGGTGCCCACCGATCGTCGGGCCGGCGTCTCCAAGAGACGCACTCCTTCCCCTCTGCCGCCCCGCAAGATCAAGCCGGGGCAGCGGAGGGGAAGACGGCAGCCACGCATGCGCGGGTGACATCACTAAGGCGCCGCCGCGTCATTATCGGCGCGCCGCCTTGACGCCAGCATCAAGGCCCAGCGGCCGAGCTCCACGAAATGCCGCTCCTACCCCCCCCCCCGAGAATAGACGGCGAGGAGCGGACTCCGACGCCGTTGTGAAACACTCCGGGTTTCACGACGGCGTCAGCCGTTGCGGAGAATTCCGCCCCAGATGTGCCACCCAGGTTAAAGTGGTGTCTGAGCTGGTTCCAGCTCTTAAATATGGCTACTACTACCGGGCTTGAATGCTTGGCTGGGGGGGAATGGCAGTGAGGCAGTGGTCAGCGCCCAGAGGGACGTTCTCCATCTGCACCCATTCACCCTCCAGATCTCTCAACCATCCCCACCACTCTCCTGTGTTTGCTGCCCAATGATTCTTGCAATTTACTGAATCAAGTGCTTTGGTCAGATCGACAAATGCAACAAAGAGTTCTTGGTGTTGTGTTCAACATTTCTCTTGGTTTTGTCTGGCAACAAAGACCACGCCAGTGGTTCCGCTTGAAGGTGTAAAGCTACACTGCATCTCTTGGAGGATTTCTTCAGCCACCGAAAGTAGATGATTCATGAGAATGCATGTCAGGATTCTCCTGCTGTAGACAAGAGGAAAATATCTTGATAGTCTCTACAGCATGATTTATAACTCTGCTTGAAAATAGCTACAAATATCCCATTCCTGAAGTTGGTCTGCGGAGTTCTTCTTCCTCCCAAATCTATAAGATGAATACATGGAGTCTTGATGTGAGCAATAGTCCACCTGCATTGAAGACCTTAGCTGGAATATCATCGGAGCCACAGGCTATTGTTGTTTTTCATCCATTTGATTGCTTGTTGTAGTTCCCTTATCAATGGTGGTTCACCCACAGGGTGGATTCCAGCACAGGGCACTGGAAAACAGCCTGGAGAATATCAGTTGCTAGTGTGGATTCACTGTTGAGGTCTGGTCAACATGTTATTTCCAGTGTTGACAGATGGTATTGTCATCCTTCTGAAGAGAAATGCCATCCTGCAAGTGAAGGGTATTTTGTTCATGTGATATTGGTCGATAGATGGCCCTGGTGCTTCAAAAATCTTTGCATGTCATAATGGTGAGCATAATTGTTGGATCTCAGGCTCCCTCTTCCCACATCTTGCCATTTATCTTATGGACTTGTCTTTGGTTATCAGCCTTGAGCTGTTGGAATGCTGCCTTCTTGATTTGCAGCCTTGGGCTATTGTGCCAGGTAATATGAAGGTTGCCCGCTTTTTTTCCAGGGGGGTCTCATATTTCTACATAATTTAGGGCAGTACGGTAGCGAGCACTGCTGTCTCACGGCGCCGAAGTCCCAGATTCGATCCATGTGGAGTTTGCACATTCTCCACGTGTTTGCGTGGGTTTTGCCCCCACAACCCAAAAGATGTGCAGGGTTGGTGGATTTGCCATGTTAAATTGCCCCTTAATTAGAAAATATCATAGATTATCATAGAATTTACAGTGCAGAAGGAGGCCATTCGGCCCATCGAGTCTGCACCGGCTCTTGGAAAGAGCACCCTACCCAAGGTCAACACCTCCACCCTATCCCCAGAACCCAGTAACCCCACCCAACACTAAGGGCAATTTTGGACACTAAGGGCAATTTATCATGGCCAATCCACCTAACCTGCACATCTTTGGACTGTGGGAGGAAACCGGAGCACCCGGAGGAAACCCACGCACACACGGGGAGGATGTGCAGACTCCGCACAGACAGTGACCCAAGCCGGAATCGAACCTGGGACCCTGGAGCTGTGAAGCAATTGTGCTATCCACAATGGTCCCGTGCTGCCCTGAAGTGGGTACTCTAAAATTATTTTTAAAATAAAAAATGATTATATTTTCCAGACTGGTAATGACTCTCTCTTCGGTCTTGTAGCTTTAGGGCTGAGACATGAATTTTCTTCCTCTTGGACCTTTGGGTCTTGGAATGTCTTAGCGTTAGGTGGATGTTCAGAACCAATCACTGTTCCGTGTAAGAACACTATTCACAACGCCCTATGCTGCTCTTGCTCATATATTGCTTGTTTGGCCCTTGTTGCGCACTGCAACCAATCACTATTTGTTGATGTACCATTTGGCAATGTACTCTGTCGATTATTCTTTTTGTTTACTATGTATGTACTGTGTACGTTCCCTTGGCTGCCGAAAAATATTTTTCACTGTATATCGGTACATGTGACAATAAATATCAATCAGTCTCCTGTGTGGATTGAGTGGTAAAGACTACACTTAGATCTTTAACTCTACAAATGACAGAACCCAGGTGATGCCAATCTATGATCGAGGTGCCTCCATGTAGTTTTGTATTTGACCTTCTGACAGAAAAGATTGTTTATTATAATGAATCCATGCTGAGCACACCTTTTCTGCAGGAGACACCATTTGTATAGGCTTTTCAACTTGTTTTTCCCAATGGTATTAATCCAGATATACAGTAACAACCAGCCCTGGCATCGTCCCCCAGAAAGATAGTCTCTTCTTTTGGGATGACAGTGAGGACTTCATTAATGCCACAATAGAACTTTTCCTTAACGTCTTCATCGGAGGCAAGGTTTGGAGCATGAGCACTGATGGCGGTGACACATTATGCTTGAGCTTAGGTGAAGTGTCATAATTGGGGAATTTTGGTAGGGCATTCAAGATGCTATTGTGTGTGGCAAAACCAACTCTATGAAAATGAGGGTCGCTGTCGGGTCTTTCATTTCCAGTAGAAGGCAATCTTTCCTGTTAGTTTCTTCAGCTTTTGCCCCTTCGCAGAAAGACGGATCTCACTGAGGATGGAGATTTCAACTTGGAAGTCTTGATAGGTCATGTGATATGATTGAAGTACCTCTTTCCAGATGGTTACTCTTGAGATTATCCATGAGTGTACTAATATTCCAAGTTGCAAAATTTAAAGTTTTCTTTCTTTGACCATAAAATAATGATCCATAGGGTATGGTTCCCCAGCAGGAGAAAATAGGACAGTCTATTTTTAGGCCACTTTTTCTGGTGCCCCCTCTCCTTTGGGGTGACAGGAGGATATCCTGAAGGGGACTGCTCAGCCAAAGATACCGCTGCCCAAAGACACCTCTGTCCCAACACAGGTGTCCAATAACCTTTATTACCTGTGCACAGATTCTCAACTAGGGGCTCCCAGGTTTATAGCCCAATTCTCCACTGCCACAAGATGTAACAAAAGAAGCATGCATGTGACTTTGTTTAACCTTGGGGTGCTGTGATTGCCCTTGTGATCTTGATGGTTTGGTGGCAAGGTTTTGACAATATGTTGTACCACGATGACCGAGGCCACATTGTCGTTGCAGGGTTTTGCAGCCCGTGAAACACAGGCTTCTTTTGCCTTTTCTGCAATTGAGAACTTTTTGGGCTGAATTTCCCTGGCAACCCCAAGGACTTTGTCGTCATTTTCGGCTCCACCAGGTGTAAGGAGCTCCTGACGGCATCACTCAAGGAATCTTCTGAGAAGTGCTCCACCATGTCAAGGAGGCTATCACAAAGGGTCTCCTCTTTTAAGACCCCACGTAAAAACACCTTTTCAACCGAGCTGTGTGTCAATTATGTTGGCTGTCTGTCAATTATTTTTCTGTTTAAATTTCTGGGTACTGACTTTGTATTTTTTTAATGTCAACAATATCATATGGAAATTGCAGCAAAAGTACACATCACAGATTGCACATATCGCTTTCATGGCAGCCAGTTTCATTCAATGATTTATTTTCTACAATCAGCAATTTCAATAAATAAATAATATTCTTGCTCAATGTCCTTACCTGTGCATATTGCAACAATTTATCTGTAGCTAGAAGATCTTTGTTCCAGATCAAATTTTCACACATGTCCAGTAGTTCTTTGTCTATGTCATCATAAACAGGCAACTTTCCAGCATTCACAATTCCCATATCCATCCCTGCCTAAGGAGAGATTTAGAACAAATGTGAAGTGAGAAATTGCTACAAATGGGATAAAGTCAATAAAATTACATTGAACTGTAACAGGTTCTAGCCGAAAATGTACATTAATCACTGTTCTATTAATGGTCCTTGAAGGTCTGATTATAAAAAGTCAAACTCCAACCATATATTGTATTTAGAGATAATTATTCTTGATATTACTATCTAAACTGATGGAATTAATGTGCTTGAAAGAGTATCATTTGAATTTTCTTTTTAACCTTTATAGAATGGTACAGGAACACGCCATGCAAGGCTTCACGGATTGCCTCCATTCCTCGAAATGAGAAGGACAAATTAGAAAGACCACCACTGATTCTAGCACCTGGTAACGTTCTCTGTAACGAGAAAAGGACAAACGATCAATGAAAGAAACAACGGCAACCAATAGAAATGTGAAGAGAAATTATGAACCAATGCATTGTTCGAAACAGGTGCCTTTGCCTGCAAATCATGTCCACATGTTTTCGGCGTGATCAAGATTGAGGGGTTCTGGCAGGGGTTCTCGGATATTACATCCGAGGTTTTGGGGGTGAGGGTAGTCCCCAGTCCAGAGGGGGATATTTGGCGTGTTGGAAGACCCGGGAGTGCAGGGGGCAAGAGAGGCCAATGTATTGGCCTTTGCCTCCCTGATAGCCCGGGGACAGGTTTTATGTTGGAGGGACTCAGAGCTGCCAAAGGTGAGCGACCTGGCAGAATTCCTGCAGTTGTAGAAGATCAAGTCTGCTTTGCGAGTGTCAGTTGATGGATTCACTCGAAAGCCGTTCATCGATTTCTTCGAAGAGGATTGAGTGGTTGGGGGGGGGGGGGGGGTTCCCCAATTAAGGGGCAATTTAGCGTGGTCAATCCACCTAACCAGCACATCTTTGAACTGTAAAGATGAAACCTACGCAGACACGGGGAGAATGTGCAAACTCCATACGGACAGACCGGGGCCAGGATCGAACCAGGTCCTCAGCGCCGTGGGCAGGGTTGGGGTTATTTACTGGGTTGATGTGTTGTTTTTCTGATGCCCTTTGGTTGTTCTTTTGCTATTTTTGTATATTTATATTATTGTTGAAAAGGCTTGAATAAAAATATTTAATAAAAGAAACAGGCGCCTTAGTTCACTTCTTAAAGCTTCCCTTTAAATAAATAGCTTCCCTTTAAATAATTATTTCCATTGTTATTCACATACTGAATTTCAATGAAATCATATCTCCATCCTGTAAAATAATTTCAGCTCCATTTGTTATGAACTGATTTCAGCTTCTCACTGTAGTCTTTAAATACACTGTAGCTTTGATATATGCACTTACCTTTATAATTGAAGTGGCCTTCATAAAGTTTTCAGCATACAGATTATGCTCCTCCATTCCTGTTCCAATTGTCAGTATATTTGGATCAAATATTATATCATTAGGATTAAATTTCACTTTGCTCACAAGCAGGCCATAGGCCCTGGTACATATTTCCACTTTATCTTCAATCTCAGTTGCCTAACAAGAGAACACAAATCTTAGTAATATGACTTCACTTTGCTTCATCTGTAAATACTCATTATTAATCAAGATATATTTGCAGTAAAAACTCTTATTATTAATCAAAATATATTAACTTGCAATAGTTCATTTATCAAGCTGCAATTTCAGAGCATGATCATACTGTTGCCTCCAAGTTATGACTTTGGAAATTGCAATTCTTTTTATTCATAAAAATTGTGCCAGCTTCATTGACAATTTTTTAAAAAGATTCCAATTAAGAGGCAATTTAGCGTGGTCAATCCAGCTACCCTGCACATCTTTTTGGGTTGTGCGGTTGAGACCCACGCAGACACGGGGAGAATATGCAAACTCCACACGGACAGTGACCTGGGGCTAGGATCAAACCCGGGTCCTCAGCACCGTGAGGCAGCAATGAACTTACATTTCACATATGATACACTTCTTGTTCAAAGTTACCAATAGCTGCCTCACATATGCAGTCACCTCAGTACGATGTGATGGGTCACTTTACATGAAGAGACTTCAAAAAAAGCAAATAGAATCCCAAAGAGCAATATTTAGATTCTTAGACATAATGCTATATGTTCTGTAACAGACAGCCACATGTCCGATTGATGACTGACATAAAAGGTACGTGGCATGAAATGTTCTGAGACCCTGCACCACGTTTGCATGCAGGATATGACAGGAAATTATGGGCTGTAAACCTTCAATCTTCTGAGTAACTGATCATTGCAAGCAAACTCCCAGCCCTGCTTATCCCAACGCCTGGTGGCACAGGGCTTCCAGTAATTTTAACCATGGTACCTGAGTGAACAATCAATCACGATGACAGTTTAGTGTAGTAATGGGTTTTGCCACTAGATGTCATCAGTTTACTGAGCATAAATGTCATGGCTAGAATTTCATGGTTGTATGCCATGGTTGTAAAATTCGTCAGGTGGCCTTCCTGCCACCCCCTACCTGTCCTAAATTTCTATTGCGGAGGGCACCCTCACCACATTTAAGGCCTGTAAGTGAAGAATTATTGGCCACTTACAGTCTGACCTCAATTTTTGCTCGGGCCTCAATCGTGAGGTGGAGGGGTGAACGCCTCCCTCGTTGACAGCTTTTCCACATCAGACACCCTCCAATATTTGACACCCCGGTGCTTCCTAGCTCACCTGGCCTTTGCTGTCCCTCTCCACCACTAACCCCAGGCCTCTCCTCCCATCCCCATCACAAGGTCCCCGAACTCACCCCCATCTTGGCTCCAAACGTCAGGATCTGGGGACTGCTTGTTGTTGCAGCGGTGGCCACCACTCCTGGAGGGGCTATGCCAGGACTATAGATGTGCTGACAAATGGCTGTGGGGCAGTTGGCATTGGCGCGGATGTATTCCTTGCTTATTCTTCAGGTGGCAGGGTGGGAAAATCCCTCCACCTCTAAAATACTAACCCATATCCTGGCAACAAATGTTTTCACTAACTTCGGGAGGTTGGACATCATTTCTGCACAACCTGTTCTTCTATTTTAACTCCTTGAATCCTGAACTGAGCTCCTGATAATTGGAAATGTACAGATTCTTTTAGGAACCTTGAGGTCAGATTGATACATAGATTGTGCCATGAAGTAACTCATCAACTTCTTTCCAAAGTCGAAAATCTATTTATGGATCTTGAACGCAAGTTCAAAGTAGAATAAAAAGGAACAAAATCATGATCCCCGATGGGAGCTCCTCCACGTTCAGTTGCTCCACTGAACACAGCGGGACCAATTTCAAATCGTCCTTTCTCCTTTTCCCCCTTAATGCTCTCGCTCCCTCAAAAAATAACGGAGAAAGGAAAAAGCGGGAGAAGAGAACAACAACGGTGTCAAACTCCAGTGACTCTCCCCCCCCCCCCCCCCCACTCGTAAAGATCCAGAGTTAAAGGCGCTGGAACCAAACGCAGCAGATTGTCTCTTTTAAGAGCGAAAGTCCAAGAACGTCCCCGATATTTTTTTCCCCCCTTCCTTCCCCCCCCCAAAGAAAGAGGGAAAGTCAAAGGCTTCAATGGTACCAATCTCCAGTGAATTCTTTTTTCTCAAAAAAGAGGGAAAGAGCGAAAATTCAAGAATGTTGACGCAAGCCACTAATCTTGCAACCACCCACTCCTTCCGACATTTAATAAGTAAGATCCAAGGATCATTGTAGAATGCAGCAAGGAGCGTTTGACCATATGTTTGCTGTTTAACCCAACTCTCTTACCTGCCCTTTCTCGTCAAATGCCATTATCACAACAGCAGCCCCAAATCGTTTAATGATGCGTGCCTTTTGCAGAAAGTCTTCCTCTCCTTCCTTCAAACTGATGCTATTCACGATGCACTTGCCCTGGCAACATTTCAACCCCGCTTCAATCACAGCAAAATTAGAAGAATCAATGCACAATGGAACCTTCAACAGAAAAACAAAGTAGTTACTGTTGACCTAAGTTGTTTCATTTCATAGTCATGAAATAGGATCATACAATGGCACAGGAGTCCATTTGGCCCATTGTGTCTGTGGTGCCCCCCCCCCCCTGTCTTTTCCTAGCAAGTTTTTTCTCTACACATAATTACCCAAACCTCTTTCGAAAGCCACAGTTGAATTTCTCTCCACCACACTCTTCTGGAATTGTTTTCCAGATCCTAACCACACGCTTCATAAAAAAAGATTTTGCTATCGGCATAAATCGGTGTCCTCTTGTTCTCGATCCTTTCACCCGTGAGGACAGTTTCTCCCTCTCTACTCTGTACAAAGCCCTCATGATTTTGTATACATCCAGCAAATCTCCTGTCAGTCTTCACTCCTCCTAGGAGAACCACCCCAGCTTCTCCAATCTATCCACGTAATTGAAGTTCCTCATTCCTGGAACCATTCTTTTGAATCTTTTCTGCACCCCCTCCAATGCCTCACATCCTTCCTAAAGCATGGTGCCCAGAACTGGTTGCAACACTCCAACTGAGGTCGAATCAGTGTTTTATGCAGGTTATCAAAACTTCCTTGCTTTTGTACTCCACGCCCCTATTTTAAAGCCCAGAATTCTGTAGGCTTTATGGACAGCTTTCACAACCTACACTTCCATTTTCACTGATTGGTGCGCTTATACCCCCTTGAGAATTGTATCTTTTATTTTATATTGCCTAGCCTCATTCTGCCTAACAAAATGAATCACTTGCACTTTCCTGGATTAAATTTCATCTGTCAGTTGTTTGCCCATTTCACCAGTCTTTCTATGTCCTTTGAAGTTTAGAGTACAGTATGGTCAATTAACATTTAATCACACCATTCAAGTCGAGATTCTGGTCGACCACCTGCTTTTTTTTATCATAATGTTCCTGCTCTACTGAATTTCGAACATATTTGTTGCCTTTAGGCAATTACTGTACTTACCTTGGCAATATCCGGTTCTGTTGCAACAAGGTTACAAAATCTGGTCATGGCATTCTTGCCGTCTAACATTCCATCATCCATGTTGATGTCCAAGATTTGAGCTCCCATTTTCACTTGGGATTTTGCTACGTTCAAGGCTTCCTACAATTGGGATTAGTTAAACAACTAATTAATCTTTAATCTCTTATAGGAAAATGACATGTCAGCCCACTGTCTACGTCAATCCTCTTCCTCTATGACCTGTCAATGATTTGGTTCTGAGAAAAGTGGCAACTTTCCCAAGTACCACACATTTCACTACATATTGATTTTTTAAAAAAAGTATACTATTTTCCTCTTGAACAAGACAAATGATTCAGAACATTACAGTCATTGACACCATATACTTCAGTTGCAGTCACACTGTCTGATGTAATGTAATGTAATGTAATGAGGTTACTGGTTAATATCAGGTCCAGTAGTGAGCACTGAACCCAGGTAGTGCAAGATATGCTCCAGGACGCTGTCCACTGGTCCACCAGATGTATACAGATGTAAGTTAAATGTATGGGTATAACACAGTGGCGTGCAGAGGTCTGGTGATGCCCGGGGCAAATCTTGATTGTATGCCCCAAAGACTCAAGTATAAGGCCTAATATACTGAGAAATATTATGAGAAAGGAAAACATTTTGAATATATAAACACAGATGAAACATGAAATAAACGCTTTATTCGATTTTAATATAAATCAATCAAATTTACATAGATTTACATAGAATTTACAGTGCAGAAGGAGGCCATTCAGCCCATCGAGTCTGCACCGGCTCCTGGCAAGAGCACCCTACCCAAGGTTAACACCTCCACCCTATCCCCATAACCCAGTAACCCCACCCAACACTAAGGGCAATTTTGGACACTAAGGGCAATTTTATCTTGGCCAATCCACCTAACCTGCACATCTTTGGACTGTGGGAGGAAACCGGAGCACCCGGAGGAAACCCACGCAGACACGGGGAGGATGTGCAGACTCCGCACAGACAGTGACCCAGCCGGGAACCGAACCTGGGACCCTGAAGCTGTGAAGCATTTATGCTAACCACCATG
The DNA here is from genome assembly GCF_902713615.1 of Scyliorhinus canicula. Taxonomy (NCBI): domain Eukaryota; kingdom Metazoa; phylum Chordata; class Chondrichthyes; order Carcharhiniformes; family Scyliorhinidae; genus Scyliorhinus; species Scyliorhinus canicula. The sequence continues at coordinate 284,879,896 of NC_052146.1, read as the reverse complement.
CTACTGTGCTGCCCCTGTCTCTGAGAATCTCCCATTTATAGGACTCTGGGCTTTAAGTATAAAGGGTAAGAGGGCAAAAGTTAAGAGGCCATGATGAATCTTTATAAAATACTGGCTCTGTCCCAAATGGGTGCCCCTGGCCCAAATGTCAAATTCTGGGAACGACAGTTTAGTAAGTTGACAACTATAGAGAGGGTGCAGAGAAGAGTTTAAAAATGGATCAAAAAATAAAGATAAAGAATAAATAAAACTCACCCATGGTGGCATTAATTGCCGTCGATTCGGGAGAATTCGCGCCCTTTTTGTTCACGCTCCAGCCGCCGAGTGCAAAGCCGCCTCTTCACCAGCGGCGACCGCGGTGCGCAGGCGCGCTCCGGCCAACCGCGGTGCGCAGGCGCGCTCCGGCCAACCGCGGTGCGCAGGCGCGCTCCGTTCTCTTCATGCTGCTGCCCCCATCCAATGGATGCCCGGGGCCAGCGCACCGTCGGCCCCCCCCCTCTGCACGCCGCTGGTATAACAGTAATCTATGTATCAGCCCAAAATCGTACGGTAGCACAGTGGTTAGCACTGTTGCTTCACAGCACCAGGGTCCCAGGTTTGATTCCCGGCTTGGGTCACTGTATGCGCAGAGTCTGCATGTTCTCCCCGTGTCTGCGTGGGTTTCTTCCCACAAGTCCCGAAAGACTTGCTTGTTAGGTGAATTGGACATTCTGAATTCTCCCTCTGTGTTCCCGAACAGGCGCGTGAATGTGGCAACTACGGGCTTTTCACAGTAACTTCATTGCAGTGTTAATGTAAGCCTACTTGTGACAATAAAGATTATTATTAAGTGGAAGTTACACACAAACCTCCTTCCTCACAGCTTTTGAGGCACTTTAGAATTATAGAATTCCTACAGTGCAGAAGGAGGCCATTTGGCCCATCGAGTCTACACTGACCCTCTGAAAGGGCATCCCACCCAGGCCCACCCCTGCACCCTTTCCCGGTAACCCACTTAACCTTTGGACACCAAGAGGTAATTTAGCATTGCCAATCCACCTAACCTGCACAACTTTGGACTATGGGAGGAAACCGGAACTCCTGAAGGAAACACACGCAGACTTGGGGAGAATGCAAACTCCACATAGACAGTCACCCAAGGCCAGAATGGAACCCGGGTCCCTGGCGTGTGAGGCAGCAGTGTCACCGTGTTGCCTTGGATTTATAGAAACTGAATATTGTTTTTTTTAAAACTCAATATTTACAGCAAAGAGAGATAAAAATGCACTTTACCTCATAATTACCTGCCATAATAAGTTTAGCAAAATTTCTAGATCCTGCCACATTACAACGTTCCCCAATGTTGACGAAGTTGGTGTATGGTCCAATTCTAAAAGGTTCAAGACCTAAGAAAGATAAAAAAGCCATCAGAAAATAAGTTAAAAGGGCTGCTTGAATGGATCTAGAGGCATTGCAGAGTAAAACAAATAGAAAAGGAGGCAGAAAATAAAAATAATAACTGCTATGTCTATTTGGTGAGCAGTACCACATGAATTGAGGGATATGGGATATAATGGGGTTGCTAATGAGATTTGGGGTACAAATTGAATTTAGGGAGAAGCGAGTATTTTGTTGCGTCTTCTCCAGGCACAGGAGTGGGGTGGGGAGGTTGCTATTCCCGGTGGCAACAACTCATTTTAGGTATCTGGGGGTGCAGGTAGCGTGGGATTGGGTACGACGTTGTAAGCTCAGGTTCAAGGGTTTGGTTCGGAGGGTGAAGGAGGACTTGTGGTGGCATAGTCTCCCCTTGTCGTTGGCAAGCCAGGTGTAGGCAGTGAAGAATAACATTTGGCCACGTTTTTGTTTCTGTTTCAGTGTTTGCCGGTCTTCTTTTTAACCAAACTCATTTTTTAAGGGAAAGGCTGGTCTCGTTGTCTGTGTGGGCAGGGAAGGTGGCTATGATAAGGAAAGCGGTGCTCCAAAGAGGGCGGCTATACTATTACTGGGTGGCAAACACAGAGAAGGTGCGGGCTGGAGTAGGGAGATGGAGGCTTGATGAGTGCGGATGGAGGGGGGTTCCTGTAAGGGGTCGGGGTTCTAGGCACTGACAATGGCGGCGTTACCATTTGTCCCAGGGAAATATTCAGGGAGTCCTGTGGTGACAGCCACACTGAAGCTTTTAGGCAATTCCAGCAACACTTTAAGTTGAGGGCAGGCTGGAGGGTGATGCCGATAAGAGGGAACCATGGGTTTCAGGCAGAAAAGATCGCTGCAAGGTTCTGGGGATGGGACAGAGGGGTGGAAGAAGTGAACGATTTGTTTTTGGAAGGGTGGTTCACAAGCTTGGAGGAGTTGGGGTGAAGTTTGGGCTCCAGCGTGAGAAGGGCTTCAGATACATGCGGGTGAGGAACTTGCGAGAAAGGTCTTCCCAAACTTTTTGGTGGCACAGTAACTTTGTTTCTGGTGGAGGTGTTGTTGGTGATGGGGCTGGAGGGTGGGGTCGATTTGGTGATTTACGGTAGGATCATGGAGGAGGATAAAGCGCCCATGGAAGGGACTACGGCCAAGTGGATGGGGGAGCTGGGGATGGCGTTTGGAGAAAGGATTATGGTGTGAGGGGTTACGGAGGGTTAATGCCTAAACTCCATGTGCGATGCTGGGGTTGATTCAATTAAACGTGGTGCACAGGCTGCACTTAACAAAGGCGAGGATGAGCCAGCTGTTTGAGGGTTAGAGGATAGCTGCGAACGGTGCGGGAGGGGCCTAGCTAATCGTGTTCATATGTTCTGGTCCTGCTCGAAGTTGGAGAAATTTTGGGGGTCGTTTTTTAGCACCATGTCAGAGGTCCTACAGGTAAATTTGGAGGCCTTATTCGGGGTGTCAGACCTATCGGAGTTGCATATAGCTGTGGGGGCAGATGTCTTGGCCTTCGCCTCGTTGGTCGCTCGCAGGCGGGTCCAGTTGGGGTGGAGGTCAGCTTCTCCCCCTCAGCCTTGGTGTGGCTGGGGGATTAAATGGAGTTCCTATACTTGGAGAAGGTGAAATTTGACCCGAGAGGATCAGATGAGGGTTCCACAGAGATTGGGTTTGTTTATCTTACACTATGGGGATCTGGTTGTCGTATAGGGTTATGTTGGGTTGGTGTTTATACTTTGTAAAAATGTAAATATTGAAAATTTGAATAAAAACATATATAGTTAAAAAATTATGGTCTAGTGTACTGGTACCTGAAGTCAAGCTTCTTCCCCAAAATTAGATCTTAATAATAATTATACATTTTCTGAATTCTTTAATTATCCAAAGAAAAAAGTTGACCCTACTGTCTACCTGACTCTCTAGACATGGCACAAATTGAATGGGACATGATAGGTTAGCACTCAGATATTTTTAAAAACCGACCTGTTGTCTATTTACCTGATAGTGTCAAGAAATCTCCAAAAACAGAGGGAGGAGGAATTCTCGGTCTACATTTTTGGACTGCTTCTGCTATTGCCCTAAAAATACAACAAGATGCAGAACATTTAATAAACAGTAAGAATAATTCACAATTACAAAGTATTATTCCTTGCGATACAGAGTTCCCATTCTAACTGCTCTCTGGTCTGGATAAAGAGGTTTCTCCTGAATTTCCTACTGGATTTTTTTAGTGATGATCTTATATCTCATTCAGGTCTCCCTTGCAAATGGAATTTTTCCCCCCCGCATCTACTCTACCACACCCTTTTATAAATTGAAAGCCCTTCAACAGCTCCCACTTCTATCTCCCCTTTTCTTGTGAAAAGAGCCCAAAGCTGGATCAATCTTTCTTAGTATCATCCCATGAAATCTCCTTTGCACTTTCTCTATATCCTTTTTCATAATATAGAAATCAGAACTGTTAACGATAATTAAAGTCTGGTCAAAAAACAAGGTGCAGAATAACTTTTAACATAACTTCCCTGATGTTCAAAACTCCTCTAATGTTCAGTACTCCTCCAGAAATTAAATTTAGTGTTTTGTTTGCTATTTTGATGGCCTTATTATCACTACTTTTAGTGAAATGAGTATTTGTGTTCTCAAATCCCTCTGTTTATCCACTCAATATAAATGCCTATTTTCCAATGAATATATGGCCTACTAACGCTCCCTGATAAAATGTACCAGCAGTTGGCATTCTTCCATCTGTGACAGATGATGGGAATGCAGCCTCAAAACTTTGGTGAGATCAGATAAGATCACCTATATCATAGAATTTACAGTGCAGAAGGAGGCCACTCGGCCCATCGAGTCTGCACCGGCTCTTGGAAAGAGCACCCTACCCAAGGTCAACACCTCCACCCTATCCCCATAACCCAGTAACCCCACCCAACACTAAGGGAAATTTTGGACACTAAGGGCAATTTATCATGGCCAATCCACCTAACCTGCACATCTTTGGACTGTGGGAGGAAACCGGATCACCCGGAGGAAACCCACGCACACACGGGGAGGATGTGCAGACTCCGCACAGACAGTGACCCAAGCCGGAAGCGAACCTGGGACCCTGGAGCTGTGAAGTATTTGTGCTATCCACAATGCTACCATGCTGCACTTTGTTTGATGGATCAACAAACCGATTCTGGAAAGCCAAAGTCTGTCACAAGTGTCACACACCCTTGTCAGTGGTGCGGGATGATCCCTGCTGACATCTTGTTTGTAGGGTTGGCGTCTGCTTTGGAGCTTCTGAAACCTAATGTGGTGCATTGACAAACTCATGTCCCCAGCTTGGATATTTACATTTTGCTTAATCAGCTAGCAGAATTCCAAACTAAATTGCCCGCAGGCTCTGTCTTCTTTTCCACCCCACCCACAAGTAGCTTCAAAAGAAATGACTAACTAGAAACAGGTTTTCACTCAAAGAAATTTGCATTACAGCATAAAAATTGCATTTTGTACTGTTTTCAGCAAACCATGGAATTCAACAATTACCGGATGTGAGCGGGAGTCGTTCCACAGCACCCTCCAACAATGTTCACTAGCCCATCCATGGCAAATTCCTGCAAAATGAGACCCATCAAGTCAAACTAATCAGACCTACAATTATAGACCCAACTGTTATGACTAAAATTACTATTGAATGTTAAAAATACACGTAAGTTAACACAAGCTTCTACTGCCAGCACTTGCATCTGGTTATTCAAAGCATATAGGATTTAAACCCTATTTTGGACAGTGCGTTGCCTAAAGTTTACATTTGGCTAATTTAAAGTGTTCTGCTGCAATTAAAGATAATAGATTACAATTGCAAAATGCCTGCATGGAAGGGGAGGAGTCATCTCAGAACACAGAGGAAACAGGGCTGGAGGACCAAAAGGGCACCGGAGAGCAGAGAATAGCCCAGGAAGGATGTCCAAAACAACAATTGGAAGGGCACAGCTGGGTTACTGCAAACAAGTCCCTGTTATGTTCGAAAGCAAACAGCACCCCCCCCCCCCCCCCCCCCCCCCCCAAGCCTGTACATGTGTTCTCAAGTATGTATAACAAAGTACGTTAATTCCCAGTTCACATTTTATTCTGTCCGGTACATTCTCAATAAATTATTTTATTTTTTATTTCTTGTTCTTGCCTCATGTGTGTAAAGATAGGTGTAACAACGTTGTTACAAGTCAAATGTAAATCACCAATAAAAATATTGTTTAAAAAAAGAAATGCCTGTATGGAAGTGACTTCCTGTCCACATACCATCAGAAGCACAGATGCTGAATTGGAAGTCACACTGGATAAAGAGAGGTAAAAGAGATCTGTTTTTTTTTTATACCAAAAGGCAACCTGCTGACAGAGTGATAGCTGTCCAAGGTGACAGACCTGGAAAAAGATGCAATGGTATTGCTACAAAACAGCCTCCTATGCCAAGGAGGGACCATAAATATATATGGCTTGAAGTGCTCCTCATTCCCAGTTATTCTTTTTCAAAAGTCTAAAGTATTTAAACAACTGTACAGATTTTTGAACGTACAGGAATACTGCAGCCGGTCAGGTAAAAACAGCAACTTGCAACTGAAACATCTATCACACTTGAATCATAAATGAATTTCACACAGCTAGCCACTCTGATGCATCCTAACTGCATGTTTATCTGAAACACTGGATCTGTAAAAGGGTCACACAAACCCAAACGTTAATTGTGTTTCTCGCTCCACAGATGTTGCCAGGCCTGCTGAATATATTCAGCATTTTCTGTTTCTAGTTCAGATTGGATATTAATGGCATTGAGCGTAGCGGGCAAAGAGAAAAAAGAAGCCACAGATCTCCTTTCAGTTCCAGACTGGTACTATCCTGCTTTTGATAAATCCTGTCCTCCTTAATCATTCTCAGACATACACTAGACCACAAAACTATCACACATGAATGTATTTAACACAAGCTGTGTTTGACAATGTATTTTACAGTCTGCGCAGTAACCGGTATGGTTTTGTTGACTTGGAAGAACTGCCTGTCAGCGTCTTCAATACCATTGAATAAGACAGCGCCCAATCGTAACTTGTATTATTCGCAAACTCTAATGACAGACAGCCCTAAGAATGCAGATAGTGAAGGTGAGGCTGTGGCACTGGACAGATCACAATACACAGCTGAGAAAGAGCAGGAACCTGTTGGCTGGTTAACTCCCTTGGCCCCTTACTCAAGTGCAGCGCCGAAGGAATTGATCCTCAGAGCCTGCATGTAAATAATTTAGGTGATTTACTCAAACAGAAGTCAGACCAAATTCTAGAGGATCTCACCACGAACAACATTGAGCCTGTTAAGAAATTTGGGATTTCCTAGTCCCATAGGCACAACAGATCCAAGACAGAAATTTGCAAATGCAGTGTGGAGTGCTGTTTTCATAAATTTATATCTGCGGACAGTAAAGCAATAATAATGGCACAGGTTAGTGCCATACAGACTGCAAACAGTTGCATTCTTAGGGTGGTATCTTGTTGAGGCAGGCCGGCTGGAGAGCTGACAACAGACCAGCGGGTGCCTCTTTTTTGGAAGACCTGCCAAACCACAAGCCAATTAGACATTAGCAAAGCCATTGCTGGGCCTTCCCCTGAAATCAAGACCTGGGGGCGAAGGTCTCACCTCAGTTTTGGGGGATGGGGTCAGAAGCAAGGGCAGGAGTTTGACTCCGAGTGAGGTGAGGAGCAGCCCCCACAGTTTCACCTGTCATGCACAACGCATGGCAACAGGCCTGCTTTCAGTAGGATTAATATCAACAGCAACAGGATGAGGTCATTAATTGGTCACTTAAGGGCCTCAATTGGTGACGGGGCAGGAATGTAGATCATGGGCCTTTCTATCCAAAGCTTAATTTTGGTGGAAGCAGGAAGGCGCGTGGACCAGGTATGCCACCACCCCGCCTAATTATATCACTTTTCTACCTCCCAAGTTCACAACCGGTGAAAGCAGAAGATTAGTTTGTACTGAGTTAGCTGACCACCAGAGCCGCATTACCATTGGGTTAGAGGAAGAGGAGGAAAATTGAGGACAAATAAAAACAGCCATAATTTCCACGTTTCATGAACGTCTATTACTAGAAAACAGATGTCGTGGAGACAGAAATGCTTTCAGCTATGCACAGCCTGATATATAATTTCCCGCTGGCTATTTCGGCTCATTCACTAAAAACAGCCACTTAGACTGTCACAGTTCATTTCATTATACTTGGAGTACACAGCTGGATATAAATGACAATGAGTTAGAAGTTAAAATTCAAGTAACCTTCAGGTGTTTTGCAGTAACTTCAGGGGTTTCATCATAGCCTCCAAATGCGTTGGGTAGACCTAAAGTTAAAAAAATACAATGTTTGATCCTTTTTTAAAAAAAATTATTTTTAAAAATTTGACAATAGTCGATGCAAACCAGAACAATTAAAGAGAAAAAAAAGGCAAAACATCACAATCAATCAAAAAAAAGGGGAGAACACTGGCACTTTATTCCCATGCCTGCGTGGATTTCCTCCGGGTACTCCGGTTTCCTCCCACTGTACAAAGATGTGTAGGTTAGGTGGCTTGGCCATGCTAAATTGCCCCCTATTGTCCAAAAGGTTAGGTCGTGTTACTGGGTTACGGGGATAGGTGGAGGTGTGGGCTTAAGCTCTTTCCAGGGCCCGTGCAGACTCGATGGGCCAAATGGCCTCCTTCTGTACTGTAAATTATATGATTCTATGAACACACAACATCTAATTCCTGTACCGGCCTCCCCGAACAGGCGCCGGAATGTGGCGACTAGGAGCTTTTCACAGTAACTTCTTTGAAGCCTACTTGTGACAATAAGCGATTATTATTAATTAAACTTAAATACAAAAACGAATCTCAAACTCCTTTAAAAAAAGAAATAAATAATCTGGGGGCAGTGGAGAAGGTAGAAGGTGGAGGGAGCATCAGTTTGGACCCCGATTTATAATAATCATCGGTTTGTACCGGGTAGGCTGGATGGTGGGTTCCGGAGATGGCAAAGGGCAGGAATTAGGAGGATGGGGGATCTATTCGTAGATGGGAGCTTCCCCAGCTTGAAACCCTTGGAGGATAAATTTGAAATGCCAGCAAGGAATGGGTTTAGGTGTCTGCAGGTACGAGACTTCTTGAGAAGGCAGGTTCCGGCCTTCCCACTGCTGCCACCACGGGGGATACAGGACAGAGTAATCTCCAATACCTGGGTGGGAGAGGGGAAAGTATCAGATATCTACCAGGAACTTTTGGAATCGGAGGAAACTCCGGTGGAGGAGCTTAAGGGAAAGTGGGAAGACGAGCCAGGAGGAGAGATTGAGGCAGGTCTGTGGGTGGATGTCCTAAGCAGGATTAACACATCCTCATCATGTGCCATTCTTAGCCTGATACAATTGAAGGTAGTCCACCGGGCACACATGATGGTAGCCCTGATGAGCAAGTTTTTTGATGTAGACGACAGATGTGCGAGGTGCGCGGGAAGCCTAGCAAATCATGTCCACATCTTTTGGGCACGCCCGAAGCTTAGAGGGTTTTGGCAGGGTTTCGCTAAGGCAATGTCCAGGGTACTCAAAATACGGGTGGTGCCGAGTCCGGAGGTGGCAAACTTTGGAGTGTTGGAAGAGACGAGAGTTTAGTGGGGGGCGAAAGAGGCCGACATCTTGGCCTTTGCCTCCCTGGTAGCCCGGAGACGGATCTTATTAATGTGGAGGGACTCAAAGCCCCCAAGTGCAGAGACCTGGGTTAGTGACATGGCTGGGTTTCTTAGTCTCAAGAAAATAAAGTTCGCCTTAAGAGGGTCAATGGTGGGGTTCACCCAGAGGTGGCAGCCATTCGTCGACTTTCTCGTGAAAATTAAAATGTCAGCAGAAGCAGAATTCCAAAAGTGGGGGGAGAGGGCCAGACTGTTGTTTTATTGTTGGGGGTGTGAAGTTTGGGATGGGGGCGGAAATGCTTATTGTACCATGTTCATGTCGCTTGTTATTGCCATTATTATAAAAACTTGAAAATACCCTAATAAAAATATTTAAAATAAATAAATAAATAAATAAATGGATGCCATCTTAGATAGAACCTTTCCACCAACCTCCTGATTGTGAACTTGACTTTCTCCAAATGCAGAAATGATATTCAGTCACCCAGCAAAGCAGAGGCACTAAGTGGAGTGGGTGACCTCCAACCAAGCAATATTCGCCTCAGGGCAATCAACAAGGTAAAGGCAAGGGCATCCACCTTTACCCCAGGCTCTGTCACCGGTGAATCTGACGCCCCAAATATGGCCACCAGTAGACGCAGATCCAAATCTACATGGAGTATCTCTGACATGGTGTTAAAGAATGAAGCCCTGAAACCTGTAAGTTTGGGGCAGGACCAGAATACATGCGTATCATTAGCCGGCCCAAGAGAACAGCGTTCACACCTACGCCCAGCACCAGGGAAGAACCCACTCATCCTTGCCCTAGTCAAGTGCATCCTATGCAATACCTTAAACCCATTCAGGCTCAGCCGAGCACATGAAGACGTGAAGTTGACCCTATGAAGGGCCTCACTCCACACCTCACCATTAAGAATGGCACCCAATTCACCCTCCCATTTCATCCTCACTCTAATCAACGGACGCCCCTCCACCTCCCGTCAGGCCTGGCTAGAGGGCAGGATTCTCCGTTGTCCGACATCGATATCGTAATCGCCGATCGGGCGGGAATCGACTCCGACGCCCACATCGGGGCTGGCGGCAGTTTGATGCTGGTCAGCTATGCTCCTCCCCCTCCAAAATGGCGTTGTGCCTTGTTGCAATGGTGTTGCCGCATCATCGGCGTGGCAGCTGTGGACTGTATTCAGCAGCGCCACACTTGGCAGGGTGGGGTCATGGATGCTGGGTCAGGTCCACGCACAGCCGGCGACGTCGCGACCGCTGCAGGTTGTTGCCGTGTGCATGCGCAGCCAGGGATCCCCTGCTAGCCCCTCACTGGACTTCCAGTGTTGACCATGGAGTGAGTGGTCATATACAGGGTAGCTCCTGCTTAAAGTCACAGAAAAGAGCTATTTTTATATTTTTACGTAATCCTGGGTGGAATTCTGATGAAAAGACGTAGGTGAATGTTGGAGGAGTTGTTTCCCCCGGGAGTGATATGTCTGTTGGTTACCAGGCCCGGCAGAAAACAGTGAAAGATTTGGCTGAAAAGTTGGAACAGACTTGTGCTGCAGCAACAGCCACTTTAAACATGCTGGCAGTGGATGGGCTGATGCAAGCTGGAAAGCTTCAATTTGACTTGATGGCCTTTATTTTTTTTTTTAAATTTAGAGTACCCAATTCACTTTTTCCAATTAAGGGGCAATTTAGCATGTTCAATCCACCTACCTTGCACATCTTTAGGTTGTGGGGGCGAAACCCACGCAACACGGGGAGAATGTGCAAATTCCACACGGACAGTGACCCAGAGCCGGGATCGAACCTGGGACCTCGGCACCGTGAGACTGCAGTGCTACCATTGTGCCACCATGCTGCCTGATGGCCTTTATAGAAGCTGAATTCCGACAGCAGAGGAAACAGATGCAGGAGGATCGGGCAAAGACCATCGAAGAAGCGGTGGCATCCCTGAAGAGTTCTTTGGAACGGGTGGAAAAGTGCTTGGAGGTGCAGGGGTCACAGATTTAGGAGATTGAAGGAGTGATCTCGGACCACAGCGATCGTGTGGTGATTCTGGAGGCGAGGTGGGGCTCCTAAGAGCCCTCTGTAAAACGTTGAAGGCAAAGGTGGAGGAGCAGGAGAATGCCTCGACAAGGCAGAACCTGCGAATAGTGGGCCTGCCTAAAGAAGTGGAAGGTGTGAGTGCAACGAGGTACGTCTCGAGGATGCTGGCGGGACTGGTGGCAGAAGGGGTGCTATGAAAAATGAAAATGAAAATCGCTTATTGTCACGAGTAGGCTTCAATGAAGTTACTATGAAAAGCCCCTAGTCGCCACATTCCGGCGCCTGACCGGGGAGGCTGGTACGGGATAGGTAGGCGCCTAGATAAGGCGCCTGAAGTGGACCGAGCACATAGGTCCCTGAGGCAGAAGCTAGAGCTGGGGAGCCACCGCGAGCGGTGATCGTGAGACTCCGTAAATTTGTGGAGAAAGAGAAAATTCTGCGATGGGCCAGGGAGAAGCGTACCTGTGACTGAGAGGGGAATAAGGTCCGAATTTATCAGGACATTGGAGCCGAGTTGGCAAAACGGCGGGCAGGCTTCAACAAGGCCAAGGCGGTGCTGTACCGGCGGCAGATCAGGTTTGGGATGCTCTACCCTGCGCAATTATGGGTGATGTTCGGAGGCCGGGAGTGTTATTTTGAGACCCCAGAAGCGACCGAAAACTTCATTAAGCAGCATAAACTGGGGGAGAGCTGAGCGGACAATGCTTGTGAACTGGGGTGCTGGCACTTTGTAATGGTCAGGAGCATGTTTGAAGTGGGTGTAGGGATTGGGGAATGTTCATTTTTTACTGTTTAGTATTGGGATTGTAAGGGGTGGAAAGTTCATGTGGGGATGGATGTTCCCGTTCCCCCCTCCTGTTTTCTGGGACTGTTTCTGTAACATTTGTTTGTTTGCTTTTGGAGAAGGCTACCTGGAGTTCAGGAGAAGTCTTTGTTTGGGTGGGGGAGGGTAAAGGTCAACAGGGTGCCTTCCTCATTGAGTTAAGGGGGGGGGGGGGGGAAGAGGAGGTTATTGGTAAGTGCCTTTGGGCAGGAGCTGCTGCACGAGCAAGTTGTGTTCGTGAGCAGAAGTGAGGTGGTGGGAGAGAAGGCTGAGAGGGATTCCTGGGGCGGGGGGGCAGTGTTGTAACGTGGCAGGGAGATGAGAGATGACAGGGTCATGGGTGGAGAAAGAGGCCGTCTGGGATGGGCTCGGTATCTGGTGGAATTAAAGGGGCGGGAGTTAAGTGGGGAAGGTGACAGACGGGGATTGGAAGCATACGCCTCCGGTAAGGCTGGTAATATGGAACGTCCGGGGACTGAATGGGCCGGTTAAAAGTTTGCGGGTGTTTGCGCACCTCAGGAGCTTGGAAGCGGAGGTGGTCTTTTTGCAGGAGACACACCTCCGTGTGAAGGACCAGGTTAGGTTAAGGAAGGGATGGGTCGGGCATGTTTTTCACTCAGGGTTTGATTCAAAATCGAGGGGAGTGGTGATTTTAATAAGCAAAAAAATGGGATTTGAGAGTGCGAAGGAGGTGAGGGCTCCGGGTGGGAGATATGTGATTGTGAGTGGAGTATTGGAAGCCCCTTCGGTGGTGTTGGTCAATGTGTATGCCCCAAATTGGGATGATGTGGGTTTTATGAGGGGGTTGCTGGCAGCAATCCTGGGTTTGGCCACGTACTAGTTGATCATGGGAGGAGATTGCAACTGTGTCCTGGAGCCGAGGGTGGATAGACCGAACCCCAGGTCGATGGGTAGGGTATGAATGGCATGGGAGCTGCAGGGGTTTATGGATAGGATGGGTATGGTGGATCCATGGCGTTTTCAGAACCCAGGGGGAAGGGAGTATTCCTTCTTTTCACACGTCTACAAGGTATATTTGAGGATTGATTACTTTCTAGTGAGTCGGGAGATTTTGGTTGGGGTGGAGGGGGCAGAGTATGTGGGGATAGTTATCTCGGACCATGCGCCCCACTGGCTGGAGATTCGGTTCAGATCGGGACGAGAGCAGAGCCCAGGATGGAGGTTTGACTCGGGGCTGTTGGCGGATGGAGGTTTTTGTGATAAGATGCGGGCAGCGATTAAGGAGTATGTGGAGTTGAATCAGAATGGGGAAGTGTCGGCGGACATTTTTTGGGGAAGCGCTGAAGGCAGTGGTCGGGGGAGGGAAATTCTTTTGTTTCAGGCTTGTGCGAATAAGGAAAGGAGGGAGGAACATGACCATCTCGTGAGCACGATAGTGGAGGTGGACAGAGAATATTCGAGGGTGCCCACCGTGGAGGGATTGGTGAGGAGGGAAAAGTTGCAGGGGCAGTTTGACGTGCTGACAGCAGAGAAAGCTGTAGGTCAACTGCGTAGGGCAAGGGGGTGCAATATGAGTATGGGGAGAAGGCGAGCCGCATGCTGGCGCACCAGCTGCGTCCAGGGAAATATTGAAGATACGGACTGGAGCTGGGGATGTGGCGTCAGGGCCAGGTAAGTTAAATGAGGCACTTAGGGAGTACTACCAGGGGCTTTATGAGGCAGGCCCAGGAGGAATGAAGGGGGACATGGGGCGGTTTCTGGACAAGCTGGAATTTCCCCAGGTGGAGGAAGCAAAGAGGCAGGCGTTGGAAGAGCACCTTGGGGCTGAGGGAGGTGCTGGATAGCATCAGGGGTATGAAGTCAGGGAAGGCCCTTGGGTCGGATGTCTACCCGGCGGAATTTTATAAGGAATTTGCGACGGACCTGGCACCACATCTGTTGGGGGTGTTTAATGAACCACTGGAGAAGGGGAAGTGCTGGAGAACATGAAGCAGGTAGTAATCACACTAATCCTGAAAAAGGGCAAGGACCCGGTAGAATGTGGGTCGTATAGGCCCATGTCACTATTGAACACGGATGTGAAAGCATTGGCTAAGTTGTTGGCGGGGAGGATGGAGGACTATGTCCTGGGGTGGTTGCAGAAGATCAAACAGGCTTTGTGAAGGGCAGGCAGCTCGCGAGTAATATAAGTCGGCTGCTGAATGTGGGATGAATCCGTCGGGGGCTCTGGTACCAGAGGTGGTGGCGTCCATGGACCCGGAGAAGGCATTTGATCGGGTGGAGTGGCGGTACTTGTTCGAGGTTTTGGGAAGGTTTGGGCCGAGATTTGTGGCATGAGTACGGTTGCTGTATGTGGCATTAAGGACGTGGGTGAGGATGAATGAGATGAGCTCACAAAGCTTTGACTTACATAGGGGTGCGAGGCAGGGGTGCCTGCTGTCACGGTTCCTGTTTGCGCTGGCCATAGAGCCATTGCGTTGGCTCTCAGGGGTCGGCGGAATGGCGGGGGATTATGAGGGACAGAAGGAGCATTGGGTGTCGCTCTATGTCGATGACCTCTTGCTGTATGTTTCGGATCCGTTGGAGAGTATGTGAAGGATTATGGGCCTGATGGGAGGTTTGGAGGGGTCTCAGGGTACAAACTGAATGTAGGGAAATGCGAGGTATTCCCGGTGAATGAGCTGGCACAGCGGGCTAATTTAGGGGGAATATAATTTACGGTAACGAGGGATAGGTTTAGGTACTTGGGGATTCAGGTAGCGAGGAATGGACGGGGCTCCATAAGTGGAACTTAACGAAGCTGGTGGAGGAGGCCAGGGAGGATCTTAAGAGGTGGATACACTGCACTTAACGTTGGCGGGGATGGTCCATGTGTTGACATTGAGTATTCTGCCGAGGTTCATGTTTATCTTTCAAGCTCTCCTGGTCTTTATACCAAAGGCCTTTTTTCGGAAAGTAGACACAATCATTTCTGACTTTGTATGGGCGGGGAAGGTGCCTAGGGTGGAAAGGATCCTGCTACAGAGGCAGAGGCAAAAGGGCGGGGTTGGCGTTGCCAAGCTTGCTTCATCATTTTTGGGCAGCGAATGTGGACAAGGTGTGCTGGTGGTAGATTGGGTGAGGATGGAGGAGGAATCTTGTAAGGGGTCTAGTTGAGGGCTATGGTGGCGGCAGCGTTGCCAATGGCTCCGAGTAGGTATTCAGGGAGCCTGGTGGTGCAGTCCATGGTGAAGATATGGAATCAACTGAGGAGGCATTTTAGGGTGGAGGGGATGGTGCCATCGCCGTTGTGTGAGAATCATGGGTCTGAGCTGGGGGATGTTTACTGTATTCAGGAGGTGGAGGGGAATTGGGGCTGCTCAAGGTGAGGGATCTGTATTTGGAGGAAAGGTTCGCCAGTCTGGAGGAGCTAAGGGAGAGGGTAGAGCTGCCGAGGGGGAGTGAGTTCAGGTATCTGCAGGTTAGGTACTTTGCACGAAAGGTCTGGAGGGGGTTCCCTAGGTTGCCGGGATACACCCTGCTGGAGTGACTGCTGCTTCCGGATGTGGAAGGGGAGGGAAGAATTGGGGATATATATAAGTAGCTGGGGAGCAGGGAGGCGAGCGGGTGGTGAAGATCAAGGAGAAATGGGAAGTGGAGTTGGGATGGAGATCAATTGGGGAGTATGGAGTGAGGCACTGCGAAGGGTAAACGGGACCTCCTCTTATGCAAGGATGAGCCTGATATAGTTTAAGGTGGTGCACAGGGTGCTTATGACTCGGGTGAGAATGAGTGGGTTCTTTCAGGGAGTAGCAGATGAGTGTGAGAGGTTTGGGTGGGGGCCAGCGAATCACACGCACATGTTTTGGGGTTG
Organism: Scyliorhinus canicula; assembly: GCF_902713615.1. Classification (NCBI taxonomy): domain Eukaryota; kingdom Metazoa; phylum Chordata; class Chondrichthyes; order Carcharhiniformes; family Scyliorhinidae; genus Scyliorhinus; species Scyliorhinus canicula. Next base: position 284,864,138 of record NC_052146.1, on the reverse strand, counting down.
CAAAAAATGGCGGGAGTGTTTGCGGTCTTAGCCAGGATAGTGGAGGAGGAAGTGGATCCGGATCCTTTGGTGGCGATATTTGGGGTTTCAGAAAGCCGGAGCTCATGGAGAGGAGGAAGTCCGATGTCTTGGCCTTTGCCTCTCTGATTGCACGGTGGCGAATCTTGCTGGAGTGGCCTGCGATTAGAAAAGATAAAGTATGAGTTAAGGGGCTCATCAGAGGTTTTTGAGAAGGGGGGGGGGGAGTTTGTGACCGTGTTTGTCGCAGGGGAGGAGCGGTGAAAAAGGGGAAAAAATCTGCACAGACTGTATAGTTGATTGTTGGGAAGTATGTTTCCCGTGGTGTTTATTCGCTGTAACCTGTTTTGATACATGTTTGTAATAAAATACATTTTTTTTAAAAAGAATCATTAATTAGTTGGTTAAAGGAGAGATATCACTGATGGGTCTCTTTCATTTATGATCTCTTTTTCCACCAGTCTTCATAGGCACGATGGATGATGAATATGTTAATGTCAGGAAGTTTAGAAAGGAAAAATGGAAAACTTAAGCACAGATTCTGGATCTGTGGACAAGAGAGGACCTTCACTACTGTTGTTGCACTCGACATCAGCTCCATATGTTGTTTCTCCAGAGCTAACCTGGAGAGCCCCAGCCCAATCCAGCCAATGTTCTTCCCTCATCTCCTCTCCTGAGAACATTGTTTCATTTCTCTGTTGGGCTTCACAAGCACTTGTCTCCAATATGCAGATTAAGGATTTGAAGAGCACATAATCTATGCTGACATTTCAGTACAGCAGAGGGAATGTATTGTCAAAGGTGCAATACAAACATGCGAATTAGGAACAGAGTAGGCCACTCAGCCCCTGTACCTGCTCCACCATTCAATAAGATCATGGCTGATCTGATTTTAACTTAAACTTCACATTCCCTCCTACCCTCTGCTTCCACTGTCTTTTGTAGAAGGGTTCCAAAGACTTACAACCCTCAAGAGAAATATTCTCCACATCTCTGTCTTAAATGAGCTACCACTTATTTTTAACAGTGACCCCTGGTCCTTGCTTCTCCCACAAGAGGAAACATCCTCTCCACATCAACCCTGTCAAGACCTCTCAGGATATTATGTTTCAATCAAGTTGCCTCTTACTCTTCTAGCAGAAACAAACTTAGCCTGTCCAACCTTTCCTCATAAGACTACCCCTCCATTCCAGGTATTAATCTAGCAAAACCTTTCTGAACTGCTTCCAATGCATTCACATATTTCCTCATATAAGGAGGCCAATACTGTGCACAGTACTCCAGATGTGGTCTCACCAATGCCACTGAGCATAATGCCCCTACTTTTGTATTCAAGTCCCCTTACAATAGACAATAACATTTTATCAGCTTTCTTAATTCCTTGCTGGATCTGCGCACTAGCCTGTTGGGATTCATGAACTAGGACACCCATGTCACAGAAGATTCACTAGCTAACAGGAAACAGAGTTGACATAAATGAGTCATTTTCTGGTTGACAAGATGTTTCCTGTTAGCTAGTGAATCTTCTGTGCATAGCAATATACTACCCCCCCCCCCCCCCCACTCCATGCTGATATGTTACATTTATTAAATGCCTTCTGAAAATTTAAGTACACCGGTTTCCCTTTATACAGAGCACATGTAATTTCCTCAAAGTTAGTTAAAAATTATTTCTCACTCACAAAACCAGTTGACTCTGCCTGATTACCTTGATTTTTTTCCAAGTGCCCTGCTAGAACATCTTTAATAGCAGCTTCCAACATTTTCCCTATCACTGATGTTAAGCTAACTGGTCTGCAATTTCTTGTTCTATGTCTCTCATTTTGAATAAAGGAGTTATGTTCACTATTTTCCAATCTAATTGACCGTCCCTGAATCTAGGGAATTTGGGAAAATAAAAACCAGCGCATCAACTATCTCACTAGCCACTGCTTTTAGGATGAAGAATAAAGTCCATGGATGAAGCCAGAGGATGAAGTACATCAGGATCCTGGGATCTGTCAGCAGTTGTACATCTTTGCTCAGTACCACTTCCCTGGTGATTGTATTTTTTTGTGTTCCTTCCTCCCTTCCATTTCCTGATTTACAGCTATTTCTGGGGTGTTATTTATATCCTCAATAGTGAAGACTGGTGCAAAAAACATGTTCAATTCATCTGCCATCACCTTATTTTTCATCATTAATTCTCCAGACTCACTTCCTATAGGACCAATGCTCACTATAACTCCTTTTTAAATATCTATAGAATCTATTACTATTTGTCTTTGTATTTTTAGAGAGCATCACAGATGTCAGTCTTAAATCAATTTGATTCACTCCACGTGATATCAAGAAACGGCTGAAGGCACTGGATACTGCAAAGACTATGGGCGCGATTCTCCGCTGCCCACAACAGGTCGGAGAATAGCGGGAGGGTCTTCCCGACAATTTTCACGGCCTCCCGCTATTCTCCCCCTCTCTGGCCGCCCCCCCGACACGAATCACTGCTCGCCGTTTTTTACGGCGAACAGCGATTCTCCACAGGCCGATGGGCCGAATACCGCGGAGTTTACGGCCGTTTTCACGGCCGCGGTCACACCTGCTTTTAGCGTTCGTGAAAACGGCCGCAAAGTGCCCGTCCCGGTCAACCATGGCACCGATTGGCACGGCCGCACCACGGCCGTGCCAAGGGTGGCATGGGCCTGCGATCGGTGGGCACCGATCACGGGCAGCGGGTCCGATACCCGCGCACTATTTGTTCTTCCGCCGCCCCGCAGGATCAGTCTGCAGGGCGGCTGAGGGGCATGATGGCCCGCGCAGGGTTTGACGCGTCTGCGTGATGACGTCATCCGCGCATGCGCGGCTGACGTCATCGTGCGCGTCAGCCGCCGTGACTCTTGGCGGGCGGAGTTAGCGACGTTCGCTAACTCCGCGTCGCCGTGATTCCCCGGGCCCCAATACTAGCCCCGCCCGGGGGGGGGGGGGGGGGGGGGGGGGGGATCGGGTCCCGGGACGGAGCTCCGAGGCTGGCGTGAAACACGGCCAGTTTCACGCCAGCCTTCACGGCACGCCAGATTTGCGGAGAATCGCGCCCTATGTGCCCTGACAATGTGATAATACTGAAGACTTGTGCTCCATAATGTGCCGTGCCCCTAACCAAGCTGTTCCAGTACAGCTACAAAACTGGCATCTATCAGGCAATGTGGAAACTGCCCAGACATGTCCTCGACACAAAAAGCAAGAAAAATCCAACCTGGTCAATTACCACCCCATCAGCACAATTTCAATAATTAGTTAAGTGATCTAAGGGGTCATCAACAGTGCTATCAAACAGCACATACTTAGCAACAATCTCCTAACTGATGTTCAATTTGGGTTCCATCAGGGCCACCCACCACCTGTAGTCTTGGTTCAAACATGGACAAAAGAGCTGAACTTTAGACACAAGGTGAGAGTATCTGCCCTTGACATCAAAGCTGCATCTGACCAAGGGTGGCATCAAAGAGCCCTAGAAAAACTGAGTCAATGGGAATTAGGAGGAAAACTCTCTACCAGTTGGAGTCATGCCTAGCATAAAGAAAGGCTGCTCTGCTGTTGGAAGCCAATCATCTCAGTTCCAGGACATTCCGAGAGGCATTCCTCAGGTTCAAATCAGAGGACCAACCACCTTCAGCCGCTTCATCCATGACCTTCCTTCCATTATAATGTCAGATGTGGAGATGTTCGCTGATGATTGCACAATATTCAGCATTCACGACTCTTCAGACACTGAAGCAGTCTAAGTCGAAATGCAGCAAGACCTGGCCAATATCCAGGCTTGGGCTGACAAGTGGGAAGTAACATTCACACCACACAAGTGCCAGGCAATGACCATCTCCAACAAGACAGAATCTAACCATCGAATCTTGACATTCAATGGTATTACCATAGCTGAATCCACACTATCGTATCCTCAGGGTTACCATTGATCACAAACTGAACTGGACTAGCCATATAAATACTGTGGCTACAAGAGAAGGTCAGAGGCTAAGAATCCTGCGCTGAGTGGCTCACCTCCTGGCTCCCAAATCCCTATCCACAAGGCACAATTTAGGTGTGTGATGGAATACTCTCCACTTGCCTGGATGAGTACAGCTACAAAAACACTCAAGAAGCTTGACAACATCCAGGACAAAGTTGGATTGGCAGACCACCTCCACTATGCAATGCAGTATGTACCATCTATAAGATGCATTGCAGGAAAAACTCACCATGGCTCCTTCGACAGCACCTTCCAAATCTGTGACCTCTACCAGCTATAAGGACGAGGGTGGTAGATGCATGGGAATACCACCACCTATCTGCAGTTTCCCTCAAAGTCACTCACCATCCTGACTTGGAAATATATCACCGTTGCTTCACTGTCGCCGGGTCAAAAGCCTGGGACCCCCTCCGTACAGCACTGTGGGCGCACCTACACCACAATGACTGCAGGGGTTCAAGAAGGCAGATTACCACCACCTTCTCAAGGGCAATTAGGGATGACCAATAAATGCTGGCCTAGCCATTGACACCGACATCCCAAGATTGAATATTTAAAAAATCATTTATAGTTTACTAAATGCTGTCCTGTTTTTATCTCTCACATACTATACATAAAAACACAAGGCACTGACCTGCATTAGGGTAGCATAAAACATAGGCAGTTGTGCATTTTCCAATTGCTTCTATGAATGGCCTCATTTCAACAGCTCCCAAAGCACAATTTAATCCAATGCTGAAAGAAAATATATGCTACATTACTATGAAAAATTGTTCATTGTTTTAATAGGAACAGTAAAAAAAACAATGTACTCATTGACTGTACCAGGCATACTGAGTTAGATGTGGAATTCACTTTCTAGCTTTCCTTTGTCTTTGCCATAAGCCGTAAGAGAGCAATCGTAAAACTATTTCAATCGGCTGGATTTTACTTGCCCCCACCAAGCATCTTTTCGGCAGAGTGAACAAACATTTTGCGATCTTGCAATTCTGACGCTCTCCAACCAACTTCTAGCAACCCCGTGACCATGCTCCCCCACCCACCACTATCCCTAAAAAGACCATGCTCCAACGCAAAGCCCAAGCAACCAACATTTAGCTCTTCCCCTTGCTTCCCCACCCAGTTCAACCAATGTGATGCAAGACTGCAGGACATTCTTGAAACCTGTGCACAGGGTTTCCTCTTCATAACCCCTGTTCCAAATATGTGGCTTGGGATTTATGATGGCCATTTTCGACCACTGATTTATGTTTTCAGTCTATGGTAGTCAGAGAAGACCACAAAATTATCAGTCAACCCCATAAGGCTGACAAAGATTGCACAGTGCTTTAGCCATGTTGAGCTGCTTGCAGAAAAATACTTTTCACTGTACCTCGGTACATGTGACAATAAACAAATCCAATCCAATCCAATGACTCAAAAACCTGCTCAGGACAATAAGATTAGAATTGCCTAATAAAAAAAACCCTTATATTTCAGTTTCATATGCCCATCTCTGGACCTAATTTTCAGCAGTGAAATCAAATTGGGAGATGATCACACTTATTGATCAGTACAAAATGAATTTATTGAACAGTAGACGGAGGGAAAGAAATCTGTAAAAGAAAAACTGACTTTTTTAAAATAAATTTAGAGTAGCCAATTATTTTTCTTTTCCAATTAAGGGGCAATTTAGCATGGCCAATACACCTAACCTGCACATCTTTGGGTTGTGGGGGTGAAACCCACGCAGACATGGGGAGAATGTGCAAACTCCACACGGACAGTGACCCAGGGCCAGGATTCGAACCCGGGTCCTCAGCGCCGTAGTCCCAGTGCTAACCACTGCGCTACATGTCACCCGAAGAAAAACTGACTTGATGATTTTTATCAATGAAAGATTGTTAACAATAGAAGATTGTTAGAAATGAAAGATTGGTTCTGGAAACTGCTGACATGTGTGAAAATGCTTGAGTGTGTCTATTCTATTTATTCACGAAGACAGAAAGCTCTTGTTTCAGAAATTTGCAAAAGCTTATAACAAGCATTTAGGGGACAGCAGCATCCAACAGCAGGTCGCCAATTGAGTCTCTTATCGAATTACGCAACCATAACTTTTCAGTCAAATGTAAAACAGTCGACTCTTCTAATGACTATCAGATACACTTTACTGCGTAGAAACATTATACAAAAATATCACTGAACTTAAAATGATACAAAAACAAAGATAACTCATGTTGTTAATGCAAGATTGATAGACTGATCAAAGACATTGATGAAGTAAAATATGAAGAATCCCTTTCTGCTCTTTAAAAATTACCTAATTGAACCCTGACGAAGGTTCTTAAGTATCACTAAAAATGCATTGGTCAGATTCCATCATGTAGCACAGGTTATACAGTTGCTAACTATTCCAGATAGCATGACAGGTGGTTAGGATCATGTTATACTTGGAAGTATTTGGGGAGCAGCACAAATTGCAAGAGTAAAGCTCAGGCACTTGTGCTACATTACAGCAAACCACACTGAACACTTCTGCAGCTTCTTAATGTTATATTCTGATGAAAGGTCATCATCCTTTTTTTTTGTTTCTCTCCATAGATTCTGCCAGATCTGCTGAGTGTTTCCAGCATTTTTGTTTGTAATTTTTGAACTCAAGTTTTCTTGACAGCTCAAACACCTACTCCCCTTTCTAGATCATAGACCATAGAATTTACAGTGCTGAAGGAGGCCATTCGGCCCATCGAGTCTGCACCAGCTCTTGCAAAGAGCACCCTACCCAAGCCCACACCTCCACCCCATCCCCATAACCCAGCAACCCCACCCAACAGTAAGGGCAATCTTGGACACTAAGGGCAATCTAGCATGGCCAATCCACCTAACCTGCACATCTTTGGACTGTGGGAGGAAACCGAAGCACCCAGAGGAAACCCACGCACACAAGGGGAGAACGTGCAGACTTCGCACAGACAGTGGCCCAAGCCGGGAATCGAACCTGGGACTCTGGAGCTGTGAAGCAATTGTGCTAATCACAATGCTACCGTGCTGGCCGAATACTTTCTATTGTGTCATTACTTTCTATTGAACAAATTCTTTATATTACTAAAAATTATTCTTTTGATTCCATTTTTGCTTGCTGGCAGCCAATTGTCTTACCTAAGTGGCTCCGCATGGGACACACTGGTGACAAATGCTTCCCCTGTCTGACCAGAGAGCGTCCGTCCGCTCTTATCTACAATTGTTCCGGAAATCTATTACAAAACAAAAATAAACCATTTCACTGCAAAACGACGTTACTCGGGTGGAGGTGGGTGGGAGTGGGGCAGGTGTAATGTAAAGTGGAAAACAAAATAATTTTACACTTACAAAGATGGGTCTGGGCTCATACTGCTCAGCAAATAACTTCTGAATGGCAAACAAGGCAGCCTGTGAAAAGAACACAGAACAGTAGAAAAATGAAATATTAATGTTTTAACTCTGCGGGTTAGAACATTGTTGTCTGAGGATAATGTTCAATGGACCCTAGTTGTGTCACTTGGAATTTTAAAAAGGGATATTACTAATGTCTGGTGAGTAGCTGAGCCATACAACCTAAAACAAATTTAAAATTTTGCTCAGATCAACAGCAGAACCAAGGAGGGTACTCCCTAGTTAGAACAATGAGGGAAATAAATTCAGACAAGGTACTAGATCCTAATCACTATCCATAAGAATATAAGAAACAGGAGCAGGAGTAGGCTATTCGGTCCCTTAAGCATACTCCGTTATTAAATAAGATCATGCCTGATGTGATTGTGGCCTTAACTCCACTTTCCTGCCTGCTTCCAAAACCCATGGCTCCTTTGTTGAACAAAAATCTGTCTAACTTGGCCTTGAATATATTCAATAACCCAGCCTCCGCTGTTCTCTCGGAAAATAATTCCAAAGACTAATGACCCCGACAGGAGAAATTCCTCATCTTTATCTTAGATGGATGACCTCATATTTTTAAACTGTGTCCCCTAGTTCTAGATTCTTTCACAAGGGGAAACATTCTCTCAGCATCTACGTTATCAAGCCCCCTCAGAAACTTATCTGTTTCAATAAGATCACCTCTCATTCTTCTAACCTCCAAAGGGTTGCAACCCAACCTTTCCTCCTATATCCCATTGCAAATTCTTAGTATCCTCCTTACAAATTATTTTCCTGTTTTCAAATAATTTGCAAATTTGGCTACACCACTGTTGGTCCCTAATCCAAGTCATTCGTATAAATCATAAAATTGTTGAGGCCCAAGCACTGATTATCGTGGTAATCGTATCCACTAGAGACAGTTTGGCAAGTTGAAGATGACTCAATTATCTAGAATCTCAGTTTCCTGTTAGTTAGCCAATTTTCTATCCACGTTAAAACATCATTCCCAACACCATGAGCTCCCATCTTGTGTAGTAACCTTTTTTGTAGCATCTTATCGAATGACGTTTGGAAATCCAAATAAACAATATTTTATGGCTCTCCTTTATCCACCCTGTTTGTTACATCCTCAAAGAATTCTAATAAATTTGTCAAAATTATTTCCCATTCACCAAACCACTTTGACGCAACCCAATTGTATTTTGATGTTTTAAATGTTCTGCTACTACTTCTTTAAGAATGAACTCTAGCATTTTCCCTATGACTGACGTTAGGCTAGCTGGTCGAAGGTTTCCTGTCTCTCTCATTTTGTGAATAGTCGTGTTACATTTGCTGTTTTTGAAACCGCTGGGAGCCTTCCAGAACCGAAGGAATTTTGGAAAATTACCACTGATGCATCCACTATCTCTGTCACCAGTTCTTTTACGATCCTAGATTACAAACCATCAGGTCCAGAACACCGGTTAGCACTGTTGCTTCACAGCGCCAGGGTCCCAAGTTCGATTCTCGGCTTGGGTCACTGTCTGTGTGGAGTCTGCACGTTCTCCCTTGTGTCTGTGTGGGTTTCCTCTGGTTTCCTCCCACAAGTCCTGAAAGACGTACTTGTTAGGTGAATTGGACATTCTGAATTCTCCCTCAGTGCACCTGAACTGGTGCTGGAGTGTGGCGACTAGGGGATTTTCACAGTAATTTCATTGCAGTGTTAATGTAAGCCTACTTGTGCCACTAATAAAGATTATTATTCTTATTACTTGTCAACCTTTTAGTTTTCTCAGTGCTTTTTTTCTAGTTATTGTGATGGTTTTAAGTTCCTCTCTCTCTTTTGCCTCTTGAGTTTCTGCTATTCTTGGATCTACGTGTGTCTTCTACTGTGAAGACAGATACAAATTACTTGTTCAAAGTCTATTGTCATTTCCTTGTTTCTCATTATTAACTCCCAGTCTCATCCTCTAAGGGACAAACGCTTACTCTGGCTACTTTTTCTTTTTGTATACATATAGAAGCTTTTACCATCTACTTACTTGCTAGTTTTCTCTTATACTCCAATTTTTCTCACGCTATTATTTTTTAGTTATCTTTTGGTGGTTTCTAAAAAATTGCCAATCTTTTGGCCTACCACTAATCTTCACAGTATTGTAAGCCTTCTCTTTCAATTTGATATCATCTTTAGCTTCCTAAACTAGCCACTGTACATTCTTCACATAAAATCTCTCTTTCTCAATGGAATGTAACTTTGATGAGAGACATTAACTATTTCCTGAAATGTCTGCCACTGTTTCCTTACCGTCTTAACTACCATATTAGTTTCCCAATTCAAGTTAGCCAACTCTTTCTCCATATCCTTGTAATTGCCTTATTTAAGTTATTTTATTTAAGACACTATTTTTAGATCCAAATTTCTCACCCTCACATGAATGTGAAATTCTATCATGTTATGACCACGAGAAGATCATTTAGTGTGAGATCTTTAATTAATCTTTTCTCCTTACTCACTTTCGGGTCTAATATAACCTGCTCCCTGGTTGGTTCCAGAATCTATAGTTCTGCGAAACTGCCCTGAACACTCTATGAAATCATCCTCCAGGCTTCTTTAGCCAATTTGATTTGCCTAATCTAGATGAAGATTAAAATCATCTATTATTTCAGTATCTTTTTACAAGCTACATTATTTCTTGATTTCTTGAGGGGGCGGGGGGGCCTCTGAACTATTTACATCATGTGACTTCCTTTCTTTGTTATTTCTTATCTCCACCCAAACAGATTCTACATTTTGATCCTTTTTTTAAAAAGTTTTTTAAAATAAAATTTAGTGTACCCAATTATTTTTTTTTCCCAATTAAGGTGCAATTTAGTGTGTTCAATCCACCTACCTTGCACATCTTTGGGTTGTGGGGGAGAAACCCACGCAAACACGGGGAAAATGTGTAAACTCTACACAGACAGTGACCCAGAGCCGGGATTGAACCTGGGACGCGGCGGCTTGAGGCAACAGGGCTAAACCACTGCGCCACCATGCTGCCCAACATTTTGATCCTTTGAACCAATATTATTTCTCACTATGGTATAGTGCTTATCCTTTTTTAACAGAGAAGTCTCACCTCCTTTTCCAGTCAATCTGTTCCTATGAAATACCAAATACCCTTAAATATTCAGGTCGCATCCTTGTTCACCTTGTAACCACGTTTCTGTAATGGCTATATCATACTAATTTATTTTTAATGGTGCTCTCAATTCATCACCTCATTCTGGTACTGCAAGTCTTCAAATAAAGACCTTCTAATTCTGTCTTTTTACCATTTTTTCCTCTTTGACCAGGTGCGGGATTCTCCCATTCGGCTGCAGAGTGTCCACGCCGTCGGAAATGCCGTCGCGTTTCACGACGGCGTGCACGGGCCGCTGGCAGTACCGATTCTGCCCCTACAGGGGGCCAGCACGACGCTGGAGCAGTTCACGCTGTTCCAGCTTCCCATCCCAGCGGACTGTGCAACGCGGGATCCGCGCATGTGCAGTGGCGCCGGTGCCCACCCGCGCATGCGCGGTGGCCTCGATGCAACATTGCGCGGCAGTTCAGGGGCAGGAGTGGAAGAAAATAGGCCCGGGGAGCGAGAGGCCGGCCCGCCGATCGCTGGGCCCCGATCGCGGGCCAGGCCCCATCGGAGTCCCCCCCCAGGCTGCACCCCGACCCTGCGCGCAGAGTTCCAGCGTACAGCGGCCCTCAACCTGTGCCGGGGCAAATGGCGGCGATTTTCTGCTCTGCGGAGAATCGCGTACCGGCGTTGGAACAGCGTGGCCCGGTTGCGGGGATTCTCCAGCCCGACCCCGGGCTGGGAGAATCCTGCCCCTCATTTTGAACTGCACTCTTATGTTTGCAGCGACTGTGTCTTTCCGTCACACTCTGATTGTAATATCCGTATCGCTACCCTGCATTATTGTTTTGTCCTTTCTCTTTAACTTTTCAAATTTCCCCCCACATGAGCCTTCCCCACTACTATTTAGCTTAAAGCCCTCTTTACAGTTCTAGTTATAAAATTCACCCGATCTCTGGTCCCAGCATGGTCTTTTCATTTAGAAAAGAATGGTCTAACTGAAGACTATCCCAATGGTACAGCTCCCTTTCCCCAGTGCCCATGAATCCAAATTCTCTCCAACTATGCCTGCTGAAAAGCGGAGTTGGGAGGGGAGATCAATTGAGGAGTATGGAGTGAGGCACTGTGTAGGGCAAACGGAACCTCCTCATGTGCAAAGATGAGCCTGATACAGTTTAAGGTGGTGCACAGGGTGCATATGACTCGGGCGGGAATGAATGGGTTCTTTCAGGGGGTAGCAGATGATTGTGAGAGGTGTGGGCAGAGGGCCAGTGAATCACGATCATATGTTTTGGGGTTGTGTAAAATTGGGTAGATTCTGGGCGGGAGTGTTTGCGGTCTTAGCCAGGATAGCGGAGGAGGGAGTGGGCCCGGACCCTTTGATGCGGATATTTGGCGTATCAGAGAAGCCGGAGCTCATGGAGAGGAGGAAGGCCGATGTTGTGGACTTCGCCTCTCTGATTGCATGGCGCCAAATTTTTCTGGAGTGGTGGTCGGCATTGCCACCGGGAGTAGCGGCTCGGTTGGGTGACCTGTATGACTTCCTGCGATTAGAGAAGATAAAGTATGAGTTAAGGGGCTCTTCAGAGGGGTTTGAGGAAAGGTGGGGGATGTTTGTGACCATGTTTGAGGGGCTGTTCGTCGTGGGGGGGTGAAAAAAGGGAAAAGTCTGTACAGACTATATAGTTGATTGTTGGGGAGTATGTTTCCCAGGGTGTTTGTTCGCTGTATCCTGTTTTGATGCATGTTTGTAATAAAATACATATTACCTCTCTGGTCAACGTAGAAAATCTTATCACGTTATTCAAAGAACAGGGGAATTATTTTGGTATTGTGGCAAACATTTATCCCTCAATTAACACCATCAAAACAGGTTATCTGGCTATTTACCTCATTGCTGTTTGTGGGGCTATGCTTTGTGCATATTAAATGCCTTGTCTTCCTACATCACAAGAGATTCATGGTCTTTAATGGGTATGAAAAGCAGTGAGGCAAAGAACAAAGAACAACACAGCACAGTAACAGGCCCTTCGGCCCTCCAAGCCTGCGCCGATTATGTGTCCTATCTAGACCAACCGCCTGTATCCTTCTATACCCCGTCTGTTCATGTGCCTATTCAGATAAGTCTTAAAGGTTGCTAACGTACCTGCCTCAACCACCTCGCTTGGCAGTGCATTCCAGGCCACCACCACCCTCTGGGTAAAAACCTTCCCTAGCACATCTCCACTGACCCTTTCCCCCCTCACCTTGAACTTGTGCCCCCTTGTAATTGTAATTTCCACCCTGGAAAAAAGCCTCCAACTGTTCACCCTATCTATACCCCTAATAATGTTATCAACTTCTATCAGGTCGCCCCTCAGCCTCTGTCTCTCTCGGGAGAACAATCCCCGTTTATTCAATTTCTCCTCATAGCTAATACCCTCCATACCAGGCAACACCCTGGTAAACCTTTTCTGTACTCTCTCCAAAGCCGCCACGTCTTCCTTCTGGTAGTGCGGTGACCAGAATTGGACACAGTATTCCAAACGTGGCCTAACCAACGTTCTATATAATTATAACATACTTTTTGAGCTTTTATACGCGATATCCAAGGCAAGCATGCCATATGCTTTCTTTACCACCATTTCCACCTGTACTGCCATTTTAAGGATCTGTGGATCTTCGCACCCAGATCTCAGTATCTCTATGCTCCTGATGGTACTGCCATTTATTTTATAGCTCCCACCTGAATTGGATCTACCAAAATGCATCACCTCGCATTTATCCGGGTTAAATTCCATCTGCCATTTCTCTGCCCAATATTGCAGTCTATCTATATCCTGTTGTATTCTCTGACAATCGTCATCACTATCTGCAACTCCTGCAATCTTAGTATCATCCGAAAACTTGCTAATTAGACCCACTATGTTTTTTTCAAGTCACTTGTATATATATTACAAAGAGCAGAGGTCCCAGGACTGATCCCTGGGGAACGCCATTAGTTACAGACCTCCATTCGGAAAAACATCCTTCCACTGCTACACTCTATCTTCTACGGCCAAGCCAGTTCTGGATCCATCCAGCTAGTTCACCCCTGACCCCATGTGATCTAATCTTTTGCATCAGCCTGCCATGAGGGACCTTATCACATGTTTTACTAGTGCAATAGACAACATCCACAGCCTTTCCCATGTCAATCATTTTTGTCACCTCCCCAAAAATTTCAAAAAAATTAGTGAGACATGGCCTCCCACGTATAAAACCATGCTGTCTGTCGCTTATAAGACCATTCAATTCCAAATGTGCATAGATCCTATGCCTAAGAATCTTTTCCAACAATTTCACTATCACTGACGTTAAGCTCACTGGCCTATAATTATCCGGATTATCCTTGCAATCCTTCTTAAATAACGGTACAACATTAGCTATCCTCCAATCCTCTGGGATCTCACCTGTGGCCAATGAGGACACAAAGATTTCTGTCAGAGGCCCAGTAATTTCATCTCTTGCCTTCCTCAGTAATCTGGGATAAACGCCATCTGGCCCTGGGAATTTGTCTACCGTAATGCTTTTTGACACACCGAACTCTTCCTCCCTCGTGATAACGATCTGTTCTAAAGTGTTTACACATCCCTCTGAGATACCGCCAATCAGCACGTCCCTCTCCTTTGTGAATGCTGAATAGCCATGACCTGCTGAGGTCACGGCATGCTCTAACGCAGTTTGCCAAAGTAAAAAGAAAATTACATTTTCTTGATAGGATTTATGAATACGGGATGAAGATTCAAAACACCAGGATTTGAAATGAAAGCCAATATTAATAAATAGCTGCAGGATTTCCTTTATGATACTTTCCCAATTGGGTAAAATTTGATATGCCTGTTACCTTTGCATTTGCCGTATCAAAAATTGTCTCCACCAGGAGTATGTCAATACCACCATCGAGTAAGCCTCTGGCCTGTTCTTCATAAGCTTCAACCAACTCTTCAAATGCTGTAAAACAAATTTATTGACAGTGAAACTCCATGGAACAATTAGAGCAAGGCTTTATAGGAGCAAAATTCGGGAGCATATTTTCCACAGAAAGGGTGGAAATTTGGAATTCTCTCCCCAAAAGAGTCTAGGTATAGGAAGAATTGAAGTTTAGAAGACTAAAAGAGATAGATTTATGTTAGCTGAGACTATCAAAAGGATATGAGGTAAAAGGATAAAAAGATGCAGATGCAGATCAGCAATGAAATGAAATGAAAATCACTATTGTCACGAGTAGGCTTCAATGAAGTTACTGTGAAAAGCCTCTAGTCGCCACATTCTGGCGCCTGTCCGGGGAGGCTGGTACGGGAATGGTGGATTAGAATCAAGTGATTGAATGGACTACTGCTTTTATTCCTACGATGTGCAGGATATGCAAATCCGAGAATTTCAGTACATGTAGCTGGTAAAGTTTGAAAATAAATGCACAATTCAGTACCTACAGTCCACTTATTGATTTCTCAACAATAAGCTGTCCAACTCTTGCAAGAATTCTAAACATCCAGTAATTACTTACTGTAAACGTATTTATTTATTCCTCTTCTGAGTTCCATCCTATGCTCCCCATTATCAGTCTGAGTGATAGTAAACAGTTCCTCAGGCTTCAATTTATCTACACCTTAAAAGATCTTCAATATTTCAATAAGGTCCCCTCTCAGTCTTCTCTATTTTAAGTAATTACATTTTTCCGCCTTTCCACGTAGCTCAGGAGTTTGATTCTAGGTTTGTGATGTGCACCTCTTTGCTGATCATATTCAGGTCAAATTATGTCTTTATTATTATTGTATGGCAACATGGTACTAGATATATCCTATAAGCAGCTACAAAGCACATAAGAAATAAGAGCAAACTACATGGTCCCTCAAACCTGCTCCACCATTCAATGCTAAGATTCTACCATTATTCCACTTTCATATCCATCCCTATGTCACTGGATTCCCTGAGAAATCTGTCTATCCCAATTTAAATACTCAATAATGGAGCATCAACAAGGCAGACAATTCCAAAGATTCACAACCTTTATCTCAGACCTAAATGGCTAACCCCTTATCTGAATACTGTACCTCGGTATTCTAGATTCTCTAACCAGGAGAAACAACCTCACAATGGTCAAGCCCCTTCAGAATATTGTATGTTTCTATCAAATGACCTTTCAAGTTACCATCCTAACACTTCATTAAGCACGAAAGTTAACAATATGTAATATACAACAGCTACTATGTTAGGATATCTTAAACATTTCAGGAACAAACAAAACAGTCTATGAGAACCTACTGTTAGTAAACAGGGTGGCACAGTAGCACGTGGGTGGCATAGCAGCACATAGGCGGCAGGATAGCACAGTGCTTAGCTTCACTGTCGCTTCACAGCTCCAGGGTCCCATGTGGCCTGGCTTGGGCCACAGTCTGTGCGGAGTCTGTGTCTGCTTGGGTTTCCTCGGGTGCTCCAGTTTCCTCCCACAGTCCAAACCTGTACAGGTTAGGTGGATTGGCCATGCTAAATTGTCCTTAGTGTCCAAAAGGGTTGGGTGGGGTTGCTGGGTTATGGGTATGGAGTGGAGGTGTGAGCTTAAGTGGGTTGCTTTTTCCAAGGGCTGGTGCAGACTCGATGGGCCAAATGGCCTCCTTCTGCACTGTAAATTCTATGTCTATTCTATCAGCAACTTATTATCTCATAAGTTAAGTGACAGTGCTTTTATGTTGTGGGTGTCATAAAATCAAGATAAAGGTTATTGCATAGAAAGCTGTACAACTGGGAGCAGCCAATTCTGCAACAGCATTTGCAGTTTTAAATATAATCGTTAAAGCAGTTCCAATTTCTAGCGACCAATTTAATACTTTTAAACTGACAAGTGGCAAATAACATTTACCCCACACAAATGCCAGACAATTACCTCTCTAATAAGAGAGGATCTAACCACTGTCCCATGACATTCAATGCCATTACCATCGCAGAATCCCCTGCTATCAACATCATTGGGTTACCATTGACCAGTAACTGAACTGGACGAGTCATATAAATAGTGTGGGTACCAGGAAAGTCAAAGGCTAGGAATCCTGTGGCAAATAACTCACCAGCTGACTCCTGAAAGCCTGTCCATCACAAGTCACAAATGCGATGGAATACTCTGCACTTGCCTGAATGAGTGCGGGGTCAACAGCACTCAAGAAGCTCACCACCATCCAGGACAAAGCAGTCCGCTTGATTGCTATCCCATCCACAAACATTGGCTCACTGTCTGTGCGGAGTCTGCACGTTCTCCCCATGTCTGCGTGGGTTTCCTACGGGTGCTCCAGTTTCCTCCCATAGTCCAAAGATGCGCTTGTTAGGTGGATTGGCCAAGCTAAATTGCCCTTAGTGTCCAAAAAGGTTGGGTGGGGTTATTGGGTTACAGGGATAGGGTGGAGGTGTGGGCTTGGGTAGGGTGCTCTTTCCAAGGGCCGGTGCAAACTCGATGGGCTGAATGGCCTCCTTCTGCACTGTAAATTCTACGATTCTAAGATGCACTGAAGGAAACCACCAAGGTTCATTAGACAGCAATTCCAAACCCATGGTAACAGGGTTTTTCAGTGTAGGTTGCGAACCGCGGGTGAATCGCAGGCGGGTGTTAGGAGGGTCCCGGAACGATTGGTCGCCTCGTTCCAGGGGTGGTCCTGATTTCAGGAGAAGTGCCCAACCTGGCGCCCCTTCCAAGGCTTCTGTCAGTGCAGTAAATGTGAACTGCGGTAAAGCCCCAAAGGGTTAGAAACTTGGAGAATTTTGTTGTATAGCACCCTTTCACTCTCGGTGAAGTTATGGTGCTGAGCTGATATTTAGTCGGAGGCGGAGGTTAAAGAGAGCAGTCCCTTCCATCACTGGCTCATTATGTCGGCTGAGACCCCCCGCCCCCGCGGTGTTGTCCCCCGTTAGCAGCATGTCATTGGGTTTCTGCTTGCACCGCATCAAGTCGCAGCAAGGCTTTTATACTGCTGCGCTGCCCTGCAGATGTGCACCCAGTCAAAAAATGTTAATGTCAACTGAGCACCAACAGAATAATGGAAGCAGGAGGAAAGCAGCAAACACTAAACAAGAAATAACTGCTCACAGGGGCGACATCGGCTTATTATTTCCTTCATTCACAGCCGGGCAGCCAGAACAAGTGCGGAGTTCGCGAAAAGCCAAACGGGTGATACATTGGGTGATATTTCAACAGTAGCTAAAGTTACAACAATATCAGTTCCAACAAAGCCTTTAAGGATAGACGAGTGGAAGAAATTGAAAGTAGAATGGTACAAAAAACTTGTTTTGATGTAAACATGATGGGAAAACTACTCGTGATGTGTCTAAATCACTTTTAGTTTTTATGACAATGGAAACTGGTACTGTTGAGTATGAACTTCTTCTGAAGTACTTGGCATTGTGTCCAAAAGCAATGTCTGAGCGAGATGATTTTTATGTCATTATGCAAACTTGATTCAAAGTATTGGACGTTGGAGTTTCCAACCTCTTCATCAGTGGTTTTAGTAAGACCAATCATTGGACAGAGGCCGTGATGCTTTTAGATTCAATCAAAAAAATGATTAACCTATCACCAAGGAATTATGAAGATATCATTATTTCTGCACTCTGGCATAAAGAAGTAGAAACTGCTTGGAGGTTATTTAAATTAGCATTTTTTGATTGTGGCAAGTCATTTTGTGATAATCAATATGAAAATAAAACGATATGTATCCTTTCTTACCTGAGACACAATCAGATTTATCCTGGGGAACATTTAATGCAGAGCATTCATTCATGGTTCGCGAGGTAAATATTTAGTAACAATTACCTTTTTCAAAGTGCTGTACTGTCAGGATTTTATGATTCAATGCAAAGCCACTACAAGCTTTTACATCGAGAATGACAGCCACTGCCACTTTTTAAAGTGGAAATAAATAAGGCTGTGTGGAGTCTTCCAGTAAGAAGCGGCAACAGAGAGCAACTCACATGCCCGGCACGTACACTTGACGTCAAGCACTCTCCAGGTATGTGCTTTTGCCGCCAAATCACAGAGCAGTGTTGCTTTCATTTTCCAGCTGCAGGCAAGCAAGCCAAGTGAACTGTGAAGATGAATGGTTTTCTTAAAAGAGATGGCCAGAGGCTCAAACAGGCAGTTTACCTATTGGACAAGATCTCACGGCAGAATCTGCTAGAGAGAGCGGCTGAGGAGAGCCGAGCCCAGGGCAGGCCAGAGCAGTTTTAGTGTTAGCTTTGTACAGAGCTCCAGCGCCTCAGGTTTACATCCTGCAAAGAAGAAACTTAACCCGGGAACAAAGCAGTATAAAGATAATTTCTTGAGATATGGTTTTGTCAATTGTGCCAATGCAAATAAGGATGCAAAGTCCAAGTGAATTATATGCAGGTAAGTGCTGGCAAACGAGAAGGGAATTTTCAGATTTTGAAAGAGGTGGGTGAAAAATTCCTTTTGAGGTTGCGATCCCAAAGTCAGTTATTAACTTGCAGCTGACTCCAAATGGAAAGATTACGCTGCTGTAGCTGACCTGTGATACCACATTAAAAACATGTCAAAAGCCCATGAGGCTTTCGGCATTCTGGTGTAACATCTCCCAGGGGTATCCAGTGCTGAGTAAAACAAGCATTTTGTTGCTATTGTCCTTCATGAGGAACTACATGTGCGAGGTTGAATTTCCATTTTCATAAAGATGAAGATGGTACAAAGGAACTGGCTGAAGTCTGCACCTGATATGAACATTGCCCTCTCCTCCTTTGAACCTGATTCAAGTGAGATCATAAGAACCAATCAGGCTCCGCTTTTGCATTAAGGTAAGCAAATGTGGCGGGTATCACAAAAGTCTGTCAACATGGGCCGTGAAGGTCAGCCGGCATGGGTGCCGAAAGTCGGCCGGTTGGCAAAAGTGGGTCTGGGGAAGAAAAGTTTGAAAAACACTGATCTGGAAGAAGGACAAGAGCAGAAGATATCTGGGAACCCACCACCTGGAAGTTCCCCTCCAAGTCACTCACCATCTTGGCTTGGAAATATATCGCCGTTCCTTTACGGTCGCTGGGTTAAAATCCCGAATTCCCTCCCTAACAGCACTGTGGATGCACCTGCACCTCAAGGACAGCAGGAGTTCAAGAAGGCAGCTCACCACCACCTTCTGAAAGGCAATAAATGCTGGCTTGGTCAGCGATGCCCACATCCTGTGAATGAATTAAAAAACTGTCCAAAATTTTTCACTAACATGGATACTATTTTCATACTTATATTTCTGTAGTCTGGTCTCTCCACAGATGGCGATACTGACAATGTTTTGTTGGTTGGTCCCATTGCACCTCCCACAAATCTTCGGATACCTGTGACAAACGACATAGGTTAGTGGTACAATGCAAAATTTTACAAACAGGATACACCCTAACAAAACGCCTGTATAAAGGAACCTTGGGTGGGATTCTCCGTCCCGCCGCACCAGAACCACCTTGCCAGCCGGCCAATGGGAATTCCCATTGTGGGCAGCCCGACAGTATCGGAAAATCTCCTGGCTGCTGGCGCAAACAGCGGAGGATCCAGCCCCTATGTATATACATACTTACTTTGCCTTTGAAGTCAAATTCACACAGCAACAGGACTTGGTTACTCAGGCCCTCAAGCATATTCTGCCATGCACTGAGATCACAGCTGATCTGTATCTCAAGTCAAATTACCTGCCTTGACCCCATGGCCCTTAAAAAACCGTCACAAGCAAAAATCTATTGATCTCAGATTTACCACTTTTGTGTGAACAAGTGTTTCCTACCTTCTCTCCTAAATACCTGGATCTGATTTTGAAATTAAACACACCATACATATAGGTGAATTTACTCTTAGTATGATGCTCTAACACAGTCTATATTCAGCACATTTTGGTGCTATAGGTAACAGATATTTCTTATTCACAAGGTTTGTTTTTGTTTGGATAAAAAAGATAACATACTCAAATTTGCTCAATGGAACAAAATGTAGGTACATGGCTTGTTAAGAACTTTAAAGCAACTTTTGTTTTGCTACTAGCCTTTATCTTGCACCCTATTTTTATAACGATCTCCATATAGCAATGGGATTCGTCGATTATGGCATCAAGGTCACTTCTTGACTTGGGTGTAGGAACTGTGATTATGGCTCAGGCTTCTAAAATACCCTAGTTATGTATACATATTATATAATAATCTTTATTGTCACAAGTAGGCCCACATTAACACTGCAATTAAGTTACTGTGAAAAGCCCCTAGTCGCCACATTCCGGCGCCTGTTTGGGTACACAGAGGGAGAATTTAGAATATCAAATTCACCTAACAAGCATGTCTTTCAGGACATGTAAGAAACCGGAGCAAACCCACACAGACACAGGGAGAATGTGCAGAAGCCGGGAATCGAACCTGGGACCCTGGAGATTTGGTTTAATCTCTTGTGATTTAAGTTTTTTTAACTTACAAATAGGTAGTGGGTTTGTATTTCAGTTCAAAATAATGAAATGATTCCAATGTTTCAGGTTTAATATGTCCAGACACATTTTTCTCTCTCTTCTGGCTGCTGCCCAACATATATTTGCAGCTGAGATCAGGTATGAAGCACAGTGGGAGACCATGGGTGCTGCAATTCCATACTGTTGTATACTCTAGCTCTAACCTGATATTTTACTTTATCTGTTTGCAACTATTTAATATTCATAAGTCGAAGGATCAAGGTGAAGATGAATAAAATGTGCAACAGTAACAGCTGTTCCATGCTAGTTCTTTTGCTTCACGAGCCTCCTCCCATTCTTCATCAATCCTATCAGCATAACTCGTTTACTTCTCTCTCACATGTTTATACAGGTTTTCCTTAAATCTAGCGACACCATTGATGTCAACTATTCCCTATGGTAACAAGTTCCATATTCTCACCCCTCTCTCGGTGAAGAAGTTTCTCCTGAATCTTGATCCGATTTCTTGGTGACTATCTTATATATTAATTTATCATATATTGACAACAACAGACAGCGCATCCCACCTCCGAAATTCCCCCCTCATCTGATTTGCCAGCTGACCCAAATTCAGTTTATGCAGCTGCTCCCACTCCCGCGCCAGCTGGAATCCCAAATACCGAAAGCTCTTTCCCACCACCTTGAACGGCATCTCACCCAATCTCTTCTCCTGCCCCCTTGCCTGGATCGCAAAGACCTCACTCATACCCATATTCAATTTGTATCCCAAAACCTGGACGAATTCTTCTAATATCCCAATAATCCCTCCAATCCCCCCCCCCCCCCCCCCCCCCCAAGGGGGTCCGATATGTACAGAAGTATAATAATCTTTATTCTCACAAGTAGGCTTATATTAACAGTGCAATGAAGTTACTGTGAAAAGCCCTAGTCACCACATTCCGGCGCCTGTTCGGGTACACTGAGGAAGAATTCAGAATGTCCAAATTACCTAACAGAACGTCTTTCAGGACTTGCGGGAGGAAACCGGAGCACCCGGAGGAAGCCCATGCACACACGGGGAGAACGTGCAGACTCCGCACAGACCCTGACCCAAGCCTGGAATCAAACATGGGACCCTGGAGCTGTGAAGCAACAGAGCTATCCACTGTGCTACCGTGGCAGGACATATACCCGCAGGTTTAAGATTTGGTTTAATCTCTTGTGATTTAAGTTTTTTTAACTTACAAATAGGTAGTGGATTTGTATTTCAGTTTAAAATAATGAAAAGATTCCAATGTTCATTCCCATGATACTTTCAGGTTTAATATGTCCAGACACATTTTTCTCTCTCCTCTGGCTGCTGCCCAACATATTTTTGCTGCTGAGATCAGGCGTGAAGCAGAGTGGGAGTCCATGGGTGCTGCAATTCCATACTGTTGTATACTCTAGCTCTAACTTGATATATTACTTCATCTGTTTGCAACTATTTAATATTCACAAGTCTAAGGATCAAGGTGAAGATGAATAAAATGTAACAGCTGTGTGATGCTCATTTTTTTCTTCATGATCTCCTCCCATTCCTCATCAAATCCTATCAGCATAACTCTTGTTTTCTTTTCTCTCACGTGCTTATCCAGGTCTTCCTTAAATCTAGCTACACCATTGATGTCAACTATTCCCTATGGTAGCAAGTTCCACATTCTCATCCCTCTCTAGGTGTGAAGAAGTTTCTTCTGAATCTTGATCCAATTTCTTGGTGGCTATCTTATATATTAATTTATCATATATTGGCAACAAGAAAGATGTTGGTACCTGTTTGCACCCCCACATCATCAGCCGCCTTCCTGGCCAGTTCTGCGGAGACTTTGTTCAGACGATAAGCCTGGATAGAAGAAAATCAACATAAATTGGGCAGCAAATATTAGTATCCCATTATTGTGACACATAGAGGAATGTGCATTAATATATTGCCCTATCACGTCCCAAAGCAATTTCTGGCCAATCGATCATTTTAGGTGCAGGTTGTTTTGTAGGCAAGGAAAACAACTGTGCACTGTGAGATCCCACAGGCTAAGGACTGACATGTTTTTTGACATGTTGGTTGAGAGCTAAATGCTGACAGTTGCATGGGATCGTTTTTGACAATTTGAGCAGACAGAAAAACACTAGATTTAATGACCTATTCAAAGTATAACTCTCATCCTTAGGAATGTACTGATATCAGAGGTCAAGTCTATTTTGGGATTTGAATCCACAACTTTCTGACTTAGTGCCAAGAATGTTACCAACTGAATCCAAACTGTCAGACAGATACTAACTTCACCATAAAAACCACCTTTGCAGTTGAAACAAAAGCACAGATGCTGTAAACTACTGGAATATTTTCAAAGCGAACCGAGTATCGTCATAGCTCCCGACTCAGAGCCACTGTTTATAAAATAGTGCAATTTGAAGCAGGCAGCCTAACAATAGAAAATTTTAATACTAAATACAGGATTAGATGCTGCCATTAAGTGACATAATTTGGTCCACCGACTTTTCTAGTAAAGCTATACACGTTGTCACTGCACAGGGTCAAGACCACCTCCACGTGCGCACGGCTCAGCCTGGATCAGCTAAAAGTGGTACACAGAGCCCACTTATCAAGAATCCGTATGAGTAGGTTCTTCCCGGAGGTGGAGGATAGATGTGAACGGTGCCAAGGAGCCCCGGCCAACCACGCCCACATGTTCTGGTCTTGCCCCAGACTTGCGAGATACTGCACAGCCTTCTTCGAGGCAATGTCCAAAGTAGTGGGAAAAGAATAGCCAAGAAGCCAAGAATCAGGGGAAAGCAGCCAGGCGTGAGAGGGAGGGATAGACCTTGAGAGGGGGAGAGGGCGGGGGGGGGGGGGGGGGGGGGGGGGGGGGGGGCAGCTAAACCTAAGAGGAAAGAAAGGCAAACCACAGGAGGGGGGAGGGGTGTGAAGGAAAGGACAGGGAACAAGAGAGGAGAACCAGGGAGGTGGGGGAGGGGGGTTGGGGGGGGGGGGGGGGGGGGCGGTGGGGGACACTTGGCATCTCAAGGAACAGAGAACAAGGAGAATACAGGCAAAAGACGGGAGGAACGGCTGAAGTGGAGGTGGGCGCAAGACGACAACGGCAGCAAGATCCGTCCGGGAGATGCAAGTGACAACACCAACATCAAACCCATTTGAGTATTGCCCACTGTAAGTGTTTCTCCGGCATCCAAATGTATATTTACCTCCCCAGTCTCCAACCCCCCTTCCCCCCGCCACAAATAGTCGCCTACTTATGTGTTGTAAATAATTTTGCCAGTTGTACAGAGTTGCTGCTGTTGAGCAGGTGCACAATACCCTACCAGTTATTCTATTTTTTATTTTATTTTTTAGTATTACTTTTTTTTTGTATGTTTGGGTGTGCCCTTCTCTTCTATATATGTGTATATATTTTTTTTATTCTGTGTACATAACGGTAAATATACTTTGTTCAAAAACCCAATAAAAACCATTTAGAAAAAAAAAGCTATACACATTGTGTGGCTATTTACTGAATACGGTATTAATTCTGTAGAGTTTATCGATTATCACCCTCCATTATCTAATATGCAACAGGAATTCACTGTCTTAACATTAAACATGAGTATGGGCACTTTGCTAAGGTATATGAAGGCTACATACTGTCTGTGGAACGTTAGCATTACTGTTGAGGCAAGGATGGTCAAAGGGAGACGTTTTTAAACTGCAAATCAACCAAATCTTGTGGGATCAACCAGATTTACCTGGTGGATGCGTCCTTGCAAAGGTTTCCCTTTGTTAGGGTCCCATCTAAAATGGCCACGGCCATCGTTCGCACCATGAGGTTGGTCCCTGCGCTTCAGGGTTTCCCTTTGTCCAGGAGGCACCCAACATGGCCAATTGTGTGTACACCATTTGGTGAGCCCCTGCACCCCTGGGTTTCCCTTTGTTCAGGGACCCTCCAAAGTGGCTGCTTACGGCACCATCTTGTTCCTTCAACCCAAACCGTAACTGCTGAAGCCAATCTACAATCCTTCCTTTCCTTCTCATTGTGTTCCCCTAGTGGTCCCCCTTTCCCTCCCTCTGTCCCCCTTTCTACAATCCCCCCAGTGTGCCCCTCTTCCTATTCACCCCCTTACATTCCCGCTTCCTGCCTCTGTAGTCTATCCTCACCGCTGCTAAAATAATGTTTCTTGTTTTGAAATGTCACCTGAAGCTTGGTTGGGAATAGCATCCCAAATTTTATTCCGTTTTTGGACAGGGTTGATTTCGCCTGGTTGAACCCGGTCCTGTGTTTTACCAGGCAGGCCCAATGTCTTGGTGCACCCGTATTCTATGTCCTTCCCAACTGCTCGCCTTTGTCTGCCGAGCCCAACTCAAGTTCCTCTCCCAATTCTGCTACCTGTAGAGTTTATCGATTATCACCCTTGGCTGCTCCACGGCCTTGGGCTTCGGCCAGTGACCTGTCCTCCCTGTCGATCTCCGTCAGCTCGGGAAGCTGTTGCTTCCGACTAAGTTGCCCAGCATCTGGACCACATAGTCTGTGGGCCCCTGCCCTCGATCCCATCTGGCAGGCCCACAATTCAGATATTTTGGCGCCATGACCGATTCTCCTGATCCTTGACTTTCCCCTTCAGGCTCCCTTTTATCTTTTTATTTTGGCTCCCAGAGCAACAATCCTGTACCTCTGGATTTTTAAGTTCCTGGATCATCTTCCCCAAGCTTCCAGCTTCTTCCCCATTCTGTTGATCGCCGTCTGCATGGTGACCAGCACCTCTGTCACAGCCAACCTGATCTCTACTTTGATTGCTTCTCTCACCGCGGTCAATTCCTTAGTCAGGAATATCTTCCATCCATCTCCAGTTTGGGGGGGGGGGGGGGGCATTATCTGGGTCATTGGTCTCCCTTTCTCGGGAGTGGTCAGGGACCCCTCGCCTCATGGGTCCTCCAACGACTAGTTCGCTCGCAGTTCCTGTCCTTTTCCCCATTTTCACCTTCTCTGCAGGCTCTTGAGCTTCCACTTGCTGGCATATTGCACCTTTCCTCTTCCTTTCCTGTTACGGGTAGAATGAGTCTGAATTTTCAAGCTAAATTTATGCCTAATTTGTGTTCTGGAGGAGAGCCACCTGATTTGTGACTGCTCAGCACATCCCGTCACTGGAAGTCTCTTCCTCCCCTATTTTGTAGAGATGGCACTTGCTTATAAGTAAAACTCTTAGGGACTTAAACATGGATGGAGTTACAGCACTTACACCATTGGTTTGAGACAGTAACTGTACACATTTCTATACATAAGTAACGATTTGCCTTGGAACACTTGCCAGAAAAAAAATGTACAATTCGTGAGCAGCCTGTGCTCTCGACACACTCCCCAGGAATTTCTGTAGCTCCACTCCTCTGGCAACACATCCATTTTAAGAATTATTTTGCGTTAGGATCAAGGAAGAGAGAGTCTTGAATTGCAAAATGGCACAAATGAAAAAGACGCTCGATTCTCACACAATTTCCTGGAGTGGGATTCAACTTTAGGTATCAGAAAGATTTCTTACCAAATGTTCCAACCCATAATCTGCTTGCGCAACTCTTGTGCCGCTGAAGGTATTTGTCTCCACAATATCTGCTCCAGCCAGCAAGAATTCCTAATATTTAAAAATAAATTACAATTACTTTCCTGATAAAAAGGAAATAGAACATGCATTATTCAAAATCCTGCATTCGCATGCACTTTCTTCCGATAAACCTATAATCCTGGTGTCACACTTTTCCGTGTCAGATTTTGGGAAGCTAACATTTTCATTTTGCCATGTAAAATGCCACAATGTAATTATTTATTCTGTCCATGTTTGTTAATTACTAGTTCTGCCCTGGGGATTCTGCAACCTTAATTCGAGACCAAACAGTGTATCATACCTTGTGAATCTTGAAGATAATGTCAGATTGCGTTATGCTGAGAAGGTCATTGTTCCCCTTTAAAAATTTAGGATGGTCTTTGAATTCCTCACCACGAAAATCATCTTCCTCAAGTTTGTGTTGTTGAATCATGGTGCCCATTCCTCCATCCAACACCATGATGCGTTTTTGTAAAATTGCTTCCAGTTCATCTTGAAGAGTACTCCTCAATTCTAGAAATAAGATTTATTTATAGTTAATCAATTCAAGAAGAGAGAATATATTTACCTTATTATTGGTTATTTCTTGCAAGTAAGGATGATTGTCTTCCATGAGTGCGAAGATGGCTGAATCAGGAACTGCAGACTTTATATCAATTAAGGTCATTTGTTATCACTTGGGGGGTTTGGTCATATATTATTAATTCAAGTCATACAAGGACTTCACCAGGGGCTGAGACAGGTAATATTAGGGAGGGAGACAGTTGTGATGGCAAGCACTTGGAATAGATACTCAGCTCAGGATCAAATAGAAAGACTTGTATTTATACAGCATCTTAAATGACACCTGGACCTCCCAAACATTTCACAGCCAATGAACTACTTTCGAAGTGCAGTCAATTGTGATATAGAAAATTGCACATAGTAATCTCCCACAAAAAAGAATATGATGAGGATCAATCTGTTTGTTTATCAAATACAAAATATTGGCCAGGTTAGCAAGGATAACACTCCTGTTTTTCTTTAACATATCATGGGATTTTTGATGTCCAGAGCAGACAGGTTCTTGATTTAACATTTAATTTCACAGAACGATTACAGCACAGAAGCAGGCCATTCAGCCTGTTGCATCATTGTAGCTGCCTGAAAGACAGCACCATCATAATGCAGCATCCCCTTAATCCTGCATTCTCAGAATCAGCACAGGTTTTCATGTTCAAGGCTCCAGAGGGACTTGAACTCACCATATTCTAACTCAGAGATAAGGGTGCCATTAACTGAGCCATGGTGGACACATCAGGATGCAAATGTTTAGCCTGAGATTGTAGACAAAGAAGGGTGAACCTGGTGGTGAGGGAACAGAATTTGACAGTATGGAGAGGGGGGAGCTGGAGGATGAGGGTGGAGCTGAAGACATTGGCTTCAGTCTTCTTAATGTTTAACTTGAAGATATTCAACCAGTCCAGAAATCAAAAGTTAGACAAACAGGAGAGGTTGAAACATTTTTGGAGAGGTACATATGAACAAGGAGCAGAAGGAGGCCATTCAGCCCCTCAAGCCTGCTCTTCCATTCAATAAGATCATGGCTGATCTGATAGTAACCTCAAATCTGCATCCTGCTTACCTCGATAACCTATCATCCCCTTGATTACATTGAATCTACCCACCCTGCCTTAAAAATATTCAAAGACTCTGCTTTCACCGCCTTTGCAACAAGAGAGTTCCAAAGATTCATGACACTGAGTGAAATAATTTTGTCTCATCCCCGCTTTAAATGGGCAATCTCTTATTTTTAATCAGTGACTCTGAAGGATGAGTGTTGTTACTGTATAATAATTGGCACCTGAAAAGATTAACTGGAGTTAAGTGAATGGAACAGCCCTTCAAGAA
Source organism: Scyliorhinus canicula (assembly GCF_902713615.1). Lineage (NCBI taxonomy): Eukaryota > Metazoa > Chordata > Chondrichthyes > Carcharhiniformes > Scyliorhinidae > Scyliorhinus > Scyliorhinus canicula. Next base: position 284,835,717 of record NC_052146.1, on the reverse strand, counting down.
AGAATGTCAATCTATTTAGCAACCTACCAGGTCCTCAGAAGATCCCAAAATACTATATCGACAGAAGATTTCTATAGTCAATAGGCAAGTGGCAGCCATATGGTGCACAGCAAGGTAACAAACAATTAGTGAATGTATAACTCGAGATTTGTTTGTAAGTTTGGGTGGCACCGTAGCACTGTGGTTAACACTAGTAAGAGCACAGGAATGCTTCACAGAACTGATGCTTCACAGCGAATCAGGTTTGATTCCCGGCTTGGGTCACTGTGCGGAGTCTGCACTTTCTCCCCGTGTCTGTGTGGGTTTCCTTCCACATGTCCCAAAAGACGTGCTTGTTAGGTGAATTGGACATTCTGAAATCTCCCTCAGTGTATCCGAACAGGCGCCGGAGTGTGGCGACTAGCGGATTCTCACAGTAACTTCACTGCTTGTGACACCAATAAAGATTATTTATTATTATTATTACTGTATTAGTTGTGATTTTGAGTTTGTGACAAAGATAACTCCTGTCCTTTCACTAATGTTGCCTTGGGATCCTTTATACAAGAACTAAATAAATATGAAGTAGAGTACACCATTTGGCCATTCAAACATTGGAGAGACCAAAATCAATGTCTTCAGCTCCATTCTCCCACCCCACCCCCAATATACAATCTGCCTTCCAAATTCCTGCAGACCCCGCATGCTAATTCTGTAATTCATGCAAAGGATCCTCTGAATGCAAACATTCCCCAATCCTTGCTGCTCCAATGATATTGTGCTTTTTTATTTTTCCGACCAAAGTGGGTAACATCACACTTCGCCACATTATATTTAATCTGCCATGTTTTTGCCCACTTACCTAACCCATCCATATTTGTCTGTATCCCCTTCACCACTTACTAAATTCCCACGTAACTTTGTCTCAACAGTAATATGTTACACTCAGTCTCCTCATCTAAGTCATTAATATTGATTCTAATTAGCTGATGCCAAAGGACTGATCCTTGTGGTACCCTGATAGTTACAACCAACCAACCATAAATGTCCTGTTTCATCTTACACTATATTCTGTCCATTAACCAAACAACAATAAATACTTATATATTACTTCCAATCCAATGAGTTCTGATATCCAACAGAACATGCTCTGAAGAGACTTAATAATAATATTATAATAACCTTTATTGTCACATGTAGGCTTACATTAACACTGCATTGAAGTTACTGTGAAAAACCCCTAGTCGCCTGTTTGGGTACACTGAAAGAGAATTCAGAATGTTCAATTCACCTAACTCGCACATCTTTTGGGACTTGTGGGAGGAAACCAGAGCACATGGAGAAGCCCATGCAGACACAGGAAGAACGTGCAGACTCCACACAGACAGTGACCCAAGCCGGGAATCAAATCTGGGACTTGATTTAATGTACAATCTGACACCGCAGCTCTTCCTCCGTAATGCATTCAAGGGTCAGTCTGGATTACAGCTCAGGGTTGCAGTGGCATTCTAAACCATATTTTGCCTCAGACATGAATGCAAATAACTGAATCAAACTGACACCTGTTATTTTTATATAAAACTTTTAAAAGTACACAGTTTTATATTTAGAAAGAGAAAAGGAAAGACTTGCATTTATATAATGTTTTTTCAAAAATAATTTTACAGCCACTTAAGTACTTTTGAAATGCAGTCACTGTTGTAGTGCTTGAATATAAATATTGCCAACACTACCCATAACATGGTTAAACAGTAGTCAACAAGGTGAGTGTGTGTTTGGGTTTTACCCCATCAACAACTATCTCAACAAGATGAAGTACTGTAAACCTATGATACCCAGGTCCATTGCCATCTTCTAATAACTTTTTCATGATCACAAGACATCATAAAGAACTGCTTTAATGGATTTTGAAACAAAACTGTGGCATTTCCTTCAGATAAAAAGTGGTGTCACAATGAAGACTGTGTATTTTTTGCATGCATATTTTTAGACTTGTAATTACTGTAATGGAAAGGACTTGAGGAATTTTTAATAACCTCAAACCAGACTAAACCACTTTACAGCCAATAAAGCAATATTGTTAATCCCGCTGTACATAAGAAAACAAGGCAGCCAATCTGCACGCAAGGATTAAGATCAGGTCATCAAAATCCAGCCATATCTGTCTGTGTTTCCTCCGGGTGTTCCGGTTTTCTCCCACAGTTGAAAGATGCGCAGGTTGGTGGATTGGCCATGTTAAATTGTAACGGTTAGGTAGGGTCACGGTGATAAGGTGGGGAGTGGGCCTACATAGGGTACTCTTGAGGAAGGTCGGTGCACTCGATGGGCCGAATGGCCTCCTTCTGCACTGTAGGAATTCAATGATTTTTGTTTAAGACATATTAGTTGAAGGATAACTATTGGCAATCATCACTCCTTGCAAGAATCCTCCTCAACTGCCTCCTCCCAGTGGCTGAAGAGCTGATCCTCAAGTCTCAGTGCTGCTTCTGCCCACCTAGAGAACAATGAGCATGATCTTCAGTGCAAATCAAAGCCAGGAAAAGTGCAGGGAGCACGCCAACCTCTGTGCATGGCCTTCTCTGATCTCACAAAGGCTTTCGACTGTCGACTGCCTGCAGAGATTTGTCACCATTCCCCACCTGCTCCACGATGACATGCAAGCCGTGATCCTCACCAACGGAACCATCACATACCCAATACATGTGCAAACTGGAGTCAAACAAGGCTGCGTCATCACACCAACACTATTCTCCATGTTCCTTGTCACAATACTCCACCCCATTAACCTGGGGCTCCCTGCTGTGGTGGAGCTAACCTACCAGACAAGCGGGAAACTGTTCAAACTCTGGTGCCTACAGGCCAGAAGCAAGATGCCCCCAACTTCGGTCACCGAGTTGCAGTACGCAAGCAATGCCTGTGTGTTCGCACACTCAGAGAACAAGCCAAAAACCATTGATGACACATTCACTGACGCATTTAAGAGAATGGGCCTCAGACTAAACATCTGGAAGACAAAGGTTCTCTACCAGCCTACTCCTGCCACACAAAACTATCCCCAACCATCAAGATCCACAGTGGACAATGTTGATTATTTTCCATACCTCAGGAGCCTCTTCTCGCCGTGAGCAGACATCAACGATGAAATCCAGCATCAATTCCAATGCATCCTTCTGACGCCTGAGGAACAGAGTGTTTGAAGACCAAGATCTCAAATCTAGCAGCAAGTTCATGGTTTACAGAGCAGCCATGGTCTCTGCTGTCCTGTGTGCCTTAGAAATATGGAGAATGTACGGCAGACACCTCAAAAAGCTGGAGATATATCATCAACATTGCCTCTGCAAAATCCTGCAAATCCACTGGCAAGATAGGCACACAAACGTCAGCGTCCTCTCCCAGGCCAATATGCCCAGTATCGAGACACTGGGCACACTCGACCTGCTGCAATGGGCAGGCCACATTGTCCACATGCCGGACACAAGACTCACAAACAAGTGTTCTGCTCCGAGCTCCGCAATGGCAAGCGATCACTAGCAGGGAAGTACAGGGACACTCTGAAAGCTTCCCTAAATAAATGCAACATCCCCATCGACATGTGGAAATTGCTTGCCTTAGAACACACAAACCGTAGAAGAAGCATTCGCGAAGGTGCCAATCACCTCGAGGGTCACTGGGTGGAGAAGGCAAAGAGGCTAAGCGTGAACAGCGGAACGAGAGCGCAGGATCCAGAGCATCCCACCCACCCATCTCTAATCAAACACCCCCTACCCCTCATCAAATACCCCCTGTCAAACCTGTGGCAGAGTCTGCTGATCCAGGACTGGACTATTCAGGCACCGCAGAAGTCCCCCTCGACCTGAGGAACTGCCCAAGAAGCTTCATGAGAACAGCGATCGGTTGTATTGTTAAAGGCGGCACATCCGACAGTTAAGCACTCCCTCCGCACTGCACTCAAAGTGTCAAACCGAGATTATGTTCTCAGGATTGGGGCTTGAAATCGTTCAGCCTCGGTGCTGTTACTGAGCCTATAGCTGAAATTTGGACAGCGGTTATTTTGACACTGCCCCTCCGCTGTGAGGTGCCCACCGTGTGCCTGTGTGACCCCCCGGGTGCCCAGTCTCGCTGAAGCGTGGGCGCCCTGACTGACAGCACCCGCCCTCGGCCTTAACACTACCCTGAACCACCCCGCTTACCGGCTTCCACCGGTCCCGTGCCGAAAGTCGGTGCCATAGTGGACCCTCCGCTGGCGAGTCGAGCCAATTTCAGCCGGGTCCGGCAAACGCCAAAGAGCCGACCCGCTCCCGCGAACCACCGCAGCGCGAAAATCTTCCCGGCATTGGTTCACCAAACCGCACCAACTGCGCAGGCGCCGACTCTGCCCCGCAACACTGATGCGCAGGCGCCGACTATGCCCCGCAACACTGATACGCAGGCGCCAGCTCTCAACCGCCTCCCACGTCGGATAATGATTACGCAGGCGTCAACCCCACCGCTCCCGCCCCACCCCTTCCTCTGCCCCCCACAACAACCTTCACAGCGAGACGTCAGTGCGCAGGCGCCATCTCTGCTGCTGCTGAGTTGTCACTTCGCATGCGCTGTTTCCCCTTCCTGGCTGCGCCTCCTCACAGCAGGGATGTGGAACGTGTCTGTCACGTTAATTGATGGGAATAGATATTCATATTTGCAAAAAAGCTTCAACAGTTTGGATAGAAGCAGGCACCAGATTCAGGTACATAGAACATAACAGAACATACAGAGCAGAATGAGGCCATTTGGCCCATCGAATCTGCACCGACCCACTTAAGCCCTCACTTCAGCCCCTATCCCCATAACCCAATAACCCCTCCTAACCTTTTTGGTCACTAAGAGCAAGTTAGCATGGGCTATCCACCTAACCTGCATGTCTTTAGACTGTGAGGAAACTGGAGCACCCGGAGGAAACTCATGCAGACACGAGGAGAACATGCAGACTCCGCACATACAGTGACCCAGCGAGGAATCGAACATGGAGCCCTGGCGCTGTGAAGCCACAGTGCCATCCACTTGTGCTACCGTGCTGCCCCGTAACGTAAAAGAGAGCAGTAAGTCTCTCCTCTATGAAGCTAATATTGTCTCCAGCAATATTACCTGATCTTCAATTTTTCTCCAGGATTTTAAAGGAAACCAGCTAACTTAAAATGGCCGCAATGTTCAACAATCTATGCCTTAAGGACAAGCAAAGATATAGTCTTTCAATTTTTATTTGGCCTCTACATTCATTTACTTATGAGATATGGGCGAGTGTGTGTGTGTGGTTGCATTTTATTATTTTTTCTTGGGTTTAGTAAATAATAAACTTACCATACCTTTGACTCAAGAAATTCCAGTTTGATTGGCTCCTTATTAAAAAGTACATACACTTCTATTGGGAAAGGCATTTACGGGGAAATATTTTTGAATAAAACCCTTGTGACTGACAAAGGGGAGTCAATTTGTTCTCCCTAACTCGGTCACAATGCCAGCAAAAAATGTTCATTTTTATTCATTCACGGAATGTGGGGGTCACTGGCTAGACCAGCATTTATGCCCATCCCTAATTACCCTTGAGAAAGTGATGATGAGCTGCCATCTTGAACTGCTGCAGACCATGTAGTGTAGGTACCCCCATAGTACTGTTAGGGAAGGTGTTCCAGGATTTTGGTCCAGTGACAATGAGGGTATGGCAATACAATTCCAAGTCAGGATGGTGTGTGGCTGAGGAAGGGAATTTGCTGGGATGGCTCGGTGGTTAGCACTGCTGCCTCACGGCGCTGAGGACCTGGGTTCGATCCCGGCCCCAAGCCACTGTCCCTGCGGAGTTCGCACACTCTCTCCGTATCTGCATGGGTCCCATCCCCACAACCCAAAGATGTGCAGGATAGGTGAATGACCACACTAAATTGCCCCTTAAATGGGAAAAAGAATTAGGTACTAAGTTTTTTTTAAAAAGGAGGAGAATTTGCAAGCGACGGGGTTCCCATATATCTGCTGTCCTATCCTTCTGGGTGGTAGAAGTTGTGGGTTTTGAAGATGCTGTCAAAGAAGCCTTGTTAAGTTGATGCAGTGCATCTTATAGGTGATACATACTGCCGCCAGTGTGTCGGTGGTGGAGCGAGTGGATGTTGAAGGTGGTGGATGGCATGCAAACAGTCCTAAGTTGTAGCTTCAACAGGTTGACACCTCATTGTGAAGTATGTCTGGTGCTGCTTCTGGCCTGCTCTCCCATACTCTTCATCAAAACAACCTCTTATCCCCTGGCTTGATGGTAATAGTACAGTGAGGGACATACCAGGCCACAAGGTTAAAGATTGTGGTGGTGACTGCTGCTGATGGCTCATTGTGCCTCGTGAATGCCCAGCTTTGAGTTGCTGGATATGTTTGAAATCTATTGCATTTACTATGTGGTATTGCAACACAGTACAATGGAGAGCATTCAATGTTAAGAGGGGACTTTGTCTCCACAAGGACCTTGCGGTGGAATAATGTCATAGACAGATGCATCTGCAACGGGTCAATTGGTGAACATGAAATCAAATAGGTTTTTACCTCTTGTTGGTTCCCTCACCACCTGCCGCAGACCCAGACGATGGGACGGGACATACCCAGGGCTGGTGACAGTGGTATCAAAACAGAAAATGCCCTTCTTTGAGGCAACGACCAAGGTTGTGGGGGTGAGGGTGGAGCCATGCCCAAAAGTGGCACTCTTCGGGGTCTCAGAGCAGCCAGAACTCTTTATGGGAAGGGGGGCCGACACACTAGCCTTTGCCTCCCTAATCGCCTGCCAAAGAATCCTGCTTGGCTGGCGATTGGCAGACCAACCAAAGCTGCAGACTGGCTGTCCAAACTGGCAGAATTCCTCCACTGGAGAAGATAACATTTTCCATCCAGGGGTCAGCAGGGGGCTCCCACAGGACTTGGAAGCTATTTAATAGAGCTTTTTCTGGGAAATGTTAGAAGGGAGAGGAATGAGAGAATAAAATAGGGGATTTGAGGCTGTTAAATAGGGTTGGTGGTAAACTTCACGTTATTTGAATATGTCCAAGCTGTAAGTGACTTCATCATCTTCTCTTGAGTCGTCTTTTGATTGAAGAGTCTGTTGGGATGTCCACAGAACAGGCAGTTCACAGAATCACTACAGTGCAGAGGGAGGCCATTCAGCTTATCGAGTCTGCACCGACCCTTTGAAAGAGGCCCATGCCCCACCCTATCCCTGTAATCCAAACCCCCATCTAACCTTTTTTGGGCACTCGAGGAACTTAGCATGGCCAATCCAACTTACCTGCACACCGTTGGACTATGGGAGTAAATCGGTACACCCAAAGGAAACCCACGCAGACATGGGGAGAACGTGCAAACCCCATTCAGACAGTGAACCCGGGTCCCTGGTATGTGAGGCAGCAGTGCTAACTACTGTGCCACCCTATTATTGGGTTACTTCAGGTGTGATTGATTCTTTCACAAATAATAATCTTTATTAGTGTCACAAGTAGGCTTAAATTAACACTGCAATGAAGTTACTGTGAAAATCCCCCAGTCGCCACATTCCGGAGCCTGTTCAGGTACATGGAGGGAGAATTCCAAATGTCCAATTCACCTAACAAGCACGTCTTTCGGGACTTGTGGGAGGAAACCGATGCACCCGGAGGAAACCCACGCAGACACTGGGCGATCGTGCAGACTCCGCACAGTGACCCAAGCCAGGAATCAAACCAGAGTCTCTGGCGAGATGAAGCAACAGTGCTAACCACTGTGCTGTGTCACCCATAAATGCTACAGTAGTACTCCTAATTTTTGTTCCCCTCTCCATCCTGCCTAAAATTCTACATCCAGGGATGTTGAGCAACCATTTTATCCCCTCTTCAAATTTCCGTTATAAATTATATTATGCTCCCTTGCATCAATCTGTGTCCTCAGCTCATCAGCTTTATTTGCTATACTTGTGTTTACATATTACCTTTAAATATGGCCAAATTCCTGTGCTGCGCGCTTTTAAACCTGGACTTCTATCTTTCAGAATTTTCCATTTCCCATTCTCTCTCTAAACTTGCCCTCAGGTTTTCATCCTCCTACAATTTAGTTTAACCACCCCGCCCAACCAACCCCTAACAGGCAGCAAAACTCTGTGAGGATATTCATTCCAGTCCTGTTCAGGTGTAGACAATTTGGCTTGTATAGATCCCACCTTCCCCCAAACCAGTCCCAATGCCAGCAGGTACGTGGTACATACTTGCGCGACTCGGCCAATGTTGTCTAATTCATACACTGCAAGAAAGGATGTCCCGAAGCGTGGTACATTGGTGAGACTATGCAGACGCTGCGACAAAGTCAAAGATGCAAAACGATACTTTGAATGCGAGTCTTTGCAGGTAATTAAGTCTTTACAGGTCCAGATGCAACAACTGGAGAGAGGAGTAATCACAGGTTAAAGAAGTGTGAATTATCTCAAGCCAGGATAGTTGGTAGGATTTTTCAAGCCTAGGCCAGATGGTGGGGGGGGGGGGGGGGGGGGGTGAATGTAATGCAACATGAATCCAAGGTCCCGGTTGACCTGTACTCATGTGTGCGGAACGTGGCTATAAGTTTATGCTTGCCGATGCTGCTATATGCAGCATCGCACACCCTGAAGGCCACCTTGGAGAATGCTTACCAGAAGATCAGAGGCTGAATGCCCTTGATTGCTAAAGTGTTCCCCGACTGGAGGGAACATTCCTGCTTGCCGATTGTCGAGCAATGTCTGTTCATCCGTTGTCGCAGTGTCTGCATGGTCTCACCAATGTATCACACTTCGGGGCATCCTTTCCTGCAGTGTATGAGGTAGACTACATTGGCCGAGACGCGCGAGTATGTACCACATACCTGGTGGATAGTGTTCTCACGTGTAATGGTGGTACCCATGTCGATGATCTGGCACGTCTTGCAGAGATTGCCATGGCAGGGTTGTGTGGTGTTGTGATCACTGTTCTGAAGGCTGGGTAGTTTGCTGCAAACAATGGTCTGTTTGAGATTGCGCGGTTGTTTGAAGGCAAGTAGTGGGGGTGCGGGAATAACCTTGGCAAGATGTTCGTCTTCATCAATGGAGGGAATGGTGTTCCGAAAGCTAGTGATTCAAAACAAACCTATTGGACTTTAACCTGGCACTGTGCTCACCCCAGTCCAACGGCGGCATCTCCACATAATCTCTGAATTTAACTTAAATTAAATACTAAATTGCAAGATCAAGTGCAGTATCTGTTCTTATCGCTTCTCGGCCTTTTAGCTAAGATGAGCACGATGTCAGGTGTAATGCCTGCATCTGGTATGTCTCTCTTGTGGGGACCATGAATTGGATTCAATTTGAATTGTTTTTTGGAGCAGTCAAGGAGCTGGTTTAGGGGTTGCCCCTGTCCACACTCTTGAGCTCTGGCTTTGTAATTCCAATAAAGTAATAAAAAACAACTAGATTTTATAAAATAGATCAACACTTGAAATGTAAAATTTCACTCCTCTACTAACCAAACATGCAGTAATTCCATTCCATATCAGCTGCACTCAACCTCTCTTGTTCATACTACCGAGATTCACCTGGCAGTTGCAGAACCTGATTTGGTCTGTTACTTAGCCCAGGGGATAACTCCCCAGATCTTCTTCAAAATAGTGGCATGAGAACCTTAGGCCAATCAATGATGATTTAATTTGTACATTTCAGGCTTAAAGGGCTGAACTGCCTACTTCTGCACCGAATACCGATGTAATTCTTTTTGTGGAAGTATTCTGAAATACATCTTTTCTGTCTTTATTATGTGTCTGGATGGATACTTTCCTCTGCGTTTCAGCTCTTGGCCTTCTGGTGAGCTGCCTGCTCTATTTAGCACTCCAATTTTTGCCACTTCGCTAAACCTCTAGAATTTATGAATTCAGTACAATATTCGAACTGTTTTCTTTCCTGTCCTGACTGAATCTTTTGATCACTGAGTATTTAGCTTATAAATTGCAAGACGACAGAAATCATTAAAGTGAGTTGAAGCATCAGCTTAGTAATGATTCTGGTTTCCCTCGGCCTCCGTGTAAAATACTGCAACACTTTCCCCAAGTGTCAATAAAATGCCTGTGAGCTAGACATTCCGAGGAAACTGCCAACTAAGCGATGGTGGAATTCACAAACTACGAGCATATTGCAATAACCGAACTGGAAAGAAAGATAGAACATAGAACAGTACAGCACAGAACAGGCCCTTCGGCCCTCAATGTTGTGCCGAGCCATGATCACCCTACTCAAACCCACGTATCCACCCTATACCCGTAACCCAACAACCCCCCCCCCCCCTTAACCTTACTTTTATTAGGACACTACGGGCAATTTAGCATGGCCAATCCACCTAACCCGCACATCTTTGGACTGTGGGAGGAAACCGGAGCACCCGGAGGAAACCCACGCACACAGGGGGAGGACGTGCAGACTCCACACAGACAGTGACCCAGCCGGGAATCGAACCTGGGACCCTGGAGCTGTGAAGCATTTATGCTAACCACCATGCTACCCTGCTGCCCTAATGTGTGCATGTCATTGGATTTCTGCACATGCATAGACGGTGTGGTGAATGTATAATGCATAATTCACACTGTGTATCACTGTGTCCCTGTGGGCTCCATCTGTGAGCCGTTGCGCAGCTCTGCCCACAGGGGGAGATGAGGAGCTTGTACAGGGCTCCACCCTTGGCTCTGCCCATGGCTCCTCCCACTACCGGAAGTATAAAGTGCTGCGGTCTTGTGAGTCTGCCCTCAGTTCTTCTGGTCGCAGGCAGGCTCAGTTGTAAGTCGATTAAAGCCACAGTTTACTTCCTCTCATGTCTTGAGTAAATTGATGGTCGCATCAGACGGATATCAGCGGCTATCTTATATGGCCATATCAGCTTGGCAAGAGAGAAAGTGGGTGGGATTCTTCCAAAAAAATGACCGAATGTAATTTCGTACACATATATTGGTTCAAATTGTGCTAGCTGTTGCGATGTGATTCTGATCATGATCTTCCTTCACTTAGTTATTTTTTGGAGCCAGAGTGATTTGCAGTGATAATGGGATGTGTGGGACCCAAAGGCACTAGCAAGACCCGATCCTCAGAGATTGGGGCGCGGTTTACAAAGGACGGCTTGATCGCAGAATATTGTTCTGGCCACCCCACTCCCACCTCTTCTTGTCAGCATCAGACTCCAGCCACCGCCCACCCATCCACCCCCTCCCAAAACAGCAGCAAAGAATCCCCCGTCCCCATTGGCAACAAAGACACCCCTGCCCCCAATCACCGGCGAAGAACCCCCCCACCCCCCCCCCCGCCCCGCCCCCTGCCAATCGCTGGTTCTAGTGCCCTCCCTCCAAGGTGAGCGACACCCTGCTATGGGCAAATTGTCCGACCCCTTTCATGCCCCAAATTCACTTGCTCCTAAATGTACAGTTCCGAACTTCTCCAGCCATTTTTAGAGTGAGTACTGGGTAGATATTCTAGTGGTCACTAATGGTTTCAATGTTGTGTCTATCAGTGAGGAATGCAATGGCACAGCTCTGTGGAGGAGCGGGGTATAACTGCTAGTAACGTACAGAGTTTTGCATTTAACTGCACATGCAAATGCCATCAGTCATATGTATCCTGTAATAACTGCGGATAGCCTCTGTTATAGTTACAGCAAGATGCATGCCAATGTTTTGAAATTAGGAAGCTCATAAAGAAGACTGTAAATTCATACATAAATGAGGATCCTGTACCGGTGATGTCCTCAAAACGGGAATGGGACAGTTCAGCGCCGACGTTTCAGTGCCAGGACGTTTCAGCGCCAAATATTTCAGCGTCAAATATTTCAGCGCCAGGACGTTTCAGCGCTCATTCATTCAGAAATCATTCTTGAGTATGCTCACAGATATGACACAGGTATACCAGCTTTTACACTTAGTTATTTGGTCATTTCATCGTTCTAACTGTCTTTAGATTTTGTTGGAGTTTTATTATGATTACTGTTTAGATAATGTTAGAGTTTTGTTAACAAGTTTTTATACTTACTTAGTTATTTGGTAAATTTCTTTTGGTAAATTTGGTAAGTTCCATATCTTTAAACCCATGGCTGAATCAGTGAAAAGCAAGCGAGGCAGAGATAAGTTCTGTCATGAAGGTTTTATATATCGTTTCGACAAAGAAAGCAAGAAACAAAAGCAAGTTAAGTTTTGGCGATGCCATGAGGATGGTAGGTGCAAGGCCCACATTCACACGTTAGAAAGAGAGGTGATCGCAAAGATCAACGAACATACTCATCCCCCATCTGCAGTTGCTATCGAAGTGGAAAAGGTCATAACTGATGCGAGAGACCGGGCTGAAAAGACTTGTGAGCCTCCAAGTACGATTATCAACAAGTGCATTGAAAAAATGTCCGTGGCAGGTATGGCACAGTTACCAAACAGGCAGGCAATGCGAAAAATTATTCGTAGAAAACGAGACGAAGCTAATCAGGTCCCCGATAATCCAAGATCGATTCAAGAGCTTCAGTTACCTCATGAATACATGATGTATAAACCCACCCCAGAAACCGAGGAAAATTTCTGTTTAAAGGATAGTGGTACGAACTATCGTACCGGATTATTATATTTGGGAGAGAGTTGGTTAGAACACATGGCAACTTCCACGACTTGGTATGCTGACGGAACATTTGCGGTAGCACCACACCTATTTTATCAAGTTTATATCATCATGGTTAGGAAAAATAATGGAGTTCACCCTGTATTGTACGCGCTTTTACAAAACAAACAGTATGCGACCTATATGATGTTGTTTGCGACGGTAAAAGAGATGATTACAAACGCAGGACCTGCCATTATCAATTGTGATTTTGAACGCGCTGCTTTTACCGCCATGAAAGACTCCTTCCCCAATATAGAAGTAAGAGGCTGCCTTTTTCATCTGTCTCAAAATATACTTAGGCAGATAAGTGGTTTTGGTCTCATGCGTTTATATAAGAGCAATCCCGATTTTGCATTACATTCGAAAATGATAACTGCCCTATGTTTTGTGCCAGTTGACGGCCTTGACAGTCACGTGGATTCTTTAGCAGGTAATTTACCGGAGGAGTTAATTCCTGTTTTAAACTATTTCGAAGACAATTATATCGGCCGTCCTAATCGCCGAGGAGCAGGCAGACAAAGTCCTTTATTTCCTACCGAGATGTGGAATATGTATCAAAGAACATTAGATGGGGATGACAGAACAAATAACTATGCTGAGGCGACCAACAGGAGATTGAAAAGTGAACTGTTAATGTCACACCCAACTATCTGGAAGTTCATTGATGTCCTTAAGCATGTTCAAAAGGGAAGAGACGAGCACTTCGAGAAACTTTTAGCTGGCAATGAACCTCAATTAAAGTTACTTAAATATAGAAAAGCTGATGAGAGGATATTGAAAATTGTTTCCGAATATGGCAGCAGGAATGAAATTGACTACCTTCGTTCAATAGGGCACAATTTAACAAACTAAATACGTTTTTTCCAATGAATATCCAATGAATGTCCAATGAACTTTCTTTTTAATGATTGATTTTATGAACTTACAGATTTGTAAATTGTTTTAATGTACTGTTTTTGGATCTTTATAAGTGGATCTTTTACAATAAAAACATTTTGTTAACACTTGAGTTTTATTTCATTTTATGAACTTACAGATTTGTAAATTGCTTAGTGCCAAAAAGAATTCTGTCATAACTATATGACAACATTGGAGAATGTTTTTTTTCTGGCGCTGAAATGTCCTGGCGCTGAAAAGTCCTGGCGCTGAAACGGCGGCGCTGAAACGGCGGCGCTGAAACGTACCGTACCCCCTCAAAACAACCCATTGGAATCACTGGCTTGTGACTGACCAAAATGGAGAAGACTTATTTGGGAAGGCACGGGGCACATCAAGAACACGTAGAAGCGAGTCAAGGTGTTGGAGATAGGGCACAACCTCCGAACAACTCATCCATCCAAATCCTCCAAGCAGCGCATGCCCTACACGTCAGCCATCTCAGAATCCATCGAACTGAAGTGGAAGCAAGTCATCCTCAATCCACAATGGCTGCCTATGAAGATGGGATGATGACAACTTACAACAAGTTGGAGCATATGAACTTTCTCTTGTCTCTCTGTCATTTTGACATTGCCACTTCTCTCCTGCCTATTTCTGCTTTCTTCTCTCATCATTGTGTAAAGGAGTTACTTTAAGTCTGGGAATTTTTTGATGCTCCCTCAGCTGTGCTGCATCAGGGATTGATGGGTCCTTTTCAAATTGGCACACAGTAACTAGTGGGGTACCACAGGGATCGGTGCTGGGACCCCAGCTATTCACAATATATATTAATGATTTGGATGAGGGGACAAAATGTTACATCACAAAGTTTGCAGATGATACAAAGTTGGGTGGGAGGGTGAACTGTGACGAGGATGCAGAGATCCTACAGCATGATCTGGACAGGTTGGGCGAGTTGGCAAATCAATGGCAGATCAGTATAATTTGGATAAGTATGAGGTTATTCACTTTGGAAGCAAAAACAGGAAGGCAGATTCCTTCCTGAAAAGTTGTAAATTGGGAGAAGGAAGTATGCAGCAGGACCTGGGTGTCCTTGTGCACCAATCGCTGAAGTAAGCATGCAGATGCAGCAGGCAGTAAAGAAGGCTAATGGTATGTTGGCCTTCATTGTGCGAAGTTGCGTGTAAAGGAGCAGGGATGTGTTGTTGCAATTATACAGGGCCTTGGTGAGGCCACACCTAGAATATTGTGTGCAGTTTTGGTCTCCTTTTCTGAGGAAGGATGTTCTTGCTCTTAAGGGATCGCAGCGAAGGTTTACCTGACTAATTCCAGGACTGTCATGTGAGGAGAGATTGACTAGGTTAGAATTGTTCTCACTGGAGTTCAGAAGAATGAGGGAGGGATCTCACAGAGACTTATAAAATTCCAACAGGACTAGACAGGCTGTTGGGAACAGATGCAGGGAAGATGTTTGTGATGGTGGGTGGGTCCAGAACCAGGGGTCACAGTCTGAGGATTCAGGGTAAAGCATTTCAGATATGAGGAGACCGTTCTTCACCCAAAGAGTGGTGAGCCTGTGGAATCCATTACCACAGGAAGTAGTTGATGCTAA
The DNA here is from genome assembly GCF_902713615.1 of Scyliorhinus canicula. Lineage (NCBI taxonomy): Eukaryota > Metazoa > Chordata > Chondrichthyes > Carcharhiniformes > Scyliorhinidae > Scyliorhinus > Scyliorhinus canicula. Next base: position 284,820,592 of record NC_052146.1, on the reverse strand, counting down.
AACATTGAATATATTCAGGAGGAAGCTAGATATAGCACTTGGGATGACTGGGAGCAAAGGTTATGGGGAGAAAGCAGGATTAGGCTATTGAGTTGGATAATCAGCCATGATTGTGATAAATGGTGGAGCAGGCACGAAGGACCAAAAGGCTCCTCCTGCTCCTATCTTCCATGAATCTATGTATCTTGTGAGAACCATGGCAAAATCCTGGTTTGCCCGTGTCATCGGGATTTCCTGTGAAATGGCAGTGATGGAGTGGGAGCAACACAAAGGAAATTGCTGGCTTTTCAATTCTGCTGGTTAAGTATGTTACTCATAATTCAGATCAGAATTCATGCAAACCCAATGGTTACAGTTTCCACAAATAAGTCTTGGGTGTTAATGAAATGATTGTTAGTCATTTTGTATGTCTTGGCACATATGGCTATATGCAAAAATATTAAGACAACAATAAGTGGTCTTATTAAATAAAAGAGAGTCAACCAGTTTGGCAAGTTTACATTTTAATAACATTTCAAACATCAGCAGTGATAAAAATGTCAATTGTTATATTTTACAAGTAGCATAAGGTAGAATCTTGTATCAAGCTTGTAGTCAGTTGAACTTTATTTTCTTCCTTTTGGGACAGTGACATTCCAATGACAGATGAGGCAAGGTGTTCATTTAGAGCTGTTTTTAAAATTTGTTCATGGGATATGGGCATCACTGGCTGGGCTAGCATTCATTGCTGATCCCCTAACTGAGGTTAGGGGGCTCCTAGTATTGTTCATTACAGTTCCAAGCCATTCAAAAAGGACTCAGTGTATGTGGTGTTAGCTGATCACAACCACAATAGCGAGATTGCTGAAACTGGCTTTAGCACTTTAGGTCAGGCAGTTAAGGGTCAACCACATTGCTGTGGATCTAGAGTCACATGTAGGCCAGACCAGGTAAGGATGACAGATTTGCTTCCCTAAAGGACATTAGTGAACCAGATGGGGTTTTATGACAATGGTTTTCATAGTCATCATTCGACTTTTAATTCCAGATTTTTATTGAATTTAAATTTTGCCACCTGCAGTGGCCGGATTTGAACCTGGCTCTGGGTCTCTCGTCTACTAGTACAGTGACAATACCACTCCGCCACCACTCCCCTATTAGAGGTTTCACAAACTGGAGAGTTACAAAAAGCCTGGACTTATAATTTGTCCAGTGCCTTTTAAGGATATGAAAATGTTTTTAAAATGCTAGGACACACATTCTGTCAAATCTGTTGTGAAAATTCATACAAAATATAATATCGGGAATATATTATAACAATTGGAAGAATTACCGATGTAGCTCTCGACTTTGTGCAATAATGGAAAACAGATGGCAGTGAGTTGGCAGCCTGTTTTACATCTTTGAATTTCCATCGACTTCAATGCAAATTTTTAGAAATGGTGATTCACCATAACTGGTTTTACACGATTGTACCAAGTCAAAATCCACCCTAGTGACACCTTTTCAGTTTATATTGGAGGTATTCAAGATTTCAAAAAGTTATTGAAAATTGAAAGTGGCGATTTGATTGATGACGAAAAGGGAGAAAGAAGTTAAGCTCTGACAATCTGAATTTAATTACTTTATAGTGAGGGTAGTGAGTATCCAGCACAGGGTACACATGATCTGGTGCCGGAAATACACTTGGTAGATTCGAGCACGGTCCAGAGAGAGAGAAAAGAAATAAGAGGGCCATAGACACAGAGAGCTGAACTGGCCCACAAAGATATTGACTGATTCTACCCATTCCTATGTTCCTGTGACAACATTCCCTTCAGTAACTCAGGAATACTTGAGCTTTTCCTTAGAAATACTGTAACAACATCTACAAACACCTCACAAATGATCCTGTCAGTAATGAAGAACTTTCACATAAAGTCAATGTTAAATCAAGCAAGAGTAAATGTGCAGATTTTTAAAACAAAATGGGCTATGCATCAGATTTCATAGTGACATTTATGTGTGCAGTACCATCAGATCCAAAGGGATTTTTTTTTGATACAAGGTGGTGGTACTTCCATCGCATTTCCTGGTGCCACACACAGCACTATTCATTTTTAGAGATTCACATCTAGCATTGCATTCAAGGCTATTATTCATTGTTCTCTACTTTCAATCACTAACATATTCAGGATTTGGAAAGAAATAAATGACTCTGTTTCTGAGTCCTGTGTTACAGGTCACTTTCGCCGTAGAGTGCAGTTGAGAATGAGGCATAGTCGAGCGCTCCGGGGATGGCTTCAGGCCCTCTATATGGTGGCATGCTGGCTATGCAGTATTCAGCCTGTTCTGAGGGCAGCTCTCGACGCAGTTCCTCAACTAGAATGTAAGGCTGCACAAACAAGACAAGTGTGATTTTGCTTTACATATTTGTTCAAAAAGAATAAATGCTTTTCAAAACCTATTGGGCTTAGAAATCTCTTATTTTCTCCTCGGCGCCGCACATGATCAAAGGCAACCTTCCCCCCATGTCTTACTAATGTTGCTGTGCATCAATGCCCAATGACAAGTTTCCTTTTCTATGTGACTAAAAAGCCAACGTGCTCCACCTCTTCTCTCCCCATAATTGAACAGTATTTGCTTGAGGCATGGAATGTGGTTGCCTGCCATTTTCTTCACCAAGAAGTAATCTTACTGAGATAGACCAACAGAAGAGACAGCAAGAAAGAAAATGAGTCAAAGATAATAATCTCTTGGGGCAGCGTGGCTGTGCAGTGGTTAGCACTGCTGCCTACGGCTCTGAGGACCCGCATTCGATCCCGGCCCTTGGTGACTGTCCGTGTGGGGTTTGCACATTCTCCCCATGTCTGCGTGGGTTTCACCCCCACAACCCAAAGGTGTGCAGGTTAGGTGGATTGGCCACACTAAATTGCCCCTTAATTGTAAAAAAAAAAATTGGGTACTCTAAATTTAAAAATAAAATATTCTCAACTAGTAAAGACTAAGGATGAAGGCTGGAGAATTGGGTTTGCTCCTGCAGATAGTTGGGGCTGTGCCCTTCTTGGCAAATCTGAGGAATCGTAGAGTTGTTGAGAAAATTATGGCTACAAATTTACATCTTCGTAGTTGAAATGTGGTAATTTTCCTTAAAAGCAAAATTATTTATAATTTTCTTTACTCTGATGAGCGAAAAGGGGATAGGAAAGAAGAGAATGAAATACCACTTTCCAGGGACTGAAAGTTTGAATTGTTTGATCAATAACTAATGAGCCGGAGAACCAGCTAGCTATACCAGCGAGTGAAACAGTAAACCTCAAAGTGCTTTATAATATATACGAGGGAATACCCAATTGTATCATTTCTTATTTACAAAGAATCACATAACTTACTTTATCTCCAGCCAGAATTCTGAAGGAAGCCACAACTTGGTCGGCTGTATCTGTGTCCGCAGTCTCTCGGGTCATGAACGAGATGAAGGACTGGAAGGATACTAGGCCAGTATTGTTTGGATCAACTAGGTTCATGATCCGAGCAAATTCAGCCTCACCCTACATAAAGAGTTGCAAACATGAAAGCATAATCAGGAAGATAAAGAAGCCAACCTGCCCCCATGTCTTACTAATGTTGCTGTGCATCAATGCCCAATGACAAGTTTCATTTTCTATGTGACTAAAAAAACCAACATGCTCCGCCTCTTCTCTCCCCATAATTGAACAGTATTTGCTCGAGGCATGGGGCGCGATTCTCCGCACCCAACGCCGGGTGGGAGAATCGCGGGAGGGCTGGGCGAATCACGCCACGCCACCCTGGCACCCCCCGCGATTCTCCCACCCCCCCCCCCCAAAATGGCGGGTCGCGTTTTTCGACAGGCCACTCGGAGAATCGCCGCTCGCCGTTTCTGACGGCGACCGGCGATTCTCCGGCCCGGATGGGCCGAGCGGCCTGCCAAACCCGACCGGTTCAGGCCGGCGCCAACCACACCTGGTTGCTGCCGGCATGAACAGCGCGCGACCTCTGAGTGGGGGGCAGAGGGAGGATCGAGCACCACGGGCATGCTCAGGAGATGTCTGGCACGCGATCGGTGCCTACCGATCATCGGGCCAGCGTCTCTAAAGGACGCACTCTTTTCCCTCCGCCGCCCCGCTAGATCAAGCAGCCATGTCTTGCGGGGCAGCGGAGGGGAAGACGGTAACGCCAACCTGCGCATGCGCGGCTGACGTCACTCGGGCGGGGGGGGGGGGGAGCGGAGAGAGTAGGGGGCGAGGAGCGGCCTCCGTAGCTGGAGTGAAACACTCCGGGTTTCACTCCGGCATCGGCTGTTTGTCTCCCGATGGGAGAATTCCGCCCATGGAATGTGGTTGCCTGCCATTTTCTTCACCAATAAGTAATCTTCCTGAGATAGACCAACAGAGGAGACAGCAAGAAAGAAAATTAGTCAAAGATAATATTCTCTTGAGGCGGTGGGGTTGCGTAGTGGTTAGCTACAACACTACAAAATCTTGATTTTTTTTTCTCTGGACAATCTAGCAAAGCTTCCAACCTGCGTGTGATTCGCAAGCTTTTGGATGCTTCATTTTATCAAAAGATGTTCAAGGGAATGCAAAACTATTCTTATCATCAATGGAATCTGACTGTTTACACACAACCTCACAGGACAAGGATGAACGGCAGTAATTGATGCCAGTAATAGGCACACTAGAACATAGAACATTACAGCGCAGTACAGGCCCTTCGGCCCTCGATGTTGCGCCGACCTGTGAAACCCCTCTAAAGCCCATCTGCACTATTCCCTTATCGTCCATATGTCTATCCAATGACCATTTGAATGCCCTTAGTGTTGGCGAGTCCACTACTGTTGCAGGCAGGGCATTCCACGTCCTTACTACTCTCAGAGTAAAGAACCTACCTCTGACATCTGTCCTATATCTATCTCCCTTCAATTTAAAGCTATGTCCCCTCATGCTAGACATCACCATTCGAGGAATAAGGCTCTCACTGCTCACCTTATCTAATCCTCTGATCATCTTGGATGCCTCAATTAAGTCTCCTCTTAACCTTCTTCTCTCTAATGAAAACAACCTCAAGTCCCTCAGCCTTCCCTCATAAGATCTTCTCTCCATACCAGGCAACATCCTGGTAAATCTCCTCTGGACCCTTTCCAATGCTTCCACATCCTTTCTATAATGCGGTGACCAGAATTCCACGCCATACTCCAAATGCGACCGCACCAGAGTTTTGTACAACTGCAACATGACCTCATGGCTCCGAAACTCAATCCCTCTACCAATAAAAGCTAACACACCGTACGCCTTCTTAATAACCCTCAACCGGGGTGGCAACTTTCAGGGATCTATGTACATGGACACCGAGATCTCTCTGCTCATCCACACTACCAAGAATCTTACCATTAGCCCAGTACTCTGTCTCCCTGTTATTCCTTCCAAAATGTATTTTCTGCATTAAACTCCATTTGTCACCTGTCAGCCCAGCTCTGCAGCTTATCTATGTCCCTCTGTAACTTGTAACATCCTTCTGCACTGTCCACAACTCCACCGACTTTAGTGTCATCTGCAAATTTACTCACCCATCCTTCTACGTCTTCCTCCAGGTCATTTATAAAAATTACAAACAGCAGTGGCCCCAAAACAGATCTTTGTGGTACACCACTAGTAACTGGACTCAAGTCTGAACATTTCCCATCAACCACCACCCTTTGTCTTCTTCCAGCTAGCCAATTTCTGATCCAAACTGCTAAATCACCCTGAATCCCATGCCTCCGTATTTTCTGCAATAGCCTACCGTGGGGAACGTTATCAAACACTTTACTGAAATCCATATACACCACATCATCTGCTTTACCCTCGTCCACTTGTTTGGTCACCTTTTCAAAGAACTGAATAAGGTTTGTGAGGCACGACCTACCCTTCACAAAACCATGTTGACTATCTCTAATCATATTATTCCTTTCCAGATGATTATACATCTTATCTCTTATAAACCTTTCCAATACTTTTCCCACAACAGAAGTAAGCCTCACTGGTCTATAGTTACCGGGGTTGTCTCTACTCCCCTTCTTGAACAGGGGGACAACATTTGCTATCCTCCAGTCTTCTGGCACTATTCCTGTAGGCAAAGATGACTTAAAGATCAAAGCCAAAGGCTCAGCAATCTCCTCCCTAGCTTCCCAGAGAATCCTAGGATAAATCCCATCCGGCCCAGGGGACTTATCTATTTTAACACTTTCCAGAATTGCTAACACCTTCTCCTTATGAACCTCAAGCCCTTCTAGTTTAGTAGCCTGTATCTCAGTATTCTCCTCGACAATATTGTCTTTTTCCTGTGTGAATACTAACGAAAAATATTCATTTCGCACCTCTCCTATCTCCTCGAGCTCCTTGCACAACCTCCCACTACTGTCCTTGACTGGCCCCACTCTTACCCTAGTCATTCTTTTATTCCTGACATATCTATAGAAAGCTTTAGGGTTATCCTTGACCCTACCTGCCAAAGACTTCTCATGTCCCCTCCTGGCTCTTCTTAGCTCTCTCTTTAGATCCTTCCTAGCTAACTTGTAACTCTCGAGCACCCTAACTGAACCTTCACATCTCATCTTTACATGAGCCTCCTTCTTCGTCTTGACAAGTGTTTCAACTGCTTTAGTAAACCACGCTCGACCACTTCCTCCCTGCCTGACAGGTACATACTTATCAAGGACACGCAGTAGCTGTTTCTTGAACAAGCTCCACATTTCCATTGTGCCCATCCCCTGCAGTTTTCCTCTCCATCAGATGCATCCTAACTCTTGCCTCATTGCATCATAATTGCCGTTCCCCCAGATATAACTCTTGCCCTGCGGTATATACCTATCCCTTTCCATCGCTAAAGTAAACGTAATCAAATTGTGGTCACTATCACCAAAGTGCTCACCTACCTCCAAATCTAATACCTGTCCTGGTTCATTACCCAGTACCAAATCCAACACGGCCTCGCCTCTTGTTGGCCTATCTACATACTGCGTCAGGAAACCCTCCTACACACATTGGACAAAAACGGACCCATCTAAAGTACTCGAACCATAGTGTTTCCAGTCAATATTTGTAAAGTTAAAGTCCCCTTGGTACACTAGGTAACTGAATTGTAGGAAATACACTTTATTCATAATATGAAAACTGAGGCTTTAGCAGGTTAATGAGGGAGAAACTCCTCCACTAGCAGAAGGATTGGTAGCCAATTTTAAAATAATTTTGTGGGGAAAAACCTGGGGTGGTCGGGAAGATGAGGAAAAGTTTTGTTTTACGCAACAAGCTGTTATAATTTGGAATCTATTGACTGAAAGGGTGGTTGAAGCAGGGCCAACAGCAAATATCAGAAGGGAATTGGATCTCTAATTAAAAAAGGTAAGAAGAAACGCACAAGGGGCACAAGCAGGGGAGTGGAATGAACTGGTAACCCTTTTAGAGAGCTGAAACACACGATGGGTCAAATGAATGAAAATTGCTTATTGTCACGAGTAGGCTTCAATGAAGTTACTGTGAAAAGCCTCTAGTCGCCACATTCCAGCGCCTGTTCTGGGAGGCTGGTCCGGGAATTGAACAGTGCTGCTGGCCTGTCTTGGTCTGCTTTAAAAGCCAGCGATTTAGCCCAGTGTGCTAAACCAGCCCCTTGCTAAACCAGCCTCTACTATGCTGGACCATTCTATGACAGTCAATTGTTGGTTCACTACCTACTCCCAAACTTACACCTGTATAGTATTGAATTTATTAGTTCAGATAATGAATTCAAGGTGAATTGCAATCCACCTTGATGAATTAATTGCAATCTCAGATATATTAAACATGCATCTATCATACCAAATCAAAGCCCATAGAGATGAGGCAAGCTCTGAGATCATCTGGCTCCATCGCCCCATTCTTCTTCTATTGAGCCGATCAGCAAGTAAAAGGAACAGATGGAAGATTGAGAGAGTTTCCAGTCAGCAGATCAGTAATGGACAGCCCCCAGATCCCGTGGTCCATGGATGGTGATGTAGGACATCAAGGAGAGGCCAGAGTCAAAAGGATAATTCGAAGTCCCAAAAATTCAGTGGTTCCAACAAAGGCGGAAGTGATGCAGGCCGAAGACAGCATCATTGTTGCGAGCAGGAAAGAGAGTGACTAACACACAGGTAAAATCGGACAAACAGGAAAGAGACGACCAGGGAACGAACATGAAGCCAAGGAGGAAGAAATATGTTGACAGACCAAACAAATATGGATAACATGATCACATTGCAAATTTGAAAAGGAAAAAGAAAATAAAGAGAAATTTAGCACAGTTTTACTTGCATAGATAAACTAAATACAACACAGTCCAGCTCGTAGCCGTTTATCATTTCCAACTTCCAGGGCTGATGAGGCAGACTTTGAAATCCTTTGGTTGAAGTTTGCCAGAATCACCCTAGTATCGCACAGAGGTTAGTTGCGGCATGCAATTTACACACAAAAATGTGTATTGTTAATTACAATATGCACTATATGAAGCAAACTACAAAACATTCACTTAAAGCTAATGAGAACATCAGGACCCAGTACTTCTTAATGATCGCTCATACCAAGCACTTTCATACGTGGAAATGAAACGTCTGTCAATTGGACATGTAGTTAAGTTTCGGATCTAACCTATCCCATACATCTTATAGTGTAAAATGTGTTGTATTGTACACAATAATAAATATGGAGTAAAAATACAAATGAGGTTTTACTGAAAACCAAAGCAGTAATACTGCCAATTACAATCACTTTAATTAAAGCCGACAGCTATTGGTACATTGTTGTGTTTGGCTTAGACTGAAAAATGAATGATCATAAATACAGATAGATTCATAGATGGGTTGAAAAACCTGGGGCGGGATTCTCCCGTACCTGGCGGGATGGGGGGTCCCGGCAGGACGGAGTGGCGTGAACCACTCTGGCGTTGGGCAGCCCCAAAGATGTGGAATCCTCCGGGGTTGTAAAGGTCCTCCGCCGGTCGGCACGATTCGGCGCATGCATTGGAGTGCCAGCGCGTGCTGGCATCATCCCCGCGCATGCACAAAGGGATTCACTTCCGCATCGGCCATCGAGGAGGACCACAGCGGCCGATGCGGCAGGAATAGAGTGCCCCCACGGCACAGGTCCGCCCGCAGATCGGTGGGCCCCGACCGCGGGCCAGGCCACCATGGGGGCACCTCGCGGGGCAAGATCCCCCCGCAACCCCCCCAGGAACCCCGGAGCCCGCCCGCGCCACCAGGTCCCGCCGGTAAGGGACCCACTCTGATTCATGCCGGTGGGACCGGTTACAGGCGGGCGGGACTTCGGCCCATCGCGGCCCAGAGAATTCGAGCGACCCCGCCATTCTCCGAGGCGGGCAGCGCGACTCACGCCGGGCCGGCATTTGGGGGGTGGGAGAATGGCGGGGGCAGGATTCACGCCGATCCCCGGCGATTCTCCCACGCGGCGGGGGTCGGAGAATCCCGCCCCTGATTCCTGCACAGGATCTGACCAGCTTTGTCAAGATCACACCTTGTTTACACTGGCCTTTTAAATTCCAGTAGTATGGATGTTGATCACAAACCACATGAGACATAATGGCCCCCTGAAAGGGCTGCAGTGAACATGGGATCAGGAGTAGGTCACTTAGCTCCCTGAGCCTGTTCCCGTACCAGCCTCCCCGGACAGCGCAGAAATGTGGCGACTAGGGGCTTTTCACAGTAACTTCATTGAAGCCTACTCGTGACAATAAGCGATTTTCATTTTTCATTTCTGCCATTCAATATCATGGCCAATCTATCGCTCAACTCCATATAAACCCATACCCGACCCCCCCAGCCCCCTACACTGCCTTGGCCCCATAGAATTCCTACAGTGCAGAAGGAGGCCATTCAGCCCATCATGTCTGCACTGACCCTCTGAAAGAACACCCTACCTAGGCCCACTCCCCGCCCTATCTCCGTAACCCCATCTAACCTGCACACCTTTGTACACGGAGGAGCAATTTAGCAATTTAGCATGGCCAATCCAGCTAACCTGCATGTTGCAGCTAACCACATGACTGTGGGAGGAAACCGGAGCTCCCGGAGGAAACCCGCACAGACATGGGAAAACATGCAAACTCCACACAGTCACCCAAGGTGGGAATTGAACCCGGGCCCCTGGTGCTGTGAGGAAGCAATGCTACCCACAGTGCCAGCCCTTATCCTTTAATACCTTTTCTCAACTAAAATCGATCGATCTCAGATTTAAGATTAACAATAGACCTTGCATCAATTTCACGTTCGCGGAAGAGAATTCCAAACTTCTGCCACGTTTTGCATGTAAAGGTGTTTCCTAACTTTCCTAACGGTGCTAGTCAGAGTAGAAATGACAGGATATATATAGGATGAATACGTGGCTGAAGAGATGGTGTCAGGGGAAGGGTTTCAGATTCCTGGGGCATTGGGACCGGCACTGGGGGAGGTGGGACCTGTACAAACTGGAATGTTTACACCTGGGCAGGACTGGAACTGATGTCCTCGGGGGCTATTTGCTAGAGCGGTTGGGGAGGGTTTAATATGCCAGGGTATAGGAACCTATGGAAGGAGTCAGAGAAAGAGGGAGCAAGGACAAAAACAAAAGGTAGAAAAGTGAATAAGAAAAGTGATAGGTGGAGAAACGAAGGACAAAATTCAAACAGGGCAGTAGAGGAAAAGTATTGGGAGCAAGGCAAGCATTGTGATAAAGACAAAGTTAAAGGCTCTGTGCCTTAATGCACAGAGAATTTGCAATAAAGTGGATGAACTAATCGCGCAGATAGATATAAATGGGTGTGATATAATTGGGATTATAGAGACATAGAACATAGAACAGTACAGCACAGAACAGGCCCTTCGGCCCTCAATGTTGTGCCGAGCCATGATCACCCTACTCAAACCCACGTATCCACCCTATACCCGTAACCCAACAACCCCCCCCCCCCCAACCTTACTTTTATTAGGACACTACGGGCAATTTAGCATGGCCAATCCACCTAACCCGCACATCTTTGGACTGTGGGAGGAAACCGGAGCACCCGGAGGAAACCCACGCACACAGGGGGAGGACGTGCAGACTCCACACAGACAGTGACCCAGCCGGGAATCGAACCTGGGACCCTGGAGCTGTGAAGCATTTATGCTAACCACCATGCTACCCTGCTGCTGCATGGCTGCAGGGTGAACAGGGATGGGAACTGAATGTCCCAGTGTTCTCAGTATTTAGGAAGGGCAGGCATAAAAGAAAAGGTGGTGGCGTGGCACTGCTGGTTAAAGAGGAAATTATTAACACAATAGTGAGAAAAGATATTAGCTCTGACAATGTGGAATTTGTATGGGTAGAGTTGAGAAATACCAAGGGACAAAAAACATTATTGGGTGTCATATATAGACCCCCAACTGCACTGGCGAGGTTGGGAATGGTATTAAACAAGAAATTAGAGATGCATGTAATAAGGGAATATCGGTGGTCATGGGTGATTTTAATCGTCACGTGGATTGGGCAAATCAAATTACCACAATGACGTAGGAGGAAGAATTCCTGGAGTGTATACGGGATGGTTTTCTTGACCAATATGTGAAGGAACCAACTAGAGAGCAGGCCATCGTAGACTGGGTACTGTGTAATGAGAAGGGAATCATTGCCAATCTGGCTGTACGAGACCCCTTGGGGATGAGCGACCATAACATGATAGAATTTTAAAATTAAGATGGAGAGTGAAGTAGTTGATTTGAAGACTAGCGTACTGAATCTTAACAAAGGGAACTATGAGAATATGAGGCGTGAGTTGGCCTTGATAGATTGGGGAGAGTTACTTAAAGGGATAACAGTAGATAGACAATGGCAAACATTCAAGGAACGCATGGGGGAACTACAGCAACTCTTCATTCCTGTCTGGCACAAAAGCAAAGGGCGTAAGAGGGCCAATCCATGGCTTACAAAGGAAATTAGAAATAGTATCCGATCCAAGAAAGAAGCATACAGATTGGCCAAGAAAAATAATAGGTCTGAGGAATGGGAGCAGTTTAGAATTCAGCAAAGATGGATGAAGGGATTAATTAAGAAGGGGAAAGTAAGACTTCCAGTGGCGGCTATGAAGGAGTAAGTCACACATTTGGTGGCTCCCCCTCGGGTCGGACTTTTAGACCTTCTCCCCCAATTTTCTACCAGAGCGGAATTGAAAAATTGATGACAGAGGCAATTGTGTACTGAATTCCCACATCGGTGCATGGAGAGAAGGAGTAGAAGTACTCGTAAAGGCAGAAACAGAAAGACAGAGAAGGCTTTGGGCTGAAGCTGCAGCGGGAGACAGCATGGCGGAGGACCGGACCTCTGGCTTGTCGACCCAGCGGTCAACGGAGCAGCTGATGCAAGTTATTCAGGAAGGCTTCGCTGAGCAGAAACGGGACTTCTTGGACCCAATAAAAGTGTCAATTGAGCGGCTGGAGCTTATATTGGATGCCTAAGATTGGGCGATCCAGAAGGTAGAGAAGCCGCTGGCTGAGCAGAAGGAACATCAAACTGCGGTGGAGTTGGAGGTGGGGATGCGGAGAGACCAGCAGAAGAAGCTCCTTGAGAAGGTGGAGGACCGAGAGAATATGTCCCGCTGGCAGAATTTGAGAATCGTTGGGCTCCCGGAGGGGTCCGAAGAAGCGGACGCTGGGGCATACATCGCAGATATGTTTGAGAAGCTGCTGGGGGATGGGGCATTCTCCCGACCCTTGGAGGTGGACAGGTTCACAGAGCACTCACGAGGAAGCCGTGAATGGGACCCCCCCCCCCCCCCAATGGGCAATGGTGCTGGGATTCCACAGGTAGTTGGATATGGAGCGTATTCTACAGTGGGCCAAACAGACACGGAGCTGTAAGTGGGACAATAATATCCTGCGGGTGCGGGTCTACCAGGACCTGAGTGTGGGGGTGGCCAGGGGAAGAGCAGGCTTTAACCAAATCAGGTCAACCCTTTTTAAGAAAAAGGTGAGGGTCGGACTGTTGTACCTGGCCCATCTCTGGATCATGTACGAGGAGCTGCACTTTTATTTCGAGTTGTCTGAGGATCCGCTGGACTTCGTGAAAAAGAAAGGACTGGTGGTGGACTGATAACTTTTGAACTTTGCTGCAATGTTCATGCTTTTTATTTGAAAAAAAGTTTCTTGTTTTTTGTTTTGTGGAAGCTGTTTGTAATGCCTTCTGTATTGATTTGGGACCAGTGGCAGAGCTGAGTGAGTTAAGGTTTACATTTGTACCGTTGGGGGATGGAGGTGTGCTTGTTTAGATTTTGGATCTCTTACTTGATCTTTGTTAGCGTTTTTTTCTTTTCATCCTGTTTTTCTGTCGGGCAATTGTGTTGGAATTGTTTGTCATTGGAATATGTATGTATGAGCGGGGGTGGGGGGGGGGGGAGGAACAATAGGTGGAAGACGTTTTGGCACCTGGGGTGGGGGCCACCCAGTGCAGTGGGGGGGGTGCATATGTTAGGTTTATTAAATGGGTTGAGTTGTATTGTGTTGTTACTGGGGGGGGGGGGGGGGGGGGGGGAGAGGGGCAAAGTGTTCTGCTGATGAGGGAGAGAATTGTGCTAAGGGACAGAGAGGAGGTTGGGGGCGGAGGCTGCCTGGGGGCGGAGGCTGCCTGGGGGCGGAGGCTGCCTGGGGGTGGGTCGGTGGAGGCGCGGAGCATGGGCTGGAGGCAGGCCCAAAAAAAGGGGTGGCTGATCGGCGAGAGGGGGGAGGCAATAAGCCCCCCAACTAGGCTGATCACCTGGAATGTTCGAGGGTTAAATGGGCCGGTCAAGAGGGCACACGTGTTCGCACATCTGAGGGGACTGAAGGTAGACGTGGTAATTATGGTCAGTGGGAAACTGGAGGGGGTGCAAGTGGTATTAGTAAATGTGTACGCGCCAAATTGGGATGATGTGGAGTTCATAAAGAGGCTACTGGGGAAGATACCGGACCTGGACTTGCACTGGTTAGTCATTGGAGGGGACGTCAACACAGTTATTGACCCTGGCTTAGACCGGTCAAGCTCACAAACGGGCAGAGTGCCAGCAATGGAAAGGGAACTAAAAGGGTTCATGGATCAAATGGGGGGGGGGGGGGGGGGGGGGACCCATGGAGATTTGGGCAGCCAAGGCTGAAGGAGTTCTTCTACTCCCACGTGCATAAAGTGTACTCCTGGATCGATTTCTTTATTTTGAGCAGGGCTTTACTGACGGGGGTGGTGGACACCGTGTACTCAGCGATCACAATTTCAGACCATGCTCCGCACTGGGTTGATCTGCCGGTTAATAAAGACAGTAACCAGCGCCTGCACTGGAGACTAGATGTGGGACTTTTAGCTGACGAAGGCGTGTGTGAGCGGCTGAGGAAATGTATTCAGAACTACCTGCAGGTCAAAGACACGGGGGAAATTTCAGCAGCGATGGTCTGGGCAGCACTGAAGACGGTGGTTAGAGGGGAGCTGATCTCGATACGGGCCCATAGGGAGAAGGTGGACAGGGTAGAGACGGACCGGCTGGTTAGGAGATACTACAGATCGATTGGGGGTATGCGGAGACCCAGAGGCAGGGCTTTTAAGGGAACGGCGGAGGCTACAGGCGGAGTTCGGCTTGTTAACCACAGGGAGGGCGGTGGAGCAGCTGAGAAAGGCGAGAAGAGCGATCTATGAGTATGGAGAGTAGGCCAGCAGAATGCTTGTACTGCAGCTTAGAAAGAGGGAGGCAGATAGGGAAAGTAAATGATGGAGATTGGAACCTGGTTGGAGATTCAGCAGGGGTGAATACATCGTTTATGGATTTTTACAATAGGCTGTACGAGCTGGAACCCCCACCTGGGCCGGAGGGGATGAGGCACTTCTTAAGGGGACTGAATTTCCCAAAGTTGGACGGGGAGCTGGTAGAAGGGCTGGGGGCTCCGATCGGGTTAGAAGAGGGAGTGGAGGGTCTGAAGGCCATGCAGTTGGGTGAGTATCCAATTCATTTTTTTCCAATTAAGGACAATTTAGCGTGACCAATCCACCTGGCCTGCACATCTTTTTTTTTGGGTTGTGGGGTCAAAACCCATGCAAACATAGGGAGAATTTGCAAACTCCACACTGACAGTGATCCAGAGCCGGGATCGAACCTGGAACCTCAGCGCCGTGAGGCTGCAGGGCTAACCCCTGCGCCACTATGCTGCCCCCAGTGGAATTCTATAAAAAATTCTCTGAGATATTGGGACCGTTGTTGATGAAGATGTTCAATGAGTCAGGGGAGAGAGGGGTGCTGCCCCCGACGATGTCACAGGCCACGATTTCGCTGATCCTGAAGCGGGACAAGAACCCAAAGCTGTGAGGGTCCGACAGGCCGATATCCTTATTGAATGTGGGCACCAAATTGCTGGCCAAAGGTTTGTTATCCAGGATTGAGGATTGTGTTCCGTATGTCATTGGGGAGGACCAGACGGGGTTTGTTAAGGGTAGGCAGTTGGTGGCCAATATAAGGCTATTAAACGTGATCATGATGCTCCTGGAAGGGAGGGAGGTGGAGGTAGTGGTCGCAATGGACGCAGAGAAGGCTTTTGATCGGGTAGAATGGGAATATCTGTGGGAGGTACTGGGACGGTTTGGATTTGGGCAAGGCTTTATTGACTGGGTCAGGTTGCTATATCAGGCTCCTGTGGCAAGCGTATGGACAAAGAGGACAACATCAGACTACTTTAGACTGCACCCGGGGACGAGACAGGGATGCTCCTCTCCCACTGTTGTTCGCGCTAGCTATAGAGCCGCTGGCAATTGCTCTGAGAGCCTCAAGGGGCTGGTCTGGGGGAGGTGGGTGGAGCACAGAGTCTCACTCTATACAGACAACCTACTTCCGTATGTATTGGACCTAATAGAGGGATGGAAGAAATCATGAGGATTCTAGGGGAATTTGGCTGGTTTTTGGGGTATAAGCTAAATATGGGGAAAAGTGAGATGCTTGCGGTCCAGGTGAGGGGAACAGGAGAGGCGATTGGGGGAGCTGCCGTTTAGCTTAGTAGGGGGAAGCTTTAGGTATCTAGGCATCGAAGTGGTGCAGGAATGGGACCGGCTGCATAAATTAAATCTGGCCCGACTAGTCGACCAAATGAAAGAAGATTTTCGGAGATGGAACGCACTTCCGTTGTCACTAGCTGGGAAGGTGCAGACGGTGAAGATGGCGGTCCTCCCGTGGTTCCTGTCTCCCCATATTTATTCCAAGGTCCTTTTTTAAAATGGGTCAACAAAGTGATCTCTGCCGTTCCCACAGGCATGGTACGCCACCAGCCCCGTGGTGGTGGTGGCCCTGAGAGTCTGGGGGCAATGGAGGAGACATATGGGAGCAGAGGGAGCATTGGTCTGGTCCCCAATCTGTAATAATCACCGGTTTGCCCCGGGAAGTATGGATGGGGGGTTCCTGATATGGCGGAGAGCAGGGATTGAGAGGATGGGGGATATGTTTATAGAGGGGAGCTTTCCGAGTATGAGAGCGCTGCAGGAGAAGTTTGGGTTGGCGAGGGGAAATGAATTCAGATACCTGAAGGTGCGGGACTTCCTACGTAGACAGGTGTCAACCTTCCTACTCCTACCACCAAGGGGGATTCAGGACAGGGTAGTTTCTAGGAGGTGGGTAGGAGAAGGGAGCGTCTCTGACATTTACAAGGAACTTATGGTTCAGAGGAAACGCAGACCGAGGAGCTGAAGCACAAGTGGGAGGAGGAGTTGGGATGAGCGATAGAGGATGGTGCATCAGCGGACGCATCGAGTAGAGTCAACGCGTCCACAACATGGTGCCAGGTTCGGCCTGATACAATTCAAGGTCATTCATCGAGCTCACATGCCAGCGGCCCGCATGAACAGATTCTTTGGGGTGGAAGACAGGTGTGCAAGATGTGTGGGAGGACCAGCGAACCATGTCCACATGTTCTGGACATGTCTGAAGCTTACGGGATTTTGGCATGGGTTTGCAGATGTTATGTCCACAGTGTTAAAAGCAAGGGTGGTCACCGAGTCCAGAGGTGACGATTTTCGGGGTGTCGGAAGATCCGGGAATTCAGGAAGAGAAAGAAGCAGACATTCTGGCCTTTGCTTCCCTGGTAGCCCGGAGACGGATTCTATTAGCTTGGAGGGACTCAAAGCCCCCGAAGTCGGAGACCTGGCTATCGGACATGGCTAGCTTTCTCTGTTTGGTGAAAATCAAGTTCGCCTTGAGAGGGTCAATGTTAGGGTTCGCCCGGAGGTGGCAGCCGTTCGTCGACTTCTTTGCTGAAAATTAATTATCAGCAGAAGGGGGGGGGGGTTTAGTTTAGCTTAGAGTAGGGGGTTAATATAGGTGGGACCTGTAAGGGAGGGAGAGGGCTTTGCACTATGTTTATAGTTTCATGTACATTGTTTATTTTTGTTGTTGTTGTAATACCAAAATACTTCAATAAAATGTTTATTAAAAATATTAAAAACAAAAAGAAGGGTAAAGTAGAGTACAAAAGGAAGCTTGCAGGGAACATAAAAGACTGACACTAAGAATTTCTACAGATATGGGAAGAGAAAGAGATTGGTAAAGAGAAATGTAGGCTCCCTACAGACAGAAACAGGCGGAAAGCATAATAAGAGACAAAGAAATGGCTGAGCAATTGAATACATACTTTGGTTCTGTCTTCACAAATGAGGACATAAATCAGGTCCCAGAAATGTTGGAGAATGAAAGGTTTAGTGAAAGGGAAGAACTGAGGGAGATAATAATATAATAATAATAATCACTTATCGTCACAAGTAGGCTTCAATTAAGTTATTGTGAAAAGCCCACAACATTAGTAGAGAAATGGTGCTGGGAAAACTTCTGGGATTGAAGGCGGATAAATCCCCAGGGCCTGAGAATCTGCATCTCGGAGTGATTAAGGAGATGGCTCTGGAAATAGTGGATGCATTGGTGGTCATGTTCCGGGTTTCTATAGACTCTGGAACTATCCCTGCAGATTGGTGGGTAGCTCACATCACTCTGATATTCAAAAAGGAAGATAGAGAGAAAGCAGGGAATTATACATCAGTAAGCCTAACATCGGTAGTGGGGAAAATGCTTGAATCCATTATCAAGGACTTTATCGCGGAACATTTAGAAAGCAGTGGCAGGATCAGTCATAGTCAGCATGGATTTATGACAGGAAAAATCATATTTGACATGTTGGAATTCTTTGAAGACGTAACCTGTACAGTCGACAAGGGGGAGCCAGTCGATGTGGTATATTTGGACTTTCAGAAGGCGTTTGAAAAAGTCCCGCATAAGAGATTATTGTGCAACATTAAAGTGCATGGGATTGGGTGAAATGCGTTGAGGTGGATAGAAAACTGGTTGGCAGAGATGAAACAAAGAGTAGGGATTAATGGCTCCTTTTCCAATTGGGGTACAGCAGGGATCGGTGCCTGGACCCCAGCTATTCACAATATACATTAATGATTTGGATGAGGGAACAAAATGTAACATCTGAAAATTTGCAGATGATACCAAATTAGGTGGGAGGGTGAATTGTAACGAGGATGCAGGGATCCTACAGCAAGATTTGGATAGATTGGGCGAGTGGGGCAAACCAATGGCAGATGCAGTATAATTTGAATAAATGTGAAGTTATTCATTTTGGAAGCATAAACAGGAAGGCCGATTACTACCTGAATGGTTGTAAATTGAGAGAAGGGAGTGTGCAGCGGGACCTGTGTGTCCGTGTGCACCATTTGCTGAAGGTAAGCGTGCAGGCGCAGCAGGCAGTAAAGAAAGCTAATGGTATGTTGGCCTTCATTGCGAGAGGTTTCAAGTATAGAAGCATGGATGTGTTGCTGCAATTGTACAGGGCCTTGGTGAGGCCACACTTGGAGTATATTGTGTGCAGTTTTGGTCTTCTTCTCTGAGGAAGGATGTTCTTACTCTCGAAGGAGTGTAGCAAAGGTTTACCAGACTGATTCCAGGGATGACGGGACTGTCATATGAGGAGAGATTGACTAGGTTGGGATTGTTCTCTCTGGAGTTCAGAAGAATGAGGGGGGATCGCATAGAGACTTATAAAATTCTAACAGGACAAGACAGGGTAGATGCAGGGAAGATGTTACCAATGATGGGTGTGTCCAGAACCAGGGGTCACAGTCTCAGGATTCAGGGTAAACCATTTTGGACAGAGATGAGGAGACATTCCTTGACACATAGAGTGGCGAGTCTGTGGAATTCATTACCACAGGAAGTAGTTGATGCTAATACTTTGAATATATTCAAGAGGCGGCTGAATATAGCACTTGGGGAGAATGGGATCACAGGTTATGGGGAGCAGGATTAGGCTATTGAGTTGGATGATCAGCCATGATTGTGATGAATGGCGGAGCAGGCTTGAAGGGCCAAAAGGCCTCCTCCTGCTCCTATCTTCTATGTATCTATGTATCTAACTTATCCCCTTGAAAAGTTTGACTCTAATCATTAGGCTATATCCCCCAAGTCATTGTTGCCGTAACCAGCAGAAATAGTTTCTCGCGGGCAGCACAGTGGTGCAGTGGGTTAGCCCTGCTGCCTCACAGCACCAAGGTCACAGGTTCGATCTCGGCTCTGGGTCACTGTCCATGTGTAGTTTGCACATTCTCCCGGTGTTTGCGTCGGTTTTGCCCCCACAATCCAAGGATGTGCAAGGTAGGTGGATTGAACATGCTAAATTGCCCCTTAATTGGAAAAAAATGAATTGGTACACTAAAAAAAAAGTTTCTTTAAAAAAGAAATAGTTTCTCACCATCTACCATATCGGTTTCCCTTCATATCTTGAAAACTTTGGTCAAATCATCCTGTAATCTTCTAAATTCCAGGCAATTCAATTGGACTCTTGCCAGTTGAAATCAGGTGCAAGCCTCATTCACGTCTTCTAAAAGGGCTGAGACCTTCAACAATGTCAGGCAATTAATTTAAGAGGGGTTCAATTACCCTGCCTGGAAGGACTAAGGCTCTATTGGAGCTGAAGACTACAAAGAATCTATTGGGCTTTTCAGGACCGTTGGGAAAAGCAGTTTTGCTCTTCTCCAACTTACGAAGGAAGATCAGGAAGCCCTGCCATCTCCTGATTGGATGGAGATCCTGGCCTTGAGTGCTGGTGGAAGGGGTTCTGTTGCACTCACACCACCACTGTAGTGGACCCTCTCCGTCCATGAGGAATCTGGAGGCACTAGAACTTTAATGCAATGGAAGAGGCCATTCAACCCATCATACATATCCTGGATCTCGGACATAACCGTTCTCTTAGTTCTAGTTTCCTGCTTTTTCCCCAGAAAATTTCCATTTGATCTTTTAAGACATGGATCACATTTTCACACAAGTAGGGTTTAAAAGAAAACCAAGCAAATAATATTAGAATGCCACACCAGTTTAGGACATCTTCAACAGTAGAATGCTCGTACAATAATTATTAGTAGCAACACCATTACTTTCATCAGAAAAAACTGGTGCATGAATTTCAAGTTCATAATTATTTATCTTCCGGTGTTAGCTGGTTTAGATACACACATTTACAGCATATTCTAAAGCGGCTTCAAGCAGTTTCAGAGCTAGAAATGACCCCAAGTAAACATAGCTAACCATATGAATAGGAAAGGAATGGGGCAGGATTCTCCAACCTCCCAGTGTTTCTTGACGGCGAGAAGCAGCGTGCCATTCGAGATTGGCAGGAGGATTCTCTGCTCCTGCCACTTTCAATGGGAACTCCCATTGAAGCCTCCCCATGTCACCAGGAAACTGATGGTTGGGGGTGCGCTGCTGGTGGGACCAGAGAATCCGGCCACCAGCGAACTGCCCGAGAATCCTGGCCACTATCTAGACATTCAATGCTTATGAGGTTACACTCTGTATGTGACTCCTAAAAGAACTGGAGGACAATTTATTAATTGAATAGTAAACTAATGCAAATTAAGAATTAATGTACTTCAGCAGACTTCGCCAATTCTGCTTTACTCAGTAAATATCATTGAAAATGTAGACAATTTTGTTTTAAAGTGATGATGTCAATTATTGTTTAACTTTAATTGGGTGTATCAGAGCTCAGGAGGCTAATAAATGCATTGTCTGTCCGAAAACAACAGGACTGGTCGCTAAGGTAATAGCAATCATAACTCTGGGTGAATTTCCACTGCAATTCTCCTGCTTGTCCACTGTAACTTTGGTGGGAGAGCCACAGGATTACCCTGGGACAAAAATCACTTCATGGGGGAGCAAAAGAGACAGACAAGCCGCCATAAGTTGAAAATGTCTACTTCTAATAGGCTTCTAACATCCTTTTATTTAACAAAAAAAAAATCACACTTGATAAAAGGGACACTGTACCCTGTCGAAGTGGCTGAATGAAGACCGGAATTCATTCATTTGTTGCTGGGTAATTCCTTTAGCGTCTCTGGTTAGAATCTGGGTCTCAATTTCATTGATAGTCCTGGCAATTGTAGTAAGAAGCATTTCCCAGCCAACCCGGATGTGCTACCAAAATCAGTTAAAAAAAGAAACAAGTTAAAATATTGCCACAGTAACATAATGGGATATAAATAAACCTCGATGAATACAAGACTCAAATTGCTTGAGTGAACTTTTTCAGGTTACACGTCTACACGGTACAAGATTCTTAAATATCGGGATTACATTTTGCACCACGTCACACAAAATTCACTTTAATGGGTGTTTTGTTATAGCATCAAATAGGCTGGCTCCCAGCGGCAATGGTCACTCCACTCCTGTGGCAACAGTGACCAATCCACCAGGTAATAGTGAGGATGGAATTCATATTGGTCTTGAGCTGGTTTATCATTTCTTACAGGTGGGTTGGAAGATCTAACATGCGTTTATTCTCCTCACAAACATGGGACCTGATGTTAAATCAGCATTGGTGCTAAATATTTCTATCATAGATGATTGCATTTAAGCTCAAAAAATATTGAAGTTGTCCAAAAAGAAAAACAAGCCCAAGGGTAGACTTAGCATTGTACAAAATATTGAAAAGCTCCCGTTAAAACTATTTTTAAGGAAGAAACTGATGTACACATTTTTAAGAACGCGTGTTCCATTGGATCAAGAGACTGCACCTTATTTTTGCCCAACTGTCCTTCTACTTCATGCCCACTCCAGTTGATAAAACAGTTGGTGTTGAAGAATTCAGGCCTTTGGCCTGGCCAATTTAATGGGCAACCTGGAATGGCTGGAAACACTTTGGATGTGACCTGCACTGTTTGTAGCTCACTCATTCACAATAAAAATACACAAAAAGGCACAACCCTCACTACAACATCCATCCAATACCTCCATGGTATAATTGGTGTGCTTGTTGTCAAAGATGAGGGCCTCTTGAATAAGTTGATGATCCCCTTCCAATTTGTCAACGTTAGGTTTGTAGTTAATGGTGACCTCCTCCAACTGTTTCAGTTGGTTCATCTGATCTTCCAGGGTTCCACTTATTTCGATAGAACTTTGAGCTATTTCCTGTATTTAAATTCCAAGAGTTACAATAATATACTGTCTTCAAAAAACAACACAAGACTTATTCAGGATAGCTATTTCCCCCCAGCTTTGAGCTACTGTACTTTATAGACTAACTGAAGCTACCATTGAATGCAGAGATGTAAGCCTGGCTTATACACATTAGGAAGATGACTTGATGATTAAATCAATAATGGAATGGGTGCAAATCATTGCAGGACCCCAAATAAACTCAGGTGATATGCCTCAATGAACAATTTGAAAATTCTTGGATGCCTCATATTAATCCTTACCTTGATTACAGTATAAACAAAGATTTCAGTGTGGTAATGAGAAATCCATTCTCAACTGACTGCCAAATGTGCCTCTATCTACCTCAAGTGATTCCCATAGTAGTTTCAATGTAATGATTTTCTTCATAATAAGTTTATACATTTTCCAGCTCTCCACTGGATCTAGGAGTGATAGTAGTTTGAACATTTAACACATTGGTCACTTTGATTATTTCCCACTTTCCTGGATGATGCTGCTACAACACTCAAGAAGCTCGACACCATCCAGGATTAAGCAGCCCACTTGACTGGCACCCCTTCCACAAACATTCACGCCTTCCACCACCAATATACAGCAGCAGCATCTACAAGATGCACTGCAGAAACTCACCAAGGTTCCCAAGGCAGCACCTTCCAAGCCCACGACCACCACCATCTAGAAGGACAAGGAGAGCAGATACCTGGGAACCCCACCACCTGGAGGTTCCCCTGCAAGTCACTCACCATCCTGACTTGGAAATATATCGTTGTTCCTTCACTGCTGCTGGGTCAAAGTCCTGAAACTCCCTCCCTAACAGCATTTTGGGTGCACCTAAATCCATGGACTGCAGCGATTCAGGAAGGCAGCTCACCACCACCTTTTTTTTTGTCTTTTAAATTTAGTCCCCAATTCATTTTTTCCAATTAAGGGGCAATTTAGCGTGGCCAATCCACCTACCCTCCACATATTTTGGGTTGTGGGGGCGAAACCCACGCAAACACAGGGGAACATGCAAACTTCACATGGACAGTGACCGAGAGCCGGGCTCGAACCTGGGACCTCGGCGCCCTGAGACAGCAATGCTAACCACTGTGCCACCGTGCTGCCCCCCACCACATTCTCAAGGACAATTAGAACAAAAGAACAAAGAACAAAGAAAATTACAGCACAGGAACAGGCCCTTCGGCCCTCCCAGCCTGCACCGATCCAGATCCTTTATCTAAACCTGTTGCCTATTTTCCAAGGATCTACTTCCCTCTGTTCCCTGCCCGTTCACCTCCCTTAAACATTCCCCTTCTCACCTTGAAATCGTGACCCCTTGTAGTTGACACCCCCACTCTTGGAAAAAGCTTGTTGCTATCCACCCTGTCCATACCTCTCATAATTTTGTAGACCTCAATCAGGTCCCCCCTCAACCTCCGTCTTTCCAACGAAAACAATCCTAATCTACTCAACCTTTCTTCATAGCTAGCACCCTCCATACCAGGCAACATCCTGGTGAACCTCCTCTGCACCCTCTCTAAAGCATCCATATCCTTCGGGTAATGTGGCGACCAGAACTGCACGCAGTATTCCAAATGTGGCCGAACCAAAGTCCTATGTAACTGTAACATGACCTGCCGAATCTTTTACTCAATACCCCGTCCGATGAAGGCAAGCATGCTGTATGCCTTCTTGACCACTCTATCGACCTGCGTTGCCACCTTCAGGGTACAATGGACCTGAACTCCCAGATCTTAGGGATAGGCAAAAAATGCTGGCCCAGCCAGCGAAGTCCACATCCTGTTAAAAATCATCCAGCTAAAAGCATAGTCCAAGAGTTGGGTTTTTATCAGGGTTTTAAAGAGATCAAGGTAAACAGTGATGGAGGGAGTGGATGTCAGTGTTGAGGCGGAAAGGTGAGCTGACAACTCGTAGCAGAGGAGCAAGCAGGAATTTGAAGTTCAGAATATTTTTAAGCTGCTTTATTGGAATGCACAGCACGAGCAGACTGTCTTAAGAGTGGGCAAACTCTGACTGCTTTTCATTACTCCTCAGAATGATTCATTCATTGGTTTGGAGTTGATCTATTTCTTGACAGTTGAGGTGCCATGAAAATACAAGCTGCTATTGTTGAACAAGATACATACTTCGAAGCAGAAAAATCACCTCGAGCACAAAACTGAATTTTAAGGGCTTGAATTCCTATTTTACCTCCATCTTACGCTGGATCCAAGGTCCAATGATATTTGCCTGACTAGCAAACTGGCGACGGAGCCGTTCATTAGATTGTTGCCTTACAAGCTCCTCTTGCAGGGTCGCGTCTCTCTGAGGAATCAATTGCTTCATCTGCCATTAAAAACAATTTTATTTTAATGCAAAAACACATTGAGCCAATTAATCTATTCACTAACATTGCCTTCACCACATGCTTGCTTTCTCAAATATTATTTTGACAAAAGAGGACTGGGAATCCATATCATGTATGATTTCAGTATTAAATCTAAATTAATTAAATGTTGAATACAGAGAGTGTTGTATAATCAACAACCAAATAATGCAATGGTGTTGACAAAGTAACAGCTCTCCATGAATTTGAGTGTTCTGTCACAGTAAGAGATTATGAGGAGAGAACAATTCCCGTACCGGCCTCCCCGAACAGGTGCCGGAATGTGGCGACTAGGGGCTTTTCACAGTAACTTAATTGAAGCCAACTTGCGACAATAAGCGATTATTATTAATATATTATTATTAGTGAGCAGTGTGAAATTTTCTAGGTGAGCTATATTCGCTGTACTAAGGGCAAGTAAGAACCACAACCTTACAGACGCTGACACTCTGAGAAAAATGTGTCAACTCTGAAATAAAAGCAGAAGTTGCTAAAAATGCGTCGTAAATCTGTCAGCTCCCTGGAAGAAAAAATAAATTGGAATATTGGTCTTGACCCTTCATCAGAAGAAAAACATGCAGTAGTGTGTTTTGTCAATGGTTCTACAACCAAAGTATTAACATCTCTCTTTCCTGTTCAGTTTTTGATGAAAATATCATGTACTTCGTGCACTTTCTGTTCATATTTAACACCAGGGTTAATCCATTGTAAACATAGTTTGCCTGGCGATACCTTGTCCCATTTAGCACTGATCTCTTTGCACGATATCATGGTATAAGGATTTGACGCAGTGGACGAGATGCTATAGGTCTGAGTAATCTTCTGGACTTCATTAAGGATTCCCAGGATGGCCTGCCTCTCACTGTCCGCTTCTGGCAGGGTAGATTTAAACTGCTCATGGGCTGTTATCAAACTCTAAAAATCAAGAGAGAGGGGGCCAACAAAAAAGCATACACTTCATTTATTTTGAGGTTTTTAAAATTATACGAAATATCGTTTGCGCTAACTTGCAATTACAATAAAATGATCTTTATTTGCTTCTTTTTTTTCAATGAATAGATTTCCTTTTATAAAGGCAAAGGGTTCATCATTGATAAAAAGCAAAAATACATGTACAAATATTCTAGACTGCCACACTGTGAATAATAGTTGGTCATTAGCCATCCTTGTAATTGTCAGAATAAAATTGTAAATCACTGAAATAATTTCTTGGTCTATTCTGAAAGCAAACAATTTGTCTATTCAGAAAGCAAACCACCTCAGAAGGAGGTCATGCAAGTTTAATATTAAATCATATAATTCACAGTGCAGAAGCAGACCATTCATCCCATCGAGTCTGTACCAGCCCAAAGGGGCACTTTAGCATAGCCAATCCACCTAACCTGCACTTCTTTGGACAATGGGAGAAAACCGGAGTACCCAGAGGAAACCCACGCAGACATGGGGAGAAAGTGCAAAATTCATAGTCACCCAAGGCCGGAATTGAACCTGGGACCCTAGAGCTGGAAGGCAGCAGTGCTAAACACTGTGCCACCATGCTGCCTAATCTACTTTAAAGGAAGATGGAATGGATTCAAAAATCCTGTGGGTTATTTTAGAAGTTCAATTGCACAGGGTACAATGCAAAACTGTTGGTTTTAATTTGGTAACAACATGAACCTGCATTTTTAAACTTTACATTTTTACTAAGCTCCCGTGCACAGTCAGTAATTCGATGGGCTGGATTTTGGGCAGGCAGCTGAACTCTCATGCCAGAGCCAAAAGTGGGAGGTGATCCCACTTTGGTCAGCAGTGGCACTTGAGGAGGCATATCTCCTGTGATGATTTCCGTCCCAATTAAAGAAGGCTGTCTGTCTCCCAAAGTGGCTGAACCAGAGGACTCAACAGCTCATCAGCGCCACCACTAGTGGTGGCCATTACGGAGACTGCAGCTGCAAGGAGAGGGTGGCTCAATGGCTGGGAGCCTTTACAGAAGGGCATGCATTAATGGTATGACAATGAAATCTCTAGTTGTGATCAATAACTGCTGATACTAATTGGGGAAAGGTTGGGCATAAGATCCAGTTTCCACCTGAAGGGGAAAAAACTGCGGAAGGGAAAAGTAGTCTGCATTTATGCTATTCTGGGTCTTGTGAATTAACCTATGTTGAAGACAGATTGACTCTAGCTCCATCCTTTGTTGGATGCATGTCCAGCACAGTAACAGTAAGAGGGGCTTGGGGATGCTGGGGCCAAGCAGAAAGGCCCGTCGATCGATGAGAGCGGCTGAGGAGTGGTGATCGTTGCACTGTTCCCACAGGAGTGGAGTGGCCATGCAGCCATTGTTTCTGGAGGCCTCTTCTGTGGGCCATAGAGGACTATGTCCTCCCCAGAGCTCGCCAAGTTTCACTGATGGTCTCCTTATGCGATGGCGGGCCCCATGACATCTGCAAAATGGTCATGGAGGTGGGAGGTTGGCCTCCCAAGTGTCTCAATTGGGTTCCAACTGGTAGCCTGCCATTTTGGCAGCCTTTCCACACCCCAAACTGTCACCAACCGGCTGCAATATTTCAGACTTTATGACAACATAAATCATGCAATTAGAATGAATTATCACACTTGACCAAAACCAATATTATTTCTTTTTGAAGCAAACGTCCTGTACCTGAACTTCTTCAATACTATGAACAATAAACATGTCTTGCAGATCCTCCATTGCCCCTTCCATCCAGTTGTTAAAAGGGGCAGCCCTTTTAGCAAACTCCAAGAAGAGCTGATCGATGGTTTCCCGTAATTTCTCAGCCCTCTGAAAGTTTAATAAATTGGAAAGACAGGGAATACTTATTTCAATGTTGTAAAAGGGTTGTGAAGTTTAGGAATCATTAGTTGTGGAAGTATACATTTTATAACAAACCACGGACCAACAACATTTGGTGTCAATGTGCTGGAGCGCTACGGAGCAACGTACCCTTTGCACAACTAATTTTCAGGTTCTGATGCTGGTGGGGTGCAGGAGGGGAGAAAAGAGGGAGTGAAGGCAATCAAATACAGAGTATACCCATCAAGTTGCACACAACCCAATAGAGGAAGTTGAGATTAGCATTAATAGGGATCTGCTCACTTAGCTAACAGGTGTGTGGCCTGCAAGGATGCAACAAATATGAAAGAAAATGGGAATGGTCACTGGGATGATGATGTACTCTTTTCAAAGAAAAAATGCATTATGGCACAGAATGCGCACTTCCTATGGGGGCACTCCAAACCATGATAACTAATTGCATTGTTCTTTATTTCTAACGGCTGTACGCAGAGCCTATTTTAATCTGCTTTTGAAATGTATTTTTTCTTTATTTTGGAATGGTCCAATGACATCATATGAAATGAAGGGTGGTGCTCTCTGTCTTGCTCTCAGTAAACTAAAAACTTGTTCAACATTGGAAACCGGAGATTTATGAATTGCTGACCCAAGGCTTGTAAGATAGAACCATAGAATCACAATCCCTACAGTACAGACAGGCCATTCAGCCCATCGAGTCTTCACCGACTCTTTGAAAGGCCACCTTACCTAAGGTCCAATCCCTCACCCTGTAAATCTCACCCCAAAGGGCAATTTAGCATGTCCAATCCACCTAACCTGCACATCTTTGGACTGTGGGAGGAAACCGGAGCACCCGGAGGAAACCCACGCAGACACGGGGAGAAAGATGGCTCCTCAAATTTGAAGAGCTATCCCAAGGCCATTTCCTTCTTGCTTCTCTGGCTATTCATGCCAATGTGTAAATCAAGTCATTGCAATTAGGAAATTAACCTAGTAAGTTGCATTAAAAACTAAATCTATTCTACTGTAATTTTTGCACATTCTTTATTCTGTAGATCATGAGGCTACATTTTACAAATGGCTAACATATTTGGAGAATCACGTAAATAAAGCTATAGGTCTGGCTTTATTTCTGCAACACAGCCACTGTGTGGCGAACCTAGGTAACTGCACAGACACGAGTACCAACCATGCAGAATGTTTAACACCAGGATCACACTTAAAATACATCCTTCCATTAGGATAATAAAAGCCCCTCAAAATCATTTGGAGAGGAAATGTATGCTCCCTGCTATAATTGCAGATGAACAACCACCCTGGAATGCCAACACTTTTCAATAAACTTGTGGTACTCATAAATGGGGATCTTTCAGAATCGTGCGTATTTAGGCACGGCAGCAGAAAATGTTCAGTGTCTTTGGAACATAAGCCACCCAATAAGGAGTTAACACATTTAGGATTGGAGGATTATGAAGAGGAAGAGAGCAAAAGGGAAATACACTGGGCTGGATTCTCCGATTTTCAAGCTATATCCTGACGCCGGTGTGGGAACAGTGGCGTTTTAAGACTGGAAAATCAGCGCAAAACTGCCACCAATCCTCCGTTTAGTTGGGGGCTTGCAGGCAGGCAGCGTAGAGGACCTGGCTCCAGCTGCCGATATTGCCAGAGAATTGCCGGTTCCGTGGCTATGCATGTGCATGGCGGCGGCCTGCAGTGGCCGCGCTGTGCAACATGGTGCCGGCCGCGCGAGGACCCGGCCTGCCAAATAGTGCAGTACCTTCCCTTTGGCCAGGCTCGCCACCCCTGGACCACCCCCCCCCCCCCACCTGTGCCCCCTGCCCCTGCCAAAGTCCCCCCTACCCGTGGATCGGCTCTCCCCCAACTGTGGTGGCGCTGGACTGAGTCCGCAGCCGTCACGACGAGTTCCCGAACAAAAATAGCACGAGACCCATGCCGTCGGGAACTCGGCCGGTCGGGGGCGGAGCATCGGGGGGCGGGCCTCAGGTAACGTCCTGAGGCCGTCGATACGGAGGGGGCGGCGCATCGCGAAAGCATCGGTGCCCCCGATTTCGTCGCAAACGGAGATTTTCCGAACAACCGCTGAAGGCAATTTCGCCGTCGGAGACCAGAGAATCCAGCCCAATATTTCACATTCAGGACAATAACTGGCATTGGTACAGTGAGACACAATTACAATGGCTTTCTTACAAAAATCAATCTAATGAAATAGTTCACTCAGAAATTTTCACATCATTAATATTTTACTTAAAACCCCTGAAATAATGTGTCAAGTCACTCACAGATCACGTGTTTTTTTTTCTGCTAATAGTGAGCCATATCGTGGAATGATTAAGACTATGGTAATTAATTTGGGGATGCAAAATAGGTAGTATCGCATCTGCCTCCTGAGGCACATCCTATCCCATATTTCTTTCGATTGATTTCAGCACACTGGGGTACGATACCAATCATTCTGCATGACCCTCCTAATTGAATCTCACCCAATATCCTCACAGTATTAAAGGGCTGTGACTATAAACTGTCTCTGTGCACCTTGACACAAAATAACAATGGCAGCGTTTAGAGTTTACATGAATTCTAGATTAAATTGTGTCTTGCGGAGCATGAAGGTTCTAGAACAGCAAATATGTCTCCAGCCTTAACCATTAATGTCAGCTGCACAAATTCAGTGATGTAGATGTTGTGCAAGTCATTTACAGGTATAAAATCATCTCTATCAAATATGCATCAAGTACGAGTGTTAGCCCTGTCCTGATATATATGATTAGACAGGCTATTCAGAACTATCCTTTACTCACTTAATAATCATTCAAATATATCTCACCTCTAAAGCATCCCTCCGTTTCTGTGTGAGAGTTCCAAAACTGTCCCACTGATCACAGACTTTCTGGCATCTTGCATTTATTTCAACAGCATTGTGATAATCCAACTCACTGAAAAAAAGTCAACAAAATCGCTAAATTCATACTCCTCATTTTTGGGCTTAATGAATTTGCAACAAAGCAACTCGCTCTCAATCTACTGTCATGTTCAAGGCTGTACTGTAACAGCTAAATATTTGTTGCAGTAAATTTATATTTAATATCCACCCCCATTTTCTACTTTATGGTCACAAACTATAAGCTTCTAGAATTTCCTTGGTCCTGCGACAATTTCAAATATAATCTGCTAGATGAAACCCCACACTGATCTCAACATCAACAAAGGCTGAAATAAATTATCTTGGACCTTCAGCCATAGGGGCAGCACGGTAGCATTGTGGATAGCACAATTGCTTCACAGCTCCAGGGTCCCAGGTTTGATTCCGGCTTGGGTCACTGTCTGTGCAGAGTCTGCACATCCTCCCTGTGCGTGGGTGGGTTTCCTCCGGGTGCTCTGGTTTCCTCCCACAGTCCAAAGATGTGCAGGTTAGGTGGATTGGCCATGATAAATTGCCCTTAGTGTTGGGTGGGGTTACTGGGTTATGGGGATAGGGTGGAGGTGTTGGCCTTGGGTCGGGTGCTCTTTCCAAGAGCTGGTGCAGACTCGATGGGCCGAATGGCCTCCTTCTGCACTGTAAATTCTGTGATTGAATGTCAAGGGGTGATGGTTAGATTCTCTCTTGTTGGAGATAGACATCGCCTGGCACTTGTGGGGCATAAATATTACTTGTCAACACAAACATGGATATTTTATAGATCTTGCTGCATTTGGACATGGAATGCTGAAGTGTCTGAGTGCTGAGAATTGTGTAATCATCAGTGAACATCTCCACTTCTGACCTTATGGTGAAAGGAAGGTCATTGATGAAGCAGCGGAAGATAGTTGGGCCGAGGACACTGCCCGAGGAACTCCTGCGATTGACAAGATTGACCTCCAGTTTTGCTAGGGCTCTTTGATGCCATATCTGTCAAATGCTGCCTTGGTGTCAAAGGCAGTCACATTTACCTCACCTCTGGAGTTCATCTCTTTTGTCCAAGGCTATGTTTGAAGCAAGGCTATAATGAGGTCAGGAGCTGGGTGAATCTGGTAGGACCCAAACTGAGTGTGAGTCAGCAGATAATTGCTGAATAGATGCCACTTGATAGCACTGCTGACAATGCTTTCCATCACTTTACTGATGACCGTGAGTAGACTGATGGGGCAGTAATTGGACGGGTTGAATTTGTCCTGCTTTTTGTGTACACGACATACCTGGTCAATTTTCCACTTTGCCGGGTGGTCGCCAGTATTGTAGCTGTACTGGAATTGTTTGGCTCGGGATGCGGCTAGGGGTGGAGCACAGGTCTTCAGTATTATTGTTGGAATATTGTCAGTACTCAGAGCCCTTGCATTATCCAGTGCCTCCAGCCATTCCTTGATATCATGTGGAGTGAATTGAATTGGCTGAAGACTGGCATATGAGATACTGAAGACCTCCGGGGGAGGCAGCGATGGATCATCCACTCAGCACTTCTGGATGAAGAGTGTTGCAAATGCTTCAGCCTGATCCTTTGCACTGATGTACTGAGCTCCCTCATCACTGAGGATGGGGACATTTGTGGAGTCATCACCTCCAGTTTAATTGTCAACCACCTGGCTTGGTGGTAATGGTAGGAGTGGGGGGTATGCCAGGTCGTGAGATTACAGATTGTGGCTGAGCACAATTCTGCTGCTGCTGATGGCCCACAGCAACCAATGGATGTCCAGTCTGGAGTGGCTAGATCGGTTCAAAATCTATCACATTTAGCATGGTAGTAATGCCACATCACGCGATAGAGGGTATCCTCAATGTGAAGATGGGACTTGGTCACCAACAAGTCTGTGCAGTGGTCACTCCTACCAATGCAGCCATGGACAAATGCATCTGCGGCAGGCAAATGGGTAAGGGTGAGGTCAAATATGTTTTTCTCTCTCGTTGATTTCCTGATAGACCCAATTTCATAGCTATATCCTTTAGGACCGTGCCAAAATGGTTAGTAGTGGTGCTACCGGGTCAGTAGTGTTCAACATGGAGCGGTACTGATTAATCAGATGAGTCCGGGGGTGGAGCGGGGAACATGGTAATCAACAGTTCGCAGTTTGATTGACAGCTCCAAGTGGCTATAAATGTTAGGGATCTTTTGGTTCTGCCGAAAGTCAAAGGACTTTTGGCTACCTCTCCAAATTTTCCATTACTGCCCACGATAGTTCCTGTCATTGATGGCAATGCAAAATCCCGGCCAAAGTCTTTGACGTGGGATTATGAACACAAATTCTTGTTTTTACAAGGGATTGAGCACTTGAATTAAATGTTTGTTTTCACGAGGGAATATGTATTTGAAGGAATTCAAATTTAATGGATGAATTAATTATTTATAAAAATAAAGCAATTGACAATTAGATCTTTTTATTTAATCTCAGCATGGGTCCTGAGGTTTACCCATGGTGGATACTGGGTGTGCTGGCATGGAGTGTGTTAGGGAAGAATGTGGTGGGTGTGGGTTGGCATGAATTGGTACTAAGTTGGATAATGCGTTTGTGGGGCTATGGATGTTGGTAGTGGGGGTGGGGGAGGGGATCCAAGGGGTGAGGGACAGGGGGTTGTTTTTGGATTCATTGTTATTTTTACTGCTGAGGTGGGCCTTTCACACAGCCCACATCTGCACCCAGCAGCCCCTGTGGCTGCCTCCAAACTCTTCCTGGGCCTGGCGGATCCGACTCCTGTTCACACCCTCACCACCTGGTGGATGTGTAAAGCACTATTAAAATGAATATCTTTCTTTCTTTCAATCACCACCATTTGTGTTAAATGCAAATGCTGGTACTCGTCAAGGTGAATAAAACCTGCCTGGTCACATGTTGCTTTTAAAAATACAACTTGCTATCCAGGGTGGAGAAATAAAACAGATTCTGATCAAGCAGTCCAAGCAATGAAGCCTTCTAAATGTAACAGAGGAACAAAAGGTTCCACAAGGAACTTGTGATAGAAAGAGAGTTGCTTAGAAAAGTAAGCTCCACCGTAAAGCAGATTTACAGTGGGGTGTAAAATGCCCCGCTCTTGATTTATTTTTGTCACACTGAACTCTGTAATAGGCTTTTCCCAAGTACACACCAATCTGAGGTACTGTCTCTGAGGCAAATTATTACCGTAGGGCTGATGTGCTCCTCGTTTGGGAGTGGAGTAGTGCTGCTTCTTCCAATAAAAGGTAAAGTCACCATCGTCCCAGATGACCAGAGGCTACTTTCCCCCCCCTTGAGTGGGAGAGCTGACGGGTGGTGATTTATCCTGAGGATCATCACACCTCAGGTGAGGGGCAAGGTTGACAGTACGAGAATTGAACCCGCACTGCTGAGCTAGCTCTACATCACAAACCAGCGGTCTAGCCAATTGAGCTAAACTGGCACCTGCCTCTTTCAGTATCGCGTGCTGATTTACTGGCTGAGAAGTGTATGTGTTTCTTATTCCATAGTGCTCGAGTCTTAGAGGCAAAGAGAATATTAATTTTAATACACCTGCACTAGTTTACGAAATTTCAAGTGGGAATAATGAAAGCAGTTTTTCAATCCTTTTTTCTTAATCAAGATCCAGTTTGGAGATAAAAACACAAAATGCTGGAAGAACACAGCAGGTCTGGGGCATCTGCGGAGAGAGAAAATAGTTAACATTAACAAAGAACCATAGAATCCCTACAATGGGCCATTCGGCCCATTGTGTCCACACCGACCCTCTGAAAGAGCACCCTACCTAGGTCCATTCTCCTTGCCCGTAACCCCACCTAATTTGCACACCTTTGGGCACTAAAGGGCAATTTTAAGCATGGCCAATCCACCTAATCTGCACATCTTTGGACTGTGGGTGGAAACTGCAACCACCCAGAGGAAACCCACGCAGACACCGGGAGAATGCACAAACTCCACACATACAATCACCCAAGGCTGGAATTGAACCCGGGTTCCTGGCGCTGTGAGGCAGCAGTGTCTGCCACTGTGCCAGCCACAGGTCCGCACAACTCTTCTTCAAACCTGTTTTTATTTTAGATTTCTAGTATTTTTCTTCCAATTCGGAGATATTACACTGTACATGCTACCACTGGTAATAGAATTTACAAGAAAGTTTTGTTTTCATGTTATTCTGTCATGGAGGACTATTGTTCGTATCCTTCCATCAACTTGAGATGACTGGTGTGTGCAGAAAATCCATTGGTGATGGAATGATTTCACACAGTGCACTTTTACTGAAGGCTGAAGAGACCAATTCATAGGAGACCATAAGGTAAAGGAGCAGAATTAGGCCATTCGGTCCATCGAGTCTGCTCCGTCATTCAATCATGGCTAATATGTTTCTTTTTTATTAAAAACGCATTTTATTCAACTTGTATCAAAGTAGGTTACAGCAAATAAAGACCCCTGGAAACATTCTTCCCGACAATCAACTATACAGTTTGTACAGATTTTTCTCCTTTTTCACCCCCCCCCCCCCTCCCCATCACTCTCCCCCCCCCCTCTCTTCCCCCCCCCCCCCCCCCCCCCCCCCCCCCCCCCCCCGCCCCCCGCTGCGACAAACAGCTCCTCAAACACGGTCACAAACATCCCCCTCCTTTTCTCAAACTCCCCCGCTGAGCCTCGTAACTCATACTTTATATTCTCTAACCGCAGGAAGTCATGCAGGTCACCCAACCATGCTGCTACCCCCGGTGGTGATGCTGACCGCCACTCCAGCAAAATTCGGCGCTGTGCAATCAGAGTGGCGAAGGCCAAGACATCGGCCTTCCTCCTCTCGATGAGCTACGGCTTCTCTGAAACCCCAAATATCGCCACCAAAGGGTCCGGGTCCACTCCCTCCTCCACTATCCTGGCTAAGACCACGAACACTCCCGCCCAGAATCTTCCCAATTTTTCACAACCCCAAAACATGTGCGTGTGATTTGCTGGCCCCCGCCCACACCTCTCACACTCATCTGCTACCCCCCGAAAGAACCCACTTATTCTCGCCCAAGTCATATGCACACTGTGCACCACTTTAAACTGTATCAGGCTCATCCTTGCACAAGAGGAGGTCCCATTTACCCTTTGCAGTGCCTCACTCCATACTCCCCAATTGATCTCCATTCCCACTCCGCTTCCCATTTCTCCTTGATCTTCACCACCCGCTCGCCTCTCTGCTCCTCCAGCCACTTATATATATCCCCAATTCTTCCCACCCCTTCCTCATCCGGAAGCAGCAGTTGCTCCAGCAGGGTGTATCCCGGCAATCTAGGGAACCCCTTCCAGACCTTTTGTGCAAAGTCCCTAACCTGTTGATACCTGAACTCACTACCCCTCGGTAGCTCTACCCTCTCCCTTAGCTCCTTCAGACTGGTGAACCCTTCCTCCAAATACAAATCCTCACCTTAACCAGCCCCACTTCCCTCCACCTCCTGTATACACTATTCATACCCCCCGGCTCAAACCCACGATTCTCACACAGCGTCGTTAGCACCAACATCCCTTCCACCCTAAAATGCCTCCTCAGCTGATTCCATATCTTCACCGTGGACTGCACCACTGGGTTCCCCGAATACCTACTCGGAGCCATTGGCAATGCTGCTGTCAGCATAGCCTTCAAACTAGACCCCTTACAAGATTCCTCC
Organism: Scyliorhinus canicula; assembly: GCF_902713615.1. Classification (NCBI taxonomy): domain Eukaryota; kingdom Metazoa; phylum Chordata; class Chondrichthyes; order Carcharhiniformes; family Scyliorhinidae; genus Scyliorhinus; species Scyliorhinus canicula. Next base: position 284,784,351 of record NC_052146.1, on the reverse strand, counting down.
TCCATCCTAACCCAGTCTACCCCTTCTCCTTCCCACCACCGCTGCACCTTGTGCACCTTCGCCGCCCAATAATAATGAAGCACGTTTGGCAACACCAATCCCCCCTGCTGCCTCAGCCTCTGTAACAGGGACCTCCCCACCCTCGGCAACTTCCCCGCCCATACAAAATCAGAGATGATTGTGTCCACTTTCTGAAAAAAGACCTTTGGTATAAAGATCGGGAGAGCCTGAAAGATAAACAAGAACCTCGGCAGAATATTCATTTTCACCACTTGGACCCTCCCTGCCAAAGTTAAGTGCAGTGTATCCCACCTCTTAAGATCCTCCCTGGCCTCCTCCACTAGCTTTGTTAAGTTCCACTTATGGAGCCCCGTCCATTCCCTCGCTACCTGAATCCCCAAGTACCTAAACCTATCCCTTGCTACCGTAAATGGCATCCCCCCCTAAATTAGCCCGCTGTCCCAGCTCATTCACTGGGAATACCTTGTTTTTCCCTACATTCAGCTTGTATCCCGAGAACCCTCCAACCTCCCTACCAGGCCCATAATCCTTCCCATACTCACAACGGATCGGAAACATACAGCAAGTGATCCTCGGCATAGAGCGATTCCCGATGCTCCCTCTGTCCCCTCATTATCTCCTGTCAGTCAACCCCCTGAGAGCCTTTGCCAATGGCTCTATGGCCAGCACAAACAGCATCGGCGACAGCGGGCACCCCTGTCTCTGATACAAAGTTTGCACCATGGCCATGGGTTAGTAATATGTGGGTATCTGGGAGAGCGCTACCTCTCCATTGCAGATAAGAACCTGGTTATCAGGTGAGAGTTACTCTCGGTGTCACTGTTCTTGGCATACGTCTGGCCTATTCCTCACTCCTGCGCTGTGGTGATCACCCAAGCAATTGTTCGATTCTGGAGGTCAAAATGGACCGTGTTCAAAGGGTCACAATGTACAAACTTCAAGCAATGAGGGGGAAAACATGTCCGAATCACCCTAATCCTGATGGTCACCTTTGTGTGTGGCCGCATCAAGCTGTGCAAAATCCTCAGTGTGTAAATACCAAGTCTCATTATGTGCTGATGTTCTAATTGACTCCAGTGTTACAAAGCATGGGTCAGGCCAACACTCCCAAGTAGTTGGACTATGCCGTACCACCTGTCCTTAGTGGAAAAATTCATGCAGAGAAACTCTTTTGACCACAAGTCCATCATGCACGCAATGTCGTAGAGGCCCTTCGGGAAAGATGGTGGATCCTGTCAGATGGGGTCCCGAGCAGACAGTGAAGGTCATTTAGCAGAATGGCACCAGAACTTTCAAACAAGCACCAAAACCTAGCTCGCCTGCTGGTAAGGCCCTTGCCGTCCAATATTTCCTGTACGCCCAGAGTCTCACCCCATCTGCACAGTGCCCTTCAGGTGGCTGTGGTGGGTAAGCAACCATTATCCACCTCCTTGTCGAATGTGCTTTCAAGAGCAAGGAGGTGGTTTTTGTCGAGGTTCATCTCAAGCAGCTCCATCATAAGAACATAAGAACTAGGAGCAGGAGTAGGCCATCTGGCCCCTCGAGCCTGCTCCGCCATTCAATTAGATCATGGCTGATCTTTTGTGGACTCAGCTCCACTTTCCGGCCCGAACACCATAACCCTTAATCCCTTTATTATTCAAAAAACTATCTATCTTTACCTTAAAAACATGTAATGAAGGAACCTCAACTGCTTCACTGGGCAAGGAATTCCATAGATTCACAACCCTTTGGGTGAAGAAGTTCCTCCTAAACTCAGTCCTAAATCTACTTCCCCTTATTTTGAGGCTATGCCCCCTAGTTCTGCAGGACTCTGTGCTATCCGGGCTGTTTTTAGGGATGCACACCGAGCCAACCATCAGCTGTTGCACCGACATCCCTTCCACCCTAAAATGCCTCCTCAGTTGATTCCATATCTTCACCGTGGACTGCACCACTGGGTTCCCCGAATACCTACTCAGAGCCATTGGCAATGCTGCTGTCAGCATAGCCCTCAAACTAGACTCCTTCATCCATCCTAACCCACTCTACTCCTTCTCCTTCCCACCACCGCAGCACCTTGTCCACATTCGCCGCCCAATAATAATGAAGCAAGTTTGGCAATGCCAACCCCCCTTGCTGCCTCTACCTCTGTAGCAGGGACCTCCCCACCCTCGGCACCTTCCCCGCCCATACAAAATCAGAGATGATTGTGTCCACTTTCCGAAAAAAGGCCTTTGGTATAAAGATCGGGAGAGTCTGAAAGATAAACAAGAACCTCGGCAGAATATTCATTTTCACCACTTGGACCCTCCCTTGGACCCTCCCTGCCAACGTTAAGTGCAGTGTATCCCACCTCTTAAGATCCTCCCTGGCCTCCTCCACCAGCTTTGTTAAGTTCCACTTATGGAGCCCCATCCATTCCCTCGCTACCTGAATCCCCAAGTACCTAAACCTATCCCTTGCTACTGTAAATGGCATCCCCCCCTAAATTAGCCCGCTGTGCCAGCTCATTCACTGGGAATACCTTGTTTTTCCCTACATTCAGCTTGTATCCCGAGAACCCTCCAACCTCCCTACCAGGCCCATAATCCTTCCCACACTCACAACGGATCGGAAACATACAGCAAGTGGTCATCGGCATAGAGTGATTCCCGATGCTCCCTCTGTCCCCTCATTATCCCCTGTCAGTCAACGCCCTGAGAGCCAGAACAAACAGCATCGGCGACAGCGGGCACCCCTGTCTCGTACCCCTAAGTCAAAGCTTCGTGAGCTCATATAATTCGTCCTCACCCTTGCTCATGGCGCCATATACAGCAACCGCACCCATGCCACAAATCGTGGCCCAAACCCAAGCCTAGCCAAAACTTCAAACAAGTACCGCCACTCCACCTAACCCTAACCCTAAGGACCACCTGTCCTTAGTGGAAAAATTCATGCTGAGAAACTCTTTTGACCACAAGTCCATCATGCACGCAATGTCATAGAGGCCCTTCGGGAAAGATGGTGGATCCTGTCAGATGGCATCCCGAGCAGACAGTCAAGGTAATTTGGCAGAATGGCACCAGAACTTTCAAACAAGCACCAAAACCTAGCTTGGCTGCTGGTAAGGCCCTTGCCATCCAATGTTTCCTGTACGCCCAGAGTCTCACCCCATCTGCACACTGCCCTTGAGGTGGCTGTAGTGGGTTAGAGACCATTATCCACCGCCTTGTCGAATGTGGTATCAAGAGCGAGGAGGTGGTTTTTGTCGAGGTTCATCTCAAGCAGCTCCATTATGCAGGATTCTGAGCTATCCGGGCTGTTTTTAGGGATGCACACCGAGACAACCATCAGCCCTTGCTGGGGGATCATCAACTCAGTCTGCCCAAAAATGTTGGTCACCCGATGCAAAGAGTTGTCCCCGAAAGTGTTGCAAATTGGGACACTCCAAAGCACAGGACTATGTGCTGAGGGATTCAATAAATCTTTGGGAAGCCGCCGAGATGCAATGGGGGAAGGACGCTGCCCAAGACCTTTCAGCCAAGGTGAACGGATGGGCTGGATATTGTATAGAACCCCTTCAGGCTGAATGACTTTGAATGTATACAGTGAATATTACATGCATCACAATTGCATTGAAGCATCTTAGTTTTCAACTTGATCTATGCGGACAACTTAAATGCCTTTGCACCATATGTAACAACTATTTTGAGCTGTCTGTAATGTTTCTTTGACTGCAGTGAATCACTTCAAGAGTGCAACAGGATGTATGTAGAGAACCTGAATAGTATTATTGCACTTCATGTTATGGCCATTTTGAAATGTTTATAATGTTCTTTCAGATATTTTACAAATAAAGTCTATTTTTGCAAAAAAAAAATTTGCACATGGCCATCACAATTCTTTACACTAATTGATGAGATGTGGGCATCACTCGCAAGACCAGCATTTATTACCCATTCCTAATTTCCCTTCAAAAGGCCTTTTGAAATCACTGCAGCCCCTGTGGTTATGTACAATTGTGCAGGGATTATCCAGGATTTTTATAATTTTATATAGCTTCAAGATTCTGGATGACGTTTTTCCACGTACAAGTGATGTCGATTCATTCTTGGAATGTGAGCCTTGCAGGCAAGGCCAGCATTCATTGCCCATTCTTAATTGTCCTTCTGCAGGTGTTGGTGAGCTACCTGCACCTGAATGGTTTGCTAGGCCATTTCGGAGGGTAGTTAAGAGTCAATCACATTGCCGTGGGCCTGGAGTGGCGGGTTAGCTACAACAAGAAACAACAGCAGATTTCCTTGCCCAAAAGACATTAGTGAACCAGATGAGTTTTTACAACAATCCAGTAGGTTCATGATCATCATTAACAAGAATAGCATTCTCCGCAGTTGTAAAAAAGTACTATTTGTTCATGGGATGTGGCCATCGTTGGCTAGGCTAGTATTTATTGTCCATCCCTAATTGCCTCTGAGAGGATGGTGGTGAGCTGCCTTCTTGAACTCTACGCTACACCACATTGACTGCAAGTGGTTCAAGAAGGTGGGTCATCATTACTCTCTCAAGGTTAATTAGAGATGGCAAATAAATGCTAGCCTAGCCAGTGACGCCCACATCTTGGGAAGTAAATTTTAAAAATGTTATAAAATTTTATAGCACAGAAAGAGGTCCTTCGGCCCATCATGTCTGCGCTGGCCATCAATCTTCAATCTGTTCTAATCGCATTATCCAGCACTTGGTCCATAGCCTTGTGTTCAATGGAGTTTCAGGCACTCATCTAAATGATTCTTAAATGTTGCAGAGTTCCTGCCTCTACATTCTTTCAGGCAGTGTGTTCCAAATTCCCACCACCCTCTGGGTGAAAAGGTTTGTCCTCAAAATTCCTCTAAATTTCATGGCCCTTCCATTAAATCTATTCATTCCTCTACGAAGGGGAAATGTTTCTTCCTATCTACCCTATGTCTCTCATAATTTTGTACACCTCAAACAGGTTCCCCCTCAGACTTCTCTCCTCTAAGCAAAACAACCCCAGCCTAGTCAGCCTATCTTCATAGATGAATTAAAATGCCCCAGCTGCCATGGGAGGATTTGATCGTGTGTTTAGATTATTAGGCCAGTAGCATTACCACTACGCTACTGTCCCTGTCGTCCTCTTTATTGTGGTAAAACATCCCAAGATGATTTACAGATACATCATACAACATTTGACACCAAGCTACAGAAGATGATATTCAAGCAGATGGCCATAAGTTTGGTCAAAGAAGTAGGTTTTAAGGATCATCTTTTTAAAAATAAATTTAGAGTACCCAGTACTTTTTTTTCCAATTAAGGGGCAATTTAGTGTGGCCAATTCACCTAACCCTAACATAATCTTTTTGGGTTGAGAGGGGAAAATGTGCCAACTCCACATGGACAGTGACCCGGGGCCGGAATCAAACCCGGGTCCTCAGCGCCGAGTGGCAGCAGAGCTAACCACTGCACTTTTGTGCTGCCCTAGATTATAAGGATTATCTTAAAGGAGGAAAGGGAGTTACAGAAGTAGATGGGATTAGGGAGCGAATTCCAGAGTTTGGGACCGAAACCTCTGAAGGCACAGCTGCTAATTGTGGAGAAATCAAGATCAAGGAGAGTCAAGAGTCCTGGATTGGAGGAGCGCAGGCACTTTTGGAGGGTTGGAGGACTTGCAGAGTTATAAAATCAAGGAGAGTCAAGAGGCCTGGATTGGAGGAGTGCAGGCACCTTGGAGGGTTGGAGGACTTGCAGAGTTATGTTAGGGTTGAGACTATTAACGGATTTGAAAACAAGGTTGTGAATCTTAAAACTGAGGCATTGCTTAACCGTGAGCCAATGTATAGACGCAAGCATAGGGATGAGGGGTGAATGGGACTTAGTGCAAATAAGGTCATGGGCAGAGTTTTGGATATGTATGGAGGATAGAATTTGGGAAACTGGCCAGGACTGCAGTGGGATTCAAGTCTAGAGGTAACAAAAGGCATGGATGAGGATGTCAGTAGCAGAAGAGCCTAGGCAAGGGTGGAATTGGGAAATGTTGCAGAGGTGGAAATAGTCAGCCTTAGTGATGACCCGGAGATGTGAAACCTCATCTCATGGTATCGAGGTTACGAATGATATGATGCTGAGGTTGAGAGCAGTCTGGTTTAGCCTCTTACGGTTGTCAAGGAGAGGGGTTGAGTCGGTGACTCGGGAAAAGAGTTTATGAATTCAGTTCTCCTAACATATCGATTTAGATAGGGCATGGGATCTGTTCCATGTCCATGACTCTGCATGTTCATTGACCACACCAAATTCAGAGGCAAGAAATTAATGTTCAATTCACCCTGAAAAGAGGACAATAATCATAGAATCCCTGCAGTGCAGAAGTAAGTCATTCAGTCCATCGAGTCTGCAGCGACCCTCCGAAAGGGCAACCTATCTAGGCACAGTGCCCCGCCAGATCCCTGTTGGACACCAAGGGGTAATTGAGCATGGCCAATCCACCCAAGTTGCACATCTTTGGACTGTGGGAAGAAATCGGAGCACCCGGAAGAAACTCCACACAGTCACCCGAGGTCGGAATTGAATCTGGATCGGTGAGACAGCAGTGCTAATCACTGTGCCGCTGTGATGCCTTCTGTTATTCTGTTATTAGGCAGATACTGGTTTTGTAGAGCAAAGAACCCACTAAAAACCAACCTGAGAGATGCAGCTTGCTATTTAGTGAAGGAATTTAAAGATCGGTTGGGGACAAGAGCTAATGTCAGCCTGCACTGCACATTCCACCACTAGAGCAACTGGGCTGTATAAAATCAAAGTATTCTTTTCATTTTAAATTTCAATTCATTGAGTGCTCTACTTCTGGTTTCAAAAGACCAAAAAAGTTAAAAGATATTCCTATGGTCTTAGTAAGGTTAATCAAATTTACACTAACGGAAATAAACTTGTGCCAATTAACCTCAAAACATAGAGCTAATTTGCATTTTATTCGTTATCTTTTTGACTATTTCTAAAGGAGGAACTATTGTAACAAGTGAGCATTTGGCAAACAGAACAAAGCACAAAATAAATGTCAAGCAGGGGCGGTTCAGTCTCCCTCCAAAATAGCTGGTCAAATTCATTTATTTTTTGAAAAAGTTAATTATCCTCTAAAAACGTTGTCGTTACAATATCATCCTCTAAGTCTACTCCAGGCACACACTACATCTCTCGGAAGAATGCTTCAGGTTATACTGCTGTCTCACTTACAGCAGTACTGGAGACTGAGTTACAGCTGTTCCTCCGATCTTCCGGTGCCAGAAATTTGAGATCAAAGCATCAATACAGCAAATGGAATTCCACCACTTACAGCGCTATTAATGCGACAATGCAGAGACGATGAATGATTTCAAAAGGAAATTGGATGGGAACTTGAAGGAAATAAACGTGCAGGGCTATGGGGATCAAGCAAGGGAATGGGACTGATTAGATTGAGTTACAGAGAACCGGCGTGGGCACGATGGGCTGAATGGTCTTCTACCTGCTGTTTAAAAAATATACAGTGGCTTATACACACTGTCCTTTTACTGTTGATAAAGCCACTTCAATTCTCTCACTTTCCTATAGCTATGGATGGAACAACCGAGTTGTATTTCACTGAAAGTTGTATATTTGCCATGGAAGAACAGAGGGCAACACTCCACATCTGAGTAACGTGTTGTGGTAAACCACTGTTGCACCTATATTAGGTGATGTATGGTAGGACCTGTACTACAGGTACGTCGGTAGTCCCTGCCTGCTGGCTCCGCCCAGTAGGCGGAGTATACATGTGTGTCCTCCATGCTGCAGCCAATTCTCCAGCTGCTGTGGGAGGCCACATGTCTTAGAGCAATAAAGCCTCAGTTGTATCCAACTCTCGTCTTTGTGCAATTGATCGTGCGGGACAGTGACTGTCAGGCCGTTACGGCCACAGAACATTCAAACCTCCTTATGCGGGACGCTTTTGTTACGGGGATTGGGTTGGACCTCATACACCAGCGACTGTTAGAAGGGGCCACGTGAAATCTCGCAGAGGCAAAGAAGCTAGCGCTCTCTATGACGGTTGCCTCGCGTGGCCTGCCCCTCCTACTCATCGTGGACCCCACAGATGGCCGCCCCAGCGGGGGCCTTACCTAGCCAATACGCCTGCGCCATGCGCCAGCCAGCGAACCCCGGGGGTCCCCAATGTTACTTTTGCAGCCAGCAGAAACACTTGCGCCAACACTGCCTGGCCCGCACTGCCCTTTGTAAGGCTTGCGGTAAGAAGGGGTACTTCACCGCGGTGTGCCAGGCCCGTGCAGTCGCCGCAATCGCCCCCACCCCCTCGTTTACGGACAATGGGCGTCGCCATCTTCACCTCCCCGGACCACGCGCGGCCAGTGGGCGCCACCATCTTCTCCCCCTCAGACCACACGTGGCCAGTGGGCACCGCCATCTACTCCCCCTCAGATCAAGCGTGGCCAGTGGGCACCACCATCTTCTCCCCCTCAGACCACACGCGGCCAGTGGGCGCTGCCATCTTCTCCCCCTCAGACCAAGTGCGGCCACTGGACGGTGCCATCTTCCCCTCCGTGCAACACGTGCAGCCCATGGGCGCCGCCATCTTGTTCAACCCCCGCCACGTGCGGCCCATGGGCGCCGCCATTTTGTTCTCCTCAAGATGTTCAGGCGCCGCCATCTCGTCTCCCCCACAGCACATGGGCACCACCAGCGTTCCAGGACCTGTGCCCCTCGGGCTCCCCATCATATGACACCAGCGACGACCGACCACGACTCGCCTCAGTGACCATCGACCAGTCTCGTCCGCACAACCTGGCTACCGCATCGACCAGCATGAAAATCAACGGACACGTGACCTCTTGCCTGCTGGACTCCGGGAGCACCGAAAGCTTCATCCACCTGGATACGGTAAGGAGCTGCTCCCTCGCGGAACACCCCGCCAACCAAAGAATCTCCCTGGCCTCTGGATCCCATTCCGTGGCGATCCGGGGGTACTGTATGGTCACACTCATGGTCCAGGGCGTAGAATTCAGCGGCTTGCGCCTCTACATCCTCCTTAACCTCTGCGCTGCCCTACTACTCGGCCTGGACTTCCAGTGCAACCTTCAGAGCCTAACCCTGAAATTTGGCGGGCCCCTACCACCCTACTGTGTGTGGCCTCGTGACCCTAAAGGTAGATCCGCCTTCCCTCTTCGCAAATCTAACCCCGGATTGCAAACACGTTGCCACCAGGAGCAGACAGTACAGCACCCTGGACAGGACCTTCATCAGGTCCGAGGTCAAGCGGCTGCTTCGGGAAGGCATCATCGAGGCCAGCAACAGCCCCTGGAGAGCCCAAGTGGTAGTAGTTAAAATTGGGGAGAAACACAGAATGGTCGTGGACTACAGCCAGACCATCAATCGGTACACGCAGCTAGACGTGTACCCCCTCCCACGCATATCTGATATGGTCAATCAGATTGCACAGTCTTCTCAATGGTAGACCTCAAATCTGCCTACCACCAGCTCCCCATTCGTAAATCGGACCGTCCATACACTGCCTTCAAGGCGGACGGTCGCCTCTATCACTTCCTCAGGGTTCCTTTCGGCATCACCAACGGGGTCTCAGTCTTCCAAAGGGAGATGGACCGAATGCTCGACCGGCACGGTCCCCTTTCCGTACCCAGACAACGTTACTATCTGCGGCCATGATCAGCAGGACCACGATGCCAACCGTGCCAAATTTCTCCACACCGCCACTCTCCTGAACCTCACCTACAACAAGAAGTAGTGCGTGTTTAGCACGACCCGCTTAGCCATCCTCGGCTATGTGGTCCAGAACGGAGTTATGGGGCCCGATACCAACCGCATGCGCCCCCTCATGGAGCTCCCCCTCCCCCACTGCCCCAAGGCCCTCAAACGCTGCCTGGGGTTCTTTTCATACTACGCCCAGTGGGTCCCAAACTATGCGGACAAGGCCCGCCCACTCATACATTCCACCCATTTTCCCCCGACGGCCGAGGCACAACAGGCCTTCGCCCGTATCAGAGCCGATATCGCCAAGGCCGGGATGCACGCAGCAGACGAGCCACTGCCCTTTCAAGTAGAGAGCGACGCATCAGACGTCGCCCTAGCCGCCACCCCCAATCAGGCAGGCAGACCCGTGGCATTATTTTCCTGCACCATTCATGCCTCAGAAATTCGGCACTTATCCGTCGAAAAAGAGGCCCAAGTGATCATTGAAGCTGTGCGGCATTGGAGGCATTACCTGGCTGGCAGGAGATTCACTCTCCTCACTGACCAACGGTCGGTAGCCTTCATGTTCAACACACAGCGGGGCAAGATCAAGAATTATAAGATCTTGAGGTGGAGGATCGAGCTCTCCACCTACAATTACGAGATTTTGTATCGCCCCGGCAAGCTCAACGAGCCCCCAGATGCCCTATCCCAAAGTACATGTGCCAGCGCACAAGTAGACCGACTCCGGGCCCAGCACTACACGCTTGTACCATTTTATAAAGGCCCGCAATTTGCCCTACTCCATCGAGGAAGTATGGACAATCACCAGGGACTGCCAGGCCAGTACGGAGTGCAAGCCGCACTTCTACCGTCCTCCCCCTGCCCACGCCTGAGGATGAAGAGGATTTCGGCACGCAACCGGAGTCACCGAAGATCAGACCAGCATCGGCAGCGCCGCCACCACTGCGTTGCTCCCAGCGGTTAAACCTCTAACTGGTCCACTGGGGGTGAATGTGGTAAACCACTGTTGCACCTACATTAGGTGACGTATGGTAGGACCTGTACTACAGGTACATCGGTAGTCCCTGCCTGCTGGCTCCGCCCAGTAGGAGGAGTATAAATGTGTGTGTCCTCCATGCTGCAGCCATTTCGCCAGCTGCTGTGGGAGGCCACACATCTTAGAACAATAAAGCCTCAGTTGTATCCAACTCTCGTCTTTGTGCAATTGATCGTGCATCACGTGTGTGCAGTTCACCCTTCCCAGACTTCATTACCATGGCTTCTATCAATGTCGTTTTCAATCATTTATTTTTGAAAAAGGAATTTTATGTTGGGAGTGCCCAGAAAAAAAAACTACTTGCAAGCGAGATGACATTGTTGCCGTAATAATTTCTTTATGAGGTATTTGCTTATTTACCCAAATGTTTTATTTGGAGGAGAATCCTCATCCTGAAATAATGGCAATAAAAACCCAAACATTTCTATCTTTTTTTTATAGCTACAACTGATTGATGTTATCCTTTGGAATTCCTGCACAGTATGTGATTATTTGGAAGCTGGTTATCAGTGGAATGTCACCAGCTGTCAGCCTGGAAATGGAACATACTTCAACTCCTGTGCGATGGCAGCAATTTGCTCCACCCGGTCCTGGTGTGCAGCCAAGTCACTCTCAAACGCCTCGTGCTTTCTCAGTAAAGCCCGCACATCAGTCAAAGAGGCAGATTCATAATCTTTTTGCACCAACATGTAATCTTTTCCTGTGGAAACCAAAAACCGTCATTAGCCAGGCAAACGTTTACCCCCAGCATTTTGAACTTACAATTCAAAGTTCTTTGATCATAACAACTTCAAAACAGGGTTATTTTAATTTGTGTTATTTTAAAAAAACAGCACGTAGGAGACCATTCAGCCCATCAAACCCACACCGGCTCTCTGTAACTCAATCTAATCAGTCCCATTCCCTTGCTTGATCCCCATTGCCCTGCAAGTTTATTTCCTTCAAGTTCCCATCCATTTTCCTTTTGAAATCATTCATCGTCTCTGCTTCCGCCACTTGTAAACAGTGAGTTTTGGGTCATTACCAATCACTGTGTAAAAATTTTCATCCTCACATTCCTGTTATACCTTTTGCCTAAAACCTTAAATCTGTGTCCCCCGGTCCTTGTGTCAATAGTTAATGGGAGCAGCTTTTTTTGTCTTCCTTATTGTACACCTAAATCATTTCTCACGGTAGCACAAGTGGATAGCACTGTGGCTTCACAGCGCCAGGGTCCCAGGTTCGATTCCCCGCTGGGTCACTGTCTGTGCGGAGTCTGCACATTCTCCCCGTGTCTGCGTGGGTTTCCTCCAGGTGCTCCGGTTTCCACCCACAGTCCAAAGACGTGCAGGTTAGGTGGATTGGCCATGATAAATTGCCCTTAGTGTCCAAAACGGTTAGGAGGGGTTATTGGGTTCGGTGATAGGGTGGAAGTGAGGGCTTAAGTGGATCGGTGGAGACTCGATGGGCCAAATGGCCTGCTTCTGCGCTGCATGTTCTAGTATGTTCTATTGTATTGTTCCTTAGTCTCATTTGCACCAAGAGATTTATTGCATTTCATTTGCTTTTATAGTTACTGGTATTTCAATCACTGCTCATTATTAGCACATCGTTAATCGTTCCAGGATTATATGTACACACACTGGTGTATTTCATGTTGCATTGATCATGCTATAGCCACCAGCCAGCATCAGTGTGGGAGTAGCAACTGATTTGGTTCAAAGCACTGCTGAAAATGGGAAAGCTGAGTTGAGCTGGGGTGGGCTGGATGTGGGGAAAGTCACTACAGGCACAGCACAGCTGCCAATATGGACGAAAAGATCCTACAACACTTTCTGAAGATGAGCAGGGCAGTTCTCTCCTGGCCTCAACCAACAGCATCTCAATAGTGGTTGTAGGACCTTGCTGCGCACAAATTGGCTGCTGCATTTCCCTATGTTACAATAACAGCTACACCTGAAAAATACTTCGTCAGCTGTAAAGCAATTGGTGCATCCGGAGGGTTTCGCCGTCCCTACCTCTGAGCCAGAAGCTCTGGTATCATATCCAACGCCAGGACATGTTGGTCATGGAAGGAGCGTTCATAATGCAGTTCAATAAGCTGATAATCAGCTTGGGAATCCTTCAACCACTTCCCAACAATTCCCCAAAAGGGAAAAACATGTGTGTGAAGGTACACTTAAAAAAAAATGGTGCAATATAAATGGAAGTAACTCTTTCTGTTACACAATGTTGGAGCAGCTGGACATGCACCAATGTTTGGTTGTACCGGCAGACTGTGGAATGAATGGGACACAGGATGGGAAATGGAGAGCAGTATGGCCTTGTAATCTTTTTTCAGGAACTGTCTATCTGGACATGGCTGCTGACCAAGAAACCATCTTTCAGAAAACAAACTTAAAATTCTAGTACCCATGTTTAGCATGGACCAATCAGCAATGCTGCTGGAACCAACATAAAATCTAACAACATGGAAATAGATAAACATGCCTTACCATGAGACCACACTTCATAAATCAAAGCTTTCTGTCTGAATTTCTCAGCTAGGTGTTCCAAACGCTCCAATCTTCTTAGTTCATTCAGAAGCCATTCTTCGTATCCCTTTTCTGCATGCTCAAGGCGCTGCCAAGCACCTGCAATGTCCTGGATAAAAAAGAATTGGGATCTTTTTCGAATTTCCTCTTATTTGTCCCTCTGCATCAAAGTCGACTGCGATCACAAAAGTCATTCCCAGGCAGGAGGTAAGGCAACCCTGAATGGATCAGAGGAATACAAGAGGACTTCCAGGACTCTCTCTTCCCATCCAGATCTGCCAATCCTCCATGCTGGGAAGTTCAGTATCTTTGTAAATTTTTTCACCCTAATTTTTTCAACTCTTACCTTCACCTCTTCAGTATTGTTAATGCTCTCAGTTTTATTAGCGTTTTACTGATTTTGTACCATTTTACTCCACGGGATTCACACCAAGAGCGGGAATTGCCTTCCTCTCTCACAACTCAGGAAACAGTGCAAAATCAATTAATAGTTAATAAAATTGTGAGCTTTGGCGACTTTGCCTCATTGTAGAAAATAATTACAATCGTAATCGGGAAGTGAGGAAAGAGAAAGGGGGCGATTTTGAGCCCGTACTTGCCATCTGCGCGATCGGCGGAAAATCCCGTGAGAATCAGGAAAAGCGATTTTCGCCAGAGAGATCACGTTTCCTGATTTTCTCCACCTCTTGCTGGCGAAGTCACGAAGTTTTAATAGTTTTAGGTCAATTTGAACCTTATTTGTTGGCCCCCCCACCACATGATCCCTCCCCACTAAATATTCATACCTCACCGCGTTTACAACAGGTTTGGCCAGACGTAAGAGAGTTGAGGGGATTCCTCCGGGGGCGCAGAGGTAAGTATATCCCCCGAGAGAGGGAGGGCTGGGGAAGTGTCAGTTATACTTCTGCGATGTTGGTTGGGGGTGGAATGTTGGCGATGAATGTCGAGGCGGGTGTGCGTGACCGTGCGACCGCATGAGTGAGTGACTGTACGAGTGAGTGAGGTGACTGACTGAATGAGAGTGTGTGAGTGTGAGAGAGAGAGAGAGACTCAATATCTGGAGAGAAAACTGGTCTGTGCAACTGGAGAGCTACACGCCAGTTTTCAGTCTGAGCCCGACACTTTGCCAAATTCTGGCAGATTTCCCCCAAAGGGAGAGAATAGAATTTTCACTGTATGTATATTTAACATTTATTCATTTCCATTTGTTATTTTACATACATAAATGAATAATTTACAGCATGAAGGTAGCTATTTCATTTGATTTAACTAGAGGCTGGTTATTGCAGAGGTTTCAGTATAATTTCTTGGAATGTCCCCCAAAGAAACACGATTAAATATATTATAATTTGTAGAATGTTATTTATATCCCAAAATAATGCAGATCTGCTTAAACGAAAATATGCACCAATGCATTGAACCTGCTTGTTCCAACAGATCAGGCACCATGTTCACCACTATGGTGTCACCCAACCTTATTGGAGATGGGGCCTTCCAGATAACTCTTCAGAAAACAAACCCTATTTTTATAGAATTCTGACTAATATCCTTTTGCTGTGTCCTCTTCACAAATACTTGACTGTATCAAAGGGGTATTAATTGGGTGCATTTGCGGAATCTGATTGCGATGGAGCGACATTAACTTTAATTAAATACAGTTGATCGAGCCAGGAGGTCAACGAAATTTTGGAAGGTGGACAAGCTGGCTTTCAACAAGGGGGTGAAGCACATGCAACCAGGCCTTTGCCATAACCAGGTTCATTGAAAATAGCTTCGAAAATAATGTCAAAATAAGCGCAGTCTTTCTTGATCTCACTGCAGCATACGAGACAGTACATTGGTTTCCTTGTCAAAATCTCAAGAGTCCTCACTCCATGGGTTACGGGACATTAAACTATCACTCTGAGACAGACAGTTCAGGGTGCACATTGGTGATGAGACAAGCACCTGGAGGAAACAGTCCAATGGGCTTCCCGAGGGATCAGTTTTAGCTCCAACCCTTTTCAATCTTTATATTGCTGATCTGCCTCCAACCCTGTCCCAGAGGTCATTCTATGCTGTGCCTCTCAAGCGTGGACATTTTCTAAACTAGAGGCAACACTAAAACAACAATGTTGCAAAGCTGGCCAACTTCAGCCCAGCAGCAACAAAACAGCCTTAAGTATAATCCACCTCCACAATGTCAACGCCAGGAGGGAACTCAACATCTCCTTGAATGGCAAGAGGCTGAACCACAAACAACATCCCGCTTATCCTGGTGTTACCCTTGACGGAATACTGACATACAAAAGACATCAGAGAAAGACAGCAGCAAAGATCAAAACATGAAACAACCTCCTCAGTGAACGTGCTAACTTTTCACGAGGTGCAGATACTCAAACCTTAAAGACCTCAGCTGTTGAAATCGCCTACTCAACCGCAGAGTGCTGTTCACCAGTATGGTGCAACTCATCCCATACCATTAATCTCATCGAATCCCTTCAGTGCAAGAGGCCATTTGGCCCACAGAATCTGCACCAGCCCTCTGAAGGAACACTCTCCCTCGGCCCACTTCCCCACTTTATCCCTGTAACCCCACCTAACCTGCATATCTTTGGACTGTGGATGAAAACCAGAGCATCCAGAGGAAGCCCATGCGGACACAGGCGTGCAATCTCCACACAGTCACCCATGGCCGGAATCGAACCCTTGTCCCTGGCGCTGTGAGGCAACAGTGCGTACCACTATGCCACTATGTCTTGTAGATACTCAGCTCAACACTGTAATGCAGATCAATCAACTCCCCTGGAACCCAATCCTGTGCAACCGCCTGCTCATATAAGGCAGCAGATTGCAGCAAAAAAAAAGCTCCTGAAGACGGTTTACATCAACCCAAGCCTGCTGCTACACAAGGACCTTACCAATCCACCTGGTGCTTGCCTTCCATCATGCCAGCCTATATGGTAAGACCACCATGTCAAGGGATAATATTCAAGATCCTATGGTAACAGGAAAGGAACCAAGACGCCACCATTAAAAAACACTTCCTCATCCCAAGTCCCATAGCCCGCCCACCCGGCTTCAACCTGCCATATCAACATTGGGCACTCCTCAACCGTTTCTGCACTGGTCTTTGCCAAGGTCTTTGTGCAACAAATCAGCACAAGTGGGGCCTTGCAGGAAACCCACACTGCAGCTGTGGTGCGCCCCAATCAATGACTCACATCTTTGAAGACTTCACCCAACAAAATTCAACGGAGGTCTCACAGAGCTCCATTTAACCCCAGCAGAAGCTATTACCTGGCTTAATGAATACAGCACACGCTGAAAAAAAAAACTAACTTCAGCAACGAACAGAGCATTACTTTGACTCCCCACTGTGCAAATGTGGTCAGCTACCAACACTGTCTGGCTCCAGGTTTTCACCAATTTCACATATCTGTGATGATATTGACATCGGCTATCACTGAAAATTGGGTTGTTCTATAAAGGGCATCTTATAAGTGAAGTTAGTTTTACCCCTGGCAGGCAAATTGAAATTCCATGGTATCAGCTTACCAAAGCTAAACATTTACCACAAGAATTTTAGTAAACTTACTGAAACCATTTTTCCTTCAGAGGGCATGAAGGCTGGCCTGTTGCTGATCCTCAGTTTGGTCTGCAAAGTGTTGAAGTTGATTTCTAACTGACACTTCTCTTGGGTTTTGGGAGGTTTGTGCAAACGACGGTAGTCTCGGAAATCCTCCAATTTCTGTTGCATGGCTTGCATGGTCTTCTCGGGGGATCGGTTTTCCAACCAGGGGATGGTCCTCTGAATCCATTGCAGCAGCTGACAGAGACAGAAATTCAAGTTCACACACCAAAGTCATCATGCATATTCAAGCACTTTTGTCCAAACTTACACCTTTGCCCTCAGTCACCCCATTCGCAACACCAAGGGTTTGTTTCCAATGTTCACCAAAGTACAACAGGAAATTTTCAATTTTATACTCACACAGACTCTTCTGTTCCCACCCAATATCAACTAGAGGAAACTATACCTACAGATGTGCAAGCAAGCAGGGAGAGCAACTTGATAAATCATTAAACTTTTTTAACCTAACTGTTCCATTCCACGCTACAATCTGGAAAACTAAAATCATAGATACAAGGGTATATTTTTCCTCTTCTACAATTCTGTCTACAAAAGAGAACGGCCATGATATCGGTACACACTGAATCGTATACTGTTATTCCTGGTCATCGGCATTGTGAGATGTTATGGGGACTTATAGGACTGTAGAATGGTGCCAGCATAGCAGGAGCCCATTTGGCCAATCGTCTCCATGCTGCCTTTCTGCAAGAGCCACTCAGTTAGCCCAATTTCCCACCCTTCTGCTGTAGCTTTGCAGTTTCTTTTCTCTTCATTCTGGATGTTTCACACACTGAGTGATTCTTTAATGCAGACACCGGTCCATTTATTTTAAGTTTGCATTGAAAAAAGTGCAGAGAGGAATTTAGTTCCAGTATGTTCAATATTCATAAGGGAATTTCACCAGTGTGTAAAGATACACTGACTATTCAATCTGCACAGTCGCTGGGTTGGTTGCTGATATAATTCGATTAATCTCTGCTACATCTGTCCTGGAAAAGCATTAGTTCCCAGGCCTTAGATCAATAGAATACCCCAACACTCCATCATCAGGACTACACTCCTAAACTGAGGTCACTGTCACTCATCTACAGGATGGTATGTATTATCTCGCTTTACACATCTCCTTTCAGTTAAATGCCAGGTTCACAATTCAACTGAGGCTCCAATTGGTTATCAAGGGCGGGATTCACTCAGCCCTGGGCCGGGACTCATTTCCTACACGGCGGCCCCTGTAGTCCTGCGCCATGTTGCGTTGGGGCCGACACGTTGACGGAAGCCAGTTCGCGCCGGATCGGCAGCTGGAGCGGCATGAACCGCTCCAGTGCTGTGCTGACCCCCTGTAAGGGCCAGAATTAGTCCTGGGAGCGGCTCATTCATGCCGTCGTAAAACGCGATGGTGTTTACAACGGCGTGGACACTCTGCCATGGGATGAGAGAATCCCGCCCCATGTCTTTGATGAGGGGTTCTGAATATAAATGCTCGTTTTATATGGGATTAAGCACTTGAAGGAATGTAAATGTTGTTGATAGGATTTTATGAATGAACGAGTGTTTATTTTAAATAATGAAGCAATCAATGGACACCCTACCTAGGCCCACCCCCCCGCCCCATCCCCGTAAACCCACCTAACCTATATACCTTTGGACATGATTGGGCAAATTAGCAAGTCCAATCCACCTAACCTACACATCTTTTGACTGTGGGAGGAAACCGCACCCGGAGGAAACCCATGCAGATATGGGGAGAAAGTACAAACACTACCATTACAACATCAGCAGCTGGAAAGGTAAAGTCGGGGTGTGGGTGGTGGTGGTGTAATGGGGTGGAGAACCAAGAGTCTCAGATGTACACCAATGTGGGTCTGACCAGCCATTGGGACAGTAGCGAAACATGGAGCCAGGTAAAAGTTGTTTGGTTGTCTCCTCCTAGTTTTGTTGCCTCTTAACAGAGGTGCAGCTCAGATCAGCAACCAATTTGTCTCTATGGTCAATGTTGCATCCAGCTTCTCTCCCCCCACAAACCCAAAGTACATTTAATGCTTGGATTATAAAGTTCACTATATTTCCTCTGCAAAGTGTCAGATTCAGTTAGCAATACATTAATCTGAACTCCACTGAATAGTGGTATAGGAGAAAAGTAAAAATTCATTTAGTCTCATTAGAGCATCTCTCAGTTTACCTCACTGGCCAGCCTCTCATACTCTCCCATTGCTTTTTCGTTATCCTGATTCACTGCCAGAATCTTGCAAATCCGGTTTGCTGCCATCTCGGCCTATAGTGAAAAACAAACCACACCTGACACAAAAATACATGGGCACAAAATGTAACGGCAAAAAGCAATTGGAGCACATTCTTGCTCATGAAGGCAATTCAGTATTGGGAAGTGAGTCGCTTAGTTGAACCAACGAGTGCTCGCTACGGGAAACGGCAAACCACCAACAGGATTCCAAAAGTGAGCAAAACATTAATTTTCGATCACACAAAAATACATTTATTCCAAAGCTTCCACAAATGAAACCAAAAAATGTGTTTGTAGCACAGTGAAAATAATGTAAATCATCATTAAAATGTTAATCAATAACTGAAAAGTCCTGGCAATGCTAAATGTTATTAGCAATCTGTTATTAATCAAGAAAAATGTTTAGTAAGGTATAAGTGTGCATGCTTTTCCGGTATGAGGTATGTTTTGATGTCTAACTTGTTTAATGGTGAAGGTTGTTA
This sequence comes from Scyliorhinus canicula, assembly GCF_902713615.1. Classification (NCBI taxonomy): domain Eukaryota; kingdom Metazoa; phylum Chordata; class Chondrichthyes; order Carcharhiniformes; family Scyliorhinidae; genus Scyliorhinus; species Scyliorhinus canicula. The sequence continues at coordinate 284,764,736 of NC_052146.1, read as the reverse complement.
TTCTCAGCCTGAAGCTCTTTCTGACACAAGTTTAAAACTATCACAGCCTTTCGGTGGATATACTGACCCTGGAGAAAAGGAGTCAGATGTTGGGGAACAACCTGCCTCCAATTGGTCGCATCTCCTATCTCACCACACGAGCGACTTACCATGGGAGGAGTAGGAGTGGGGAGGGTTGATTGTCACTGCTTTCGCATACAGCCTTCTCAAAACCAAAACTGCCATCACTTTTGACTTCTGTGGAAAGGGAAAATGTGTGTGTGTGTGTGTGTGTGTGGGAGGGTGGAGGTGTAATGGGGTGGAGAGCCAAGTGTTTTGTTTGGTCTTCACCTTAGTCTTCCCCTCCGGAGCACTGTTTAAGCCATTGGAAATCCCTCCTGATCTCTCATTTCCCCCCTCCATTCCTCTTCCCCCTTCTCTTGCCCTCTCTACCTATCCCAATCCTAATTTCTCTATCCTCCTGTCTGCTTTTCCTCGTCATCATCTCCTTCTTCCTCCCTACCTCTATCCGTTCCTTCTGCTCACCCTTTTTTCCCTCTATTAGGGACCAGGGAACGAGTGTAGAACACATTTTGTAAATAATCCATTTTACACCAAGAAATAGACACGGTAAAATTGGAATGCAAGTTTTGAAGAAGATGAAATAGATCTAGAAATTTGAGCTCAATTACTGCAATGTCTGAGTTTATGCAGCAAAATATCTTCCGGCGTTCTGGAATGTGATCTGTTTCTTACCTTTTTTTCATATAAATTTAGAGTACCCAATTAATTGTTTTATCCAATTATGGGGCAATTTAGCACAGCCAATCCACCGCCCCTGCACATCTTTGGGCTGTGGTGGCAAGACCCACGCAGACATGGGGAGAATGTGCAAACTCCACACGGACAGTGACCCAGGGCAGGGATCGAACCCAGGTAAGACAGCAGTGCTAATCGCTGTTATCTGTTAGCATGCTTACAAACTCCTAAGTTCTTAAGCATTTGATTCCATGTTTATAACCTTAATTTCTGGGACATTGACTGCAGCCTCAGCCCAGCATTTCAAGCTGATATTCCTGCTTCTCATTCCTCTGCCCGCCCCATCTCAATCCAATTATCCCACCACTCTCTCTAACGTTTTAGTGCACTTTTTCTTGAATTTCCATATCCAGTATCACATGAACACGAGAATACAAAAATGTGAGCAGGGATATGTCACATAGCCTGTCCAGCCTGCTCCGCCCTTCAATGTGATCATGCCTGATCCGGGGCTTCAATTCCACTTTCCTGCCCACTTCCCATATCCCTTAATTCACTGAGACACCAAAAATCTGTCTAACCCAGCCTTAAGTACATTCACCGATGGAGGATCCACAAACCTCTGGGGTACAGAATTCCAAAGATTCACACTCCTTTGCATAAAGTAATATCTCCTCACCTCAGCCCTAAATGATTGGCCCCATATCCTGAGACTGTTGTCCTTGACCAGTGGAAACAATCTTTCAGCCTCTACCCTATCAAAGCCCCTCAGAATCTTGTTGGCTCAATGAAATCGCTTCTCATTCTTAGAAACTCCAGAGAACAGGAGCGGGATTCTCCTGCAATTGTCGGGGTGGCCCGACTCCGCGCCAAGAATGACGCGAACCACTCCGACGTTGGGCCAACCGGAAGTTGTGGAATCCTCTGCACTTCCGGGGGCTAGGCCATCGGCGGAGGGGATGGCGCCGCACCAACCGGTGCTGAAGGGCCAGCGCGAGTTGGCGCATGCACGGAACCTCTGGCGTGGTTCCGCGCATGCGCAGGGCGGTTCTTCTCCGTGCCGGCCATAGCGGAGCCATACAGAGGCCGGCACAGAAGGAAGGAGTGGCCCCATGGTACAGGCCCGCCCGCAGATCGGCGGGCCCCGATCGCGGGCCAGGCCACCGTGCTCAAACAAAAATACATTTATCCCAAAGCTTCCATAGATCAAATGGAACCAAAAATATATTTGAAGCCTCTCTGTGTCCTCCCCACAGCTTACCTTTCCAACTAGCTTTCTATCATCAGCAAATTTAGATATATTACTCCGTCTCTTCAGCTGAAACACCAGCAATGATTCATAGAATCATAGAATCCTTACAGTGCAGAAGAAGGCCATTCGGCATATCGGGTCGGCACCGAACCCTGAAAGAGCACCTTACCCTTGTCCACTCACCCGTCCACCCCACCCTATCCCTGTAACCTCATAACGTAATCTGCACATCCCTGGATACCAAGGGGCACCTTAGCATGGCCAATCCACCTCACCCACACATCTTTGGACTGTGGGAGGAAACCAGAGCACCTGGAAGAAATCCACGCAGACATGGGGAGAGTGTACAAACATCCACACAATCACCCAAGGCTGGTATTGAACTTGGGTCCCTGGCGCTGTGAGGCAGCAGTGTTAACCATTGTGCCACCATGTTGTCTTTTCTTACAGCATTCCATTTGTGACACCATGCCAACTTGAAAATCCCACATTTATGCCCACTCTCTGCTTTCTATCTGTTAACCAATCCTCTATCCAGAAGACCATAAGAACTAGGAGGAGTAGGCCACCTGGCCCTTCGAGCCTGCTTGATCTTCTGTGGACTCAGCTCCACTTTCCGGCCCGAACACCATAACCCTTAATCCCTTTATTCTTCAAAAAACTATCTATCTTTATCTTCAAAACATTTAATGAAGGAGCCTCAAGAGCTTCACTGGGCAAGGAATTCCATAGATTCACAACCCTTTGGGTGAAGAAGTTCCTCCTAAACTCAGTCCTAAATCTACTTCCCCTTGTTTTGAGGCTATGCCCCCTAGTTCTGCTTTCACCTGCCAGTGGAAAAAACCTCCCCGCATCTATCCTATCTATTCCCTTCATAATTTTATATGTTTCTAGAAGATCCCCCCCGCATCTTTCTAAATTCCAACGAGTACAGTCCCAGTCTACTTAACCCCGCCTCATAATCCAACCCCCTCAACTCTGGGATTAACCAAGTAAATCTCCTCTGCACACCCTCCAGTGTCAGTACGTCCTTTCTCAGGTAAGGAGACCAAAACTGAATACAATACTCCAGGTGTGGCATCACTAACACCGTATCCAGTTTCAGCATAACCTCCCTAGTCTTAAACTCCCTCCCTTCTCTTAAACTCCATCCCTCTAGCAATGAAGGACAAAACTCCATTCGCCTTCTCAATCACCTGTAAACCAACTTTTTGCAACTCATGCACTAGGACACCCATGTCCCGCTGCACAGCAGCATGTTTTAATATTTTATCATTTAAGTAATAATCCCTTTTGCTGTTATTCCTACCAAAATGGATAACCTCACATTTGTCAACATTGTATTCTATCTGCCAGACCCTAGCCCATTCACTTAAACTATCCAAATCCCTCTCCCAGTATCCTCTGCACTTTTTGCTTTACCACTCATCTAAGTGTCATCTGCAAACTTGGAAACATTGCACTTGGTCCCCTACTCCAAAACATTTATGTAAATTGTGAACAACTGTGGGCCCAACACTAATCCCCGAGGGACACCACCAGCTACTGATTGCCAACCAGAGAAACACCCATTAATCCCCACTGTTTGCTTTCTATTAATTAACCAATTCTCTATCCATGCTACTACTTTACCCTTAACGCATGCATCTTTATCTTATGCAGCAACCTTTTTTGTGGCACCTTGTCAAAACCTTTCTGGAAATCCAGATATACCACATCCATTGGCTCCCTGTTGTCTACCGCACTGATAATGTCCTTAGAAAATTCCACTAAATTAGTTAGGCACGACCTGCCCTTTATGAACCCATGCTGCATCTGTCCAATGGGACAATTTCCATCCAGATGCCTTGCTATTTCTTCCTTGATGATAGTTCTTCCCTGCTACTGAAGTTAAGTTAACTGGCCTATAATTGCCCGCTTCCTACCCTTTTAGTTACATCCTTATATCTACCCTTTTAGTTACATCCTCAAAGCATTCTAATACATTTGTCAAATGGATTTCCCTTCAGTTAAACCATGTTGATTTGTTCTAATCACCCTAAGCTTTTCTAAATGCATTATGAAGATTTCCTTTATAATAGATTGCAGCATTTCCCAATGACCAATGTTAGACTAACTGGCCTATAGTTTCCTGTTTTCCCTTCACCTCATTTCTTGAAATGTGTTGTTACATTTGCCAATTCCAATCTAAAGGGACTGCTCCCGAATCTAAGAAATTTTGGAACTGAAGGGAAATTGACTAGTCATCAATTGAGGGCCGAGTAAATACTAAAGCAGAATACGAACTCAAAAGAGCCCTGAAATTGTGAGACTCGGCTCCAAGTACAAAGTCTCACACAACAGGAACACAGATTGGAAAATTCGGCACAGGAGCAAACATACAATGTGAACTATTGTATTGTAGACTCAATTTCTTTCTGTCCTATGTTCTCACCATTCATCCTTCTTGCTCAAAATTCATGCTGGAAAGGGCAGCAGGGTAGCATGGTGGTTAGCATAAATGCTTCACAGCTCCAGGGTCCCAGGTTCGATTCCCGGCTGGGTCACTGTCTGTGTGGAGTCTGCACGTCCTCCCCCTGTGTGCGTGGGTTTCCTCCGGGTGCTCCGGTTTCCTCCCACAGTCCAAAGATGTGCGGGTTAGGTGGATTGGCCATGCTAAATTGCCCGTAGTGTCCTAATAAAAGTAAGGTTAAGGGGGGGTTGTTGGGTTACGGGTATAGGGTGTAGGGTGGATACGTGGGTTTGAGTAGGGTGATCATGGCTCGGCACAACATGAGGGCTGAAGGGCCTGTTCTGTGCAGTACTGTTCTATGTTCTAAGAGCATCGGAGCGTCCCAGTATATCAACCAACAGCCCATTCTTCACATAAGAACTCAAGGCAATAAGTGCTGTTTGGCCTCAGAGGGCATCAGAGCCAAGACTGATACTGTTCTTGCCCACTTGGCATATGCCAGGTGGCATCAGGTTTTGATCCCCTAATCCAAGTTCATGGAGAACATTTCTAGTCCTCATACGATCATGACAGCGATCACTTAATTCAGCACAACTGGATCTAAATTGGGACCCGCTTCCTGGTCTGCCCAATGAATATTAAACCATGTAGCTCATCTGTTTACTGACAATTCATGATAACTGCACTATGAAATTTGCTGTTGATCCGAATTGTTCGAATGCAGAAATTTTACAAGCACTGTATCAGTGATTATAATTTTTGGCCTGGCTGCACTAACTCTGTCTACACATGTCTCTTATTGCACAAAAACATGTTATTAACAATGTGTCCGCATGAAAGTGTACTAACATCAAGATCTGGGGAATAGGGTCATTCTTTGGTTATGAAACACAACTCACATATACATACAAACAAGCACTTTGCAGGCACCAAATTCACCGCAGCCAACACAACATTCCGAGTACCTGCTCTGCTCCAGCAAAAGCGTGATAGAAACACGAAACGTATGTCATGATAGCCCTCTGATCAGGTTTGGGTGTGTTCACAATATCTAATGAGGAGGGAAAGCACAAGGACACGGGTGGAATCAACAAGGTGGAATGCAACAATCCATGTTCGCCTTTGGAAGGAATGCAGGACTATAGCTTTCTTTGTTTCCTAATTTTCTCCAGTACCATTTCCCCCACTTACATTGGCCCTTCTTACAACGCTGCTAAAATTAATGAATGGAGTAAAATATAGCCCTAATTTCATTAGAGGCCTCTTAAGAGGAAATCACCATTGTTACATCAAATGCTTCTTTCATTCAGAAACCTCCTTGGTGCAGGGGATTCATGGGTAAGTGCATGTGAGTGAGAGAGTTGCGAGTGAGTGAATGCTGGTGTCAACTGTCCCATCAATTAAGTTAAGATGCCTCTAATGTACATTAGATCAGAAGGAATCAGATGGAGATAACAGCTTAGTGCGGACAACTGCAGTAACACTTGAAAAATATTATTGATCAGATGGTAAAAAGACACAGTATCTAAAGCCATTGAAAAGAGAAAAGGTGATTAAAACAAATTAAGGAACATGAAAAGTCACATGAACATCCTATCATTGGACAGAATGGGAGATGTAGAAGCTGGAAATCAGAAGGTTGAGTTTAACAAAGGTCTGGGGGACTCATAGGTTTTGACCTCACCTTCCGTGCACCTGCAAACGCATGGTAGCAACAAGACACATAAGTCAGAACAGCCCTTTCGTCGGGTCTTGTTGCATCTACAATGACTGTTTAGAAATAAAATTGTTATTTTTTACCAAATGTCAAATACGTCTAGTCGACTGTAACTTATTTTGGACAAGAGAGGCCTGGGTAAATCAAGTGGTCATTCATTTAATTTAAAGCGCACAATGAACAAAAGCAGATAATTCACATCCAGCTGATTTGTGCATGGTTCTGTACCAGCCTTTGCTGACTGGGTAGTTGTATACTCACCAATAAGAAGGAGAATGGTTCACAGCAGGACAAGCTGCTACGAGGATGCTGGTATTTGTTTGTTTACTGCCTCAGTTAAGTACACCAGCTAAACAACAGGCATGCACTTTTCCAACAACAAATCATTATCCATTATGATAAGGCAGACGAGGACTGTGTAACATGGGGGTCACCACCAGCTTTTGCACAGGGTTTTAGGGCAAGGGACATTATTGCAAGAAAGAATACAAATAATTTGGACCCATTTTTCAAGCAGCCTGCAGCATTCCCTTTTATCATCCCATGATAGGAAGATAGGAAGACCACATATATGATAGGAAGACCACAAATATTGCTCCTCTGTGGATTTTTGGGGCCAGTGTTTTTTTAAAAAGTGTTTTCACTGCCTCTTTTACAACTGCACCGCAGAAAGCACTTAACATTGTCAAAGTGGTCAGCAGCTGTCAATCAGAACAAGAATGCTTATAAACATTGCGATTATGATCACTTGATGGTACTTCAGATGCATTCAAATGTGAAGGGAAAGATAACTAAAATAACCTCCAGCCTGCTGTGTTTAAACCATTAAGCTGTCAATCAAAGGCTAGTGGAAGATCCAGCACTGTGAAATTGGATGAATTCTGAGCATTTCAAAGGATCTCAGGGGATTTCAAGGCTTTTCGAGTATTAAGGACTTTCAAGAAAGGCTCAGACACTTCAAAAAGCAGCAGTTTTAAATGTTTAGGGTTGAGGGAGCGGATGTGAGGAAAGGGAGAGTACACTGGCTGCATTTTCAATGAATTGTCTGATCTGTTCATTTGTTCATCAGCTGTCAGGCAGAGCAGTTCAGAGTGAGAAGGCCACTTCAAAGTTTAAAGAAGGGAGACAAGGATGATGATTCGGAACAGAGGGCTGCTTGAGATGACCATGTCAATCGTGATCTTCAGGTTACCAAGGGCTGGAAGGTACAGTCCAGACATGGGACCCCTGTCCCAGAGGAGAGTCCAGGTGTCAACCCCTCATCCACAGTCAGAACTCACCCAACTCCCAGGACCTTGGAAGACCCTTCCGCTGAAGCTTGACAGTGGCATAGGGGCACCTGAGCAATGGGTTAACTTCCTTGACCCCCCTCAGGGCCCTGCGTGTCAGGTTTGGGAGCCACTGCCAGGGTGTCAGTGCCAAGGTGCCAGGGGGCAGTGCACTGTTGCTCATGCCAGGAGGTGGGACCCGAAGGAGGGGGGGGGGGCCTAAATGTGGGGGGGGGGATGTTTGAGGGAGAGGGCGTGTGGGTCTCGGATCACCCTCATGCATGCGTGATATGGGGGAGCGACCTGCTATTTCCATAGTTGGTTGCAGTGGGGATGGATGCCCCTCCTTGATGAGGGGTTGGGGGGGTCAACATTTGCATTTTGGGGGGAAGGTGGGCCTGTCAATGGCTGCTGGAATCAGGATATTCATTCAAAATGGCGGCCCTAGAGCAGTAAGTGCAGGAAACCGGGGTGTTTGCAGATATGTGTAATTCTGCATCGTAAAAGTGATAGAATATCATCTCGGGAACCCTCCTCACGCCAGCGGGACATAGTCCTGATTTTCCGCTGGTGGGAGCACTTAAGTTTCTGAAACAGAGAACCCTGTTGAGTTTCTCTCAATCTACTGGCAGCACCAATCTTAAAGAAAGATCAGTGAGCGGAAGTCGGAATGGCAACTGAAAGTGTGCAAGTTTGGACGTGGAGGGTTAAGAGGCTGTTTGCAAGTATCGCAGAGTCAAACGAGCACTCTTGCTCCTCTTGGCTCCACAGCAACGTTTTGAGATTTAAAAAAAAACAAATGTATCTTTTGCTGAGGGCTCAAATCGGCCGTTGAAGACTCCTAAATGGATCAGGTCCACCACCCGCTCCACTCATTGATGACCAATTTCCCAAAGAGAAATCAGGCACAATGAGGTCCAATCTCTGCTCCAATGTTTAGATTTTCATTCTGATTTCCAGTTACATTGGGAATTTCAGGAATTCCGAACTGAAATACATATTACCTTCTGCATCCAACATCTTAGGAATATCCAGTTCTTTTTCTGCAACCTCCAAGGCAAGGTTCAGGTTGTAAAGGGCATCGTCCTATATGTAGAAGACAATCTTGTTACTTAACAATTTGAACTTCGGTAACAAATTACTTGGCCACTCGATTGGCAAGTGGAACAAAAAATTTCAATTCTAGCCAAGTGCAACATTTGCAAACCACAACAGTCAGTTTTGGTTAGTTACCAATTAAATAATGCTGCTGATATAAGAAACTGTATGGACAGTCACAGCTTGCTTAAAGCTAGACATGATGTAATTTTGCTGATAGGCGAATATGTTATTGAGAACAAGAGGTCGCTGTTGTAAAAACATCTGAGACTGTGTACAGTTATAAACCCAAGGTGTAAACTTGAATTTTCTTTTCTGTATGATATTCTCAAAGAGAATCAAGAGAAACCATTTCTTGCAGTAGACTATTCTCACTGTCAAGTTAACAAAAGGCTATTTCAACGGAGCACCAGAAACAAGTGGAGAAATTAACCATAATGGAGAATGAATGAACTCTGGGTACATGTGCAGCATTACCTGTACAGTCCTCTTACTGGCTGCTTCTGTCAGCAGTCTTCTTCAGCCAACTATAAACCACAAGAGTACCACTAAGCAATGAAGCATTCTTTTCATGATTGGATATAGCTTGTGGCTGGTTGAGCACCATCTTCACATACATCATAAATGCTAATCAGAGGTGTAATGGGGTAGTTTATTCGCCAAGGACTTCAATGGCAAGTTAAAGCAGAAGGTGCAAAACAGATAGCTGATTCGCAATCACCAACTTTACAATATTGCCCAAAGTTAAAACCTACCCCAGTAGCTTTCCTAGTAGACTGCTTTTGCAACATGCAACAACACTAAAGAACTTTTTTTACAATAAGGCAGGTGCATGTTAAATACCTCTTGCAGCATGTTATACTCAATCAGATCAGGTCTGTGTCTGTGAATGAAGGCATTATTTTTTTCCAGCTACATGCATAGGCAAGACAAAACCAGCCACAATGAGGCAGCAGGATAGATCAGAAAGCATACAGTGAGAGAGAAGAAATAGGATAGTAAAATTATGTCTGATGTGATAAATGATTAGAGATAATTGATCAGCAAGATAGTATGGAAAATAGACAGAAGTGTGTCAGCCGGACATATTTATTTATTTTGTTAACTATGACAATGACATCTACCTTCCAACTTAACTTGTACACATGGTTGACTGTAGGTTCATTCCAAATTGTAGTGAACAGGTTATTTGTGTGGTCGGTAGGTGAAGTAAACATTTGCAAGCATATCTCAGTGTCCCAATCTGGACTTTTTTGTTCAGCAGTGCATGGCTGTACCCCTGGGCTCTACAAAAAGGCAGCAATTTTGATTATAGACAAAAGGTCCTTTCTGATTTAATTACACGGAGGCCTTTTAAGGCAAAAGTGTGCAAATTCAAGTGTGGCTCTGAAATGCCCTTTTAACACAGGAACTGATGATCTACTCGAGACCCCGTCTCCTGATAAATGGTTGGAGCAATAAACAAGACACATTGAGGAGTAAAATAGTTCTGCTAATTGGTGACGATAAACTCATCGGGCCACTCCATTCTTTACCAATGAAGTAGCCTATTTACCAAACTCGGATATGTTCTCAAAGAGCAGAGAGATTGGTATATAGAATTATTTTGACCAGGTTTGGTTTTCCTGATATCCCTGCATGAGTTCTCAAAGTGGACAGGGCTGGGAGATGCAGACGCCACTAAGTGTGAACAGCAACTTCCTGTTCTATGTCCGTACTAATTTACTACCAAGCACTTCCAAAGCACAAGGGTACATTTTACAGAAAATGCATCAGTCCAAAGATGTGCAGGTTAGGTAGATTGGCCATGCTAAAATTGCCTCTTAGAATCCAAAGATGTGCAGGTTAGGTAGGGTTATGGGGATAGGGTGGGGGAATGGGCCTAGGTAGGGTTCTCCTTCAGAGGGTTGGTGCAGAATGGCCTCCTTCTGCATTGTAGGGAATCAATGAAGATAAATGTCTCCAAATGTTAATTTTAAAACCATTACAGATTATAAACAGTATCTGTCCTGTTGTATAAAATGACAAAAACAAAAAAGGAACCTGCAAATTCTGGAAATACAAAACATAAATGGAAGATGCTGAATAATGCTAAGAGTCTGCTGGCATCTATAAAGGAAAAAAACGGGTTTATTGTTTTGGAAACGACCCTTTGTCAGAACCAATACTGTTGAAACCTGCTTCTTCTCTTTACAGATGCTATACACTTCCAGCATTTTTGCTTGCTTGCTAATTCAGTTTGAACCTTCTTTCCCATTACATCTGCCCACTGTAGATATATGCCCATGGTTAGCTGACCCAAGCAACCTGCCAACTGATTGCAAAGACCACTAACTATAACGTTTTATGCAGGAGGCAGTAGGAAGGGGAGAATCACAAAACACCAGGAACTAACGGCACATACCACCAGCAGGAATATTACATTGGGAAAATCTGCAGAAGTGGCAGTGGCAGGTGTTTGTTGTCACATTGCAAACAATGATATTATCAACAATGCCAATGGATTAATAAAATGGGATGCGGGGGCATACATATAGTTTTAAATCAAGCAAATACGTAAAGCATTCAAGTCTTATTTTTTAAGAAACCTTGGAAATCAGGTTGAGCTGGCTACGTGTAGTGTTCAGAGCCATCCAACTTAGTTAATGCAGGACACCTCTTCCCGCAGAGCCATGCAACAAAAGCAAGGAGCACACGCTGCACATCAGCATGCTGTCAATCAGACAGATGACCTTTTGTAGCTTGGAGTAGTCAATAAGGTCAGGTCGATGTCTGTGGATGAGCGCGCAGAGTGCAAGGCCATCTTTCCAGCTTTACAATGAGAGGAGTAAACAAAAATTTTAATGTAAATTATAGTACTTTGTTTCAATCAAACTGTTCTTTCACCCTATAAAGAAAATTTCCTCACCAAAGTGGATGAGCACCTAATACACTGATGTGCTAACCTTTTTAAAATCTGTCAAACCATCCTTATTACTTCCCTATTAGCTCACTGAAATTATGAGAATATATTCATTAATTCTCAATAACGCGCTCAAAACAAATTAAAATTAATATCCATTTTTAAAAATATACAAACATTCTTTGTTTCTGCTGTGAGACTGTTAAACATCAAATTGGGAGATAAATGAGATTGAACAATTAGGGACGGGCAATAAATGCTGGCCTCACCAATGACACCCACATCCATCCCATGAATGAATTTTAAAAAACACCAAGGTGGTTATTTCATTAATCCTGAGGACGATCAGTCCACGTAAGTTCTCTTTTTTCAGAAGGTCATATACTGTCTTGCCTGTTTATTGATTCTGATCCATATTGCAGTGGCAATTCTTAACATGTCAAAGTAAGAAAAGCAACTTTCAAAATGTGTGCAGAAAAGTTAAAAAGACCACTAGCTTTTACAAGATTTTTTTTCAAATCTACTAATGCATGTTAAGATAAAGGGAGTTAGGCTTACTTTATTTAAATTATATTTCTATGATTAGAAAAATTGCATTCATCAACAAACTGATAGTGTGAATATTAGCCCCTAATTATAAACGAATATGTACAACAATCTCCTTCCAACAATTGGGCTTAACCTCTTTTCCTCTCCTAGTCCTTTTTAGAAGTACCCATTACCAAGAATAACCAAGAAGCTTCCTCTCGTCATCCAATGTCAACGACTTTCCATAACTCAGCTAAGACAAACTGGAATCAATGGATCTTTTGAGGGGCTGGAGAGACTTTCTGCAGGGTCAGCAAAATAACTGAGCTGTACACGAATGAGAGCCCGCAGCAGGATTGACAACGAGCTTGGGGGGGGGGGGGGGGGGGGAATTAATAAGGGGATCAGGGGTTATGGGGAGAAGAATATGGGGATGAGAAAATATCAGCCATGATTGAATGGCAGAGCTGACTCGATGGGCCGAGTGGTCTAATTCTTCTCCTATGTCTTATTATGAGTATTCTATAGTATTATGACTTGGATGGGGGTCCATTTACAAAGAGGTCCTTCAACCAAAAAGGTTTGGGAGAACCACTGAATTAGAAGATGCTGTTTGCATGAGAGGCAAAAGGATATTTGCAGCAGGAGATGCATTATAATTCATCCCAGATATGACAGGAGTTCGCTACCTCTGAACCGGAAGCTCCTGGTTCGAGTCCCACCCTGAGACCTTATGGCCAAGGAAGGTGCGTCCAAAATGTGGCCAAACAGGCTGAGCATCAATTGGCAAAATCCTTCCAACACATGCCAATGGCTGGCGGTAAGAGCGGGAGAGACTCCTGGTCAGCCAGCTTGATGCAGAGTGGCCCATCCTCAAGCTACAAGCAAGTCTCTGGCGGCAGGCTAGCAACCTGTTCCAGGAAAAAACCTTGCCATGGAAACAGATGAAAGTTTGTCTTGTGCATCCCTAGGTGCAAGAAGAGAAACAGGCAATCCCCATTATGATGCAATTGACATGGACACCACTACATTTCAGATTCAAGCAAAGGCCTGACTCAGATGCCCTCCAAACTCAAATTTTCAAACTTTAATCCAGCACTATGAATGGATTTTAATGTCCTTCCCCATGGTAAGTTTTGTGTGGGTGCGTTTAATCAGGTGGGAAAGGGTGGTGGCTGGGAAACTCCATTCTTTCCACCTCTACCCTGATTAAGCCTGCGGTGGATCCAATGATGATCTGTGGTCTCGCACTGACAATAATTATTGCCTCTCCACCTCTAATTAGCTGCCAAATCTTGGTGGGTCAGGACTTCCGACCCAGGATCCTTGATCGTAGGGAAAGCATGCCGCAGTCCAGTTAAGTGCCTGAATAACAGCGCACAATTCAACGTGCATGTTTCTGGCACGCACTACATTGAACTTAACACTTATTTTTCTTGCAAATAACATCTACATCTAAGCCTCAACTTGCCTTGTATGGAAGTTCTGCACATTTACGTTCTTATAGGGAGCAGTCTTTCTCTGGCACCAAAGCAGCAAGCCTTCCTTGGCGGATGTTTCTGTGAGAAAAAAAATCAGCCATTTCACATGTACACAAATATGGTGACATTATCAGGGAAAAAAGGATATTCAATAAGATGATTTGAAAGTATTTCAAAAATGTTATGGTGCTCCCTCCGAGACTTGGCATCTGCTTCCCTGTCCAATTCCTTTTGGCAAAATGCCTTTGGGATGCAAATTCAAATTTATATGGTAAAATATGCATCCCAAGACTCGTTTGGTGGAGGATGATAAATTGGCCGTCGTTATGCTCATGAAGTCAGTGGAAAGCAAATATTGGGCAGAGTGTATAATGGGCGGACAATCCACCTTCACCACACTTACACCCTCAGCAAAGTTGAAAGTTCCACTTGTGAATCCCATGAAGCCTCAAGGTTAGAACTAGAGGATAACCAAAGGAAATTCTACACAGCACATTAAAAACAGATATAGCTGAAGTGCACATGCAATTATTGTGGGGATCTTTGGTGTGGGGTGGGGGGTGGAATTTGTCTCTATTGGTGGCGCAAAACTGGCAGTATTACATCAGCCGCCCATTATATATGTAGCACCTGATGTTCAGTTCTGCCAACAATGTGCCAATGACGGGGTGCTGCCCATTTGACCCCACCGCCTGAGAAGATATTCTACCTCTGGGAATCCCACAAGAACTTAGAAATCTGATAGATACAAATCTATATCTGCTAATGTTTCCAGCACCACAACAGGTTCCCCAGGAAACCCGAGCCTTGTTGAATGGGTTGCACTGGATTGCAATTAGAAGCTTATTTCACTTACCTTCCACAGATATGTCATGAATTGCAAAACGGAGGATGATGGTCCAAATCATACCCAAAGTCATCTTCACATTCCCATCTACTATTTCTACAATAGAGAAAATTAAAGTACGACAGTCAAGCAGACTGTTAGTGCAATATTGAAAATTGTGATGTAGCCCTATTAGAGCAATAAACCTGTACGTCAATAAAATGTCCTACTAGGGCGGCAGTGGTTAGCACTGCTGCCTCACGGAGTCGATGACCCAGTTTCGATCCTGGTCCCTGGTCACTGTCTGTGTGGAGTTTGCACATTCTCCCCGTGTCTGCGTGGGTCTCACTCCCACAACCCAAATGTGCAGGGCAGGCGGATTGGCCACACTAAATTGCCCCTTTAAAAATAATGTTTTTTTTTTAATGTCCTACTAAACAACTATTGGTCTTCATTCAGCCTCAGAATGCTTGTCACAATTGTTCATCATCGAGTTTGAGTGAAGTATCTTAACTGTCACTGTATAACGCCCCAGCAATCAGAATAAAGGGACAAGTATGGAATAAAAATACTTTGATGACAAACTCAACAGGTCCAGACAGCCCGGCAACATGAAAGGCCACATAGCTGGCTCGTACACATGATCTGAGTGCGGCACGTTCAACACGGGCGTTGTTCGCCAAATTTGAATTGCACCCAAAAATAAGTGAGAAGATGGTGAAGTATTGGCACAGCGGCTGGTCCCAGTCAGTGTGAGATCTGAACAAAATTGGCTTTGGGTGTTATTTAGATGCTGTCGGCAAGTTGTGGGCACCAAACTGGCTGTAGCTTGGCATCAGTAAGGGCAGCTCTGACACCGAACCAGCTGGTAGACATTGGTCTAGGAAGGGAGGCGATTCAATCCCACAGTTGGGTAGGTGAGGGTGGTGCGGGGGAAGGATTGCCTTGTACCTGCCAGAAAAAGGTGAGTCTATTTATTTTGTGTACCTATGATGGAAGACAAATTTCCTGGGCCTTTTTTCTGAGCAGCTTCAAGCTGCTTCATTTATCATTCAAGCCTCTGCTGTTACTTTTTGCCATGCATAAATCTTTCCAATTAAATTACCTTCTGCACCAATTGACACAAGCTTCACTCCTTTGCTGGAAATATAATCCAATGCTTTGTTAACATTTGCAATTTTATGGAAACGCATCTTGCCTTGGTCTGGCTTTGGGAGTCGCTCACCTGGAGAGAAAAAGAAAAGTATTTAAAAAGGTTAACAAGGGGCACATGAACCTTTCTCTTTTTCCAATTCGCACAATTCCTTCATTGGTGAAATGGGACACCGTGTTCAGAAAGTGAATGAAGATGGTGCTAGAAAGGTGTCGCTTGTTAAAGCTGAGGAGTGAAACTTTAAAGGAGACTGGATTACACAAAACGTTCAGTGAATCAAATCACTGAACAAAAATAAATTCAGAATTTTCTATGGAAACATGAATGATGGCAGACATGTGACGACTGTTTTGTAGAAGGAATACAATGGAGGGGAAGATCTGAAGTCTGGTCACCATAGTATAGGAAGGATATGATTGCACTGCAGAAAT
The DNA here is from genome assembly GCF_902713615.1 of Scyliorhinus canicula. Classification (NCBI taxonomy): domain Eukaryota; kingdom Metazoa; phylum Chordata; class Chondrichthyes; order Carcharhiniformes; family Scyliorhinidae; genus Scyliorhinus; species Scyliorhinus canicula. The sequence continues at coordinate 284,748,890 of NC_052146.1, read as the reverse complement.
ATATATATATTTTTCCCAATCAAGGAGCAATTTAGCATGGCCAATCCACCTATCCTGCACATCTTTGGGTTGTGGGGATGAAACGCACGCAGACACGGGGAGAATGTGCAAACTTCACACAGACAGTGACCCAGGGTCGGGATCAAACCTGGGTCCTCAGCGCAGTAGGCAGCAGTGCTAACCACTGCGCCACCGTGCCGCCCCCTGCACTGCAGAAATGATTTACCAGGGTGCTGCCTGGGCTGGAGGTTCCGAGCTATGAGGAGAGGGTTGGCAGGCTGGGGCTGCTTTCTTTGGAGCAGTGAAGTTTGATAGAGGTGCATCAAATTTAAATTATGAGGGGCAGAGATAGGGTGGATAGGACGGCACTTTTTCCATCAAGAGAGGAGACAATAACCAAAGGGCATATAATTAAGATAAGGTGTAGAAGGCCAAGGGGGGTGTTGAGGAGAAACCTTTCCACCCAGAGGGTGGTGGGAGTTTGGAACTCACTGCCTGAAAGGGTGGTAGAGTCAGAAACGCTTTTAACATTTGAAAATTATTTAGATATTCACTTGTGCTCCCATAACCTCCAGGTGAATTAGTGAAGTCAGATCTTTCTTGGCTGGTGTGGACAGGATGGCCGAATGGCTCCCTTCTGTGCTGTAAATGTCTATGACCTTCAAAGATATTGCACGGGATTCTCGGGGGGGCAACGGTGGCCTGGCCCCCGATCGGGGCCCACTGATCTGTGGGCAGACCTGTGACATGCGGGCATTCTTCCTCTCCGCGCTAACCTCTGTAAGGCTCCACGATGGCTGGCGTGGAGAAGAAACCCCCTGCGCATGTGCTGGAAACACGCCAGCGGTGCACGCCAGCACGCACCAGAACACGCTGGTGATCCTGCGCATGCGCCAATTCGTGCCGGCCAGCGAAGGCCCTTCGGCGCCAGTTGCCGCGGTGCCTACCCCTCCAGTGCCGGCCTAGCCCTGGAAGTGCGGAGGATTCGCACCTTCCGGGCGGCCTGACGCCGGAGTGGTTCACGCCGCTCTTTGGCACTGGTACGGGCCACCTCGCCGATTCCGGGAGAATCCCGGCCATGGTTGGACTATACAATATGTAGCCAGGTGCAAAAACTGAACATAGCTTACTACAATTTGACTGAAACATGAAGAAAACGACCAGGAAAAATACCTCCAAGAATCTGCTAATCAACTCAAAGAAGATGTGCTGGCAAAAAGTACAGTGAAGCCTCAACTACAAACAGTCAGATCTGAAGTTAAAAGAACTGCACAACTCCATCTAAATGGGAGAGCAAACACGAGACAATTATTGCTGTCAACACAAAGGAAATGGAGTGCTGCTTGGGGGGGGGGGGGGGGGGGGGGGGGGGGGGGATTTTTCCAGCACAGAAGGAGGACTAGGACTATTTCTTCTGTCCACTCCCCTACTGTCTTTGAACTGCAGCAATATTTCGGATCTCATTCAAGAGACCATGGTTTGTGTGTGAGCCTGGAACAATACCAGGCTGTTTAACTGCAGGAGGCATCAAGGATAAAACTGATTCGATTGGATGTTCAGTGGGAGTCATTCTAAAGAGTCGAAGAACTGGAAACTTGGCTGGTTGTTTGCCTCCCTAGCTAGGGAAATGGAGATTGTTTATAATAAAGCTGTGGTCCTCTTGGCCAAGATGAACAATCAATGATAAAACCTTCAATCCTCTGATCTATATCATCTGACACCACATGAGAGAGAGAGTTCACTTTTTAAATCGAGCCACATCAAAAAGGCTAGCTGCCCCTTTGTCCTTTTTGAAAACAAGTGCTTGACTCAACTCACCTGAAATGACTTCCAAAAGAAGCATAAGTTTAAGGCCATTTCGGAAGTCATCCTCGATGTTTTCAATTTGCGTACCAGCTTTCCGCAAATGTGAATTGCACCAAGCCGTAAAAGTCTGAAATTCAAAAAATATTCATGAGTCTCTGACTGGTCTTTTGTTTCAAAACAATCATAGGATTTATGGGATTATGGGGAATGAGCCTGGGATTGAGTGGCCCTATTTTATCTACCCCTCTGTCGGAAACACACCCAGTAGGGGTACACAAAATGTAGCCCACTCAGGGTGTTAATTTTCTTCTTCTCTAATAAGGCTCTTATTCCAGCCTGGATATGATTTTGAGAGTGCAGGGCACTCTCCAAGACATCACCCAAGTATTGACGTCTCCAGTTTAATTTCACAGTGTTTATTTACACGCTACTTCACACAGCCTCTATGAAATAGTTCCCAAAGAAGACACTTCCCTATTTCTTGTTATTCTGATTGCCTCAGCTGCTGCGATAATAATGTTACAACATAAAACAGCTGAGATGCAGGTGATTTAACTTAACCTAGTGGATGCACATAATGGGACGATGAAACGATGGGATAGAGAGAATCACATGGGGCATTTTTAATGGAGGCAACAGGAGTTTCGGCTGCTGGCTGGAGATCTGGTGAGAGACCCATGTCACCTGCTTTTGGGAAGTCCCGCTGAATAAGTGCCAATCAGTGGGCCTTCCCTGACATGGGTTGGAAATCCTGCTCCCAGGAGCTTTTTTAAAATGGCGTCCAGATCTCCAACGCCACCTCCCCCACACCCTGAGCCCTAATGCACTCAAGGGGGGTCCCCGCACCCCACTCTCACCCCCCCCCCCCTAAACAGCTGCAGAGGGCACCTCCAGCCCAACCGCCAACGGACACAAAATTGGCAGCTTGGTGTTATGTTTTTCTACTCCTGGTACCATGTTATATTACCATGACTGGTAATATGTTGTACTCTTTGTCTTTTCTTCCAGAATGACCCAATGTAGTGTTGACAAAGAATATGCCAAACAAAAGATTGAAACAAAACTAATTTATTATTACACTACTAATTAAATGCAAGTCCACAAACTCTATTGAGCTACATATGATAATTAAATGATATTGAATCTGTCTTACAGTATTTAATGATCTATCTAGTTACTAACTACACTCTGATCTAACCTCATGCTATCTATCTCTAATTAACATTCAATATGCTCTAAGCTTCTCCTTGTGCTTCTCACCATGCTTCGCTTCTCAACTTATCCCAGAATTTCCTGAGAGGCTGCCTTAAATACAAAGAATTAGTAACGCCTTCTAATATTTGATTTATACATTTACATAAATGTAATTATTAACCCTTCACTATCCTGACTATATACATATCATTACACGGCACATTGGCAGTGCCCTTGCCAGCTGGCAGTCACTTGGGCACCTTGGCAGTGCCAGGCTGGCACCCAAGTGGCACTGCCAGATCAGACTGGCACTTCCAGAGTGCCAGGAGGCACTAGCAGTGTCAAAGTGCCACCCTGCCCAAAGTGCATGCAGCTGGGAGCCTCCGATCTCCTGGGAGACCCCGATGAACGCCGTTCGGTCTGGTCCCACGGCGCTCACCAGAGGTCTCCAAAGCAAACATGCAGATTTGCTAAAAAGTTGACCTGCCCACAATGGGCGGGATTTACATCGCAACGTTTCGCGAGATTACGTTAGATCTCACGAGGCATTGCAAGGTGGGTCGATCCAGGGAGGGGGGGGGGGGGGGGTCTCCCGGCTTCTATCGGCCACGCTGCGCCGTGGTGAGCTGCTTTTCGGGCGCACGTGGCCGTTGGATTGCTGTTTAAATGGTGATTCAAAACAAAAAGATTGTTTTTTTAAACTGACATGAGGAACAATATTTGGAACCTCTTGAGTTGGATTCATTCACCTGTCATGCACAGTATTAATGATGGGGGAAAAAAGTGATGCACTGACTAACCCAGAAAATGTTTGATAGATAGAACCGACTTTGTGCAACAAGCTGAAGCAGGTCACCAAGTGGTCAACAAGATGTGCTGATCAGACTTTAAAATAAGTGAGGTTAATTCACCCAAAGTCATTTTATCTTTCCAGCCTTCACTCTCTCACTTTCCAGCCTTGACTCTCTCACTTTTCAGTCCCTTCATCTCCAAGTCCCTCTTTCCTTGTCTTTGGAACCTTACAAGCTGGGAGTTATTTCTAATTAAAGACAATCAAGGTCCAGTGTTTCTTAAAGCTTTGGTCAGGCATTTTATGTTAATGTTGTTGCAGACATTCAAATCATATCACCTCTCTCTTTCTATTCGACTTGAAATAAATGTCGGGTGGTTTCCCAGCTCTCAACCAAATACACGAACACCCTTTCACAATTTGCTTTCACAAAATGTACTTACAAAGTAACATTTTGTGTGTAGATCATTGGAGCACAATCATAGAACACCAAAATGGTCAGACATTGGCTTGACCCAAGCACACCTCAAGGTCAGAGGTAGGACCACCTACCCTGCTGTACTAATTCCAAAAGGTATGTCAGTTGGAGTGGGTTATGGTGCAGGTCCCATCAGCAGCTTTGGGGGGGGGGGGGGGGGACAGTAATCCAGTTGGACACCATACTTGACTCATTCAGACACGGAAGGCAGTTGTGACAGGAACATCCCCTTTCACATCATCAGCATGTCAATAATGGATTTGTGGTCACTAGAGGAGCAGATACAGTTACATCTCTGACGGAGTCCGGGAAAATTCCTGGGCAACACACTGGAGGCAGAGGCCCGATATCGTGACCCGACTGTGCCCGAGAAAGGGCTGTTCACCGGGTGTAACAGAGCAAAAAGCAGCTCCACATACCTGTGAAGTTATTATCTTTCAAACTAGCTCAAATGCTAAGTCATGGTAAGTACTGCTTCAATAAATTTGGTGCTTTGTAAAAGATATGAACTGCTATAATGTTTCACCTGTCACAGGATTTCAACGAACATTAGAAATTATTCTCTAGAAGTCAAACCACTCATGAGTAACAAAACGCTCTTTACGTTTTTAAAACAGCCAGCTCATTGCTCACATTCCTTACTATTCCTCACTAATCTTTTTATATGCTTCCCAAATTGTATCATTGTTCTTGAGATTATGTCCTAGATTATCTTTTTTTTTAAATAATTTTTATTGGAATTTTTACAGAAAATATAACAACAAACAATGAAATGCAACAAAATAACCCCATAATAACTGTAACACCCCTCAAACCGTATCAACGCATGTATCACATCCCCCCCCACCCCCCCCAACCCCAATGAACAACAAAAAAAACCTAAAAATAAATTAAAATTAAATAAACAAACATAGTCATCGTGCCCTCCCCCTCCTTTCCCTCCCTCCCCCCCTTTTCCCTCCCTCCCCCCCTTTTCCTCCTCCCTCCTTTCCCTCCCTCCCCCCTTTCCCTCCCCCCCTTTTCCCTCCCCCCCCTTTTCCCTCCCCCCCCTTCCCTTCCCCCCCCTTTCCCTTTCCCTCCCCCCTTCCCTTTTCTCCATCCCCCCCCTTTCTCCCCCCCTTTCTCCCTCCCCTCCCCCTTTTCTCCCTCCCCTCCCACCCCCTTTTCTTCCCCCCCCTTTCTCCCTCCCCCCCCTTTTCTCCCCTCCTCTTTCTCCCTCCCCCCCCCCCTTTTCTCCCCTCCTCCCTCCCGGGTTGCTGCTGCTGCTGTCCCAGTACCCTATCGTTGAGCCAGAAAGTCGAGGAAAGGTTGCCACCGCCTAAAGAACCCTTGTACCGATCCTCTCAAAACGAATTTGACTCTGTCTAGCTTGATGAAACCAGCCATGTCGTTGATCCAGGTCTCCACGCTTGGGGGCCTCGCATCCTTCCATTGTAGCAAGATCCTTCGCCGGGCTACTAGGGACGCAAAGGCCAGCACACCGGCCTCTTTCGCCTCCTGCACTCCCAGCTCCACCCCAACCCCAAAAATCGCGAGTCCCCAACCTGGCTTGACCCTGAATCCCACCACCCTCGACACCGTCCTCGCCACCCCCTTCCAGAACTCCTCCAGTGCCGGGCTTGTCCTAGATTATCAATAAGTACATTACCGAAAATGATTTGATAAAGGATTATTAATTAACCAATTAAATACTCATTTTCATATAATTACATTGAATTTAGGACAGTAGGCGGGATTCTCCAAACCCCATGCCGGGCCGGAGAATCGCCCCAATGGCGCCCCGACGCCGGTATGTGATTCTCCGCTTCTCGGAGAATCGGCACCATTTGCGTCGGCGCATTTGGCGCGGGGCCGGTCGCAGGCCGCTGTCTGCAGCCGGGCTTCCGATTCTCCGGCCTTGATGGCCGAGCGGCCGCGCGGAAATGGCAGAGTCCCGCCGAGGGGGGGGGGGGGGCTCCGATGGGGTCTGGTCCGCGATCGGGGACCATTGATCAGCGGTTTGTTACACGGCCGGCCCCTGAACCCCCACATCATGTTGCGCCGGGGCCGGCGCATTGAGGAAGTCCCCTGCGCATGCGCGGGTTGGCAGGGTGCCCAGTTGGCACCGGGAAGGGAGGCTGGAGCGGCGTGAATCACTCCAGCGCTGTCCTGGCCCCCCCGATGCGGGCCAGAATCGGTAATACCCGCGCCTGTTTCGCGCCGTCGTGAAACTCTGCCTCCATTTCGGAGAATCCCGCCCAGTGTTTTTCAAACTTTTTATCGGGGACCATTTTTACCAACCGGCTGACCTTCGTGACTGACGCGGGCCGACCATCGTGACCCAACATGAATCTCCAACCAACATGACTGAAAGAGACGATTTGGTCAATGTTTGTGGGAGCCTGTGTGCACATTGTGACTGCTGCATTTCCTCCTTACAGCAGTGACTACCCTTCAAAGTATTTACTCGGTTATAAAACACTTTGGGAACATCCTGAGGTCATGTAAGGTGCAAAATAAATGTAAATTGAAACAGTCCCAGGATGAGCTCGCAGTGCCGGGAAAGACCACTCTATCTATTGGGACTCTGTTGAAATTCGGGGCTTCAGCGGGGGACGCCCTGCCGAGGGTGCACTTAACCCAGGTTCCTGCACTGAGGAGCTCCACTCGTCAGAACCCCTCAGTGCAGGAAGACATCAGGGAGGCTCAGGGGCGATGGTGGTGAGGGGGTGAGTTGACGTGACCCCGCTTTGCAGTCAGCGGGAGTGGGGCTGCACCTCATCAACGACAGAGGCAGGAAGACCCTTCATTGGCCGCTCAAACAGCTCAATTGAGCTCTTACAAGATAGCTTGGTGGCGGGAAAATTTCATGTTTGCCTCCACCACCCCACCTCCCGCAAATGTACATCTTTCCCGCCTCCCTATATCACCATATGGGCCACCTTGCCTCCCAGCCCATCTCCAGCTGCCTGATAAAATCCAGCGTAATGAGGTTGCATCCCACAATCAATTAAAATTTCTTGTCTTGTCAGTTCAATAATCTTACAGGAAAAACCAACCCAACAAGCAGTTACAAGGCATAAACACCCACAAGTGTTTCGTTATTAGAATACATGTAAGGAACGTGGTACTGCGCATGTGTACAGATGAGCGGGCACGCATGCGCAGTGCACCCGCATTGTTTTTTCGCGGCCATCATTTTGAAGGCCACTCGCAGCCGGCATTGTTAAAAGTCGGCTGCTGCAGCTGTTGCGCGCAATTTTGCACAATCGGGAGCGCCGCGACGGACGGCTCCGCGACCCAGGCTTTGAAAATGCCTGAGCACAGAAAAAGACCATTTGGCCCACCAGTCTAATGCTGATGCTTTATGTTCTAGCTGATCCTCCTCCCACCATCTTACTTCACCTAATTATCAGCATAATCTTCTTTGGTGCTGTTTGCAGATTTGAAGGAGAAGGCAAATTCTACGGATGCTGCTGGTGACTTGCCAGTAACTAACAACTTATATAGCGCTCCAGCACCACAGAGGAAGAGAAAGAAGTGGCTGGGGAAAAGGAGAGAGGATCATAGTACGAAGGCATATGGAATGCAGAAGGTGGAACCCAATGCTGAGATGTAGGAGGCTGGCACAGGGTGGGGATACAGTAGTCCCCCGTTATAACGCGGGTGTTCGGGTCCAAGACAGCCACCGAGCCGCGGATATCCAAGATGGCGGATATCGAAATGAATGAACGAGAGGAAACATCGCTGACTGTGCTGAACATTGCTGAACGGAATGGCGTTTTAAATAAAAAAACATCAAAGTTCGTTCAAGTCTTAAATCAAGTTTTAAATGTATTAAAATATATACAATAATATACAGTATACATACAATAATATACTTAAAATTGTACTTACACGCATATTTTTAAAATCATTTTAAAAAGTCTGTGAGTTTCCTCTGGCACATCCCCTTCCTCATCTTGACTTGTGCTTGTCTCTGGAGGTTCTTCAGGTGCAGGATGTATATCGGGTCGAAGTCTTGCTGCTCTGTGTCTGCTATGAGCCACTTCAGGTGCGTGATGGCATCCGAGTGGCTCTTTGCCACTGTGGGCTGGGGTTCTTCTTCTTCTTCTGCCTCCTCTTGTGTGACCTGGTCGATGATCTCCTCCTCTGTGAATGTTTCTGCGGGTGCCATGTCATCCTCTGCTGCTGCCCACCTGTCCACCCAATCCTGGAGTGTTAGGTTCTCATCCAGTTGGTCCTCTAGCCTCTCCTCAGCTGCCCTGATCTCTGCTTCAGTAAAGCCTACGAAATCCTCTTCATCCGGGTAATGTTGGGGTCGTGGGAGTGCTGCTCCTAGGGCCTTGTTCCAGCAGTTGGCGATGGTCTTCTCTGTCACAGCTCCCCAGGCCTTCCCTGCCAGATAACAGGCATCCTTGATGGTGATGGCTTTCAGGTAATCTGGGACAGTGAGAGGAGAGTCTATCATTTCCAGGATCAGTTCCTTTTTGTACACAGACTTGAAGGTCTGAATGATGCCAGCATCACATGGCTGGATCTTGCTGGTGGTGTTCTTTGGGAGATAGAGCACTTGGATCTGCCCATCCCTGGTCTTGAGAACATCTCCCTGAGGGTGGGCTGAGCAGTTGTCCAGTAGGAGTGTGGCCTTCTGCGGTAAGTTGCGGGCTCTAAGGTGGTCCCTGACACTGGGTACGAAGAACTTGAAGAACCACTCCTCAAATAAGAAAGCTGTCATCCAGGCTTTGCCAGAGTTCCGGTAGGTAATGGGTAGGTTCTCCATGTTGATGTGGTGAAAGCATCTAGGAGACTTGAATTTGCCCACAATCAATGGCTTCAGCTTGTGTGTTCCCATGGCATTGCTGGCAAACAGGATGGTGAGCCTGTTCTTGGCTTGCTTGTACCCCAGAGTCTTGTGGGCATCATCCTTGACAGCTAGGGTCTTGTCAGGCAGCATCTTCCAGTAAAGCCCTGACTCATCTGCATTGTAGAGTTGCTCTGGGGTCAGCTCCTCTTGCACCATGTAGTTCTTGAGGATGTCGGGAAAGGCTGCTGCGGCTCCTGAGTCGGCGGATCTCTGTTCACCACTGATGGTAACTGCACCTATCCCATGTCTTTTCTGGAACCGATGGAGCCAACCCTTGCTGGCTACGAAATTGCTGTCCTCTGGGTGGAGCTGGTGATGGAACTTCTCAGCCTGAGTCCTGATGATAGGTCCAGATAGGGGGGTGCCACCAGACTGTTCCTGGACAAACCAGGTGAACACAGCCTTCTCTAAGTTACTGTCACTAGCGTTCCTTGCCTTTTTCCTGCTAAGCCCTTCACTCTGAGAAACTGTCCCAACATATGCTCTTAAATTGGGCTCATCTTTCACCCACCCACGGAGGGTTGACTCTGGTACACCAGTCTCTCTGGATAATTTTGCCTTCGTTTCCCCGTTTCGAAGCCGGTCTATCAAATGTATCTTTTGACTCACTGAGTAAGACTTGCGCTTAAACATTTTGAACGACACGACAGCAACTGAACTCGAACTCGAAGATACCTGCACTGGAAAAGGTATCCCTTTTATGGCTGTGTAACTGGGCTAATCGGTCGCAGCTACTCATCGCGGCTAATCGTTCTACAGTACAAGACAGTGATCATCGCTGCTAATCGGTCTAATCATCGCGGGTAATAATCGCTGCTAATCGGTCTAATCATCGCGGGTAATCATCGCTGCTAATCGGTCTAATCATCGCGGCTCAAAAAGGTGCTGTTTCAAAAAGAGTTTAAAATGAGTCAAGTAAGTTGGGGTCCATAAACCCCCCCCGCCGTATATCGCGAACCGCGGTATTGCGGGGCGCATTATAACGGGGGACTACTGTAATAATCTTTGCTGTGCAAACACTTGGCAACAACGTATTTGAGACCAATCAATGCTCAGACTTGGTGGTCATGGGGATCTCATGGATTAGTCAGTTCTTTGAAAAGGGGTGCAGACAGCTGGACGACACAAAGAAATGTGGACAGAGTAGTAACAACAGGCATACTCCTCGGTCACAAATTCAGCACCATGTTTAATTGAGAATTTAATTAAATTTACCATGATCTAACATAAACATTACAAACATGTAGGAGTACATTAACTTTTCAGATGTGTTCAGCATGTGCTAATTTATTTTGTTTGCTCATTTTTGAATAAGCAATGATGATTGTTTTTCAAGTACAGAGTCTCTGAAGTGCAGCTGGTATCGTGGAACTGACGTCAGTTTTAATCTCTGATGAAAGTTAATGATGAATGCTGGGCATCTGCCACCTGTTACCAAATCATTTCAGATGTAATGAACATAAGGGGCGGTATTCTTCCCCCCTCCTCCCGCCGGGTGGGAGAATCGCCGGGGCGGCGTACGAATTGTGCCAGGCCGCCCCGACACCCGCGCGAGATTCTCCCACCCCCCTGAAACCAGCGCCGCGCGAATCGGGCCGGGCCGCTCGGAGAATCACTGCAAACCGCAAGCGGCGATTCTCCGGCACGGATGGGCCTAGCGGCCGCGCGGAAACAGCCGAGTCCTGCCGGCGTCGTCCACACCTGGTCGCTGCCGGCGGGTACTCGTCGCGAAGGCTTGGGGGGGGGGGTAGCGAGGGGGGCTCCGTTCCGGGGGGGGGGGGGGGGGGGGGGGGGGGGGGGGGGAACCTCCGATGGGGTCTGGCCCGCGATCGGGGCTCACCGATCGGCCTCTCCCACGCCGGGCCTACTTCCTTCCGCAGCCAGCCCCAGAACCCCAGCGCCATGTTGGTGAGGGGCCGGAACGCTCCACGAGGTAACCACACATGCGCTAGTTGGTGCAGGCCCAACTGCGCATGCGCGGGACCCAAGGTGCCGGGTCTCTGAGGCCACGCTGAGGCCCCGTCCCCGTCACCGCGCGACGCCCTTACCAGCCCCACGGAGTGGGGAGAATAGAAGCTTGGGAACGGGAGCAAACGGCGGAATAAAACACTCCGGTTTTTACTCCAGCATCGGCACTTAGAATCCCAAATATGCTGGTGTTTGGGGATTGTGTAGTTTATTTCCCTGTGCATTGCCGAAGAACAAAAATTAAAAGAAGTGTTCTCTCACTTTTTTCCAAAACTGTGGCTTTATTTAACTTGCACTCGCGAACACATCCTTCTCTCCCTCTGCATGTTGGCTCCAGAAGCATGGGATCAGAACAGCCAGCTGTAAACGCGTGGTAAACGGAGTAGAATTTGACATCAGACCCATTTCCGCATGAGCTGGGACCACTTTTTATGTATTATAAAACCAGTTTATACGCCAGAAGAAAGGAGGCAGGAAGATTCCTTCTAATCCCCCAATTGCAGCTTGCTAATTTTATATTTTGGTTCTGTACTTTTAGTGACAACTTTCCAAGTTTAAAAGTCTGTTAATATCTACATTGTGCATGGCAAAGTAGTACAGAAAAGATTGGATTAAGGACAGATATCTGTCCATAATTAATACCTCCAAATGTAATTCCTGCACAGTTAATTAAAGTGCAAATTTTGATTGCAAGTCTTTGCATTCATTTAACTGCACATTATTGGTAGATTTATCAAGGATATCTGATTTTGAGGTAAAGGTATAGGGCTTTAAACTACATTTGGAGGTATTAATTATGGACAGATATCCCCAAACTTCTACATGGGTTCCACCTGGGTCCAGTTGTAACCACACCAGCCCAGTGATGCCCCAAGAAAATGGACTTGCTTTATAGGGCCTGTGCAATGGTGGGATTTGAATGCACATCATTTGTTTGCTAAGCCAAAAATAGGATCACTGAAATATTGCATCCGAGCCACTGCGCATAATCCTTCACCTCTAAAGAAATGCCTAACATGTGAACTTTCAAAGTGTGTAATAAAAGTGGACAGATTTCCACTACACAAACTATCTGAAATGTGTCCCGAAGCAAAATAGCGATGATGATACTGATGTTCCCTTGTGATAGAATATAATTTTAAGCTAAAATCAATACAAAGCGGCACGAAAGCACAGTGATTAGCACTGTTGCTTCACAGTTCCAGGGTCCCCAGTTCGATTCCCGGCTTGGGTCACTGTCTGTGCGGAGTTTGCACTTTCCCCCCGTGTCTGCGTGCGTTTTCTCCGGGTGCTCCGGTTTCCTCACACAGTCCAAAGATGTGCAGGTTGGGTGGATTGGCAGAGCTAAATCCCCCCGTGTCTGCGTGCGTTTTCTCCGGGTGCTCCGGTTTCCTGAACACAGTCCAAAGATGTGCAGGTTGGGTGGATTGGCAGAGCTAAATTGCCCTTAAGTGTCCAAAAAGGTTAGGTGGGTTACTGGGATAGGGTGGAGGTGTGAGCTTAAGTAGGGTGCTCTTTTCAAGGGTCGGTGCAGACTCGATGGGCTGAAAGGCACTGTAAATTCTATGTAAACAGTACCGAACAATTATGAAGCATGCGTTCCCTTTTCCTTTTTTTTTCTACAAATGTTTTTATTCTCCATTTTCACAATTTCCTTCAAAATTTACACCTTACCCGCAGACAGTAAACGGTAACAAATACAAAATCAATCCCCTTAACAATAACAACGATCCATCACCCCAAACAACAGCCCACCTGTTCATATATGCATCCAATAAAACAAACCCTCCCACGGTGGAAACAAAAAACAAAGGAGAAGAAGAAAAAAGGAATCCGGGACCGCCCATGGTCACCATAGAGTCCACTCCCCACCCCACACACTCAACGCCGTCCAACCTCTGAAAGAATGCCGGACATGATACCCAAGAGTTGTAAACACACCCCCCCCCCCCCCCCCCACTCCTCCCCAACTCCTTCCGTCCACTGCCTCCTGTAAAACTCCTTCCCCCAACCTCAGTTCCTTCCCCCCCAACTTTCCACCCTGGCGAGACCACTCGGACTCTGTTCTGCCAGGCTCCGATGGCCGCAGCCCCTCCCCCCACCTCACTCCCATTCACTGGCTAGCTTAGACCGGCCAGCGTGGAGGCCCCTGCCCGGGTCCCTTTCCCCCTTTCCCAACCCTAGGAAAGCCCAAAAATCCCCTTTTAGCACACTAAACCCGCATATCCACCTACACCCCAAAGAGCCCTCACTTCGAGTGAAAGTCCCATCACTTCCCTCGTCCAAATACATACAACATTGGCTCCTTTAGCCCACACACCCGCACACAGTGAAATAAACAAACAAAAAAAAAAGAAAATACAGTCATGAGGTTACATCGGCTCATGGCCATTTCTCAATTCTGCCAGGGTCCTTCTGCCAGTCCACTGTGCTCGCCAACGCCGTCGTCATCGGGGAAATCGCCTTCTCCACCAGCACACTCAAAACCTCCCTCATCTCCTTCCTCATTGTCTCCATGTATTTTGTAAACTGCCTTTCGAATTCCGCAGCCATCACCTTAGTTATTTCTTCAGCCGTAAGCAATGCGGCCTCAGCTGGTGCTCCAGCCTCCATTTTCCTTGGTGACCCCGCAGTGACCTTTCTACTCCCTGACGAGCTTTAAGCTGTTTTAACAGCCGTTTTCTGACTGGACCTCGACATATCCCTTCCCTGTGCTTTCTCCTGGCATTCACCGCCTTCGCTGCCCCTTGGACCCGGCATCCATGCGTTCCCTTTTCAAGTGCTAATTCATTAACAGATGATGTGACCATCAATTCACTCGAGACACAAGAGGAAGTAAACTGTGGCTTTAATAGACTTACAACTGAGCCTGCCTGCGACCAGAACTGAGGGCAGACTCAAAAGGCTGCAGCATATTATACTTCCGGTAGTGGGAGGGGCCATGGGCGGAGCCAAGGGTGGAGCCCTCTACAAGCTCCTCGTCTCCCCCTGTGGGCAGAGCCGCGCAACGGCTCACAGACGGAGTCCACAAATACACAATGATATATAGTGTGAATTAAGCATTATACATTCACCACATGTAAAGAAAATCAAGTCCGGCGGGGGTAACGGGTCTACAGGTTGAGCCGGTCTGGTGGCCAGATCGTCCGCTGGGATCGGCGGAGCACTGGGGTTGCAGCCGCTTCGGATGGCTGTGTACTGACGGGCGGTGTGGATCTGAGGGTGGACTCTGGGGGTGGTTCGTTCCGAGCTTCGTTCCTGACCGGTGCGACGGGCAAGGGGGGGGGGGGGGCGCAGGAAACCTGTATGCGTAGGGCGCAGAGTGTGGGGGGTCAGGTGGGGTGTAGTGTGAGGGGTACCTCAGTGATGGTGGTGGTCGATCCTGCAGGCACCAGGTCGCGGAGGGAAACGGTGTCCTGACGGCCGTCGGGGTGTTCTATAAAGGCGTAGTGTGGGTTTGAGTGTAGCAGTAGTACCCTTTCTACTAGTGGGTCCGTTTTATGTGTCCGGACGTGTTTCCGGAGGAGAACCGGGCCCGGTGTCCTCAACCAACATGAGAGCGAAGCCCCCGTGGTAGTGCCCATAGGGAAAACAAATAAATCGCTCGTGAGGGGTCTGGTCAGTGGCCGTACACAGGAGGGACCTAATTGCATGGAGCGCGTCGGGGAGGACCTCCTACCAGTGGGAGGTTGGAGATTCCTGGACCGTAGGGTCAGTACGACGGTCTTCCAGACCGTCACGTTCTCACTCTCCACCTGCCCGTTCCCCCTGGGGCTATCGCTGGTAGTCCTGCTCGAGGCGATGCCCTTGTCGGGCAGGTACTGATGCAGCTCGTCGCTCATGAAGGACGAACCCCTGTCGCCGTGGACATAGTTAGGGAAACCGAACAGGGTGAAGACACTGTGCAGGGCTCTGATGACTGTATGGGAGGTCATTTCGGGGCACGGGATGGCAAACGGAAAACGGGAGAATTTGTTTATGACGTTGAGGAAGTACACATTTCAATTGGTCGAGGGGAGGGGCCCTTTGAAATCAATGCTCAGGCGTTCAAAGGGCCGGGAAGCCTTTACCAGGTGGGCCTTGTCTGGTCTATAGAAGTGCAGTTTGCACTCCGCACAGATCGGGCAATCTTTCACCTCCTCGGTGGAGAAAGTCAGATTTCGGGCTTTGATGTAGTGGGCGAGCCGGGTGACCCCCGGCTGGCAGAGGTCATTGTGGATAGCCTGTAATCGGCCGTCTTATGTGCTGGCGCATGTGCCGCAGGACAGGGCATCTGGGGGCTCGTTGAGCTTCCCTGGCTGATAAATGATGTCCTAATTACAGGTGGAGGGTTCGATCCTCCACCTCAAGATTTTAGCATTTTTTATTTTGCCCCTTTGCGAGTTGTCGAACATGAAGGCAACCGATCTCTGGTCGGTGATGAGGGTAAACCTCCTACCAGCGAGGTAGTGCCTCCAGTGCCGTACGCCATCCACAATGGCTTGAGCTTCTTTTTCGACTGAGGAGTGTCGAGGTTCCGAAGCGGAGAGGGTTCGGGAGAAGAAAGCTACTGGTCTCCCTGCCTGGTTCAGAGAGGCGGCGAGAGCGACCTCGGAGGCATCGCTCTCGACCTGAAAGGGGACGGATTCATCCAGCGCCCGCATGGCAGCTTTGGCGATGTCTTCCTTAATGCAGTTGAAGGCCTGGCGGGCCTCGGCTGACAGTGGGAAGAGTGTGGTCTTAAATAGTGGCCGGCTTTGTCCGCATACTGGGGGACCCATTTGGCATAATAGGAGAAACATCCAAGGCACCTCTTGAGGGCCCTGGAACAATGAGGGAGAGGGATTTGTAAGAGGGGGTGCATACGGTCCGGGTCAGGCCCCAGGACTCCATTTTCCACGACATAGCCGAGGATGGCTAGTCTGGTTGTGCGGAAAATGCATTTCTCCTTATTGTATGTGAGGTTGAGTTTCTGGGCGGTTTGGAGAAATCGGTGGAGGTTGGCGTCACGGTCCTGCTGGTCATGGCCGCAGATGGTGACGTTATCCAAATACGGAAACATGGCCCGCAGCCCGTACCGGTCCACCATTCGGTCCATTCGTGACGCCAAAGGGAACCCGGAGGAAATGGAAGAGGCGGCCATCTGCCTCGAACATCGTGTAGTGGCGGCCCTCCGGGCGGATTGGGAGCTGGTGGTATGCAGACTTCAGATCCACCGTGGAGAATATGCAGTACTGGGCGATCTGGTTGACCATGTCTGCAATTCGGGGGACGGGGTATGCATCGAGGTGCGTGAACCGGTTAATGGTCTGGCTGTAATCAACCACCATCCGGAACTTTTCCCCGGTCTTGACGACCACCACCTGAGCTCTCCAGGGGCTATTACTGGCCTCTATGACTCCCTCACGTAGGAGCCGCTGGACTTCGGCTCTAATAAATACCCTGTCCTGCAGGCTATACCGCCTGCTGCGAGTCGCTACGGGTTTGCAGTTAGCAGTGAGATTAGCGAAGAGTGGAGGGGGGTCGATTTTTAGAGTCGCTAAGCTGCATATAGTGAGAGGGGGTAGAGATCCACCGAAGCTGAGTGTGAGGCTTCTAAGATTGCATTGAAAATCGAGCCCGAGTAGGAGGGGGGGCGCAGAGGTCTGGGAGTATGTATAACTGGAAATTAGAGTAGCTGACGCCCTGTATTGTTAATGTCGCAATGGTGCACCCTTGTATTTGAACCGAGTGCGAACCCGAGGCGAGGGAGATAGTTTGCTGTGCAGGGAAGATAGGGAGCGAACAGCGTCTTACCAGGTCTGGATGCACGAAGCTTTCGGTGCTCCCGGAGTCAAAGAGGCATGGTGTCTTGTATCTGTTGACCTGAACAGACATCATTGAGCTCCTGAGGTGCTTTGGCCACGACTGGTCCAAAGTGACTGCGTTGGGTTGCGGGTAGTCGGTGGCATGATTAGCAGTGCTGGAGTGGCCCCATGATGACTGTCCGCGGAGGTCATAGTCGTCGAGATGAATATCGGGTGATGGCCAAGATGGCGGACCCCGTTGATCGCACGTGGCGGGCGGTGAGGAAGATGGTGTCCAAGATGGCCACCCCATGACTCGCACATGGCCAGCCGCGTGGGGGAAGAATGCCAAGATGGCGGCCCCCACAAGTTGCACATGTCGGGTGGAGGCGGAGTCGGCACACGCTGCAACATTGCGGGGTCTGTGGGCCTGCGGGCTTGCGAGTTGGAGGAGCGATTGCTCTGGACAGCGGGAGAGTTAGAGGGCTTAGATTTAGATAGGCATACCTTAGCAAAATGTCCTTTTTGACCGCAGCTGCTGCAGGTCGCGTTGCGGGCCGGACAGTGCTGCCGTGGGTGTTGGGGCTTACCGCAAAAATGGCACACTGGCGCTCCATAGTGGGTGGGTGGCCACGCGGCGCAGGCCTGGGGCAGTCCCTGGTCGGGGGTCCACGATGGGGTCGCGATGTCTGCGGGGAACGAGTTCAAACTTTGAAACGCGACCTCCAGTGAGGTTGCTAGCGTTACCATGTCCTCCAAGTTCTGGGCCCCTTTTTCGAGGAGACGCTGGCGCACGTAGTTAGACCGGACCCCTGCAACATACACATCACGTACAGCAGGTTCCATATGCTGGGAGGCAGTTACAGCCTGAAAGTTACATTCCCGTGCAAGGGCTTTTAGATCGCGCAGGTAGTCCTCTAGCGACTCTGCGGGGCGCTGGGTAGTGAAAATATGCCGTGCGTAGACTTCATTTACAGGCCGCACGTATAGTCGGTCGAGTATAGCGAGGGCCTTGGTGTACGAGTCGGTACTATCGAGTTGCGTAGAGATGCGATGGCTCACCCGTGCGTGCAGTAGACTGATTTTCTGCTCTTCAGTAGTAGCGGAGGTAATCGATGCAGCCAGGTAGGCCTTGAAACACCGAAGCCAGTGTAGAAAGATTTCCTTCGCTTCTGCAGCCTGCGGGTCGAGTTCCAGTCGATCAGGTTTGAGGGCTGATTCCATGGTGGTTTTTAAGTCTATTAAATTGATGTGACCACGCGAGACATGAGAGGAAGTAAACTGTGGCTTTAATAGACTTACAACTGAGCCTGCCTGCGACCAGAAGAACTGAGGGCAGACTCACAAGACCGTAGCACTTTCTCCTTCCGGTAGTGGGAGGGGCCATGGGCGGAGCCCTGTACAAGCTCCTCGTCACCCCCTGTGGGCAGAGCCGCGCAATGGCTCACAGACAGAGCCCACAAGGACACAATGATATATAGTGTGAATTAAGCATTATACATTCACCACCAGGGCCGGCTCAAGGCACCGGCAACTCAGGCAGTCGCTCGGGGCGCCATGTGCTAGGGGGCGCCAGAGACTCGGGTCCCGCGCATGCGCAGTTGGGCCGGTGCCAACCAGCGCATGCGCGGTGGCCGCACTCCCCCAGGGTGCCCCCCCCCCGGTCCGCCCCCTCAGTCCGTCCCCCCGCCCCCCCCTCAGGTCCATCCCCCCGCCCCCCCCTCGGGTCCGCTCCCCCCCCCCCTCGGGTCCGCCCCCCCCCCCCTCGGGTCCGCTCCCCCCCCCGCCCCCCCCCCCTCGGGTCCCCCCCTCTCGGCCCCGCCCCCCTCCCCCCCTCGGCCCCGCCCCCCCTCAGCCCCGCCCCCCCTCCCCCCCTCGGCCCCGCCCCCCCTCTCGCCCCCCCCCCTCTCGGCCCCCCCCTCCCCTCGGCCCCGCCCCCCCCCAAGGGCGCCGAAGTTCAGCTTGCCCGGGGCGCCAGCAACCCTAGGGCCGGCGCTGTTCACCACAAGAGGTAATCTGTATTAAAGCCAAAACCAGTTCAGCAAGTTTAACGCCCTATACCTTTACCTCAAAATCAGATATCCTTGACAAATCTACCAACAATGCACAGTTAAATGAATGCAAAGACTTGCAATCAAAATTTGCACTTTAATTAACTGTGCAGGAATTACATTTGGAGGTATTAAAAAAATTGAAACAATGACAAAGCAATTGGAGAAGAGAGAAAAAGAGAGAAAACAAAATATTTTTACAAATATATAAGACAAAAAAGAGTGGCTAAGGTAAATATTGGTCCTTTAGAGGATGAGAAGGGAGTTTTAATAATGGGAAATGAGGAAATGGCTGAGGAACTGAACAGGTTTTTTGGGTCGGTCTTCACAGTGGAAGACACAAATAACATGCCAGCGACTGATAGAAATGAGGCTATGACAGGTGAGGACCTTGAGAGGATTGTTATCACTAAGGAGGGAGTGATGGGCAAGCTAATGGGGCTAAAGGTAGACAAGTCTCCTGGCCCTGATGGAATGCATCCCAGAGTGCTAAAAGAGATGGCTAGGGAAATTGCAGATGCACTAGTGATAATTTACCGAAATTCACTAGACTCTGGGGTGGTCCCGGTGGATTGGAAATTAGCAAACGTGACGCCACTGTTTAAAAAAGGAGGTAGGCAGAAAGCAGGAAATTATAGGCCAGTGAGTTTAACTTCGGTAATAGGGAAGATGCTGGAATCTATCATCAAGGAAGAAATTGCGAGGCATCTGGATAGAAATTGTCCCATTGGGCAGATGCAGCATGGGTTCGTAAAAGGCAGGTCATGCCTAACTAATTTAGTGGAATTTTTTGAGGACATTACCAGTGCAGTAGATAACGGGGAGCCGATGGATGTGGTATATCTGGATTTCCAGAAAGCCTTTGACAAGGTGCCACACAAAAGGTTGCTGCATAAGATAAAGATGCATGGCATTAAGGGTAAAGTAGTAGCATGGATAGAGGATTGGTTAATTAATAGAAAGCAAAGAGTTGGGATAAATGGGTGTTTCTCTGGTTGGCAATCAGTAGCTAGTGGTGTCCCTCAGGGATCCGTGTTGGGCCCACAAATGTTCACAATTTACATAGATGATTTGGAGTTGGGGACCAAGGGCAATGTGTCCAAGTTTGCAGATGACACTAAGATGAGTGGTAAAGCGAAAAGTGCCGAGGATACTGGAAGTCTGCAGAGGGATTTGGATAGGTTAAGTGAATGGGCTAGGGTCTGGCAGATGGAATACAATGTTGACAAATGTGAGGTTATCCATTTTGGTAGGAATAACAGCAAACGGGATTATTATTTAAACGATAAAATATTAAAGCATGCCGCTGTTCAGAGAGACTTGGGTGTGCTAGTGCATGAGTCACAGAAGGTTGGTTTACAAGTGCAACAGGTGATTAAGAAGGCAAATGGAATTTTGTCCTTCATTGCTAGAGGGATGGAGTTTAAGACTAGGGAGGTTATGTTGCAATTGTATAAGGTGTTAGTGCGGCCACACCTGGAGTATTGTGTTCAGTTGGATTATGAGGAGAGGTTGAGTAGACTGGGACTGTACTCGTTGGAATTTAGAAGGATGAGGGGGGATCTTATAGAAACATTTAAAATTATGAAGGGAATAGATAGGATAGATGCGGGCAGGTTGTTTCCACTGGCGGGTGACAGCAGAACTAGGGGACATAGCCTCAAAATAAGGGGAAGTAGATTTAGGACTGAGTTTAGGAGGAACTTCTTCACCCAAAGGGTTGTGAATCTATGGAATTCCTTGCCCAGTGAAGCAGTTGAGGCTCCTTCATTACATGTTTTTAAGGTAAAGATAGATAGTTTTTTGAAGAATAAAGGGATTAAGGGTTATGGTGTTCGGGCCGGAAAGTGGAGCTGAGTCCACAAAAGATCAGCCATGATCTAATTGAATGGCGGAGCAGGCTCGAGGGGCCAGATGGCCTACTCCTGCTCCTAGTTCTTATGTTCTAAAAGGAGACAAAAATGTGGAACTTAGAAAAAAAAACGTTCATTTGCAGATGTGAAACCCTGAAAATGATACAAGTAAAACTGGTACCAGAAATACTGGGGGGCGGACAGGGAAGAGATAATAAATCACAAATAAGGGCTGGTTTAACTCAGCAGGCTACACAGCTGGTTTGTGATGCAGAACAAGGCCAGCAGCGCGGGTTCAATTCCTGTATTACCTGAGAATTCTGAATTCTCCCTCCATGTACCCAAACAGGTGCCGGAATGTGACGACTAGGGCTTTTCACAGTAACTTCATTGCAGTGTTAATGCAAGCCTATTTGTGACAATAAAGATTATTAAAAAATAATCCCCATAAGTATCTTTAAAAATCTTCCTCATTAGAATTCCAGACACAATTTAATGATTGAATCTCAAGCTGTTTTTTTTTAAATGCTTATGTGTTGCGGTTTCAAAGCTTAAGGCCCACTTTGTCAAGCTAATTGTAAGTTAATGACATATATCATTTAACAGCTTTGGTCATTCAAGAATTGAACTGAGTGACAGAATGAAGATAATGGTTAACCATCAGTGTTGCCCAACACTGTTGCATCTAAGCAGCGAGACTTGGGAATTGACTCTAAACTACAAGGTGATCAAAGTAGGCAGAGATCAACAAGATGTACAAAAATGCTGGAAAACCTCAGCAGGTCTGGCAGCATCTGTGGACAGGGATACAGCGTCAACGTTTCAAGTTTGGAAATGAAGAGAGGCAGCTCCGAAGAAGAGCCATGTTAAATTTGAAACGTTAGCTCTACTTTTCTCTCCACAATCGCTGCCAGACTTGCTGAAATTTTCCAGCATTTTGTTTTTTTATTTCAGATCGCCAGCATGCACAGTGTTTTGTTTTCATTTTATCAACAAGATCTACAAACTTGTACATGGATATTCTGGGGAGAAATTAATTTGCTTAGCATTGCTTTAGCGGCACCACACCTTGATCTTGTGTGGCCCGGGTCAATTAAGGCACAGCATTTAAGACTGGAATGAGGAGGGATTTCTTCACTCAAGAGATAAATCTTTGGAATTAACTGCCCCAGAGGACAAGAAAGGCAGTCGTTGAGTATGCTCAAGGCGGAGATCAGCAGATTTCCACATTTAAAACAAATCAAGAGATCTGGGGATAGGGCAGGAAGATGGTGTTGAGGTGGAAGTTCAACTATGATCTCATTGAATTGTGGAGCAAGTTCGAAGGGCCGACTCCTGCTCCTATTCTTCCCTTCTGTCTTTATTCTCTTTCCAGAAGAAAATGACAAGGGGGAAAAAGGAATGCACAAAAACAAAATATCAAGCGTGTAATTTTAACCAAACTTGCTTGGCAGAAACTGAATAGATGGGAGGTAACAAACTCACCCAGGTTATTTATCCATCCTCCAAGAGCTGGGAGCGCACCGTTCAAGATTTTAATTTGCTCAACTGAGCAGGTGGCAAGGGCACTCATGTTAAGCCTCCAGGTTCCTTCTTTATATGTGCATGTCGAACCTGACTGCAATTGAAAGTGGATGACCCGAGCATAAAGTTATTTATACGATCTCTGTGGCAGTGCAGGAGGAAGAGCAGCCTGAGCCGGAAGAGGCCTAAACAGGCACATTTTATTTTAACTTTCCTTGTGGGTCCAGGAGCGCGTGTCTGGGCCCAACAGGAAAAGCCCTACAACACGGACAGTCCTCCCATACGTCCACTGAAGGGGAAGTGGGAAGAGGAGCTGGGGGAGGAGATTGAGGAGGGGACGTGGGCGGATGCCCTGGAGATGCCCTGGAGAGAGTGAATTCCTCCTCTTCCTGTGCGAGGCTTAGCCTCATACAGTTCAAGGTGCTGCATAGGGCCCACATGACTGGGACAAGGATGAGTAGGTTTTTCGGGGGCGAGGACAGGTGTGCTAGGTGCTCGGGGAGCCCAGCGAACTACACCCATATGTTTTGGGCGTGCCCAGCGTTGGGGGAGTTTTGGAAGGGGGTAGCAAAGACAGTGTCGAGGGTGGTGGGATCCAGGGTCAAGCCAGGCTGGGGACTCGCAATTTTTGAGGTTGCAGTGGAGCCGGGAGTGCAGGAGGCGATAGAGGCCGGGGTCCTGGCCTTTGCGTCCCTAGTAGCCCGGCGGAGGATCTTGCTCCAATGGAAGGATGCGAGGCCCCCAAGCGTGGAGGCCTGGATCTCGGATATGGCGGGGTTCATTAAATTGGAGAGGGTGAAATTTGCCCTGAGGGGATCAGTACAAGGGTTTTTCAGGCGGTGGCAGCCCTTTCTGGACTTCCTGGCGGAACGGTAGGGAAACAGGCTGACAGCAGCAGCAACCCGGGGGGGGGGGGGGGGGGGGGGGAGAACTGTGCACAAGGGTTTGTGGAGGGTGCTATCTCTCTCCTTTGTTTGTTTTTTTTCTTTTCTCTTTTTCTTTGTTTTTGTTTCTTCCTTTTGTTTGAAGTTGCTCTTGAAGCTGGGGGCATTGTTTATGGGGTTGTACGTTAATAGAGTTAAGATGTTTATATTTTGTATTTTGTAAAAATTTCAATAAAAATTATTTATTAAAAAAAACTATGTTTAATTATATTTAGATTGTGGTCATTTGCGGGGGGATTCACTTGTGCTCCTATAAATAAAAACAGACCCAAAACTGTATTAGTTGTTTTTGGAGGTGGATGTGTGCAATGGGTGTCTCTATAAATAAATAAGTGTGTAAAAGACCAAACTTAGTTCTGTTCATCACCACTTAGCAATGTAACCATGTTAACCAATAGAAGTTGTGTCCTTGAATGGCAAAAATGGCCATCCCTCTCACTACCACATCACAGAGCATCATCTCTATTTCACCGCCATCAAGCAAACGTTGATTGATGGACTAGTTGTCACTTACTGCCAGGTCTATTTCAAACCTCCATATGAGTTTTAATTTTTCTCCCCATGGTATTTCATTCCCCTCTTTTCCGTCAATCTTGGCAAAGGCTTCCAACAAGTTAAAATGACATTTGAGCTTTTCAGAAACTTTACATGGAACAAAATGTTCAGGCCCCCACCACTTCACCATGGACAAAGCCATAAATAAACTGACCACAGAAAACTGTGCACAATTGACAACTTCTAATCAGCTTTGTACTGGTTTCATCTATCCTTGTTTGGGCTTCCCTTGGATTCAAAAATCTAGGCCAATGTGTTCTAAAGTTGAGTAAATGTGCTAAATGGGCCTAATGGTCATCTGCTAGAGCTACTGCCATCTATGGTGTTATGTTTGTCCCACATTTTATCATTCAATTCTATAGATGCTTGGAAATGCCACTGCATTCCAAAACAATAATACAGTAAGCACCAGCCCATGTGATACCAGTCTAACTGTATTGCATTTGGCAAGTGTTGTTCTTAGCATTGCTCTGAACTATATTTATTTCAGATCCAAGGTCAAAGCTTTTGTCATAGTTCTAAGATAAGGACCCCAGGATGTTAAAGTTTTTTAAAAAAACTACAGTGCAGATTTTCACACAAATAGTGAGTGCAATAGAATTTGCAGATCAATTTGCCAAAGTAGTTATATTGTGGTCCAAGGAATAAAAAGGGAATTTGTTTGAATGAATGTTTATGGGATTTGCGATGTGCTGTAGTATTTGATATTAGAAAAGTTTATTATTCTAAGTCAAAACGGTCATGAAGCCAAAACACCTCAAACAACCGAAAAGTAAATCCCAAATCACGTACGCAATTCCCAAAAGCAACAAGAAGCTGAAAAGTGTGGTTCACTTCAGCCGACTGAAATAAAAGCGGAATGGAACCCAGCTTTACTTCTCTGCCACCAGGTTCAATGTCACAAGTACTCTGAGCCCTCAGACTGCTTCTCACACACCAGGAACTTTCAGCAAGACCAAATTCATTGAGTTCCACTTCTGCCAAAATTTCCCTCTACTATTCCATTTCTCTTGCCTGCTGCTTGTACAAACTGTAGTCAAAGACAGGTTCTGCTCGACCTTGAACTGAACTCTAAATCCCAAG
Source organism: Scyliorhinus canicula (assembly GCF_902713615.1). NCBI lineage: Eukaryota > Metazoa > Chordata > Chondrichthyes > Carcharhiniformes > Scyliorhinidae > Scyliorhinus > Scyliorhinus canicula. The sequence goes on along the minus strand of NC_052146.1, from coordinate 284,724,033 downwards.
TCATTTTTATTACCAATGCCAACAGCTATTTCTATCCCTGCAACATCTCTCACCTCAGTTCTTACCTCAACCCACCATAAAATCCATGCCTGCCTTAGTTATCGTCAAATCTGGCTCCTCCAAAGTTCTCCTCAGGGGCCACTCATGTTCCACAGATCAGCCACGATACAAATGGATGGCAAATTAGGTTAGAGGGATTGAATAGACCTCTGTTCCACCCAGAACATAATAATAATAAAAATATTTATTGTCACAAGTGATGTGTTAGGCAGGTTGGGTCGACGTGGACTGCACTTGGTGCAGTGTAGCGAGAGACAGACCTCTAACAGTGGAGAAGATCCAACACGATTTTATTTAACGTTTTAACTAATATGAATGTTCAACTGTGGGTTAACACTATACTGAATTGACTGGAGACCTAGTACTAGCCTGACCAGACTTACTAGTTACCACATGGTGTTTGCACTGGCTAGCTCATGAACTCTGACTGTCTCAGTGGCTGGGTCCAGAGAGAGTGGGAAACCTAGTGCCTTCTGGCTTTATAGTGGTAGTGTCCTGTCTGGTGATTGGCTGCTCTGTTCTGTGTGCTTACTGGTTATCCTGTGTGTCAATCACTGCCTGTCTGCACTCCATTATATACATAGATGTATATTATGACAACAAGTAGGCTTACATTAACACTGCAATGACGTTACTCTGAAAAGCACCTAGTCGCCATATTCCGGCACCTGTTCGGGTACATGGAGGGAGAATTCAGAATGTCCAAGTCACCTAACAGCACGTCTTTCGGGGCTTGTGGGAGGAAACTGGAGCACCCGAAGGTAACCCACGCAGATACAGGGAGAACGTGCAGGCTCCACACAGACAGTGACCCAAACTGGGAATCGAACCTGGGACCCTGGCATTGCAAAACAACAATGCTAACCACTGTGCTACCATGCCGTGCTATCTGACCAACCTTTTCCAGCCTTTGTTACTGTCCCATATCAAACCTCTCTCTCCCTCTTGATGTATTGTCTGCATTTTCCGAGGGTCACTAATCCTGGCTTGGTGATGCCACGATATCACAGTTGGGCAAGTCGAAGAGGCAGTACCAAAGAACTACATCAGCCAGTGCAGAATTGAACTCATGCTATTGGTGTTAATAAGAACCATGCTTTATCAACTGAGCAAACCTGCCGTACACATCAGATCCCGATCCTTTGTCAACAATCTCAACAGAATTTCCAGCACAAAAGTATCAATTTTCAATTTGATTGGTGGTAACTAGATTAGCAGTTAAAAATTGCCAGTGAGACTTATCTGCCCTGGTCGTGCTGGTTTTCCATGAATTCTGAGTTTAACAGAGTATGCAAACAAGACGCTGGTGGGAAGCTGGGGTCCTTTTTCAAATATGCAGACCAGGTTCTGATGGCACCATCAGGGCTGATTGCAATAAATGTAGGCCCATCACGAAAGCCATTGTGGATTCACCTGCAGGCTAACCTATTGGGAACAGGAGTCAGTATCCTAAAATCATTGTACTTTTACTCTCTTCATCCGACAGCACTATATTCCACAGTGAAGTGCAGCAGGTGATCAGTTCCTCCCCCTTTGTTTCGCTACAGTTGTTTTGTAAAAGGGTTAAAGAGTGGTCCAGAATGATGACCAATTTCAAGCACAATTCCTTCTTTTGAGCAGAATTTTGCTAGGCTCATCACTTCACCTTGCCAGCATAACTAAGATCAACTTCCAGGGGCTCTTGATTTGCAACCTGCAAGCAGACCTCTGCCAGTTGTGATTTGTGCTCGCTCTTTTAATACGACGCACTGTATCCTCATCAACAAGCCTCTTATGCGGTATCTTAAAAAATGTTTTTTCGAAATCCATACATCACGGACGGGATTCTCCCTTCTGGGGACTAAGTCCCCACCCCCGCCGGAAAATGGGCGGGAATCACTCCGGACTTTTTTCTAGAAAGTCTTGGGTGATTCTCTGTCCTCAAGGGGGCCAGCAGCTCCGGCTGCCGGTGGGGCACCGCTGTACAGACCGTGCAGCCGCGCATGCGCACGGCGGCCGTCTTCACACCAGCCCCCGCGCAACATGGTGGCGCCCAACAGAGGCCCGGCACGGAGGAACATAGGCCCCCACCCGGAATGAGCACGGCTGCCGATCGATAGCCACCGATCGTGCGCCTGGCCACCGTGGAGGCGTCCCCGGTGTCGGATCCCTCCGCCCCCCCCCCCCCCAACCCAGAACGCCGAGGTCCCGCTGAGTGGGACCACACATGAACCACGCTGGCGGGGCTCAGCGAGCACTCGGCCCATCGAGCGTGGAGGATCGCCGCGGACGACGCTTTCAACGGCTCCCAACTGGGGCCATGTCGATCGTGCGTGCGCGACTGCCGGTAATTCTCCCGTCACCGGGGAATCGCGTACCGGCGTTATTCTCTGTCCCTGCGCCGTGCGCGATTTCGGCACGGAGGGTCGGAGAATCCCACCCCACCTTTCCTTTAACAATACAATTTACTATTTTCTCAAAGAACTGTATTGCTTTTTATGAATTATACTTGCTCTTCTTAATTGTCTGACGACTTTTTGAATGAGCATGAGTATCCTGGATCATCGCTTTCTGAAGGTGATCACCACTCACCTGAGGCTGACTGATCTTTAGCCACCTGGTTTATCTCTTTTTTTGTTTTTGAACAAGAGATATTACACAGGAAACTCACCATTCTTTAGACACCCTTTCCATACGCAAGGATAGTTGAAAGTTTGTGATTAGGAGCTTCGCTATTTCCACTCTGACGTCCCTCATGAAAACATGCCATCAGACACAGTGCTACTCTCATTTCCAGTTTCACCATTTTTTGCAATATTACTTCTTTATTGATAATTATGCCAAGTAGCCAGGGATCCATCTCACTCTTACTTAAAAACAATAAGGATCCGGTAGAGTGTGGGTTGTACAGGCCCATTTCTCCACTGAACGTGGATGCTAAGATATTGGTGACGGTGTTCCCATTGAGGTTGGAGGAGTGCCTCCTGAAGGTGGTTGTGGAGGATCAGATGGGGTCCGTTAAGGGCAGGCAGCTGTCATTGAATGTGCGCCAGCTGCTGAATGTGGTGCTTCCTCTGGCAGAAGGAAGAGAATTGGAGATGGTGGTGGCATTAAATGCGGCAAAGGCGTTTGATGGGGTGCAGTGGAGCTACCCGTTTGCAGTGTTGGAGAAATTTGGGATTGGGCCCAAGTTTGTAGCATGGGTGAAATTGCTGTTCAAGGATCCAACAACGTGGGTGAGAACGAACGATATGAATTTGGTCCACTTTCCACTATTTCAGGGGCGAGGAAGGGATGACCCATGTTCCCCCCCCCCCCCCTTCCGTTTGCGCTGGCGATAAAGCCCGTGGCCATTAGGTTCAGGGGTTCGGACTTATGGAAAGGGATAGTGAGGGGGGGTGGGTGGAACATAAGGTGTCACTGTACATGGACAATCTGCTGTAGTACATCTCGGACCCGAGCTCGCCGGTGTGGCTTATAATGCAGTTGCTGAGGAGATTTGGGGCATTTTTGGGGTACAAATTGAATTTAAGGAAATTGCGAGTATTTTGTGGTGTCTTCTCCAGGCTCAGAGGTTGGAGTGGGGCAACAACACATTATAGGTATCTGGGGATGCAGGTGGCACAGGATTGGGCACGGTTTCATGAGCCAAATTTCACGAGCTTGGTTGGAAGGGTGAAGACAGACTTTTTGCAGTGGGATAGTCTCCCCTGGTCATTGGCAAGCTGGGTGCAGGCAATGAAGATGAACAGTCTGCCTCATTTTTTCTTTCGGTTTGTGTCTGCTGGTCTTTTTACCAAAGTCATTTTTTAAAGGGGGTGGATAGGTTGGTCTCATTGTTTGTGTGGGCAGGGAAAGTGGCTATGGTAAGGAAAGTGGTGCTCCAAAGGGGGCGGCAGTCGGGGGGAGGGGGAGGAAGAGGGGACTTGCGTTATGGGCCAGGGTGTAAAAACTCCAGAGTATATTATGGAGTTCACCTGACCTACAACTTTTTATGTTGAATTTGGCTAGGGTGAGCACAAGAGCCTACCCTTCAGGTGATATTCAACAGTCTTCCTAGACTATTTAATCAAAATAAGCTTACTTCTAAGAACTTAGTAACATTTAAATAACCAAACAGCAAGAATCTTTTTATCAATTACAAACATAAAGACCCCATACAGCTACAGTAATCTATATATATCCCTTAATGAATTCCCCCTTAACTGTTCCAATTCAAGAAACCAAAAACCCCTTTTCAAGGGCGTGGCCCAGTACTCTGCATTCTCACTTGAATAAGACTGGCTTATCCTGACATTCTGACCCCATCTCATCAGCAGATTTAAACCCTTCCGGAAAGCAAACTATATTGTTTAAGTTACTAAAGAAGGTAGCTATAATTAATGTTTTTTTTCTTGGACCAACTCATTAAAATGAAAATAGAGAGACAGGTCAAAACCACAGCAACTAAATGTGAAAGCAAAAGCAAAAGCATCTCACAGAGCCACAGCCCAGCTCCACCCACACAATGACATCACTGAAGCCACGTGATGAGACAGAAACCTTTCTTAAAGAGTCTCTCTCATGGCACTTTGACAAAGGATCATCTGGACTCGAAACGTTGGCTCTTTTCTCTCCCTACAGATGCTGCCAGACCTGCTGAGATTTTCCAGCATTTTCTCTTTGGTCTCATAGGACACTTGCTATACTATTACTGGGCAGTGAATACGGAGAAGGTGCGGGACTGTAGTAGAGAGATGGAGGCCTTATGGGCGCAGATGGAGGCGGGTTCCTGTAAGGGGTTGGGGTTATGGCCGCTGGCAATGGTGCTGCTACCTTCTGCCCAAGGAAGTATTCGGGGAGTCCTACGGCAGTAGCCACGCTGAAGATTTGGAGGTAATTCTGGCAGCACTTAAGTGGAGGGCAGGCTGAAGGGGGATGCTGATCAGAGGAAATCATGAATTTGAGCCAGGGAGGATGGATTAGAGGTTGCGAGGATGGGAGGAGGAGTGGCCGGGGAGGGGGGGGGGGGGTTTGAAGGAGATGAACGATTTGTTTTTGAAGGGGTGGTTCACATGTTTGGAGGTGTTGGCGGCAACGTTTGGGTTCCAGCGTGAGGAGGGCTTCAGATACATCCGTGTGCGGTCTTCCTGAACTTTTCAGTGGCACCATCCTCTTCGCTCCTGGAGGATGCGGCCCAGCTAATCATGTTTATATGTTATGGTCCTGTCCGAAATTGGAGAAATTTTGTGGGTCGTTTTTAGCACCATGTCAGGGGTCCAACACATAGATTTGGAGCCTGGTCCTCTGGAGGTCATGTTCTGGGTGCCAGACCTGCCGGAGTTGCAGACGGGTACAAGGGCAGATATCTTAGCCTTCTTGATCGTCCGCAGGTGGGTCCTGTTGGGGTGGAGATTAGCTTATCCCCTGTGCCTCAGCGTGGCTTGGGGATCTAATGTGTAGTTCCTATAGTTGGAGAAGGTGAAATTTGCTCTGAGATGCACAGATGAGGGCTTCCACAAGAGATGGGGTTTGTTCATCTTACCTTAAACGACAACCAGATGCCCATAGTGTATGGCAGTTTCGGGGGGGTGGTTGTGTTGGGCTGGAGTTTATTCTTTGTAAAAATGTTACAACATTGAAAATTTGAATAAATGTTTTTTTTTTTAACTATCCCATCTAACGCTCCACCTTGTAACCTTCCATCCCTACTGTTATGTGAATGATAAGTACTTGAATCTATTCCAATAATACCAACTGATTATTCAGGATGCGATTCTTTATTATTTTGCCATAGCATAAATTTTAATCCTATTTGTTTGACCAGGCTAATTGTTCATCATGACATAACATTCAAATACCAGACTAAGTGCCAGATGGAACATTTTTATTAGAAGCTTTAAGTTGTGCATTAAGTAGGCTGTAAGGTTCAATAGAACATAGAACATAGAACAGTACAGCACAGAACAGGCCCTTCGGCCCTCGATGTTGTGCCGAGCAATGATCACCCTACTCAAACCCACGCATCCACCCTATACCCGTAACCCAACAACCCCCCCTTAACCTTACTTTTAAGGACACTACGGGCAATTTAGCATGGCCAATCCACCTAACCCGCACATCTTTGGACTGTGGGAGGAAACCGGAGCACCCGGAGGAAACCCACGCACACACGGGGAGGACGTGCAGACTCCGCACAGACAGTGACCCAGCCGGGAACCGAACCTGGGACCCTGGAGCTGTGAAGCATTTATGCTAACCACCATGCTACCGTGCTGCCCCCCAAATAGACAATTAGGTTAGTCTCTAAATAGTCTAATTGGATGATGAAGAAGAAGTGGATAGATATATTTTTTAAACTTCTTTGACATAATTCAGATTTATAATAAAAAGTTATTTTTTTGTAAACATTAACGTCATTGTTCTTTGTGACATAACTAAATTATTCCAATGACTATCGACATGATTTCACAATCCATTCAGTAAAATTGCACTCTCCACTCTCAACTTGCTGATAATATTTCTGCCATTACTTACAGACAGATCAGACACCAAAGTCACAGCTGGCAATTTAAGGGGGAAAAAAATCAATTTGGGTCTGTAGGCATTTTAAAAATTCAGTTGATTCACAGGAGTGCCCTGTGCCCAGTAATGATGAGAATCTGGCAGCCTGTCAGTAACATAGGTATTGTGATATTTTAGTCACTGCAAAATGCATTACAGCACCAGGGTATTTCACGTCAGAACATTTGAAGTTTGTCAGCCAGAATGCTGACAATCAACAAATGCTGACATGAGTGCGGATCAAATTGCCACCAGTTGTTAGACCTTGCACTTGACATTTGTCAAACTTGCTGTGTCCTATTATATCACAATCTGTTCCCATATTTGTGGAAGAGTAGGAATGCTATACTCTGGTGTCGGGATGTATTGCAAAAGAATAGGAATTGTCTCAGGGAAAAGCCACATCAAGGAAAGCAATGGGAAGTGAGTGGGTGACAGAATAGGCCAAACCTAAAAAAAACAACATTTGCTGTTGTTGACTGAGGTTAGCAAAAAGAATCAGATAATTGACGGAAGAATAAGAGAATAACTTCCTCCCCCAGTACATTTTTTTCCACTTGTTTTTGGGCTACCAGCTAAGATGCCTAGAGAGTGTCGTAAGTGAGCCTTCTCCTTGAATCAGATAGTACTCCTGCAACCGTGTTCCAGGATATTCCAGCAATGATGAAGAATAGATAATAGATGGCATGTGACTAGGAGGGTCATTTGCCGATAGTAGGGTTCCAGTGACACTGATACCGAGATCATTGAATCCAAGTAGTGATTATGCAAATGACAATTCCGACTCAGTGAATATGTCTGAAAGGAGAATATATGCTGTCTATGTATGCAGGTGATATCTTCCGCTTACAAGTTACTTAAGCTAACATCATGTGGCATCTCTTTCACATGCTGTCACCTCCCAACAGAGTGTACAAGGATCCTTGGAGAGCCTGCTGGGCACCAAGCATGATGTATTTGTAATACCTGGGTTTATATCCAAAATCTTGCAGCTTGTCCTGAAAGGCAGAGGGAAAACTGGGAGGATGACTCACTCCAGGTCACCCCAGACCACAGTCGGTGTCAGTTGCCCCTCAGAGATAGGTCTCCTGCCTCCGAGTCAAAGATATTTGTTCAAACCCATGTGGGTGGCAGGGTAGCACAGTGGTTAACACTGTTGCTTCACAACGCCAGGGTCCCAGGTTCAATTCCAGACTTGGGTCGCTGTCTGTGCGGAGTCTGCACGCTTTCCCTGTGTCTGCATGGGTTTCCTCCGGGTTCCCCTGTCTCCTCCCGTAAGTCCCAAAAGGCATGCTGTTAGGTTAATTGGCCATTCTGAATTCACCCTCTGAAATGAAATGAAAATCGCTTATTGTCACGAGTAGGCTTCAATGAAGTTACTGTGAAAAGCCCCTAGTCTCCACATTCCGGCGCCTGGTACGGGAATCGAACCGTGCTGCTGGCCTGCTTGGTCTGCTTTAAAAGCCAGCGATTTAGCTCAGTGAGCTAAACCAGCCCCTGTGTACCCAAACAGGCACCAGAGTGTGGTGACTAGGGGATTTTCACAGTACTTCATTGTAGTGTTAATATCATAGAATTTACAGGGTTGAAGGAGGCCATTCGGCCCATCAAGTCTGCACCGGCCCTTGGAAAGAGCACCCTACCCAAGCCACACCTCCACCCTATCCCCATAACCCAGTAATCCCACTTAACCTTTTTAGGAAACAAAGGACAAATTAGCATGGCCAATCCACCTAACCCACACATCTTTGGGCTTTGGGAGGAAACCGGAGCACCCGGGGGAAACCCACGCACACACGGGGAGAACATGCAGACTCTTCACAGACAGTGAACCAAGCCGGGAATCGAACCAGGGACCCTGGAGCTGCAAAGCAACTGTGCTAACCACTATGCTACTGTGCTGCCCTACAAGTCTACTTGTGACACGGATAAAAATTATTTGCTTTTACATGAACTTCAGCACAGAAAACATTCCTAAACCAACATTTAGAAGCAGATCACCTGGACGCAATTACATGCCCCTTTGTGCGATGTTCCTGAGAAGAGAATGCTATTGCATTTCCCTGCGTTACAAAAGGAACTACACTTCAAAAAGTACTTTATTGGCTGCAAACATCCTGGCAGTCATAAAAGGTTCTTTATAAATGTAATTTGCTTAGTTATTTTTGAGTGAAGTTGAGAATAATGTGCTTGTCCATTTTATGGGTCACAGTTTGGAACTATGAAGAGAGGAAGGGAGAAAACAAGAAAATAACAAAAGTACCATTTACTCAAAGCTGTGTGTTTATCATATATTTCAGTGTAGAATATGTGTCACAATAACTTGCATTTCACGTGTACTAGCATCACTGTTGCTCTTGGTCCCAGACGGAATGTCACTTTGGGGGAGAAGATTCTTGCAGTGGCAAGACTACATAGACTGGAGAAAACAACAGCCCTTGTTGTTTCTGCACAGCCCTTGTACATTCTTCATTGATATCATTGATGAGATCGCCATTGATGAAATCGCCCCTCAGAATTGGCATAGGTCTGCTGAGCGCAAACACATCCCCCCCACTTTTTTCTGTGGAGTTGGGGGGACGGGAAACAGGTATGCGTCTCCTGACTCCACATGGGAACTGTGGATCACTGCCGACCCTGGGCCACTCTTGGGTTTATCTCTCCTCCCGTCCCCGAGCACTGAACCGGCCGGGAGGTTGGAGTTGGGGTGACAGCCGGCACAAATCGCTGCGGTTGGAAGCTCAGCGGTCCCATACTGTGCTGAATATGGATGGCCAGGCTGATGCAGATAAGTTAAAAGAGTGTGATCCGGGCAGAGAGTTTCTCCTGGCCCCACAAGAACCTTTTACAAACCTGTCTTGTGGTGTTGAAGCATCCCGCATTGTAGACAGACTGCTCAATGCCAGTTACGAATGGGAGACACATGCACAATAATAATCTTTATTAGTGTCACAGGTAGGCTTACATTAACACTGCAATGAAGTTACTGCGAAAATCCTCCTGTCGCCACACTCCGGCACCTGTTATTCAGAAAGTTCAATTCACCTAACAAGCATGTCTTTCAGGCCATGTGGGAGGAAACCTCAGCACCCGGAGGAAACCCACACAGACACGGAGAGAACAGCAGACTCCGCACAGACAGGGATCCAAGCGGGAATTAAACTTGGGTCCCTGGCGCTCTGAAGCAACAGTGGTAACCACTGGGCTACTGTGCCGCATACGGCATGCTCACCTTCATTGGCCGGGGCATTGAGTATGAAAATTGGCAAGTCATGTTGCAGCTGTAAAGAACCTTAGTTAGGCAACACTTGGAGTATATAGTGTTCAATTCTGGTCGCCACACTACCAGAAGGATGTGGCGGTTTTAGAGATGGTGCAGAAAAGATTTACCAGGATGTTGCCTGGCATGGAGGGCATTAGCTATGAGGAGAGGTTGAATAAACTTGGTTTGTTCTCACTGGAACGAAGAAGGTTGAGGGGCGACCTGATAGAGCTCTACAAAATTATGAGGGCCATAGACAGAGTGGATAGTCAGAGACTTTTTCCCAGGGTAGAGGGGTCAATTACTAGGGGACATAGGTTTAAGGTGTGAGGGGAAAGGTTTATAGGAGATGTACAAGGCAGGTATTTTACACAGAGGGTAGTGGGTGCCTGGAACTCGCTGCCGGAGGAGGTGGTGGAAGCAGGGACGATAGTGACGTTTAAGGGGCATCTTGACAAATACATGAATAGGATGGGAATAGAGGGATACGGGCCCCGGAAATGTAGAAGATTTTAGTTTAGACGGGCAGCATGGTCGGCGCAGGCTTGGAGGGCCGAAGGACCTGTTCTTGTGCTGTACTTTTCTTTGTTCTTTGTATTTCTCCCAATGGGAATTCTAATTTTCTATGTAGTTCATTCATGCCCGTCTCTGGTGAGGGCTCGCATTTCTCCTCTTCTTCAGTTGCCCTTGAGAAGGTCGTGGCAACTCTGCATGGACTCATAACTCTGTTTGCAACGGGTGACTGGATTGCCCACTTTAAGCCCCTAACCGCAATGGCTGGGAGCCCCGCTGTTGACAGGGAGGGTGCACCAGATGCTGTGCTTCGCCTTTGTGACTGTCTGCTGCATCTCAGCGAGAGGGATGGGGGGTGCAGCTTGCAAAATATGTGCAATGGGGGGGGGCACCAATTTTCACCCCACAGATTTCAAATTATATATTTTAGATTTGTAGTGGCCGACAGTTTTCTTATTTTTAAAAGCGAAATGATTCTTTTCAGAGTTCTAAGGATTACACAGAAGCTTCCAGTGGTGCTATTTGTGGAAGTTGGCTAGACAGGCCGAGTCCAACGAAGCAGCAAAACATTCCACAGAGAGTGGTATGTGAAGGTTTCCATTGGAGCGGCTCGTCACAGACAGATTGTCACATAGGGGTGGGAGGAGCATGGAAGTTCTGGACTGCACATGTCTGTTGGGAAAATCTGATGTTGAACTGACCCAGACCACTCTTCCATACGGAGGTCTTGTGGGGCAATGGATAGTGTCCCCCCCCCCCCCGCCTCTGAGCCTGGAGTGTGGATTTGAGTCCCATCCCCAGGCCAAAAAGGAGCATTCATAACAGGTGGAGTATCAGCTTGCAAACCCTTCCTACACCTGCCACCTGCAGGGAGAAATTCCTGGTCAGCCATGTGGTGGAAAAAATGTTGGAGCCTCAACCATCATTATCCATTTATGCAGACTACAATATATATGTTGCCACAGCAACTCAAGACTCCCAGAGTGAACTGAAACACACAACAGCAGTCTATACAACACACCATAATGATAATAATTTTTATTCGTGTCACAAGTAGGCTTACATTAACACTGCAATGAAGTTACTGCAAAATTCCTCTAGTTGCCAGACTCCGATGCCTGTTATTCAGAAAGTTCAATTCGCCTACCAGCACGTCTTTCAGGGAGGAAACCGGGGGCACCATTCGCCCAGCCCCGGGCCGGAGAATCGCCGTAGACGCGCCTCAACGCCGGCGCACGATTCTCTAAGGTGCGGAGTAAACGGCACCATTTGTCCCGGTGCGTTTGGCGCGGCGCCAGTCGTGGGCCGCCGATTCTCCAGGCTTGATGGGCCGAGCGGCCGCGCGGAAACGGCAGAGTCCCGCCGGCGCTATTCACACCTGGGGGCGGCCTATGGGGTGGGGAAAAGCGCTCCTTCACTGGGGGGGCCTCTGATGGGGTCTGACCTGCGATGAGGGCTCACCAATCGGCGGGCCGGTCTCCCCAGCCCTGGCCCTATTTTATTACGCGGTCGGCCCCTGAACCCCCATGCCATGTTGGGTCGGGGCCGGCGGGTTGAGGAAACCCCCCGTGCATGCGCGGGTTGGCGTGGCCCAACTGCGCATGCGCGGGTTGGCGCCGCCCCCATTTGGCGCCGAGAAGGGAGGCGTGAACCGCTCCAGTGCCGTGCTAGCCCCCCTATGACAGCGTTCACGAGGGCGCGAACACTCTGTCTCCATTTTGGAGAATCGCGCCCCAGAGGAAACCCACGCAGACACGGAGAGAACGTGCAGACGTGCAGACAGACAGGGACCCAAGCGGGAATTGAACTTGGGTCCCTGGTGCTGTGAAGCAACAGTGGTAACCACTGAGCTACCGTGCCGCCCATAGGCTGCAAGCCTGCCATCTGGAATATCTATTCCATTTTTTCTTCCCACTAGCCTTTAGTGGAAATTAGTGAGTGGGCCTAGGATTAACAGACTGGACAGCTCCAGTTTTTCCAGTGGGTTGGATAAAATTTCTAGAATACAACAAGTTCTGGAATCATTTAGAACGTACAGTGTGGAAGGAGGTCATTCAGCCTGCACCGACCCGGTTAAGCCCTCACTTCCCTATCCCCGTAACCCAATAATCCCTCCTAACTTTTTTGGTCACTAAGGGCAATTTATCATGGCCAATCCACCAAACCTGCACATCTTTGGACTGTGGGAGGAAACCAGAGCAAACCCACACAAACGTGCAGAGTCTGCACAGACAGTGACCCAGCAGGGAATCGAACCTGGGACCCTGGTTCTGTGAAGCCACAGTGCTATGCACTTGTGCTACCGTGCTGCCCAAGTTCTGAACTTTTAAAATAAGAGTAAGGTTACCCACTTACTTCCGTGTCTTGTTACACAGCTGAATAGGCTGTTTACATTAATGTTTTCAATTAATTTTCATCAATAAAATAAAATCGAGCCTGGATTTGCTGTGGTAATGATGGGGACATGGTCATCATTACTCTTCTGAAACTAAAAGTAACTCTTGGGGGAGTACAAACAGGTTGTCAGAAATGGAGATCCAGAGTGGATTGTCAGCGATTCCATACTTCCCTTCAGGCTGCAATCAAATAGAAATCATTTAATTGACAAAACCCTGCTCTTTTGCACTATTCGTCTGACTGTAAAATCCCTCGAAAGGGATGCAACTTTTTATAGGAGGTATAATTGAGGTGTTGCTAGCAAACTAAGTCCATAATTACTTCTCTAAGGCCTCAGTGGTCCTGAAAACTAATTTTATACCACAGATGTTGGCGTACAAGTCAGTCAGTGTTTTTGAAGCCTTGAGAAATCTTTCAAAAAACAGGGTTTGACTTAGGCACAACTGTAAAAGCGGACCGCTATTGTGGTTGGTCACTATTTTAAAATGCCATTGCCATCGGGGCCGGTTTAGCTCACTGGGCTAAATCGCTGGCTTTTAAAGCGGACCAAGCAGGCCAGCAGCAAGGTTCGATTCCCGTACCAGCCTCCCCGGACAGGCGCCGGAACGTGGCGACTAGGGGCTTTTCACAGTAACTTCATTGAAGCCGACTCGTGACAAAAAGTGATTTTCATTTTTTTTTCATTTTCATCGGCGCAAAAGGTAACATGTGAAAGTCCCGTGCATCTGCGCAACACAGCCCATATTACCTGCTTGATTCCTAGCACCCAGTTATAAGATAACGGTCAGCAAAACATCCATTTGTGGTTGTGAAAAATTGAGGCTGACTGCTAACGCAAGTATAGCATGTTGTGGCTGAAATGAAAGGGGGGGGGGGGATTGACTTATACGTCGAGTATATGCAAAAACATGATTTTTGGGGTCAGAAAAGTAATGCTCTTATACGTGGGGTCGCCATATAGGGCACAATTCTCCCAAAAGGGTACAAAGTAGCAAGCGCGTTGAGCAGTACTGATGAGAAACACATGGCTATTCAACGCGACTCAGATTGAATAAGGGGCCTAAACGGGGAACGTGTGGCCGAGGCCGCACAAAGTTCCCCAGGGTACAAACCTTGCCGGAACTCCCCATTGTAGAGAGAACTTCGAGGCCAACAAAACAATCCTTAACCATCCACCCCAGTCCAAAGGCAATATGAGAGAGTCCGCAGCCCCACACCACCCCCAACACCCACACCTCCCCCATCATGAACGCGCAAATAAATGCCAGCTTGGCAACCCGGCAGTGCCCATGGAGATCCAGAGCTTACAGTCAGTGATTCCATGCTTTCCAGTCAGGCTACCCAGGTGGCACCAGCAGTGTCAGCGCACCACCTTGCCCAAAAGGCATGCAGCTGGGGCCTCCAATCCCCTGGGAGACCCCCACAAGTGCCAATCCATCTGGTCCCTGTTTGTGGGGACCAGTGCTGAATGGTGCTTGCCCAAGGTCTCTTGAGGTGAAGGGATTGAATCCCAAAGCCGCAGGTATCTCAGGAATCTGCACATTAGAGTGAGGCTTACTTCCGAGGCTTATTGCCTCGCTCTAATAGATTTGCTAAAAAGTGATCTCGTCCACTGTGGGCAGGATTCACATCGCAATGTCTCGTGAGATTATGGGAAGATCCCGGGAGCTTGGTCTCCTGGCGTGCAACCGAAACGCTGCACCGCAGCGAGCACTTCAACGTGATTAGCTATTTACCCTGTTTGGTGACATCACAGTTGCTGGACCCCTGGAGACCCCCTCGACTTTGTGCCAGAGGCATATTGACATCGGGAAAGGGGAAATCTAGATCACACTGAGATCGGCAGACCTCAAGTCAGTGGCAAGCGCTGTCTCTTGTAACTGCTGGCATCAAAATCCAGGCCATTGAATTTTTATAGAATTTTTGTGACTTTGGCAACCCTTGGTGACACATGGTTTGGCAAGCAGGAGCAGCTAACACAGGAAAGGCATGTGTGTGTGTGTGTGTGTGTGTGTGGGGGGGGGGGGGGCAAGTTGGGGATTGGACAGATTGTAAAGTCCTTGAGTTTCACCTTTGTTGTAACAAAGGGAAGCACAGTCATTCAAGGAATGAGCAGAGCAGAGCTATGAAGCAGTTGTGGTTTACATTGAGCAAACTGACAGCTGGTATCTTGTTTCTCATCACATTATCTGTACTCCATTGCAAGCTCTCTACTTCACACCGTATCATAGGTGATTCAAATCTGCTGCATCAACTTTTATTGATGGGAGTAGAATTTACTTATAACTTCAATGGTGCTGCCAATCTAAATTTCAAGATACTGTCAATGCATCAGCTGCGAGATTTGGGCCAAGGTGTAAACCTTTATAGTTGTGTGTGCATATCTTGAGTGGCGCTATGAATGTTAAATGGGAGAACATAGCCGTGGAGAAGCTGAGGGAGGAACAAGATGCACAGTAATGGGATCAATGTCATCAACACCTCAAGACCTTGGCTTGAGAATCGTGGTACTGGAGGTACTTCGTTGTCTCTTAACAGTAGCTGAGAAGTAAAATGCACGAAGAGAGATTGTTGATTGACTTAAGGAGGCTTACTAAAGCTCACGTGTGTCAATTTCCATCCCCTCTGCTGAGCAGGGACAGGTAGTAGGATACTTGTGGAAGTACGACCCTTACCACCCATCATTCCATCAAGTTATAGTCATTTTGGTTGGGTTTAAATGGGCGATCCATTCAGCCCCTCTGGCCTTATCTGCCATTGAATGAGATCATGGCTGATCGGATTTTGGTCTCAATTCCACCTTCCGCTTAACCCCGATAACTTTTGACTCCTTTATTATTCACCAGTCTATCTTCCTCTGCAGGCACCAGTCAAGTGTTGGGAAGCAGCCTGCAGCTTCCATTTGCACCTGCCTAAAGAACACAGAACAATAAGATTGTACTGATAGAGATAGAAATTGGACCTTGTAGCCACCTGGGTTGGCCACTTCCCGATTCCAAAATGGAAGCCCGCTAAGAATGCAGGGAAAACTGGTCAGACACAGGGAAACAAGCAGGTACAAAGACTCAGACAGAACCGAAACCAGAAACCTGCATATTAATGAGCGATCCCCTGGAACAATTGGAAACATTAAAGTAATCGAGACCAAACCAGACTCCCCGGCGCCAGCGGGAGCCAGGACAAAGGAAGGCCAACGGACACATAGGAACCGCCCAGCGATCAGGGAACAGCTCCAGTATTGGAGAAATCAATTAAAACGATTGGGACTTAGTCCAATCAATTGGAACCAGGTACGGGGTCCACCCAAAAGGGCGCGAAACCCCTGGGGACTATAAAATAGAGTCCCCAAGTTCAATTCGTCCTTCTTGGCAGGGTCTCTCAGCAGCTCGAAACAACTCTTGACCGTGACTCTCAATAGCGAGAGACCTGCCTAGCAGCTGCACCAACCAAGTAAGTCTCCAGTCAACGCACGCTATGAGATAGGCCCTCCTAGCTACTAGTCCATACCAGCTTGAAGCCTGCAGACTCAGAATCGAACAAAAGGCCATTGCTCCCCTGACCTGATGGGCCATTTCCAAAGCTAAGTATAGGACTTTTAGTGTTAGAGATAGTCTATTAAGTAGAGTTTTATGCATGACTAGTGATTGATTGTGTGTATAATAAATGTGTTTTGATTTGAAACTTACTAACTGGTGTATTGAGTTATTGATCAGCACTTGAACTTGAACCTCGTGGTGGTATCATAAAGATACCTGGCGACTCTAGAGCAAGGTGATTAAACAGAGCAAATTAAGTAAAGCACAACGAGCAACAACCTCAATTAAGCTGGCTTATAAGCACAAAAAGTCTAATTTCAGGTACCAAAAGGATGCAGAATATAGATACGTCTGGCATATAGAGACCTAACGCCTGTTTTCATCCCCTCGCTAGAAAACTGCCTACTGCAGACTGAAATAGGTGAAGGTCTGGTTTAAGGTGACTCCAGTGGCCTACACAGAATGGCACCAAGAGGTACTTAAAAATAAATGATAATGTAATAATTCCAAGAGGCGTGAGTGAAAGACCAAACTGGTTTACATTAATCTGAAAAGAAAGCTGCCAGCTTAGCACACAATATAAACGTCCCAGGTCAGGGCTATCGGGAACCGACGGTCCGGGTCTGGAAGCTACATTTAAAAGGACCTGTTAACGAGCCCCAGCTAGGCCCGCTCATCACAGGAACTCTTATTCAACGAAGCCCATGGGGAGATCAATCAGCGATCCCCCAGGGTCCTCGTAAGGGTGATCAGAAAGAACGAAACATCGTTGTGGGGCCGAAAAGGTCCTGATTACAAAACATACAGTACCTGATTAACAGAAATGTCCTCTAATTAAATTCTGGAAAGGCTGAACTCTTTTGGGCAGGATTTTCTGGCCCTTCCCACCACAGGGATCTTCTAGTCCCGCCGGAGGTGACCCTCTGTGGCGGTTTATCCAGCGGCGTGATGGGTAGACATCGGCAGGACGGCAAGATCTCCCTGGCCGCCAATGGGAAGCCACCTCCACCGCTGGTTAACATTCCGCGTTCGGAAAATCCCGCCCATTGTTTTCGGAACCTAACTCATACTCCTCTCCCCAGCAAGTTTGTGATTCAGCCAGTCTGAATGGAACCTTGGATTTGGTTCCACAATGAGCTTCCGATCTCATATTCATGCCATCACCAAGGTTACCTATTTTCACTGCCGTAACACGTTTGACCGCCTCGTCTCAGCTCCTCTCCTGTTGAAACTCTCATCCTTTCTCTCAGTACCTCGAGACCCGACTATTACAATGCACTCTTGGCTGATCTTCCATTTTCTACGTTCTGAAACTTGGGGTCATCAAAAACTCTTCCGCTTGTGCCTTGGCTCATGGGAAGTCCCATTTCTCCTATGCTTATTGACCAGCTTTGGCTCCCATTTAAGCAACGCCATGATTTTAAAATTCTCATCTAAGTTTTTAAACTCCCTCGTGACCTTGCCCATCCCTAACTCTTGTCATTTCCTCCAACCACAGAACCCTCCGAGGTACCTGTAAGAGCCCTCTGAGGTACCTCTACTCTACTAAAACCTGCCTCTTGTGCATTCCCAATTATAATGGCGCCTGGGCCAGGCAGCCCGGTGGCACAGTGGTTATTCACGGCACCGAGGTCCCAGGTTCCATCCCGGCTCCGAGTCACTGTCCGTGTGGAGTTTGCACATTCTCCCAGTGTTTGCGTGGGTTTTGCCCCCGCCACCCAAAGATGTGCAGGGTAGGCCAATTGGCCACGCTAAATTGCCCCTTCATTGTAAAAAAGAATTGGGTACCCTAAATTTTAAAAAAAAAATTGAGAAATTACAGGAGTGGGCAAGCAGATTATTTGGAGATGGATTGGATAAATCAAGGGCAGTATTTTGTTTTGTTAAAAACAAATTCAGTAGAATGACTGTTAAGATAAAGGATTACACGTTTCATAAACAGGCAAAGACTATAAGAATGAAGACGATTTTTTATAAAACAAGGCCAATGTTACGATCCAGTTCATGCTACTACTGCATGGGAAGGCCCTAGAATAGAACCCTGGCTCAAAAAAAAGATAACGTTTACTTTATTTAAGAAAACGTGAATGAATAGAGTCACAGGGCTGGCAATTAGTTTTTAAACAAAAAAAAACATTTATGATACCTGAAAAGTTTGATTATAATACAATACCCCTCCACTCCCACTTATCTTCACAAATGTACACAGGTTTTAAGGATAACATAGGTCAAAAAATGCAACAGCGACCCACGCCGCTCCAGCTGCCGATACCAGCGTCAAATGGGCACCACGGGTCTGCGCATGTGCGCTGCCAATGGTGGCTTCCTTCTCCGCGCCAGCCCCGATGCAACACGGCGTGGGGCCGGCACGGGGCTAACGAGGCCCCCAGCCCGAGAGACCGGCCTGCTGACTGGTAGGCGCCGATCGCAGGCCAGGCCACAGCGAAGGCCCCCCTTGGGATTGGATCCCCCCTCACCCGCTCACCAGGCCACCCCGAAAGGATGCAAGTCGAGGTCCCGCCGGGTAAGAACACACGTGGACGGCGCCGGCGGGACTCGGATTTTATTTTGCGGCCACTGAGCCCATGAATCGCCGGGTGTGTGTGTGTGTGTGTGTGTGTGTGTGTGGGGGGGGGGGGGGGGGAGAAGAGACGCAGAGTGGCCCCCGACTGACATCACGCCGACCTCACTGCCACCGATTCTCCACTCACCGGAGAATCGGCGGCTCAACGGAGAATCGGCGGACCGGTGTCGGGGCGGTGTCGCATGATCTCGCACCCAGCCCAGCGATTCTCCGACCCAGCGTGGGTGAGAGAATCCCGCCCATAATCTCTGTAAACCAGCAGGCTACCTGTGGTCAGACACACTCCATTCTGAAACCAAGTTGCGGATGCCACCCAATCGAACTACTGTGTATTTTTCCTCCTCCCCAATGATTATCACACAAATATGTTTCCAAAATGACACTCTCTAAAAGACCCACCTTAGAATTTCTTTCAAACATTGCTTTCACTCAGCTGTTTTCAACAAGGATTCACTTCCAGGATTTCTAACTCTCTTATTATTCCTCTGTATTGAAGTGCCATGTGCATTCATGCTTCAGACACAATCTCTCAGGTACCCAACCACCAATAGAACAATACTGCATCACAGGCTGTACCAAGGTCACCAACCTTAAGATTGCTTCAGATATCTGTCTTCTCTCTAGCCAACTTCCCCAGGTCTGATGCTGAGAGATTGTTTTACCTTGTGGGAGAGTCCAGGACGAGAGAGCATAATCTCAGAGTAAGGGGTTTCTCATTTAAGACAGAGATGAGGAGAATTTATTTCTCTCAGAGGGTAATGAATCTGTGGAATTTCTTACCGCCAAGGGTGGTAGAGATGGGTCATTAAGTATGTTCAAGGCTGAGACGGACAAATTTTTAATCAGTAAGGGAATCAAGGGGATACAGTGGGAAAAGGGATTTGAGGATTATCACATCAGATCGGTCATGATCTCATTGAATGGTGGGCAGATTTGATGGTCTGAATGACCTACTTCTGCTCCTACATCTTATGGTCTTATAGGTCTGCACTTTTTAGCTCTGTCTTTAATTTCACTGAACAGTACCCTGTTCAAATTACAGTTCCATTTGACTTCAATCTTTCTGGAACTTCTCTTTTCATTCTCTTGTTTCTAGAATTCATTGTTCTTTCGTTTCTAGGGCTTGTTTTCTTACCCATTACTCCATTGTTCTACTTCTGGCAGAGCTACGAAAGCTGCCTTCTCTCACTACCTAGCTCCAACTGCCTTGGGACCAATTAATACTAAACTCCAAAATCCCTCCTAACCTAAAGGGGGCCCCTGGTTGCTAAGCAACTGCCTATTCTTTCTTTACACTTGTTTGTTTTTCAAATTGTAAACTCTTAAGCACAATACAGGCACAGTTTAAAATGAAACCAAAACTTTCATGCATGCAAACCCCTTTGTTTAATCTGAATCTAACTAGTGTTTTAACCTTTTCTTACACAGAAGCACATAATTAAACTCACTTAAATCTATACTTTATTTCTAATATCCAACAATAAAAACATATTCATTAAAACTATCTCCTCCTGACAGCAATACTATGTCGTGTATTGAGTGTCCCATTGTACGAAGGACTTCAAAACCATTTAAAGAGCAAACACTAACTTTGCCAGAATAATACAAGTGATAGGATATGATCATTATCAGGACAGGCATTTGATACTGAGAATATTTTCACTGAAGCAGAGAAGGCTGTAGTATAATTTAGTAAACCCAGTGTAGAGGAGGCCACTATACCTGCCCCTTTAACCTCTTCCCTCCTCCCCTTGAAAGGCCACAAACCCTCCCGTCCCACCTTTAAAGGTCAAAAATACTCCTTTCAGGTTATGGTCTATTTCACTTGTGTTTTCTTCAATTTGGTCTACTGTATTCACTGTTCCCAATGCGGTCTCCGCTGTATTAGGGAGACTATACGCAGACTGGTCACAGCTTTGCAGAACACCTTTGCTAAGTTCACAAGCATGGCCTAACCTTCCTGTTGCATGCCATTTTAACCCAGCACCGTGCTTTCATGCACACATGCCCGTCCTGAGCCTGTTGCAAAGCTCCATTGAAGCCAGGCGCAAGTTGGAGGAGCAGCATTTCATCTTCCGATGAGTATGTGCTCAAGTCTCTGGAGTGGGGGAGTGGGATTCAAACCCACAACATTCTGACCTCAAGAGGCAAGATTGCAACCAACGGAGCCAAGGTTGACATGAGATGAAACCCAAAAGGAGAAGCTAGTCAGTTCATGGAGAAGTGGAAATTGGCAGGACTACCAACATGTACTTTGCTTCAGTGTTTACAAAAAGGTTATTGGGAAGGAGGTAAATCCTGAATTGGCTAAAAGTGATATAAAGTATAAACAAAATGAACATTTATTAAAGAAGCCCTTTTGCCTTGCACCGCCAGCCATTTTGACATTCAGTCTCTGCTGTCTTCCACCCTATCACAGATCTTCCGTTTTTCCTCATGTCCTCCCTTCACATCTAGATTTGTCAAAGATGATAGTCTTTTGAGGAGGTGAAATACAACGGCAGACTGGAACAAGACAGCAATGAGATCGCCCAATTCCAGAGAGTGTGAAGATAGACAGGATCAATTAGAGAGTGAAGATAGACAGGATCAATTTGAGTATGGAATCCATGCCAGGTAGATTGTAAAGCAAGGTCACTACTGTCCAATTTGTCCCACTGAAGACCAATTTTCTCCTTTACCCAATCATGCAGCAATTATTCATGGAAATGAACCCAACTTTCAACAGCGAATACTTTAGATCAATTGTTAAGTCAATGTTCTCACAAGTTATTAAATGCACATTTGTAGATAAAAGTATGATATAAATTTTTAGACTTTTTTTTGAAATGGCATACATTAGATTGGCAGAAGTCAGTAACTCTCCAAATATTGATTCAGAACAAACTGGAATTGGCAAATCAGTTCAAGAGGAATAAGTAAACATGCCAGGCTGAATTTCATCAGTTCCAATTAAGTCCCATCTCCAGGATCATCGTCCAATTGATCTCGTGGCCCACATCCAAGAGCTGTTGGCCCAGTCAGTGGGCCACCGCAGCTCAGGAGTTTCGACAGCGCCAATGTTTCTGGCCAAAGATAAAGGATAGGGGGAAATTGCTTTCAATTGGCAGCACTGTAGCTGCAGGATCAACCACTGCTGAGTACAAGATGTGATGGAAGCGGAGGCAATTGGTGATTCCAAAAGGGATTTGGTTGGGCACAGGAAGGAAATAAACTTATATGGCTACTAGAACAGAGCAAGGAAATGGGATTGACTGGATTTCTTTAAAGAGAGTTAACAGTAATGATTCAATGGCTCTCCAAACTGAATTTTATGCTTCAGAATTGAGGGTAGGCTTGTGTATTGTCCCAGATATTAAGAATTGGAATTTCCTCTTGTTGCTAGGATGGTGGCAGAATGGAACACCCACCAATCAGTCTTTTCTTCCCATAACCCCAAGAGATTTCCTGAGTGAGGGTTTAATAGGCATGGCAAACAAGTACATGGTCTCAAACCCAACCCAGCAGCTGCCTGATTTTAATTTTCCAAGGAAAGAGTGGTCCACCCTTAACTAGTTCAGGCCCCTGCTTGGCCACAGGTGGGGCAATAGTGGCAGCCCCCTTTGTGCCTGTGGGAGAGAGCAAAGTATGCACCACATCACAGAGGAATGTCCAACCCACAGACTCAGCAGGGCCTATCCACACACAACACAGCAGGACTGGAAGAAACTACTTGGCTTAGGGACTTTGTTTAGAATCACGGAATCTACAGTGTAGAAGGCCATTCGGCCCATCAGGTCTCCACCAGCTCTTGGAAGAGAATCCTACTTAAGCCTACACCTCCACCATATCCCAGTCACCCCATTGAACCTTTTGGACATTAGGTGGATTTAGCATGGCCAATCCACCTAACCTGCACATCTTTGGACTGTGGGGAGGAAACAGGAGCACTCGGAGGAAACCCACACAGACACGGGAGAAAATGGAAACTCCACACAGACAGTCACCCGAGACCGGAACTGAACCCGGGTCCCTGGAGCTGTGAGGCAGCAGTGCTAACCACTCTGCCACCCAAAGGATGCAGGAAGCCCAAACTGAGTAAAATAAAGAATTTAGGATGATTTATAGTAACGGTGTTTACACTACTTGGTAGATCCATACTGGTTTTCTTCCATGATCGGTGCCTTCCTGTCCGAGCGTTTATACAAAGGTCAATCGAGGACCCCCATCCCTTGGTTCAACAATGGAGTCGGAGGATCCAGGACAGGTTTCTTCCGAGGAACCTCATGGAGGGAGCAACCTCCGTGAGCGAATGTGATTCACATGCCTTCCCATCTGTTGCCTGTATGGAATAAAACGTGCCCACCTGGAGTCCAGGCTTCATCAAGCCTGAAGTCTGCTTAATTGTCTGCACGGCCCTCTGTGCCAAGCCATTCGATGTCGGACAGTATGGGGCAGTGCCGACATGACGAATCCTGTTACCTTTCACAAACTCAGCAATTTTTCACTCATAAAAGAGGCCCAGTTATCCTTTACGATCATCTCTGGGATTCCATGAATGTAAAAAGAAATGCTCAATCACAAAACAGTCACCTGGGAGGTGATCGTCACCATCTTGTGGACGTCCAGCCACTTGCGTGGGCATCCTTTTGGATGAAAAACACTGAATCTAGGGATGGAGCAGTGAAATTAACATGCATGTGAGCCCAAGAGCACCCAAACCACTCCCAAGGATGCAACCGCGGGGAGCTTTGGTGCTCTTGACAGATGGAGCACTGTTGGGCCAACGTCTCAATATCGGTGTCCAAACCCGGCACCAGATGTAACTTCTTGGAGGCATCTTCACTTTGGACACTCGGGGTGCCCATAGTGAAGGCCCTTACCCCTGTGCCCCACCAGGAGGATACCATCTTTCACGGTCAGCTGTAAGAACTTTGAGGAGAAAGCCTTCAACTCCCCTGGTTATAAGAACATAAGAACTAGGTGTAGGCCATCTGGCCCTTCGAGCTTGTACCACCATTCAATTAGATCATGGCTGATCTTTTGTGGACTCAGCTCCACTTTCCCACCCGAACATCATAACCCTTTATTCTTCAAAAAAAACTATCTTTATCTTGAAAATATTAATGGAGCCTCAACTGCTTCACTGGGCAGCCAATTCCATAGATTCCCAACCCTTTGGGTGAACATAAGAACATAAGAACTAGGAGCAGGAGTAGGTCATATGGCACCTCGAGCCTGCTCCGCCATTCAACGAGATCATGGCTGATCTTTTGTGGACGCAGCTCCACTTTCCGGCCCGAACACCACAAGCCTTAATCCCTTTATTCTTCAAAAAACTATATATCCTTATCTTAAAAACATTTAATGAAGGAGCCTCAACTGCTTCACTGGGCAAGGAATTCCACAGATTCACAATCCTTTGGGTGAAGAAGTTCTTCCTAAACTCAGTCCTAAATCTACTTCCCCTTATTTTGAGGCTATGCCCCCTAGTTCTGCTTTCACCCGCCAGTGGAAACAACCTGCTCGCATCTATCCTATCTAATCCCTTCATAATTTTATATGTTTCTATAAGATCCCCTCTCATCCTTTGAAATTCCAACAAGTACAGTCCCAGTCTACTCAACCTCTCCTCGTAATCCAACCCCTTCAGCTCTGGGATTAACCTAGTGAATCACCTCTGTACACCCTCCAGCACCAGTATGTCCTTTCTCAGGTAAGGAGACCAAACCTGAACACAATACTCCAGGTGTGGCCTCACTAACACCTTATACAATTGCAGCATAACCTCCCTAGTCTTACACTCCATCCCTCTAGCAATGAAGGATAAAATGCCATTCGCTTTCTTAATCACCTGTTGCACCTGTAAACCAACTTTTTACGACTCATGCTCGAGCACACCCAGGTCTCTCTGCACAGCAGCATGTTTTAATATTTTATCATTTAAATAATAATCCCTTTTGCTGTTATTCCTACCAAAAGGAGACCAAAACTGAACACAAGCCCATTCACTTAAACTATCCAAATCCCTTTGCAGACTTCCAGTATCCTCTTCACTTTTTGCTTTACCACTCATCTTAGTGTCGTCTGCAAACTTGGACACATTGCACTTGGTTCCCAACTCCAAATCATCTATGTAAATTGTGAACAATTGTGGGCCCAACACTGATCCCTGAGGGACACCACTAGCCATTAATTGCCAACCAGAGAAACACCCATTAATCCCCACTCTTTGCTTTCTATTCTCTACCCATGCTACTACTTTAACCTGAACACCATGCATTATTATCTTATGCAGCAACCTTTTCTGTGGCACTATTATGGGCCAGGGTTTAGAGAACCCCAGAGTGTATCATGGAGTTCACCGGACCCACAACTTTTACTAGATTGTGGTATGGGGAGCACACGGCCCACTGTACAGGTGTGGTACAGCAGAAATGGAAAAGTATTTTTTTTAAGCATTTGGATCTTGACCCCTTGTACCCAAGCCAGGCTGGAATACCTCGGGGAACTTGCTCAGTACCGCACACAGACTGCCAGAACCCACTTGGAGGAAATAATAATAATAATAATAATCTTTATCGTCACAAGTAGGTTTACATTAACACTGCAATGAAGATACTGTGAAAATCCCCTGGTTGCCACATTCCGCCGCCTGTTCAGGTCCACTGAGGGAGAATTCAAAATGTCCAAATCACCTAAGAGCACGTCTTTCGGGACTTGTGGGAGGAAACCGGAGCACCCGGAGGAAACCCACGCAGACACGGGGACGGGGGGGGGCAATATTCACGTGTTCGCTAGTATAAGTGACCAAACGAGCTGCTGTGTCAGCCAAAATGTGCACACCCCATTTAATAAGATGAAAGGTGCTCTGCACCATCACAGAAACGGCAGTTCTCCTGTCCAAATCCATTTGCATCATATGGCCATTCACCTGCATCAGGATACGAATAGGGGCCACAAGGGACACTGCCAAACAGTTAATCTGCATCTCAGCCTCATCCTCAGCTTCTTCTGGGTCATCCAGATGCAAGGCCCAGCCCGGGGCTGACGCCTACCTTGACCGGGGCGCCTGGAGCACTGGTCTTCCTGTTGCCTGCAGTTGCATCTTGACAGCCGATTCTTGCCTAAAAAGGCTGGAATTGCTGCAGCAGTCCGTCCTGGCTGTGGGTATACACAAGGCGGACACCCCAAAACGTTCACCTCCATCCCTTATATTTCTTGGACTCCATGTTCTGAGCTCTCTTGGGACAAAGAGATCTGTAGCACTTTTGAAAAGTCAAGGAGGTTTCGGCCAAAAGAGTTTTTGATGTTTCCATATTATTTATGCTGCAGACCAGGCGATCACGGGACATATCTGATAAAGCAGTTTCATACTCACAGAATTCCGCTTTCTTCCATAGCTGTGATATGAACTCTCTGATAGACTCAATGGGGGACCTCTCCGCTGTATTAATAGAATACCTTTGAACGATCACTGACAGGATCGGGTTAAAGTGTCGTGCCATGACTTGTTTGAACGAGTGCGTATCTGGCGCCGCCGGGTACGTGGGACTCTGGATGACCCCCGAACGTGAGCACTCCACAGGCTGTCAGCAGCATGACAATCTGGCGCTCGTTCTCTGTAATGTTGTTGGCCAGGATGAAGTAACCCATCCTTTCTGTATGCTGGTTCCAGTCTCGAACACTGGCGGAAAATGCATCGCCCAAACAAAGGAATGATGAAATAATTGCCTCTAACCTGGGTCCAGAAAATAGGGGAGATGGCTCAGCCGAGTAGGTTGCAGAGACAACAGTAAACCAGTTTACTCGTCGTCACCAGTTTATTAGGACATGGGGAGTCCAAACTGAGTAAAATAGAGAACTTTGTACTAACGATATTTACACTACCCAGTAGATCCCCACCGGGTTTCTTCTCTGGTCCCGGCCAACTCATGCCACTTGTCCAGTCATTACAGGTCGACCTTTCATACAAAAGTTATCAGAGTTCCCCCACCCATCAGCGCGAGAGCTCGTGCGCGATGAGGGCCACTGGGAAGATAATCATTCCCACCCCACAAGTCTCATGCGGGATATTCCATGTTGCATTCGCTAAATATATAAAATAGGCATGCAGAATAGGCTCTTCTCTAGCTCCCTGTACAAAGCAGCTTGCAACATGGCATAATTCTAGTGAAGTTTACCATTGAAAAGGTAGAAGACCCCCCAAGCAGAGGAGAGAATTTCTATTCAGTTTTCAGCCAAAAGCGGACCTTAAAAAATTGACAGTGCTTAAAATGAAGGGACAATAGGCAATGACTAGGCCCTTTCCTTTCATGCACCTTAATACCACAGTTACATCAGAAATATTGTTAATCTTCTGTTGGTATCGGGAGACACTGGTGGGGCCTGGCAACTTGGCAGGCCTCGCCTCCTCACTGCATTTACATACCTACAGCAGACAGGAAAGGGGCAGCCATTCCGGTGGGGCAAGGAAAACTGAAGTTTGGCTAGAAGTGCAGCAATAGTCTCGTCACAGAATCTGCCTAACTATTTTGCCACAGGATGGTAGAGGAAAATGCAAACCTAAGTATTTCAGTGGGAAGGGGTGTTGCACTTGTAGCCAATTCTACTCTAGGCCTTGTGCTGTCCTAAGCTTGGCATCTACATGACTGCAATTTCCAGTAGCCAGTAATGAAGTGCGTCAGGAGCCACAATTGTTCTGGGCCACCAGAGTGTATTTAGCATCCAAGGTACCACCATAGTTAATGAAATGTGCTGATAACGTGTGGCAAACTGTCCATGGAATAGAACGACACTGTGGAGTATTAAAGGGAATTGGCCCATCCATACTTCATAGATTTGTGTCAGGGGCATCAATGTCAACAAATATCTTTAAAGTAAGCCATGATCATTGTTCCTAAAATGATCAGGCAACTCTGGCTATTAAATGTCAAGGTTGTGTGTAGATTCAAGAGGGAGTCCGCCAACAATGCCAACTGCCACACTTCAAGGAAACCAGTTGCACATTCTTTCTCCCAGTCGAAAAATAGCATAGTGCTTCTGTGATGGGGTCATCCACATAACAAAGCTACAGGTGGTGACACGTATAATCAGTATTTCTAACTTGCTTTACTGACAAAGCTTTGAGGCACATTTTCCAAATCCCGCTGGCAGCGCACAATTTTACAACATTTTCACCATGTTATTCCCGGGGGCTGGAATTAGTTCAGATTTCAGATACCCATGACAATTGAGTCAATGGACAAATATGTCTTGTCATCAGCTGCATTTGGAAATATAAACCATCCAATTTACCTTTTATTTTTAGGGGCATTGGAGACCTATTTTTGTCCCCCCACACAGGACTGAAGAACTGTTACCGATTTCTATTTCTACCCACTACTTGTTGCGAACAACGCTGGGTGGAGATGCTCCTGTCAGGTGCCTGACCAAGCACTGTTCCCTTAGAACTGCTGCTGCAATGTTAAAGTTCCCGGTCACTTCCAGTTTAAATACATCACAAACAACGGCAGTGTTCCCTCTGCTCTGCACCAACGACATGTCTCAAGTCCCAATCTTAAAAAAACTAACCATTGCTGCACAAGTGAGGTTTCTTTCATTTCCCACTCAAGTGCATAAACAAGAGTGTAGTGGAAGTCACGCTATGTATGACCACATCGACAATATGTAATACAGGGTATACTGAATGCACCCTTTTTTAATGGAGGCTGATAAAAAATAAATGAGGGACACTTCCATTTACATAGTGTTTTACAGTGCCCTTTAATTTGCATAAATGTATGACCTTTTGATTGCAGTTGCTGTGCTTCTTTCCTTCCAGCTCTGCATCATATTGTTGGTGTTATCCTTTCTGCAAAGAGTGGTTGGGACATGGACCATTTAATCTTTTACAGAAAATAACACATTCCCCTGCAGAATGTGGGTTCTGCAAGCATTAGGGAACCTCTCCCTCCAAACTGGGATTTGCATGATCGATGCCTGGGTCAGTCTTCCAGCAGCTCCCCCTTCTCCAGCGACTCTCTAAATATCCCCAATAAATGTGGTGCCAACTCCATCGCAAACTCCTTTTAGAACTTTGCTGAGTAACCTTCCGGCCAGGGGACTTCCCCGACTTCATTCCTTTTATACTATCCCATCACCTCTCTCAGCCTTAGTGGCTCTTCCACCGCCTGCCTCCTCTCCCCATACAGCCTTAGGAATTCCAGCTCATCAAAAAAACGTCCATATCTCCTTCCTCACCACCCAGATTGGCCCCATGTAACTTCTCACAGTACTCCCCGAATGCCTAGTTAATCTTTCCAGACTCTGTCACTACCTCCTCCTTCATGGTCTGTACCCTCAGAATTTCCCTGGACATGGCCAGTCCCCGTAACTGGTGGGCTAGAATACAGCTCGTCTTCTCTCCAAATTCATACAGCACCCTCCTCGCCCTCCTTTGCTTTCCCCTTAGTCAACCTATCGAACTGCCCCTGTAACTTCTTTCTCCCCGGAAACCTCTCGCTGGTGGAGGCACTCGAATATTTCCTGTTGACCTTGGCCATCTCGTCCAACAATCGTCCATACTCCTCCCTCCTATCTTTGTGCGCCTTGAACGAGATCACCTCATACCCGAACCACCACTTCAATAGCTCCCAAAATGTGGCCGCTAATACGTCTCCATTTCGATTCAACTCCACAAGGCGCGGACCTCACCTTCTCACAGAATCCAGTGTCTGCCAAAAGCCCCGAATCTAATCTCCATCCCGGCCTCCGCTCCTGTCTCGAACCAAGTCAAACCTCCAGCAGTGCGGCACATGATCCGAGATCACGATTCCTGCATTCTTTGCCTCTACCACCTCCACCACCATCGCTCGGCTCACGACGAATTCTGGAGTATACTTTGTACAGGTGTGAGAAGGAGTACTCCCTCTCCCCCAGGTTCTTAAACCTCCACGGATCCACTATTCTCATCCTTTCCATAAACCCTCCCAGCTTCTTCACTCAAAACTTCCCATTTGACTCAGGGCTATACCTGTCCCCTTGGTTTCAGCACACAATTAACCAGAATGAACTGATGAGTGTCCAGGTCCGGAATCGTTCCCATCAACCCCTTCACAAACCCCACGTCATCCCAAGTCGGTGTGTAAAATTTCACTAGCACCACCGTCGTCCCCTCCAATACCCAGCTCACTATCACATACCACCCACCCAGGTCCCACACTTCCTAGGCACCTACAAACCTGTCCTTTTGCTAGGCAGGATGGCCACCTCCCACAACTTTGAATCAAACCCCCTTACAAATATATTGGCCCCTGAACAAAATCAGCCCACCCGAGAAGAAAAAATTCCCCATCCTCCACAATACCCGCATCTTCCAATCTCTAGTTCCAGACTCTCCATTCCCCTGTCCCCCATCGACGTTCAGTTCTCTGCAAGTTTATGGTCTCTAATGAAGTCATTGGCCTCCTCTGGGTTTTCAAAATAGTAATCCCGGCCTTCAAAAGTCACCCACAGTTTTTCTGGACAGTTTCCCAAACCGGATCTGCCTTCGGTATAGAACCGTTTTGGCCTTGTTGAACCCAGCGAGCCTTTTCGCCAGCTCCACTCCAATAGACCCTGTTGCCTTCCCATTCACAAATCCGCTTCTCCCTGACCCACCGCAGGATCGCCTCCTTCACAGACTTATGGACCCTTGCAATTACCGCCCGTGGTGGCTCCCCCACTCTCGGCTTCTGCCTTAGGGACCTGTGCACCCGGTTCACCTTTGGGGCATTGTCCAGCACCGCCAGCATCCTGGAGACATGTCTCGTGGCACTCTTGACTTCCATACCCTCTGGCAAGCCAACAATACGCAGGTTCTGCCTTCTGGATCTGTTCCCCTGCTTCTCTAGCTTTGCCCTTAGCGACTTGCAAAGATCCCCATGGAGCCCCACCTCCACCTCCAGTGCCATCGCCCGATCACTGTGGTCAGTCATCACCTTCTCCATCTCTGGATCTGCGACCCCTGTGCCTCCAGGCACTTCTTAACTCTGTCCATCGAGCCTTTCAGGGGTGCTACCGCTCCCTCAATGGCCTTCGATTTACCTTCCTGCATCTTTTGCTACTGTCAGAATTTCTCTCTAATAAACACCAACTGCTCCATCTGGGGTTTTCCAACTTGTGACAACCCTTCCCCTCTGCCATCTTCCCAACTGTTTCTGCGCCATAGGTCTCCTCCAGTTCCTTGGACAAGCTGGAGCTGCCTGTGTGCGACAACTCACCCCATGTCCGTCACCGGAAGTCAGCTATAGATCATTCACACAGTGTCACTGAATGGAGAACAGAATCATGGAGGTGAATGGCCCACTCCTGTTCCTATCTCTATGAATAGCCATGTGTCGAATTAGGGTTGCTTTGATTTCTGTATTAGCAAGCAAAGAGGTAAGAGAAAAAGCTCAAGGAAAGTTTATTTCCCCCTTAAGCAAGAATCAGTGGATAGGATATTCAGTGCAGTGGACTTATCACATCTCTGCTCTTTGAATAATGATTCCAACAGAATTGAGTGACAATCAGCAGGCAACTATCCATAAATAATACAGAACTGTCAAATCTACTTTATAGATTCTCATACATGACTAGAAAGTTTGGCTAAAATCTGTCATTCTGATGGATGGTTGTTTGCCTTATTCTCCCCTGGTTCTTGCCCAATCACAACTTGAATGCCATTCTTGATTGTACAGTTCTGCTGGTCTCTTCTTTTCTTAATCCCTTCTCCCCAGCCCACAGTACCCTCTTCCAGGCTCACTGTTGCTGTTCAGAAGTGGCTGCTTGCCGAAGCGACTATACGTTTAAATTCTCCACATTCTGGGGAACGAGAGTGACTGACTGGGTATCACACACTTGTGGGTGGATAGGTCACCTTTGCCTTTCCTGTGAAAATGCAGCAACGCACTCTGGAACTCACTAGGCCTCCAAAAATCACTCTGGAGCATTTCCACAAACTGGCGTATTTCTGGAAGCCAACCAATGCACTCAGCAGCTTAATGTGCATGCCCATCAACACTCTAATGTCACCTCATCAAGGTCGTTTATCAGTCCCCTGCAGCAACACATGTCTGTGATCTTATCGTCCAGTGAGCAGGCAGGCAAACCATCCTTTACTCCTGGCATGGCAACAGTCCACTGGTGACTCACTACTTGCAGCTTCCATCTCCATACTAGTCTTTAAGGTAAATGCAGCGTCAATATCTAAACTGGTGGTTGCGACTGTCGGATTCAGTGATCATTCACCAGTGCTATGCTGTTGTTCTCTTTCCCCTTCCTGGAGCTGCTGAAGCTGAGCAGACAGCAGTTCTTAGGTGTCTTTGAACAGAAAATCAGAAGGGGAAGATTGGCTTGAGGGAAGGGGTAGGGTCGAAAGCAAAGGGTCCATGACCGCATCATCAGCAGCTTGCTCATTGTGGCAGATAACCAATGATGGTGAGTGGGGTCCAAGAAGAAGCGCAAGGCAAGAAAATACCATCATTCTTAATGTTCTCAGCAATGTAAGATATCTTGGACTCAGTTACAGATATTTTCATGATGCAGAGCGGCATCAGCTCCACAAGAGTTCAGGAGATGCAGGTATCCTTGTCCACCAGAGTTTTATTCCTTTCCTTCTGTAGTCTTGCACAAAAAAGTGAGAAGAATGTTGGCAGTGTTTGTAGCTGGAGGTACGTGGAAGCAGTGAAGGGTGGTTGTGAAGCTGACAGCAATGGTAGTATATGTTAGAGTACCTCAGTGTCAGGATTGAGTGCAGAGTCCCTGTGAGTGCTGCTGGGTGAGTGATGGGTGTATGGTGCATCGAGCAGCACAAGAGGCTGGAGGTGGTGGGGATGCATTCAGCGGCCTCAATCTCCATGTTGAGATCATCAGCGTTCTTGTGCCACAGTGGCCAGGTCCTTGGATCCAGATGCTGTAAGTTGGCTTTCCTAGCCACAAGCTCCCAGTCCTTTCTGAGGGCTTTTTGGCTCTCAAAGGAACAATGGCATTTCTCCTCCTGTCAACCTTCATCACTAGGGCCTCCGGCGCTACATCTGTGATCCTGGAGTTCTCTTTTTACACTGGCGTATAATTTTCCTTGGTTAGAATGGCAGCAATAACAGTTAGCAGTGGTCTCCTGTAACTCTGTAAAGTGGGACAGACAGCCTTTTAGAACAGAAGTCTGGCTGCATCCTGTGCCTGCTCAGCTCCCTGTTGAGGGCCAAGGCAGGCAGCCGCTCACAAAGGCAACCAGGAATCGGAGAGTCACTTGGCTCAATGCTACCATCTGGCAAACGGGTTGGCAGCAGAAAACCTACATGCAGCCTACCTCCACCACAAGTGACGCAAGCATGTTGACAATCTGGGCAGACCAATTTGCCGCATATATAAAATCACTGTTTTGTTTAAATCAATGGACAGAAAATCCTGTGAGGGCTCACTGATCTCAATGTCTGAAAATTCTTGCTATGTTCTTTGCGATGCAAATTTGTAAAGCCTATGCTTTAGACTAAAGTATAAAGAGGGACATACAAGAGCATTTTCCCTTTCATCATAAATATGGGTTACCGTCAATTCAGAATGCAAGCTGGAATCTAACAATTCATATAGAATGATGCTTAATTCTGAAAGTGTTTATATTTTTCAGTAAAATGTGCCACAAGGAGTATGCATAAAACACTACCTCTTAAGTCCTTCCTCCACATAATATTTTTCCATTTCACTGTGTTATAACCAATGAAACCTTTTTCAAATGCCCCTTTATTCATTACTAATGAGTCAATAATTCCCCTGCTCCTCTCCAAAATCTCAGTGTGTAAACGACAACTGGTGCAAGGTCATTTATCTCCAGCGAGCAGCGCAGAGCCTGATTGGAACCTGAAACTGGCACAGATCTGAGACTGCATCTGTGATTTATGTTACTTTGTAAATCTCTCTTTTTAGGTCCCTGTACACTGCCTCCAACCTAAGAGACCTCTACAAATAGTGCTACAGTTGACTGGAGGGAAAAGCCGAGAATGATGTGTTATCCATGTTTTCCTCCCTCGTGCAGGCAAATTGCCTTATTTTCCTGACTATTACTTGAAACGAATGCTGGGGTGGAGCCAGGCATCAACCTAACAAAACTAATTATGAAAGGTTTCGACAAAATAAAGGGGAGACTATTTCTCGAAGCAGAAAAGTGAGCAACCAGAGGGCACAGATTTAAGGTAATTGGGTAAGATGAGGAGACACTTTTTTTTAAGAAAGCACCCCTAATAATCATGATGTGGAATGCACATCATAAAACTGAGGTGGCAGAAGATTCAATAGTAACTTCAAAAGCAAATCAGATATGTACTTGAACAAGGGAATATATTTGGACAATGGTGAAAGAACAGGGCAGTGAGACTATTCGATAGCTTTATTGAGGAACCAAAGTGGCGGGCTGAAGGATCCTTTTCAGCAGGACCTAGATATCAGAGTGGGATGAAGAGGAAAATGTGGCTTCTCATATACCTTCTCATGTGATGCTGAAACAAACGAAGTACACACTTCAGCTGAAACCAGCTTGACATCTTTAACATACCCAATGGAAGCAATGCTGACCAGGAAAGGAAGTCAGCAGTACAAATCCTTGATTATTTTTCTTCAATGAATTGAACCAAATAAACTGTTATAATTACCACAGGCGCAGCTTTAACACACACAAAAAGAAATAAAGTTCTGCACCCTGCATGCAATGACTAATGGGGAAAATTTCCATGTTCCTACGCCTATTGGATCATCTGGGAGAGTAAATACAGGAAAACTGTTCAGGGTGTACATTCCTCAACAAAGATAAAAATAAAATGCTGGAAATACTCAGCTGCATCTGTGGACATTTAACATGTAACAGTTAACATTTCAGGTCGATGACCTTCCTGATATTCTGATGAAGATTATCGACCTGAAATGTTAACCGTTACACGTTAAATGTTTCTGTCTCCACAGATGGCTGTCCAATCAGTAGAATATTCCCAGCATTTTTGTGCTCGTAGTTCAGACTTTAAGCATCTGCAGGATTTTGCTTCTCCTTCGACACAGCCTGCACAAATGCTCCGTGTGTTTTAAAAGGACACAAAATAAAGCAATGCTCCATTACCGTCAAGCATTCATAATGGCCCTGTATCATTATATTTCTGTGACTCAATAGCCCAAGCTGCAGAACCAAAATGAAAATGTCCCATGATGCTAGTGTCATTTTTAGGGTTCATGTACTGCTTGCCAAAAAAAATTCCCAGATAAAGGAAGTTATTTATTAAGCATTTGAAGGGAGTCTAATACTTTCCCTGTCTCAAATGTTGCTTTGTTCATCCTGCATCAGAAGCAAAAAAAAGAGGGGTTAGGGAATGAATCCAGGAAGTGGAGAAAATACCTCAGGTTCTCCGATTGATGAGGGATGTCCAGCAGCACAATGTCAGGTTTCAGACTGGGGTGTAGGAATGTAGAAGATTGCAGAGGCAAGCTGGGGTGGACCCATTGAGGGATTTGTAAATTTGGAGTTGGGGCACGGGGACATTGTAGTCCACCGAAGCAGCACGGTAGCATTGTGGATAGCACAATTGCTTCACAGCTCCAGGGTCCCAGGTTCGATTCCGGCTTGGGTCACTGTCTGTGCGGAGTTTGCACTTTCTCCCCGTGTCTGCGTGGGTTTCCTCCGGGTGCTCCGGTTTCCTCCCACAGTCCAAAGACATGCAGGTTAGGTGGACTGGTCATGATAAATTGCCCTTAGTGTTGGGTGGGGTTACTGGGTTATGGGGATAGGGTGGAGGTGTTGACCTTGAGTAGGGTGCTCTTTCCAAGAGCCGGTGCAGACTCGATGGGCCGAATGGCATCCTTCTGCACTGTAAATTCGATGAAAATTTTATGAAGCCATTCCTGTCATTTTTAACCAAGTAAAAAGCAAACAAAAGTTCTTGGCATGAGTTTAATATTAACTGAACGGGAGAGAGCAACTGCTGCAAATAATTCTGGTTAAATACTGTTGATTAGGAGGAATGATAATACCTAGTGGACTGTAGTTATTATTAGCAGTCATACCCATTCTAATCCTAAAGACGTCATCAGCTGTTTAAAAACTCCCATGGCACATCCCAAACCATGCAGGGCACTGGAGTAACAATGTGAACTTGCTGTTTTAAAGATTCATTCTATATTGTTGTTTGCATCCATCCTGTTGGAATTGCTGAATACAGTACAAATCTAAAGACTGACCTTAATCGACAGTTTAACTCTGTTGACTTTCTGAACTTTATCACAAAACTGATACAAATAAATAGCTTACTCCTGAAATAAGTCACTGGCCATGGGTACGCAAATAGTTTGCCAAGGAATGTTTGCATCTATTCCAATCCATTTTAAGTTATCATAGCCATGCTTTGTTTTTTTTACAAAATTGAAAATTCAAAACACCCACCTTTCTCTGCTGCTTCTCCCAGGCAGGGTCCAGGAGGAGGTCTCTGTCCCAGTCTTCCTCCTGCATCATGTACTCCTCCAGCTCGCTCTCATAGTTGTGGTGATTATAATGCACCGTGTCTTCTCCCTGGCTCACGGTGTGGCTTTGGACCTGGCTCACGGTGTGGCTTTGGACCTGGCTCACGGTGTGGCTTTGGACCTGGCTCACGGTGTGGCTTTGGACCTGGCTCGTCCCGATGCTTCTCATTTGGGACATCATGGTGAAGTACTAGGCAGGCAGTCTTTAGGGTATTTTTTTAAAATTATTTTTTTTTAAAATTGAAACTTTCCGCCCCGTCTCCGGGTTAGTTTCGTCACTGAGAGAGTTTTGCTGCTGTTAACTGAGAGAGACAGAGACAGATCTCTCTCTCTGCCCGCAAGCCTCGTCCTTCCCCCTCTCCCGGCCGGCTGTCAGCTCAACGCGTGCCGGTTCCCCTCTCATAGGGGCGGTCACGTGAGGGCGCGCGTCCGAGTGGAATGCGGCGACCCGCGCGCGTGCGCGCGGACGTCACAGGTGGACGGGGATAACATCAAAGGCTGCAGACCTGCCATTATTTATTGCCCAGCCCTAGGGGGCAGTTAAGAGTCAACTACATTTAGTGTGGCCAGACCAGGTAAGGACATTAGTGAAGCAGCTGGGTTTTTAATGACAATGGACAAAGGTTTCAGGGGCAACATTGGACTTTTAATTCTAAATTTTTATTGAATTAAAATTTCCCCATCTGCAGTGGCGGGATTTGAACCTGGGTCCCCAGAGCATTGCTCCGGTTCTCTGGTATTTTTTTTGTGAAAATATTTTATAAAGGCATTTATAATTTTGGGCTTTTCATTTATAATGGGCAGCACAAGTGGATAGCTCTGTGGCTTCACAGCGCCAGGGTCCCAGGGTCGATTCCCGCCTTGGGTTACTGTCTGTGCGGAGTCTGCACGTTCTACCCGCGTCTGCGTGGGTTTCCTCCGGGTGCTCCGGTTTCCTCCCACAGTCCAAAGACGTGCAGGTTAGGGGGATTGGCCATGATAAATTGCCCTTAGTGTCCAAAACGGTTAGGAAGGGTTATTGGGTTACGGGGATAGGGTGGAAGTGAGGGCTTAAGTGGGTCGGTGCAGACTCGATGGGCCGAATGGCCTCCTTCTGCACTGTATGTTCTATGTTCTATCAGGACAATTATTGTCGAATTTTAACATTTTAAACAAAGGTATCCAACAAACACAAAAAACCCAAAAATAATATATCCATCTCCCTCCAAGCATAAACCCTAACTATCATGGTCCATGTAACTACTCCATCTCCTGGGTCTCGGGTTTACTAGTCCAGTGACAATACCACTACGCCACCATCACCCCTTCTTTCCAACTAATATTTTATTAAGGATTTCTTAGATAACACGCACGATCTAAACTACAACGCAACTCTGAAAATGGTTGAACCATGATACATTTGTCGTGCTAATAACTGAAAAGATCAGAGAAGAAGAAAAGCAAGCAACAACAGCTACATCCAACCCCGGCAGACCTGTCTGCCAGTCCGCACACTGCCAGGCCGTCACGGCCATGGAACATTCCAATCTCATCATGCATGATGTATTCGTGACGGGGATTGCATCGGAACCCATCCGGCAACGACTGCTGGAAGGGTTTGCGCTCGACCTAACGGCGACAAAGACTTTAGCGCTGTCCTTGACGGTCGCTTCTCGTATTGTCCAGTCCTACCCCGCTCGCCGCGCGGCCCACCCATCCTACCCCTCGTGGACCTCGCAACCGACCCCCCCCGACTGGGGCCACTCCTGCGCAATATGCCTGCGCTGCTCGCCACACCGCGCACCCTGGGGGTCCCCGCTACTAGTTCTGCGGCCAACAGAAGCACCCCCGCCAGTGCTGCCCAGCACGCGCTGCCACCTGCAAATCCTGCGGCAAGAAGGGCCACTTTGCGGCGGTGTGCCAGGCCCGCGCAGTTGCTGCTATCGCGCCCGATATCGCTCCCTTCCCCCAGCCGATCGCACAATGGGCACCGCCACCCTCTGCTCCCGGGGCCACGTGCGACCAGTGGGCGCCACCATCTTCTCTCCCCAGGTCCACGTGCGACCAGTGGGCGCCACCATCTTCTCCCCCCAGGTCCACGTGCGGCCGTGGGCGCCGCCATCTTGCGACACCCCCACAACGTGCGCACCATGGGCGCCGCCATCTTCTCCCCCCAGGTCCACGTGCGGCCAGTGGGCGCCGCCATCTTGCCCCATGCCCGCAATGTGCGCTGCATGGGCGCCACCATCTTGCCCCACGCCAGCAACGTGCACTGCATGGGCGCCGCCATCTTCTCCCCCACAGGTCCTTCGGACGTCGCCATCACCGCCATTTTGTCTTCCCCACGGGACTGGAACGCTGGACCCGGGTCGCTGCTGCTCCTCATCGGACTCCTCGGATGACCGCCCGCTGCTTGCCTCCATGACGCTGGACCAGTCCCATCCTCACAACCTGCCATCGCTTTGACGACGGTGCTAATCAACGGCCACGTTACCTCCTGCCTACTAGACTCCGGGAGCATCGATAGCTTCATCCATCCGGACACGGGAAGGTGCTGCTCCCTCTCGGTCCATCCCGCCAACCAGCGGATCTCCCTGGCCTCCGGATCCCACTCTGTCCCGATCCGAGGTTTCTGCGTGGTCAACCTCACCGTGCAAGGCGTTGAATTCAGC
Source organism: Scyliorhinus canicula (assembly GCF_902713615.1). Lineage (NCBI taxonomy): Eukaryota > Metazoa > Chordata > Chondrichthyes > Carcharhiniformes > Scyliorhinidae > Scyliorhinus > Scyliorhinus canicula. The sequence continues at coordinate 284,685,033 of NC_052146.1, read as the reverse complement.
GGTTTGCGCCTGTACGTTCTCCCCAATCTCTGTGCTACACTATTACTGGGCCTGGATTTTCAATGTAACCTCCAGTCTCACCCTCAAATTCGGCGGGCCCCTACCTCCACTCACCGTTTGCGGCCTCACGACCAGGTTGACCCTCCCTCCCTCTTTGCCAATCTGACTGTGGATTGCAAGCCCGTCGCCAGCAGGAGCAGACGGTACAGCACCCAGGACAAGGCCTTCATCAGGTCCGAGGTCCAGCGGCTGCTTCGGGAGGGTATTATCGAGGCCAGCAATAGCCCCTGGAGAGCCCAGGTGGTGGTGATTAAAACTGGGGAGAAACACAGGATGGTCGTGGACTACAGCCAGACCATCAACCGGTACACGCAGCTTGACGCGTACCCCCTCCCTCGCATATCTGATATGGTCAATCAGATTGCACAGTACCGGGTCTTCTCAACGATTTACCTTAAATCCGCATACCACCAGCTCCCCATCTGCAAATCGGACCGTCCATACACTGCCTTCGAGGCGGACAGTCACCTCTATCAATTTCTTAGGGTTCCCTTCGGCGTCACTAGCGGGGTCTCGGCATTCCAAAGGGAAATGGACCGAATGGTTGACCGGTACGGACTGCGGGCCACGTTTCCGTACTTAGATAATGTCACCATCTGTGGCTATGACCAGCAGGACCACGACACCAACCGTGCCAAATTTCTCTCTGTGGGTATCGCCTCCAGCAGGACGACCAGCTACAACCCCCGGGTAAACGGGCAGGTAGAGAAGGATAACGGGATTGTCTGCCGTCCAGCTGGCTCTACGGTCCAGGAACCTCCCAACCGCTCGTTGGCAGCAGGTCCTCCCGGATGCACTGCACTCCATCCGGTCGCTACTGTGCACTGCCACAAATAACACACCCCATGAACGTGTCTTTACCTTCCCTAGGAAGTCCACATCCGGGGTGTCGCTCCCGACTTGGCTCGCAGCTCCAGGACCGGTTCTACTGCATCGGCATGTCCGACTCCATAAGGCGGACCCCTTGGTGGACAGGGTACGCCTGCTCCACACCAACCCCCAGTATGCCTATGTGGAGTTCCCCGATGGCCGCCAGGATATGGTCTCGCTCAGGGACCTGGCTCCCTCGGGTGCCCCTCCAACTCCCACTCCCACACACCTCCCCACCCACGCGCCACCCGCGCTCCCAGCACCCGCCCCACCAGGTCCATCCCTCCATCCCTTGCCCACGCTAGAGGACGAGGAAGATTTCGGCACGCTCCTGGAGTCATCCAGGTACTGGCCAGCACCAACTCCGCCAGCACCAACACCGCCAGCACTGACGGCGTCGACGCCGCCACCACCTGTACAGACATCGCCACCACTGTTACGTCGCTCCCAGCGAACCGTCAGACCACCGGACAGACTTAACCTCTGACGGGCACCAGATTACAAGATGGACACAAATATTTTTTTTCCCTCCCCTCTGTAAATAATTCACAATTCTGTATATAGTTCCACGCCACCCCCGCCGGACTCATTTTTAACAGGGGGTGAATGTGGTGATCCACTGTGTAATTGTGTGTGTGCCTGTATTAGGGGATGTACAGTAGTACCTGTACTACAGGTTCGCCGGTAGCCCCTGCAGGCTAGCTCCGCCCACTAGGAGCCGTATAAATATGCATGAGTTCTCCTGATCAGCCATTCTACCAGCTGCAGTCGGAGGACAAACATCTAACTGTAATAAAGCCTCTTTTGTACCCATTCGAGTCTTTACTACAATTGATAGCGCATCAGCCACTTCTGGACTCAGGACCGCCTTCACCCTCAGCACCTCAGACATCATGTCAGCGAACCCTCGCCAACTTCCCTCCAGCTTTGGACAGGTCCAAACCATGTGGCCATGGTTCGCAGGCTCCCCCCATGCACCACCCACACCTTTCCTCCACCCCCTCAAAAACCTGCTCATTCTGGCCACTGTCACATGTGCCCTGTAGACTATTCACACCTTGGGGGCGGTGGGAGAAAAGCCCCATGACCGATACCAACCCCCCCCCCCCCCCCCCCCCGGTACAGAGAGGATGTTGCCCCGACCCCTGCCCCTCAACTTCACACCCCGCAAGAAAATGAAAAAAGTGAAGCATGTCTCAATCCCGAGCTGTCGCAGCCTCCCAGGAAGGACACCCCGTGGCCGGGCACGAGCAAGAACCCCGAGGGCACGTTCCATCCAGTGCAATTATGCACCCCGGAGGCATTCATTTTCTGGGTCCTCAGGGTCATTGGGCGATGGTGGCATGGATGGCCCCCCTCTCCGCTTTTCCCGGAATTGTTCTCAAATCTATCCGGTGGGCCGGTGTCGCAAGAGAAGTAGGGTTCTTCTGCATGCAAACTGTGGTCGCTGAGACCGAGTGCAGCTAGCCAACAATGGTGGTTGGACATCACCCTGTTCATTAAGTCTTCCCGCGCCTACGTTAAAGAGGCGGGAGACATTGACGCGACTGAGCAGCACTGGCTTAAATCATTCCTCGTTGGATTACGGAGGGGCACGTGCTCCCTCCGAGCACTAAAAACATGATGGTGAAGATGGCACCTTACTGCTGACGTGGAGGTAACCATAGCCAGCCTCAACATCAATGGCAGCATGGATGCACTCCACACCACTCCAGGAGATGAAGCCATGTGGCTGCCGGGGGGGGGGGGGGGGGGGGGGGGTCTACATGAGTCACCTGACTTCATGTTTAGGAATGGTGGCTATCTTGTTGTCCCCATATTTTCAGCCAGCCAGGCCAGTTGGTGCACCTGACGGTCCGTGACAGGGTCGAGGTACTCCAGTTTGTGAATGTCTACATTCCCCAGGCTGGCCAGCAGCAGACTACGTCCTTCATGCAAGTGTCCACTCATCTTGGCACCATCGCTGCGGGCGAGTGCATCATCCTGGGGGGTGATTTTAATTGCACCCTCGGGACAAAGGACTGCCTCGGTACCCAGTGCAGCACTTGTGCAGTGATGAAGTTAAGGAACCTGGTCGGGTTCTTTGACTTGGTGGACGTCTGGCGGACTCTCCATCCTGACTCCAGCGTCTTCACCTTTGTGAGGCCTGGGGTCGGAGCGTCCAGAAATCGACTGCCACTACATTTCAAGGGCGTACCTGCCCCATTTCCCTGATGTGTTGGGTACGCTGGATCCGTGGAGACTGCGTTTACCTCAGCAGTAACACATACAGGCTACCAACACTTGAAATAGTACAACACTATTTTATTAAGCTAGAAACTGTTGAACACTGTGGGTCGACACTATGTTAGATTAAACTAAAGACCTATGCCTATCCTAACCAGTCTATGCACTCAGCACATGGTTAAGATCTGTGCTGTAAGCTGTGAGCTCTGTCCTTCTGAGAGGCTGCATCCCGAATGAGCAGGAAAACTGATACCCTCTGTCTTTATAGTGAGTGTGCTCTAACTGGTGATTGGCTGCAGTGTTGTGTGTATTGATTGGTCTTGCTGTGTGTCAATCAGTGTGGTGTCTGCACCATCACATACTGGTGTATATTATGACATTCCCGACGGACTTTGTGCAGCAGGTACCGTGCTCAGACCACCGTCTGGTGTGGGCGGGGCTCACCCTATCTCAAGCTCAGTTGCGGTCCGCATATTGGCACTTTAACAACCTCATGCTGGAGGATATGCAGTTCCTGGATCGCTTCTGGGCCAGCTGGAGAGGAAGTGATGAGGCTTCCCCTCCTTGAGGCAATGGTGGGACGTGGGCAAGACTCATTTCAGGAGTATGCGAGGGGGTCGATAAAGGGGTGCAAATCCAGGGTCGCGCGGTGCTCATACTGTCTGCCCCTCTTCCGCGGCTACATTCACAGCAGGGGGTCCCTGGAAAGGGAGCATGCAGTGTCCACCGGAAGCATCAAGGTTTTCTGTGCCCGGTGGGCACCGCATTGGTTGGGGTGCTTTATTAACCCCTTTAATTGCACTCTCATTTGATGTTTTTAAGTTTCCGTTGATCTTTGTTACGTTCGATCAGTGCCCCTAACAGGAGCTTTGCTTTGCCCTTCAGTTTGTTTCCCTTCTTTTATTTGGTTGACCTCAAAAGAGTGGCCAATTCACCAAACCTGGAGATCTTTGGGTTGTGGGGGTGAGACCCACGCAAACACAGGGAGAATATGCAAACTCCACACAAACAGTGACCCGGGGCCAGGATCAAACATGGGTCCTCAGCCCTGTGAGGCAGCAGAGCTAACAAGTGCACCACCATGCCACCCTTCATGGCCTGAATTATGGCGTACTATTCCTGTTCATAGATCTGCAGGGTCTTTGTCACCCTCTGCAGGCACTGCGTGTCTTTTACCAGGACCTTCTCAAAGTCTGGAGCATGGACACCTCACCACAGCTCCCCCTGACAGGAGGATGGCTGTCGTCAGGGAGCCGCTGCTCCGGAATCCGCACCTCCACCAATACAATTTCAAGTGGCTGGCGGAAGAGCGAGCTGTGGCTTGGGGATCGGTACGTGCTGGGTGGCGGAGAAGTGGGCTGGATGACACCCCACGAGTTTGCACAACATGCAATGGCTCATGGCCAATGCGATTCGAGACCTAAAAACAGCCGTCCTCGGACCCGATGGCACTCGTGATCTGGAGGATGCGCAGGTGTGCGGTGGTATCCTGTCTGAGCGAACCTGTGCTCGGACGGAATTCCATATTGGCCCCAGTACCCGACACCTACCTCAGGGGCTGGTGCCCCACATCCTAGCCGCCCCACGGAAATGCCCTCTGTGCTTTTTCACACTGCGCGGAGGGGTTTCATGTACGGGCTGCTGCACACCCTTCATCTTCTTACCCTCGCCCGTCATCCAGATACGCCATGGAGTGCCTTGTTGCTGCCCGGCAGCGGAGGTCCCCACTGGTGCTCTCTCTATGGAGGAGTCCTCTCCCTCAGTCATGGGGTCCTGGGTTGGTGGATGTAAATTGCAGCAGTGCGGTACAATCACCGATTGCATCAATTCACAGACTCCCAAGAAGCCGGCTATTTTTGCAGCCTTGTGGTGTCCGCGGACCATGTCTATTTATGTGTTAGAGGCTTCACTCCCTTTTTAGTTATCTGACAAATCTTTTGTTGAACATTTTTTTTAAATAATATTTTATTGAGGCATTTGAAAATTTTTATAACAATGTTTTTTATAACAGATTTTTATAACAAATTTTTAAACAATGACATCAACATGGTAAAATAAACATTTCCCCCCCCCCAGCGCAATCTTCACGCACCTCAACCATACAACAACAATCGGCCCGCCCCTGCCCCCTTTGGAATACTGCATCTGCTGACATTTTAAATTTCCCCGAGAAAGTCGACAAACGGCTGCCATCTCCGATAGAACCCTAAAATTGACCCTCTTAAGGGAAACTTTATTTTCTCGAGACTGAGAAACCCAGCCATGTCACTCACCCAGGTCTCTACACTCGGGGGCTTCGAGTCCCTCCACATTAACAGGATCCCTCTCCGGGCTACCAGGGAGGCAAAGGCTAAGACATCGGCCTCTTTCGACCCCTGAACTCCCGGATCTTCCGACACACCAAAGATTGCTACCTCCGGACTCGGCACCACCCGTGTTTTTAGTACCGTGGACATTGCCTTAGCAAAATCCTGCCAAAACCCTCTAAGCTTTGGGCATGCCCAAAACATGTGGACGTGATTTGCTGGGCTTCCCGTGCACCTATCCTCAACCCCGAAGAACTTACTCATCCTAGCCGTTGTCATGTGAGCCCGGTGGACTATCTTAAATTGTATCAGGCTAAGCCTGGCGCATGATGAGGAGGTATTAACCCTGCTTAGTGCATCCCCCCATAGCCCCGCCTCTATCTCTCCTAGCTCGTCCTCCCACTTGCCCTTAAGCTCCTCCACAGGAGTTTCCTCTGCCTCCAAAAGCTCCTGGTAAATATCCGATACCTTCCCCTCTCCCACCCAGGTACTGGAAACTACTCTACCTGTATCCCCCGTGGCGGCAGCAGTGGAAAGGCCGGCACCTGTTTTCTCAGGAAGTCCCGCACCTGCAAATACCTAAAACCATTTCCTGCTGGTAATTTAAATTTATCCTCCAAAGCTTTCAAGCTGGGAAAGCTCCCGTCTATAAATAGATCCCCCATCCGTCTAATTCCTTCTCTCTGCCAACTCCGGAACCCGCCATCTAGCTGACCCGCTACAAACCTGTGGTTATTATAAATCGGGGTCCAAATCGATGCTCCCTCCACTCTCTTATATCTCCTCCATTGCCCCCAGATCCTCAGAGCTGCCACGACCACTGGACTTGTGGAGTATCGGGCCGGCGAGAACGCCAGAGGTGCCGTTACCAATGCTCCCAGACTGGTGTCTTTACATGACGCCGCTTTCATCCGCTCCCATGCCAACCCCTCCCCCACTACCCACTTCCTAATCGTGGCTATATTAGCCGCCCAGAGGTAATTGCAGAAGTTTGGCAGCGCCAACCCACCCTCCCCCCAACTGCGCTCCAGCAACACTTTCTTCACTCACGGGGTTTTACTCGCCTACACAAAGCCCAAAATAATCTTATTCACCCGCTTGAAAAAGGCCTTAGGGATGAAGATGGGAGGCACTGAAAGACAAACAGAAATCTGGGGAGGACCGTCATTTTCAGGGTCTGTACCCTCCCTGCCAGTGATAGCGGGAGCATGTCCCATCTCTTAAAGTCCCCTTCCATTTGTTCTACCAACCGGGATAAGTTTAACTTGTGTAGTACCTCCCATGTCCAGGCCACCTGGATTCCGAGATATTGAAAGCTCTTCCCTATTATTCTAAGTGGCAGCTCTCCCAGTCTCTTCTGTCCTCTTGCCTGGATCGCGAACATCTCGTTTTCCCCCATGTTCAATTTATACCCCGAAAAATTGACAAATTCCCCCAAGATTCATATCACTTCCCCCATCCCCTCCAACGGGTCTGAAATGTACAAGAGCAGGTCATCTGCGTAGAGCAAGACCCAGTGCTCCACCCGCCCCCCCCCCCCCCGATCCCCCCGAACCAGCCCTTTCCAGTTCCTAGAGGCCCTTAACGCCATGGCCAATGGCTCTATGGCAGAGCAAACAGTAATGGGGAGAAGGAGCACCCTTGTCACGTCCCTCGGTGCAGTTCAAAATACCCCAACCTCAGCCGGTTCGTACTCACACTCGCTACTGGTGCCTGATAGAGCAACCGCACCTAGTCAATAAAGCCCTCACCAAACCCACACCTCCAGCTTCATTTCTTTAATAAAGGTCCATACTTCGTCTGGCGTTTCAAAGTAGAAGTCCTGTTCCTCATGTGTGATCCACAGACAGGCTGGGTACAGCATCCTGAACTTCACCCTTCTTAAAGAGGGTCGTTTTTGCCCGATTGAACCCAGCTCGACTCTTGGCCAAATCTGCTCCCAGGTCCTGATGGATGCGCAACTCACAGTTCTTCCACTTGCTGCTCCGTTCTTTCTTGACCCACCACAAAACAACTTCCTTGTCCATGAAACGATGAAAATGTACCACCATGGCCCTCGGCGGCTCGTTCGCTCTGGGCTTCCTCGCGAGGGCTCTGTGCGCTCTGTCCAATTCCAGAGGCCGAGGGAACGCCCCAGCCCCCATCAACTTCTCCAACATGTCCGTCACATAGGCCCTCGCATCCGATCCCTAACTGCCTTCAAGGAGGCCAACAATTCTGAGATTCTGCCTCCTGGACCTATTCTCCAGGTCCTCCACGTTCTCCTGCATTCTTTTCTGGCGGTCGTTCATCATCCCCACCTTGCTTTCCAGCACGGTTATATACTCCTCGTGCTCAGACAACTTTTGTTCAACCTCCTGGATCGCTCTCCCGTGGGTTTCTTGACTCTGAGCCACTTGATCAATCGAAGCCTTAATCGGGTGCACCGTATCCTTCTTCAGCTTGGCGAAGCAATCCTTGAAAAACTTCACCAGCTGCTCCATCGACCACTATGCTGTCTCCCCGCGGCCCTTGCTCTCCACCTTGCTGTCCCGTGTTACCAGCTCTGCTTGCGTCTCCCTTATAGGACTTTGCTGTCTCACCCGATCACTTCTGGTCTAATTCTCCATACACCGGAGGAGGATTTCTCCTTATTGTCTCACTCTTCACTGATTTATCCCATAAAATCAGAACAAAATGGGGGGAAAGGTCCAAAAGTCTGTTACAGGCGGGAGCTATCAAATGTGCGACCTACTCCTCCATGGTCGCCACCGGAAGTCCTTTTGTTGAACTTTTGTTTGAAAATGAAGTGAAATGAAAATCGCTTATTGTCACGAGTAGGCTTCAATGAAGTTACTGTGAAACGCCCCTAGTCGCCACATTCCGGCGCCTGTCCAGGGAGGCTGGTACGGGAATCGAACCGTGCTACTGGCCTGCTTTAAAAGCCAGTGATATAGCTCAGTGAGCTAAACCAGTCCCTGTTGCACTTCATCCCACGCTCCTGATCTATGGGCACCCGGTGCAGGGAAGGGCGAGGAAGGCAGAGGACCTCCTTGTGAACCTGCTTCTGGGCCTGGCAAAGTGTGCCTTTTAAAGGTCTAGGCAGCGGGTGACCGATGTGGTTGTCTGACCAGACTGTTTGCTCCTCTTCCGCAGCTACAGTCGCGGGCAGGTGTCCCTCGAAAAGGAGCATGTGGTGTCTATGGGCACACTTGAGGTCTTCCGTGCTCAATGTACACCGCAGGGGTTTTATCAACCCTTTATTTGCACTCTCATTTGATGTTTTTAAGTTTCCGTTGATCTTTGTTACGTTCGGTCAGTGCCCCTAACAGGAGGCCCCTTTTTGCTTTGCCCCACAATTTGTTTCCTTTCTTTTATTTGGTTAACCTCAAAATATGGCCAAACCTGAACATCTTTGAACCGTGGGAGGAAACCAGAGCACCCAGAGGAAATCCACGCAGACACAGGGAGAAAATGCAAACTCCACACAGTCACCCAAGGCTGCAATTGAACCCGGGGTCCCTGTTGCTGTAAAACAGCGGTGCTAACCACTATGCCGCCCAGCGTATCACAAATTTAATTCCTTCTGTTCTGTCCTCCCATCCCTCCATTCCTCTGGCTCTGCAGGAAAATCGGTGCTTGGCGGGAGGGAGCAACCAGAGATAAAAGCGAGAGTGTTATCAATTGAATGGAGCTGGCAACACATCACTGAACGCACAGCTGCAGGCAAGTGCTGTACGGTAAAAAAAAATATTAAGGTGCCTCCCGGGCCCGCGCATTGCAAGGAAGTGCAACGCCAGCTCTTCAAATGGAAAGTGAACAAACTAAGAACGGTAACCCCTGATAATGCAAACTGTCTCCTCTTGGAAGCATCTGTCCAGCAGTGAGAGTCGCTGCCATTCACGGAAGTGAGCGTCCGTCAATCAACCCCTGCCCCGGCCTCCCATTGGAGCCCTGGATAATTGTTACATCCGCGACGTTCTGTTACTGTTTCCCGCGGCTGCCGAGTGGCTGCATTTTCTCACTGGCGGTTGATTATTCCCGGTGGACAAGTCTCCAGATGTCTAATCCCACGATATTTAACCCGGTAAGGGGCTCAGCGTTGGGTAGGTGGGCGGGCGTGTGTTTAGCGGGCGGGTTGAGACAGGCAATTTTGTACCGTGTGAATCTCCCCTTGAGGGGGAATGATCCACTTGTCCACCCCTTGAGGGGGAATGATTCACTCCGTAACCACGTCCTGCGCCCAAACCATTTTGAGGAAGGCTTTTAAGCCCCTTGATATCCCCAGTCTCCCCTGTTACACCAGAATCCTATCGAATATAACAGCTGTCACTGCGAGGCCTTGTGTGAGACCAGCGAGAGGAACTTTGACTCTTGGAATTTAGCCACCACTGTACGTCAATAGTAAGGTGCAATAAACTACCCTGTTAACTACCACCACAAAAACAGAACAGGCTGGACAATCTCAGCAGGTCTGAGCATCTGTGGAGTGAGAATGGAGCTAACATTTCCATTCTGGAGGATTCATTGTCTATGAAACGACTTACCGAGAAATAATTACTGAAAGCGGAAGTGATGTGACTCTGCAGTTCACTCTTCCATATAAATCAGTCTCTATCACTTCTGGCTCGTCCTTTGAATTAAATTTTGCTTACGTGACATGGATTGGGTGTTTGCACACAGCAGGGCGGGATTCAGTGATCCTGAGGCTAAGTGTTGACGCCGTCAGAAACACCGTCGCGTTTCTCGACCGCGTCAACATGGACTCGGGGCCAGCACGGCACTGGAGCGACCCACGCTGCCCAAGCTGCTGATACTGGTATGAACTGGGTGCCGTGGGGTCCACACATGCGCAGTGGCTCCCTTCTCCACGCTGGCCACGACCAACATGGTGTAGGGCTACAGGTGCCGGCACGGAAGAAAGGAGGCCCCCAGCCAGAGAGGCCGGCCTGCCGATTGGTGGGCCCCGATTGCGGGCCAGGCCAAATCGTAGGCCCCCCAGGGATTGGACCCCCCCCCCCCCCTCACAGGCTGCCCCTGGACCTTTCCACGCCAAGGTCCTGCCGGCTGAGAGCAGGTATGAACGGCGCCGGTGGGACTCGGGTTTTACGGCTGAGAATCAGTGGAGAGTTGGGTGGGGCGGGTAGAGCAGTCCCCCACTGGCGCCGTGCCAACCATGCCGGTACCGACTTTCCGCTCTGTGATTCTCGGGACAGAGTGGCGCGATTCGCGCTGATCGCAGGGAATCTCGGCCCGGCCCCGGGCTGAGAGAATCCCGCCCCATGTCTCTGATCTTTGGCTGAGGTGGGACAATTTAATGGTCACTGACTGTGCGGAGTCTACATGTTTTCCCTGTGTCTGTGTGGGTTTCCTCCGGGTACTCCGGTTTCCTCCCACAGTCCAAAGATGTGCAGGTTAGGTGGATTGGCCATGCTAAATTGCCCCTAGTGTCCCAAAAAGGTTAGCTGGGGTTACTGGATTACTGGGATACGGAGGAAGTATGGATTTAAGTAGGGTGCTCTTTCCAAGAGCCGGTGCAGACTCGATGGGCTGAATGGCCTCCTTCTGCACTGTAAATTCTATGATATCTGTGAAGAAGGTACTAGTGAGTTGTCTTATTGAACCACTGCAGTTCATGCGGTTCAGTTCATGTGGGTCTGGACACATATAGGCTGACTGTATAAGGATGGCAGATTACCTCTCCCAGAGGGTACTAGTGAATCATGATCAATCATAATAGGGCATTTTATTCCAGATTTATTAATTGAATCTAAATTCCCCCATGGTGCAATTTGAATTTATTTATTTTTTTTAATTTAGAGTACCCAATTATTTTTTTTCCAATCAAGGGGCAATTTAGCATGGCCAATCCACCTACCCTGCACATTTTTAGGTTGTGGGGGTGAAACCAACGTAAACACAGGGAGAATGTGCAAACTCCACACTGACAGTGACCCAGGGCACCCGGTATTGAACCTGGGACCTCGGTGGCGTGGGGCAGCAGGGCTAACCCACTGCGCCACCGTGCTGACGCAATTTGAATTTATACCTGCAGGTTTCTGGATTACCTGTACTACTACTACAGTAATATCACCACTATGTCACCCCCCCCCCCCCCCCCAACCTCCATGGAGAGAAATCTTTCTTCCTTTTATAATGGTGGTTGCATTAAATATTTGAGAATATCAGGGGATCCTCCTTGTGCCTCCTCACACAAGCCCTAAAAACCTCTGACAAAGAAATTTCACAAGAAATAGTCAGTTAATCCAAATTCACAGCATACCATATTTCCTGAATTAATGTCAATGTCAGGGAATTAAACATAGCCCATGGCGAGGCACAGGAGCCGGAACTTCAGGATTTCTGTGTTACTGTGCGCACTCCCAATGTTCTTGTCAGTTTGGAAGTGTTATGACAGTGAATGCTGACAGACCTGCCGTCTTTACCATTGCACAATCCAGGCTTAATGACTCCTGTCTTGGGTAACATTCAAATTTATTGATACCTTTCAATTTGTGTCCTCTCCACCCGAGTGACCTTTTGTACTTCATTGTGGGCGCAAGCCTACTTTTGTGCCAATTCGGTTAACTTTGTGTGAAGCAGTGCTCCAGGGGTGAGAAATCAGAGAAAGCTCATCTTTAATGTACTATCTTGTATCGAGTTACCCAGGGATTTGCCAAAGATTCAATGCTTACATTTTTGATTTCTCCTTGATATCCTGTTTTGTGTTTTACTTTTTAAAACTTTGTCTCATGTGAGTTTGAACTCGACAGCACGGTAAACCCTTCAGTGTTCATGAGGTTTGAACCAATACCTAAGCTGGAAGATATTACTTCCCTATCCATGAAATGTTTTTATCGTCAAGAGTACAGCAAAGACTCTCGGAAATTTATAAAGAGCTTATGGAGTGGGTGGAAACCCAGATAGGGGAGGTAAAGCACAAGTGGGAAGATGAGCTGGGTAAGGAGCTAGAGGCAGGTCTGTGGGAGGATGCCCTGAGCAGAGTCAACGCGTCCTCATCATGTGCCAGGCTCAGCCTGATACAATTCAAGGTGGTTCATCGGGCACACATGACGGTGGCCCAGATGAGCAGGTTTTCTGGGGTGAAGGACAGGTGTGTGAGGCGTGCAGGAGGGCCCGCAAATCATGTCACATGTTTTGGGTGCTAGGGGGATTTTGGCAGGGATTTGCCGAAGTCATGTCCACGGTGCTAAAAACGAGAGTGGCGCCAAGTCCAGAGGTGATGATCTTTGGAGTGTCAGAAGACCGGGGAGTCCAGGGGGCGAGAGAGGCTGACATTTTGGCCTTTGCCTCCTTGGTAGCCCGGAGACGGATCCTATTATCCTGGAGGGACTCGGAGGCCCCAAACCCGGGGGTATGGGTTAGCGACATGGCGGGATTCTCAGGCTTGCGAAAATTAAGTTTGTCCTGAGAGGAACAATGTTAGGGTTCGTCTGAAGATGGAAGCCATTAATTGACTTCTTCAGGGTAAACTATACTGTTAGCAGATACAACTGATACAATAAAGCGAGCGGGGTGGGGGAAGGTGTTAGAATGAGGGGGTTAGTGGAGGTTAGTTTAGTTTAGGCAAGATCAGCGAGAGGAGATGGAGGGAATTGTATGTGTTATTGCTTGGAGGGGGGTCACGTACTGAATTATGTTTATATTTGTATTCGCATCATTTGTTATAAAACCATAAATGCCGTAATAAAATATTTAGTTTAATAAAACGAGTATAGCAAAGACTTGGGCCGGGATTCTCCCCTACCCGGCAGGGCGGGGGGTGTCGGAGTGGCGTGAACCACTCCGGTGTCGGGCCGCCCCAAAGGTGCGGAATTCTCCGCACCTTTAGGGGCCAAGCCCTCAGAGGGCCCGAGAGTGGTTCCCACTCCGCCAGCTGGCGTGAACAGCCATTGGCGCCACGCCAGCCGGGGCCGAAAGGACTTAGCCGGCTGGCGTAAGTCTGCGCGTGCGCCGGAGCATCAGCGGCTGCTGACATCATACGGGCGCACGCACAGGGGAGGGGGTCTCTTCCGCCTCCGCCATGGTGAAGATCGTGTCGAAGGCGGAAGAAAAAGAGTGCACCCACGGCACAGGCCAGGCCGCCGATCAGTGTGCCCCGATCGCGGGCCAGGCCACCGTGGGGGCACCCCCCCAGGGTCAGATCGCTCCGCGCCCCCTCCCCAGGGCCCCGGAGCCCGCCTGCGTCGCCAATCCCGCCGGTGAAGTAGGTGGTTTAATCCACGCTGGCGGGACAGGCCTGTCAGCGGCAGGACTTTGGCCCATCCCGGGCCGGAGAATCGCCGCGGTGGGCCTGCCGACCAGCGGGGCGTGATTCCCGGCCCCGCCAAATCTCGGGGGGCAGAGAGTTCGGGACACAGCAGGCGCGGGATTGACACTAGCCCCAGGCGATTCTGACCCCTGAGCACAAAATTCAGTCTGACACTGCAGTGCTACATGTAGGGAGTGCTGCACTGTCAAAGGTACCGCCTTTCAGAAGCAACGGTAAGTTTTCCCAGTGTCCAAAAAGGTTGATGTGCTGTCTTATTGCGTTTTTCTAAAAACCATTTTTCTGTGTTTAAAAAACACACATCACGAGTTCTCTGGCTGAAAATTACTTTGAGGCATCTGATGTCTTGAAAGGCTTGATATAAATTTAAATTCTTTGCTTCTTTTGTCAATGGGAATGTTTGGAATTATATTTTGGAACCAATTTTCCCTAAAGCCATAACATTGTGACTAGCTTGTGTGTGAATCCACATGTTTTGGGCGCTTGGGGGATTTTGGCAGGGATTTACGGATGTCATGTCCACAGTGCTAAAAACGAGGGTGGCGACAAGTCCAGAGGTGGCGATTTTTGGCGTGTCGGAAGACCCGGGAGTCCAGGGGGCGAGAGAGGCTGACGTTTTGGCCTTTGCCTCCTTGGTAGCCCGGAGACGGATCCTGTCACTTTGTACAGACTCTTTCACCTAATTTTTTTTTTCTACATGATTCTCCTGTTGAGTTACTGTTCCGAAGTGCAGGAGGCATATTGCTTTTATAGAATCATAGAATTTACAGTGCAGTAGGAGGCCATTCGGCCCATCAAGTGCACCGGCTCTTGGAAAGAGCACCCCACCCAAGGTCAACACCTCTACCCCATCCCATAACCCAGTAACCCCACCCAACACCAAGGGCAATTTTGTACACTGAGGGCAATTTATCATGGCCAATCCAGCTAACCTGCACATCTTTGGACTGTGGGAGGAAACCGGAGCACCCGGAGGAAACCCACGCACACATGGGGAGGATGTGCAGACTCCGCACAGACAGTGACCCAAGTAGGAATCGAACCTGGGACCCTGGAGCTGTGAAGCGATTGTGCTCTCCACAATGCTACCGTGCTGCCCACTGCACTTATGCACTTATTTTTTTTGCTTCAGAAGTTTAAACCTTGATTTTAATTCTTGCAGACAGGGGCTGAGGCGGATAACAAAAACCAGAATTTCAATATTTGTCAAATTTGTAACATATAAATAGATGTTCCTCAAATGCATCCTCTGTTGATGTTATTCTATCAGTTACTGATGACCCTTTGGAACAAGGAGTACTTTTTTGAAATTGTACTGCTGGATACTGAATCGTTCCCTCTTTGTTCTTCTTCTATTTTGTTTCTCTATCTGTCTAAGAATCTGCCATATACCTCCATAAGGCCTCTTCTGTCTTGCCTCTTTGTCAAGACTGAAGAACTTACAAAAGTTTACATAGGAGATACATACATAGAAACATAGAAAATAGGAGCAGAGAACACCATCTGGCCCTTCGAGCCTTTTCTGCCATTCATTATGATCATGACTGATCATCAAGTTCAATACCCTGATCTCTTTCCCCACCCCCACCCCCCTTGATCCCTTTAGCCCCAAGAGCTATAAGGCACATTATTTTCATGTATTAAATGATCTGTTTGAGCTGCTTGCAGAAAAATACTTTTCACTGTACCTCAGTACACATGACAATAAACAAATCCAATCCAGTCTAACAAAGGGTTTATACTGGTTTAGCATAACTTCCCTACTTTTCCATTTGTGCCTCGAGAGGTAACACCTAGTTCTTGGCTTGTTTTTCCATGGCCTTGCTAAACAGTGGCACAACTTATTTATGTATTCCAAGATTCCTTCATTCCTCTTCCCCACCTAGACGTGCACCTTCCATGAACAAAGCAATGTCCCTATTCTTCTTTCCAAAATGTACTACTTTACATTTGTGTGTTGATACTTGTTTGCCAATTAATTGCCCATTTTGCAAGTTTCTTAATGTCCTGGAATTTGTTGAGGTTCTCCTGTGTATTGACTATCCCCCCCCCAATTTGGAGTAATCTGCAAATTTTGAAATGGTGTTTTTGGTTCCAAAAGTCCAAATGATTAATAAATATTATGAACAGCTGTGGCCCCAGCACTCTTCCTTGTGGAACACCGCTTCCCATCCTCCACCACTCTGAATAACTACTTATTCCCACTCTTCGGCTTTCTGTCAGGAAGCCAGATAGCAATCCACATGCTACCCATGTCGATTTCAATTTACTACACATTATTTGACATGAATGATTCGTCTATTATGGGACACCCTACCAATGGCCTTTTCAAAGTCCAGATAAATTACATTTACTATATTACCAATATCGACTCAATGTTACCTCCTCAAGAATTCAATCAAGCTTTACGAGCAAGATTTTCACCTTTGAAATCCATGCTGACTGTTCATTATTATATTTTCATTTCTAGATGTAATTCTGTTTTCTTCTTTAGTAAGGATTCCAACACTTTCCCCTGCCATCTGATGTTAAACAGACTGGCCTATAATTCTCTGGATATATCCTGTCCCTCTTATTAAATATAGGAATTGCATTAGCTATCTGTTATTCCTCTGGCACTTACCTTTTTTCTAAGCAATTATTAAATATGAGGGGGTCAGTTGGTTGGACAGCTGGTTCATGATGGGGAGCGATGCCAACAGTGCAGGTCGCCACACCTTAGATGAGGGGGATAGTTTTTTTTTAAACAAACATTTTATTAAGGCAGTTATGGTTTTATAACAACAAAAGATACAAATACAAATGTAAACATAATTCAGTGCGCAACACACCCCTCCATCTCCCACTGTTCCTGTCTAAACTAAACTAACCTAACTCCCCCTGCCCCCTTTAATCCCTAAGCCCCCCCCCCTATTGAATCTGCTAACAGTTTAGTTTTCCCTGAAGAAGTCGATAGACGGCTGCCACCTCTGAATGAACCCCAACGTTGATCCTCTCAGGACGATCTTAATTTTCTCAAGCCTGAGAAACCCGACCATGTCACTAACCCAGACCCCCGATTTTGGGGGCTCCGAGTCCCTCCACGCTAATAAGATCCGTCTCTGGGCTACCAATGAGGCAAAGGCCAAAACGTCTGCCTCTCTCGCCCCCTGCCCTGGTCTTCCGATACTCCAAAAATCGCTACCTCTGGTCTCGGTGCCGCCCTCATATTTAGTACCGTGGACATGGCATCTGCAAATCCCTGCCAGAATCCCCTAAGCTTCGGACATGCCCAAAACATGTGGATATGATTTGTGGGCCCTCCTGCACACCTCACACACCTGTCTTCCATCCCAAAAAACCTGCTCATCCGGGCCACCGTCATGTGTGCCCGATGAACCACCTTGAATTGTATCAGGCTGAGTCTGGCACACGATGAGGATGTGTTGACTCTGCTCAGAGCATCCTCCCACACACCTGCCTCAATCTCCTTACCCAGCTCATAGAACATAGAAAAATACAGCCTTCAGCCCACGATGTTGTGCCGAACTTTTGTCCTAGATTAAGAACAAATTAATCTACACCCCATCATTCTGTACTTATCCAATAGCCACTTGAAGGTCCATGTACTTATCCAATAGCCACTTGAAGGTCCCCAATGTTTCCGACTCAACTACTTCCACAGGCAGTGCATTCCATGCCCCCACTACTCTCTGGGTAAAGAACCTACCTCTGACATCCCCCCTATATTTTCCACCATTCACCTTAAATTTATGTCCCCTTGTCATGGTCTTCCCACTTGCGCTTTACCTCCCCTATCTGGGTTTCCTCCCACTCCATTAGTTCTTTATAGATTTCTGATACCTTCCCTTCCCCCACTCCTGTTGTAGAAACTACCTTATCCTGTATCCCCTGTGGCGGTAGAACCGGAAAGGTTGAAACCTGCCTTCTCACAAAATCCCTCACCTGCGGGGTACAAATTCAACATGGGTAAGTGCGAGCTTTTTGTGATCCAGATGAGGGGACAGGAGAGGAAACTGGGGGAGTTGCCATTTAAAATGGTGGGAGGGAGTTTTCAATAAATGGGTATCCAGGTGGTATGGTGATGGGAGCAACTACATAAATTACATTTGGCCCAGTTAATTGAGCAAATGAAGGAGGACTTCCTGAGGTGGGACAGGCTCCCGTTGTCACTGGCGGGGAGGGTGCAGACCGTAAAGATGATGGTTCTCCCGAGATTTTTGTTTGTTTTCCAGGTGAAGGGCATAGTTGAAAATGAAAATCGCTTATTGTCACGAGTAGGCTTCAATGAAGTTACTGTGAAAAGCACCTAGTAGCCACCTTCCAGCACCTGTCTGGGGAGAAGAGAAGTTTAATTAAGAGTGTGGTGACCCTCAGGTTAAATCACCACCAGTCAGCTCTCTCTCAAAAGGGGAGAGCAGCCTATGGTCCTCTGGGACTATGGCAACTTTAATTTAACTAAATATGAGCAGTAATGACTCCGCTATCTCTTCCCTGGATCTTTATTAAATATGCGGGGGGCCTTTATTCTCTTCGAGTTTGGTTAGTTTGTTCAATACACCCCTTCTTAAAATTTTAAATGCACTTTTCTCATTATTGATCTCATCAATTGATGTCATGGCAACCTGTTCTTTCTCCATAATAAATATCAAGGTGAAAAAATATTAAATATTTCTGCCATCTCCCTATCAAGTTATCCTCCAGTCTACCCACTATTGTTCCTATTCCCATCGCAGACTTTTTAAAATTGATGTGCCTGTAAAATATTCTACTGTTTTGTTTTACGTTTCCTTGTTAATTTGAATGTAAAGGTTCTCTTTAATGTATTTTGTGCTTGCTTCTCTCCTAATCTCTTTGTATTGTCTCTTTATCCTGCCCTGTGTACTTAAGGTGTTCCTCTTTCCTAGCCCTCAATTTTTTTTATGCCTTTAATCATCCATGGCAACCCACTTGTATTCTTTCCCTTTAGTGGAGTATATTTTTCCTGCATTTTGTTGAACACTGTTTTCGTTTTTTTTTGTTATTGAACAATGTTTTAAACGTCGTTCTTAAACACCATTGTTTGTCAGTACCGTTACCCATTTTATTTTTCCAAGCTCCAACCTCGGCTTCCTCAGAAACAGCTTTTCACCAATCCTTAAACCTGATTTTTGTCATACTTGCTTCCATATCCATCTTCACTTTAAAGTGACATATTATGGTCATTATTGCCTAGATGTTACCTACTACCGATAACCAAGTAGTTATTTGGTTACTTTAACCACATTGTGGTGGTACTGCAAATTGCACTGAACTAATCCAAATATTATTGTTCTCCAGTGTTTTATTACTTTAATGTTTTAAGTTTGATTTTCATCTTCTCTTGTAGGTGATACCATACACAGGTGCAATCTTTGGTGGCTTACAGCGTGGGCAGATGATAGCAGTCCAGGGAATATTGCCCAAAGAAAGTGAAAGGTAAACCATCATGTTGAAAATCTACACTAGGAAGAGCATTTTATGCAACGCGCAGCACAGTACAATCCACTTCTACACTTTTTACATAGAATTTACAGTGCAGAAGGAGGCCATTCGGCCCATCGAGTCTGCACCGGCTCCTGGAAAGAGCACCCTACCCAAGGTTAACACCTCCACCCTATCCCCATAACCCAGTCACCCCACCCAACACTAAGGGCAATTTTGGACACTAAGGGCAATTTATCATGGCCAATCCACCTAACCTGCACATCTTTGGACTGTGGGAGGAAACCGGAGCACCCAGAGGAAACCCACGCACACACTGGGAGGATGTGCAGACTCCGCACAGACAGTGACCCAAGCCGGAATCGAACCAGGGACCCTGGAGCTGTGAAGCGATTGTGCTATCCACAATGCTACCGTGCTGCCCCTTTGCTGAGAATTTTCCCTTGGCAGGAATTTACAATTTTTAGAAGTAGCCAGAAAAAATTATTTTTTAAAAGAACCATGCACACTTTGAGTTAAAGCATCCTCATATTCTGGGGTGATGCCCTTCCTCTGATTTTACTGACAAATGTCGTTAAAGTCAATCGCCTCTCCTTCATCTTTTGACTGAAATAGTAGATTTGCGTTCTGGGGCACACCAGTCAGATTTGTTGAATGTGCCAAGCTAAAGGATGAGATAATAGTGCAGGATTGCGATGCGGGTAATGGTAACCAGAGTGATAGGAAGGTATAGAGCGTACAAATATAAGAGTGCACCAGAAAACGTGGTTAGAGTAGGAAAAATGGCTTTAAACTAACCGAGGAGACGATGGTTCTGTTGAAGGGAGATTTCGAAATTCAGGCTGTGATTAAAGTTCAGGCTGTGGCAGCCTTCTGTCTCGTAAGATGATGGTTTGCACCATGGTGGTCAACTCTGTGTTAAGCAAGGTCAGCACGGTGGGGTAGTGGTTAGCACTGCTGCCTCACTGCGCTGAGTTCCCAGGTTCGCTCCCAGCTCTGGGTCACTGTCCGTGAGGAGTTTGCATCTTCTCCCCGTGTGTGCATGGGTTTCGACCCCACAACCCAAAAATGTGCAGTTTAGGTGGATTGGCCACACTAAATTGCTCCTTAATTGGAAAAAATGAATTGGACACTCTAATTTTTTTTTAAAACTCTGTGTTAAGCATTGCCGTGTAGTTGGCGAGACCAACTCTGGCATGGCCGTCTCTGCTGCATTCTTTGCCAGAAGACAAGTGGGCTGAGAAGCAGCATAATTTGCGTGACTCGGTTTTCTCTGGTCCTCTTCTCAGCCAGCTGAGCTTTTTTTTAATAAACATTTTATTGAGGCATTTTTGGTATTATAAATGAAATGAAATGAAATGAAAATCACTTATTGTCACAAGTAGGCTTCAAATGAAGTTACTGTGAAAAGCCCCTAGTCGCCACATTCCGGCGCCTGTTCGGGGAGGCTGGTACAGGAATCGAACCGTGATGCTGGCCTGCCTCAGTCTGCTTTCAAAGCCAGCTATTTAGCCCTGTGCTAAACCAGAATAAACATTGTGCATGAAATTATAAACATAGTGCAAAAGCCTTCTCCCTCCCTTACAGGTCCCACCTTTATTAACCCCCTACTCTAAGCTATACTAAGCCCCTCCTCCCTTCTGCTGACGATTAATTTTCCGCGAAGAAGTCGACGAACGGCTGCCACCTCCGGGCGAACCCTAACAGTGACCCTCTCAAGGCAAACTTGATTTTCTCCAAACAGAGAAAGCTAGCTCTGTCCGATAGCCAGGTCTCCGGCTTCGGCGGCTTTGAGTCCCTCCAAGCTAATAGTATCCGTCTCCAGGCTACCAGGGAGGTAAAGTCCAGAACGTCTGCCTCTTTCTCCTCCTGGATTCCCGGGTCTTCCGACACCCCAAAAATCGCCACCTCTGGACTCAGTGCCACCCTTGTTTTTAACACGGTGAACATGACATCTGCAAACCCCTGCCAAAATTCCCTAAGCTTCAGACATGTCCAGAACATGTGGACATGGTTTAGGGGCAGCACGGTAGCATGGTGGTTAGCATAAATGCTTCACAGCTCCAGGGTCCCAGGTTCGGTTCCCGGCTGGGTCACTGTCTGTGCGGAGTCTGCACGTCCTCCCCGTGTGTGCGTGGGTTTCCTCCGGGTGCTCCGGTTTCCTCCCACAGTCCAAAGATGTGCGGGTTAGGTGGATTGGCCATGCTAAATTGCCCGTAGTGTCCTAAAAAGTAAGGTTAAGGGGGGGTTGTTGGGTTACGGGTATAGGGTGGATACGTGGGTTTGAGTAGGGTGATCATTGCTCGGCACAACATCGAGGGCCGAAGGGCCTGTTCTGTGCTGTACTGTTCTATGTTCTATGATGGTCCTCCCGCACATTTTGCACACCTGTCTTCCACCCCAAAGAATCTGCTCATCCAGGCCGCTGTCATGTGAGCCCGGTGAATGACCTTAAATTGTATCAGGCTGAGCCTGGCACATGTTGCGGACGAGTTGACTCTACTCAACGCGTTCCCATAGACCATCCTCTATCTCTCCTCCCAGCTCCTCCTCGCACTTGCGCTTCAGCTTCTCGGTCTGCGTCTCCTCTGACCCCATAAGTTCCTTGTAAATGTCCGAGATGCTCACTTCTTCTACCCACCCTCTGGAAACTACCCTGTCCTGAATCCCCTCAGTGGTAGGAGCGGGAAGGTTGACACCTGTTTACGTAGGAAGTCCCGCACCTGCAGATACCTGAATTTGTTTCCCCTCGCCAACCCAAACCTCTCCTCCAGCGCCCTCATACTCGGAAAGCTCCCCTCAATAAACATATCCCCCATCCTCTCAATCCCTGCTCTCCACCATATCCGGAACCCCCCATCCATACTCCAGCTGAGCTTCTTGTTTGGCTTACTTCTTCCAATGTCCTTCCAAAGCGTTAGCCTCACAGCCGTCATGACTGACTCCCAGTTTTCTTTTCTTTTTACATTTTTTGTTATTCGTTCATGGGATGTGGGCGGCAAAGTTTATTGCCCATCCCTAATTCCCCTTGAATTGAGTGGCTTACCTGATCATTTCAGTGGTGGGGCAATTAAGATTCAACCACGTCGCTGTGTGGGTCTTGAGTCACATATAGGCCAGACTGGGTAAGGACGGCAGATTGCCTTCCCTGAAGGACATTAATGAACCAGATGGGTTTTTACGACAATCGGCAATGGTTTCATGGGCATCATTATACTTTTAATTCCAGATGTTCTCTTTGTAAAAATCAAATTTCACCATCTGCCGTGGTGGGATTCGAAGCAAGGACTCCAGAGCATTACCCTGGGTCTCTGGATTACTAGTCCAGTGACTACGCCATCGCCTCCCCAGTTGTCAGTGTTAGTGGTTGACACCTTTGTATCTCGCTTGCAGGTGCCTGTGTAGCAGAGGTATGAACACTCAGGAGTTTATGGCCCAGTGGCCAAATAACTGTACAGAATGTCTTTAGGTTTCGAGCCACCATCTACCCATTGAACGAGGCTGAGCGAGCGCAGACGTCGTTCATTTAACAGTGAGTGCATGCTGATGCAATTTATAGGCTCCACGATCTCTGAATTGGTGACCTTGTCCTGCCAAGTGATGTCAAGGATACATCCGCTAGCTGCGGGTGTTGGGAATGCTGTTCATAGAGTCTCATCTGGTAATGATCAGATCCAGCTGGTGCCAATTCACTTATCTTGGATGTATCCAGGGCACCTTATGGCTTGGTTTATTCTGAATAAAGGTATTAGTCATACAAAGCAAGTGAGAGAAGAGTCACGTAGTCTTTGTCCATCCTCATTTCCCAAGCCATGACGTCTGAGGCAGGGAGGGCCATGCCTCGTCTGTACCCACCCTTCTGCTGAAACCCCCCCAGTGGGCAAAAATGTCCTGACTTGGAGATTCTGCTGCTAGCAGTGTCAAGCTCCTCCTAGAACAGGTCTTTCGCCTCTGTGTTGGAACACCACATTCAAGCATAGATGTTCATGAGGTAAACTGGCCCAGTTTGAGCTGAGAGGTGGGTGGAGTGGGCATGTTCTGGACCATTTGTGAGAAAGTTCTATCATTTAAATATGGCGTGTTCCTTGCTCATGTGTTTCCTCTGAACTCTTTCCCCTGCCAGATGAACGTGTAATGTTTTTCTTTCACTGATCCGCTTTTGGCCAGCCTGGTCTCTTGGAGAGATGCTATGTAGATGTTCAGCCTATCAAGTTCCATGTTGATAACAACTGTCTTGCGATCAGCTGCAAGATGTCTGTCAGTCCCATGCACGTGGTCCTGATGTTCCAGCTTGCCGATTGAAAAGTTGACACCTTCTTTATTTTTGTTTGTTTTGTTTGTTTTTGTGATGTTTTTGTTCATTTGTTACGCAGAAACCCTGAGCTCTAAACACCCATTGAAGCAGACGGACTTTGGTGAGTCAGTGCCTTACTAGTCGGGGGGCCTACCCAACTTGTGGTGGGCAGTGGCTAACTGATGGATTACAATGGTGTGCCCTACCATTAGCGACTGCCTGTAGCACTCTCTCTACTCCAAGCAAGTTGGGCTTATCACTTGTAACTGCTGTCTACTGTACTGTGTTAATGCCGTGCATCAAAACTGGAGTCTTCCCAGCAGGGTGCAAGCCTGGGCAGAATTTGTGGAGACCGTAGGTAGCCCAAACATCAAAGTTCCCCTCTCCACCGCTCTTTGTGGGGCTAAATGAATATAAAGCACTATGTTTGCCACTGGCTTGGTTGCAGGAGTTGCTGGAAAAGTGACGTATTTAGACTCAGTTCATCTTTGGGCTCCATTCCAGATTCTTTGTCAGGACTTATTCCCTGAACATTCCACTCTCTCAAGGTATTCACAAGGCATTGGAGCTATTCGGCCATAGTTGGGAGGGGTGGGATTACTGGCTGGGGCTTAGACTTTCTTTTTTACATTGCTGCGAGCCAACAGTGTGGGCTGAAACTGCGAAGCAAACTAGCAAACAAAAGTGAGCAGCACGATAACTCTCTTCACCCGAGAGGGTTCACCAGACGAGAACCATTACACCTATCTGTTGGACACACAACATTGAGGCAATAGAAAAACATATCGATGCAAGTGAAGACAAATTAAATGATCAGGAAGGGATGGAGAGTTCAATGGTAATGTTGCTTCAGAGAGTAAGGTCCATGCACGGGATAATAGTAAAGAATGTCATTGAGGTGACTATATCTGAATATGCAGAACATCCAAATAAGATAAATGAATTAGTGGCACAAATAGAGATAAATGGTTTTGACCTAATTGCCAATGTAGAGAGAATAAAGACAGAATGGAAAAGGAGGAGGAGTGGGCCTGATAATAAAAGATCACATATGGGCATTAGTGAGAAAGGATCTTGGCTCAGAAAATCAGGAAGTAGAATCAGTATGGATGGAGATTAGGAATAACAAGAGTTAAAAAATATTGGTGTGGGTAATTTATAAGAACTAGGAGCAGGAGTAGGCCATCTGGCCCCTCGAGCCTGCTCCGCCATTCAATGAGATTATGGCTGATCTTTTTTGGACTCAGCTCCATTTTCCGGCCCAAACACTATAACCCTTTATTCTTCAAAAAACTGTCTATCTTTATCTTATAGGTCACTTAACAATAGTTCTCCGATTGGACAGCATTAAACAGGAAGTAAGGGCCCTTCCTGTTGATTCCCTTAGCTCCTATTTCTTTTATTTTGTCTTTATTGTTTTTGGTTCATGGATCGTTCATGGAGGCATACCTTAAAGTTGAACAGAGGAAATAAGGAACTTAGTTTCAAAATAGTACACTGTGTTAGAAAGTTTTGTATTTTGGGCTGAGGAACCCAGGCTTTATGGCACCCAAGTGATTAGAGGGGTTCTTTTCTATTGTTTGGCTGGTGGCCATTGGATTGGCCAGGGACGGCATTCTGTCCGGCAACAGCAATTAGTTCCTGTCAGGCAGGATTTTTTGCAGAACACCCAGGGGAAGCCACTCGACCCTCAAGGTGGAAGCAGCGCGCTCTCTTTCTCTTTCTCTCTCCTCTGCTGCCTACTCTCTGAAGGCAAAGGCTCCTAGATCCTGAAAGAAGAAGCTATGTCTCTCTCGAATATCTGCTATAAGACTCATCCTTTTACTTTCAGCATTATTTTACACCCCTCTTTCTCCTCTGTGTTTCTTTGTGCATGTATGTATGTAGAGGGTGAGGCCAGTTAAAAGGGGGAATTAGAGATTAGATCGTAGTTAACAAATTGTATATTTTGCCAATTAAATTCTTCTTCTTTGACAATAATTTGCTAACGAGTATGATTCTCCACCTATGTGATACTGGTCATGGGTTCTGTGGGTTCTTGCATGACTGATGAGCCCAATCCGAGATCCACATCTTCGACCGCACACTTGGCAGGTGTTTCCGGGAAATGGGATCAGTCCTTTGACTCTAGATTGCTGGTATTCCTTTCTGACCCTCCTTTTCCGGGCCTCCTCTTGCTGTTGGGCGTCCTGGAAGAACTGTGCCTTCAATCAGGAGGTTCCTCCAAGTAGGTCTCTTCTGAGCAAGGATCTCCCAGGCATTGACGTCTTGGTTGCGTTTCTTGAGGTAAACCTTCAAGATGTCTTTGAAGCGCTTCCTCTGCCTTATTGTTCGGAAGTCTTCCTTGAGCTGGGGAAAGAAGATTTGCTTTGGCAGCCTATTTAGTTATAGTTACTGTTAATGATAAAAAATTAATTGTGTTTAAATTTACAAACCTGGTGACTGTAGTTATCATCAACCGAAAACCGTGGGTATTGTAAGAATAAAAGTTCATTTTAACCGTGTCAAGTGGGGCTGAGAATTGACTGCGCACTGTCCCAGGGTGATGTAACAGTAATAAAGACATTGTTGAACCTTTGTACAGATTCCAAGTGGATTTACAGTGTGGAAGTAGTGACAAACCTCGTGCAGACATAGCCTTCCATTTCAATCCACGTTTTCGAAGGTCTGGGTGTGTGGTGTGCAACACTCTGGTGCAGGAAAAGTGGGGACGTGAGGAAATAAAATATGAGATGCCGTTCAAGAAAGGAGAGCCATTTGAAGTAATTTTCTGCATAATGGTTGACAAATTCAAGGTAATGAAAGCTTTTCGTAATTATTTTACTCTTTTGACTTTGTGTGACTCATTTAAATGACTTGATATTTTTCCTATATTCTATTCCTGTGTGATCTGTTTTAAGATATTGGGATGTGACAAAGTACTGATTTTCTTTGCAAACTTTTTATGCCATGCTGCATTTTTCAATAACCTGCTACGCCATTGTAGATGTGACATGCTTTGCTCAATTTCTAAACAAACGGCAGCAGATTGGATGCAATAGCCCACTCCTGCAGTTGACCTTAAACTGTTTCTACCCTGTTTTTACTTTTTGTGGTAAATACATTGACTATCTCTAACTGTTTGGATGTTGCCCACGGCACTCCTGTGCAGCACTGCAGGCCGAGTATGTATTCAAAATCCTCGGGGAGGGAGGTTTGGGGGGGGGGTGTCCTTTTGTATTTCGGATTTCATGTAATTTTGATGTTTAGATGCCGCATATAAACTTGCACAATAGTAGCCTAACCCTAGGCTAGCTACATTCCAAAGTAAATAAAATGACTAGAAAAGTAACATTTTCACTGAATAATAAACAGAGGGAATCAGTAATGAGTTTTCTTTTGACATGTTTACCATTAAAACCGCAATGGGTAAATCGTGCAAACGATAGACTTTCCACGCTAAAGATGAAGGAATAAAGAGCGCTTTTTGGATGTGTTCGGTTTTCAGATTTACGGATAAAGGGTACCCGACCTTTAGTTCAGTTTTTAAAAGCGGCATTGAGGAACCAGCAATGAATATTGCAGAAATATGGATGACAAGTAAAGCATCAAGTGTGGAAGGAGGGATAGTTGCCGTGAACAGGTGGGATCCCTTCAGGGAAGGTGGGATGTTCTTGTCTGGGTGGTGGATAGACTTTGGGGCGGGGGGTGTTGGGACTTCTATTTTATTTCTGATTTGCAAAAGCTGTAAAGAGACACCATGGCCGGTTGGGATGTGAAACAGGACTGCAGTCAGCTGTTGCTACAACACTGCAGCAGAATTTCTCAACAAGTTGTTTAATAGACTTTGCAGTAAAAAAAAAAATCTGTATATTAATTGAATCTAACCTTGGCTGTTGAACTGGGTATTACGCATGATGAGCTCCAACTCTGGGGCGGCACAGTGGTTAGCATTACAGCCTCACAGCGTCAGGGACCCGGGTTCAATTCCAGCCTTGGGTGACTGTGTGGAGTTTGCACTTCTCTGTGTGGGTTTCCTCCGGGTGCTCTGCTTTCCTCCCACAGTCTAAAGATGCGCAGCTTCGGTGGGTTTACAGGGATAGGGTGGGGGAGTGGGCCTAGGGTTGGTGCAGACTCGATGGGTTGAAAGGCCCCCTTCTGCACTGTAGGAATTCTGTGGTTCTTAACGTAACTTTCTCTGTGCAATGCTTGATCGTTGAACTGAAACAAAATTATCTAAGTGTTTTGGTCCACTATCTAGTGTTTCGGTCCACCCAAAGGCTTCTTTAAAATAAAAAAGTTAGCCAGCTAACTTCGCCTTCTGTGATTTTCCTGGGGTTCCCTTGTAAATATGGAACTACGAAATTCCTTCAGTTATTCCAGTCACATCCGTACCTTCAGCCTTTTTTCCTATTATTGATGCTTGCAGATAGGACAGTCAGAGTGTATCATCAGAGCGCAAGATGTCATATTGTTGTAATTATAGCAACAACGTAGAGCCCTGCATGTGCGAACGCAAAGGGGAAAAGTGTGGAATCTCATTTTCTATCTTTATTGTGTTCTTGGTTTGGTGCAAAAAAATTGGGCAAAAATACAATTAACTATTCTTTTATTACCGAGGAAATGGGAATGAGTCAGTAAAAGCGAGCTGTATCAAATGCCCTTATCTCAGTTGTGTCAGCACAATTACATTTGCTTGAGGTATTATTCAGTTTGGAGCAAACTAATTCATTGCATCATGCTAATGAGTTGGTATTGGGGGCATGGGTGAAACAAATTGAGTTTACGGATTGTTAAGTAGCTTGGCAATATGCAATGTGAGATGGTTGTTATACTTGAGGTGGTGTAGTGCTATTCAGCCAACAGACCTCTTATTTAAGTGGATCTTAGTGTCGGACTATTTAAGAAAAATTAATTTGATTTCATGGATGGTGCAATGCCACTTCATGGCACAGCACCATTTCTACACCACGTATTTTCTGAGCAATAACATGTATATTTGGCCACTTATGGTGTTCGCTGGGATAGTGGGAAGGCAAGAGGAGGAAAACTTTTCTTTACTGCATTTGTGATCTGAGCGTTGATGATTTGGGGGAATAGGACGTGATGATGTATCGATTAGTCTGGCAGGAATGTACTCCGTTGAATAACAATTTTTCAGAGCTCTAGGATGTGGATAGCGGTATCCCACTGGGTTTTGGTTCTGGAGCCAGTTCTGTTCACTAATATACCAATGATTTGGATTTTGATCTGGAGGAAATGGTGCCAAAATTTGCAGATATTAAAATAGGAGGTGTGATTCATTTTTTAAGAAGCAAGTTGCAAAATCATATTGATAGATTGTTGAAGTAGCAGATCAAGCATGAGGTGTTCGAATCCATGGACTCCCTACAGTGCAGAAGCAGGCCACTCGGCCCATTGAGTCTCCATCAAGCCTCCAATAGAGCACCCCACCCAGGTCCCCCGGCCTATTCCCAAAACTTCACCTAACTTAACCTGCACATCTTTGGACTGTGGGAGGAAACCGGAGCACCTGGAGGAAACCCACGCAGACATGGGGAGAACGTGCAGACTCCACACAAGGTCAGAATCAAACCTGGGTTCGTGGTATTGTTTTGGCAGCAGTGCTAACCACTGTGCCACCCTATTATTGGGTTACCTCAGTTGTAATTTTGGTTAAAAATAAATTAACTTCATTCTATTCTGGAAGCAGGTTCTATGTTGTGGAAGATCTTTAAGATTTGGGACATTAAAGGCAGCACTTCACATTGATAATGCGGTATAAAAAGCCCACATTTGTTCTGTCATAAGATATACTGGATAAAAGACACAAAGTAATGATGAGCCTCCATGAACTCTTACGACCTCAGTTTGTGCAGATATTGGGACTTCAGAGAGGGGGATGCAACGCAAATTTAGTTGGTAGTTGCCTGGTGTGTAATAACAAACAGAAAGATGAAAAACTTGGGTCTTTAACAATGCTGGTAATGGATAAAAATTATGGATGTTAATGAAACGATGGGAAAGCAAAATTAGAACAGATTGTTTCTAGTGGCAGAGGAATCTAGAACGTAGGTCTTTAGGTGGAGGTTAATTGCAGAGAGGATTTATAAAATTAGGTGATAAGAGGTAGATTTCTCTTCCAGCACTTACTGTTCCTTGTTCACTTTGTTTAAAGTTTGAGATTAATTTGGATGAAGGATCGAAGGGAATGGGACAAGTGAATGTGATCAGACCTATTTGCTCATGTAGAGAGTTAATGCTGACACTAAATGGGCTGATTGGTGTGTTTCTGTGTTTATGGCTGTTGCATGTCACTGTCCTTGACCTGCACTAATCTGCTCTGTCGATATTTATTTATTTATTTATCTATCCACTAGGTTGCAGTTAATGGAAAACATTTCCTGGACTACCAGCATAGAATAAGTGTGGATAAAGTTGACACACTTGGAATTTTTGGTGGAGTCCAAATTCAAACAATTTGCTTCTTGAGCAGCTCTGTAAGTAAGGAGTAAATATGCAATTTGTATTGGCATATTCTGAGTGATTTTAAGGAGTTTAGAATTGTTTTGAAACAAATGTAACGCTAAGTGACGGTAGAAGGAAAGCAAGCATGGTCTGATGCTAGTAGGAGAAGGTTCTTTATAATTTGTAAGTAGGTTAAAATAAATGTTGCCTGTTTGTAGCTGGGTCTTTGAAACCACACCAACCCAACAACAAATAATGTACATACTAGTGCTGAGGTCATACCCATTATATTACTGTTTATTCCTAATCTTTGGAATCATCAGTCGGAAGAGCATCAGACTTTTAATCTGAGGATCCAGTAAGGGCTGGTTTAGCACACTGGGCTAAATCACTGGCTTTTAAAGCAGACCAAGGCAGGCCAGCAGCACGGTTCAATTCCCGTACCAGCCTCCCCGAACAGGCGCCGGAATGTGGCGACTAGGGACTTTTCACAGTAACTTCATTTGAAGCCTACTTGTGACAATAAGCCATTTTCATTTTCATTCATCTAGGATAGTGGATTTCACTATTGAAGATGCTCAATGCTCTAACTGTTCCAAAAACCATGAAATGTAGTAACATTTTCTGTCCTGTGTCTTTAGGAGCAGGAGAATCCATATTCGAACCTACCAATAAAGAAGATTGATGCAATTGGGACTGTAAGTCTGAGCAATTATCCTTTCAAAGTCTCTTTCTTCTGTCTTAAAAGTTATTACAACTTGACTTATTGATGTTTGTTGGAATTTCAGCACACAAAGCCGAGCAAGACTCAACTGGTAAGTGCATAATCATTTGTTAAGACCATTTTTAGAAAATTATACTTCAATTCATCAGCTCTGAAACTTTGTAAGAGCACGTTCCCAACCCACTCCTTTCTCAGCTGCTAAGAAAACAAATGGTATGCCTCTAGTTATAAACTGGTAAAGCAGTAGAATAAAAATATTTATAATACCGCAATGTCCAAACACAATAAAGCATCTCCAAAGGTTACATTTCTCAGTAGCAGATCTCGTTTGCACCCCCCCTCCGCCTTGCCTGTCCCCACTTTTTCCTTTCATTTCTTGCTGTTTACTTTTTCCCACCTGTACAATATTTAACTTCTTTTGGGTAGCAGATTTAAAACTGCATGGGATATTTGCGAAGAATATGATTGAAATCTCTCGAGCCAATGCAAACTCCAAAAGAGTATTTTCACTTTCACTTTAAAAACAGTCGTTTTGTCAAACTATCAAGCAAAAATTATGATTTTGGAGGACGGTGCATGTTGGCGTCGTTGTGGGGGTGGGTGGTTGCTGGTCAAGGCGTATCAAGGTATTCCCCCCTCGGTCCATTCAATTTGCTTTTGTCTGACTGTTCCTTGTTTCTCCTTTTTATTTCCCCTCTTTTTTTTTCCCCTCAAGCCTCCTTCATTTCTCTTCTATGAGATCTGACCAGAGCCTTATATGGTGTGTATTGACTTTCTGCACTGTAAATTCTCTGATAATCTATGATTAATCTGGGACAAAGGTTCGGCACAACATCGTGGGCCGAAGGGCCTGTTCTGTGCTGTATTTTTCTATGTTCTATGTTTCTCATAGCATGAAAGTTGCTGTACGGGGAGACTACTGAGGGGGTGGGCAGCGATGGAAATACAAGTTAAGAAGGAGCAGGTTGCCAGTCAGGAACAATCAGTGATTGAACGGGAGAGACTTGAAGCAAGTTGTAACACCAGTTCCACTCAAAATAAACATTCTCAAGTGTTACACAGCTCTCAAACTGCAGGCAAAGTGCTTTTAATACGGATGGTCCCATATCAATTAGAATTAGAATTAGAATTAGAACAGTACAGCACAGAACAGGCCCTTCAGCCCTCAATGTTGTGCCGAGCAATGATCACCCTACTCAAGCCCACGTATCCACCCTATACCAGTAACCCAACAACCCCCATTAACATTATTTTTTTTAGGACACTAAGGGCAATTTAGCATGGCCAATCCACCTAACCTGCACATCTTTGGACTGTGGGAGGAAACCGGAGCACCCGGAGGAAACCCACGCACACACGGGGAGGACGTGCAGACTCCACACAGACAGTGACCCAGCCGGGAATCGAACCGGGGACCCTGGAGCTGTGAAGCATTGATGCTAACCACCATGCTACCATGCTGCCCCTTTACTCCATCTTTTCCTATGATTGGAGAGTCCTACATTCTGATCTCTCCGCTCTGACTTTTAAGTGGCTTTGTTTCAGTAATATAGTCAAATGCTGTGGTGTTTTGTGTTGAAACAAGAACCGATTAGCTTATCAGTTGCAGTCAACTTTCCTCAGCCCGGTCAGTGTTTCCAACATCTCTGGAATGCCTCCTAGCACTTGCTGTGTTTCTTGCACCAGTGATTGTTTGCATGTAGCAGCTAGGGAGCCTTGGATGGAGGTTGTGAGGAGGAAGGGCTGCACTTGGCTGCACGTTTGGGGCATGACCTTGGGTACCTTTTCCATTACGTTACTAACATCCTTCCTCCTGCCTGCCAACAGTGGATTGCAAGGCTTGGAATGGAGCCTGTGCCCAGTATTCAGTTAAGAAAATGTGAGAGAACACAATAAAAGTCAAGTGGGTAGGCATTGCTACTGGTGAATGTGTGAAAATCGGCTTCAAGTGACTTGGCTAGGTTTTGACGAAAAATAGGCAAACCTCTGGTGGAGCGCACTGTTAGAACATATTACAGGCCAGAATGGGCAGGAAACTTATAGAATGGGACTGGAAATCCTAGTCTGGAATCTATATATTAATTGCTCCAGGTTTTTAACAATTGGAAGATCTTTTGCTTTTTAGGCCACCCCTTATATGGGTAAAATTAAGGATGGATTGAGCCCTGGTCGGATAATCACTGTTCAAGGCAAAGTCAATAAGAATCCAGACAGGTAATTTAATATTAGATGTCTGAAACGATCTATGCATTTTATCTCTTGGAGTGCACTGTGAAACTCATTAAATTTTGAGTCGCGGTCCAACAATTGTCTTCCATGGCACGCAAGAAATGCGATGAACAATCCTCTGTCAAAGCAGTGCATCTCCATTCGATAGCACATGTGTGTGCATGTAATAAATAATATGAAAAAGAGCTGAGTCAGAAATTGATGTTCGACTTTAGTTATGTTCGAAAGTCTGTAAAACGTCAAATAAAATTGCAAAAGAAAATGCAGTTGTGATATTTGGTGGGACATTGTGCAGCTGTATTGAAAGCAGACCGTCGCCGGCAAAGTACCTTTGTTACAGTAATTTACGTACCTTCTGGCATCATTAGCCAACTTGACATTTATATTTTAAGTAATGATATTTGTACGAAACTTCAGTTGCTTCAAATCTTTAAGGTTCTGAAACTATATTTCCAATATTAAGGAAGATCCATTTGACCCTTGATTTAATGTTGGCTGGGTTTCCGTGATCCAGGTTCGTCCCACCACCACTGCCAGTGAGAATGGAGAATTTGGTGCTCAGCCAAAACTCCATTCACTGTAGCCGGACCGGAGAACAGATGGAGAATTGCGTCCCTTGTCTTTCCTTCCATTCAATATTTCGGATAGATCCTTTGTCATACGGTCTTGATCTTGGGTTCTTTAAGATAGTAATCTTGCTGCAACTCTTTTCCTGCGATAAATATAAAAAGAATTTGCGCCCATTGTTTAATTTAGTGATATCTGAACCCAAGGTACTAGCAATAGAGGTAAATACTGAAGAGAAAAAAATCTGTATTGTAAATGTAAATCTCTTTTTCAGGTTTTTTATTAATCTCCGTGTGAGTGATTCTACTGACGTTCCGTTGCATTTGTCATCTCGTTTCAAAGAGAGAGTTTTTATTCGAAACTCATTCCTCTATCAAAGCTGGGGTGAAGAGGAGAAGAAAATAGAATATTTTCCTTTTAACGCAGAGGCATACTTTGAGGTACATCGTGTAGTCGGAATATGAATCGTAGCTCTCCACGTCAACATTACTCAAATTTAATATTTAAATCAAAGGTTGAATTTTTAATCCTTTGATCACAGCATCGCGAAGGGTAAAGAACAACTGTTTATGCAGAAGCCTTGGAAAAGTTAATGTCAATCTATCTAACACTTTTGTTTGAGCTCAGTGTCCTGACCTGGACAAAAAGTATTTTACATACGGTGCTTAAATTTAAAGCCAAACTAGATCCACAGTTGAATGGCGTTGACCATAACATTTTACATAACTAAATGGTCTTTGGGCTCTCTGATGATTTAAATAATTCTAAGAGGGGAAAATGTGTGGGAGAAATTTTTTTTAAAAATAGCACCTTTATTACAGTGTGTTAGTGGTAACTTGTCCACGAAAAGGTAGTTGAACACTTTGTGAAAATACAATGAAATGAAATGAAATGAAAATTGCTTATTGTCACGAGTAGGCTTCAATGAAGTTACTGTGAAAAGCCCCTAGTCGCCACATTCCGGCGCCTGTCCGGGGAGGCTGGTACGGGAATCGAACCGTGCTGCTGGCCTGCTTGAAAAGCCAGCGATTTAGCCTTGTGAGAATCTTATACTTATAAGAATATTTAAATAACAGTACAGCATGGATTCCGAAACTAGCAATAGTTATACACAACTATACACAAGCTCCGTGTGGCAATCCTGGAACACCCTACCCCCTCTCCTTCCCCCCCCCCCCCCCCCCCCCCCCCAGGAAGCAACACAACCCCCCCCACTCCCTCCCAGGGAAGCAACACAACAACACTCGT
This sequence comes from Scyliorhinus canicula, assembly GCF_902713615.1. NCBI lineage: Eukaryota > Metazoa > Chordata > Chondrichthyes > Carcharhiniformes > Scyliorhinidae > Scyliorhinus > Scyliorhinus canicula. The sequence continues at coordinate 284,650,330 of NC_052146.1, read as the reverse complement.
GTCTCAACTATACGTCAGTCTTTCAGGAACTTTGCGACTCTGCTATGATCCATGTAGAACCATTGGTGACTTAATAGACTCTGGTGACGTTTGGCTCAGTTGAGCTGGATTTGTGGGAGTAGATTGGCGGTTTGTGAATGACTGTCCTGGCGTAGAGTCCACTGGATGCCCCAGAATGACAGGAACCACTTCCTGTCAAATTTACACAGCAACATTTCCCACTACCATGTGTTCTGAAAACTTAGTTGTTAGCGTAGGTGAACGTGATCTTTGTGTCTGCAAGTTACTCTGCTATTAGTTTGTTTCATGACTACAGATACTGGACCACGTTGGTTCAGAATAACTCCAGGCAGCCATCGCTGGTTACTGCTAAAATTCTTTGCATAGACATAGTCAACTGGATTGAAATGCCTCACTTTTTTTTTCAATTGAGACACTCCCACGGTTGGAGTGGTGCTGGTGGTGCCATATTTTGGTTTATCTGACACGCAGAACAGGATTTTACCTATTTCTCCAAGTCCTGATCAATATTAGGCCACCAAACATACGACCTTGCTAAACTCTTCATTCGGGAGGCACCCGGATGAGCCTCATTAGCTTCATCCATGGCTTACGAATGACCAGGAGGTGGAAAAACCACTCTAGACCCCCAAAGAATGCAACCAGCCTGCACATTCAGCTCATTACTGCATTTTACAAATGGTCTCAGTTCATCATCCTCTATAGCAAGGGGCCATCCCTGCATAAGGAATCTTCTCAGCCAGGACAGGATAGGATCCCTGTCCGCCCATGGTTTAATCTCTTTTGCACTTCCGGGAGACTTTGAAAGTCTTACAAGCAAGAAAATTGTCTTTGGAGGAAATACTGGGGGCGATTCTCCCAGCCCCACGCTGGGCCGGAGAATTGGAGCAACCGCGCCACGACGCCCTGGCACTGGCGCGCAATTCTCCGAGGTGAGGAGAATCGGCGCCATTTGTGCCGATGTGTTTGGCGCAGCGCTGGCCGCTGGAATCGGCGGGGCCGCCAATTCTCCGGCCTGGATGGGCCAAGCGGCCGCTCCGACACGACAGAGTCCTGCCGGTGCTGTTCGCCCCTGGTCGCTGCCAGCGGGAACGCTTGGGGTGCGGCCTGTGGTGGTGGGGGGGGAGAAAGGAGGGCTCCCTCACCGGGGGGGGCCCTCCGATGGTGTCTGCCCCGCGATCGGGGCCCACCGGCCTCTCTGTCGGCGGGCCTCATTTCCTCCGCCGGCAATGTTATATCCCTGTGCCATTTTTGTGCGGGGCCTCCTGTGGGGACGACGGCCACTGCGCGTGCGCTAGTTGACACCTGCCCAACTGCACATGCGCAGGACCCAAGGCGGCGCGTCTTTTAGGGGTCTGGGAACGGGTGCCGACGCCGGAGTAAAACACTCCGGTTTTTACTCCAGCATCAGTATTTAGTGAGCGGGATTCTCCCAACGGGAGTCTGTCTTGGATGGAAAGGGAATATGACTGAGTGCGTCTGCGTTCGCGTTGTCCTTCCCTGCCCTGTGCACAATGTTGTACTGGTCAGCTGAAGATGTGAGAGTCCAGCACTGCAACCTCGCCGAGGCCTTGGGAGGAATGCATCTGCATTCACTAAAAAGACTCATCAACGACTTGTGGTGCATACATCTGGCGAATGAGTGCCCATAAAGATACTGATTAATCCGTTTTACTGCGAAAACGCTGGCTAGACCTTCCTTGTCTAGCTATGAATATCCTTTCTTTGCTGTGGTCAGTATGCATGCATGATGCAAATCCAATGGATTTTTCTGACCCGTCCTCCACCAGATGAGAGAGCACTGCCCTGACGCCATAAAGGTGAGTCTTCACATGACGGAGTGAGCTCTCTGTACTGATCAGAGTGAATCAGCAGATCAGCTGATTGTAGCAGTACATACACATCCTTGAGAGTTTTCTCTTGTGCTGGCCTCCACTTCCATTTGGTCTTTTGTGAAGCAGATATGGTGACACCAACACTGTTGAAAGATCTGGTAGAAATTTCCCATCGTAGTTCAGTAAACACAGAAATGATGTGAACTCAGACACATCCCTAAGATTTGATACTTTTTTGATAGCTCAAAACCTTTCCTCCACAGGGGACAGACCCTGAACTGTGAATATATGACCCAAATGTTCCACATACTATCTGGAAGATGCATTTTCTACGCTTCAGACACAGATCTGCCTCTGAAAATCTCTTTATTTATTTATTTATTTATTTATTTATTTTTAATATTCTAAAATAAATTTAGAGTACCCAATTAATTTTTTCCAATAATGGGGCAATTTAGCTTGGCCAATCCTCCTACTCTGCACATCTTTTTGGGTTCTGGGGGCGAAACCCACGCAAACACGGGGAGAATGTGCAAACTCTACACAGTGACCCAGAGCCGGGATCGAACCTGGGACCTCAGCGCGGTGAGGCAGCAATGCTAACCACTGCGCCACCGTGCTGCCCTGAAAATCTCTTTAACACTTGATCCAGGTTGTTGAGGTGCTCTTCCTCCGTTTTCCCTGTGATCAGGATATCGTCCAAATAAACTCTCACACGGGGAATCCCCTGCAACAGCTTGTCCATTGTCCTTTGAAAAATCACCGGACTAGAAGCCAGCCCAAAAAACAGACGATCGTATTTGAACAAAACCTTGTGGGTGTAGATTGTGACCTACTGCTTTGAGCTCTCTTCTAACCAGAGCTGCTGGTGGGCCTGACTCATGTCAAATGTCTTGCCTCCTGGAAAAGTTGAAAATAGATCTTCCATCCTTGGCAACAGGTAAGTTCTGTAATCCCTACATGTGTGCAGAGTACCATCACTTTTAAGAACTGGAACATTTAGAGCTACAGAGTGTGAAAACTGAATGGGTGTGAAAACTGAAAACTAGCCTTCGAAGCTGCTCTCGCTCCTCCCCCACTTGCATTTCATAGTATAGGGCACTGTCCTGGGCTTGAAAAAGCAAGGAGTGACCCAAGGATCCACAAACAACTTAACTGTAGTGCCCTGGAATGTACCCAGTTCATCTGTGAAAACCTCAGGATATTTCTGAATGACATCTTCTGTCACTTTTGTGTGCTTTATCTCACTCCAGTTCAACTGAATTTTCTTGAGCCAGTTACGCCCAAGTAGACTAGGCCCAGGCCATTTTACTACCAGGAGCCGTGTTCTTTCTTGGCTGTTATACGCAATGTCCACCTCTAATGCTCCCAAGTAATGGTATAGTCTCGCCATTGTAAGTCGGAAGGTTGATCCCTGCCTTAGTAAGGGCTGGCACCTGCTTAAAGCCCCAAATCCTCCTAAAGCTTTCCTCACTGATAAAGACAGTAAGACTCTGATAAAGATGCAGAGGCTCCTATGTCCACCTACAACTTAATTCTCTGTCCATCACAGTGCACTGTAGCATAGGTAGGCTTTGGGCATGCCTCACTCACATTATAAATGTTGTAGGAGGGCTCCTCTTCCTGCTCTGAGCTTTCCAGCTGATGCATAGCAAACTGAGGTTTCTTTGAATTTGAATTTCCCTGCCCAGCCTTGGACTCCGCACTCGTGCATCTTTTAGTCAAGTGTCCCTTTTTGTTGCAATTGTGACGGACAGTGTACATGAACTTGCCATGATTTGCATAGTGTGTGCCTTCACAGCTGGCTATTTTGATGCACCGCACCTGGCTGTGCCCCACCATTGGTCTTTTGAGTATCTTTTGCATTCTTGGCAGCCATTTCCATGCCCTGAGAAAAAGACTTGGAGGTCAGTGTGGCATCTGTTAAGAAACAATGCTGTATGTTGTCTTCATTAATGCCACAGACTAATCTGTCCCAGAGCATGTCCTCTAAAACTGCACCAAATTCTCAATGCAAGTTGACGCAATTCAGCCACAAAGATAGCTACAGACCGTCCTGCCGTACAAAAGTGACTATGGAACTTAAAATGTTGGACAATCACTTAGGATGGTGGTGATTCTGAACGAGTGCAACTAAATCTGCAAATGAAATGTTCCTCCGGCACCTGTGATGCTGCTAAATTCCTCATCAGCTTATATGTCTTTGCCTCTCCCACACACAAGAGAATTGAGCGCTCTTTAGCCTCATCTGCAATTCCATTCACCAGGAAAGTGTCTTTCCTTCTTTTCCATCCAGCCCTCGTGCCCCTCCACAAACTCACTGATAGTCCCAAACCTAGTCATGGCCACTGACTCAGGGTTTTTTTGTCGGTAAACTCATGAAAGCCCTGCTGGTTAGAGGTCTTGACCGCCATTCACCTTGCAAACTAGCTACTCACTGTACAAGACTTTGTGATGCCATGCCGCACCTCGAATTATTCTTGTCCTGTTTAATTCTCATCACCAAAGAAATGTGGTAACTTGATCACTAAGAGTTAGCCGAAAGAATTGTGAAAATTCAATCTTTACTTCTAAAAATATTGAAATAACAGCACAGCATGGATTCAGAAACTAGCAGCAGTTACACACAACTGTACACAAGCTCTTCATGGCGATACTGAAAACCTGCACAAGCCCGTGTGACTGATGACATCACTCGCACATGCTCACACTTGCTAAGACGTCCATACATATAGTAATCATCTTCCTATTTGACTAGAACATCCTATAGCAGTGTTGGAGGGCTCTTCTTGTGTCTGTAGAAGGGGTGACACTGATCTAATTGAAGAATGTAAAGAGTGTTCAATGGAGAGATAATTTAACCTTGTGCTTGAATCTCTGGGCTCCCAGCCGCGTGCTTCTCAGCAACGGAAGGCAGCGTGCCATTTGCTGATGGCGGGATTCTCTGCTCCTGCCACTGTGTATGGGAAATCGCATTGAAGCCTCCTCATGCTGCTGGGAAACCCACAGGCAAGGGTGCGCGGGACCAGAGAATCACGACGCCAGTGAACAGCCGGAGCATTTCGGCCTACAAGACTATGTTGCTTTGCCTTTTATAGTGGCACACAGAAGGATCTGAATGCTGCCTAGTTTTATACTCTTGTGTTTGTGTTCCAGGTTGTAATTTACTGTGATTCTGACTGCTTCAAGATTGCTGTTAATGGAGAGCATTTATTGGAATATAAACACCGGTTTACTGACTTGAGCAAAATTGATATGTTGGAAATGGATGGAAATATCCAGTTGCTCCATGTACAGACTTGGTAGGTGGAGAGAAGTTGCCGACCAAAATTAGCATTTCTGTTACACCAATAACTGGGTGTGTAACCTATCGAATTCTGTTTCTGATTATAGAAAGAGTACGTGATCAAATCAAGAAGAAAAATAATTTCTTGGGGACTGTTGCATCATGCTTGAAGTTCTAGCTTTTGTTTTGCAATTGCCTTATTGAGTTCAGTTAAACCACACAGTACTCGAGAAAATGGGATTTTGTGGATTGCACCATTTTCATAGAACCCCCCCCCCCCCCCCCGAATAACGTTCAAAATTATTTAAGTGTTGAAGGAGTTTCAAGTAATTGTCGGAAATTTTGCTTCGAGATTCAAATTGCCCACAAATTTGACCCAGTGTCTTTAAATATGTATTTTTAATGGCTGAAATGCATTGAGATATTTTGCTACTGTCCTGACCTACAAAAGTAACTCGGACGGTTAATTAAACTTTTCACTTGTGTTGTGAATTGGTGCAACTTGAATAATGTTGATTAAATAATGTTTGTTATTCACTTGTCAAAAATCCTGAACAGAACTTGGCAAAGCCTGTAAGTTTGAATGACTGACATATGTTTACATGGATAGTCAATTAAAGCTTTCGTTTTCCAGACGGTAGTACTATTATTTGCAAAATCTCCAGTGAAAGAAAATATATATTTTGGCTTTCTTGGCCTGATTTATCAATCTATTTCGCATTACTCTGGCATTCGGATCACAAGATAATTACTGATCACAAAAGCCATTCAGTCACATCTTATTCATTGTTCTGAAAGTATTTTAAGTGATTCTTACTTGTGTCTTCAACAATTCCAGAATTTCTAACTCTTCCGGTTTATCTAGGAGTGTTCGCTTTTTATTTTGGAGGGATTAAGAATGTCCTGTTATGAACCTTAAATTTACCAGCTTATGAGTATTAACCTGCTTTCCTTGCGTTTCTGTCTAGAGCCGGACACAATTTAGAAATGCAGCTGGTACTTTGTGGCATTTGCGCCTGGCTCTGCAAATGATGCAAAATAGATCTCACCACGAGTTTGAGCAACTTTGCTGGGTGACAAACTGCATCACAAATGTACGGTCCAAGAGTCGATACTGACTGATTGTTCATTTGCTAAACGATGAACGGGGAATTACTCCTAATTAAAACGCCCTCCAACTTTGTTCCATAAAAATATTGCCCATTGGGACCTCGAACTAAAAGTGATGTTGACTCTGGAAGTTGACTTGGACTGCTCAACATGCTTGTAATGACGTACAAAATTGTAGTTTGCATTCTGAATCTGGATTGTGATTCATGAATAGTCAATTAAAGCTTTAGTGAAGGAAAACTTGTACCCGACAGCAGGTGTACTGACCAAAACCTGTAACTGGCTGCTATTGTTGTTGAACATGGATTTCTATGAAGTTTATTCTGTTTCTCACGGGCTAAATGATCAGTGTATTTGGTAATCGAGTAGGAAGAACTTCAATACTAACAGCATTGATGTTCTAATCAGGTACCAAGTACATTGCAATATAATGTTGTTTTGTGTTTACATACTAAAAACATGTCTATTTTAATTTTGCGGGTTGGCTATTAATCTAACTTGAAACTTTATTTTTGGGCCCTTAAGCCCATGTCGGCATGTGTTCCTACATACTGTAAATTAACACATGAAACTCTGTTTTTGTACATAATTTATATGAAGACAAAGCTGTGGAATTATTTGATATTTACAGATTCTATAATGCATTCAAAAGAAATAAAGTTCTTACTTTAGACATTCTTTGTTGAAATTTGTGTTGCTGCAAGTAATATACAACAGGAGGTTCTGATGTGAACGATCGGGTTACTTTCCTAAGAATACAGTACAATAGGAGTCAATTGCTCCTAAGAGCTAGCCAAATACTTCCACTTCCAGTATTTATCCAATTCTCAAAGTCATCAAATTTGCATTGATACGATCTCCATAGAGACTGCTTGAATAAACACTGATCAACAAAACCACCAAGATTTCACCTTTTTTTAAAAAAGTATTACTAACATTACAGTTTGTTCGGATTTACAGTATAAATCTAGTTCCTTTTCTACTTTCTTATTCCACCCGATAGTTCCCTTCGGCGTCTCGTCTCAGGCCATTAGACGGTTACGGGGAGTTCCAGGGGGCACTGGCTCGGCAGGGAGAAACTCCCCGAGGCCCAAAAGAAAACAGCACTAGAAACATCCCACCAAACGAGCCTGAAAGTGGACTTTGTTTCATGTCTGCTGAATCTTTTGATTGTGGATATAGTAGCAGCTGTGATTGCACTCCTCTCCAATATAAATGTCAGCTCTATTACAGTAATGAGTCTTCTCTTTGATCCTTCCTAAGCTTCGATAGGTCAACTACAGCACAATCACATGATCCAAATTTAAAGATACAGTTCCAAACTAACAGTCTCAAAATCTAATATAAACTTCACCATTATCTGTGTGTGTGGAGTTTGCACTATCTTTGCACATCTGCTCCAGTTTCCACAGTTCAGGGATGTGCAGGTTAGGTGGGGTTGCAGGGAGTGGGCTTGGGTGGAGTGTTCTTTCAGAGGGTTAGTGCAGACTCGATGGATCAAATAGCCTCCTCTTCTGCACTTTAGGAATTCTATGGTTCTATAATAACTTAACATTTGAGGCAACGTATTCCAGATCATAACTAACTGTCTGCCCTGCCTCTTAATGTGTCCACTGGTTACTCTTTCCTCCCTCCCCCCCGCCGCCGGAAACTGTTAACCTTTAGTGATTTTGAATACCTATTAAACCTCTCCTTTATTTTCTGCTCCAGTTCTCTCTCGTTTTCCTCCCAACACCTAAATGAAATGTTTTGTATCTTGATGTTTAAATTGTAGAGATCAGTTATCCAAAGCACAATGATCCTTGGCCTTTTAATTCACAACTGGCATTTACAAAGCACCTTTAACTAATTAAAATGTTCCACGGTGTCACAGCAAAGCAATCAAAACACAAATCAACACCCAGCCAAAGATAGGAGTCATTAAGACTAGTGACCGAAGTTAGAAGTATTTTATTTTTTAATAAATTTAGAGTACCCAATTAATTTTTTCAATGAAGGGATAATTTAGCGTGGCCAATCCACCTCTCCTGCATGTCTTTGGGTTGTGGGGGTGAAACCCACGCAGACACGAGAATGTGCAAACGCCACAGTGACCCCGGAACCTCTGCGCTGTGAAGCAGCAGTGCTAGCCACTGTGCCACCTTAAGGAGAAGTGTTAAACAGGTATTTTAAAAATTCAATAGTAACAGCACGAGAGGAGATTGTCTGATTCTCCCTACCCTTTATATTGTTGCTCGTTCTGGGTGAGTGTGCTTAACACTCAATTTGGCTCTGTTTCGTTACTTAGCTTTGGAGTCGTCAGGTATCGTTAAGATACCCCCACAAGTTTCAAGGTCAAGTTCAAAGCAATAAAACCATACACCAATTAGTAAGTTCAAACAAATGAGTTTATTATAATACAATTATAAACTACTCATGCACACGCTAAGATGACTAAACTATTCGTACCACTAAATAGACCAATACTTATCTGAATAAGGAACTGCCGGATCAGGGGACAAGGGCCTCTTGCTCTGCACTGGGTCCGCAGACTTCAGGTTGGTACGGGTTAAAAGGGGTCAGGAGTGTCTATCTCTGGTAGCGATCGTTGTGAGACACTTACTTGCTGACGGCTGCTGTCCGAACCTCCTCTCGGTCAAGGTCTTCGGTAAAGGCTGGTCGAGAGTGCTGGTCAAGAAGAACGAACTAAGTTTGGGACCTGTCTTTTATAGGTCCCAGGGCTTCGCGCCCTTTTGGGCGGACCCTCTATCTGCTGGGGATCGATTGGGTCTCTTCCCAATCAATTTGTTTGAATCCCCCAATACTGAGGCTGTCCCTCGGCTACTGGGCGGGCCTTCAGGTGCTTTGTCTTCGAACCCCGCTGGTGCCGGGGTGTCTGGCTTCCCATACAATGTTGCAATCACTTCCCCATTTGTGTCCTTTGTCTCTGGGATCGTTCCATTACTATGCTAACTGTCCTGGAGATTGCCTCATTAGTATGCAGAATATTCGTTTCGGTGCTGTCTGCTCTCTTAGCAGACAGAATACAGTGGCTTGTTGCAGCCTGCTTGTGCTGCAAACTTTGTCTGTTTTACCCTGCAAGCTTTGCATTCCTCCATTTTGTATTGAGGGAATGGCCAACTTCGGTGGCTACAGTATGAAGTGCTTTATGATTTCACTTCCAAATGGCCTAGCTCTAATTCGAAAGACATCCGTGAACCAACTGAATTCTTACAATAATCTGGTGCTAAATCACAAATTGCCAGATTTATTGAATTCACTTTCACAACTTGCCCTGGTGAAGCCATTGCTGGTTTACCACAGCTAACTGGGCTATTATACCCACCTGACTGTAAAGTATATTATTTTGTCGGATTGGAATCGTTTCAATAAATCCCAATTACAAACACTAAACGGGGCTTACTAGGATACGGTGGAGGTGTGGACTTAAGTAGGGTGCTCTTTCCAAGGGCCAAATGGCCTCCTTCAGCAGCGTAATTTTTATGATTCTTTCTCCTGGACTCTCAGGTCACTTAAGTATGTGTCAATTCCTTCCACAACATTACAGACCATTATGGTCAACCCTTTAAGGTACTTAGTCCAACACATTCCATTGTGCTGCATAAAGAAAGCAAAATGGTTTATCAATCTGTTTATTAAAAGTTGTCGGGCGATATTAGTGATCATTAGCAACATGGGGACTAAATAACACACATTATCCAACCTGAACCACATCAGGCAGTATATCAGAATTATTGATTTTCATACATATGAAGATAAAATTCAGTACCGGCAGCACATTTAAATAGCTGTGCAGATTGCAAAATTAATACTGTAACCTCTACTGTACATATAAAATTACATTTATAAACTTTTATAAAAACTCTGTACAACTTTGTTTTCAGAAATAACTTTGCAGTGGTTCTCCAAGTATGACTTCAAGTTGCTGGATAACTTTCTGACAATTGTGCTCCACCTCTTCGCATTCATCTGCAAAACAAAGTACACAACATTTAATTAAAAAGTCCTTCCGCAAAATTGCGGACGGTGAATGTGGGTCACTGACATGCTGCTGAGTGTACTTGATGTTCTAGAATCTCCGATGTCCAAGCATTTACGTCTACTTACAAGTTAACTACCTCAAGGCACACTGCTCAACCTTTCTTAAGCAGGTGTGTCAGTCACAAGTAAGCTGTAGCACACATTAAAACCCAATGATGTATCTCCTTTCAAAAATACGTAACATTTATCTATTATAATGTGCAGCAGCTGATATTGCCTGGAACTTTGTGAGGTTCGTCATTTTTATAAAGAATTATACAAAGCTGAAAATGTGAACTGAAGTTTTATTTTACCCATTTAGGTGAGTGAATGAGACTGAAGAAATGAAATTATTCCTGGGCTTTTGGACAAAACAGGCAAATCGACACCCCGCTTTACTTTCAGCCCAATTTCCTTTTCTATTGATTTCAATAGATACAATTTTTAAAAATTCATTTATGGGATGTGGGCTTTGCTGGTTGGGCCAGCATTTATTGCCCTTCAGAAGGTGGTGGTGAGTTGCCTTCTTTAATCGCTGCAGGTACACCCACTGTGCTATTAGGGAGGGAGTTCCAAGATGTTGCTCCAGTGACAGTGAAGGAACGGCGATATATTTCCAGGTCAGGGTGGTGAGTGACTTGGAGGGGAACCTCCAGGTGGTGCGGTTCCCAGATATTTGCTGCTCTTGTCCTTCTAGATGGTAGTGGTTGTGGGTTTGGAAGGTGTTGTCTAAGGAACCTTGGTGAGCTACTGCAGTGCATCTTGTAGATGATGCACACGGTTGCAACTGTTCGTCGGTGGTGGAAGGCTTGAATTTTTGCGGAAGGGGGAACAATCAAGCGGATGGCTTTATCCTGGATGGTGTCATGTTTCTTGAGTGCTATTGGAGCTGCTCTTACCCAGGTAAGTGGAGAGTATTCTTTTACACTCCTGACTTGTGCCTTATAGATGGCAAACAAGTTTTGGGGGATCAGATGGGGAGTTACTTGCTGTAGGATTCCTGGCCTTTGATCTGCTCTGGTAGCCACAGTATTAATCTGGCTAGTCCGGTTCAATTTCTGATCAATGGTAACCTTCAGGATGTTGATTGTGGGGGATTCAGCGATGGTAATGCCATTAGATGTCAAGGGGCGGTGGTTAGATCCTCTCTTGTCGGAGATGGTCATTGCCTGGCACTTGTGTGGCACGAATGTAACTTGCCCACTTCTCAGTCCAAGCCTGGATAATGTCCAGGTCTTGCTGCATTCAGACATGAACTGTTTCATCATCTGACGAGTCACGAATGGTGCTGAACCTTGTGCAGTCATCCGCAAACATCCCCACTTCTGACCTTATGATGGAAGGGAGGTCATTGAAGAAGCAGCTGAAGATGGTTGGGCCTAGGACACTACCCTGAGGAACTTCTGCAGTGATGTCCTGGAGTTGAGATGATAGACCTCCAACCATGAAAACCATCTTCCCTTGTGCCAGGTAAGATTCCAACCAGTGGAGAGATTTTACCCCCTGATTCCCATTGACTCCAGTTTAGCTAGGACTCCTTGATGCCATACTCGGTCAAATGCTGCCTTGATGTCAAGGGCAGCCACTCTCATCTCACCTCTGGCATTCAGCTTTTTTGTCCATTCTTGAACCAAGGCTGTAATGAGGTCAGGAACTGAGTGACCCTGGTGGAACCCAAACTGAGAGTCCGTGAGCAGGTTATTGCTGAATAAATGCCGCTTGATAGCACTGTTGATGACTCCTTCCATCACTTTGCTCACGATAAACAGTAGACTGATAGGGCGTTAGTTGGCTGGGTTGGTTTTGTCCTGTTTCTTGTGTACAGGACACACACGGGCAATTTTCCACATTGCCAGGTAGATGCCGCATGTTGTAGATGAACAGCTTGGCTAGCGGTGCGGCAAGTACTGGAGCTTCAGTTCTGGTCTTCAGTACTATTGCTGGGATATTATTAGGGCACCTAGCCTTTGCAGTATCCAGTGCCTTCAGCCGTTTCTTGATATCATGTAGAGTGAATCGTATCGGCTGAAGACTGACATCAGTGATGCTGGGGACCTCTGGAGTAGACCGAGATGGATCACCCACTTGGCACTTCTGGCTGAAGATTGTTGTGAATGCCTCAGCCTTGTCTTTTGCATGTACGTGCTGGGCCCCTCCATCATTGAGGATGGGAATATTTGTGGAGCCTCTTCCTCCAGTGAGTTGTTTGATTGTCCAACACCATTCACAGTTGCAAGACTACAGAGTTTAGATCTGATGTGTTCATTGTGGAATCGCTTAGCTCTGTCTATTATTTGCTGTTTAGCCCAAAAGTAGTCCTGTGTTGTAGCTTCTCCAGGTTGACATTTCATTTTTAGGTATGCCTGATGTTGCTTCTGGCATAGTCTCCTGTACTCTTCATTGAACGAGGGATGATCCCCTGGCTTGGTGGTAATGGTAGAGTGGGGGAATATGCCAGGCCATGAGATTGTAGATTGTGGTTGAATACAATTCTGCTGCTGCTGATGGCCCACAGTGCCTCATGGATGTCCAGTCTTGAGTTGCTAGATTTGTTTCAAGTCCATCCCATTTAGCACGGTGGTCGTGCCATACAACACGATGGAGGGTCTCCTCAATGTGAAGAGGACACTTTCTCGCCACAAGGGCTGTGCGGTGATCACTACTACCAATACTGTCATGGACAGATGTGTCTGCAGGAAGAGTGCAGGACAGGCTGTTGATTCACTATTCCTCATTGTACGCTATAACCCAAGTTTAATTTCCTTTTTTTTCCTGAATGAAGCACAAATTTCATTAACTGTCCTACCGACTCTGGCAAAATGTGCAGATGTCAGCAATCATTTTTAATATAGTAAAGGTATTCCGAACAATCTGATTCTCCTTTTCAGGGCAGTATAACTGTTAAAAGCACAAATAATCACTATATTCAAGCTTATTTTTAAAAATATAACACTTCTGGTATTGAAAGAAATCTTTTAGTCCAATTCAGTTTCTTACCTTCCAGTAGCTCTGCCAAGAAGGGAATAGTCTCCGGCAGCAACACCATGTAGTTCTCCTTAAGCTTACCAGCCAATTCCAGCAGCATAATCAGAGCAGAAAATCTCACCTGCAGATTAAATTCATATATCTGAGCTTGTTCCATAACAGTGTTTGCAAAAATACATCCACCTTAATTCAAGTTAGTGAAATCTGATGTTAATGGCCAAGCCCTTTCTTAAATGAGGGATTTTAAAAAAATACTTCTTCTGCTAAACATCTTTCGTCAATCACTCTCTATCCAGAATCAAACAAAGGTTTCCTCCCCTTTTCCAAAGGCACTAAACTATTTCTCTTGTGAGAGTCTTGGCAGTTCATACATGGACCAGTTCTTCATGCACGGATAATGAACAATAGACATTATTCATCAGAAAAGGTAGAGTCAGGCTATTTATTTGCATTGAGCATTAAAGGACAACTGTTTGAAACATTGATGTCCTTCCATGCAAATTTTCCAGTAGGACATTATGGACAATGATCAAGAAAGAAAAGTAACTCCGCTTGATTTTTCTCTTTGCATCCAGCACAGGTACTGGTGAGGCTAAATGCCTCGCCCTGTCACAGACAGTTTAAATTGCACCATGTCAAGTTGTGAAATTGAATTGAATAAACCTGGTAATTTGTGCTTGAGCACTAGAAACAATGAATGTAAAAGCTGATGGATTGTCCAAAAAACCTCAGATGCTTCACTAATATCCTTCGGGGAATGTGACTGCCGCCTCTAACTGGTCTTAGGCTACAAGTGATGACAGACCCACATTGCATGCTTGACCTCAAAACACCTAACTGCTACTAGGAATGGGAAAATAAATATTGCCCATATTCCAAAAACAAGTGGAAAAGAAATTCAGCTAAATCCACAAACTGGGGATTGAACCATCGGCCTTCGCTTTTATGTTTCAGCATCTAAGTGGGTATTATCCATATAATCCCTACAGTGCAGAAGGATGCCATTCGGCTCATGATTATGCCGAGTCTGCACCAAACCTCTGAATGGGCACCCTATCTAGGTCCCCGCCCTAACCTCGCACATTGTAGGAGAACGTGCAAACTCCATACAATCACACAAGGCCGAAATTGAACTTGGGCACCTGGTGCTGTGAGGCAGCCACTGTGGCACCGTGAAAACCATTAAGGAAGCTAAATCAAAGCTTTGGCATTTGCAGCAAACCATGATTATCAAAGACCATAAGTGCCTGAAAACATTAACACTGCTGAATGTGCAGCCAACAAGCTTGATCTCATAACCAACATAAAACAATAACTAATAAAATACAAGTGGAAATGCCTTTAAAAAAAATGGTTTTGTGAGAGGCTGAACTTCACCTCACCATCACGGTTACCTACCTTCGATGAGCGGTGTCGCGTCTTAAGCAGGATCTGGTAATTTAGTGGTTTCCAGACAGAGTCATCACCAATAGCAACAGAAAACTGAGCTATACATGGAATAAGATGATTAGTCATCCTATCCTTGTACTCCTCCTCACTTCCCACCATGTTTTCCAGCTACAAAAAAAATGACCATTTCAGAACATATTTACACTTTACTCCAAGAACAATGGAAAGACAGAGTTTAGTGCAGTCATTAATATATATGTTGTAATACAATAAATGCATGTCCATATGCCAACTAAAAATGATCACAGCCATGATCAATGATGGATAGATATTGTAAAGCATAAACCGAAAAGCTCAAATGTGTTCAGAAGGATTCCTACTCCACCTCCAATAATAGTCAACAGGTATAGTTTAAATTTTGGATACGGCTTAAATTCCTTTTTTCATGCAAAATAAATGCACGCAGGATGATATTTACATAATGTGATTAAACAGGTGTGATCTGTTGGCCAAATTCTGCCAATCTATGATGAGAAGCACACCTGCGCAGTGAAAATATTAGCTCTGGCTGGAGTAGATCCTGATGACAACAATGCAACAGAGCAGTTAAGATGGCAACATGAACTATAAGAGTCACATCATCCAAATTTGTATGACGAAATTTGGAATGGGTTATTATTCGTGATGTAAATGAAATATTAGATTGTGTTGTTTATGGTCTTCAATTTTGATTTTCCAAACTAAAAATTTGTCAGAGGTTCTTTGTAGATAGAAAGATCGGCGGTTCCCACACACACACACGCCATGTAATGTGAACACAGTGATGGTATGATGTAAATATTTGAAGCAAAAACATTTGCGCAGCTATTGGGAAAGAGCTGGGGTGCGGGGCTAATTGGATAGCTCCACCAAAAGGTCAGCACAGACACAATGGGCCAAATGGCCTCCATTTGTGCAGTGCCATTCTATTTTACCGGTTGCATCGGGAATGCTGCTTGGCTTGTGTACATTATGCTTCAACAGTAATCTAGGTATAGCACCAAATAAAGACAAAT
Organism: Scyliorhinus canicula; assembly: GCF_902713615.1. Classification (NCBI taxonomy): domain Eukaryota; kingdom Metazoa; phylum Chordata; class Chondrichthyes; order Carcharhiniformes; family Scyliorhinidae; genus Scyliorhinus; species Scyliorhinus canicula. The sequence goes on along the minus strand of NC_052146.1, from coordinate 284,634,629 downwards.
TGATAGATTATGAGCAGTGTACTCATGTGAATATATGAATTGTGTGTTATGAGATAGGAGCAGTTTTGACAGTTAGAATTAAACGTTCAAGCAGACTTACAAACCTGATCTACTAAGGGCATCATGAGAGTATCAGCTCTTTCCTTACTGACAAACCGTTGAGTGTCGTAGAGAAAGATTTTGTGCATGCAGTCGCAGACAAATTGAAGCAGTAAGCAAGATTTCTCCATGTTCTTGTCTGAGTCAAAGAAAGCTTCGTCTATTTTCGGGAGAAAACAAAATGATAACCCACTGAATTTAATACTTGAATAATTCTGCTGTTCACTAAAACAAACTGCATTTGTTAATTTAGTCATAGTGCGTTTGATATACATAAGAAATTTGACATAAATCACTGCTGATTGGGCCTCCTATATTATGTCTCTTAAAACTCTTCATGATTCTGGACATTTTGATCAAATCTTTCCATAAATCTTCTCTACACCAAGGGGAACAAACCCAATGTCTCTACTCTCTTCGCCCAACCAAAATCTTTCACTTCTGTTACCGTTCTCATAAATCTCCTCTGCATCCTGTCTTAAGGCCTTGACATCCTTCCCAGTGTGGTGCTCAGAACTGGACACAATACCCCAGCTGAGTCCTAACAAGTGTTTCACAAAGGAAACTTCCCTACTTTGCCTGCCTTTTAACAGCCTTCCCAACTTGTTCTGCTATCTTTAAACATGTCTGTATGTTCATCCCCAGGTCTCTATGTTCTGGATCCACTTTGATATTGTATTGTCATTCTTCCTACAAAAATTGGGGTGGAATGCTGGCACAGTGGTTGGCACTGCTGTTTCACAGGGCCAAGGAGCCAGGTTCGATTCAGATGTCAGGTGACTGTGTGGAGTTTGCACCTTCTCCCAGTGTCTGCGTGGGTTTCCCCCAGGTGTTCCGGTTTTCTCCCAAAGTCCAAAGATGTGCAGGTTAGGTGGATTGGCCATGCAAAATTGCTCCTTAGGGTGGGGTTGCAGGAATAGGACGGGGGATTGGGCCTAGGTAGGGTGGCTCTTTCGAAGGGTCGGTGCAGACACAGTGGGCCAAATGGTCTCCTTTTGCACTGCAGGGATACTATGAAAATAATCACTTCACACGTTTCTGCATTAGTTAATTTAGTCAACCATTCTATGTCCATCTGATATCTGCTGCTGTGCTCCTTACTAAAAATACTACATTTCTGAGTTTTGCGTTAGCTGCAAGCTTTGACATTGTGCCCTGCATACTGAAGACCATTAATCTATATCAAAAAGTGCACCAAGTGCACCGGTACTAACACCGATCTTGGAGGAACTTCACATTCTATCAGTCTGAAAAGCAACCACTAACCACTACTCACTGCTGCCTGTCCATTAGCTAAATTTGATTCCTTGCAGTTGCTCTCCTATTAATCCCACGGGCTTCCATTTTACTGACGAGTACTTTTTGAAGTTCATGTACATAACATCAACCACATTACCCTCATCTGCCTTTTTCGTTACTTCCATCGAAAAGCTCAACCAAATTGGTTTCTGTGCTGGTTACCACATTTTTCCAAGTGTCAATTAATTTTGTCCCAGATTAATGTCTGTAAAAAGTTGCCCCCACCACTGAGGTATATTCATATTTTAACAGTTAATTGATTTAGTCTTACCAGTTTTGACAGTGTTTGTCTGGTTCAGAATATCAGCAAAAGGTTTCACTAACTGCCCAGCAAAGAGGGTGAATAACCCTTTCAGCTTATCTGCAATGCAGTCCGCCAAACGATAGAATGTAATTGTCCGATCTTTAGGGAATCCCGCAGAGTTACTCCAGTCAAACAGCTGATCAGAAACAAACCGTAGGTCAGAGGTTACAAATAAAAATATATTTTACAGAATTCTAATGAAGAATATCAGAGAGCTGCTCATTTGATATCAGCAACATACCTTAAAGAACAGAGATCTGAAGGTAACCTCTGAAAGTTTCATTACCATAGCAACCAGACAGTTAATTACATGTCCCTCAGTTTCACCCACTTGGTCCAAACTATCCTGTGTGTGTGGGGGGGAGGGGGGAGAAGAGAAACAAAAGGAAAATTGGTTTCATGGTCATTTTAAGCAGAATATGAAAAACTAATTGGAGTAATACTTAACTATATTATAAACATAAACATACATATACCCTTCATTAATCAAGCACAATAAACGATGGGGGTTACCAGGTTTTGAGGCCGCCAATGGGGTATGAACCTTCATGTCCTTCTGCCCATTTAAACTCAATATTGAACATGACTGGTTTGCAGAGGGCTGACCAGTGTAGAATATATAGTAAAATATCAGCAAGAGCAGATCATAAACCACAGCTGTGTGTGCATACTGGTGGTCAAGCGAAGGAAGACTTTATGTCAAACAATTTGGTACATTATATAGTCTGTACAAGTAAATAAATGCTTGCATCGAGATTACATCTTTTGTCTATCAAAACATCTCAAAGCACATTACACAACAAATAGATTCTTATGCACAAAAAGCAAATGAAGCACATAATTCTGCACCAACAACATCCCACAAACTGCAATGAGATGTAAATGCTATTTGGTGGTTAGTTGAACAAGGAACATTGGCCAAGGTGGCAGGGGGATACCGGGTTCCGCCTTAAATCTCATGGGATCTGCTTTTTCCATCGTGCAGCACTGATGTGTAGCATTTCGCAACACAGAAGGAGGCCAGTTAGCCCATAATTCCCACAGTCTCATCACTTTTCAAATTTTCCCTTGCTTTCCATGACCTAACAGCCTTCCTGGTAAAAGAAATCTCCAAAATCTCTCCTTCACTCTTCTGGTGATCATTTTAAAATTCTGCGAACAGGTTTGCAATTTCCCAATTAGTGGACCAGCACTGACTCAGTTCTGCACTGCAGCGTCAGCCCAGTTAATGAACATAAGCATTAGTTGGGAGTCTTCAACTCCGCTACATTCTGACCCACACGCTGTGTTACCAAATTGAACCAGAAGGTATTCAAAATTTGGTTACGCTTTATGTTTTGTGTTTAAATTCAGAGGAATTCTCCCTCACCCGTCAATTACCTGCAGAAAATTAATTTGTGATTTTCTCTCTCAATGTACTCTTGGAAAATTAATAAATATATTATTCAGCCTGTGCGCAATACCTCCAAATGGTCTGCTCTGAAATCCAGGGCTTTGAGGAAGAACAATGTGAGCTCAGATTGATGGGAGATCAGTTGTTCCTTTTCTACGTTATTAATATGTTCCTTCAGGATATCGAAAAGTGGACCTAAAGAACTCTAAGAGAAGATACAAACAAATTAGAAACAAATTCTATTTTCTCATGACTAACATCTTGCATGAGGTGATAAGACAAATTCTGCTGGTGCTACTGTTACTGTCCAAATAACCTTATTTACAATAGAGGATTCATGAGCTGTCAAGTAGGAATAAACAACAGCCATCACTGCCCGACTCCTGGCTCTCCATAACTCCATACTCTCTGTCCGAGTTCAACAATCTGCTGGTTCAGCTGATCGCAACTGAAACTGAATGGCTGAAAAAAAACCTGTGGCGCATGCAAAAGTGTGAACAGGTAGAGTTGTAGTGTTTGTCCCTTAGAGTGCAAGCCATATGCCATTCTCCCAACAGGATAACAGGCCAATCTGCGGCTCAAGCTTTTTAAAAAATAAATAAATTTATAAGTACCCAATTCAATTTTTCCCCCAATTAAGGAGCAATTTAGCATAGTCAATCCACCTACCCTGCACATCTCTTTGGGTTGTGGGGGTGAGACCCATGCAAACACGGGGAGAACTCCACACGGACAGTGACCCAGGGCCGGGTCCTCGGCACCGTGAGGGAGCAGTGCTAACCACCGCGCCACCATGCCGGCCCTTATCTGGTTCCTCTCACAAATCCCGAAAGATGTGCTTGTTAGGGGAATTGGACATTCTGAATTCTCCCTCTGTGTACCCGAACAGGTGCCGGAGTGTGGCGACGAGGCGATTTTCACAACAACTTCATTGCAGTTTTAATGTAAGCATACTTGTGACAGTAATAAAAATTAAGATAAAAGGGCTTCAGGAAAGCAATAAAATGTAAAGCCTTGCACGAGATAGTAAGATCATTAAAATTCAATTATAATAAATGCATGTTTAGGTATTATGCAAAAATCCAAACCTAATACAACACGCATTTACCATTCACAGGTTTCTACAAAACCTTAAAAAGGCCTTAAAAGGCTGTTCAAATAGCCAACTAAGCTACACAGTGATGCGACTAAAATATATCTGAATCCAGATAATTCATTAATCTAGTTAGATGTTGATGACATTTTTATGATGTAAATGTGACTGCATATTTCACAGCTTTGATTTAAAATAAACTCGTGTGAAATTATTGTACAATAACAAACCTTTCAGGTTAGCACTGCGCTATAACCCGAGACTTAATGCCCACAGCAACAGATGCATAACATTTTGGGCCTTTGGTACATTCCATCACCATCAACTCAAATAGCAGAGAGAAAGAAAAGAGAAATCCCATTGGGAAACAGCACTGACCTGATTGGCTGTGACAAGTTTATCATAGCATTTGCTGATCGCTGGCAGCAGAACTCGAGAAGCTAGCTTTGTGGCCAGCGTTGTTCGGAGCGATGTTAGACGCAGATCAAGCTGTGAAGAATGGCCTTTCCTTGAAGCAATCTTGGTCAAGTGGGTGACCTATAGGAAAATATCACTCCATGAGTACTTTAGCTTGATGAAAATAACACACGTGGCTTCTGCTACACAGTAACAGAATTCCGTAAACCTTACTTGTGCTAGGATGTCCAGCAGGTAGGGGCTGATGAAATGTGACAACGTTTCCACAACTCTCTGCAAAGCTGTAACAGCACTTAGTAAATAAATCTCATTGGACAGCAGCACCTTCTGTTTTTTCAAAGTCTTTAGAAGCCCTGGCATCAGCCTGCACAAAATAAATCCATTCTCATTATGGTGCGAGCATTGGTAGGTTTTGAAAACAAAATGGCCCATAAACAAGAAAACAAAAGACTCATTACATAATAATAGGTTTCCTTTTTACTTCCGCCTTTAGTTCCAACTGTGCAGAAATGCACTCAGCCAGTTGAGCACCATGTACTGCAACTAAGCACAGTAAATTTCAGGATGCTCTGTTCCACTGAGGGACATGGAAAATTGAGAGCAGATGAAATCAGCTTTTAAAGTACAAAGTTTTCATCTTTATCTACAGAATCAGAACAAATATAGTTCTCCTTTACTAATTGTAAACCTTAAGAAATCACAGGCTATTCCTACTCAATACATTAACAATTTAATAGTCTGAAATATTCTTACAAAGGGGTATTTCCAATTTATACAAGTAGTCCACTAGCTAAAAAAAGGTTCTGGTTTGCAATCGGGTCTGTAAATTACCCACCTTGTTCTTATATAACCCCAAGAAATGTTATATAGCAACAAAATTTCTCAGGGTGCTACTCTTTTATCTACTGTTACAGATTACAGTTTTTTGATGAGTTCTCTTTGTACAGTGTGAAGGTATTTCTCAGGTTCTATACCTTGGAAGCTGTGGTATTGCCATTGCTTTGATTGCAGTGGTAACTTCAGCTATACAAAGCAATGCACTTCCCAGCACATTATGCTCCTCCTCTTCACTGCCTGTGATGAGGTCAACAGCAGATGCCAGCACAGGCACAAATGAATCCTGGTGCTTCGTACCAAAGCACCTGCACAGGAGCTTCAGGCTGAAGAGGGCTGTCTGTCGGTTAATGGCTTGCTCCACTTCTTTTTCTTTACAGCAGGCAACCTTCAGAAGTTCCTCAATCAGGTTCAAAAGCAACTTCACCTGGTGAGGAAAAAAGACAGGCTGAAACAACCATTTCTCACAAACATACAAAGAATGGGAACAAAAGAAAACCAACGAGACTAGAAATATGAAATTTTTCAAACTCGCGTTCAGTGGCACATTAAGTTGTGTAGGTAAGAACAGGAAGTTGTAAAGAGACTTAGAAAGACCCAACAAGATGGTCTATAAACAAGGACAACGAAAAAAGATTTATTGCACTTCACATGGACTGCAGCAGTTGAAGAAGACCACCTTCTCAAGGGCAATTACGGACGGGTAATCAATGCTGGTCTAGCTAGCTAGCAACACCCACCACCACCTGTAGAAACAAATGTGTGTGGACAACACAATGGCAGATGAGGTTTAACATGAGAAAATGCGAGGTTATCCACTTTGGTTCTAAGAAATACAAATTGGACTATTTACTTAAGGTGAAACCAGGAGCTGTGGAAGAATGCAGATCAGGTGAATCAATATCTGAAGGAGAAACATAGACTCTCTTTCAGATTGCCATAATGTGGATTCCCTGCATTTCCTCGAGGTTTTCACATTGCTCAGTCTCTTGAATACCAGACAGTTCAAATTATGTCCAAGAAGATTTTTTAAAATAAATTGAACCCAATTTTATTTTCCAAATTAAAGGGCAATTAAGCGTGGCCAATTCGCCTTAACTGCAGATCATTTTGGGTGGTAGGGGCAAAACCCACGCAGACACGGGGAGAATGTGCAAACTCCACACAGACAGTGACCCGGGGCTGGGATCAAACCCGGGTCCTTGGCGCTGTGAGGAAACAGTGCTAACCACTGCACCACCGTGTTGCCCCTATGACCGAGAAGGTTAATGCCAATCTTTGAGTCCTTTAAAGAAATAACAATGTATTGAAAAGGAAATAGGGCGCCATAGTGGTGCAGTGTTTAGAACTGCTGCCTCATGGTGCTAAAGACCCAGGGTCAATCCCAGCCGCGGGTCACTGTCCTTATGGAGTTTGCACTTCTCTCCGTGTGTGTGTGGGTCTCACCCCCACAACCCAAAGATGTGCAGGGTAGGCAGACTGGCCATGCTAAATTGCCCCTTAATTGGAAAAAAATAATTGGGTACTCTAAATTTATTTTAAAAAAATTAAAAGAGTAAATATGAGGGATGAGCAGTTTTTGATCTGAGGACAGACTAGAGAAAATGGAGATTTCTTTTCATTCAAACAAAAAAGGTTAATCGGAGTAAAAACAGCAAATGCTGGAAATATTACGCATGTTTTTCAGAATCTCTGCAGCCAGAAAGAGAGTTGTTGGAGTTTAGATGGAGGGTCATTGACCTGAAATTTTAATCTCTGTATCTCTCCATAGGTGCTGCCTGACTTGCTGGGTATGGAACTCTAACTTTCAATGGAGTGGAAATTGATCCAGATTGCCATTCCACTTGAAATTACTTACCTGATAATCCAGGTGATCCTATACCACCCAACAAAGAACAAAACAGCACAGGAACAGGCCCTTCGGCCCTCCAAGTCTGTGCCGATCACGCGTCCTATCTAGACCAACCACCTTCTATACTCCGTCTGTTCATGTGCCTATCCAGATAAGTCTTAAAGATAGCTAATGTATCTGCCTCAGCCACCTCACTTGGCAGTGCATTCCAGGCCACCTCCACCCTCTGTGTAAAAAAACTTGCCCCACACATCTCCACTGAACCTTTCCCCCCTCACCTTGAACTTGTGCCCCTTTGTAATTGTAACCTTCCAATTCAGGCTGGATGAGATCTATGTAATGCAGCAGGTTCCTGGGGCCTACAGTCGAGGTCAGCTCAGTCGAAAGTAGGTAAATCATGCCCCCCTTTAATGGCCTCCCCCCTCCCCCGATAAACTGCCCTGCATTTCAGAAGTTACAGATTTCCAGCATCCAGTATTTTGCTTTTGTATTGAGGATGAGAGGAAATCTGATCGTGAATAGCTGGTATGGGAACGATGTGCTGAATGGTCACCTTGCAGTCACAATGCAAAAGCTTGAAATCCATCTAGTTAATTTTGCCCAATGATACAGAGTCATCAGCCTAAAAATAACTGACGAGAAAGTCCAGAGGACTCTCGTCTTTTTTAAGTTGCTGGCGCACGTATTGCAGAAATCAAATCAAACCGCTTAAAAGAAAACATACATGGTTCTGCAGAAACTCAGTTATGTGTTATAACCAAGAGGAGACCCTTTAGTGGATAAGATAAATCTGTGATTAATTGAATAATTCTCAAGCTACTGGAATATCTTCTCGAGTTCCCTACCTTTTGGTCTTCTCCAGCATCACTCAACCCCCATTACACCAAGTAGCAAGATCAGCTGAGATGTTAATAGTTTTTCCCCACACCAGCCATGGTCACAGGACGAAGAGGAACATGCATAACTGCTCTCCAAATGCTATAAAGGTGAGGACTGTACTCTGTATGTGAGTGTTGTATACTGTACACACTTAATGCCGGTGTCCTTTCAGGAGCCTTCACAATGACTACCGTGGTGGCAGTGCCAACTTCAAAGTTAATGCAGGCTGCTTAAGCAAAGCCACAAGAGCACATTTGTAGCTTGGGGCAGCATGGTAGCATTGTGGATAACACAATTGCTTCACAGCTCCAGGGTCCCAGGTTCGATTCTGGCTTGGGTCACTGTCTGTGCGGACTCTGCACATCCTCCCCGTGCGCGTGTGGGTTTCCTCCGGGTGCTCCGGTTTCCTCCCACAGTCCTAAGATGTGCAGGTTAGGTGGATTGGCCATGCTAAATTGCCCATAGTGTCCAAAATTGCCCTTAGTGTTGGGTGGGGTTACTGGGTTACGCGGATAGGGTGGAGGTGTGGACCTTGGGTGGGGTGCTCTTTCCAAGAGCCGGTGCAGACTCGATGGGCCGAATGGCCTCCTTCTGCACTGTAAATTCTATGTCTATTTAAAAGGACACATCTGACATATCAGACCAGAGCTGCTAACTGAATCAGGATGAGCATGATTGCTTTAGCCTTCAACTCTGAAAGGGAATTAGAAATTTATTTTGAACGGAAAAATTGCAGGGCTATAGAGAAAGAGGGGAGTGGGGCCAAGTGGATTGTTCTTTCAAAAAGTTGGGACAGCCATGACAAGCTAAATGGACTCATTCTTGTGCTGTATGATTCTGTGTAAGGATCTGTGGTTGGCTCTGGGGAGGATTTTTGGGTCAGCCTTCTCAGGTTTGTTATTGGTCTTCCGGCTGAAACCGGGTGTGTGTCTGTATCAGGGTTCAGATCAACTGATTAATCAGCTGAAGACAGGGCTGTGTTTTGAATCAAAAAATATAGGGCGGCATTCTTCGGTCGCCGAACGCAAGTTCAGCGATCGGCTGGAGAATACTTGTTTGCGCCAAATCAGGGGCGGCGCTGCTTTTGCAATGCTCCGTCCCCTCAAGAGTACGACGCACAGCGTCGGGACGGCCTCAGGGCATCACCTGAAGCCCTCCCCCGATGCTCTGGGCCGAGTTCCCAACGACATAGAACACTTGTCCTTTTCATTTTCGTGAACCCGGCGTGGCGGCTGCGGACTGAGTCGACCTCTGTCACAGTCAGGGGTGTGTGTGTGTGTGTGTGTGTGTGTGTGTGTGTGTTCCGGGGGTGGCGAGCCTGGCTAAAGGGGGACATTATTTGGCAGGCCGGGTCTGCGCGGGGCCGCTGCAGGCCACCACCATGCACGTGCGGCCATGGACCCGTCAATTCTCCGGCTGTATCCACAGGTAAAGCTTGGGGCTTTACACTGCGCGGCTGCTAGCCCCCCACCAGACGGAGGATCGGTGCAACTTTTGCGCCATTTTTACGGGCGTAAAACGCCACTTTTGTTACCATGCCAGTGTCAGCACTTTAGTCTTCAAATCAAAGGATCCAACCCTATAATGTTGGCAGCTCTGTCTTGATCCTTCAACACCTGAAGCTTCAAGGTTGTGAACCTCAAATTAAGGCAACATGTACATTCCAGTACTTTTAAATCAATACTGTTCACAAGATAGAAACATTTGCATTTCATTTTATAAGAGAATAAAGAACACACCTGATGTTCCTGGCACACGGTTTTGTGCTGCTGGAGCTTATTGTTGAGGAGATCCATAGCTTTACGTCGAACGGAAGGTAACTGATTACTGAGTAGCCCCTGTATCACTGGAATAAAGGACTCTGTCGGTAGCAAGGCATTCACCTGTACCAGGGATATAAAGTGTGCTTAGACGGATTGCTTTGTAATTACATCCTCGGCAAGTCAGGTTCATTAGCTAATGCCAACCAATTCATGTATCCATTAGTAAATACAGTGGCATTATAATGCAGATCATACAGGACTCGACAATGTGTTTTAGTGATGTTGCTTGAGGGGTATACATCAGGGGCTGGATTCTCAGCCTCGGCGCCGATATCGCGTTCGGCGCAGGGGTGGGGAATGGCCGTTTACCTGGAAATTGGGACCGGACCCTCGGTCCGCGGCTGCCCTGGTGGGGGGGATCGATCACGGTTTGGGGGGGGGGGCCTCATGAATAGCCAGGGGAGCGACCAGGCATCATGGACCCACAGGCGCGCGTGATCCCGGGGGTGGCGGGGGCTACATTTTTGAAGCCCGCAGTCCGAGTCCGCTGCAGACCGCGCCGTGCGCATGCGTGGGCTCCCGACCGGAAGTATCCGCAGCCAGAGGAAGATCCAGAGTGAAACGCCAGCGTAACATAGCCCCATTATTGGAGAATCCAGCCCCAGGTCTTCTTCAAATACTGCCCAGAGATTTTTGACGTCCACCTGAGAGGCAGAAGGGATTTCTCAGTTTAGTGTTTCATCTTAAATGCAGCACTTCAGCATTGCTACATTCAAGTGTCAGTTTGGATCATGTCCTAAGCCAAGGAGTGGAGGCCAAATGGAAACAAAGATGAAGCCAAAATGAATATTCCTTTCTCGTAAGAATCTCTATAACTATGTTGGAGAACACGTCTGCTTGTCAGTTTGCATGGGCAGCAAATTTACATTTTTGAAAAGCAAATCAACAACTAAGACCAGCGAGGTTGCAAACCTACTTTATCCAAGACATCATATGACCGGTTGAGTAGAGCTCTCCAGAATTTGGCTGTTGGTTTCTCTGCATTCTCCTCCACACTGTGAGCAACCACGTTGATGTAGCACAGAATTTCCTCCAATAAACTAGAGAAACAGAAGAGGATCAATGCACAGAAGAATCGCTCAGAAAAATGATCTAGGTTTAAATGCAATCTGATGACCAACAGATTACCAAAAAAATTTAAAACCTTAATTGTCTCTGAACCTCGAGTGAACATCGAACATACAGTGCAGAAGGAGACCATTCGGCCCATCGAGTCTACATCGACCCACTTAAGCCCTCACTTCCACCCTATCCCCGTAACCTAATAACCCCATCTAACCTTTTTGGTCACTAAGGGCAATTTATCATGGCCAATCCACCTAAATCTTTGGAGGAAACCGGAGCAACCGGAGGAAACCAGACTCCGCACAGAGTGACCCAGCGGGGAATCAAACCTGGGACCCTGGCGCTGTGAAGCCACAGTGCTATCCACTTGTGCTTCCGTGCTGTCCTAAATTTGTGGTTTACATATCCACTTATACAATGTGTGAGTGTGAGTACATGGGGGCCAGTACTTTAGTTCCTTAGAAGTGGTTTTAATTCTTCTAACTTTCCCCCAGCATATCATTGGAGTAACCCCATTATAATATTATGTGGCCACTTTATTCACTTTTGTGTTCATTTCTGCGCTGGTAACAGTTGACTCTAAACATTAGGTATTGATACAGAATCCGTACAGTGCAGGAGGCCATTTGGCCCATCAAGTCTGCACCGACCCTCTGAAGGTGCACCCTACCCAGACCCCCACCTTATCCCCTGCAACCCCGTAATCCCACCTAACCCACAGATTCCTGAACACTAAGGGGCAATTTAGCATGGCCAATCCATCTAACACAATGTAATTGAGCGTGTTGAGAAATTACTTGTAGTTGAGCATCAGTGAACACCACAAGCTATCAGCTTTTGTATTTGTTTTTTGGACTATTTATTCCCCCTCCACCCCCCACATAAAATTGGAAATGATTTACATTCGAGAAACATGTTTTCAATTAAAATGGGTTTATGCAAGTTTAGTGTTCTGCTTATCATAATCATTAAGACAAAGAGGTGTTTATATATTAATCTTCTATCTTGTTTCAGGTTTTCTACAAACATCTATGCCTATTACTGTTGGGATGATTTAATAATTTCAATCCAACAGTGTGTGTCTGTGTGTAGCCAACGATAGACCTACTGGCAAATTATTGAATGGGGAAGTTGGAGAGGCAGCCCACTCACTTCCAGTGAAGGGATGTAACAAAATCTATTACTCTGGTCAGCCAGTCAGCATGACCTGCTGAGGGAAATACCGAGGTAGCTTATTGAAAAATCAATGTTGACCATGTCCATGTAAGGCATTATCTGTTTTAATATTAGACCATCCCAAAGCAAACAGTAATCAGACTGCTTATCCAGGGTAAGATTGCATGGCATATAATTTTCATTATGAGGAAGAAATGGAACTGAAACCAAGTGGGAGGCTTTGACCATAACATAGCCTGTATATTCACTTGTTATCTGTAAGATAATGGAGGCGAACAATTCACATTAGACCTGGTCTCGTTGAAAATGCTTCCAGTCTGCCTATAAAAGGTTTGAGAAATACAAGAGGGCACATATGAAAGGACTGAAAAGGCTACAATCCCTCAGATGGAGGACAAATCGGTTCCTGAATGCGTTTGAACCCTTTTCTACAAGAACTTTTAAAAGGTGTTTGGTGCATGGACGAAGATATGCACTCAGGGTGGGACACACGGACTGATTATTTGAATGCAATGGAATAGATTTCTTGAATACATATTTAATTAAAGCTAGATTTCTGTGATAGGGTAATTTTCTTTCTTTTATTGTTGTTCATTCATATCTAATTTCTTTTAATAAATGAACAATTTTACAGGAAACAAATTTCCACCTGGATAACAGCGATATCGAAATTGAATTTACACAACATCCAGTTCAGATTACAAGTGAGCCCTTCTGTAACCACACCTGGTTTATGCTATTGCATGATTAGATATTGGACAGTACCATAGAATCATAATATCCTACGGTGGCCAGAGTTAGAAAGGTGCTGCTACAGAGGGGAAGGCAGGCAGGGGGTTTGGGTCTTCCGAACCTGATGTACTACTACTTGGTGGTGAATGTGGAGACGGTGCGGAGCTGGATCAGAAGGGTTGATTCCCAGTGGGTCAGAATGGAGGAGAGTTTGTGCAGGGGGTCAGGATTGAAAGCACTAGCAACAGCGCTGCTCCCGATAGCTCCGGGGGAAAACTCGGAGTCCGGTAATAATAGCTTGAGAATTTGGAGGCAGTTTCGCCAACACTTCGGGTTGGGGGCAGGGTCAAGGGAATTGCCGATTCGGGGGAACCACAGATTTGAGCCAGGAGGTGGGATGGAAGTTTTCGGAAATGGGAGGAGAAGGGGATTAAGACACTGAAAGATTTGTTTCTTAGGGGTCGGTTTGCAGGACTGAAGGAGCTGGAAACGAAGTATGGGCTGGAGCAGGGGGAAATGTTTAGATACATGCAGTTACGAGATTTTGCCAGAAAGGAGATACAGAACGTCCTTGAGGGGCCGACCTCCACATTGTTGGAGGAGGTGCTGGCGACAGGGGGACTGGAGAAGGGGGTAGTGTCAGCGGTCTACGGGGCTATTTTGGAAGAGGAGAAGGCACCACTGGAAGGGATCAAAGCAAAGTAGGAGGAAGAATTTGGAGAATTGGATTTGGAGGACGGGTTCTGGTGTGAGGCGCTCCGGAGACTGAATGCCTGAACCTTGTGAGTGAGGTTGGGGCTGATATAGCTGAAGGTGGTACAGAGAACACCTCACGAGGGCGAGGGTGAGCCGATTCTTTGAAGGTGTAGAAGATGTGTCGTTGATCGCCCGAAGGCGGATCCTGTTGGGATAGAGAGCAGCCTCTCCACCCTGTGCCCTGGCGTGGCGGGGGGACCTGTTGTAATTCTTGACTCTTGAGAAGGTTAAGTTTGAACTGAGGGGAAGGGTGGAGGGGTTCTACAATTCATGGGCATTATTCATTAAGCACTTTCAAGAACTGGATAACCGAACATTAGTTGGGGGGATGTGGGTGGGACGGTGTGGGTGGGAGGGTTTGGGGGAGGGGGGCGCTGTGTGTTAATGGTGACTGTGGGTGATTCCTGATTCCTTTTTGTCATTTGTTTATGTAAACATGCGGGCTGATGTTTGGGGGTTGATGGGTGGATGGGATTGTTGTTATTAATATGGGTATTGACATATTTGTTACTGATTATTGTTTATTGTTGGTGGGTGTAAATTTGGAAGAAAATGTGAAAAAGGAGCAGAATAAAAAATATTTCAAAAACAAGAATCGTAAAATCCCTACAGTGCAGGAGGCCATTCGGCCCATCGAGTCTGCACCGACCCTCTGAAAGAGCAGCCCACCTTGGCCCAAACCCCACCTTGGGCCAATTTAGCATGGTCAATGCAGCTAACGTGCACATCTTTGGATTGTAGGAGGAAACCGGAGCACCCGGAGGAAGCCCAGGCAGACACGGAGAGAATGTGCAAACTCGACACGATCACCCGAGGTCACAATCGAACTAGAGTCCCTGCCGCCGGGAGGCAGCAGTGCTAACCACTGCGCCGCCGCACCATCCTGGTAGGATTCTGAATTTAAGATAGGGACTGTTTATAGGAGGAACAGCACTGATGTACAAATGAATACCTAAGCAAGCCAAAGATTTGGAACAATCACAATAAACTGCAACAGAAAATTGGTCACCTTTGTTCAAACTTCTGCAAAAGTCCTTCTTCAGAACGATCACACTCCGCAACCTAATGTAAAACACAAAGAAATTCAGTGATCGCACTTGACGTTTAACAGGAGCTATTTTATAAAACCAAGTGCCTTCCAGCACAGTATAAAGAATCCTCAGCAAGGAAAGAAGTCAACTGTTCTACGTTAGTGCTTATATTCCACGCAAGCTTCCTCCTAGCCTAATTACCAGTTCACATGCCACCCACATAGCCCTCTATTCCCTTCAGGGTGCAACGGGCCTTCTTTTAGTACCCATAAATATTACTGCGAGTAGCAAATTCTCATGAGAAGAATGTGACTTGATTTAATTTGACAGCACAACTGATTTCCCCAAGGAGACCATTTTCTGTGATACACCACACCGATAGCAATGTCTGCAGAAGGAGATCAGCAAATTAATCCATAGTCTGGTCCATCGGGCCCCCTTATTTTGAAATAAGAACAAAGGCGGCTAGAAGTGCTCAGCAAGTCAGGTAGCAAACATGGAGAGCCAAACAGAGCTAACCTTGCATGCCAATGACCATTCATAGAACATAGAACAGTACAGCACAGAACAGGCTCTTCGGCCCTCGATGTTGTGCCGAGCAATGATCACCCTACTCAAACCCACGTATCCACCCTATACCCGTAACCCAACAACCCCCCCCACCTAACCTTACTTTTTAGGACACTACAGGCAATTTAGCATGGCCAATCCACCTAACCCGCACATCTTTGGACTGTGGGAGGAAACCGGAGCACCCGGAGGAAACCCACGCACACACGGGGAGAACGTGCAGACTCCACACAGACAGTAACCCAGCCGGGAATCGAACCTGGGACCCTGGAGCTGTGAAGCATTTATGCTAACCACCATGCTACCGTGCTGCCCATTAGAGTGTTGCTTTAGTTTGAACCGACGTGTACTTTAAAATAAAAATTCTGACTTCTTCCATCCAGCCTTTTACCCATGACAATTAACATGCCTGTCCAAAATTGTTTTTATTTTCAAATTACTCGACACAACCCCAAATCAGTTATGGGCAGCCTCATGAGTGACGCTTTTCAAAATTTTCAACTATCACAAATGTGAAGTAATTTTAGCTTTGACTCTGTACAAATAAAACATGTTGCAAACTAGGCACTTGAGACCCCTAAATGAATTGTTCATTAAAGCAATTGGCTTGAAAATATACTTCAGTAAGCAATAAAATCAAAGCATTATTTTGCAATTTTCAAATAAAATAAATGGTGAACTGAAACATCACAATAGAACTGGGAATGGGTCAGATGCTGTGAAGCTGCATTGAGGAATAAATAATTGATACCCGTGTATAAAAAAAATAGGATAGACAGGCAGAAAGGCAGGACACTCAGCTCAACCATTCCATGCTAGTATTTATGCTCCACTCAAACCTCCTCCCATTTTTTCTCATCTAAATTTATCATTGTAACCCTTTATTCCCTTCTCGTTCACCATGCTTGTCCAGCTTCACCTTAAATGCATCTGTACCATTCAACTTAACCACTCCCTGTGGTAGCAAGTTCCACATCCCACCACTCTTTGGGTAAAAAGCTTTACTCTGAATTTCCCACTGGATTCTTGGTGACCATCTTGCACTGCTGTCCTCTAGTTAAGCTCTTCCTCGTAGGACCCTATCTGTATCCCCTCTATCAAAACCTTTCATAATTTTAAAGACTTGTATTAGGTCACCCCTTGTCTTCTTTTTCAAGGGAAAAGGGGCCCAGATTGACAAAGTTTTCTTGATATGTATCCCTACGCATTTCTGGTATCATCCTTATAAATGTGACGTCCTTGTAGCTTTCACTCTGTACAAATAAGCCTTGTTGCCAACTAGGCACTTGAGACACCTAAATAAACTGTTCATTAAAATCTTATCTGCCCCCTCTCCAGCGTTTCAATATCCTTTTTTTAAACTGAGAACTATTTTTGGCAATGGGGGTGTGGCAATATATAATGGAGGGTTCTGTACAAACAGACTTTGGTTTGGATCTGTAGTTGGTCTGGCATCTATGGAGTTAACTGGATCTGCACAATAAACTGGATTAATTCTGCTCATTCCACTGAAAAAATAAGAAATGAGCAGTGGTCTAGCACTCAGAGAACAACATCTTCAATATCAAGCAACTAAATACTCAAGATATAAAAAACATTGTTTACAACTAATTATTTATATTAGAAGCAAAACAAAATTACCTTCCCAACAAAGCTATTGGAGGCAAGAATCTGAGCCATAAACGAGACAGAAAGAAATTTGAAATGCCGTAGCTGTTTAGCTGTGTGAGTTTCTAGGTTGAACAGTTGTTCCACTTCGCTTGGCTTCCTTGCTTTGCTCATGGTTGTCCTCATTTTCATCTGTGCATCAGCTGCTATTCAATAAAACACGTTCAAGAAATCAAGTTTGAGGGCAGCACGGTGGCGCAGTGGGTTAGCCCTGCTGCCTCACGGCACCGAGATCCCAGGTTCGATCCCGGCTCTGGGTCACTGTTCATGTGGAGTTTGCACATTCTCCCCGTGTTTGCGTGGGTTTCGCCCCCACAATCCAAAAATGTGCAAGCTAGGCGGGTTGGCTACGCTAAATTGCCCCTTAATAGGAAAAATGAATTGGGTACTCTAAATTTATTTTAAAAAAGAAATCAAGTTTGCAAAAATATTTTCTCCAAAAGGAATTCCGTATGTGTTAAGGAATTTTGAGGGAGTCTAGATGTTAGGACAATTTAGCAACAAAGCAAGAATGCAGGGCGGCACGGGGGCACAGTGGTTAGCACTGCTGCCTCAGGGCGCCGAGGACCTGGGTTCAATCCTACCCTTGGTCACGGTCCATGTTGAGTTTGCACTTTCTCCCGTCTGCCTGGGTTTCACCCCACAACCCAAAAATGTGCAGGGTAGATGGATTGGCCACGTTAAATTCCCCCTTAATTGGAATTTGTTTTAAAAATAACAAAGCAAGCATGCAACAGGAGAATGGCTCCGTGAGTGTTAGGCAGACAGATAAGTTTTTGGGAAGCGTTTCAGAACACGCTTAAATGGTTAAAAACAGAAAACGTAAATGTTGATGGGTAAAATAACTATGAAAGAAACAAAAACACATTTGTGCAATAAACCCAATGCATCAGTCGCCTTCACCCAAGGATAGAGAATGTGTGTGTGGAAGCAACACAGTTCAAAAGTACATAAACCACAAAAGAACTGAATTAACTCTACCCTAAGTAAAATGATTCACATTGCATTCTTTTTTTTTCTTATAAATTTAGAGTACCCGATTATTTTTCCAATTGAGGGGCAATTTAGTGTGGCCAATCCACCTAACTTGCACATCTTTTGGGTTGTGGGGATGAAACGCACGCAGACACGGGGAGAATGTGCAAACTCCTCACAGAGAGTGACCCCACATTGCATTCTTAACCAGTGAAGCAATCCAACATATCATGCTTAGGAAAAAGACTGGGATGAATTTCTGCTGATGTCTTTCTATTTGACAGTTATAACATCAATGGAAGAGCCATGGAAATGGTGGGAAAAATGGTGCAGTCTTTTCCCAGGATTTCTGTAGTGCTTCTAACTGAAGTTATAATGGCTAACCCCTAGATTCTTAGTTATTGAATTTGCTTAACTCATAAAGCAGAGTCCTCTTGGTGGATATTTTGCCGATTAGTAATTTAGTACTAATATTGAAATGTTTCTAATTGTCCATATTTTTTTTAAGAGATTTGCAGAATTTTCAAGTTGCAATGTTAAAAAAACGCAGACAAAATCAACCTGACAGTGAATAAAGTGACTATTCGCTGCTAATAATACCAGAACAGCTTTAAAGTTTGTGCAATCAGAACAGACAAGAAGCTAAGTAAATCAGGCTTCACAGTCATTTATTAGTTTGAAAATCAAAATGAGGACTACTTTACAAAGGGCTTTTATAAAGTGCTGGGGTGATAGAATAATGTCATCAGGCTAACCAAAGATTTGTTTTTTGAATGCATGCCCTGGGGCACACCTTTTTCCCTGTTTAAATGACACCACCATTATTTAAACAGACTGAATTAGGCTTTGCCGAAATGTTTCACTGAAGTTAACAGCATGTCACTTTGCACTTACTTTCTTCCTTATCTTCTGGGAGCTTGGGTAAGTAACGAAAGATATTGATGAAGCTCTGGAGCTGCTCCTGAATACCGAACTCACAGCAAACAGCAATCCAGAATTCAATGTCTCTTTCCAAAACAGCCTCCTGTTACATATAAAAAAAATATACTGA
This sequence comes from Scyliorhinus canicula, assembly GCF_902713615.1. NCBI lineage: Eukaryota > Metazoa > Chordata > Chondrichthyes > Carcharhiniformes > Scyliorhinidae > Scyliorhinus > Scyliorhinus canicula. The sequence continues at coordinate 284,615,612 of NC_052146.1, read as the reverse complement.
GCTTTATTGGAGGGGGAAATAAAATCCAACTTGTAAATTATTGCTTTCGATAACAGAAGTTCAGTAAGGCAAGGCAAACTGTCAAGAGGTGGGGAGTGGGAGAAAGAGAGGTGGATGACTTGTTTTGAAATCACTGTTTCCACTTGGGAGCAAGCAATGGCTTTCTTTTCCTTCAACAAGGCCGAATTCTCATGCATCATTCTCTAACATCTGACATTATGACTGTTAAAATCTATATTATATTAATAATAATCTTTATTGTCACAAGTAGGCTTACATTAACACTGCAATAAAGTTACAGTGAAAAGCCCCTAGTCGCTACACTCCGGCAGCTGTTCGGGTACACTCAGGGAGAATTCAAATTGCCTAACAGCACGTCTTTGAGGATTTGTGGGAGGAAACCGGAGAACCCGGAGGAAACCCACGCAGACAAGGGGAGAACATGCAGACTCCACACAGACAGTGACCCAAGCCGGGAATCGAATCCGGGTCCTTGGCCCTGTGAAGCAACAGTGCTAACCACTGCGCTGCCGTCGGATACGACTTGAGTACCACTACATTCTTCTGCCAAGTTGCAGCTGTTTCTCTATTTTGTAAGTATGAAGTACAAGTAAACAAATATTTCTTGGTGACTAAATTCTGTAGGTTTCCAAACGAAATGGTAAATAGTACACCACTCGTGGGAGAGAGCCTCCAAATTCCGGGCTTTACGAGGATAGTTTGAATCACCAGAAGACTAAAGGTTTCAGCCCCACATTTAATTTAGCTGGCTCTATAGTTGTAGCTTGGTCTCTAGTTGAACATTGCAAATTTTCAGTGGCAAATGGGAAGGAGCGCAGAACAGAATCACGACAAAAAAACGGCGATCGTAGTAGGCAATCCTTTGGACTTCTCAAAGAATCTGATAAAATGTTACCACCTAATAAAAACTTCCTTAACTGAAAGAGAAAATGAACTCCTCTCAGCCACCACTAAAACACAACTGTCTTATGCAATTCCCCCCACTTTATTTTCCTCTCAACCTATTGAAGTATTTTCATTTGGCATCTCCCTGGATTTCATACAGTCCCCCAGCACAGAACTGTTCTGCAGCCTTTATGATGCTATCTACCATCAACTACAAAATGGTGCAAAATAATAGCCCCGATCAGCCCACCATTACTAAGTGACTTTTCTGTCAAGTATTCATCTTTAATTGAAGAAAAACCTGAAGCAGTAAGTAAATTTGGAATAAATCGGTCCATCATGTCAGATGTAAGCTCCACAATACTTCAATAGTTCAGTAAGTAATAAGAGAATCGTATTTTAATATGCAAGGATTTTTAGGTACATCAAAAAGACAATTGGTCTTAAAACCCTGGGCTGAATTCTCCGCCGTCGAGATGTTCCATATTGCCGGCAGCCCGGGGGGTTTTCTGACGGCGTAGGGCTGCTCCACAATGGGAAACCCCATTGACCAGCCGGCGAAACAGAGAATCCCGACGGCGTGCTGAACCAGAAATCTGGTGCGGCGAGACGGAGAAATCCCTCCTTTATATTTTGTCTCAATCCTTTGTAGACTTTTTTCATCCAATCATTCTTGTTTCAGGACGACTGAATAAGCTATTTGTTCCTTAGTACTCAAGTGCAGAATGATTCCTGCCTTTAGCTGTCCATTCTAAAACACACAGGTCTTTACCTTTTCACCATTTGCTGCTGTAGAAGTGGTCTTGGTCACGTGTTGCTCAAAAAGCAGCAACAGGAGGGTCCAGAGGAAGCGCTCTGCACTGACTGTGTTAATGAGCTGTGCAAGGATGGGTACTCGCCTGTGTTCAGGCACATGTGGCATGGCATCCACAAACACGTGGATAATTTTTGTAACAACATTTTCCACATTCTGTTTAGTTTCTGCAGAACCTTCATCATCAGCCTGCAAAAGAACAACATGGGTAAGAGGTAAAGTGGACAAAATTAACAAGAGGAACAAACATATTTACGAGCAATTCTTCATTTGCAACTTATCCTTTAGTTTTCAAAATAGTGCCTTCCCACCCATTCCCCCATGGATCCAAGCCTTAAGTAAAACTTTGCACAAAATTTTAATATCCTTCTCTGCAAATCACAGTAAAGTGGAGTCTCAGCTGTAAAATTTCTTATATTAAATGGATTTGATTGGGACTTTTCATAGAATCCCTACAGTGCAGAAGAGGGCCATTCAGCCCATCGAGTCTGCACTGGCCCTTGCTCTGACCCTCCCAAGGAACACCCTACCTGGGCCCAATCCCCCGCTCCTACCCTCGCAACCCCAGCTAACCTTTTGGGCAATATTAGCATGGCCAATTCATCTAACCTGCACTTGGACTATGGGAGGAAACCAGAGCACCCAAAGGGAACCCACGCAGACACATGGAGAACATGCAAACTCAATTCAGTCACCCAACGCCGGAATTGAACCTGGGTCCCTGGTACAGTGAGGCAGCAAAATGATTCACCTTGAGCTATAAAGATAGTTTTTGTGAGACGTAAAATAGTTTCAAGGAGCTGCTTCCAACCACTTCCAGTTTGAAATAGCTCCTGGACAAGGTGACTCCAGAGCTGCAAATTTCAGAAGTACATAAACTCAAGAAGTAACAACTATGCAACAGTGGAAGCAAATGTAACACAATGCATGTTACTCCAAAATTATTTAACAACTTTTACTACTCAACGAAAATAATTTGTGCCAGTGAAACCCAAGAGTGTAAAGAATAATAATCATTGCCACCAGAGGTCACTATATGCTGGAAAGTAGTTATAATGCACCTTGGGTGGCTTTGAGCAAGTATCTGCATAGAAATAGGGCTCTGTCACCCCTGCGATGTGTTTATGTACGGCACTGGTTGACAGAAAGCTTATTATTTCAATTTCTTCCCAGAAGACACCGACTTTCTCATGGGAAAACAGCCCTACAGGTTAATGCTTACTTTCTACCTCTCCTTCCATATGAACATTATTTATGCGCAAGCCTATAAACACGTGACACCAACTGCGGAAGGCACCGCAACTGAGCAACAACCGCTCAATGCTGGAGACATACACAATTCCAACTTCCAAAAGCCGCTTACTGAAAGGGAAGAATCCTATTGGAAACATGAAACTCAAAAGATAATAGTCAAACTAGAGGGGAGATGAGAATTCTTTTAAATTGAATTTAGCGAGCACTATTTTATAGGATGGTGGAAGCAGATTCAATATAAATTCTCAAAAGGCAATTGAAATATACTCAAAAGGGGAAAATGTGCAGGACTGTCGGGAGCGAGCAGGGTGACAGCATTAATTGGACAGCTCTTTCAAAGAGCTAGCACAGGCGTGATCGGCTGAATGGCCTCCTTCTGTGCTATATGATTGTAGGTAAAAGCGAATACATATTTAGCACATGTCAGCCATGGCTCAGTTGGAAGCACTCTCGCCTCAAGAGTCAGAAGGTTGTGGATGTGAATCCCATCCCAGGACTTGATCAGGAAAAAAAAAATCAAGGCTGAAACTCCAGTGCAGTTCTGAGCAATTCTGCAGTCGGAGGTGCCGTTTTTTAGAATGATTTGTTAAATTCAGGGCCCTTCTGGCCTCTCAGATGAGTTGAAAAGGTCCAATGTCACAACTTGAAGACGACCAGATAAGTAACTTTCAGTGCCCTGACCAATAATTATCCCCTAATCAATATCATTACAAAAGATGTATCTGGCTACTATCTGATGGATGTTTGTGGGAGTTTGTTGGACTCACATTAGTTGCTGTGTTTCCTACATTAAAAATGTGACAATACTTCTAAACATACTTCACTGTCTGTAAAATGCCTTGGTCATGAAAGATGACATGCGTCTATCTTTTAATACACACACCACTTTATAAATTAATATGCTTGCACAACTTGGAAGCTAATATATCAGAAAAGTTGCTTTGATTTATGAAATGAAATGAAATGAAATGAAAATGAAAATCACTTATTGTCACGAGTAGGCTTCAATGAAGTTACTTCAATGAAGCCCCTAGTCACCACATTCCGGCACCTGTCCGGGGAGACTGGTACGGGAATCGAACCGTGCTGCTGACCTGCTTTAAAAGCCAGCGATTTAGCCCAGTGAGCTAAACCAGCCCACTGTAGGAGTGATGATAATTTCATGGTGCAGCCGACCCCTCTGTAGCCTCCTCCTAACTCCTTAGCAGCTAGAGAATAGTCTGCCCCCACTCCCCAACCGAGTTTTGTCAGAAGCGGATACCTGCTTTCCTGTGAGTTCTGCTTATGCTATGCCAAGCTGCTTTACAACATCTTATTTAACAAGACTTGATAATTCAGTGGTGCTCCTATCATCTATTCTTTTTTTTTAAAAATGGGATGTGGGTGTCACTGGCTAGGCCAACATTCACTGTCCATCCCCAATTGCCCTCATGAAGGTGGTGGTGAGCTGCCTTCTTAAACTGCTGCAGTCCATATGGTGTAGGTACACCCATTATGTTGTCAGGAAGAGAGTTCCAAGATTTTAACTTAGTGATAGTGAAGGAATGGGGATGAAATTCCAAAAGTCATGATGGTGCGTGGCATGGAGGAACTTACAAGTGGTGGCATTCCCATGCATCTGCTGCTCTTGTTCTTCTAGAGTTAGAGGACCTGCATTTGGAAGATGCTGTTGAAGGAGCCTGGGTGAGTTTCTGCAGTGCATCTTGCACTTGTCACACATTGCTGCCACATGATTGATTAAGGCGGTCGATATGTGCCAATCAAGCAGGCTTCTTAGTCCTGGATGGCGTTAAGTTTCCTGTGTGTTGTTGGAGCTGCATTCATCCAGTTAAGTGGAGAGTATTTCATCACTCTCCTGACTTGTAACTTGCAGATTGTGAACAGATCTTGGTAAGTCAGGAGGTGAGTTACTCGCCACAGAATTCCCAGCCTCTGACCTGCTCTTTTAGTCAGAGTATTTATAGGGTCAGTCCAGTTCAGTTTCTGTTCAATAGTAACCCCCAGGATATTGATAGAGGAAGATTCAATAATGGCAATGCCATTGAATGTCATGGGGAGTTGGCTAGATTAACTCTTGTTGGAAATGGTTATTGCCTGGCACAAATGTTACTTATCAGCCCAAGCCTGGATATTGTCCAGGTCTTGCTGCATACGGACACACACTCTTTCAGTACCTGAGGAGTTGCAAAATGTGCTCAACACTGCACAATCATCAGTGGACATTTCCACTTCTGACTGTATGATGGAGGGAAGGGTAATTGATGAAGCAGCTGAAGATGGGTGGGTCTAGGACACTACCCTGAGGAACTCCTGCATCGATGCCCCCGGACTGAGGTGACTGACCTCCAAAAACCAGCTTCAACTGTGCAAGCTATGACCCCAGCCAAATCAAATTAAATTAAATCTTTATTATAAATTTCTCATTGCTCCTCTAATGATTATACTTGGAGCTGGGGTTCACTCATCAACAACACTTGTATCTTGCACAAGTGAGATGGGACAATGAACATTAACTTCACTGTGGCAATGTCTGCCATGGCCAGTCCCATTCTCACTCCCAAACGCATCAGGAGATTTTTTACCATCAATATAAAAAAGAAAACAAAAAGTTTTACCATGACCTACCTGAACAAGTGCTGGGATTACGGTCTGAACTGTCTTGTTTATGACCTGGAAACTGTAGCTGTCGTCTAGTCGCATCACATTGGCACCCATGAAGGTAAAAATGGGCATGATATTATGAAGAACCTTGTCCTACAACAGAAACACAAACAAAAATAAATCAAAAAATATAATGTGGTTAACACTAATAATGGAGATCGATATACTTAGAAATAAGACAGTATATGTCAAGGAAGATCACAAACATGGAGTAATTAATGTGCTTGTATACAACAGTGGTGCTAAGAGTTATAATTCGAAAATGGAGTACCTAAGTAGAGAGGAAAAGACAGTTTACAAAGTGCAACTAAAATAACAGGAGAGTCTAATGATAGACATTTGCACTTTAAAATCCATACAGGTTGGATTTAGAAGCAGGTACACAAGAGAAAGTACAGCCATATAGCCTTCCTCTCTGGCATTCACCAAACCCTGTGACTCCTCCCCCCTGTGCTGCCAGCCTATATCACAAAGCTGGTAAAGCATCATCCCAGTACTCCAGAGCCTAGGTCTGTCTTGAAGGTTGCCAACTCAGTATCTATAACAAGAGCACTACAGTTGTTTAACAAAACACAAGGACCTTGATCTAATTAAATCTTTAACTCACCACAAGCCCGATTACAGGAGATATTCGAGGCACAATTATTCACAATGCTTCAAAAAGACTTTGAAAATATATGTGCCCCCCACCACAGTTAGAACAGATTGCACTTACAGGGAACATTCCAGCAGCAGCACCCAAGAGCAGTAAAGCATGATGATGGGTCTGAGGCATATCAGAACTTCTGACACATTGAACAATTAACTCCACGTTAAACTTCTCTTCATCAAGGACATCTGTGAAATCAATGTTGAAAATGAAGCCACCTGCTCAGCTTTTTGTGCAAGGCAATAATGTCAAATTATCAATAGCACTTCACATTTACAAAACGATGTGAAATGTCTGCAAAACAAAGACGTATGATGGTTATTTCCCCAAGTCTGAAAAATCATAAAATTAATTTTCATTATCAATTTTCTCCCTCATTCTGCTCCAATACCATCATGCCCGAGGCCACTCGACAAAAGTGGAAGCAAACTCTGAACATCCAAAGACTATTCTAACAGAAAGGATATCGCAAGCAATCTTCTGATATGCACGCATACAATGCAGCTGGTTAGTGATCAGGAGCCTGGCTTAATGCCACTCACCCCAGGCCCATGGATACTGCAAATTGTAGCACCAACCTGGAGATACCACTGCCTCTCCAAGGATCTCTGCTCGGCCACTTCAGTTTTCATGAATGAAAGAGAAATTGTTCTATGCATCCCAGACTGACCCCCATTTCTTATACAATTAACTCTCCCATTCCTGTGACTTGTTCTCCCTTATAATATCAAGAAAACTGTGCTATGGGACAGGATGACACATCTCGCCGTCGGTCATACTAAATAACACTCCACTGGAAGTGGTTAGCTAATACCGCTAAGGGGTCCACGGTGACAATCTCTCTCTTGACGCACGCAGAATTGGGCACAAGTATAGGGAAAGGAGCTACCACTTTATGCCGACTCCCAAAACGTGTGTGAATAGCATCAAGTTGATTCGTAGGACTGGGATGTTGGTTTATGAGGCCTGTGCTCTAAGACCTTGTAGTGACATTACCTTTGGGCTGGCCTGTGTCACTATGATGATCAGCAGTTTGGCAACAGGCACCAACACCAAAAATAATAATTCACAACACCTGATAACTACGCCCTGTGTGACATCTGTGGGAGTAGCTCCCCGCCCATCCCCATCAAATCTCAATTGGTTGCATGTCCATCATCTTGCCTGGATGAAAGGATGCCAATTACAATATTCTCATGTGAAAAATAGACAGTACATGGCACAAGTTGCACCTCCGCACATCATTCCTCTTTAAAGTTTGATTCTTAATCTTTAGACAACACCAGTTTATACTGCTTGCCATCCTGTGCAGAATAGATTCTTGATGTTTGGTGCCCACATAAATCATTCGAATTTACGCTCAGGTTGTGCCTAAGTATCCTCACAGGAGCTGATAAGTAGGGTCTCACCAGAGCAGAGCAAGCTCTGGCAAAGGGGGACTGGAATACAGCCAATCCTTTGCGGCAGGCCACGTAAGTGATACCTGAACAAGACTGGTCCTCTCAATAATCTATAGTGCTGTTGAAAATTTACCAACCAGATTGAGCTGATCTGGTTCGAGGTGCTGCGATTCTCCCAAGGGCTCCAGATAACCTTGGAAGACAATAGCCCAACATGTTGGGTGGTCCTAGCTGAATAAAGAACGGGAAGGTTAACAAGCATCCTGCACTGATAAGCCATGCTGTTTTAGCTGGTTACGCCCCAGCAGCACCTTACAGCATTTGCACACCTCTGGGTCTCTTCCCCCACTGAAAGAGTAAGCTTTCCAGTTTGCGGGCAAGCAGAAACTATACTCATGTAGATTCTTCAACATGCCAGTTTAGGACCATATTCATGGTGATGGGTTTTCAGCTGACCAAATATACCCAGTGACCAATACTTGTTTATATTCAGGTTAGTTAAAATTCCCCCACATACTCTGCGTTCATCTACCACATCGCATCATAAATTCACATGCAGAAACTTGCATGGTTTTAGGTAAAGGCAAAGATTATTTTGATTCTATATCGTATCTACTTAAAAATACCAGGATTGTTTTAACCTGCAACAAATACTAGAATAAAAATGCAGTGCAGAGAAACTGTTTCATCCTTCACACCTTTGCTGATCTTGGTGCCGTCCGGTGATAGCTTTTGACAGAGGTTCAGTAAACAGTTGAGCACCAGCTGCTTTGTGTACTCCAGACTGCCCTCTTCAGATAGTGATGGATCCAGGCACCTGAGTCATGACAATGATTAACTGTTATTTCTCCTGTAGAATTCTCTTAATTGTAGCCACAAAAAAAAAACTGACATTCCAGATTCATGCAAAAAATAATAGAAACATAGAATACAATCCCAAGCCATGCTAACAGCCCCGGAATCCAACGTTAAATTTGACTTATGCAGTCGCTGTAATATTATAACAAAAGCAAAGTATTGCCGGAGCTTGAGATCTAAAATTGATGCAGAAAATATAGAAAATGCTGATCAGGTCAGGCAGCATGTGTGGACAGAGAAACATAATTAGGTTCTGATGAAAGGTCACCGAATGAAACATTAACTCTGTTCCCTCTCTATAGACGCTGCCTGACCTGACGATCATTCGCAGAATTTTCTCTTTTTTTAAAAAATATAAATTTAGAGTACCCAATTAACTTTTTCCAATTAAGGGGCAATTTAGCATGGCCAATCCACCTACCCTGCACGACTTTGGGTTGTGGGGGCGAAACCCACGCAAACACAGGGAGAATGTGCAAACTCCACACGGACAGTGACCCAGAGCCGGGATCGAACCTGGGACCTCGGCGCTGTGAGGCTGCAGTGCTAACCACGGCACCACCGTGCTGCCCTTTGAATTTTCTCTTTTTATTCCTTTAACCTATGGGTATGTCTAGTCAATCTTTTAAAATGTTGGACCCGTGTTTTTCTATGCTGCGGTGGTGCCCTATTCTCGAGAATGGATAACGTGCAAATTAAAATTGATTAAACTATTGCAGCACCTAATTCTTACCTCTGGGCGGCAGTGTGAAGCTAGACTTTGCCATCTGCATTCTGCTCGGTGGAGCACCCAAGCAGTTGTAATCAGGAATGACATTGTCTCGCCCACATTGGCATTAAAATAATTTAAATTAAAGCGAGGCCAAAAAAAAGAAAGGAGACAGGAGATCACAAGAAACGAAACTCATGCTTCGAACATTAAAATCTCAAATCCTGCACATAAGAAAATCATTCGGTGGCTCGAGAAAACCAGGCAATGTCCCTAATCCATCTGCTGGGCAGTGGGCAGGGAGCCAGCTCCTGAATCACTCCTTTCACCAATTAAAACTACTCATGCAGGAAGAGAATTGGAGATAGAGCCTCATCCTCTTGCCTCATCTCATACCTCTTTAGATTCTATAATCACCAGGAACCCATCACTCCATCGCAGTATGTAATTAATTTCATTTTCTCCTCTTCTTAATTTTTGTACACTCTGAGCATAGTTAGAAAGTGAGCTTATCCCTTGTAGATGATTTAAACTTTCCCTTTTCAAAATTGCCCACCTACCATTTCCTGAAGATCACAAAAATAAGTACAAATAAGTGAGGCTATTCAAATCAATTTCATCTCGGAAAGCTCTTGATTTCCGAAGACTCTGCCTCGACCACCACACCCAGAGGACCATGACTTTAACTTGCCTTTTACTAACTTGTGTCGATTTCCACTCTTTAATAACTATTGTGCAAAACCTGAAATGGCACTCTGTGATTAGCCTATCTAGCAATGAGCTGCTCGTGTGTACTCATCGAGCTGCAATCTGGTGCAGGGACCCTGGTGTGAATCCCCTCCCCTAGTCTGTCCAGGAGAACCGAAGCACCTCAAACTGATACCACAGCTGAAGGTGGCCAACTGAGCACTAGGGGTCCATCAGTTATCTTCCAGTTCCATTAACAAGGCAGAAATCACCGATACGCTCAGTCCTAGTACCTGGACAGAAGGCTGAAGAGGGTAGAGACCAGAATCTGGGGACTTCGGAGTTTCTTCTTATGCTGCAATAACTCCAAGATGAGTGTAACTCTCTGCCAGTTAATACTGTCGGTTAAAGAATCGGGTTCTGTATTCTGCAAATATTGGGTTTTCCTTTAAAAAAAAAACACCATGATAAACGTAAAACAATGACAATTATATTTAAAGATTATATTTAAAGAGTAACTCTGGAAAAAAACCTCAAAAACCAAATGTATGACGGCCAAATCTGACAAACCCCATTATGTTAACAGCTAGGGCCATATTTACCAAACAGACCTCAAAAAGTAATTTGTTCTTCCGTTGAGAGGTCAGCTCATGATCATTGCTTTTGCTTGCACCTTTAAAACAAAAGGTTCCTGATCAACACAAAATCGAGCTACTCCTGCAGAAATAGTTAACACTAATGTGGTAGCAGAGGGCTGTACTACATACAGAGAGAGAATGAGTGGAATGGGCCTTTCTCCTCTGGAGTTTAGAAGAACGAGAAGTGATCTCACTAGCTCAGAGAGATTGCAGTGTAGATGCTGGGAGCTTTTCCCCCTTGGTTGGAGAGTCTAGAACTGAGTTTTGACAGGGGAGGGTTTCAAATTTTTGGAGCTCTTTACCCCAAGAGATAAATCATTAAGAATATTCAAGGCTGAGACTGATAGATTTTTGGGCCTTAAGGGGTGGGTTGAGAAAACAGACGTTCAGCCATCATCTTATTGAACGCCACAGTAGGCTCAATGGTCCATAAAGCCTCCTTCCGCTCCCATTTCAGGCATTCTGTTCTCAATGTTAAATATCATAAAGAACTAGAGTAGAAATTAAAACATATCAATTTCAGTTAAACAATATTACTAGCAAAATGTTTCCCCAAAGAATAATTTCAATAGAGTATACAGTGGGAAATGCTGACCCAGTTAAGTGATGCCAACAATCTCCCTGGGTATGGAAACAACATACCTCTGCTGCTGCATTTTCTGCCTCCTGGTCTCGTGAATGGTTGCACGGCTTTGAGATTTTTCCAAAAGTCCTAGTTCCTGGGCAATTTGTTCAGCATCAACCACAATCTGAACCAGACAAATAAATAAAAATTACAAATCCCTGAAGGATATCTTTAACCAAGTCAAAATGTGTTTGTTTTTAAATTTGCGATTTAAAAGGTGTCAAAACTCATTCAGGTGATCCATGACAGGATTGCTAAGAGTCAAAATCTAGATCAGCGCAGATCAAAGTACTTTACCCTATATAGAAGATACGTTCTTTAACCAGCCAACACTATCCAATGCCTGCAGCCATTAAACCAAGGGCTCCATTTACCCTCTAAGGTGGTCATAGAAAATCCAAAGACACTGCTCACAGTGTAGGGCAGTTTTCCCACTGTCCTGACCAACAATCATACCTCAACCAGCACCAGTAAACCAATTTGTTTAAGGCGTTGCTTCATTGCAGATTGACAGCTTTAACAGTCTACATGACAACAGTGACCACACTTCCAAAGCACTTAATTAGCTGTGAAGTGGATTGGGACATCCTGAGCATAGACACCCAAACGCGTCATCAACGATAGTTCAGTTAAGAACATCCAAGTGTAATGTGATTGAACGTTAAACCATTATTACTTGTGTCAAGGACCCACGTGGAAGCCAACAGCAGAGTATCCAAGTAGGGGAAACATCAGCAGTAGGCTGATGACACTTGTACGCTGATGGAATTGTTGCTTGTGGTCAAACAAGAGGGAGGTTTACAAACATGTCAGCCAAAGCAACAGTCAGCATATGAAAATTAGTGCTGAGAAAATGAAGTATGCACTTGTTTCAAACTGCAATGTCCAATCAAGATCAAGATTAGAAGATATAACTTTGGATTAAAATAGCACATCCAGCCTGTGCAAACAAAATCATTGCAGGCACTTTGGCTAATCTAAAAATAGATACTTTGGACACTGCTACAAACCAGTAACATCATGCACAGATTTGCTACACACTCTACTCTATTCCAGTATTTTGAGATGGTCATTAGGCCATGAGATAAAGCAAGAACAAATCAAACAATTAACATCTTTTCACTATTTGATGGTTATTGAATGAGTAACTACTACAAGAAAATTTCGGTCATCAACATATCTATTCTCAATTATTGAAGCAACATAATAGTGGCAGTTCAGGTGTCTAGTAAATGTCTCAAACATCATCCTGATCAGAGGGTTAAGAGAGAATTTAGTGAGCCACGGGTCAGTCTGCGTTCTGAAAAAAAGCAACACAGCAATTTGAATAGGAGCTGTCTTTCCCACCCCATTTATTTCCGTGGTCGAACAGGCTCATTGTTTCTTTGGCAGAGATTTCACACCCACGCAGAATTTATATTACTGTGCCGCCACAGGAGAAGCAGCACAGTAATCCTGCCTTAGCGTAAAAGATAACAGGTCTTATCTGCACTAATACGAGGGTCATGAATTGGGATTTCACAGCTTTGAGCACAAGAGGTATGGTTTCATTGCAACTACATCTCCAGAATATGAAATTCGACAAAGCTTGGACTATCAACTTGAGTCCATAAAAAATAAATGAAGCTTCGCACTCATCGTCAGTGCCATGTTTAATCCTCTGAGCAAAGGATTTAAGTTGCAGCGTTCAAATCAGAAATATGCTTGATTAATGACCTTCTTAAACATATTTTAGTTTCCTGATGTGAAGAGCATCTCGAGAAATATATGAATTACTGCTTTTCTAAAGAAGTAACATTCACAGAATAAAATTATGACAAAAATATACCAGCGTAGGCAGACGAATAAGTCTCGAACCACTGAGAAATGCCATCCATCAGAAGCTCAGCATCAACATTACAAGATGAAAACTTAAGATTTACGGTATCATAATACATGCAGCCATTCATTCATGTGGCAACATTTTGAAATAGGCACCTCTGCCCTTTCCCGTCATTGCGTTCCCAATCAAACCTGAAGAGAAATTAGTCACAGGAGCCTTAATTTGTTAAAACCCAAGCTACAAAACACCCTATATGTCAAAGCTATTACTCACTCCCTTGAAAATACTGCTTATCGTCTGAGCACAGGCGGGGTTTTTGCAATGCATAAGCAAGTCAAATAGTACTCCCAGCAACTTCTGCTGAATCTTCCCATCAGGCAGCGCTGCAAAGAATTGTTTTGTGATCTGGGGGATAAAAACAAGAGTTTCTTCAAACAAAGGAAAGTATATAAGAACATAAGAAATAGGAGGAGTGGGTCATTTGGCCCTTCGAGCTCGTTCTGTCATCCAATGAGATTATGACTGATCTTCTATTTCAACAACATTTTCTTGCACTATTCCCCACGATGTTTTAATGTGCCAAAATCTATCGATCTCAGTCTTGAACATACTCTGTTTTTAAATTAAATAATATTTTATTAAAGATTTCATAGAGAACACATATGATCTAAACTACAACATAACTCTGAAAATGATTCAAACATGGTACACTTGTCATGCTAGTAACCCAAAAGATTTGAGAAAAAGGAAACAGCAACTACAGCTGCATTCAAATCCCTCGGTCCCATAACCCTACCCCTACCTCCCCCCATCCCCCCCAACAGATAGGAGTAATTAACTTTATGAAGTATGAGATAAAAGGCTGCCACCTCAGGTAGAATCCCTCCTCCAATCCCCAAAGGGTGTACTTGACCGTTTCCAGGTATATAAAAGTCCAGAAGCTTGGGCAGCATAGTGGTTAGCACAGTTGCTTCACATCTCCAGGGTCCCAGGTTTGATTCCCGGCTGGGTCACTGTCTGTGCGGAGTTTGCACGTTCGCCCAGTGTCTGCGTGGGTTTCCTCCGGGTGCTCCGGTTTCCTCCCACAGTCCAACGGTGTGTGGGTTCGGTGGATTGGCCGTGCTAAATTGCCCTTAGTGTCCATAAAAGGTTAAGTGCTAGGTTACTGAGATAGGGTAGATACGTGGGCTTGAGTAGGGTGCTCTTTGTAAGGGCCGGTGCAGACTCGATGGGCCGAATGGCCTCCTTCCGCACTGTAAATTCTATGATTCTATAATAAGGTCACCCAACCAGGCCGAGGCACTAGGTGGAGCCAAAGCTTTCCACCCCAGCAGAACTCGCCCTGGGCTAAAGTGCTTTAGAGATCTGCTCATGGAAGGATGGTTCGTCAAATGGGAGGAGTTTTCAGCAAAATTCGGATCGGTGTTAAGAACTGCTGACATGGTGCTAAAGGAGACCCAAAAGCTTGCCATCTTTGGACATGACCAGAACACATGGGTATGATTGGCAGCCCATGAGAACAAGGCTCAGCCCTGTCCTCTACCGCAAAAAACCCGCTCATCCTATTTTTGGTCAGGTGAGCTCTTTGAGGTGAGCCACTTTGAGTTACATCAGGCTGAGCTGTGCGCAAGAGGAGCTGGAATTTACCCTACATGTGGCCTCATTCCACACATCCTCATCTAGAATGGGTCCCAACTCCGCCTCCCGTTTTGCCTTCATCCGATCAAGCTGCGCAGATTTCGATGAGACGGTCCGCTCTTAAATATTCAAGATCTCCTCCCCCCATCTCTCACCAACCGCAAGATTTCCTCCAACGGGGAGGGTTGCGGTGCTGAAGGGAAAGCAGGACAAGACCCATGAACCAAGTCAATTGAAATATCAGGACAGATGTGCCGGATTTTTGCTGAAAACCTCCCATTTGACGAACCATCCCTCCTTAAACAGGTCTCTAAAGCACTTTAGCCCCTTCCCATGTCCTAAAAGTCAAATCCAAACCCAATGGCGCAAACAAATGGTTACAGCATATAGGGGCCAATAATGACATGGCACTCAGCTTGTACCTTTGTCTGAGCTGCCTCCACACCTTCAAAGTAGAAATCACCACAGGGTTTGAGGTACACGTGGTTGGAGAGAAAGGGACTGGCGCCGTCACTGGAGCCCAGAGGATCGATCCCTTACACAAACTTCCCTCCGTCCTGCCCCATATGGGGAAATATTCCCTATACCACCTCAACACATTCTCCACATTGGTCGCCCTGTAATACATGAGGAAAATGGGTAGTGCCGTCCCCCAACTGCCGGCCCCTCTGGAGGTACACCCTGCGAATTCTTGGTGCCTTACCCGCCCATATGAAGGAATTCACTAGTTTGTCCACCTTCGCAAAGAACCTCTTCAAATCGATCTCCCCCTACCCAACAGACTTGTAAAGTTTAATTTATGAAGCCTAGGCCAATTATGTGCCACCTAGATACCCAGATACCAAAAGTTACCTCTAGCCCGGTGTACGGGTAATACCCCCAGGTTGGCTCCTCTCCCTGGGGGATTAACTGGAAAATATTCACTCTTTCACAGGTTTAATCAGGGAAGGAGCCAAAGCTCCTGGACAGTTTCATAATTTGGTCGAGAGGAGACCGGATTTGTGACAGCTCATCAGCAAATAGAAACACCCTATGCTCCCTTCCCCACTGATCTCTCCCCCTCAATCTCCCAGAAGACCTCAATGCTATCGCCGGGCAAAAAGAGGTGGTGATAACGGGCACCCCTGTCTTGTACCCCTGTTCAGTGGGAAGTATCCTGAGCTTTTCGTATTAGTGCAAGCACTATCCATGGGAGCCCTATGCAGAAGTCACATCCATGAAATAAACTTCTGCCCAAGTCCAAACCTCTCCAGCACCTCAATGAGGTACACCTACACCAACCTGTTGAATGTTTTCTCTGCATCCAGAGATGTAATCACCTTCGGGCCAGAGGCTGAAAGGACAATGTTCAAAACCTGCCACGTATTAGCCGACAGTTGCTGCCCCTTCACAAATCCTGTCGGGTCTTGGGCAACTACACCCGGGACACATGGCTCTAAATGCAAAGCCAACACCGTAGCCAATACCCTGTCATCCACATTCAGCAGCAAAATAGGCCTGTAAGAACCACACTCCATGCGATCCTTACCTTTCTTTAAGATGAGGGAGGTGGAGTTCTTTGAAAGTGTACCAGGTAGGGAACCTCGTTGTTAAACATATCTACCATTAATGGCACCAGCTGGCTGATAAGTTATTTGTAAAACGCAACGGGATACCTATCAGAGCCCAGAGCCTTACCCGTCTGCATCAACCCAATCGCCCTCAGCACCTTCTCCAAGCCTATTCCCCCATTCTATTTTGGGGAAGGGCAACCTGCCTCGAAATTCTGCCATGCCTGACACCCCTCTGGAGGCTCTGACCTATAAAGATCCCTATAGAAAACCTCAAATGCTGCACTGACTTGCCTCGGCGCAGTCACTAATCTGCCCCTCGGGTCCTTGACCTGTACAATCTCCAAAGAGGCTGACAGTCGCCTCAGCTGGTGTGCCAACAGGCGGCCTGCCTTCGCCCCATGCTCATACACCACACCCCTCGCGTGTCGCAGCTGTCTCACAACCTTCCCGGTGGATACCAAGTCAAACTGCATTTGTAACTGCTTCCCAGTTGTAAGCAGCTCCGGGGTAGGATTCTCCGATAGCGACGATCTGTTTCCAGGATCACTCCCGTCAAATGACGCTGTTCCACCCTCACTGCCCTGGGCGCTTTGTACAAGATTACCTCTCCTCTTATCACTGACTTAAGTGTCTCCCATAATGTGGAGGGAGAGATCGATCCAATCCCGTTAAACCCAATGTACTCTTCAATGGCCATGGCTGTGCGCTCACAGATGGGCTGTGCGTGCACAGAACCCCCTCTCAGCCAGTAGTGCCACATTTAATCTCCATGGTGCCTGCTGGATGGGATTTGTCCCCAGCTCAAGGTCCACACAGGACCAGGGATTATCCAACAAAAAAAATAGTCCATCCTTGAGTAAACTTTGTGCACATGTGAAAAAAAATGAGAATTCCCGATCGTGTGGGTGCAGGAATCTCCACAGGTTCATTCCCCCTTCCCCCCCCCCCCCCCCCCCCCCCCCCCCTCCCCCCCCCCCCCCGTGCTCCATGAAAGTTCATCATCCCACTATCACATGCCTACCATTGGTGGCCCGCTACAATTCTAATGGCCGATGGGGCACTCGCTTATTGATCAAAATTGCTTTACGTGGGACAAGACCAGGAGTGTGATTAGCTGGCCTCCGAGAGTAATGCTTGTCCTCCACCCCAGAGAAAATCCACTCATCCTCAGATCACCCTGTGCACCACCTTGAATTAGATCAGACTAAGATGAGCACAAGAAGACGTGAAGTTGACCCTGTGAAGGGCCTCACTCCATACCTCATCATCCAGAATGGGACCCAACTCCTCCAACTTCACCCTCACATCACTCAACTGAGCCGTCTCTGCTGAGAGGATATGGCCATATATGCTCGAAATCCACCGCTCCCTCCCCCTATGTTGATCATATTCAGAAATTTAATTTGTATCCACAGTTCTGCAAAATGGTAGTGGCTTGGTTGATCTTACAGCCACAAGATGCAGTTGCGAGCAAGATCTGTTCTGCAACTGTTTGTTGCATTTTTTAATTCAATTTTTAAAATATATTTTGCATTTTAGATTCTAAAACCTGCCTCAATGCTGGAAACCTCTTCCAGAATATGCAGCACCATCCCTCATTAGGTATAATTCACACGGGCAACACTCTTCATTGAATGCATTTAAGCATGAAAACACCCCTCAGGGAGCCACACATACACAATCACTGCACCACATCTCACTGACTGTATAATGCACACCACTGAAAATACATAACTTGTGCCATTATCCCCCACTGAATACACAGAAGTATCACATATCTTTCACAAAACACACTCGCACACTCAAAAGCATAGCACTATTCCTAACAAATGCAGACAAGCATGGCAAGCTCTCACTGAATGCATGCATAAGACTAATATTACTTCCTCCTTCGTGTATATGCACACATTTATATACTCCTCACTGAATGCACCTGTTCTTTCTCATTCTAAATGTACATATACATAAATATTGGCAAAATAACAATAAGCCAGGATTAACAGTAAGAAAATTATTGGAAAGGATGATCGTTTTCCAGAAAACACAGCACTAATGGAAATATCAAACTAGATTTCTGTACGTATTCGCTGATCTGTACATTTGCAGCACAAAGTACCTGTCCAAGTGCTGTGATCTGGAGTGGTGGTAACCCTTTGTACACCTCAGTGGAATTATTTAAGGCATTGATGAAAACATTCAGACTATGTGGATCCTTTGCCAGTAATGCTGCAGAACATTCGTTGTACTTTGAGAGGATCAGGTGTAGCATAAGGGCTTCATCTTTGAGAAGAGCATCAGATTCTTTATTTAGCAGTCTCTCCATTAGGGGCAACAACTTGGACAGTACAATCTGAAATGTAAAATATCGAATGACAAACATGTTAAACCTTTATCCAATGAAGTGAGCCCAGTATCCAGTATTACACAATGTCAAATGAAAAGATACCTTCATAGCTCTGGGAGCAATTTAATAATTATTCCAAAACTCATTTAAGCTGATCGGTCCTACCACATCTTGGTGTAGTGGAATGACAGGATGCAAAATAGTCATTTTAACATTCAGTGCCAGCCAAGTTGGAGAACCCCACTCTTGGCTACAAAATGCTACTTGAGTGGTTTGTCGTTAATTATATTTTGTTCATCATACTCCACCCCATTTATCAAGCTGGAGCAAATGATTCCACAATCACTGGGCAGTTCTACAGAATTGTGCAATTATTCATCAATTAAGGTCACTTATCTGTGAGGGCATAGTCATACAAATGGAACATTCCAGCAAGGGAAAGGTCCACCACCGGACAGTGATTAGAAAATGTGACTGGCACTAATTTCTGCACCAACCTCTCGAAGTCACCTGCAGCACTGATCATTATCCTGGGTAATTTGGCAGAGACCAAGATTAACTCAAGAGACTTCCATAGCTTTTATGGGTCAAAGTCTCACTATACAACGCATTTGCCCAATGATTTTTGAGTGGGAAGGAACGGCATCATTTTATGGCAAGCAATATCAACAATTTGTGTACCCAAACTTCCAATTAGGGTAGACCACTTCTTTAACAGCACTGGGTCCTAATACTTAAAAAAAAAGGCTAATGCCAATGCCATACTAGATGGCACACATCATGTGCATGCGCAGATACAATCGCCTAAAGGAAAGCTACAAAGTTTATTCAACAACACGTGAATTTACATAGAGCCTCCTACGATGGAACGATTAAAATCTGCGTTCTGCAAGAGGCCAGAGATTGAGGTGGACAGAAATCTCAAAGATTTGTAGGAGGTTACAGAAATGGGTACAGTTGAAGCCATGGAAGGGTTTACAAAAGAGAGTGAGAATTTTAAAATTGAGGTTCTGATGGACTGGAAGCCAATGTAGGTCAATAAGCATAGTGGTGATGGGTGAATTGGACTTGAGGGGCCACCCAGTAGAGTATTGGAAGATTTGATTTGGAGGTAACAAAGGCATGGGCGAGAGTTTCAGCAGACTCATTGAGACATAGGTCTCCGATGTTATGGTAATGAGAGTCTTGGTGAGGGATTGGATATGGGTCTGGCAGTCACCTTGGTGTCAAAGAGGACAAGCCTCAAAGACGAGGGAGGTGTCTGGAGTTGGTGCATGTCAAACAAAATTTGTGGTGGGGACCAGAGAAAATGGCTTTGGTCTTCCCAACATTCACTCATCATCTGGTTAGCACAGTTGCTTCTCAACTCCAGGGTTCGATTCCCGGCTTGGGTCATTGTGTAGAGTCTGCACGTTCTCCCTGTGCCTGCGAGTTTCCTCCAGGTGCTCCGCTTTCCTCCCACAGCCCAAGATGTGCAGATTAGGTGGATTGACCATGATAAATTGCCCTTAGTGTCCAAAAAGGTTTGGTAGGGTTGCTGGGTTACGGGGATAGGATGGAGGTGTGGGCTTATGGAGATGTTGGCTTAAGTGGGGTGCTCTTTCCAAGGGCTGGTGCAGACTCGGTGGGCCAAATGGCCTCCTTCTGCACTGTAAATTCTTTGATATCTAGTCATATGGACAACTGCCTCAATGCCATTACCTTAAACGCTGTAACTAAAAAGTGCTCAGAGTTCAATTAACATGGTTTAAGTGGACAATCATTCAACCGGGTGCCAGCTTCAGAGGAGCTCTTCACAGTCAATGAGTGTTATTAGCAATTTTAAGATGAATGACTTATTAGACAGTTTTCATTATACTTTTATGTTTCTTTTTCATTTATTATTTAATTACCCTTTAGCTCCAATTGTCATCAATCTGCTTGAAATTATAATCTGACTGGGTAAAATAATGTTCTAAATTGCATGGACCTTTAATAATTGTCTCTATTGCAACATACTGTGCTTTAAAAAAACTCACTCACCTCGCCATTCACCTCCTCAAATGCTTTCAGCAAGTTATGTGCTACATAAGATGGTCTTCCAGCACTTCCTATGCATTGCAGAAAATTCTCCAGAGTTTCTCTTAGCTTTTCATGCCGTAATCTTGGTTTACTGGGTGTTAAAAGCTCCTCAAATAAGCTACTGAGAGCCTGGACAAATAAAACAATTGAGCAATCAATCAACACTGGTAGCTGCCTTAAATGTAGCTATGATGAAAAAGTACATCTTGAAACTTAGGGTACCCAAAATTTAGCTACTTTTCCTCACATCTAGGCGTGATTTCCTTGGCTCCTTCAAAGAGGAACAGAAAGATAAATAATTTTGAAGAAAGAATATGGTACTCAAATACAATTTATATATTAAGATTTCAAATGGGAAGGAACAACCTAATCTGATGAGTGGTCATCAAAACCCAAAATGTTAACTCTATTTTGCTCTCTTCGCAGATGCTGCCAGGCTTGCTGAGCATTTCCAGCATTTTCTGTTTTTATAATAAAATGATCTTTTGGGGTGCACTTGCACAGAAAATTGGAAGGCAGCAAAAAACATTGGCAAAACTGTTAAAAGAACAAACAAAATCCTTAGTTTCCTGCCTAAAACCAGAGAAGAGGGTGGTTGGGGCATGGGGAAGGGAGTGTGCCGAAAAAGGGCAAGAGACAAGACCGCTTTTCCTGAAATCCAGAGCCTGCTGAGGATAATCTTATTAGGGATACTTTTGAATCAATTTTCAACTTCAAACTCCTCGGAGTGAGCCTCATCCAACAAGGTGCACATCTGGATGCTTGGGTACGTTACACTTAATTCTATAACTATTAATGAAGGAAAATCATGGAAAGTACATAACAATGTCTAATTTGCACTTCTCGTCACAACATAAAATCAGAAAAATGGCTCTTAGGGTGCACAGAATGATTGAAAAATAAGATGGAAAAGGCATATTGAGTTCAGCAACCACGTGGCAGAGTCTGCAAGTTTTAAAAACTCTTAGCAACATCTCATACTGTTAGGTTAAATTTTGCAACCAATAAGCACAGTGTAGGAATGGATGAAGGGTAGGTAATCTAACTGGCAGGAGGTGGCCAGTGGTGCCCCTCAGGGATCTGCATTAGGAGCCTCAATTATTCACTATATTGATGATGCCCGAATTCCAAGAGTTGCCCTGTGAGAGAAAAGATTACACAAACTAAGGTCGTATTCCCTGTAATTTAAACGGTTATAGGGTGATTTGATTGACATTTTAAAGACATCAAGGGGAGATAACAGGATAGATAGGAACTATTTTTGTTGATTAGGTAGTCCAGGACTAAGAGACATAGCCTACAAATGCAAGTCACATCTTTCAGAACATATGAATTTGGATAGTTGGTCACTCAAGCTTGTTCTGCCTTTTAATGAGATCATGGTTGATCTGATTGTAACATCAACTCCACATTTCCAGCTACCCCCATAACCTTTCAACCCCTCGCTTATCAAGAATCTGTCTATTTTTGCCGTAAACATATTCAAAGACTCTGCTTCCTTTCCGCCACCTTTTGAGGAAGAGTTCGAAAGACGCATGACCCTCTGAGAGAAAAGATTCTCCGAATCTCGGCCTTAAATGGGCGAGCTTTTTTTTTTAAAACAGTCACCTTAGTTCTAGTTTCTCCAACAAGAGGAAACATCCTCTTCACATCCACCTTGTCAAGACCCCTCAAGATATTTTATGCTTCAATCAAATCAACCCTTACTCTTCTAAACTCTAGCGGATACAATCTGTTTAACCTTTCCTCATAAAACTCAATTCTCACAATGAACAATAACATTCTATTAGCTTTCCTAATTACTTGCGGTGCCCGCATACTAACCTTTTCAGATTCATGCACTAGGGCAAGTAGACCCCTCTGCATCTCAGAGTTCTGCAATCCCTCACCATTTTAATCATGTTCTTCTTTTGTATTATTCCTGCCAAAATGGACAGTTTGTCTTTTTTCCACATTATACTACATTTGCCAGATTTTGCCCACTTACTTAACCCATCTATACCCCTTTGTAGCCTCCTTAGTTCCTCTTCACATCTTACTTGCCTACCTATCTTTGTGTCACCAACAAATTTAATAAACATATTTTGGTCCTTTCATCCAAGTCATTGATACAAATTGTAAAAGGTTGAGGCCCCAGCAATGATCCTTGTAACACGCCGCTCATTACATCTTTTCAACCAGAAAATTACCTATTTATGCCTACCCTCCATTTCCCAATCTTCAATCCATGCCAATACATTACCCCTTACACGATGAGATTCTATTCTTCGCAATAACCTTTGGTGTAGCACATTCTCAAATGCCTTCTGGAAATCCAAGTACAGTATATCCACTGACTCCATCTATCAGGGCAGCACGGTAGCACAGTTGCTTCACAGCTCCAGGATCCCAGGTTCGATTCCCGACTTGGGTCACTGTCTGTGCGGAGACTGCACATTCTCCCAGTGCCTGCGTGGGTTTCCTCCGGGTGCTCCAATTTCCTCCCACAGTCCAAAGATGTGCCGGTTAGGTGGATTGGCCATGATAAATTGCTATTAATGTCCAGAAAGGTGGGGTGGGATTACTGGGATACGGGGATAGGGTGGGCTTCGGTAGGATGCTCTTTCCAAGGGCCGGTGCAGACTCGGTGGGCCGAATGGCCTCCTTCTGCACCGTAAATTCTATGATCATGTCAATTCTTCAAAGAACTTTAAAAAATTGGTTAAAGATGATTTCCCTTTCACAAAGCTTTGTTGACGCTGTCTGATTACCTTGAATTTTTCCAAGTGCTATATCATCTTCATTAATACCTTCTAAAATTTTCCATCTGTCAGATGTTAAGATAACTGACTTGCAGTTTCCTGTTCTCTGTCTCTTTCCCTCTTTGATTGAAGTCAAGAAACACTTCTACAAGGAAATGGCAGTCGATGCTATTTTATTTTTAATTTGGGACTGTTTGTGTTTTACTAACCAAAGTATTATAGGATATGGGGCTACGGTGGGTATATGGAATTAGGTCACAGATCAACCTAAATCTCAATGAAAGAGCAGAATAGGCCCATGAGGCAAAATGGTCTATTCTTATTCATTTGTTCTCGATGGATCCCTCTTAAAGGCCAGTAGAATACAGCAAATTAAAACGAAATGAAGAAACTTGGTGACATTTATGAAAACTACAATAACCAAGTGAAATTTCAAAACAAGTGAATTAAAATTTAGCACAGTGGGCTAAACAGCTGGCTTGTAATGCAGAACAATGCCAGCAGCGCGGGTTCAATTCCCGTACCGGCCTCCCCGAACAGGCGCTGATGTGACGACTAGGGGCTTTTCACTGTAACTTCATTGAAGCCTACTTTTGCCAATAAGCGCTTTAAAACATTGCATAAATATACTGAGGGGAAAATAGAATAGTCCCTGTCTCCTTTCTTACCTGGTTTAAATGAGTGGGATCTGCAATAACCTCTTCTGCCACATGGACAAGCTTTTCGATCACCACTTGATAGATGGACCCTTTCACCTTGGTTAACGTTTGCAGGCATGCAATAGCTCCCCGGCGCACCTCTCTCACGGGATTTCCTAAACTGATGACTAAGGATATCACCACTGAAAGCCAATCATAATTTGGAAATAAAGTGACATCAGTTTTAAAATTATGGAAAATATTTAACATATCAATTTAGCCATTGAATATATCAAGGAAGCAATTTTAGATGAACCATACCTGGGGACGATGGAGATGCAACCAGATTTCTATTCTCTGCAGACAGCGATGCAAGTAGAGTGTGTCCCAAGTAAAGGGCTCGAGTCTGTAATACAGCACTTACTGTACGGTTTAACTGGTTGCTAAGGTTACAGTTGTAGCTCCATAGAAGCGACAAGAACTTGAAGAGATGACTGGGGTTGTTCAGGTGGGTCTGCAATACCAATAAGCATTGAAAAGCAAAAGGATAGAGTTTTTTAAAAAAAACAATACATCAATTTACCTTAAATTAATTTTGCTCCTCCTGATGATAATCAGTTTTATGACCCACCAGAAAAACCTCAAGCACCGAGAGTGGCCTAATTCAGGAAGTGGTTACATACATTCAAATATAATTATTCCCCCTTTGGATGGGGAAAACAATCCTGAACTTGTTGGCACAAAATGATCAGATGGAGATCTGAAAATTCTAGTCTCCCGAGGCAAATTGCAAATTATTCAAGATCTTTGATTATTGCTCTATTGTAATGAGTTGCAGTGGGATAATTGAAAATGCTTCAGCCCCACAAACAAGCAAATGCACTTAGTCCCCAACTCCATTTAGTGCATGGCAGTTTGCGCACCTTACTTAAAATATATGTTCCGTTAAGACAAATACTGAATCCAAAGTTCTACCTGAATTGGCTCTGAAACCCGTGGAAAAGAAAATGAGTGCGCGTAGTTAGTGGAGTGAGAATGAGGTAAATTGTAGAAAAAGGAAACCAGAAATAAGCAGCTGAATTTGAATTGGAACGCTTGAATTGGAACCACAAAAGTAATGGCATCAGTTCAATCCCATTGTTAAACATTGCACAAACAATCTGGATTGGTTCTTTTTCTTTTCTAATATTTGTTTCTCCTTGCCCTAAATCATGGATTAAATTTTAACTCACCTGAAACAGAAAATGCACTAGTGTCCTGAAGCTCTTTGCAAGGCTTCCTTCATTAGCACCGCAAACAGTCAGGTCGAACACATCGATGAGAAGATGAAGATAATCACAGCTTCGCCCATCCAAAGTTTCAGGGTTCCACCAAGTCTGACCTAAAACTTTGCAATAAGAAAATACAAGTTTGGTGTGGTAGCCGAGTGGTCATGACAATGAACTGGTTAGAACGAGTTGTGAAATTTTAATCAATTAAATCTGCCAATTTGTCATTCAGCAACGGAAAATGACAATGAGATGAGGTGAGAGTCACTTCCCCTGACATCAATGCAATACTGTACTGAAATTTGCCACCAAGGAGCCTGAACAAAACTAATGCCTGGAATCGCAAGGAAGACAGCTCAGGTTCTCAAAAGCCCCAAATCCCAGTCTGTCAGGTAGTCCTTGACCCAACCAGCTTCAGGTGCTTCATCAAAGACCATCTTCTGTCATAAAGTAAGCAGTGGGTGTTTACTGTCCATTCCATGTTAATTCCATTTGTGACTCTTCCGCTAGCAAAGCAGCTCATGTCTGCCTGCAGCAAGGTCTGCACAATGTTAAGACCTTTGCTGACAACACTCAAATGTTGCTTCTGAAACCTTACTTTAGAATACAATGTTCGGATAAGGTGCAACATGCAACCGCTGTATAGACTTGCAACTTATTCTATCTGCAAATGCAGTCCTGAACCATAACTTCACTCAGTGAATTATCCCACAAGTTAAGAGTTTTGTGGCATACATATATGAACTAAAATCAACTTAGATCACCAACCAGTGAAAGTGTGCTCTGAAACAGAAGGCATACTTGTCTTTCTTGCATTTAAAACATAAATCCATAAACAGCCCTTAAAAGAAATTAAGAGTTGGCAGCATATTCTGCTAATGGAGTTAGTTTTTAAATGTCAGCCATGCTCAAGAACAACTGGCTTAAAATCTCCCCCCCCCAAACCCAACATTATTTCCAAGCAAACTAACACTCATTATTCAATTTTGGTTACATTACTTCCATATGAGACCTTCTATTCTTCAGCTCAAAAAATAAATCAGTAGAAGTGAATCATCACCGATACAAACTGCGGATATACATACATCATGCTATTTATGCTCAAGTTGCTAATAGCCAATACCCCATTTTAAATAACTCACCTTTCAACAGTGATTCAGGAGGTTTGAAAGCAACAATAAATTTCTTCAGCAACAAAGTGTGCATTAATCCAGTTTCTGAATTTATAGCATTGCCATGCTTCATACTCTCCACATATTCAGTAAGCAGGCCTGCTGGTACCACGTTCCCTTGAACAGAATCAAGATGCCACTTTTGACAAATGGTCTGCAATATTGAATGGGGAGAGTGATTAGATTAATTTTGAAACATTCAGCATGCTAAGGGAATGTTTTTATTGTGAAGTGTACCAGCCCGTATACTGGTAGGCTGATGTTCCCGTACCAGCCTCCCTGAACAGGCACCGGGATGTGGCGACTAAGGGCTTTTCACAGCAACTTCATTTGAAGCCTCCTTGTGACAATAAGTGATTTTCATTTCATTTCATTTTTCAAGTGCATTTGTGACTAAGAGGGAGGTTGAAATTTTCAAATCTTCAATTTAGCCTCTGGGATCCCAGTGTTTTATCCTGGAGGGAAAAATTATCTCAATTTTAAAACAATACACTCAAGTTCAGACTATTTTCCAGGGTGGCACGGTGGCTAGCACTGCTGCCTCACAGCACCAGACCCAGATTCAATTCCTGCCTTGGGCGATTGTCTGTGTGGAGTTTGCACATTCTCCCTGTGTTTGCGTGGGTTTCCTGCCACAGTCCAAAGATGTGCAGGTTAGGTGGATTGGTCATGCGATAATTGCCCCTTAGTGTCCAAAAGACGTGTGGTTTGAGTGGGTTTGCAGAGGTGGAGCGGGTGGGTCTGGGTAGGGTGTTCTTTCAGAGGGTCAGTGCAGACTCGATTGGTCAAATGGCCTCTGTCTGCACTGTAGGGATTCTATGATTGCATGAAAGAGGTGCACAAGTCTTGTTCGATATCCTGTTTAACCTTGTCCCCATCTGACATTCTTGTGCTCCAATTGCACAAAGTAGGATTTCTGGCACAACAGATTCCTTTCCTCTTCCATTTCATTTATCCTGGAAGTTTATATTATACTATTACAACAGAAATAATTGCAAGGTGTGGTTTACATTCACAACTGTTCAACGCTTACACTTCGATGACTTGGAACAGATGACAAGCCAGTGTACATGTTGTAGAGTAAATAGAGAATGATGTTGCATTAAGGGGATACTAAATAGGTCAGTATAAGTTTGCTAATGAGATTGAAGGCAATTAGCTTTTAGTCTGAATAATTTCGTTGAAATTTATAGTGGCAAAACCCACTGGATGAACTAAGTGCAGACATATTAACTCAATAATGGTGTAACATGTGTGCTCACAACATTTGACAGCTGAACACAGTGAACACAGAAGATTACAGAAGAGCCCTGTACATGTGGACTTAAAAACGTATAGGTGCTGGAGGTGTTATGAAAACAAAGGTAGTATTACGGGATTTATATTTGTAAATATTATTGGTAAACATTAGAAAAAAGGTAGGTGGGTTCAATTTAAGGTTTGTGTGTCTGGAAATGACAAATAGCTATATTCATGCTGGACAAAGGTGTTTGCATGTGTGGGTGTTGGTTTCAATTCCAGCTGATATTCTATGGGATACCAGAGTGCTATAGTGTGAAAATTCAATAGGCCAGCCAAAGTATGCAAGCTGTTTCCCGACTAAGGTCCCTGTAAGGTAAAACAAAAGGCTTTCCTCTGTTCTTAGTTTTTATTAACTGAAAGCTAGGGCAGTTGCAGATAGACAGCTGGAGTAGTGTGCAAGAAAGCAAGCTCCAGAGACGTTACTGGGGTGTTGGTTCAAGAAACCTGGAAAGAGAACAGGATATATACTGTTCATGGTCACCAGAGACAAAATTGAGACTAAATCAGCTGATGAGAAGCTAGGTTCTTTTTTCTTTAATATAAATTTGGAGTCCCCAATTATTTTTTCAAATTAAGGGGCAATTTAGCGTGGCCAATCCACCTAACCTGCACATCTTTGGGATGTGGGGGTGAAACCCACGCAGACACGGAGCGAATGTGCAAACTCCACATGGACAGTGACCCAGGGCCAGGATTCGAACCCGGGCCCTCAGCACCACAGTCCCAGTGCTAACCACTGCACCACGTGTCACCCAAGAAGCTAAAGGAATCCTAAAAGTTTCTAAAGTAATCCTAAACTTTGGAATGTCTTACCACAGTCTGTGAAACAAATTTTAAAGTAATTGGGAAGACAGTATTGGCTTGATATCAGAGTGTATGTAACTGTGGAAGTCAGTCGATACAAAATCTTGAAATGGATTGGTGCAAAATCCTGGAGTGGATTAACTGATAAAAAGGGAGAGGAAGCTCTGTTCACAACCTTTTGGAAAATGTGGACTAGGTTTTGGAATGCAAACTGCTAATAGAAAACATGACTACAAGAGAAGATTTTAACGGGTATTTTAAGGATTAGAATTGGAAACTCTTACTCTTGACAATCCACTGGGGGTATTCTGAGGAGGCATCCGCAGATATTAACTGGAGTTTGAGTGTGCATTTGACCACAGGCATCTTGTGTGCATCAAAGGGACTTTTGTATGTTGATGTCCCACGTAGCAATGTCAGGCTCACACATGGAGAATGCAAACTCATGTGACTACTTGAGGCTATATATCCTACATCAGACTCCCATTTATTGACTACAGCTCCGCCTTCAATACCATAATCCCAACCAAGCTCATATCAACGCTCCAAAACCCAAGACTTGGCTCCTCACTCTGCAACTGGATCCTCGACTTTCTGACCCACAGACCACAATCAGTAGGAATAAACAACAACACCTCCTCCACAATAGTCCTCCATACCGGGCCTCTCAAAGTTGCATAATTAGCCCCCTAATATACTCCCTGTACGCACACGACTGCATGGCAAAATTTGGTTCCAACTCCTATCTACAAGTTTGCTGACGATATGACCATAGTGGGCCGGATCTCGAATAATGACGAGTCAGAATACAAGAGGGAGATGGAGAACCTAGTGGAGTGGTGCAGCGACAACAATCTCTCCCTCAATGCCAGCAAAACTAAAGAGCTGGTCATTGACTTCAGGAAGCAAAGTACTGTACACACCCCTGTCAGCATCAACGAGGCCGAGGTGGAGATGGTTAGTCGCTTCAAATTTCTCGGGGTACACATCTCCAAAAATCTGTCCTGGTCCACCCACGTCGACGCTACCACCAAGAAATCACAACAGCGCCTATACCTCCTCAGAAAACTAAGGAAATTCGGCACGTCCACATTAATTCATAGCACATACATAGAACATAGAGTGCAGAAGGAGGCCATTCAGCCCATCGTGTCTGCATCGACCCTTTAAGCCCTCACTTCCACCCTATCCCTGTTTTACCAACTTTTATTGATGTACCAAAGAAAGCATCCTATCTGGCTGCATCACGAACCTGCCTCCCATCCATCGACACCTCCCACTGCCTTGGGAAAGCGGGTAGCATGATCAAAGGCCCCTCCCACCCGGCTTACTCATTCTTCCAACTTCTTATATCAGGCAGGAGATACAAAAGTATGAGATCACGCACCAACAGATTCAAAAACAGCTTCTTTTCCACTGTTTGCCAGACTCCTAAATGACCCTCTTATGAACTGACCTGATTAGCACTACACCCCTGTATGCTTCACCCGATGCCGGTGTTATGTAGTTACATTGTGCACCTTGTGTTGCCCTATTATGTATTTTATTTTCATGTACTTAATGATCTGCTCCCAGAAAAATACCTTTCACTGTACCTCAGTACACGTGACCATAAATAAAATCCAATCCAATGTGTAGTGGGAATTTTGTCAGGAATACCCCCAATCAGGGGGTTATAGTTGTGTCAGCAATTCCACATAAATGGCAAGAATGGGGTTTCACTGACGTCCTGCCCAAGTTATGGCGGGTAATGGGAAAATTCCCAAAGAAATCCCTGACAAAACTCTTCAGGAGGGAAGATAAAGAGTGAAAAAATAATGCTTCGTTGTTTGTAAAATTCTCAGAACAATCAACAAACACTGCAATTATTTGCTTTCAATTCTGAAAAGCTGGTACATTCCCCAAAGAAGTTAAGGCTTCTTACCATATCTGAAGTTTTTGAAATTACTTTCTTTAGCTTTTTCTCCATAACATCATACAGTTGCAAAGCAATGGGCAAACTATCGAGGTCTGATTGTTTCTCCATGGTCTGAACTAAAGCAAAACTCAGCACACTGGAGATCAGCTTCTGCTTCACACTGGAGGACTCTATTCCAATGATTTGGATGAGATTTCCCATCTGCAAACAAAGCAATAAATATAGTCACAATTCTTAGCAACATCAATGCATTTCATGCTCCACACTGGGAGTGCCCCCTTTCCTGTTCCCATGCACAATGTCATGATATTGTACCAAAGCCATCACGGGATGGGCAGCAAATGCTGGCCCTGTCAGTGCTGCTCACATCTCAAACTATTTTTTTTTTTTTAAATCACCTTTCCCCCTTCTTCTAAGCAGCTCTTTATGGATTGTTATATTTAAACATTTTCTAAAAGTGAAACTCCACCTGTTCTCAATCATCCAGCATCCCAGGATTACATTTTACGATGAACTTGTATTTTAATGTAATCTTATTACTGGAGTTGTCATTTCCCCCTTGCAGTAGTTTTGATGGTCTCTCGTTCCTGGGGTCTATCTCACAAGCATCTCTGCTAGACATGTTTCCACTTCAATTCAGTACATTTCATCCTTCGGTTTCCATTGGATATAAAATTGTTTCCAAGTTCAGCCACTTAATGTATTTAGTTTGTTGTGATTTCTCTATAATTCAATCCTTAATGTTATTTATTTCTCTTCGTAGGCTCAGCCACTGAAATAAGGAGGGTCGCTCATTAATATTTACTGACTTTATTTTCCATTAAATTCAGCCGTCACACTTGCTCACACCTGACCTCCCAACTCGGGCCCACCTCCCCATCCAAGCCCATCAGTTTGTTCCCTGGAGGCCTACATGAAATCAGGATGGGTTCAGAAGGCTAGGGTTGTACTTTGGGCACTTACATTAACTCAACATTAACTCATTTGTATAAGTACTGTTATTGCCCCGCATCAGCTACAGGTTTCAACTGAAGATGAAAGATTAGAGGAGGCTGAGGGAGAAGTAGAAAGAGGAAGTGATGGAGGAGTACAGAATGATAAATGTTGAGTAAAAGATATAGCGAGATGAGATGATGTTCAGAGAAAATGTGAGAACAAGAGATATACACTGAGAAAGTCCGTGAGAGTAAGTGAGAAACTATGCAAATTGCAATAAGAGCGAGAAAAATGAAAAACAAGGAGAGATGAAAGTGAAAGATAAGGCTAATAAGTAGTGCTATAGACCTAACTAGTCGAATAACCATTGTTTTAGTCAAAAGTTCCATAACAGTAGGTGAACCAGATAGCATGATTCCAGGTTTGCTTCCTGACCCCTTTGAACTTGCAATGACCAAATTGCCTTCCAATGCGCCCGATCAAAGCTCACTTAGTTCAGAGCACCTGGCAGCAAGGAAACATAAACATGACCAGGAAAGATTCCGTAGTTCGTCTGGCGAAATTTAAAAACTGTCCCTTCCTCAAATATTTATGCCAACTTCCTTTTAAGTTTCCCAAGAAGATTTGGGGTGGGGAGGAGAGAGAGATTGATTAGAGTTACGGTTTCAACAATAACATTCCACATGGTGCATGGCAAGTTTAATTTCCATTTAATTTACACTTACTGTTTGAGCCCGAGAAGTAGGTTCCATCAAACACAAGTTATTCGTCAGAAGCTGGATCAATTTCTGATTTGCTTCACCCACAACTTCTTTTGAAGTAGAGCTGTCAATAACTTTTTTGAGTTCTGTACAGGAAACAAGATAGGTGAAGCAGCAGAGAACACAGCATTTGTAATAAAACAAGGAATCAGAGCATTTTGCTCCTCGTTGAACGAGCGCTTTGCAGCCCAGTGATTCCTCTTGTGTATAATCAGCATGTGTACTGTGCTCTAGGAGTGCTGCAGAAATACAAATACACCATATGGCGATCTTAGAAAATAATCTATTCCTCAGAATATGTATATTTCCTCATCTATGCCCCTCTTATTCCAGGACCGGTTGAGCAAAATAATTTATAATTAGGCATCTCACTAAAGTACACATCGTGGCTCAGGATTCTTTGGTCATTGTTCCCAAAAAAAATGGTTTGAACAGTGTGGTTTTCAATGTATACTCTGAGCAAAATTTTAAAATGTAGATGCAAGGGCTTACAAGGCAGTCCAAGTCAACGTCCATAAAAAGCAGACAGTCAAGCAACTTAAGGAAGCAACATGTACCCAAGCCGATTACTACGGTTATTTTAAATTTGTAAATGTGCACAAGGAAAAATGCAGTTCTACCACGCATATATTTAAGAAAATGATCTTTCCACTCACATTTTGGCTACTTTTCTCCCTTAGCCCAATCCCTCCGTCTTGCACCACCCCCGAAATGAATACACGATATCCATAGGATCCCGACAGTACAGGAGTGGGCCATTCGGTCCATCGACTCTTCAACTGTATAGTGTTCCAGTATGGTGGATTAATTGCACTGGACCACTGAGTTGCTTAGACTGATAGAAAGTCTTTGTAATTAAAAAGTGAGGGGAGTCAAGAGAACTAAATGCAGCCTGGATTTATTGACATTGTTCTGAAAAGGTCACTATATTTTTTTGCACATGATTCCTGACAACTGCAGAGTTGGTATGCCCATGAGCAAAGCCAGGGCGTCAACAACCAGATAATGGGCATACCCAACAAAGATCGATGTTCAGTTCGAGCAATTCTGTTCCTAAACATTTCCACAAAAAAACCCCCCAAAAAATCACAGCCTCTCAAGAGCGCTGGAATTCGGTTTGCTGAATGACACAATTGACTGGAAACGCTCAGGTTCTCAATCTTACCCCCATCACAAATCAAAATATATTAAATTTTAGAGATGAAAATGTCATATTTTCAAATTGTACACCGAGCTAAACTGCTCGAGATAAGCAGTATCGTCATAAGCAAACACCTTTTACCTGTTGACCAGCCATGGAATAGAGGTGCCTTGGAGCAAAGACCCGAATCAGCAATAAAGATTGTTATTTTCTGCTCAGCCGATGCTTTGGCTGGACTGGTCAAGACCATGTAAGGCAGGAGTGCCATCCATATTTGATTAGCCAGTGTTTCATTCCCATTGTGCAATTTTCCTGAGCTTAAAAACGTTACTGCCTCTTCAAGAACAATATGCCTAGGAGAAATGACATATTGGAAAGCATAACATGCTGCAAATATTTAATAAAAGCAAACATACACAAAAGTGTGGAGGAGACACAGATTTTTTTAAATGCACGAGCGTTAAGAGAATTACAATAAAACAGTTTTGTCACTCCTTCCCCCCCCCCCCCCCCCCCCCCACCCCCAACCTTTTTATAGCAAACAATAGGGGCTGGTTTAGCTCACCAGGCTAAATCGCTGGCTTTTAAAGCACACCAAGCAGGCCAGCAGCACGGTTCGATTCCCGTACCAGCCTCCCCGGACAGGCGCCGGAATGTGGCGACTAGGGGCTTTTCACAGTAACTTCATTGAAGCCTACTCGTGACAATAAGCGATTTTCATTTCATTTCAATAGTTATTGATGCAATGTTTTATTCTTCTAGTGAGTGGTGATATTGTACAACATGTATCATGCTTTGTGAAATAATCCTGTTCATCCAATGCAGGCAAATCCTTCGTCACTGTTTTTGCCCCAAATTGAATAACTGAACATTTGTTTGTATCTCTGACATAAGCTTGCAAAGTTCATTTTGTACAAGCATAACACACAGCATCAACGAATATTGATTAGAAAAGCTTTAAAAATGCTAGAAATATTTACCCGGTCAGGCAGCATCTGTGGGGATAGAGAAAGAGTTAACATTCAAGATTGAGGACTTCAGAAAGGTCACTGAGCTGGAATGTTTTTTTAAAATAAATTTAGAACACCCAATTCTTTTTTTCCCCCAATTGAGAAGCAATGTAGCGTGGCCAATCTACCTACCCTGCACATCTTTGGGTTGTGGGGGTGAGACCCATGCAGACATGGGAGTGTGTGCAAACTCCACATGGACTCCCGGTTCTCGGCGCCGTGAGACAGCAGTGTTAACCACCATGCCACCGTTTGACCTGGAATATTAACTCTCTTTCTCTTGCCACCAGATGTTGACTGACCTACTGAGTATTTCCAGTATTTTCTGTTTTTATCCACGTATCCAGCAGCTGCTTTTGCTTTAAAAATGCCTGGTTTGCTTGCTGGCTGTGTCAATTAGTACAACAGTAGACTTGTTATTCAGACCTATTGTCACATGTACCGGGATAGTGAAAAGTATTGTTCTGTGTACAGTCCAGGCAGATCATTCCATACATGAACAACATAGGGCATACAATAAATACACAATGTAAATACATAGACATCAGGGGAAGCATACGGTATGTAGTGCTACTCAGTGGAGAAGATGCATAGAGAGATCAGTTCATACCGTAAGAGGGTCAGTAAGGGGTCTGGTAACAGCGGGGAAGAAGCTGTTTTTGAATTGGTTAGTGCGTGGTCCCAGACCTTTATATCTCCTTGTATCTATTGTTGGCCAAAGTCAGTGGTGTGGAAGGATGAGACACGGCTAATGTTTCAGTTCATAGCCAATATACTGTGACTTGTTGGTGGCACGGTGGCGCAGTGGTTAGCACTGCTGCCTCACAGCACCAGGGACCCTGGTTCAATTCCGGCCTCGGGTAACTGTGTGTGGAGTTTGCACTTCTCCCTGTGCCTCCGTGGGTTTCCTCCCTGTACTCCGGTTTCCTCCCACAGTCCAAAGATGTGCAGGCTAGGTGGATTGGCCATGATCAATTGTCCCTTAGTGTCCAAAAGGTTAAGTGGGGTTACTGGGATTGGGTGGAGGCGTGGCTTGGGTGGGGTGCATTTTCCAGGGGCCGGTGCGGGCTCGATTGGCCGAATGACCTCCTTCTGCACTGTAGGGATTCTATGACTTGTGTTGTTGGATCTTATGGAGCAATTGAGAGGACAGGATCAGGTAGGGCTTGAATCTTCTTGGCCAAAGCTAATGTAAGAGAATTGTGATTTGATGGTAGCCAGCGCCTGTTAAAATGTAATAATTTAGAAACGGGACAGCGGGAAGTTGAAGGGTAACATGTGGTGAAAGCAGAGAAAATGTCTGGCAAAATCCTTTGTGACTCTGCTTTTATTATTTTAATTATCTATATTATATTTATACAGCGCTATCCTGCTGTTAAAATTATACCCACCAATGCTCATCCTCAGAAAGGTCCGCTCTTTGAAACAGCGGCAAAAGACAAGATACAGTCTCTTCTTGACCAATGCATCCAGAGAAGGCCTATAAAAGGAACAGGACGAAATTGAAAATTAAGCATTAATATTTAGCCCTCTTTGAGCAAGAGGTTAGCACCATTAGATAGACAGGACAGAATCTTCCTATAGCTGCCACTGT
Source organism: Scyliorhinus canicula (assembly GCF_902713615.1). Taxonomy (NCBI): domain Eukaryota; kingdom Metazoa; phylum Chordata; class Chondrichthyes; order Carcharhiniformes; family Scyliorhinidae; genus Scyliorhinus; species Scyliorhinus canicula. The sequence continues at coordinate 284,579,708 of NC_052146.1, read as the reverse complement.
GCAAAATGTTTTGATTCAGAGGGTTATGAGTCTTGGAACTCTCTTCCTGAAAAGGTGTTGGAACCAGAGTCTTTGAATATTTTTACGGCAGAGGTGGATAGATTCTTAGTAAGCAAGGGAGTGATAGGTTTTCGGGGTAATGGGATGCAGATTTAAGGTTACTATTAGATCAGCCATGATCTTATTAAATGGTGCAGCAGGCTCAAGGGGCTGAATGGCCTCCTCCTGCTCCTTGTTCATATGTATATTTGGATGTGCAATGCTCATCAATGTATCATCACATGAGAACTAGTGGGTCTCCCATAGCATTGATTGTGGAAAGCCTCTGGTTTGGAGCATGACACTGTGATGTCCAGCTGCTAAGAATAACTGTGTTTCCCTTTAAGACCACTGCCCCAAGACTCCTTCCTGAAGGAAGTAGTCTATAAAGGCAAACTGGAGGGGTTTATAAATTGTTGGGTTGGAGACCAATTGTCGCTGTTTTCAAATTTTAAGATTCTGGATCAAAAGATCGATGAACTCTGACACCTCCAATATGAAATGTTTATACTAGCTGCAAGACTTTTGTTCGATAAGACTGCTTGTCAAATGCTTTGAAGCATGCTGACGTTGTGACACACGAGTTCTTTAAATTGAAAGGCAGACCAAAAAGAGTTACATAAAACTGAATTATTTGGTTGTGAAGTGTTTTTCCATTCCAGGTAATAATGAAATACAAATATTTATTTTTATTTCATCATTAAAGTAAAATGAAATAACTTCTACAGATTAAATGAGATAATCCAAAAACAAGACAAGGCTCTCTTCTTCATTTTATGCAGGGGAATGAGCATAATATTTTTAATAAAAATATACTCAACTCACCTCCAGAGCTTGCATAGCAACCAGGACTACCTCTAGACTGTCATCTTTTAACCGTTCCAAAATAGCTTCCTTCAGAAAAAGATGATCACATCCCTCCTTTGAAACAAAAGTTGTACAAATAAACTACAGCCCATGCCTAATTGTGTGATCATATAAATTATAATTTTTCACTGACCATGATATTACATGTTTCATTGTGTTACGTACGATCCTAGTAGGGACTGTTAATGTCGAAAGAGAAATCCAAACACCCCATTAACTGACACAGCAACACAACAATATTTTTGTTTTTAAAAAAAGCAAACGTTTGCTGGATATTTATTATGTGTACAATTTTGCTTCTGCTCTTATTTGTTGTTTATATAAATGGCTTACTAAAAAATGTTTTTTTTAAAAAAGCAAACATTATTGTATATGAAAATGAAATGAAACAAAAATTGCTTATTGTCACAAGTAGGCTTCAAAATAAAGTTACTGTGAAAAGCCCCTAGTCGCCACATTCCGGCGCCTGTTCTGAGAGACTGGTACGGGAATTGAACCCGTGCTGCTGGCCTGCCTTGGTCTGCTTTAAAAGCCAGCAATTTAGCCCTGTGCTAAACCAGCCCCATAATGCATGTATACATATATATATGACAAAAATTAAACAAGAGTAGTGCTACTAATTTACATATGTTAAACCAACCCAACGGAATACTACAGCTCTTTGGAGTCCACTTTGATTTTTCCTCAATTCCTCAGTCTTTCAGAGTTCTTTCCCTCTGGTTTCCACTGATGATTTTTACTTGGCAGCTCTGACAATTTTTAATTCCTCATAAATTTGGGCTTCTCTTTCTGAGCAAGGGCCTCAACTCAAAATTTCCACTTTGTGATTCCAGAGGAGGAACACCCCCGATTCCTATTGGCCTCTATGCTCCTTGTTCTGACCACCAACAGATTTACAACTGGCTTCTCACACCATTCCAAGCTGACCCTGCTGGCAGCTTGTTCTCTCTAAGTGAGCTGCAAACTGCATCGGAACAAAACTCCAACTGTCTTCTATGAGAACAGTCAGATAAATAAAGCAAACAAGCTTTCTAACCCACAGATGCCCATCTCCATGGCAACATGGCATACATTTGGATGTTCCCAAACAGAAATGTAATTAACCACCTTTACCATCAGAACCATTGTGGTGCAGTGGGTAGCAACACTGTCTCTGAGCCAGAAGCTCTGGGTTCAAGTACCATCCCAGGACTTGATGGCCAAGGAAGGTGAGTTCATAGCGCAGTCAAATAGGTTGAGTGCGTCAAGCTGCAAATCCTGCCACATATGCCAATAGCTGATGGTAGTGGGAGAGACTCCCCGTCAGCCACGCTTGATGTGGAGTGGTGCCCCTCAAACTATAAGCCCCTGGTGACAAATTAGCTACCTGTTCCCAGGAATTACCAATTATGGAAACAGACAAAAGTGCCTTAGTACACTACTAGGCACAGGAAGAGTATAAAATATGACAACCTTTTGAACTAAAACCTTGATGCTGTGACCCATATGAATAATTCATATCTCCAATGTAAATTTCCTCTTCCCAGACTCCCTAGTCCCACTAAGCAGCCCAGAATGGGTTATCCATTGTTTCACTTCCAGTTGTGACTTTGGAAGGCTATCTTTACACTCAAATTAACCCAGGTTTTAATTGATTCACACTCACTTTAGGGTTGTTTACTAGGTTCCCAATCAGGTTTTCCATTTAATTTAATTTTTTTTGTAAAAATATTTTATTGAGGCATTTATATTATAATTAACAGAATAAGCTTCCATTTAACTTAATGTAACACTTTAATCTCCAAACTAAAAGTTATACCTTTAAAACGCATGAATTATAAAATCAGATATTTGCAGTGACTGCAACAACTCTGTACTACAATTGAGGCTGCTGTCCTAAAAGGTCACAGCCAATCATAAAATCTAACATTAGGTTCCATTTAAAAAAAAAAAGAAATCGCAATATGCAGTAGAATTTTCACTAAGTTTACATATATGTTCTTTTACATGGACATGTCTATGGTAATGATCTGCAGCTGCAAGTAGCAGTTATATTCATAAAAAAATACGTAGAAAATAGAAGCAGGAGGCCATTCGGCCCTTCGAGCCTGCTCCGCCGTTCATTATGATCATGGCGGATCATCAAGTTCAATACCCTGATCCCGCCTCCTCCCTATATCCCTTGAGCCCCAGGAACAATATCTAATTCCTTCTTGAAATTGCACAATGTTTTCGCCTCAACTATTTTTTTGTGGTAGTGATGCCACAGGTTCATCACTCTCTGGTTGAAGAAATTTCTCCTCACTTCAGTCCTAAATGATATATCCCAGTGAGCCAGAGAAGACACAGCCAGAGTGAGCCACAGCTAAGAGTGAGTTTGGGAATTTGAAGCTAGGTGGGAATTCAAAGCTGAGTGAGCAGGAGGTGCTTTTTATCCTTGGTAAGTGACTGGTAAGTAGTTTTTCCTTTTTCTTTTCATTGGTATATTTATTTTTTTCTTTGTTTTTTTTTTGGAATTGTACTTGTACAAGTTAACCAACGGTTTAAGACATGGCAGGAGATCCCAGATCCGTGTCATGCTCCTCGTGTACGATGTGGGAGCTCAGGGACACGTCCACTGTCCCTGGCTCCTTCGGGGGGGGGGGGGGGGGGCGCGCTCTGTCGTGGTGCACATAGGCACCAACGATATAGGTAAAAAACGGGACGAGGTTCTAGAAGCTGAATTCAGGGAGTTAGGAGTTGTACTAAAAAGTGGGACCTCCAAGGTAGTAATCTCAGAATTGCTACCTGTGCCACAAGCTAGTCAGAGTAGGAATGTCAGGATAGATAGGAGGAACGCGTGGCTCGAGGGATGGTGCAAGAGGGAGGGGGCATTGGAACCGGTTCTGGGGGAGGTGGGACCAGTACAAACCGGAAGGTCTGCACCTGGGCAAGGCTGGAACCGATGTCCTAGGGGGGTTGTTTGCTAGAGCTGTTGGGGAGGGTTTAAACTAATGTTGCAGGGGGATGGGAACCAATGGAGGAAGTCGGAAGGTAGTAAAACAGGGACAGAAACAAAAGCCAGTAAGGGGGAAAGTGTAAGGCACAGGAGACATAGTCAAAAATCAAAAAGGGCGACAGTACAAGGTACAGTGACTGAAGGAAGCTCAGTGAATAGGCCCAGTAATACTAAAAGGAATAAAATGGGAAGTAAAAACATTAATGGTAAGCGATGCGGCAGGTTGTTACATGAAGATATGGGTTCAACGACAAGGAAAATTAAGAGAAAAGTTAAGAGGAAATATAACTTAGGAGAGGTTACTGATCAAAGTGTTAAGATTCAAAACAGAGGTATAAAAGCCAACATAAGTGTACTTTACCTGAATGCTCGTAGTATTCAGAATAAGGTAAATGAGTTGATGGCGCAAATCATCGTGAATGACTATGATTTAGTGGCCATCACGGAAACATGGTAAAGGATGGTCACGACTGGGAGTTAAATAGCCACGGGTATTAAACTATTCGGAAGGACAGAGTGGATGGTAAGGAAGGTGGTATAGCTCTGTTATTTAAGGATGACATCCGGGCAATAGTAAGGGATGACATCGGTGCTATGGAGGATAAGGTTGAATCCATTTGGGTGGAAATCAGGAATAGTAAGGTGAAAAATTCATTGGTAGGAGTAGTCTATAGGCCACTAAATAGTAACATTATGGTGGGGCAGGCAATAAACAAAGAAATAACTGATGCATGTAGAAATGGTACAGCAGTTATCCTGGGAGATTTTAATCTACATGTCGATTGGTTTAACCAGGTCAGTCAAGGCAGCCTTAAGGAGGAGTTTATAGAATGTATCCGCGATAGTTTCCTGGAACAGTATGTGCTGGAACCTATAAGGGAACAAACGGTCCTACATCTGGTCCTGTGTAATGAGACAGGATTGATTAATGATCTCATAGTTAGGGATCCTCTCGGAAGGAGCGATCAAAATATGGTGGAATTTAAAATACAGATGGAGGATGATAAGGTAAAATCAAACACTAGTGTTTTGTGCTTCAACAAAGGAGATTACAATGGGATGAGAGAAGAGCTAGCTAAGGTAGACTGGGAGCAAAGACTTTATGGTGAAACAGTTGAGGAACAGTGGAGAACCTTCCAAGCGATTTTTCACAGTGCTCAGCGAAGGTTTATACCAACAAAAAGGAAGGACGGTAGAAAGAGGGAAAATCGACCGTGGATATCAAAGGAAATAAGGGAGAGTATCAAATTGAAGGAAAAAGCATATAAAGTGGCAAAGATTGCTGGGAGATTAGAGGACTGGGAAATCTTTAGGGGGCAACAGAAAGCTACTAAAAAAGCTATAAAGAAGAGTAAGATAGATTATGAGAGTAAACTTGCTCAGAATATAAAAACAGATAGTAAAAGTTTCTACAAATATATAAAACAAAAAAGAGTGGCTAAGGTAAATATTGGGCCTTTAGAGGATGAGAAGGGAGATTTAATAATGGGAGATGAGGAAATGGCTGAGGAACTCAACAGGTTTTTTGGGTCGGTCTTCACAGTAGAAGACACAAATAACATGCCAGTGACTGATAGAAATGAGGCTATGACAGGTGAGGACCTTGAGAGGATTGTTATCACTAAGGAGGGAGTGATGGGCAAGCTAATGGGGCGAAAGGTAGACAAGTCTCCTGGCCCTGATGGAACGCATCCCAGAGTGCTAAAAGAGATGGCTAGGGAAATTGCAGATGCACTAGTGATGATTTACCAAAATTCACGAGACTCTGGGGTGGTCCCAGCGGATTGGAAATTAGCAAACGTAACACTACTGTTTAAAAAAGGAGGTAGGCAGAAAGCGGGTAATTATAGGCCAATGAGCTTAACTTCGGTAGTAGGGAAGATGCTGGAATCTATCATCAAAGACGAAATAGCGAGGCATCTGGATGGAAATTGTCCCATTGGGCAGACGCAGCATGGGTTCATAAAGGGCAGGTCGTGTCCAACAAATTTAGTGGAATTTTTTGAGGACATTACCAGAGCGGTAGGTAACCAATGGATGTGGTATATCTGGATTTCCAGAAAGCCTTTGACAAGGTGCCACACAAAAGGTTGCTGCATAAGATAAAAATGCATGGCATTAAGGGTAAAGTAGTAGCATGGATAGAGGATTTGTTAATTAATAGAAAGCAAAGAGTGGGGATTAATGGGTGTTTCTCTGGTTAGCAATCAGTAGCTAGTGGTGTCCCTCAGGGATCAGTGTTGGGCCCACAATTGTTCACAATTTACATAGATGATTTGGAGTTGGGGACCAAGGGCAATGTGTCCAAGGTTGCAGCCGACACTTAAGATGAGTGGTAAAGCAAAAAGTGCAGAGGATACTGGGAGTCTGCAGAGGGATTTGGATAGGTTAAGTGAATGGGCTAGGATCTGGCAGATGGAATACAATGTTGACAAATGTGAGGTTATCCATTTTGGTAGGAATAACAGCAAACGGGATTATTATTTAAATGATAAAATACTAAAGCATGCTGCTGTGCAGAGAGACCTGGGTGTGCTCGTGCATGAGTCGCAAAAAGTTGGTTTACAGGTGCAACAGGTGATTAAGAAACCGAATGGCATTTTATCCTTCATTGCTAGAGGGTGGAGTTTATGATTAGGGAGATTATGCTGCAATTGTATACGGTGTTAGTGAGGCTACACCTGGAGTATTATGTTCAGTTTTGGTCTCCCTACCTGAGAAAGGACGTACTGGCGCTGGAGGGTGTGCAGAGGAGATTCATAAGGTTAATTCCAGAGCTGAAGGGGTTGGATTACGAGAAGAGGTTGAGTAGACTGTGACTGTACTCGTTGGAATTTAGAAGGATATGGAGGGATCTTATAGAAACATATAAAATTATGAAGGGAATAGATAGGATAGATGCGGGCAGGTTGTTTCCACTGGCAGCTGAAAGCAGAACTAGGGGCATAGCTTCAAAATAAGGGGAAGTAGATTTAGGACTGAGTTTAGGAGGAACTTCTTCACCCAAAGGGTTGTAAATCTATGGAATTCCTTGCCCAGTGAAGCAGTTGAGGCTCCTTCATTAAATGTTTTTAAGATAAAGATAGATAGTTTTTTGAATAAAGGGATTAAGGGTTATGGTGTTCAGGGCGGAAAGTGGAGTCGAGTCCACAAAAGATCAGCCATGATCTCATTGAATGGCAGAGCAGGCTCGAGGGGCCATGTGGCCTACTCCTACTCCTAATTCTTATGTTTCTTATGTTCTTATCCTCAAACTATGACCGCTAGTTCTAGACTCCCCCACCACCAGAAACATTCTTTCCTAATCTACCCTGTCTAATCCTGTTAGAAGTTTATAAAGTTTCTATGAGATCCCCCCCCCCCCGCCAATCTTCTAAACTCCAATAAATATAATCCTAACCGATTTAGTCTGTCCTCATTTGACAGTCCCACCATCCCAGGAATCAGCCTGGTAAACCTTACTGCACTCCCTCCATAGCTAGAACATCCTTCCTCAGATAAGGACACCAACCCTGCACACAATACTCCAAGAGTGGCCTCACCAATGCCCTCTACATTTGTAGCAAAACATTCATATTCCTATACTCTAATCCTCTCGCTATGAAGGTCAACATTCCATTTGTTTGTTTTTTTTACTTCCTGCTGTACCTACACGATTACTTTCAGCGATTGATGCACAAGGATTCCAAGGTCTTGTTGTGTATCCACCTCTCTCAAATGACATCCATTTAAATAATAATCTGCCTTCTGATTTTTGCTACCCAAGTGGTAACCTCATATTTATCCACGTTATACTGCATCTGCCGTGCATGTGCCCACTCACTCAGCCTGTCCAAATCCCGCTGAAGCATCTCTGCACTCTCCCACCCAACTTTGTATCACCTGCAAATTTAGAAATATTACATTTAGTTCCTCCCTTACCCAAATCATTAATATATAATGTGAAGAGTTGGGGTCTTAGCACAGATCCCTGCAGTACCCAACTAGTCACTGCCTGCCAATCAGAAAAAGACCCACTTATTCCAACTTTTTGCTCCCTGTCTGCTAACCAGCTTTCTATCCATCTTCAGACACCACCTGCAATCCCAAGCACTTTAACCAACGTCTTTTGTGGGTAAACTCACACATCAAGATGATTGAAACTGAAGAGAACTGAGGGATTTCACGAGCCTCTCCAATAGGTCTGGACTCAGCCCAGGCACAATCACCAACAATTACCAGCTTTGCTAACCTGTATCTAGCAGTTCCTTCAGATAGTTATAATTTCTGAATAATATCCTGTTTATTTAATTACATTGTAAACCCCCAACATTAAAATAACTTCAAGGTCTCATGGCATTTATTGGAACTACTCGAGTTACTTTGCATAGCTTTTATGTCAACGGAAATACAGAAAATTCTGCGGGTTGAATTATGGAATTTTAAAAATCAATTGATTACTAAACCTTGCAATACCTGTGAGGTGTTAATGATTTCCTTCAAGCATTCAACAGCAGATATTCGGATCGTAGACTGTGGGTGATTTAGACTCAGCAACAAAGATGTGTTAGAATCTGCCAATACCTAAAATAAAAATTAAATTTAGTTCAGAATTAACAAAGTCCTTTATAATTTTCCCCACACCCTTTCTCCTCAAGACATTGGCTGTTTTCTGGGACATGCTTCCACCAATCCCAAGGTCAAATTACATTATTCATGTGAGTGCAAACACTGAGTGTCAATAGGTTACTCAGACATAGGAGTGCACCATACTATAACGGATTCTGCCCTTGCCCAATGATAGCAGTTTGGAGTTCTTTGAGCAACAGTCATTCATATCAATCTGGAAGAACCTTTGGGAATTTTCCTAACGAAGTGTAGGTTAGTTGGACTGGCCATGCTAAATTGTCCCTTAGTGTCCAAAAACGGTTCGGTAGGGTTACTGGGTTATGGGGATAGGGTGGAGGTGTGGGCTTAAGTAGGGTGCTCTTTCAGAGGGCCGGTGCAGACTTGATGGGTCGAATGGCCTCCTTCTGCACTGTAGGGATTCTATGATTTTCCCCCTCCCAGCCCACTGCTGTAAATGCCAATTATGAGTTGCTCGGCTATTGAACTTGTGGCCAAGCTCAACGAAACATACAAATGCCATAATTAAGCCTCAGTCCCTCCTGTTCTCTCTTGCTAAAGATGAGAAATAACTAGGCCAGGAAAACTGTACAAGTTCTATTTATATTTTTGAATGAAAGAAGAAACAGCCATTTAAGCAGGTCTGCATTGTAGCAGCAGTTAAAGTGTAGGGAAAGGCGTTAGCTAACTTGTGCTAAGCACAGTATGACAAGCAACAATTAGATAAACGGCTAAGAGTTAAATGCAGAATAGGTCTCACGGAGAATCCCTTTCCCTTCCTGGAATATTGAACATAGAACATAGAACTTACAGTGCAGAAGGAAGCCATTCGGCCCATCAAGTCTGCACCGACCCATTTAAGCCCTCACTTCCACCCTATCCCCGTAACCCAATAACCCCATCTATCCTTTTTGGACACCAAGGGCAATTTATCATGGCCAATCCACCTAACCTGCACGTCTTTGGACTGTGGGAGGAAACCGGAGCATCCGGAGGAAACCCATGCAGACACAGGGAGAATGTGCAGACTGCGCACAGACAGTGACCCAAGGCAGGAATCAAACCTGGGACCCTGGCGCTGTGAAGCCACAGTGCTATCCACTTGTGCTACCTATCCCCCTGAAAAGGCAGAAACTAGCCAGTAGCTGTGACAGTGCAGTACGCTGTGTCAACCTAACATTACCGCTCAACTCTCTGTCTGGAAGTGTGGATTCAACACACAGCCTTCTAACTCAGAAATTAGGTTGATACGCAAAGATGAAGAACTGGAATGCAGGGCGACAATTAGATTGAGAAGAAAGCTATTAAAAGCAAGTAGCAGTGGTTAGGTGATTCCAAAATTCAAACAGTAAGACAAAGGTGATTTATAAAAGAGAATAATGAGTTCCATAAATTTGAAGTCCTAGGAAAGAATGAGCCATAATGAGTCATGATAAAACAGTGAGCATATGAGCGGGAGGCAGGATATGCAAGCTGGAGTTGAAGTGTCATCTGGTTGCAACACCAATCAATCCCAAATCAGGGGCAAGGTGGGCTACCTGAAGAATGAAGCTCTCCCCTTCTCTGTTCCAACAATGTAAATCTACTCCAACCTAACCACATGCTCCCAACTGCATTAGTTTAAACTCAAATTTCCCACATCTAATTGCCTACCACGGTATTTTGAGGAAAAATGATCAGTTTTATGCCAATTTGCACTGGGGTATTGAGAGAGTGCGCAAAATGCACTCTGCGTGGATGACAGCAGAGTGAGAGAAATAGATGGATAATAAATATTTCCCTCCGTCAGATGGACTGGGACCCATGACTAAAAGTAAAATAACTGCAAAGGAGATTTACCAGGATGTTGCCTGGAATGGAGAGTAGGTCATACGAGGAAAGGTTGAGGGTGCTAGGCCTTTTCTCATTAGAACGGAGAAGGATGAGGGGCGACTTGATTGAGGTTTATAAGATGATCAGGGGAATAGATAGAGTAGACAGTCAGGGACTTTTCCCCCGGATGTAACACACCATTACAAGGGGACATAAATTTAAGATAAATGGTGGAAGATATAGAGGGGATGTCAGAGGTATGTTCTTTACCCAGAGAATAGTGGGGGCATGGAATGCACTGCCTGTGGAAGTAGTTGAGTCGGAAACGTTAGGGACCTTCAAGCGGCTATTGGATAGGTACATGGATTAGGGTAGAATAATGGACTGTAGGTTAACTTCTTAAGGGCAGCACGGTAGCATTGTGGATAGCACAATTGCTTCACAGCTCCAGGGTCACAAGTTCGATTTCGACTTGGGTCACTGTCTGTGTGGAGTCTGCACATCCTCCACGTGTGTGCGTGGGTTTCCTCCGGGTACTCCGGTTTCCTCCCACAGTCCAAAGATGTGCAGGTTGGGTGGATTGGCCGTGAAAAATTGTCCAAAATTCTATGATTAACCTAGGACAAAAGTTCGGCGCAACATCGTGGGCCGAATGGCCTGTTCTGTGCTGTATTTCTCTATCTCTATCTATCTAACTGCTAAAACCCACAGTGCCTTTCAACTGCAATTTTCTTAGTAAATTATATCAGTCGTTTGCCCATCATATTGCTTATGGTTCTTTAAAGAATACACCATATTCTAATGAGGAAGTGTTGCACAATACATCGCTGCATTAACTTCAAACATATTTTTATAAAAAAGGATAGTGCTATTGCTTCTATGATGCAAGAGATTGAACTTAAATTCTCGTCATGTAACTTGAATGTAATAGTTATAGTTTTAAAGAACAGCAGTACTTTAAATTTATCTGATAGACCAAATACCATTTTATTTTTTAAAAAGCTTCCCAGGAAAGAAAAATTTTCAAAAAAATATGAACCCTACTGTTGTATATTTAATTGTACAGCAGGCATCTGAATGGTTAGGCATTTTTTCTTTTAAAAAATACTTGCCTGAGCTTTGAAGTCTACATTACCTGATGCTTGGCACTGTTCAAAGACAGATAAATAAATTGGTGAAAGACATCTTGCTCTCTCTTGCTTTTGATCTTCTTCAATCGTTCTTCTAAAACTGAATCAAAAGCATTAGGATACCTGCGGAAAAAAAGAACGGCAAGTTTTTAAAATACGGGTTAAAAAAAAAAGACAACTATATACCAGGAAAAGTGCATGAAAAGATTGAATTTATTTTCAGCTCAACATACTTAATCGCTCTCACAAATGTCTTAAAATAGCATAACGCAAAAAACACTTTTGTTTTGCAGGAAATAAACCCTTCCTTTTCTCCACACATTTTTTCATCCGTTAGCAGGAGCGCAAGCAGGCAATCTGCTGCCAGACATCAATGCAACAAAAAGATGGCTATCAGGTGATACTCCATTTAGCTTCTGTCACTGCCCTCTATTTATTTCCCTTCCAATGCAGCTAGATTCAATTCAGTGTCCTCCTGAAGCAAAATGACCAAGAACCGGTCCAACTCACTCGGTCACCATGCCACATTCAGAACAGGTATCTTTTTGCTTACTTTGTTTCCAAACGTCTGACCACGGGCATAATTTTCTGATTTAAAGCAGAGAGACTGTCAGAGTTGGCACTCTTTGTCGAATGGGAAATGTACTCCTCAAGAAGTACACTAGAATAGAGGGAGAGAAAAAATGAGATGTAGCATGACTGAATACAATAATAAAGATAAATGAAGCACAGTAGTAAATCCCTACTAAACTACAGGCAGATATTTATCAATATAAATCCCACCAAAAGATTCCAGGCGGCAGGCCCTTGTAGAAGACGATGTGTGATTAACAACTGCAGTAACACATTATTCAGCAAATTTATCAAATGGCAATCTGCCCGTAACATTTTGCCAGATGTAATCTATCACTTACTAACTCAGGACAAGAACATTAGTTTTATTTCACGATGTTGCACAAATTTTATTAAATAAAGTACGAAACAGAATAATTCATGAACTGCCTAATTAGTTTACCATATCAGTTTCAAACATTTCTCTCCAAGATTCAGCCTGCAGTCTTCAGTTTACATTTATACTCAGTGTAATTATTTTGCTTTTGTAGATTTATGTTCTGGCTTTAGAATAGCTCCAAATGGGCAAAATTAGTTTTGTCTTTGGATTTAACATTTTTGAATTACAGGCAACTCTCAAAGCAGAAGTAATGACATCTAGATTTTCTTTTAAATTAAAATCATCAACGTGTTCAGTGGTTGCTGTAATAGTGTCGGGAATGAGTAGCATGGGTCAGTGTGTGCATCAGGGTAGAATAGAGGAAAATGAGCAGTTGAGGCACAAGGTACAATGTTGGAGTGGAAAGTGATACTGAGGAATGGAGCGAAGAAGCCCTTGTGTAAAGTGAATAGGGATGCAAGGAAAGCTTGGTGTAAAGGGAAGAAGACAATTTCTAAAGTCAGCACTGAGCAACCAGTGGAAAGAGCCAGTGAGCGACTAGAAGATGGAACGTGGAGTTTGGGAGATATCTTTTTTGGAATTGTCGCATGCATAAATTTTATTTTTCTGTATACCGTGAGACACGGCCGGAGTGGTAAAAAGTGGCAGCGTCTCAGACAATTTCCAGAAGGAACAACATTTTGCAGAAAAGTCTTGGCTAACAGGACTGATGATGTAATTGGCAGTCACAAGAAATGTTATTGTAGATACAGAAGTACACTGCAAATGATCTTTACTTGGCTACAGTGTGGTCCAAGTTGCTCTCCAGTGTAATGTTCTGAAGTATGGCTTCCAGCAGTTGGATGTGGGTTTGGCAAACGGAAGTTTCTCCCTGCTCTTCAGCCATTTCATCTGGGAAGATCAAGAAATATAAATGAGTCACACAACAAACAGTTACGCAAGAAAACAGCTGATAAAGCAAAATGGTAAAATTAGTTAACCACACTATCCTTTCACCTCCATTAGCAGGGAAAAAAAATTCAGGCCAGATTATAAAGGCATTAAATTAAATCAGTTTGGCATTCTTTATTTAATTTTTAAAACTAATGCACAATAAAAAGCTTCACAATTCAGTATAAGAAGTATCGGCGGGATCTTCCAATCTTGCCTGTCAGTGGGATTTATTTGTGCCACTGTAGTGGACTTTTGATTGGTTTGCTGTAGCAAGCGAGAAAATCGTGGCCTTTGACTCAGAAAAGTCACAGGATAGCGAATGCAGATGTTAGAAATGGCAGCACAAGGGGTGTTCTTCACTACTTGAAGTCAAGACACATTAGTTGCAGCAGAGCAGAAGGTTTTATTAGATTTTACCCGAGCATATCGGAGGGCCGGTGCAGACTCGATGGGCCGAATGGTCTCCCTCTGCACTGTAGGGATTCTATGGAGACCTACCCTGGGGCAAAGAAAATGGGTGGTTTTATGCACGCTAAAGACCCTTCCCCAAAGGTTGGAGGCTGCCCTACTCATGGCCCTCATGTGCCTCCCAGTGTGGTGCCAATCCATGCAGGGTTAAGTTTGACATCTGCTGAACTGAATGATCTTTGTTGGTGCGGTGCAAATTGAGAAGGTGGAACACAGCGACCCCTAGCCAGGGATTTGGGAAGTGTTTGTGCATGGATGTCAAACGAGACCCGACTAATTCAGCTGAGATGTCGCCCTTGGAGGAACAGCCTGCTGGCATTTATCGTTGGGGCTTATATATGAAAAGATCTATTAATGGGGATGCTGGAGGATTAAAACTATCTGTAGAATTGTATGCGTGTGTCAGCATGAGCAACAGACTTCAGGGAAACCAGAGGAGCTTTAAAAATTATTTTATTCAGAAGCTAAATAAAAATCAGATCTTTGGCTTTAAAAGTGTAAAACAATTATTTTAGAGTTTATGGCCCATATTTCTGAAGTGCAGCTAACTAGGTTTGGTTCAGCGTCTTCAAGAAGGGAAAACAAAGCAATCTTTCAATTATTAAAATAACTATTATAACTGTCCCTTTCTGGGTTTTGTAATTATTGTCGGATCTGTAGTTAATTTGGTCATTTTATTACGTTATTACGAAGCTGGGCCACATGAAAGGCAAGATTGCAGGTTCAAATCTAGCCATTACGAAAGTAGCTGTTCTCAAGAAGAGCAGCAATTGTTCTCCTGGGTCAGGAAGAAGATCAAGGGTTCTGATCTCTCAAACAGTGCCCAGCAACCTCTGCAGGATGTGGATCCACCAAGAATTGAATCAGTGCCAGATTGAGCTGGCTTGCTGCATTGTCAAAAACGTAAATAGTAGCCACTTGGAAGTGATGCCAGAAAGGAGCAGCAACTATGGAGCCAAACTCTGGGAAGACGTGGATACATTTCGGACAGACGTGGATGCACATGGGTGTGTGCATCCTAAATCTATTACATAGCCATAAGCAACGCATAAAGAACCTACTCTTTTGTTTTATTCATTTAAGGGATGTGGGTGTCGCTGGTTAGGTCAGCATTTACTGCCCATCTCTAGTTGCCCTTCAGAAGGTGATGGTGAGTTGTCTTCTTGAACTGCATCAAATAGTTCACTACATAACATAGTTAACTAGCTATGCAGCTGGCCAACTCACATCGACTAATGCATGATGCAAAAAAAACTACGTTTTATTAATTATATCAGAAATGTAAATCATAAATTTTGTATCCTCAGTAGTACAATTCCTTCCATATCAAAGGAAGATTTTTTTGATACCAAAGTGATTTGACTGTTTCTTTTGGCCTCGTAAGAAACAGATTCTAGAAGAATTACTCTCAGGCATAATAATGATAGCATCAACATTTATTTATCATAATACCTTTAATGTAATAAAACATCCAAGGTGCTTCAAAGGAGAGGTAGAGAATAAAATATTGCTTAAAATAGAGACATGTTGCCAAAGCTTTCCACCTTGCACTAATCAGGACAAATGCAAGAATGTCTCACTTGAAACAATCAACAATTTATGCTACAGGAGAAAAGGATGCTGATTGGTTGGCAAGTCAATTCTGATTGAGGCATTGCAATGGAGAAAGCAATGGGGGAAACTCAGCTTCCAGTTTCCAGGGGCGGGATTCTCCGATAATGGGACTAAGTGTTGACACCACAGTAAACGCCAACATGTTTTACGACGGCGTCACCTGGCCCCTAGGAGCACCGCTCCTGCGCCACACAGGGGGCCAGCATGGCACTGGAGCGCCTCATGCAGCTCCAGCTGCCGATAAGGGGACCAGCACAGGCGGCGTGGGTCCACGAATGCTCGCCACGGCTGGTGCGGGTCCGCGCATTCGCGTGGGTTGCCGTTTCTGCGCCGGCCCCCAGGCAATATGGTGGAGCTCTACTCTGGCCCGGTGCGGAGGAACATCGGCGTCCCCGCAATTAGCCCGTCGATCGTTTGGCCCCGATCACGGGCCTGGCCACCGTGGAGGCCCCACCCGGAGTCATATCCCCCCCCCCCCCCCCCCCCCCCCACCAACCAGGATGGACCCCACAGCCAGAACGCCGAGGCCCCGCCGGGTAGGACCAGACACAAACGACGCCGGCGGGACTTGGGCAAACGCGGCGGGCATTCGGCCCGTCGAGTGCGGAGAGTTGCCGGGTGGGCCGCATTGATCGCCATTGCCGCCAATTCTCTGGTCGCCGGAGAATCGGCGGCCCGACGCCGCAGTATTCGCGCCCTCCAACCCCTCCCCCCCAGCGATTCTCCGACCCGGCGCAAGATCAGAGAATCCCGCCCCAGGTATCTAGACCTTACGTCTCAATGATTGGCCGATCAAATCAAATAACACGTTCCTCCAGCTGGTCGTGATAGGCTGTGCAGTGACCGTACTCAAACATCCTGCGCTTGCAAAACCCTCATTTCTAATTTGCCGTGGAAAAGCAATGAAAAATTTTAGGTTCCGGGGTCATTGAAAAAAGATGCAAGGCTTGAACGTATGTCTTTTATTTGCAGAGAATGGATCGCTACGTTTGAATATGTCACTTCTCGCAAGCATAAATGAGCCATGTTACAAACTCAACTGATTATTGCTTGTTGTTATTGCTATTAGCACATTCAGGATTGTTCATCAAGTGCGCCCAATCACGTTTAATAAAAGACGTTTTGTTTTGGGTTTTGCAAGTACAAGTTGGTCTCCACTCTGCATATTATGAACAGCTGGAGGTACATCTTGTTTAACTCCATCAGCTAATCGTTAGGACAAAGGGCCCAGTTGCCTGGCAACCGTATGCATGGGGAAAATATAGTTCCCCACTTTCTCCATGGCAACACCTGAACCAGAATCGACTTGTCAACCAATCAGCATTCTTACCCCGGAGCATAAATTGTTGTGATTGTTTGAAGCTTGGCATGCATGCATTTGTGCTGATGAGTGCGAGACGAAAAGCTTCAGCAGTATTCCAAGTTCTGTATGACCAAGCCACTATTTCTAAAACAAAATATGACACTGAGCAACCGGAGGTGAAATTAGGATCTTTGATCAATAAGGTAAGTTTTAAGGAACGTCTTGATAGAGAAGCAGAGATTTCGGGCTGTAGCAGCTAAAGACATGGCCACCAATTTTAGAAGGGTTAAAATCGTGGATGCTCAAGAGGCCAGACAGAATTAGAGGAGCGCAAATGAGCAGCATTTTCAGAATTAAGACAGGCTATGGTTTCAAATGCCACACAAGGGTGTAAGCTGACATCTACTGCAGTACATTGACGTTTGCTGCATGGTCGAAGTATTGTCATCCAGATGAAGTGTTATATCAAGGCTGTTTGCCTGTGTCAGTTCATATTATTCCTCAGACACTACTTAAAGGAGTTCAGTGAATTCTTTCTGCATTCTTCCCTCAGCCACCACTCCAAAAACAGATTCACAAGCGAATTTGTTACATTCCTGCCTGCAGTATCTCACTATGCACAAACGACTGTCACGTCGGCTTGCATAACGGCCATTGCACTTTGAAGTAACTCAAAACATGAAACGCTTTGAGATATCTGATTGTCATGCTAAGATGTTGTATGAAGCCTTTGATTTAATTAAAGGATAAACAAATTTGCAGCCAGAGCCACAAAGTAATTCAATAGATTTAGCGAAAACAATTAGTTAAATGTATTAATATCTCACGGGCAGGCAGAAAAGGATATAGTTGTCCACTCATGGGCATAGAGATTAACAGCACAGAAAGAGGCCCTTGGGCCCATCGTGTCTGTGCCAGCCATCAAACACCTATCTATTCTAATCACGCTTTCCAGCACTTGGTCCGTAGCCATGTATGCAATGGTGTTGCAAATGTTCATCTAAATGCTTATTAAACATTGTCGTGCCTAGAAAGATAGCATACAGGCATGCAAAAGCAAATGCATTAAAAAGAAAACGATCACAACAATACCTGTGATAACGGAACGGATCAGAGTGGGTAGAAAGTAGTGAAGCAAAGGAGAAACTTGATAACGAGTATCAATTTCTTGGAGAATTGTAACAAGGCCAGGGATATTACAGAGATGATTGAAGGTTCTGGAAAATAAAAAAAACAATGATGAGACAATGAAGCAGGAAGCTAAAATCATTCCTGTTGCTGTGTCTTCCCTTTCTAATCAATTAGAGATAGGAGACAAACGTCACTTCAGCCTTAAGATAAACATTATTGGAAATATGGAATAAAAATAAAAATTAGAAAGCAGTCGAGTGATCACCTGAAAGGAATGGATGGGACTCGTCTTCACTGCGATAGCTGCCCAAATAACCATCAGTAATCAGGGCAGCACGATAGCATAATTGCTTCACAACTCCAGGGTCCCAGGTTCGATTCCCGACTTGGGTCACTGTCTGTGCGGAGTCTGCACATTGTCCCCGTGGCGTGGGTTTCCTCCGGGTGCTCCGGTTTCCCCCCACAGTTCAAAGATGTGCAGGTTAGGTGGATTGGCCATGCTAAATTGCCCTTAAGTGTCCAAAATTGTCCGTAGTGTTGGGTGGGGTTACTGGGTTATGGGGATAGGACGGAGGTGTGGGCTTGGATCGGGTGCTCTTTCCAAGAGCCGGTGCAGACTCGATGGGCCGAATGGCCTCCTGCATTGTAAATTCTATGAAATCTATGAAATTAACTGAATTTTTCTATGGAAACACTGGTGTGTATTAGGACTCTTTTTCAATCAACTGCTCATTTCTTCAGCTTACAATCTGCAGTGGTGAAGAATGTAAATTTGGTGTCACGGTAGCACAGTGGGTAGCACCGTTGCTTCACAGCTCCAGGGTCCCAAGTTCGATTCCCAGCTTGGGTCACTGTCTGTGCAGAGTCTGCACGTTCTCCCCGTGTCTGTGTGGGTTTCCTCCGGGTGCTCCAGTTTCCTCCCACAAGTCCCAAAAGACGTGCTGTTGGGTGAATTGGATATTCTGAATTCTCCCTCTATTTGCCCAAACAGCTGCCAGAATGTGGTGACTAGTGGCTTTTCACAGTAACTTCCTTGCAGTGTTAATGTAAGCCTGCTTGTGACAATAAAGATTAAAGATGACAAACTGTTTTTAATGAACATGGAAACACTCAGATAAAGGCAAGTCTCTACATAGTCCAAACACATCGCTATCCAGATTGTCCATTTAAAAAGTATGTGGACTTAGTGATTGTACTGTCTTTTACTGTGATAATAAAAACCAAAAAAAGGCTAGAAAAATTCAGCAGGTCAGGCAGCATCTGTGAGAGAAACAGAGCTGGCATTTCAGATCGAGCTGATCTTTCATCAGAACCAAGAAAGATTAGAAAAGAAATAGATTTGAGCCAGTGCAAAGGGCAGGAAGAACTAAAGGGGTGATCTCCTGCAGGATGGAAGCCAGGTGAAATTAAATTACAAAATACTTAATTGTTCAAAAGCCAGAGAGAACTAATGGGTATATTCCACACAGTGCTGTTAGGAAGGGAGTGCTTGGATTTTGACCAAGCAAAAGTAAAGGAATAGCAATATAGTTCAAGGCCAGGATTGTTACAAAAACAAAGGTAGTCTTAAAGGATTTGTATTGGTAAACATTAGGAATAGGGTATAGTTAGTTATAAGTGGGTTTACTTTAATGTGCCTGAGAGGGTAAAACTTGTGGTTAGATTTGTAATGGACAAAGGTGTATGTGTGGGGGAATGGCTAAATTCCAGCTGTGTTTCTATTGTGCTTAGAGAGGGCTGCAGCGTGAATAGTAAATAGTAGAGGCCACCTTCCTTTGTTCTTAGTTTTTAACTGGAATCCACGGTAGTTGGAGACAGGATCTCTGGGAGTGAACATTTCTCAACTCTGCCAGAAGGAAGATTGGCCAGGGCGGGAGCTGCAAAGAGGCAGGCTTTCTAAGGTCCAAGTTACAGTCCAGATAACCATAAAGAAAGTTTAAGACAGTTGAAGTTAAGGGAACAGAGACCAAGGTATTATTCAGACGAATTCAAGGAAGAATAAACAAAGTGTTCTGAGTTAAAGAGACATTACAATAACTACATTGAAAGTGGGACACCAGACCTCAGATATAGATAAAATGTTTGATGCTATTTTTATAGTCTTGTCAAGGTATATGAAATACTAAAAGGAATTGATAAAGTAAACACAGACCAAATGTTTGTTCCCTCTGAGGCAATCTAGAACAAGAGGTCACAGATATAGTTTGAGAGGCGGTAGATTTAGAACTGAGGAGGAATTACTTCTCGCAGAGGGTGGTGAATTTGTGGAACTCGCTGCCCCATAGTGCAGTGGAGTCTGAATCATTAAATGGTTTCAAGGAGACAAATATATTTCTAATTTTAAAAACGGGTTAAAGGGATACAAGGAACAGGCAGGGAGGTGGATTTGAAACCAGGAAGAGATCAGCTATGACCTAATTGAATGACAGAGCAGACTCAAAAGGGCTGAATTGCCTACTTCGACTGCTCCTAATTCCTATGTTGCTGGACTGGATTCACCATTAAAAGTGGACCAGAAGCTTTGTTTGAAAGTGCCCACCTGGGCTGAATTTTGGAATGTAAACTGCCATGGGAAAACATTGTTATGAGAGAAGAATTTAAAGCGTGTTTTTGAAGTGGCGTTTGGAAACTCTCTCGTGACAATCATCTGGGGGGGTTTCTGAGGACACATCCACAAAACTAACCAGGGGTCAGAGAGGAGTGTGTGTTTGACCACAGTCACCTTGTCTGCCTAAAAGGACATTTTCTGTTAATTGCACCATTATAACTGAAGACATACTTTGAAATCCATATTAATTGTTAAATCGGTGTGTATTTGTTAAGCTAAGGGGGGGGGTAAAGGAGTATTATATAATAATCCAGTTTTTCATGTTTAATAAATGTTTTTTCTTTTTAAAACTTAATTAGCAGACCTGGCACTCTGTTCCTCCACGTTTTAAAAAAAAAGTTAAAGTTATGGTCTTCTCGAGCTCTTGAGTATCATTGGAGCTACACTCATCCAAGCAAATGGAGAATATTCTATTGCACTCCTGACTTGTGCCTTGGAGATGGTGGATTGGCTTTGGAGAGTGAGGACACAAGTTACTCTTCGCAGAGTTCCCAGTTTTTGACTTGCTCTTGTAGCCACAGTATTTATATGGCTGGTCCAGTTCAGTTTCTGGTCAATGGTAACCCCCAGGATCTTGAAACTAATGCCAATTGTATGTCATGGGGAGATGGTTGGATTCTCGCTTATTTGGTATGATCGTTGCTTGGCATAGAGGGACGGTTATCGATGAAGCATCTGAAGATAGTCGGGTATAGGACACGACTCTGAGGAACTCCAGCGGTGATGTCCTGGAACTGAAATGATTGGCCTCCAACAACCACAACCATTTTCCTTTATGCCAGGTGTGACTCCGACCAGCGGAGAGTCGTGCCCCCCCCCCCCCCCCCCCCGACTCCAGTTTGGATTGATGCCACACACTTGCATGCAAAGGTGTTGTAGGACAGAGAAGGGGTGTTGGAGGTGACTGAGGAGTAAACCAGGGTAGAAAGAACAGTCTTCGGAGTGCTAAAAGGGAAAGTCAGACGGAGAACCTGGTTGATAGTGGCACCACATTGGAGCTGGTGAAAATGGCAGTGGATTATCCACTGAATACAGAGGTTGGTGGGGTGCAAGGGGAGGACAAGGGACACCCTATTGTGGTTAGAATCATAGAATTTACAGTGCAGAAGGAGGCTATTCGGGCCATCGAGTCTGCACCTGCCCTAGGAAAGAGCACCCTGCAGCCCACACCTCCATCCTATCCCCGTTACTCCACCTAACCGTTCTGACACACAAAGGACAATTTAGCATGGCCAACCCACCTAACCTGTGCATCTTTGGACTATGGGAGGAAACTGGAGCACCCGGAAGAAACCCACACAGACACGGGGATACCATACAAACTCCACACAGACAGTCATCCGAGGCCGGAATGAACCCGGGTCCCTGGAGCTGTGAGGCAGCAGTGTTAACTACTGCACTACCGCATCGTCCATGAAAGTTCTGGGAAGGAGATGAGGGGTTGAGAGCAGAATCACATGAAATACATTGGACATGACGGAGGGCTAGGTTAACCAGAGCTGAAGAAAAAGGAAGACATATCGGATTTCCAGTCTCCGCAGGATTTTGCTTTTGTAACTTCACTGTGAAACAGCCTGAAGAGAGTTGCCTTTCTCATGGATTTTTGAAATTTCCATTGTCCTAACACATGGGTTATTTTCACTTAAATTATCCTTCAGGACAAAAGTTTTGAACTAAAGGTATTCTCATAAATAACTGCCCCTAAACTATCTCAACTGCATCCTATCCAGTTGACTAAAGAGAGATTACAAAGTCACAGGATGGTGGTCAGCAGCATAGAAAAGATCATCCACGATGGAAAGATCGAATCACAGAAATATTCCAACATCACATCAAACCTGCTGACATTGTTCTTACTTCATTGCAGGCAAAGTCACCTGGATCATAGATTAAGTGTGAAACATTTAATAAATGTTTTCAAAAGTGTCTGCTTCTTAAATTCCTGTATCTAATAACAAAGTTGCTTGTGGCCTCAGCTAGAAAGCCCCATTCACTCCAGCAGATCCTGGTGCAAATGAGTGTCTTTCTCTTTCAATTTATTCCAGAATAGACTTTTTAAGTAAAATTGCTGGACGATTTACATTTTTTCAAATGAATACCCATCCACTTGTTACAGAAGTGAGACACTACTGAGCGAAGAAAATGAAAAAAAAAATGGGAACACGGGTATACAGTAAAACAAAAGGTGTGTTGTGCTTTTTCTTTTCATTCCTAACCATTACCACCTATAAAGACAAGGACAGCAGACATATGGGATCACCACTACCTGCAAGTTCCACTTCAAGCCACACCGGATCCTGATTTGGAACTATATCACCGTTCCTTCACAGTCGCTGGGTCAAAATCCTGGTGCTCCCTTCCCAACAGCACAGTGCGTAAACCTACACTACATGGACTGCAGTGGTTCAAGAAAGCAGCTCACCTTCACCTTCTCAAGGGCAACTAGGGATGGGCAACAAAAGCTGGCTTTGCCAGTGATGCCCACGTCCCAGAAATGAATAAAGAAAACCCTGCTGTCTTACGTATTTTCAACAGCCAAAGGTGATTAAACAAACATACGATCGTAACTCTACAATAAAAACAAAATACCACGGAAGCTGGAGATCAGAAAGGAAAACAGGAAGTGCTGGAAAAACGCAGCAGATCTGGCAGCATCTGTGGAGGTAGAAACAGAGCTAATGTTTCAAGTCCAATATGAATCGTCTTTTGGAATTCCAAAGATGAGAAAACCTGCTGAGATTATCCAGCATTTTCTGTTTTTATACCAATGTAACACTGCAGTATGGTATGATCCCAAAACACTGTGCCTTGCACTTTTACAACTGGTCACAGCATGCAGATCCATGACATATATTTCACCTGTGGGTGTTAATGTTAGCAAAGATGGAGTGGACAATTTGGATTTTGGCTCCTTTCATTTCTTAAGTGATAAAGTCACATTCTTTGCCTAGTCCAGTAGTGTCAGCACTATGCAAACTTTACCCCTACTTTTGACTGTGGGTGTGATAGGTTACTTCAGCTCTGCAATGCAGCCTGGTTTCTATGAGTACGTTTGTTCAGCATAAGTAGGAAGAGAAGATGACAGGTTAGAAAGTGAGAACAGGCTCTAAATGTCCACCTGAGAAATGAAAATAAT
This sequence comes from Scyliorhinus canicula, assembly GCF_902713615.1. Taxonomy (NCBI): domain Eukaryota; kingdom Metazoa; phylum Chordata; class Chondrichthyes; order Carcharhiniformes; family Scyliorhinidae; genus Scyliorhinus; species Scyliorhinus canicula. The sequence goes on along the minus strand of NC_052146.1, from coordinate 284,556,133 downwards.
TCCACAGAATCAATATAGCATCTCAAAGACTGAATCACTTTAGAAATTTCCGTTATCATGGACAACCAGAATATTTCCACACTTACATTATCATTAGATGGGGAACTAGCAAAAGAATATGCTTTTTATTGCATGGCCAAATATATCTTCTACTTCTAAAATTATCATTACATGTGCAGTATATATGTATATATATATTATATATATGTGCTGACCTCCCCAACCAAAGAATCTAAAGCAAATTCAAACCAATAGATTGCAGCTAGGCTCCATGTCTTCACGATATTTCTCATTCTTAACATTAATAGAATAGAGCCATATCAGTCAGAAACTTCATGAGAACAAATGGCAGCACAAGTGGCTAGCACTGTGGCTTCACAGTACCAGGGTCCCAGGTTCAATTTCCATTGGGTCACTGTCTGTGCGGAGTCTGCACGTTCTCCCCGTGTCTGCATGGGTTTCCTCCGGGTGCTCCAGTTTCCTTCCACAGTCCAAAGACGTGCAGGTTGGGTGGATTGGCCATGATAAATTGCCCTCAGTGACCAAAAAGGTTAGATAGGGTTTATTGGGTTACGGGGATAGGTTGGAAGGGAGGGCTTAAGTGGGTCGGTGCAGACTCGATGGGCTGAATGGCCTCCTTCTGCACTGTATGTTCATGTTCTAAAGGTTAGACCTAGATGTTGCCTCAAATGACAGCTTTCGTTTTTCATCTTTTCCGAGTGACAAACTCTTATTGAACTATTCTTCAATCCCGTACCTCAGGTATTGATGTCGTATCGATCATTGGCTCGGCTACCCTCCAAATTCCATTACCTGCTGGTGGCATGCGTTATATTGGATAATGGAGATGCCATTGTTTAGTGAGGAACTTGTATTGATATGCTGACTATAACATAGCAAAACGCCCCTACGGCACCTCCTGTTAACAATAAAGCCACGGAGCACAAAAGAGAATATTGTACTTACTTTTTACTAATGTTTTCTGTCTTCTGATGCTGCAGTAAAATAATCAGGCAACTCAGTCCCTCGCGTATCAGAGTTGGAATCTTCACAAGAGCTTTGCTGATCTGCTGGGCCAGAGTGTTTATCAGAGAGGTTTCCATGACAACTTTAACAGCAAGCTGGCAGATTATCATATAGGTAGCAGCTCTATAATCTGCCAACGAAGACTTCAGTCCCTACAAATGACAAGAAAAGCATGTATTACGATAATGACCCACAATACAGATGACAAGCACAGTATAATTCAAATGGGAGCATCAACTGTCATTTAAAGAATATTATTGAGCGACAACAGTGAGCATACAATGAGATCACTGCAGCAAAGGATGTTGTTTTCTATGCTTGACCCTGATAGCTGGAGCTAAGAAGACATCAAGAATTATACTGGAATACTTAGAAGAAACAGTGAACCCATCTCCCCACCCAGCAGCATCATCTATCCTTTTAGCAAATTAATGGTTAACTTTGTTTATGAGCTTCTGTACACAATGGACAGACGTAAGCGAGTGAACTGATTTTTAGATAAAACAGCAAGTGCTGGGAGTACTCAGCAGGTCTGTTAATATCTGTGGAGAGAGAAACAATGTTAATGTTTGGGTCAAATATGACTCCTCTTCAGAACATTATGGCACTTTGTTGCGCCCCCCCACACCCCCCACCACCCCCGGGTCATTTCGATGTGCTCCACAGGACGTAACCCCACACACACACACACACAAACAATGTATTACCTTCTGGATATATGGAAGCAGTTTGGCTATCATGGAGTCTGTTATCTTTTCCACAGCATTTAACGCTGGCACAATGGTGGACGCATAAAAAGAAAAAAGAACCCTCAACTGTGCGGTGTTGCCAGGATAATCTGAAAATGCCTAAAAAAGGGAAATTGATAGTTAGAATTACTTCATATTCGAATTTTAATGACCAAATTTTCAGCATTTCCTCCCGATAGCCGTGTCCCCGAGTGTTGGGTAGATTCCTGATTTTCCGTGTGGCTAACCTTCACGTGTGAGCTCAGGCAGTAAATCAGCAAATAAGGACACAAAACTGCAGACAATACGCCAGGTGTTAAAATGGTTGTGGCAAAAAATTTAATCAACTCACAGGTGAAGCTTTAAGTTTTAAACCTGAAGTTGTTGGGAAAGTACAAACCTTGATAGATTTGGTTACCAAGTTGCAGATAAAATCCATAAAGTTCAGATCTTTGTAACAATGTGTGATTAACGTACTTCTTGCCAGAGGTATGCCCGGTTTCTATATAGACAATGGAAAAATGTGATAATTTATTGGAGTAGAAGCTTGCAATGACTGCAGCTACGTTAACCAAGTAAAGAATAACTGAATCAGGTCATAGCACACTGTATCTCCTGGTGAACTCCTCCTTTTCTCATTCAGATACCACCTTGTAGCTTGTCCTAACCTTTCAAATGACATCTTATCCTATAAAGTGCTGTGTGTCCAAAAATAATTAATTCCTTCTTTTACCTCCTTGAATTATTCCATCAACTGACTCATAGATGTCACTTGCACATCTTCTGGAACCTGGATCAGAGTGGCTGAGATGGAGTCTAGAGGTTTACATTGATCTCAGTGTGGTAATGACAACTGTGAGCAGCACGGTAACACCGTGGTTAGCTCTGTTGCTTCACAGTGATGGGGTCCCAGGTTCGATTCCTGGCTTGGGTCACTGTCTGTGCGGAGTCTGCACGTTGTCTCCGTGCCTGCATGGATTTCCTCCGGTGCTCCGGTCTCCCCCAAAAGTCCTGAAAGATGTGCTGGTTAGGTAATTTGAACATTCTGAATTCTCCCTCAGTGTAGCCGAACAGGCGCCGGAGTGTGGCGAGTCGGGGACTTTCACAGTACCGTTGTTGCAGTGTAAATGTAAGACTACTTGCGACAATAATAAAGATTATTATTAACAGTTGCCAAAGGGGATATGTAATAAAGAGACTTTTCCACAACAATTTCAATGCTAACCATTTATTGGATCATCGCTAATAACGGAGACACACAGAGAATTATTCCCTGTCACAAAAAATAACCCCATTAACCCATGTCAGCAGCACTGATAAAATATTTTGCTCTGGAAGTCTGCCCAGAAAGTCAAAAAATGGTCAATTGCCATTAGCTAAGCTCTTGTAGAATTTACAAACTGGATTATGGGAATAGTCAGTCAATTAAAAAGCAATTTTGACAGGTAAAAAAATTACAATCCAGTCCCAACTGCACTCAGCTATTTTCACCACAAAGTCGTCAAAGTCAAATTCGGATATGGCTGGATTCTTTAAAAACAAATTTGAAATGCATTCTAAAGTAAAATTGCTACAAAATCCACAAGAAATATCAAATATTCCTACCCACTCGGGCAGAATATGGCGCAGTGGATAGCACTGGGGCTGCGGCGCTGAGGACCTGGGTTCAAATCCCGGCTCTGGGTCACTCTCTCCGTGTCTGCGTGGGTCTCACCCCCACAACCCAAAGATGTGCAGGTTAGGCGGATTGGCCACGCTAAATTGCCCCTTAATTGGGAAAAAAAAAAATTGGGTATTCTAAATTTATTTTAAAAAGGTATTCCTGCCCACTGGATGTCACAAGTAATAATAATAATAATCTTTATTGGTGTCATAAGTAGGGTTACATTAACACTGCAATGAAGTTACTATGAAAATCCCCTAGTTGCCGCACTCCGTCGTCTGTTCGGGTACACTGAAGGAGAATGCAGAATGTCCAATTCACCTAACAAGTATGTCTTTCGGAACTTGTGGGAGAAAACCGGAGCAGCTGGAGGAAATCCACAGACATGGGGAGAACGTGCAAACTCCACATAGACAGTGACCCAAGCAGGGAACCGAAACCAGGTCCCTGGCGCTGTGAAGCAACGCTGCTAACCACTGTGCTACCGTATGATAACAGCAGAATAAAAACCTTATTTACCCAGGTTTTCGTTACATTGTTTGAACAATATCTACCTGTATGGGCTCCAGCCAGTGCCAGCGATGAGTTGGATCACTGATTTGAAGAAGTTGAATGGTTCTCACAAACACTTTGGTCTCATGATATGGAAGAACGCAGCCAATCAAACTGTCCTGATTATAGAGGTGAATGTGGAACCTAGTGAAACAAATACGTAGAAGTTAAAGCCCTGAAGATCACATTGCACTATTATTTATTTCAACGTTAAGTAACCAGTCCACCCCTTCAGTACAACACGTGTTACGAGCACCAAGTTGTATCACAGAATTTACAGTGCAGAAGGAGGCCATTCGGCCCATCGAGTCTGCACCGGCTCTTGGAAAGAGCACCCCACTTAAGCCCATACCTCCACCCTATCCCCATAAATCAGTAACCCCACCTTAGATAAGGGTAATTTATCATGGCCAATCCACCTAATCTGCACATCTATAGACTGTGGGAGGAAACCGGAGCACCCGGAGGAAACCCACGCAGACACGGGGAGAACATGCAGACTCCGCACACACAGTGACCCAAGCCGGGAATCGAACCGGGGACCCTGGAGCTGTGAAGCAACTGTGCAAACCACTATGCTACCTTGCTGCCCCTCATTCAGCAAAATGTTTTTTCTGCTTTTTAAAAAATATCTTGCTTACATTGGTTACTGTGAAAAGAAATTAAAACATTGTAATTAGCTAGGTTTGATCAGCAAGAGAGGTCACTCTGATTTAGAACATAGACATTAAAAGTTTTAAGCTTCAAATCTGTTTGTCTATTATTTTCTAAATTCTAAATCACTAGCGCACCTTGGTTGTCAAGTTACCTGTGAATAAGCCATTCAATGCATTTCTGGGCCGGTTTTAGCATGAAGTATGGAGATAAACGTGTTAGAAAAACCAATATATTCGCGTTGAGCTGGGCATTCACTTGTTTAGTCTGAACACTACGCTCCAGACCTTTGGAAGCTTGGCTGAAGAGTGTTGACTGAAATTCCTCAAAAGATGGATCAATTCCAATAAGTTCCTCTAGACCCGTACATCCTGTGTGATAGCAGAAACCATGTTAGAACAAATGAATGCACTTGGAAGGAGCATATTATGTCATTACAACATCCTATTTTGCAAAAGGGTATTACTAAATTTAGATAAAGCTTAGACTACAACCCATACAACTTTAAGGAACGGTTTGAGCTAATCCATCATAAATTCCAAAAGGTTATTTTGAAGGTCCAGTATATGTCACCTTTATATTGTAAACATAATTAAAGAAAATAGCACTTGTGCAGTTCACATTTATGTGTGATTCCCTTAATAATACTCCAAAACCAATCTAACAGGTGGCAAGTGTTTAATTATTAGGAGATTTTTACATCTACAGGGAGGTGTACAGATGCAGGTAGGAAAAGGAGCCCAAAAATGCATTAGACCCCGGTCCCATTTTTGAATTCGAACAAAAAAAATATTTTTACACCAAGAAAAAAATTAAAGATTTATTTCAAATAGTAGCAAACAAGGGATTCTCTGGAAGAAATTCTAAATTATATGTTTTATTTAATGACAGAAATAGATAATGGACGTTCCATGGATTATAATAAATTGGGGCCTCAATTGCACAAGCAGGTGAAAGGTGAAATATAAGCAATAGCTGCTGTGTGATGTGATATTTTTATGGTTGCTGGAACTGTGGATTTCAGATGGGGCTATCAATATGAGTAATGCTCTCAAGGAAGGGTGAATGGAATTGGAGAATGGTGGTAATGGCACATGGAGACCAGTGAGTGTGAAAGGATCAAGATGATATATGAATCAGTAGAAGAAATAGCTGTGCATGGGGATCAGCTGGAAAAAGTGTATAAAGAGCCGGTTAGGGAAGTAATTGTGAAGCCAGAGGCTGCACAATGAGCAGCAAGAACATTAGAACACTAGAAGAAATCATTTTGGTACCACCAGTGACTGGGTTATGTGTGGAGTACATTTACGAAGAGGAAGGACAAATTGAGAAAGTGGCATGGCAATTGTTGTGACAAAAGCTGTTTGCAAAAAGGCAGGTGGTTTACTGCAGAGTACGGTGGTGGATATTGAATAAAGAGCATTGCAGAGCAGAAGAGTGGTTTCCCACATGTAAATTAGCAACACTGGAAAGAAGCACTCAGATATCCGAAGCGCAAATGTAAGAACAGTGCCGGGAAAGTGAGAGAGGAGCTGCACTCTCTGGGTAATTACTGCTCTTCTGGAAAATGACAGCAGGCAAAACCTCCGAGGTCCCAATGCTATTGGTTGGGCCTTAACCATAATGGGTGAACTTATTGAATATTTACAGCTGCGTGCCCTTGATAAGTTGGGAATTGTACGAGTCACCGACACTGGGAGAAAACTCTTGCTGGGGCTACAAATAGAAATATTGAAGCCAACGAATGGCTACCTAGTTGGTGCTGGTTGAGGGTCCCCACTTTTAGATAACAGATTGCTTCAGGGAAAATGGATTGATACTTCAAACTGAAGGGATCAGAAAGGCTAGCTGTAGTAGAAATGCAAACTGGGATTCATTTAAACTATATATGAGGGGGTAGAAACTAAGGCTTTGAACTAGAACTTGGATGGTAGACTCTGAATAAAAGGAATTCCAGACAGGCTAAGCAAACACAAAGGGCTGCACAGGGTGGAAGTGAATTCAATATGTAGCCATATAGGCTGTTCCAAAAAGACTATAAAGATATCATAGTCGGAGTAATTTTACTTATGTTCAGGAGAATTTGGAAGCACATGTACGCACGAACACACTGTAACTTCCAGTGAGTAATGGTAACAGCAATTAGTATCAGCAAGGAAAGCTGAAATTCAGCTGAGTGGGGCAACAAAAATGGCAATGAATAAGATAAATAACATACGCGAAGATATACAATGTAGTAACATTGTAGATGCTGGCACCAATCTGTGGCAGGTATAGCAATCTTGACACTTCAGAAGCAACAACTCCCAAGTACAACTTGCTGAGGTATGGAAATGCAGGATGGCATCATCACTTACCTATGGCAAAGAAAGTGTCTCTGTCTATAGCAGCAGCTTCCTTACAATCAAACAACAATGATGGTGCTTCTTTGCGAGACAACAGACTTAGATCATTCTGTGGTAGAGCCAAGCGTTTCAGCTGGAAGGCTAAAGAGGTCATTTTGCTTTCCTGCAAAGAGGGGAGGGGGGAATAAAAGTAATGATGAGTAATGATAAACATCTCCACAGTCAAGTCCTCATGATGGCAACTTAACTTTTAATAAAACACACTAAAATGCTGGCAAGAAACTTGCTTTCAAAGAACCATTTTTATTATAAATTGTACCACATAAGGTCTCTATTTTGAAGTATTTTTGTCAGATTTAACTGGCATTCTTGAACCTTCCCAGCACCACACTTTTCCAGGAGTTTTTCATTAAAAAGTTCATCGAAGAATCAGCACAGATAACAAATAAACCATCCAGAAGTCTAAAATTATATTATTCTATATCACTTATGTCTTTTTTTACAAATATTTACAATTATTGGTGAATACAAAAGTAACCTATTCAGAAACATTTTAATGCCTACATTTTATTTAAGGCAAATTGCTGAAAACTCTCATTCACATCGGTCAGCATCTGGAAACAAACACTGGTCACTACTTCACTAAATATTCAAGATATTTATTGCACATATAAATGCTTCTGTTCCTGTTGATGAAAGCTACTTTTAGGGGGTGTTCTTTGGTACTGACGTGTAACCGCTTCAGTAGAGAATGCGACCTGGTCTCAGCGCTTCGCCAGACACATTGATCCAACTGCAGCTACAAGGCTACTGGATAAATGCGGATTAGGCCCCCTCTCACTGATCAGTTCAGAAAGGAACACTCCCCACCACCACCACACACATAAACCTAACAAAATATCGGTGGTCCGCTGTTAAGAAAACACTAGTCAGAGAACTGGCTTTACTTGCTTCTCTCGGCATCTCTATCCTTCACCTGCATGATTTCTTGACCCTCAATTTTGTCTTTGAACTGTGGTTTCAACAGTCCTCATTCCACCACCTCCACCTGGCTGAACATGTTTACTATTGGATTTCTGCGCCAACTCCACTCACTCACTCCTAGCAAAAGTCATTATTATAGATCCTAGATTTGTTGGAAGATATGTGGATCTTGTCCCACCCCGTCCACTCCTCTCTGACCACTTCTTTGCCACTGATTAACATGTTAGTAAAGCTTCCTGCTTTTTTCATTCTGATCTTAGAAAGCAATTATGCTTTCAACCTCCATCCAATGCTCATCATCGCTTGGTCCATTTTTGATTATTCTCTTCACTTCCTGGATCTCTGTCTCCATCACAAACCCTGGAATGAGTATCTTTTCCTTCTCACCTTGAGCAAAGGTTCTATCTCAGTTTGCCAAATTTCTTTGCTGCATTTGGCAACCAGCTAGAATTTTACCAGTCCTTTGGGAGGGGCGGCGGCGGGCACCCACAGTCACGCGGGAAGACTGCCAACTAAATCAAGGTGACTTCCAAGAGTGGGGTCTCCTTTACCTTGGGTCCATGTGAACACAGCAATAGACAACCCCTATTTGAAGGTTTACCTTTCCAATCGCCAGGGTCAGCCTGCATAGCCCTGGCAATATTTTCCCATGGCCCTTTCAGGACTCCTCAATTTCAAATGTGGCCACTTCGACCTGGCAGCCTCAACAGCAGCTATCTCTATTGGTAATACTCCAGTGTCTGCAAATCTGCTGTCCTTAATGGGATGGTGATCCTGGGGGCATCCGTTTAACCCTGTTGACTGCTGATAATTTACTAACACGGTCTCACTATTTGTCCACGTGGGCTTGGGACCCATATTTGGTTTTGATTTCTGAAATCACACACATTGTGCCAATAAAATCCCAGTCCCGATGCCCTTCTTCGCAAACTAAATATTTGACAGCTTCCTTGACTTTTGTACTGTTTCTCAGGTCTTGTTTTTAGCCCTTATGACAAACAGCTCCTTACCCTCAAACATACTGACCTCCATCTTCACTTGGTCATCTATTACTATTTCCATCCTATCTTTCCTTCTCCACTTTCTGGAGGGACTATTCCCTCACGGACAGCCTTGTTCATTCTTTTACCCTCCGCGGATCCTGCCAGTCTTTCCTGACACCTTCCTGTGCAATCAGTGTAGGTGCTCTTTCCATGCAGTCTCCTCGACATGGAAACTAAATGTAGATCAGCAACTGTTTTGGAAAATAATTCCATGCTGTCTACAAATACAATCTGATGTCTCAGCGAACTGGCATTTTAACTTCACTTTATCTTGTCAGATTGCCCTTTCTGTCTCTGGTCTCCTCCAATATCCTAATGAAGTTCAATACCTGTATGTTATCTCCCTTCTTGACACTCTGCAACATTTCTATTGGAACATTTACTTTATTACCTTCTGATCTAAGATATTTCTCCTCAATCTCCTTATAGGCCCATGCAACAAGCTGCAATTATATGGCGCTGTTAAGGGGCAAAAAACATCCTGAGGTTCTTCACAGAAGAGTTACAACCAAAATATGACGGAGTAGAATAAGGAGATATTAAGCCACCTGGTCAACAGCTTGGTTAAAGTAGGTTTTAAGGAATATCTTAAAGGAGAGGGGCTGATGGAGGGGATTCCAGAGCCTAGGCTCATGTGAGCTGAAAACATGGCAGCTAATGGTGGAATTATTAAAATAATGTTGCAAAGGAGCCCAGGAGGGAAGGAGCACAGAGATCACAGTGTGTTGCAGGGATGGAGTAAGTTATAAAGATAGGAATAGGCAAGACAAAGGGGGATTTCAAAGTAAGGATGAGAAGAAGTTTAAAATGAGGCTTTGAATGGGTTCAGGAGCCAACAAGGACAGCTTTGGAATAGTTGAGTCTCAGGGTAACAAAGGCATGAATGAGCATTTCAGCAGCAGATGAGTTGAGGCAGGAACAGACAGAGGCAATATTACAGAGATGGACATAGATGGCTTTGTTGATGCAGTGGATGTGTCATTGGAAATTCATTTTCAGGTGAAATAGGCCCCTACGGTTCAGCCTCAAAGACTGTAGACAGAGAGAGGGAAAGAGTCAGGGATGAGAGAGTAGAGTTTGTGGTGGTGGTGGTGGTGGTGGTGGGGGGGGGGGGGGGGGGGGGGGGGGGGGGGGGGGGGGAGAGAGGGGGGGGGGGGGGGAGAGAGAGAGAGCGGGAGAGAGAGAGAGAGAGAGGAGAGAGAGAGAGAGAGAGAGAGAGAGAGAGGAGAGAGAGAGAGAGAGAGAGGAGAGGAGAGAGAGAGAGAGAGAAGAAGGAGAGAGAGAGAGAAGAGAGAGAGAGAGAGAGAGAGAGGAGAGAGAGAGAGAGAGAGAGAGAGAGAGAGAGAGAGAGAATAAATAGCTTTGGTCTTCCCAATATTTATTTGGAAGAAATCTCTGCTGATCATAGAATTTACAGTGCAGAAGGAGGTCATTTGGCCCATCGCGTCTGCGCCGGCCTTGGAAGGATCACCCTACTTAAGACCACACCTCCACCCTATCCTCGTAATCATGTAACCCAGAAACATCACCTAACCTTTTTGAACAGTAAGGGTAATTTATCACGGCCAATCCACCTAACATGCAGGTCTTTCAACTGTGGGAGGAAACCGGAGCACCAGGAGGAAACCCACCCACTGGGGTGGGTAGAAGTGTGGGCCTAAATGGGATGCTCTTTTAAAGGGCCGGTGCAGACTCAATGGGCCAAATGGCCTCCTTCTGCACTGTAAATTCTATGATTCTATGAAATTCTGGTTGAGTTAAGTAATTCCATCGTACAGTGGGCTAAACAGTTGGCTTGTAATGCAGAACAAGGCCAGCAGCACGTACCGGCCTCCCCGAACAGGCGCCGGAATGTGGCAACTAGGGGCATTTCACAGTAACGTCATTGAAGCCTACTTGTGACAATAAGCAATTATTATTATTATTATTAATTTGGCTAAAACATCACCCCTTCACTTTAAATAACAAGTAACTCAAAAATATCACTTATCTTGATCTGTTGCACTTGGAGAAAACACCAAGTCTAAATATGTGCACAACAGTGCAGATCATTTAGTCTTCACAGTTAACATTTCCCAAATGCTGACAGCCAGAATGTGATAAGACCACTGCCTCTTTTTTATATAAAGCCATTGTTATAAGAACTAAGTGTTTTTTCAACCAACAAAACTCCAGTTGAGAAATTGACACTATTGCTTGAATATTAACATGGTAACTGTCTGTCTGCAGGGAACTTGCTCCATCCTAACACTAATAAAACGCCGGCATCCCCACATCTGTATTAAAACAGCAGCCCACATGAACTGCTCAGTTCAATAAAATTTGAAAACTTAAAACACATTTTGTCGTGGCAACACATGCACTTTAAAATGTGACTTGATATTCCTGAGCTGCTTCCTCTGGAAGTTTAGGAAACTCACCTTTTTTTTAAAGATACAATGCCTTACTTTCCAATCTCACACTCTTCCCCACATGGCAACTGAGCACTTCACCCTCGAACCGGAACCGGAACCGGAACCTCACAGCCTGTCTCTGCCGCCCACAGCGCTCTGGCTTGGAGGAGCGCTGGGGGAAGCTCCTGTCGCCCACAGCTGCCCCGCTGGCTTGGAGGAGCGCTGGGGGAAGCTCCTGTCGCCCACAGCTGCCCCGCTGGCTTGGAGGAGCCCTGGGGAAAGCTCCTGTCGCCCACAGCGGCCCCGCTGGCTGGGAGGAGCACTGGGGGGAAGCTCCTGTCGCCCACAGCGTCCCCTCTGGTTGGGAGGTGTGTGTGGGAGGTGCCGAGCTGACAGTGACAATGTTGCCAGCTGTGGTCCCACTTGTTGCCATTGCTCAGCCCTTTGACTGCACTGAAAGCTTTTCTTTTGACTTTAAATGATTTATCTCCTGTGCATGAGGAGCATTTGCGAATTGGTTTAAATCAAGAGTAGGATCAAGCCCAAGATCCGGTGCAGTGGCAACTTGGATCTAGGATGTCTCTTTTCTGGGGACCATAAATTAGATTCAATTTGATTTTGAATTGGGTTTTGGAGCAAGCAAGAAGATGGCTTGCCCCATCCACCCTGCGCATTGGCTTGTAGCTCTGAGAAAGGAATGAAATAGCTGGATGGTAAAGTTTTTTCAATGGGCTGATATTTTTTATGTGTTTTGGGGTTCGTATCTACTTTGTTCCCCCAACCTCACTGATTCATTGGGCCAAATCTTCCAAGGAATTTTTACACAATTCGTACTGAGACTCCGCATTTCTGGCCCAGACTTCCGAACCCATCCTTTTTAGAAATGAAGAGCGTACCTGTCCTGGGAGGGTCTCCTTCCTCATGCAGGATCGTCAGGGGAAGCCAAACAATGCCTACTTCAATTTTAATTAGTCTTCATCCACTAACTTTGTGAAAAGCTTTGGGTTATTTAAATAGTTTTTCAGTGGGTTAGCCAATTAGTGGGAGTGGGTCTGGTAGGTTAGGTGGCAAAGTGGGAAAGGTGGGGGTGTCAGAGGGTCAGGATTGGGGGAGCTGGAGTGTTGGATGGGGAGACAGGTTTGGGGGAGGAGAGGGTTAGGGGAGTCGGAAAGCCAATTGCAAAGTTGGAGGGACTCAGGGGTGTCAGTGGGGAGTCGGGGGGGGGGGGGGGGGGTTGCGGCTGTATAGTTACCCTGGAGATAGCCATGATTTGTTTCTGTCTAATATTTCCTATGTACCTATCCAAGTAAGTAGGTCAGAACCCTCCAAATCTCTGGCATTAGCTCAAAGCTGGAAACTTTTTCGGAGAGTTCCAGATGCAGGCGAATTGCCCATCAGAAATTCAAACTTCCCAGGGAGGTCCCGCAAAGACTTCCAAAGGGTCTCGTCTTGTATTGCATTCTCCAGGGCATGCACAGTCTCCAAACAGAAGATTTGTGTTAATATAGTTACCACATCTGTTACTGCGCTTGTGGGACTATTCCTTTGTTAAAATGCTCAAAATTTCAGAATTTCTTTTAAAACTACTATTGCGTCCTTTTAATAATGTTTTTAGATTTGTTACTTCTTGAATAAATTCTGGATGATATTAGTTTTGTACAGGAGCTACCACGGTTAGTTTGTGTGTAGATTTATTTAGTGATCTTTAAGTCTGCTAACAGGCTCTAAACTGAATTATTGATACATCTAACTAGAGTGGCAATGGGGAGGAACAATAAAAAGAGGCCAGAAACATAGAAACATAGAAAATAGAAGCAGGAGTAGGCCATTTGGCCCTTCAAGTCTACTCCACCATTCAATATTACCATGACTGATCATCAAACTCAGTGAACTGTTGCTGTTTCCCCTCATCTCCTATGATCCCTCTATCCCCAAGAGTTATATCAAACACCTTCTTGAAAACAAACAATACGTTATCCTCAACTGCTCCCTGTGGTAGCTAATTCCACATCTTTATCACTCTCTGGGTGAAGCCTGTTTCTCCTCATCTCAATCCTAGAAGGTTTACCCCGTAATCTTAGACTGTGACCCCTGGTTCTGGACACCCCCAACATCAGGAGCATCTGTCCTGCATCTACTCTGTCTAGTCCATCTAGAATTTTATAAGTTTCTCTGAGATCCCCGCTCATTCTTTTGAACTCCAGCGAATATAACCCTAACTGACTCAATCTCTCCTCATACATCAATCCTGCCATCCCAGGAATCAGTCTGGTAAACTTTCTCTGCAAGAATATTCTTCCTCAGATAAGGAGACCAAAACTGCACACCATGGGCGGGATTCTCTCACCCCGGGGCCGGGCCGGAGAATTGCAGGGACCAGCGCCAATCGCGCCACGCCGCCTCAACGCCGGTCCGTTGATTCTCCGGAGAGCGAAGAATCAGCGCCATTGGCACCGGCGCGGTCGGTGCATCGCCAGTCGGGGCCACTCTATGTAGCCCTACGTCATGTTGCGTCGGGGCGGTTGCGGAGAACGGAGCCACTGCACATGCGCGCATTGGTGCTGGTCCCACTGTGCATGCGCAGACCCCGCGGTCCCCATGTGATGCCAGGATCGGCAGCTGGAGTGACGTGGGTCGCTCCAGTGCTGTGCTGGCCCCCTGGAGGAGTCCGAATTTCTGCTCCTGAGGTCATGTTTACCGCGGCATCAACACTTAGCCTCAGGATCACAGAATCCCTCCCAATATTCCAGATGTGACCTCACCAAGGTCCTGTATAATTTCAGCAAGACATCCGTGCTCCTGTACTCAAACCCACTCGTTATGAAGACCACCATACAAAATACTTATTAGTACCTGGTGTATGAGGACTCCTAGGTCTCATTGTACATTTTCCTTTCAATCTATTGCCATTCAGATAAGAGTCTGCCTTCCTGGTTTTGAGACCAAAGTGGGTAACTTCACATTTATCCACATTATACTGCATCTGCTCACTCACTTAGCTTGTCCAAATCACACAAGCATCCAGCTTCTGCCCAGCTTCTGCCAACTGCAAATTTGGAGATATTACATTTAGTCCCCTCATCTAAATCATTAATACATATTGTGAATAGCTTCACTCTCAGCACCAATCCCTGTGGTACCCCACTGTGTGCCATTTGGATAAAGACCCGTTTATTCCTACTCTGCTTCCTGTCTGGCAACCAGTTTATATCTATCTCAGCACACTACACCACATGCTTTAATTTTACACTCTAATCTCTTTTTTTTTAAAGTATTTTTTTTAATTCTTTTTTTTCGCATTTTCTCCCAAATTTACATCCAACAATAAACAATAATCAGTAGCGAATGTAATATCAATCCCCATATCAATAACAACGATCCCATCCTCCCACCAAACCCCATTGGCCCTCATGTTAACATAAACAAATGACAAAAAAGAATCAGGAATCACCCTTAGTCACCATTAACACATACAGTCCCCCTCCCCCCACCCTCCAAGCTCCCAACCCCCCTAATGTTCGATGTGATCCAATTCTCGAAAGTGCATAATGAATGACGCCCATGAATTGTAGAACCCCTCCATCCTTCCTCTCAGTTCAAATTTGACCTTTTCAAGCGTTAAGAATTCCAGCAGGTCCCCCTGCCACGCCAGGGCACAGGGTGGAGAGGTTGATCTCCACTCTCACAGGCCCCGGGTCCAGTTTCACGTGCTCCACTTTAGAGATTACCCTAAACACCTCCTTCCAGTAATCCTCCAGTTTTGGACAGGACTATAACATATGACCGTGGTTAGCGGGGGCTCCCCCGCAACGTTCACACACATCTTCTACCCCCTCAAAGAGCCGGCTCATCCTCGCCCTTGTAAGCTGCGCTCTATACACCACCTTCAGCTATATCAGCCCCAACCTCGCATACAAGGTGGAGGCGTTTACCCTCCGGAACACCTCACACCAGAACCCCTCCTCCATATCCTCTCCCAACTCTTCCCCCCACATTACCTTGATCACTCTAATCTCTTATGTGAGATTTTGATGAAAGCCTTCTGAAAGTCCAAATAAACCAATTCGACTGACTCCCCCTCATCAACTCTATTAGTTAACTCCTTGAAGAATTCCAGTAGATTTGTCAATCATGATTTTCCTTTCATAAATCCATGCTGACTCTGACACTACCACTATTTTCCATGTGCTCTGCTATAAAATCTTTGAAAATGGACTCCAGAAATTTCCCCACTACCAATGTCACGCTGCCTAGTCTTTAATTTTCTGTTTTCTCTTTATCTCTCCTTTTTAAACAGTGGGGTTACATCACAAAGAACAAAGAAAAATACAGCACAGGAACTGACCCTTCGGCCCTCCCAGCCTGCGCCGATCACGTGTCCTATCTAGACCATCTACCTGTATCCTTCTGTACCCCGTCTGTTCATGCGCCTATCCAGATTAGTCTTAAAGGTCGCTAACGTATCTGCCTCAACCACGGTGCATTCCAGGCCACCACTACCCTCTGTATAAAAAATGTCCCCCGCACATCTCCACTGAACCTTTCCCCCCCTCACCTTGAACCTGTGCCCCCTTGTAATTGTCATTTCTGCCCTGGAAAACAGCCTCCAACTGTTCACCTTATCTATACCGCTAATAATTTTGTAAACTTCTTTCAGGTCGCCCCTCAGCCTCCGTCGCTCTAGAGAGCACAATCCCAGTTCACTCAATCACTCCACATAGCTAACACCCTCCATACCAGGCAACATCCTGGTAAACCTTTTCTGTACTCTCTCCAAAGTCTCCACATCCTTCTGGTGGTGCGGTGACCAGAATTGGACACAGTATTCCAAATGTGGCCTAACCAACGTTCTATCTAATTGTAACATAATTTTTGAGCTTTTATACTTGATACCCCCGTCCTATGAAGACAAGCATGCCATATGCCTCATTTACCACCATTTCCACCTGTTGTACCATTTTTAACTATCTGTGGATCTGCACGCCTAAATCTCTCTGTGTCTCTATGCTCCTGATGGTTCTGCCAATTATTTTATAGCTCCCACCTGAATTGGATCGACCAAAATGCATCACCTCGCATTTGTCTGGGTTGAACTCCATCTGCCATTTCCCTGCCCAAATTTGCAGCCTATCTATATCCCGTTGTATTCTCTGACAATCTTCATCACTATCCGCAACTCCTGCAATCTTAGTATCATCCGCAAACTTGCTAATCAGATCTGCTACATTTTCTTCCAATTCATTTATATATATTACAAAGAGCAGAGGTCCCAGAACTGATCCCTGCAGGACGGCATGTGGCGCAGTGATCAGCACTGGGACTGCGGCGCTGAGGGCCTGGGTTCGAATCCCGGCCCTGGGTCACTGTCCATGTGGAGTTTGCACATTCTCCCCACGTCTGTGTGGGTTTCAGCCCCTCTGGTAGTCACCACTGTTGTATTATATTGTATATATTGGTATTACGGTAAGGCCCCTGTACTACAGGTTTAGGGGTAGATCACTGCCTGCTGGCTCCTCCCAATAGGCGGAGTATAAATGTGTGTGCTCTCTGAACAGCAGTCATTTCGCCAGCTGCTGTAGAAGGCCACACATCTCTGTGTAATAAAGCCTTGATTACATTCTACTCTCGTCTCGCCGTAATTGATAGTGCATCGCCCCCACAACCCAAAGATGTGCAGGTTAGGTGAATTGGCCACACTAAATGCCCCTTAATTGGAGAAAAAATAATTGGGTACTCTAAATTTAAATTTAAAAAAAGAACTGATCCCTGTGGAACACCACTAGTTACTGACCTCCATTCCGAAAAAAACCCTTCCACTGCTACCCTCTGTCTTCTATTGCCAAGCCAGTTCTGTATCCATCCAGCTAGTTCACCCCTGACCCCATGTGATCTAATCTTTTGCACCAGCCTGCCATGAGGAACCTTATCAAATGGTTTGGGCTGGTTTTGCACAGGGCTAAAAAGCTGGCTTTGAAAGCAGACCAAGGCAGGCCAGCAGCACGGTTCAATTCTCCTCGAACAGGCGCCGGAAAGTGGCGACTCGGGGCTTTTCACAGTAACTTCATTTGAAGCCTACTTGTGACAATAGCAATTTTCATTTCATTTCATTACTAAAGTTCATGTAGACAACTTCCACAGCCCTTCCCTCGTCAATCATTTTTGTCACCTCCTCATGAAATTCAATCAAATTAGTGTGACATGACCTCCCTCATACAAAACCATGCTGCCTGAGGAGCTGAAAACGAAGTGGGAGGGGGAACTGGGGGAACAGATCGAAGACGGGACATGGGCTGATGCCCTGGAGAGGGTAAATTCTTCCTCCTCGTGTGCGCGGCTTAGCCTCATCCAATTCAAGGTGCTGCATAGGGCCCACATGACTGGGACGAGGATGAATAGGTTCTTTGGGGGTGAAGATAGGTGTGCCAGGTGCTCGGGGAGTCCAGCGAACCATGCCCATATGTTCTGGGCATGCCCGGCATTGGAGGAGTTCTGGAAGGGGGTGGCGAGGACGGTGTCAAGGGTGGTGGGATCCAGGGTCAAGCCAGGATGGGGACTCGCGATCTTTGGGGTTGGGGTAGAGCCGGGAGTGCAGGAGGCGAAAGAGGCCGGTGTGCTGGCCTTTGCGTCCCTAGTAGCCCGGCGAAGGATTTTGCTACAGTGGAAGGACGCGAGGCCCCCAAGCGTGGAGACCTGGATCAATGACATGGCGGGCTTTATTAAGCTTGAGAAGGTTAAATTCGCCCTGAGAGGATCGGTGCAAGGGTTCTTTAAACGGTGGCAACCTTTCCTCGACTTTCTGGCTCAACGATAGGGTACTGGGACAGTAGCAGCAGCAACCCGGGGGGGGGGGGGGGGGGGGGGGCGTTGATTATGTTAGCTTATTTTATTTAAATTTGATTTATCTAATTTTAATTTATGGTTAAGTTCTCTTGTTTGGGGGGGGGGGGGGGGGGAATGTGATACATGTGATGTTACGGTATGGGGGGAATTGTGGGTGTTATGGGGCTGTTAGTTGCATATTACTGCTTTTTGCTATACTTTTTGTTATATTTTCTGCAAAAAATTCCAATAAAAAAATTTAAAAAAAAAAAAAAAAAAAAAAACCATGCTGCCTGTCGCTAATGGGACCATTCACTTCCAAATGTGCATAGATACTGGGCGCGATTCTCCCAGACAGGGAGAAATCGTAAGGCTGGCGTCAAAACCGGGCGGGTTTGACGCCAGCCTCCCCCTCCCCGACCGGGAACCGATTCTGGTCCCCGGTCGGGGCTAGTATGCCGCGGCCGTGAACTCCGGCATCGCGGTCTTAACGAATTTCGTTAAGCCCGCTTGCCAGAGTTTGCGCCGGCTGACACGTCACATGACGTCAGCCGCGCATGCGCGGATTGGAAGACTCCAACCCGCGCATGCGCGGATGACGTCATCGCGCATTTGCGCGAAACCCACGCATGCGCGGGCCGGGATGCCCCTCAGCCGCCCCGCGAAGTGATACAGCGGGGCGGCGGAAGGACAAAGAGTGCGCGGGAATCGGACCCACTGCCCGCGATCGGTGCCCACCGACCGCGGGCCCATGGTACCCTTGGCACGGCCGTGGTACTGCCGTGCCAATCGGTGCCATGGTTTTCAAAATCGGGACTTTACGGCCGTTTTTACGAATGGCCAGACCAGGTGTGTTTGCCGTTCGTAAAAACAGCCGTAAAGGGCTTGGACTTCGGCCCATCGGCCGGCTGAGAATCGCTGCAGGCCGTAAAAAAACGGCGGCAGCGATTCGTGTCGGGAGTCGGGCGTGGGGGGGGGGGGGGGGAGAATAGCAGGAGGGCGTCAGACTAGCGTGGCCGTAAAAATTTATGAACCCCGCTATTCTCCGCACCGTCGTGAGTGCGGAGAATTGCGCCCACTATCTGTCACTATCTCTGCCCTATCTCTGAGAATCTTTTCCAACAATTTCATGATCACTGACATTAGCTACCCTCCAATCTGTAGGAGCTGTTCGAAAGTCTACAGAATCTTGGAAGTTGACCAAAAATGCATCCACTATTCCTGAGCATCTATTGGCCTTCAATCCCATCAATTTCCCCAACACCATTTCCCTCTGATTCCCTTCAGTTCCTCCCTCTCACTGAAGCTTGTGTTCCCCAGCATTTCTGGTATATTATTTGTGTCCTCCTTTGTGAAGACAGAACCAAAGTATATATAAGTGTCCTCACTCCTGACGCGTGTGCTCAATGCTCTGACTAATAAAGCATTGGATACCGTCTGTTTTATTAACTGCCTTCTCAACCAAAACACACAAATTATGCAAAATATTTAAAAGTTGGAGCAGAACCTCTTTAATTTTAAGCATCACTCTTTAAACTGTTAGCAAATATCTGTGCTACCGTGCTGTTGGGCAGCACAGTAGCACAGTGGTTAGCACAGTTGCTTCACAGCTCCAGGGTCCCAGGTTCGATTCCCGGCTTGGGTCACTGTCTGTGCGAAGTCTGCATGTTCTTCCCGTGTGTGCGTGGGTTTTCTCCGGGTGCTCCGGTTTCCTCCCATAGTCCAAAGATGTGCAGGTTAGGTGCATTGGCTATGAAAAATTGCCCTTAGTGTCCAAAAGGAAAAAGGTTAGGTGGGGTTACTGGGTTACAGGAATAGGGTGAGGTGTGGGCTTAAGTGGGGTGCTCTTTCCAAGGGCCGCTGCAGACTCGATGGGCTAAATGGCCTCCTTCTGCACTGTAAATTCTATGATTCTATGAAATCAAGCAGTGACTAGAAACAACGGATTGCATTACACCAATGAAATCTTAAGTCCGAGAGGCGGAATTCTCCGCAAGGCCCGACGCAGTCGTGAAACCTGGAGAGGTTCACGACGGCGTCGGAAGCCTCTCCTGGCCCCCTATTTTCCCCTACCCGGGGGGGGATAGGCGGTCCATACCGAGAAACCCGGCGGTCGGGCCTTGTCCCTGGCTTTAAGGCCCGGCGCGCCAAGAATGACGCCGCGGCCTAATGACGTCAGCCGCGCATGTGCAGGTTGGACAGCCCTCCCTCCCTGCCTTTGACTGCAGCAGCTGGCAAATGGCACAGAATGAACAGCAGCCCCACACCTTGCTGGGATTTCAATTTCATGAGAGCTATGAGTTGGGAACAAACCTGCTGCCATGTGGGCTTCACCATAGGGAGAACACAACTGCATGGTTGACATCTTGGCTCAGAATTAGGATGTCACTTTAGTCGGACACTTGTGCTGATCTTGAACTCCACCCACCTGATAAAGCCCTTCTACCACTTTGAGGGATATCACTGACTGACTGATTAACTGCACGGGCAAGGTCAGATTTGAAAAATGGTATGCCTCGCCTTCCTGACTCAGCCCACCACCCAATACCCTCCCTCTATCACCTACTAACTTCCCCCCCATCACCCCTGACACCCCAGTAACACCATTCTTCTTTCCCCAGTAACTGTTGAACTTCCCCCATTATCTGAGACCCCTCTACACACCTTCCCTCCCCTCAGAGCTGATACCCATTACCAACCCAAAAGATACTTTGACCCTGCCACCTGTCTAGTCCCCCTCTCGGCACCCCCTAGAGAATGAGACCTTCACCTATCACCCACTCACCTTAGACCTGCCACCAGCTTCTGACTGTGACCACCTAACAGTGGTACCCTCACATCACCCTTCAGGACTCCACTGTTGGCATAACCAATTCAATCCTCAAAGACAGTCTTCCCTGCCCACCTCTTTTCCAGACACATTCCCCCCCCCCCCCCCCACCTTCCCCAGACACTCTTTTACTCCCCTCTTCCCCAGATACTCTTTTCTGCCCCCTTCACCAGACGCTTTTTCTCTCCCACCCGCTTCCCCAAACACTCTCCCCCCTGCCCTCCACCTTCCCAGTTTAGCCTGCCTCCAGTGTCCAGCATTGGTGCAGCTTACGCTACTGGCACCCGATATGAGTGAAGTTATGCGAGTTCCCCAAAAAGGCGAAAGCAGCATCTATTGACCTCAAAGTTGTGGAAGAGATGAAACGCGCCAGGTGCATGCCACTTCTATAAAGTCGTAAAGCTGAACGCTCTAAATTCTCACTGGTGGAAAACTTAATTTGGAGGACGACCTTAATTCCAGCAAGGTGGCCTTTTAATGGTCATGCATGATATTCTAATGTTTGCAAATGGGATTTCCGACATTGTTCATTGGGAATCTCGATATGGCTTGAAAGTCGGGAGAACGAATCTCACAGTTCATCCTGCCGTCGGAAAACAGACTTTCTGTCTTCCACCAAATTATGTGCCCCGCCCACCATGATTCCAGTGGCCGGCAGGAAATTGCTGCCCATAATCTTCATGCTCTCTATTTTTTGTAACATTTATTTACCCTTGGTCAATCCCCCTTTCCCACTTCAAATATCTATGATGCTCAGTCAAAAAGATAGATGAGTGACCAAACCCAATCTTTTGCAACTGTTCCTGGCCACTGGGACAAATCTATTTTTCCTCTTCCCCAGTTCATTAGAATCCTGTACCCTTTAAGAAGTCAGCTAAAATTGAAAATTCACTTGAGTAATCTCAAATACCGTCTCATACTTTATCGAATCAAAGTGTTATGTCTTGATACGTTAACTTGCTGTACGATCAGGCCACACAATTATCTTTTTGGATGCGTTCTAACAATTATCAGCTCATATCCCATCCACTGAAGCTGTCTGGAGACTACACAATACCTTTACTGGGATCGCCAAAGGATTTGCATTGCTAGTGTCTTAGAAAAACAAGAGTTCTCCCAGCAGTGAAGCTTCTCATTTCACCTAATGAGTAGCAACTTTCTGTGCAGTCACTGTCTGTGCGGAGTCTGCACGTTCTCCCCGTGTCTGTGTGGATTTCCTGCAGGGGCTCCGGTTTCCTCCCACTGTCCAAAGATGTGCAGGTTAGGTGGATTGGCCATTCTAAATTGCCCTGAGGTTAGATGGGGTTGCAGGGTTACGGGGATAGGATGGAGGTGTGGCTTAAGTAGGGTGCTCTTTCCAAGAGCCGGTGCAGACTCGATGGGCTGAATGGCCTCCTTCTGCACTGTAAATTCTATGACTTTACCCAAAGGTAATCATGTTAATTTTTCTCCATCAGAAAGTTGCATTAAGTCATAATTTCAGAGAATTCCAAAACAAACCTGCCTTTCACAGAATTTACAGTGCAGAAGGAGGCCATTCGGCCCATCGGCCCTTGAAAGCAGGACTGTTGTGACATGTTCCTTATGGTAACCAATTACGCCCTCAGTGAGCAAGGAGTGAGCAAAGGACAGAGAATCAATCATCATGATTGCTACAAAATTGTGCAGATACCTTTTACGCACATGTTGCAAAAACAGCATGGAGCAGATCCTGTTATCAGTGTCATATTATACTGAGACTGAGAAAGTATTCTGGGTTTTGTCTTTTTCTCAACTGCAAGGATGATTTAATTAAGGCCACCCCTCGTTGTACTGTTCACATAGTAGCCACACCACATGCATCCTTTTGAAGACATATATCTGCATTTTGTATATTTATATATCTAGGTGAGCAAAATATTTCAAAGGGAAAACAGAAGTAAGTGAACAGAATGGCTGATAAAGAAAGGAAAGGAGAGCTTGCAACAAATAGAGCCTGAGGATTTGAAGTTACAATGGGCTGAGGAATTTGATGTAAAGGCTGTTACACGTGCCAGGTTATAGTGTCATTCTCTTAATTGGCTTGGCACGTTGACAGTCTATTTGCCAAATATATAATGGATTTCAAATGGTTTCAGCTGAGGTGCAACACAGTCACAGTACTAGAGAATCGGATTTTCTGAAGCATATGAAAGAATGCAGTATTCTGTTCAGGCCTAACCAGCCTCTGTTGACAGCACTAAGGTAATGAGGGCTAAATTGGGCAGTCCCCAGAATGGGTGTGGGGATTGCACAATTAAGACGCCGCTATTACTTCCAGTTCAGGCAGCATGCCAACTTCATGTTGCCGTTTAACCTTAATGCAGCCAGCACTAAATGCACTTTTGAGTGGCTGAGTGCCTCAGCAGAGGGCCCAGGTTAATGTGAGGCTGGCACCACTTAAACCCAGCCCACACTACTTAAAACCAGCCTGCAACTCTTAAAGGAGAGATGCATTCTGGCTGGAACTGTTTGTGGATCTTATTGAATGGCAGAGCAGGCTCAAGAGGCCTTATGTCCTTCTTCTGCTCCTAATGATTTGTTCCAAGTCCTTTTGCCCTGGTGCTCACTGATGGTTCCTGGTCAAGCAATATCTAGATTTTGAAATTCTCATCTTTGTTTTCAAATCCCTCCATAGCCTTACTCCTCTCTCTGTAATCCCTTCCAGCCCCACAAGCCTTCATGTTCATCCCCAATTATAATTGCTCCACCATTTGTGGTCGTGCCTTCAGTTACTCTCAGCTCAAATTTATCCTCTAAATCAGTGTTTTTAAAACGTTTTAGCCTGGGACCCATTTTTACTAACCGACCATCCTTTGGGACCCACGCTGGCCGACCTTCATGACCCATGCCGGCCGACCTTCGGGACTCACGCCAGCCAACCTTTGCGACCCACGCCACCCACGACCCAACTTCACATTCCACCATTTTTACCCTTAGTGTGACAAGCAAGCTTGGTCCTCACGATCTCACTTGCTTTGTCATTCAATGTTACACTTCTGCTCAGGACTTTGGCTGGTGATTTAAATTCTCACTGCATCCGTTAAGAGGTTTGTCCTCAAACTCGTCATGCTTAGTCTCCAAATGCCTTTGAAATTTTGAGGGTTTTAAACTTTCATTTGCCAGTACTTCCCTGCATATAACACACATGGACTTTGCATCCTGATTTGCATTGTCATAATTAATAAAGCCATACCTCAAAAAAATCACCTCGGTGGTGGGCCATTAACTGGTAGTGGGGTTCTATATTCCTGCCGCTGGTCAATGGGATTTCCTATTGAAACCACCCCTCACTGGGAAACCTGCTGGCGGGGGTGCACTGAAAAAATGAAATGAAAATCGCTTATTGTCACGAGTAGGCT
The DNA here is from genome assembly GCF_902713615.1 of Scyliorhinus canicula. NCBI lineage: Eukaryota > Metazoa > Chordata > Chondrichthyes > Carcharhiniformes > Scyliorhinidae > Scyliorhinus > Scyliorhinus canicula. The sequence goes on along the minus strand of NC_052146.1, from coordinate 284,531,716 downwards.
TCAATGAAGTTACTGTGAAAAGCCCCTAGTCGTTACATTCCGGCGCCTGTCCGGGGAGGCTGGTACGGGAATCGAACTGTGCTGCTGGCCTGCTTGGTCTGCTTTAAAAGCCAGCGATTTAGCCGAGTGAGCTAAACCAGCCCCTGCCAGTGAGAAAGGAGAATCCCAATGACAGGAGAATTCCGGCCAATATCTCCTTATGTAGCAGTGCATCATATTTGTAATGCAGAACAATGCCAGCAATGCGGGTTCAATTCCCGTACCCACCTCCCTGAACAGGAGCAGGAATGTGGCAACTGGGGGCTTTTCACAGTAACTTCTTTGAAACCCACTTGTGCCAATAAGCGATTATTATTATAGTTTTTTAATGCTCCCATGAAGTGCCTTGAGACATTTCATATGTAAATATTAAAGTTACATTTGTGCCACACAAGTGTCAGGCAAAGACCATCTCCTACAAGAGAGAATCTAACCATTGCCCCGTGACATTCAATGGCATAACCATCGCTGAATCCCCCACAATCAACATCCTGGGGTTGCCATTGATCAGAAACTGAACTAGACTAGCCACATTAATACCGGGTTACCAGGACAGGTCAAAGGCTAGGAATCCTACAGCGAGTAACTCATCTCCTGAACCCCCCCCCTCCAATGCCTGTCCACCATCTACAAGGCACAAGTCAGGAGTGTAATGGAATAATCTCCACTTGCCTGGATGAGTGCAGCTACAATAACACTCAAGAGACTCGACACCATCCAGGACAAAGCAGTCCACTTGATTGTTCCCCCTTCCACAAACATTCAAACCCTCCACCACCGATGAACAGTGGCAGCTGTGTGTACCATCTACAACTTGCACTGCAGTAACTCACCAAGGTTCCTTAGACACCACTGTCCAACCGCATGACACTGCCATCTAGAAGGACAAGAGCAGCAGATACTGGGAACCCCACCACCTGGAGGTTCCGCTCCAAGTCACTCACCACCCTGACTTGGAAATATACCGCCAATCCTTCACTGTCGCTAGGCCTACATCCTGGAACACTCTGCCTAACAGCACAGTGGGTGTACTTGCATCTCAAGGACTGCAGCGGTTCAAGAAGTCAACTCACCACCACCTTCAGAAGGGCAACTAGGGATGGGCAATAAATGCCGGCCTAACCACCGACACCCACATCCTGTAAATGAATTTTAAAAAGCACTATATAAGTATAAGTTATTGTTGTTGATCAATTTTGCGTATTTTAATTCGACAGATATTTCAGTTTCAGTGGGCAGAAAACACACCCCATTGATTTTCTTTTTTTTATTGAACGCATTTCATTCAAACTTGTATCAAAGTAGGTTACAGCAAATAAATACCCCGGGAAACATTCTTCCCAACAATCAACTATACAGTTAGTGCCGATTTTCCTCCTTTTTCACCCCCCCCGCGCGCGACGAACAGCTGCTCAAACACGGTCACAAACATCCCCCACCTTTTCTCGACTCTCCTGATGAGCCCCTTAAGTCATACTTTATCTTCTCTAATGGCAGGAAGTTGTACAGGTCACCCAACCATGCTGCTACCCCCGGTGGCGATGCCGACCGCCACTCCAGCAAAATTCATCTCCGTGCAATCAGAGAGGCGAAGGCCATTGTGGTGATCTCTTCCACTGTATATATGAGTGTGCGTGCATTAGGGGATGTATGACAGTACCTGTATTACAGGTTTGCTGGTGAGCCCCTGCCGGCTAGCTCCGCCCCCAGGGAGCAGTATAAATATGCATGAGCTTCACTGAAATGTCATTCTACAGCTGCTGCCAGAGGAATATCATCTCACTGTTAGAAAGCCTCTCTTGTACCTTATTGAGTCTTTTGTGTGCAATTGTTAGCGCCACAGCCATGACATTGGCCTTCCTGCTCTCCATGAGCTCCGGCTTCTCTGAAACCCCAAATATCGCCACCCAAGGGTCCGGGTCCATTCCCTCCTCCACTATCTTGGCTAAGACCACAAACACTCCCGCCCAGAACCTTCCCAATTTTTCACAACCCCAAAACATGTGCGCATGATTCGCTGGACCCCGCCTACATCTCTGCTACCCCCTGAAAGAACCCACTCATTCTCGCCTGAGTTATATGCACCCTGTGCACCACCTTGAACTGTATCAGGCTCATCCTTGCACAAGAGCAAGTCCCGTTTACCCTTCGCAGTGCCTCACTCCATACTCCCCAATTGATCTCCATTCCCAACTCCGCTTCCCATTTCTCCTTGATCTTCACCACCCGCTCGCCTCCCTGCTCCCCCAGCCACTTGTATCCCCAATTCTTCCCTCACCTTCCACATCCGGAAGCAGCAGTTGCTCCAGCAGAGTATATCCCGGCAATCTAGGGAACCCCTTCCAGACCTTTTGTGCAAAGTCCCTAACCTGTAGATACCTGAACTCACTACCTGTCAGCAGCTCTACCCTCTCCCTTAGTTCCTCCAGACTGGCGAACCCTTCCTCCAAATACAAATCCCTCACCTTGACCAGCCCCACTTCCCTCCACCTCCTGTACACACTATCCACACCCCCACACACCCCCCCCCCCCCCCCCCCCCCCCGGCTCAAACCCATGATTCTCGCACAGTGGCGTTAGCACCGACATCCCTTCCACCCTAAAATGCCTCCTCAGCTGATTCCATATCTTCACCGTGGACTGCACCACTGGATTCCCTGAATACCTACTCGGAACCATTGGCAATGCTGCCGTCACCATAGCCCTCAAACTAGACCCCTTACAAGATTCCTCCTCCATCCTAACCCAGTCTACCCCTTCTCCTTCCCACCACCGCCGCACCTTGTCCACATTCGCCGCCCAATAATAATGAAGCAAGTTTGGCAGCGCCAACCCCCCCTGCTGCCTCTGCCTCTGTAGCAGGGTCCTACCCACCCTTGGCACCTTCCCCGCCCAAACAAAATCAGAGATGATTGTGTCCACTTTTGGAAAAAAGGCCTTTGGTATAAAGATCGGGAGAGCCTGAAAGATAAACAAGGACCTCGGCAGAATATTCATTTTCATGACTTGGACCCTCCCCGCCAAAGTTAAGTGCGGTGTATCCCACCTCTTAAGATCCTCCCTAGCCTCCTCCACCAGCTTCGTTAAGTTCCACTTATGGAGCCCCGTCCATTCCCTTGCTACCTGAATCCCCAAGTACCTAAACCTATCCCTCGCTACCGTAAATGACATCCCCCTAAATTAGCCCGCTGTGCCAGCTTATTCACCGGGAATACCTCGCTTTTCTCTACATTCAGCTTGTATCCCGAGAACCCTCCAAAACGGATCCGAAACATACAGCAGGGGGTCATCGGCATAGAGCGACACCCGATGCTCCCTCTGTCCCCTCATTATTCCCTGCCACTCTGCTGACCCCCTGAGAGCCATCGCCAACGGCTCTATGGCAGCGTAAACAGCAGCGGCGACAGCGGGCACCCCTGCCTCGTACTCCTGTGTAAGTCAAAGCTTTGTGAGCTCGTATCATTTGTCCTCACCCCGCTACACCCCATTGATTTTCGTGACCACACATCACTCCTGTCAAAGTGCTTGAAAGCAGACAGGGAGCAGAAAGTCACAACAACGTTGGGTGTGAGTGAATCAGATAAAGGATCACTATTAGACTGACCAGAAACTCAACAGGTGGACAATAAAACCTTCCAAAGACGTCGCACACATACTGCTTTCAAAGCAGATTCTTTTAGTCGAAGTAAGAGATTAAGTGACACATACCTCAAACCATCCACAATGCAAATTGGACATTCTGAATTGGACATTCTGGATTCTCCCTCTGTGTATCCAAACAAGTGCCGGAGTGTGGCGACTAGGGGATTTTCACAGTAACTTCATTGCAGTGTTAATGTCAGCCTACTGGTGACAATAATAAAGATTATTATTATTATTTATTTATTTTTCTTTCAAAGATTTGCCCAGGTGACTGCCTTAAAATTAAGCATCCCACAAAGCAGGCAGTGATCTGTCCGTTCTATTGAAAGGTCATAGACCCGAAATGTTAACTCTGTTTTTCTCCACAGATGCTGCTTGACCTGCAGAGTATTTCCAGCATTTTAAGTTTTTCTACAATTGGGCACACCAGCTGCAGACTGAAAGGATAAAAATCTCACATCAAGGGCACCCATTGTGTCCGGAGGCTTGAAAGGCAATGTGAATGCTGAATATCGTTCATTCCAGGAAAGCCATAAGATGGATTGGTGTTGCTCTTTCATCCCGCTGTTGCTAATCAGTATTGAATAACCAGTTGGCTCTGCTGGATAAATCATCTGTTGTCTTGATGGCATATATCTGGATGGAAAACTGGCTAATACTGCTGTTTATTCATTCCAAGTCGGTGTGGTTCAGATCGTTGACCCTGGAGGAGTAAACGCCATGCTTGACAGAGGTGCAAAACGAGTGATGATAAATTAGCTGACCCGGATGGGCCGAGTGGCCTGCCGTTCCCAACCTGTTCACGACGGCGGCAACCACACCTGGTCGCTGCCATTGTGAACATGGCGTGCCAGGTAAGTGTGGGCCTAGAGGGGGGCGGATCGGGGATCGAGCACCACGACCGTGCTCGGGAGGGGACTGGACTGCGATTGGTGACCACCGATCATCGGGCCGGCGTCTCAAGGGGACGCACTCTTTCCCCTCTGCCGCCCCGCAAGATCAAGCCGCCACGTCTTGCGGGGCGGCTGAGGGGAAAGACGGCAACCGCGCATGCACGGGTTGACCCCAAGGCACAGCTGATGGACAGCAGCCAATAGGCGACTCCAAATCTCCATCTACACGGCTGAATGGCCACGGCAGACAAGGGCTCACCTGGTTAGTCCATCCACACTGCCAAGACAATAGTCTCTACATAGATTCTCAAGGGTAATGGAGGCAAACTGAATAGTGTCTGAGGGAGGGTTCTTGCACATGGCTCTCACCACCCTGGTAAAAGCTCAAAGTCTCCATGCAGTCATGTATGAATGGGAGGGGCAGCATGGTGGCACGGTGGTTAGCATTGCTGCCTCAGGGTGCTGAGGTCCCAAGTTCGATCTTGGCTCTTGGTCACTGTCCGTGAGGAGTTTGCACATTCTCCCTGTGTTTGCATGGGTTTCGCCCCCACAACCCAAAGATGTGCAGGGTAAGTGGATTGGCCATGCTAAATTGTCCCTTAATTGGAAAAAATGAATTGGGTACTCTGAAATTTACTTTTTTTTAAATGTATGAATGGGAGGAACATCCATATCTGGTCCTAGGATGTCCTTCACTTGGGAGAGGTGAGGTGGGAATGCCATGTCTCGATGAAGGCTAAGTGAAGAGCCTGGAACATGCCTATTGACTTTGAGATGGAGGAAAACCTGTGAAGGACATGCTCAATTTAAAAAAATGTTTTATTCTCCATTTTCACATTTTCTTCAAAATTTACATCCACCAACAAACAGTAAACGGTAACGAATACAATGTCAATCCCCTTCTTATTAATAATAATAATAATAATCACTTATTGTCACAAGTAGGCTTCAATGAAGTTACTGTGAAAAGCCCCTAGTTGCCACATTCCGGCGCCTTTTCCCATCCTCCCACGAACCCCCAAACAACAGCCTGCATGACAATATAAACATAAATTTAAAAAAAACAAAAAGGAATCAGAAATCGCCAATAGTCACCATTAACATAATGCCCGCCTCCTTGCCAACTCCACAGTAAAGTCCTGGTATATGCGTATACCAGCTCCAGTCCACTGCATCTCCCGCTTCTGCTTTGCCCAGCACAGGATCTTCTCCTTCACGAGGTACCTACGGAAACAAATAGTCACTACTGTTGGCGGCTCACTCACCTTTGGCACGACCTATGAGTCCGATCCAGTTCATACCGAGAGGGATCTTCCCCCCTCCCCCAATAGCTCTGCCAACATTGTGGCAAAATATTCCGTCAGCCTCGGTCCTTCCACCCCTTTGGGCAGACCCACGATCCTCAGATTCTGCTGCCTGGATTTGTTTTCCAGGTCTTCCATATTGGCTCGCAGACCCCTGTTGGTCTCCACCACCCTGCGCAGCTCCTTACCCATCGAGATGAGTTGATCACTGTGTTGCGACAATGCCTCTTCCACTTCATTCAGTGTCTCACCCTGCTCCCGCACCTCTGCCGCTGCACTCGATACCGCCGCCCTCACTGGGGCAATCGCCTCCTCCACCAGCACTTTCAATACTGCCGCCATCTCCTTCTTCATCGCTTCCATGTGCTTTGTGAACTGTTTTTCAAGTTCCACGGCCATCGCCTCGGTCATCCATTCTGCCATGAGCAATGCGGTCTCACCCAGTGCTTCAGTCTCCGCCTTCCTTCCAGTTCCTGAGCCGACCTTTCCACTCGACAGCAAACTTTTATACGCCCCCTTTTTCACCGACGTTTTTCTTTGGGATTTGGATATCTCTTCTTTATGTCTTCCTGCACTTATTTAATCAAAAATTGCCCCTAGGACCGAGCATCAAACTCCAAAACATCAAGTCTCAAGCGGAAGTCCTCCAACGAGCGACTTCCTCCTACATGCCCCCACCAGAAGTCAAGGACATTTCATTTCATTTTCATTTCATTTCATTTCATTCATTTCATTTTCACATGCTCAATTAATGTATCATTTCAATTTATTCGCAGATCCACGAGACATTGATCATGTGGGCTCCACCCTGCTTTGTTTATGGCTTTCATCCAGATAAGGAGGGTCCAACACAGGTTAGCACAGGGCCAATAGGAACAAGGACCTGAGGAGCAAGGAGCAAGAAGGTCAGGATGCTGGTGTACATGGACCGATGGAATGGCGAGCATTGGCCCAACAATGGGTGTATTGCAGGAGGTGCTTGCATCTAGAACTGAGCAAAAGGCATAGCAGGAGCCACCCTCATATGTCCCAAGATGTGGCTGAACACATCTCCTGGACTGTATTGAGTGAATAGCTGTCCGGGTGTTCTTTAAATATGGCAGCAGGACCTCGGATCCCATGAGGTAATGGGAAGTTGGGCTATTTCCTGCCCGCCCGACGATGAGATTCACCAAATTCCTTATGGATGCGTAATGATTAAGTTGAACAGTGGAGGATCACATGTCTTCCTTCTGCTGTCCTGTTGCCCAACAGGAATCTCGTTGACTTTCCCATCCGCCACCGGACTTGGTCACCAGAATGGAAGATTCTGCCCTATGCTCCTCGGCATGTTTTCATGACGTATTGTAAGAGAAATGATTTTCATTTCAATCCGGGTTGAATATTGAAGAGAGCAAGATAGGACACCAAATAAATTAATTCACATGAAATGTCATAAGTCTGACCAGAGTTGGCTGGTGACTCTGAAGCATTAACAGCGTCATTCTTTGCAACAGGAAGAACTTTGTTTGCTTCTGTAAGGAATGGAGAAAATAACTGGAGAACCTCACCATTTGAAAGTAATAGAAACTATTTTCAGACAAACAAATTCACATAGTGGATTATGAAGGAGTGGAATGGTTTGAGGCTGTTGAGCCTGATTATAGGCCCAAAGAACAGAATTAGGTCCTTGTGAGGGGCCTCAAGTCCCTCAGCCTTTCCTCATAAGATCTTCCCTCCATACCAGGCAACATCCTAGTAAATGTCCTCACTTTTTAGTGAGGCAAATGTTAGTTTCATGTTAGTTAATTTGACCCTTCAATCTTCCCTTCTTCCCTGTAGTGAAACACACAAGCTCCCATTTTGCCCATCTCTCAATATCGGTAAGTAAAGAACTTGACTTCATACAGAACATTTCACAAACTCAAGACACCCTGACATGCTTTCCAAATAGTAATTTTGAAGTGTAGCCATCTTTTAATGTAGGAAGTATAATAGCCAATATAAACACAGCAAGGTCCCATAAATTGCAATGAGGTACATGTTGATAATTGGATTCCATGTCAGATGATAAAGGATGAAATAAGATACAAATCCTTTTCTTGATAATATGTTTAATTACAAAATGTAGTATTACCTCTGTCTACCTTCTTACCAACTACCAATAGCGTTCCAACAGTCTCCCTGTATAGCTTTTTGGAGCCTCAATTAAAAAGGAAATAAAATAATTAAAGATGCGACAGGCCCATTAAAGGGGCAATCTGACAAAAGACTAAATTTTAAAGGAAACCTTAAAAAAATCAATAATTGCGGGAACTGATGATGTCCCTGTGGTGCCTACCAGTCGTAGAAGGCCTCAAGTGCGCCAGTGGACACTGCTCCCTCTCCAGGCACACACAGGAATGAATATAGCTGTAGGAGAGGGGCAGATAGTTCAGGTCGGACAGCCCGTTGTCTGGATCTGTTGATGGCCATTTTGACCAGGCCCAGGAGCAGGCTTACAAAGAGATCCATTGCCCTGCCCAACCCTCTCTGCACCAGGTCTCCCTGTACACTCTTTTAAGTATGCCAATAAAATAAAAATAGACTAATTAAAAATTAACTAACCAAATTGACAGCCCCTTAAAGGGGCACTGTGACATAGGCAATACTTTAAAGGAAATGTTTATAATGAACAGTTTTTGAGTGTAGAGAACTTGAATATTGCTGAAAAAAAGAGACACTTGTCAAAACGTTCTGCCTTGCACTCATCAGGACAATTGAAAGAATAAAATGTAAGAGAATTCAACAAATTTATACTGCTGTGCCCTACATTGCCTGGCTCTGCAGCGGGGCAGCGACCTTCATGATGAAGACCTGAGGAGCGGTACATATCCTCGGATGAGGAGGACATTCAGGAGGGAATTGAGGAAGAGGCCTCTGAGGATCCAGAGGATGGAGGCCAGGCAGGGGCAAGTGTGTACATGGGCAGGAGAGCTCAGGACGTCCTCATCGCCACCTGATTCATAGAGTAGGACCAGCATGTTGTCTGACAACGCAACAGGCAGTCGCTGAAAAAGCTCTAAAACAGGTGTGGACAGGTGTGGACAAGCTAGCAGTGCTGGGACCAAGATGGCAAAGGCTCAGAATACTGTAACAGATGTGGTTCAGGATCAAGAAAGGATGAAGAGCTTATGGAAGATGCACATGAATTCTTTGACAAAAATTAAGGTCAAAATTACACTAAAAATTCAGTGAGGATGACCGGAATGCATTTATGTGCTCCCTTTGTAAATTCAGAACCACAGAGGAACAAGAAATTGAGGCGCATCTCGAAACGCCTGACCATAAGGAAACTCTCGAGTTCATTGGAAAGAACATTCAGTTTGGAAAAAGAATGGCTGACTTCATTCATGCATCGATGGTTAACAAGAATAACAAGATTGCTGATCATAAACATCGGCAACAACAGGAGCAAAAGGAGGCAGCGCAGAAATTCATGAACGATATTTGGGTGGAAGTTGCTCCACAGGACCAAATGAAAAGTGTTGGAGCTGTTCAAAGCAAGTCTGCAACACCACCATCCCTTCCCTATTTCACTCTGTACAGCAGCATCTGAGGTTCAATGGACATAGCAACAGCAACAAGAATTACCGGAACCTGACCTTTCTTAACAAACCAACCCTAAAAGCTAGACTTTATACGTTGTTAAAGGGCGAGAATCTTTTTGGAAATCCTCATGAGCAACAGCTTCAACTGGAAACGGTAGAAGTTGCATTCCAGAAACAATACAGGACCTGGTTTAGCACAGTGGGCTAAACAGCTGGCTTGTAATGCAGAACAAGGCCAGTAGCACGGGTTCAATTCCTGTACCGGCCTCCCCGAACAGGCGCCGGAATGTGGCGACTAGGGGCTTTTCGCAGTTAACTTCATTGAAGCCTACTTGTGACAATAAGCGAATATTATTCTATTATTATTATATCTAAAACGTGAGGATGAATGAGGAGAGAATGAGACCTCAAGGGGAGAGGTGCAGGGTCTGGCGGAGACACGCTACAATCTGGAGAAGGCACCGCAGAGGCTGTGCCACGGGATTCAGGTAAAGGAGGCCCTGGTATGCAGCCTGGAGAAGGAGCAGTTGGCAACTAAAAAACAGATCGACCACATGGGGTAAGAACTAAAGAACTAGCCATGGAAGTGAAAGCTGTGAAAAAGCGAGTGCCTGAGGTTTGCCGACAAACTCACAGTAATCGACATCCTCCAGAATGTCTAACTTATCTTTTTTTGAAAAATATTTTATTGAGGTATTTATAATTTAAATTTTAACAGAATAAACACCCACACAACAAGAAAAGACAAAACCCAGCCAATATGGTTTACATAAACTACACCACAACAACAATTCCCCACCAATTTAGCCCACCTTACCCAACTCCCCATGCCTCTCCTTTTTAACCCCTCCCCACCCCCTAAGCCAACAGCTTAGTCCTTTCCAAAGAAGTTGATAAACGGCTGCCACCTCCGGGCAAACCCTAGGCATCGAGACCCTCGAATTTAATCTTCCTACACTTGAGAAACCCAGCCATATCACTTACCCATACCCCCAATTTTGGGGGTTCCGTGTCCCTCCATCCCAACAAGATCCGTCTCCGGACTACCAGGGAGACAAAGTCCAAGACATCGGCCTCTCTCGCCTCGTGACTCCCTGGATCTTCTGACACACCAAAATTCGCCACCTCTTGACTTGGGACCAACTATACCTTCAGTACCTCCGACATGATATCAGCAAATCCTTGCAAAAATCCCTCAAGCTTCGGATATGCCCAAAACATTTCTTTTTTTTTCATTTCAACATGTGGACATGATTCACGGGCCCACCTGCATGCCACCCATGCTTATCCTCCACCCCTTCAAATAACCTGCTCATCCGGAACATTCTCTGCAGGGGTTGAAAGGCCAACATGCTAGCATGGCACATACTTCTGTGTCCATCCAGAACCGTGGGCTACATGGTGGCCCTGTTGGCACTGCGGGCCCCGCCCACGCATGTCGCTCTCCCCACTGCCGCACGCGTCTGCCCCCCCTCCCCCGGTCCTGGCGCCCCTCCCTGCTGACAGGGAGTACTGTTGGCTGGCACTGCCCTCGTTGGGGTCTGCCGTGGGTGTTGCCTGGGTGGTCTCCCAGTGGGTGGTGGCCGGATGGGGGGGGGGGGGGGGCACACGCTGTCATGGGGGGTGGAATGCAGGGATGGGCGCACCCATAAGGCTGTTGTCACTATTTAGAAGCAGGGGCCGGGGTGGGTGGTCAGCAAGATGGCCACTGTAATGGCGGTTGGTACGTGGGTACCATCCCAGATCTGTGAGGCGGGGGCACCTCAGCTGCTCGACCTGTCGAGATTTCCGCTTCAGAAGCTATTCTCTGCCCAATCGCATTACATGATTTTGGCGTTGGCAAATGGAACATCCTGCCCATTATATTGTTTGTTTTTTTAAAATAATTTTTATTGGAATTTTTTACAGAAAATATAAGAATATAACAACAAGTATAGCAACAAGCAGTAGTATGCAACTAACAGCCCCATAAGGGGGCAGCACGGTAGCATGGGGGCAGCACGGTAGCATGGTGGTTAGCATAAATGCTTCACAGCTCCAGGGTCCCAGGTTCGATTCCCGGCTGGGTCACTGTCTGTGTGGAGTCTGCACGTCCTCCCCGTGTGTGCGTGGGTTTCCTCCGGGTGCTCCGGTTTCCTCCCACAGTCCAAAGATGTGCGGGTTAGGTGTATTGGCCATGCTAAATTGCCCGCAGTGTCCTAAAAAGTAAGGTGGTGGTGCTGGGGGAGTTGTTGGGTTACGGGTATAGGGTGGATTCGTGGGTTTGAGTAGGGTGATCATTGCTCGGCACAACATCGAGGGCCGAAGGGCCTGTTCTGTGCTGTACTGTTCTATATCTTTTATAACACCCACAATTCCCCCCATACCGTAACATCACATGTATCACACTCCCCCCACCCCCCCCCCAACAAGAGAACTTAACCATAAATTATAATTAAATAAATCAAATTTAAATAAAATAAGCAAACATAATCAACGTCTCCCCCCCCCCCCCTCCCCCCCACCCCCGGGTTGCTGCTGCTACTGTCCCAGTACCCTATCGTTGAGCCAGAAAGTCGAGGAAAGGTTGCCACCGTTTAAAGAACTCTTGCACCGATCCTCTCAGGGCGAATTTAACCTTCTCAAGCTTAATGAAGCCCGCCATGTCATTGATCCAGGTCTCCACGCTTGGGGGCCTCGCGTCCTTCCACTGTAGCAAAATCCTTCGCCGGGCTACTAGGGACGCAAAGGCCAGCACACCGGCCTCTTTCGCCTCCTGCACTCCCGGCTCTACCCCAACCCCAAAGATCGCGAGTCCCCATCCTGGCTTGACCCTGGATCCCACCACCCTTGACACCGTCCTCGCCACCCCCTTCCAGAACTCCTCCAATGCCGGGCATGCCCAGAACATATGGGCATGGTTCGCTGGACTCCCCGAGCACCTGACACACCTATCTTCACCCCCAAAGAACCTACTCATCCTCGTCCCAGGATTGAATTGGACGAGGCTAAGCCGCGCACACGAGGAGGAAGAATTTACCCTCTCCAGGGCATCAGCCCATGTCCCGTCTTCGATCTGTTCCCCCAGTTCCCCCTCCCACTTCGTTTTCAGCTCCTCTACTGACGCCTCTTCCACCTCCTGCATAAGCTTGTAGATATCGGATATCTTCCCCTCCCCGACCCAGACCCCCGAGAGCACCCTGTCACTCACCCCCCTCGCGGGGAGCGCAGGGAATCCCTCCACCTGCCGTCTAGCAAATGCCTTTACCTGCAGATATCTAAACATGTTTCCCGGCGGGAGCCCAAATTTCTCCTCCAACTCCCCCAGGCTCGCAAACCTTCCGTCGATAAACAGGTCCCTCAGCTGTCTAATGCCCGCTCTATACCATCCCCGAAATCCCTCATCCATGTTCCCCGGGACGAACCCATGGTTCCCCCTTAATGGAGCCTCCATTGAGCCCCCCACTTCTCCCCTATGTCGCCTCCACTGCCCCCAAATCTTGAGGGTAGCCGCCACCACCGGACTCGTGGTATACCTCGTGGGAGGGAGCGGCCACGGCACCATTACCAGGGCCCCCAGGCTTGTATCCCCACACGACGCTCTCTCCATCCATTTCCATGCTGCCCCCTCCCCCTCCATCACCCACTTACGCACCATCAACACGTTGGCTGCCCAGTAGTACCCCGAGAGGTTGGGCAACGCCAGCCCCCCCCATCTCTACTCCGCTCCAAGAAGATCCTCTTCACCCTCGGGGTGCCATGCGCGAAACAAATCCCATGATGCTGCTGGTCACCCTTTTAAAAAAGGCCCTAGGGATAAAGATGGGCAAGCACTGGAAGAGGAACAAGAACCTCGGGAGAACCATCATTTTGACGGATTGCACTGTGCCCGCCAGCGATAGTGTGAATTGCGCTTTCACATAGCCGTCCGTCAGTCCAGAAGTAAAACACTCGAACACGTCAGTAACGAATATTCGTTTATTCACGGCCGGGACAAATCTCTAAGTAGTCGGGGAACCACCTTCGAGAAGTCCCAAAGTATGGACTGTCTCTTTATACAATCACAGCTTAGAGGTGGTCCCCTTAAATTCCTAGATACACCAATGATTTGGCAAAGATACAGAACATGTACTTATATGGAGTTGTTTTTCCTCGAGGTATGGCAGTTATTCTTACGTAATCTTTAACACAGTTTGCTGCTACTCCTGCTGCTGAGGGTTACCCTATCCCTATTCGGCCATCTGGTCCAATCTCCTTATCTCCTTCTCTCTCGTGCTCCTGAGTCAGCTCTTTCACATTCCAATGTCCATTGTCTCAGTTGACAAGGTTTTACACACTCATCTTTGCTGTCTCTGCACTAACAGATAGAGTTCTGTTCTCATTCCATTCCCTTAACCCTTTAACATCTTTTTACTTGAGGATCACAGATATATTTCAGACCCTTAGTATTAAGTACAGACAGCAAGGTTAAAACAAGACACTAAATGAAATCCACTTCCACAATAGCGGCATCATGTCCCACCTTTTAAATTCCTCCTCCATCTGTTCCACTAGTCTGGTGAAGTTAAGCTTATGAAGAGCCCCCCCAACTCCTGGCCACCTGCACCCCCAGGTACCTGAAACTCTTCACTGCCCTCCTGAAGGGGAGCCTCCCAATTCCCTCCTCCTGATCTCCCGGGTGCACTACAAATACCTCGCTCTTTCCTAAGTTCAGCTTATAGCCCGAGAAGCCCCCAAATTCCGCTAACAGCTCCATCACCCCCGGCATTCCCCCGTCTGGGTCCGCCACATATAACAGCAGGTCGTCCGCATACAGCGATACCCGGTGCTCCTCCCCACCTCGCACCAGACCCCTCCACTTCCCTGACTCCCTCAACGCCATGGCCAGTGGTTCAATCGCCAGTGCAAAGAGCAGGGGGGACAGGGGACACCCCTGCCTGGTCCCACGATAAAGCCTAAAATACTCCGATCTCCTTCCATTTCTGACTACACTCGCCATCGGTGCCGCGTAAAGCAGCCTCACCCATTTGATGAATCCCTCCCCAAATTCAAACCTCTCCAGCACCTCCCACAGGTACCCCCACTCAACTCTATCAAACGCCTTCTCTGCATCCAGCGCCACCACTATCTCCGCCTCCCCCTCCACTGCCGGCATCATGATAACATTGAGCAGTCTCCGCACATTCGTGTGAGCTGCCGCCCCTTGACAAATCCTGTCTGATCTTCATGAATTACCTCTGGCACACAATCCTCTATCCTGGTAGCCAGGATCTTCGCCAGCAACTTAGCGTCTACGTTAAGGAGCGAGATAGGCCTATATGATCTGCACTGCAAGGGGTCCTTATCCCATTTTAGGATCAAAGAGATCAGTGCCAGCGACATCGTCGGGGGCAAAGCCCCCCCCCCCCCCCCCCCCCCCCCCTCCCACGCCTCATTGAAATTTCGCACCAGCAGGGGACCCACCAGGTCCGCATATTTTTTGTAAAATTCTGCCGGGAACCCGTCCGGCCCCGGGGCCTTACCTGACTACATTTGCACGATCCCCCTGACTAGCTCCTCCAACTCTATCGGCGCCCCCAGCCCCTCTACCAGCCTCTCTTGAACCCTTGGGAAACATAGCCTGTTCATGAAGCTCTCCATCCCCTCTCTCCCCCTCAGAGGTTCCGACCGGTACAATCCCGCGTAAAAGTCCCTAAAGACCCCGTTTACTTCTGTCCCCTTCTGCACTACATTTCCACCCCCATCCTTCACTCCCCCAATTTCCCTAGCCGCATCTCGCCTGCGGAGCTGATGCGCCAACATCCTGCTCGCCTTCTCACCATACTCATATACCGCGCCCTGCGCCCTCCTCCAATGTGTCTCCGCCTTTCTGGTGGTCAACAAGTCAAAATTGGCCTGCAACCTGCGCCGTTCTCCCAGCAACCCTTCCTCCGGTGCCTCCGCATATCTCCTGTCCACCTCCAGAAGCTCTCCCACCAGTCTCTCCCTCTCCTTCCTCTCCCTCCTTTCCCTGTGGGTCCGGATGGAGATCAGCTCCCCCCGGATGCCCATTATATTGTTAATAAACTCACTGCAGCATGCAAAGGAAGCCATTTGGCCCATCAAGTCTGCACTGATTCTTTCAAAAAGCAATCCAGTTAGTTCTATTCCTCCACTCTGTCCCCATATCCCTGCAACCTTTCTCCTTCAAGGATTTATTCAATTCCCTTTTAAAAGCTACTTCTAATCTGTGTCCACACTCTCACCAGTCAGTGTGTTCTGAATCCTAACCATTCGTTGTATAAAAGTTTTCAAGTTTTAAAGGGAAAAGACTTTTACTGACAGAAGAGAACAAACACTATTAATTTAAAACTCTATCGCATAAGCATGTTTACTTTGAAGCAAAATCTCTAAAAGAACTCTCCCCATTCTACTTTCAATTCCAATCATGAATTTCTTTTTGTTTTAAGAATCTTGAGAGTGCATTCAATTCTCCTAGACCTGTTCACAGCTCCAGAGATTCACTCCAATTTCTCCCTAGTTTCCCAATTTTCTTCTAATGTGAGGGGTTTCTTGGAGATTTTCCCACTAGTATCTGAGGTGATACGCCTGTGCACAGTTTTGTATATAGTTGTCCATCAATGTATATAGTTATTGATGCAACCCCCAACCAGCTGGTGGCGATAGAGATCTACCATGTGACTCGAGATATCTGGCAGTGGTAGTAAGTCGTATAAGAAGATAGTCACACGAGACATAGCTCCAGGAGAATTCACTGTGTTAATTTATTCGTTAGTGTCTGTATCACAATTTGTTCAGTCTCTTCCCATGTGTTAATCTTATTAATAAATTATCTTACTAGTCAAAGAATTAGATGTTCTGTGTGCATCTGTACTACGGCCATAACACAGAACATAACAGTATCCGGCTAGGCAAATCCTTCAGCCCTTCTTCAAGATCTCATGAATTTGGATTTCCCTAGCCTGAGCATGGGCCCCACTCACATACTTGCTAAGTGACTCCAAATCACCAACACCCCTAGTTCCTCATTGTCCGCAGCTCCTGGCAGACTCTCTCTACCTACCCCAATCTTTGACACAGGCAGACCCCAGGCTGACTGATATGCTGAGATATTTCAAAAGAAGAAGAACTTCCTGAATCCCACAGATCATCTAGATGGCTTTGTGCTACATATGGCCTGCTCCCATAAATGCAAATTGATTATCTTTAACTTTAAACCTATCTTTTGATCTCAAAGGTATATGGATACTTTAAAATTGTCCTTTGTTTACCAGCTACCTTTGAACCTTTATTTGATCTGGGGAAATTACATGAATAATTTAAATACCACGCGATTGTAGATAGAGTAGACAGGAAGAAACGTTTCCACTTGATGGACGGATCAGACGGGACAGCCAGCGTAGATTTACGGTAAGGGGCAGGAGGTTTAGAGGGGATATGAGGAAAAACACTTTCACCCAGAAGGTGGTGGGAGTGTAGAACTCGTTGCCTGAAATGGTGGTAGAGGCAGAGACCGTCATAACGTTTAAGAAATATTTAGATGTGCGATCCCAATGCATACAAGGCTATGGGCCAAATGCTGGAAAATGCGATTAGAATAGTTAGGTGGTTGTTATTGACTGCTGCAGATGCGATGGGCCAAAGGGCCTTTTCTGTGCTGTAGACCTCTATGACACCTGGTTTTCACCTCAGCTTCAAACCTTCTCCCCAGATGCCTATAGACAGCCCGTCTCCTCAACAGATAGTGAATCGCCAGCTCTAATTTCTTCACTAGGTCGACAAATAATTTCCTGACTGACGATATATTTTGTTGAAAATGATGGATTGGATTAAGAAGTGAAATTATAGAGAAGGGAATATACGCCGGATTTCACTCGTTAAATTACCTCATTCAACTTCCCAGTATCTCATTCAGAACAGGAAAACATTGAATTATTTAGCAGTTCTCGGCAGTACATGATTTAACTTGAATTCCTGTTGGAACGCTTCTATGTGAGACAATCGCATGGTTTTGAATTGCGGATAGCGAAGAGGACTGTCAGAGGATACAGCAGGATTTAGATCGTTTGGAGACTTGGGCAGAGAGATGGCAGATGGAGTTTAATCCTGACAAATGTGAGGTAATGCACTTTGGAAAGTCTAATACAGATAGGGAATATACAGTGAATGATAGAACCCTCAAGAGTATTGACAGTCAAAGAGATCTAAGTATACAGGTCCATAGGTCACTCAAAGGGGCAACACAGGTGGAGAAGGTAGTCAAGAAGGCACACAACATGCTTGCCTTTATTGGCCGGGGCATTGAGTATAAAAATTGGTAAGTCATGTTGCAGCTGTATAGAACCTTGGTTAGGCCACACTTGGAGTATAGTGTTCAATTCTGGTCGCCACACTACCAGAAGGATGTGGAGGCTTTAGAGAGAATGCAGAAGAGATTTACCAGGATGTTGCCTGGTATGGAGGGATTAGCTACGAGGAGAGGTTGAATAAACGTGGTTTGTTCTCACTGGAACGAAGGAGGTTGAGGGGCGACCTGATAGAGGTCTACAAAATTATGAGGGGCATACACAGAGTGGATAGTCAGAGACTTTTTCCCAGGGTAAGGGGTCAATTACTAGGGGGCATAGGTTTAAGGTGCGAGGGGCAAGGTTTAGAGGAGATGTACATGGTAAGTGTTTTACACAGCGGGTAGTGGGTGCCTGGAACCCGCTGCCGGAGGCGGTGATGGAAGCAGGGACGATAGTGACATTTAAAGGGCATCTTGACAAATACATGAATAGGATGGGAATAGAGGGATACAGACCCCGGAAGAGCAGAATATTTTAGTTTAGATGGGCAGCATGGCTGGGGCAGGCTTGGAGGGCCGAAGGGCCTGTTCCTGTGCTGTACTTTTCTTTGTTCTTTGTTTCTTTGTTCTTAGTTCTTAGTTCCTTTCTGTCTAAGTGGTACTAGAGTGAATAACTGGGAAAGAGGCACCAGGCTACATCTTTTTGCTGGGCAGGCTCTGACTGTGCATCTGCCAAGCATGAATCTGACACAATGCAGCGATGGTGCGTAAGTGGGTAATGGACGGGGAGGGGGCAGCATGGTAGAGGATGGAGATGGCATCCTGTGTGGGCACGAGCCTGGAAGCGCTGGTAACGGCGCCGCTGCCGTTCCCTCCAACAAGGTATACCACGAGCCCGGTGGTGGCAGCTACCCTCAAGATTTGGGGGCAAGGAGGCGACACAGGGGGGAGGTGGGGGCCTCGATGGGGTCCCCGATACGGGGGAACCACCGGTTTGTTCCGGGGAGAAATGATGGCGGGTTCCTGAGTTAGCACAGGGCAGGTGTCAGGAGGCTGGGGGACCTGTTCATAGACGGGAGCTTGGGTGAGCTGGAGGGGAAGTTTGGGCTCCCCTGGGGAGCACCTTTAGGTACATGCAAGTAAGGGCGTTTGTCAAGCGGCAGGTGGCGGGGTTCCCTCTGCTGTCGCCGCGTGGGGTTCAGGACAGGGTGCTCTCGGGGGTATGGGTTGGAGAGGGGAGGATCTCGGAAGTGTACCAGGTGATGCAGGAGGTAGACGAGGCCTCGGTGGTGGAGCTGAAAGATAAATGGGAGGAGGAGCTGGGTGAGGAGATTGATGAGGGGACGTGGGCGGATGCCCTAGAAAGGGTGAACTCCTCCTCTTTGTGTGCGAGGCTTAGCCTCATACAGTTTAAGGTGCTGCATAGGGCTCATATGACCGGGACGAGGATGAGCCAGTTTTTTGGGACCGAGGACAGGTGTATTAGGTGCTCAGGGAGCCCAGCAAACCATGTCCACATGTTCTGGGCATGCCCAGCGCTGGGGGAATTTTGGAAGGGTGTAGCAAGGACGGTATCGAGGGTGGTAGGATCCAGGGTCAAGCCAGGCTGGGGACTCGCAATATTTGGGGTAGCAGTGGAGCCGGGAGTGCAGGAGGCGAAAGAGGCAGGTGTTCTGGCCTTTGCCTCCCTAGTAGCCCGGCGGAGGATTCTTCTTCAGTGGAAGGATGCGTGGAGGCCTGGGTCAACGATATGGCGGGGTTTATTAAATTGGAGAGGGTGCAATTTGCCCTAAGGGGGGTCAGTGCAGGGGTTTTTCAGGAGATAGCAACCATTCCTAGATCTCCTGGCAGAACGGTAATAACAAAAGGCGAGCAGCAGCAGCAACGGGGGGGGGGGGGGGGGGGGGGGGGGTTGTCTCTTTGTTTTTGATTTGGGTTGAATATCTGTTTTTTGCCAAAGCTGGGCGTTAATTTATTGTTTCTCTTTCGTATTTACGGTGGGGGGGGGGGGGGGGGGGGGGGGTTCTGTTCTTTTTGTTCTTAGAATTTTCTGTTATTGTATTCTTTTTTGTGTAAATGTGAAAATTTGAATAAAAATTATTTTTTAAAAAAAATGAATCTGACACAGAGGGCGGGATTCTCCGACCACCCAGCGGGTCGGAGAAACCCCGGGGGAGGCGCGAATCCCACCCTGCCGCCCCAACGCCGGCTGCCCTATTCTCCGGCGCCGTTTTTTGGGTGGCGGCGGGATTCCCGCCACGCCGGTCGGGGGCCATTGACAGCGGTGCACCCGGCGATTCTCCGGGCCTAATGGGCCGAGCGTCCGTCCAGTGAATTACTCCCCTCACGCATGGCGGGATGTGGCAGGTGAGTATGCAGGGGCGGTCCTCGGGGGGGGCGCGAGGGGATCTGACCCGCGGGGCCCCCCACAGTGGCCTGGCCCACGATCGGGGCCCACCGATCTGCGGGCCAGTTTGTTCCGTGGGGGGGACTTCTTTCCTCTGTGCCGGGCCCCTGTAGGGATCTGCCATATTGCCCAGGGGCCGGCACGGAGAAGAGAACCCCCACGCATGCGCGGAAATATGCTGGCCGGTCTGCGCATGCGTGGAAATACGGTGGCCGGTCCGCACATGCGCGAGATCACGCCGGCCATTCTGCTCATGTGTGAACTCGCGCCGTCACTTTGGCATCGGCTGGAGCAGCGCCAACCCCTCCGCCATCCACCTAGCCCCCGAAAGTTCAGAGAATTCCTTACTTTCGGGGGCTGTTGGCGCCGGAGTGGTTGCCGTCGGTTTTCCCGTCGGCATGGGGACTTAGTCCCCAGAAGGGAAAATCCCAGCCAGAAAGTCTGAAATATTTGATTCAACAAATTCAGACGTATCCCTGCCCCCCCAAATCGTCCCAACCCCATCAGGTCATCAAATTGGCGGCACGGTAGCATAGTCATTAGCACTGTAGCTTCACAGTGCCAGGGTCCCAGGTTCGATTCCCTGCTGGGTCACTGTCTGTGCGGAGTCTGCACGTTCTCCCCGTGTCTGCGTGGGTTACCTCAGGGTGCTCCGGTTTCTTCCTGCAAGTCTTGAAAGACGTGCGTGTTAGGTGAATTGGACATTCTGAATTCTCCCTCCGTGTACCCAAACAGGCGCCAGAATGTGGTGACGAGGGGGACAATAATAAAGATTATAAACCTGTGGACAGGTGGAAGGTATCTTGTTACTGGCTAGTCCTTTGTCCCCCTAACCAAGCCATCGTCAGCCACGACAGGGAGCAATTGGTGAACAATGAGACAAGAAAGTCTCTGTCTCCGAAATGTGACCTGCAGGCAAGCAACATTTCCTCTGAAGGAATTAAACAACATCAGAACACACCCTATTTACCTAGCTCTGAGCTTGGGAATGTGTATGATTCAATTGATCTGCCAGAGCAGTGAATCAGAGAGCTTCCATGAAAATAATATATTTTTTAATGGAGTCCGTTATGAACTGAAACAATACAGCCATCACACCTGCTTCTGAGGTTCCCTTCTTTTGATCTGGACGTGACATTTTATTTTCTGTTAATGTCAGTTCTTGAATATTGTAGGTTTGCCCTGGCTAAGCTCTGAGGGTAAACCTCTACTGTACTTTTCTTTGAAAAAACATAACTAAGTTACTCAGAAGATTGTACTCCTATTGGAAAAGCACTTGCTCACACTGGAGTTTGACTTAAATTGACAGGAAACAATGAGATTGCTTTTGTAAGAAATGGCCCGCTGAGTTGGCTCACTTGTTTTCCATTGAACTGGTTGAATCAGTATTTTATAAAATTCTGAAGGCTTTGAAAAAGCGGTACAAAACCTCTGCATCTCAAATTTAGTCTGCGTGGTGAGTATCAGAGCGGCAGAACAAAACGTGGGAAACATTTTTGGTAAGCAACGAAGGAGAAAATGAAGAACAGAAGAGTTTCTAGTTAGAAATATCAGTTGGAAAGCGAACTTAGAAAGGATTAAGTTAACAAACATGATGGTAGAAGAAGTCAAAGCATTAATTACAGACTCAACGACAAGAGAGAAAGGCAGGAATAAACAATGGGCCAGAACTTCCACGGAGTGACAATCGGAGTTGGATCGCCACTCTGCTCCTAGTTTCCTACCTCGAAATCCCACAGCAGCTTTCATGCCCAACTTTCCGGCTCAGGCCAGGGGGTCCAGTGCATTTCTGCCACCTTTTTATGGAAGATGTTTCTGCTATTTGAGTTTCCCCAGAAGCTTTGTAGCTGAGAGGTGATTACTTTGGGACAACACACTGCTCCTAATCTGGGTATTTAATAGCAGCCTGCCCTTGGTGATTCTCATTGCCTCCAAAGCAACATTGCGTGAACCATGACTGAGATCAGGAACTCAGTAGGAGAGGGGCTTGAACTTTGAGCCCGTGCACCCACTATAATTGTGCCTCTTTTGCCTCACTGTGCGTATCCCCATAGTTTTTGAGGTCCTCTGTCTAGCCTCATGAACTATTCCCACACTAAGAGAGCTAACAGCTGAGTTGTTCCCACATGCTGCTGCCAGTTTTCAGCCAGCCACTAGGAGGTATACAAGACTGGCCTGCTGCTCCAGCAAGCTGCACTTGCTTCATTGTGGCTTTCGATTCTGCTTGCAAGGAATTGTTTCAGCAATGCTTCAACAAAAACACTCATGAATGTGGTAGATTGGCTAGACATTGAGTCAGATTACTGATACAACTCCTTAGAACTTTCATTGTTCTTGTGAATAAGAATAAGGAAAGAAGCATTTAATATTTTATTTAACGTGTTTCAGGTTTCCAAGAGGGCAGATAAGTCCATTGTAAAGCTATTGAGGTAGCCGACATATAAGCAGAAAGATTATATTCCACAGGAACACTCAGCACCAAAGCCCAGGCAATAATTCTTGGAGAAACATTTTATGCTCAGCACAACATGTTGAGACAGTAGGTGGAGAATGGGAGTAACTTCCTTATATGTTTAGGAAACATGAAATCCCTTAAGTAAATCCATGATCTTCTTAGTCAGGTTTATTTATTTACAATATCCACTGTCAGTACATTTTGGTTTATTTTCAGCATCATTTCATAAAGGTGTTTTGCTGAGCATTCTGATTTTAATATGTTCTCCTTGGTGTGATGTGCATCATCAATGTTCAGCCTTTTAACACCTGATTTTAACAAACATTTGAAGGGAAATGGACCTGAAATAAATTGGAGCTACAAACTGATCAGCATTTCTGAACAACTACGTTACATTTTATTTCAGCTTTCAATTTTAAAAAGCCCTTGTTTTCCTCCCCCCACCCCCTCACTGTCAGGAAGTTATTTGCAGCCACCCTCATCAGCTAGTCATAGGTTGCTGTAGCAGGGCATCTCATGATATCTGCTATTAATTAGACTCCCCCCTGTGCCCTTCAGTTCAAATAACTTTGCTAAGTTTCTGAAAGTGTAAGTTGACAAATGTGCAGTGGGAGAAGCGGGACATCTGGTACCTGACTGAACAGGGACATCAGCAGGGTATCTCCTTTAATAATTACACATAAGGATTAGGAAATAAACTGCAGAAGAACTGATATGGGGGGGGGGGTAAATTCAATATCAGATCAGGTACAGAAAGTTGAATAAAGAGTGGTAAAGGAAGATTGTATTCGGCAAGGAAGGGGGAAAAAGAGACAGGGAGGAAAAGTAAGAAAAAATGTTAAACAGAAAATATGCATTTTTAAAGTTTAAAAAAAAACAATTCTCAGGTTTGAAGAGTGAGACACCATAAAAACATAGAAAGGTTACGGCAGAGAAAGAGGTTATACAGCCCATCGGGTCTGTGCTGACCAGTAACTACACATCTAAAGTAGTTTATTAAAAATATTTTATTCAGCCATTTTCAGAAAAAACAAACCGAAGCAGAAGCAAAATTATACAACATTATAAATAATAACACCCACTAGTCCCCCCATACCCCCCCCACTCTCACCCCATATCCGGTCCTGCCTTCTCCATTTTCACCGTCTCACCCCCCCCCCCCCCCCCCCCCTCCTTCCCCACCTCTTTTGCTGACTCCTCAATTCTCCTTAAAGAAGTCAATGAACGGCTTCCACCTCCGAGCGAACCCATCAACTGACCACTTCAGCACAAACGTGACCTTCTCCAGCCTCAGGAATTCTGCCAGGTCGCTCACCCACATCCCCGCTTTCGGTGGTTCCGAGTTCCCCCCCATCCAAGTAAGATCCGTCTCCGGGCAATCAAAATGTCGGCCTCTCTCGCCCCCTGGACTCCCGAATCTCCTGACATCCTGAATAACACTACCTCTGGACTCGGGAACACCTTTACCCCCAACACCTCGGACATTATGTCCGCAAACCCCTGCCAGAACCCCTTTAATCATAGAATTTACAGTGCAGAAGGAGGCCACTCGGCCCATCGAGTCTGCACCGAACATGCCCAGAACATGTGGATGTGATTTGCGGGCCTCCCCACGCACTGCCCACACCTATCCTATAACCCTTCAAAAAACCTATTCATTCGCGTTACCGTCATATGTGCCAAGTGAAGTACTTTAAACTGAATAAGGCTTAGCCTCGCACACGACGAGGACGCAGTCACCCTCCGCAGGACCTCAGCCCAAGTCCCAGTCTCCACCGCCACACCCAGCTTCTCCTTCTACTTCCACTTTATAACCCCTCCAAGGCCCCCTCCCAATCCATCAGCTCCTTGTAAACCTGCAGGCACCTAAAGCCGTTTCCCTGGGAAGCTCATGCTCCTTCTCCAGGTCCTCCAACTGCCCCTTTCGAACAGGTCACCAATTTGCTCAATCCCTGCCTGCCGCCACCCCCGAAAGCTCGCATCCAGCACCACCCCCCACCCTCCCGGTGGAAACCTAGGATTATCACAGATTGTGCCCACACCGAGGTGCCCTCCAGTCCCAAATGCTGTCTCCACTGCCCCCACACCCTCACGGCTAACACTACCACTGGGCTCGTGCAAAACCTGGCTGGCAAGAACGGCAGAGGCGCTGTTAACAAAGCCCTCAAGCCCATCCCCCAACAAGAAGCCACCTCCATCCGGCCCCTCCCCCACTCCCCATTTCCTAACCATGGCAATGTTCGCCTTCCAGTTGTAGTTCATTATATTTGGAATTGCCAGACCCCCCCCGCTCCAATAAAGCACTTTTGACCGCGGGGTCTTCCCCGCCCATACAATCCCAGAGGTCAGTGCGTTAACCTTTTTAAAGTACAACTTCGGCACAAAGATCTAAACATAGTTAATTTTCAGCGTCAGGGCTGCTCATTGGTTGTCATTAGCAATCAATGGTTGGGATTTTCTAGACCTGCCCACAGCAGGAATTGTCATGGGCGGGTCAGAAAATGTAACAAACCAGCCAGAGGTCCATTGATTTCAAGTGGGAATTTCCATTCCTGTGGCAGGTGGGACTGGAAAACCCTGGCCAATATGTTGCTTAAATGGTAATTATGCTTGTAATTACTAGTTCTATAAATCTTTTGTGACTTTAGTCTGTGTTTACTGCGTAAATACAGCAGCTTCATGACATTCAATATGTGTCAATGGTGAGGCAGGCAACCACAGAAAAGATACAGCACATAAGGGGGCCATTTGGCCCATTGTGTCCATGCTGACCCAATGACACCCAGGTGTGTAATCCCGTTTTTCTGCACATGGCTCATAGCCTTGCATCTTACACCACTTAAGGCACAGTTCCAAGTGCTTTTTAAAAGAGTTTAGTGTCTTTGTCTCCACCACCAACTCAGGCAGCGAATTCCAGACACCCTCTGCGTAAAAAGGTTTATCCTCATGTCCCATTTTAATCTTTCTGTCACCCAGCTTGAATCTATGACCCCTGGTTTTGGAACTTTCTGCCAAGGGAAACGAGATGCCATGTTCAAGAAGTTAATGGCACACTCGGCAAACAGCTTAGACAACAACTTTTGTATACTAACATTTAATTACACATCTGCTCCTTGCCTGAAGTTGCTGAACTATTTATGTATAAATAATGCTGAATATCATTAGCCTTACAGTTACATTGACAGCTAATCCCAGCCCATTATCTGTCTGGGATGAAATGTTGTGTGTACAATCTCCATTGTTTTATGATGATCATCTGTATGGCTATGAATGATCAGTAGGAGATATTGGCTGGATCAGAAGACTTTTGGCTGATTTTTCTTTTAACCCTCAAGAATATGAGGTGGAGTTCCTTTTAACCTCCTCCAGTCCTATAACCCTCTGTGATCTCTGTTCTCCTCCAATACTGTACATTCACATTTTTAAACTTGTTGCTAAAGTAAAAGCAAAATACTGCAGATACAGGAATTCTGAAATAAAAGCTGGGGCAACTCAGTAGGTTTTGCAGCATCTGTGGAGAGTGAAACAGTTAATGGGCGGGATTTTCTAGGCCCCCCTGCGGTGTGTTTCTCATCCCACCACTGTCAATGAGGTTTCCCGTTCTCTGCAAGCACCACTGCCCCCAGAAATCCGCGGTGGGGATTTGCCGTCAGATGGACTGGAAGATCCCACCACCGAGAACGGCCGGAAAATTTAGGCCATTGTTTTGAGTCCAATTGGACTCATTTTCGGAATTGCTATTGGCACTTTCACCATCAGCAGCCGAGACTTCAGCTGTCTAACCCTAAACTCTGAAATTCCTCGCCTAAATCTCCCTCCCTCCTTAAAACCTACTACTGTATCTCCTTTTGTGGCTCAATGTTACATTTTATTTGATAGCCACTCCTGTGAAATGATTGGGATTTTTAAACTCCATTAAACGTGCTTTCTAAATATAGTTGTTGTGGCTCAGATTATTTGGGCGATTTGACCATCTGATTAGGGGGATAGCAACAAGCTTTTTCCAAGAGTTGGGGTATCAATTACAAGGCGTCACGATTTCAAGGTGAGAGAGGGAAAGTTTAAGGGAGATGTGCATGGAAAGTTTTTTACGCAGAGGGTGGTGGGTGCCTGGAACGTTTTTCAAGCCGAGGTGGTAGAGGCGGGCCTGATAGCATCACTTAAGATGCATCTAGACAGATATATGAACGGGCGGGGAACAGAGGGAAGTAAATCCTTGGAAAATAGGCGACAGGTTTGGATAAAGGATCTGGATCAGCGCAGGCTGGGAGGGCCGAAGGGCCTGTTCCTGTGCTGTAATTTTCTTTGTTCTTGATTTTCATAGAATCCATAGAATCCCTGTAGTGCAGAAGGAGGCCATTTGGCCCATCACGCCTGCATTGACCCTCCGAAAGAGCACCCTACCTAGGCCCACTTCCCCGCCCTATGCCCTGCGCATTGATCATGGTTAATCCATTTAACCTGCACTTTTTTGGACTGTCGGAGGAAACTGGAGCACCCGGAGGAAACACACGGGAGAATGTGCAAACTCCACACAGTCACCCAAGGCCAGAATCGAACCCGGATCCCTGGCGCTGAGAAGCAGCAGTGCTAACCATGTGCCACCATAACAAATAGGAAAACGCCTTCGGCAGGATTCAAAACTGCATGGGGAGACCCCAACGGATTACTAGTCCATCGCCTTAACCACTCAGCCAGAATTTAAATGACATAAGTTGAAAACTCTAGTTTTGCTCATGCCATGACTGTGTATCTGAAAATCAATCTCCTCCAGTCGTTCAATCCTGAAATTAACCTTTGCTTTAAAAACTATAGAATGATCAAATTTGAGATGTATCCAATTTGATCCTCACTCAAAATTTGTACACTCCCAAGTTCCAGAAAGTTCATGTATGTTACCCATTATATTTGTTTTAAATGACCTTTATCTACATCTGCTTCTTTCATTATTGAAGTAACTTGTGATAATCATCACCTAATTGATAGCACTCTCCTCTGAGTCAGAAGGTTGCCGGTTCAAGACCCACTCTCGTGGTCAAGCACAAAACCCAAGGCTGACGCTCTAGTGCAGTACCCAAGGAGTAAATGCAGTTAAGTACTGGAAATAGTCAGCAGGTCTGGCAGCATCTGTGGAGAGAGAAATAGAGTTAACCTTTGGTGCGGAATATGACGTTGTCCAGGTCTGTACTTCTGTACTGAGGGAGGGAGTTACACTGCCAGAGGGCACAGCTTCCAGGTGGGACGTCAAACTTGGGCCCTGTCTTCCCTTTCAGATGGACGCAGAGGGCACGATCTTGAGGAAGACGAGGCCAATAGTTAGCCCTCCATCACCAAGAGACAGCCCACCTGCTCATAGTCACATTGCAGCGCGGATCTGCCGCCACCTTTCCTCCAACAGTGTAAAGCGCTGGGGAGGTGGCGGACTGGTGATCCTGAAAGGCGCTAGAGAAATGCAACTCGTCCCTTCCTCGTCCTCCAGCCTGGGATAATCAGAGAGAAATAGCGGTCGCGCGGATCTACAAACGTGCACGAGGAGCCACCCGGCCTCTTCGTGTTCCTCACCACCATTCATTCACCTCACCTTCGGGGGGTGGGGAGAAATTGTTTCAAATGAATGGCGCAAAGCGTTGAGAGAAGAACTCAGTGGGCGCTCGCGGGACCGCGGGCGCGTGCATGGGGAGGCTCGTGCACGCGGGATCCCCGTCCTCGCGAGCTGGGGGGGGGGGGGAGGGGGAGAGAGAGAGAGAGACAGGCGCGCGAACGAGCGAGCGGAGGATTTTGCAGCGCTCCTGTAATCAGAGCCCATCATCCCGGAGACAGGCAGCCTAGCCCAGCCCCGGCCAGCCTGCAGCGCTGTCACCTCACCACCCCCCCCCACCCCCAGCACACTTCACCCTCCCTGCTAGTCATGGCTGAGGCGGGAGAAGGAGAAGACGAAATTCAGTTCTTACGAACTGTAAGTACCCCCATTGTTTATTTTCCTTTCCTCACCCCCCCCCCTCCTCCTCCTCCTCCTCACCTTGACGTGTGAAATAATTGTTCTCTCCCCCCCCCTCTGCAACCCCATCCACCAGCACCTCCACCACGTTAAAGGGACGCGTGGATTTATTTCAGCCGCATTTTAATCAATGGGTATTAGTCCTGGCACTGCACTTACTGATGCGCTTGTCACCCAACTGCATGCTGCTGGCTGTGTGTGTGCGGCGCTCCCGGGCTGCAACCGATTCTCTCGGGAAACCGGTGTGGGGGTGGGAGAAGCTCTGAAACTGCTGCAATTTATCGTATGAAGGGAGAAAAAAAAATCTCATTTGGGACGAAAAAGGAGGCGAGAATGAAGTTCAGGGACAGGACGGATTAGGCGATTGTGTCGATAATTTGATCGAAGTCATTGGCAGGAGTTAGTATCGATGTATTAATTTTCAGACCTCTCTCCCCCTCCCCCCCCCCCGACTGCCAAACATTGCGAGGTTAGTGGGAGAGTGAGGGGGCGGGGGGGGGGGGGGGGGTAGTGCTGCTAGTATCCCTGATGTCTGGTACCTGTCAGGGAGCGCGAGCTGCATAACTGGGCTCCTGTCAGATGGACAGAGGGGGAGGTTGTCAGGTTTGGTGCCCAGGAGTTGTTGCTCTGGTGAGCGAGCATGTTTCATGCTGCGGGCACGCACACACACATACTGTCACATTGCTCAGCTGCCACCACAAGCAATCCTGGGTGCCCCGTTTTGCTGTAAACATTTCGCCTTGCAAACCGGTTGCAAACGAGCAGATCCGTCCATCCAACCGGTGCTTTTTGTTGTTCTTTGATTGTCTTGCCCCCCCCCCCCCCCCCTCACGGGCCGGTGCAGAACATTCAACGGCGACCAAAAAAAAGCAGAAGGGCAATTGTATTTTTTGATACATGCGTCCACACACACACAATTGAAACATTTCAGAGCTCGTACAATCCCCCCCCCCCCATTGATCTAATTAACACTGTCAGGGTGAGTGCGATTTATTCAAGTGTAAAATGCAACAAAAGATCAAGGATCAAACGCCGAGTTGTAAAGTGTTTTGCATTTCCGATCTGGGATGTGACCTGTCATGCATAACACACCTTTAAGGGTCTCCGTGGCACCTCAAGTGTTTTAGGATAGACATTTACCAAGTTTCTGAAGGTGGGTTCGAATAGGGAACCTATAGCAATATGTAACCGTACCATACTCCGAATGCCAACTGGTGCTACAGTGGGCTAGAAGTTTAGTGATCTGCTGCACCTATAAAGCAATGCTAACCCCGCAATGCCTGACAGCAGTGGGGCTACACAAACCCAACATCAGACAAACCTGTCCCGGTGTTCTGTCAGCTAATGAAGATTTTGGCTGGGATTAATCCCTGGGGTTTCTTCACATCGGATTGCTGTTCTTGGGTGAAATGACCTTGAATAAAACATATTGTGAATGAAACCTTTTTTTCCCTTGCAATCTGCCGTGTATGCAGCATTTAACGAGCTGCTCAGATTCGCGTAGGCAATAGGAATATCCATTGTTTATTTGCTGTTGGCACGATTTTAACAGGTAAGACTTTGGTATACACCAGCAGTCAGGCTGGAGTCTGATTTTGGTATACACCAGCAGCCATGTATCAGCATTTAAAATTACTGTCAGATTCTGCTGACCCATAAAACACGCAAATAAATGAGCACTTTGTATCCTTAAAACTTACGTGAATTCAACTCAAAGTCAGGTATCAAAATCTTACCAGTGAGCTTGCTGCTTGTTAATTCCCTCTATTAACCAAGTGTTATAAGCTTTTCAAAATATGTAGCTATGAAGGCTGTGCACAGCTAGATCTAGGTGCATTTGGCCACCTCGGTCTCGCAATATACCGAAGCTGCAATCTCCAGTCTAGTTATGATCCTGTTGCAATAACATTATGCACAATGCGAATTAACATGGAAAACATATTCTAAACTAAAAAAAATGCGCACACCTGATGTCTGTGGATTAATTAATACCCATAAAGGATATAATTAATCATTATTAATTTTGCCCTGGGAAATGTCAGCCTGCAAAACAAATTATACACATTCTCTTGATTTTACATTTCCACCAGTGATCTTGTAATCACACCAATGATCACATCTGCTTTTGTGTACACCATGGTGTGTATGGATCCCCTTTGTTGAGCAACTAACATTTCCCACAATGTTCACCAAACAATGTGCACGGGGTCCACTGCTGTCTTCTTCTCGGAGGCCCTTCCATGCAATGTTTCTCTGCAGATGTATTCTACTTTAAAATGGCACCATGACAAAGGTTGTAGTCCAGGATGCTGCACATGGATAATCGAAAAAAAACGTGACTATTTGAGGCATTTCTTTTTGGTAAACTGGAGAAGGCATCAAGTATCTGAGGCATGGTGGATTATAGATATAAAACTATCGAGAAGCCCAGGGCAACTAAGATCCGCACGGATGGAAGTGAATTGGACTGATCATTCTCTCAACTGATCATTGTTGTATTGCTTCTTTTGTTCATGTCATGGTTGCACTGAAAAGATAGATTTCCCCCTTGGGCTGGAGATTGTTCTCTTCATTAAGTTTCAAAGTGGAAAGCAGGTGACCTAACTATGTTTTCCTCTTTATTTATGCTTGCTTTCAGGCGGTTGTAAGTGGGCAGGCACAGGAGATGGTGATATAGGGCATTGTGTGACCCGTGTGGTTTTTAAAGACACCTTGGGATAGTCTGCTTCCAACATGTCAACATTCCATTCCTATTATTAGCTAAGCCAGTCTGACCCTAATGAGCATATGTTATTCTGTGACACATTATAAAGAGAAACCCCAATCACAGAGGATGATCCAAGCCAAAATGTGCAGAAAGGGACAAATACCTATTTTTGTTTAAAAATTAGTAAAGGTAACCGTACTTGAAAGCTCTGACAGAGATATGTAAAGCACTAAAGTACACATGTTGACAGATGAAGCAATTTCTTGGTGGTAGTTCAGCAGTTTTGAATTAATGCCATGTTTTATAATTGTTAAGCACTTGCTGCTCCTTTGTAAGGTGCAATTTAGTATTGTTGTCATTGTCGTAGGGTAAAACATCATTGTTATACTCAAGAAACAAATAAGCTTGGTATGTTATCCTCAAGAAATATGCTCGCACTTAAAGGAAGCAACACACTTATAATCCTTCTATCCAACTTTCCCTCCTTCATGTAGACTGTCAATAGAAACTTAAAATAAATAATCTTGCAAATGTATCTCATGTGTTTTTGAGAATCTGCTAAGAGGAGATGTAACAACTCCAGGCACCATCTTTGTTTTAATTTGTTGTCCCATTTTATATTTACTGCGAGTTTAATTATTGTACTGTTCCTATCTTGCCATTTTTTTTTGCTTTTGTGTGACATTTGTCCTTTTTTAAAAAACTCTAGATTTATCCTGAAAGCAGTCACGTATTTCCCTTCCAAGTTGATCAGAGAACACGGAGAATATAATATATTCTCTAGTAAGTGATTTGCCATACTTAGCCAAGAATATGGAACTTGCAGTGTAGCTGTATTATTCAGTGAAAAGCACATTCGTGTTTTTGTTTAAACAAAATAGTTTTAATTACTTTTTAATCTTTCAATAAAATGTGGTACCTCATATTGCAAGAGATGGAACAATTGACAAGACATTATTGGTGCTACAGTCCATTAGAAGTTGGTGTCAATGTGTCCTGGGTGAAGCAAACTGTAGATCAGTGGGAGGAAAAAATGTTCGGAAAGCTGTACAGAGCAGTGAGTAAGTGAGAGAAAGACTTTAAGAAAGACATGTAAATGAGGAATAATAAGAAAAAGAAGCACATGTTTACTGGAAAATAAGTGTGTAAATGTCGCATCATCAGTGAGTGAGAGAGGTTTGTTTGGCTCACCATTGGTAATATTACAGAATATATGATCATTATGTTAAATGTTTAAATGGCAGCGTTGCATTAAATCCCAGTTCTGCAGTCTAAAAAGAAATGAAATAACTTAAATAAAAATGTATAATACAAGTATCATGAATAGAGTACTGTGTGGTAAAATGTACACATTTTGTGTTATACTTGTGTGATAAACTGTATTGCAGTTATTAGCAGACAGCAAGCAAATATATGTACATACATTTTTTAGCATTCAACATTTCAAATTAACACTAGCTGATAGAAAACTGGTAGCGTATAACCTTTCTGTTGCATGCTACCATATGTCCCAGCATACAGCTGAAAACATGGATATTCAAAGAAAACAGCCTACATCATATAGCAATTTTGTTAACAATAAATCATATAAATATATTAGTGCTTAGTCAATTAATTTGCAAGCTTTTTAATATTGTATTTTGTTTATTTTCTTTCTTTAACATGTCTGTTGCATGCATCTGATGATTGCTTTTATTTTAACACCTCGCTTCTGTGTAAAATCTTCTTGTGATAAGAACTGTCTGTACGCTGCGAATGCAGTGATAAGAGTGATTTAATTGTAATCTGGCATTGCATTCCTAGAATGTACTTAAAGGACAATTTGTGCTGATAATGGACATAAATATCCTGAATGTAGATTTGTCGCTGAATTTTCTGTCAGAAGTGTCTTTATAGATTGTACTTGGAGTCAAACAAGCGGTGACTTTGATGGATCTGTGGATATGCTTGCAGACATGTTCTGTCTCTCTTGAGGAGAATGTTGGGGGAAGAGGGATTGGACTTTTATGTCCTGTGTAAAAGATTTTGGGTGAGATTCTGTTTCCCAGCACGATCTTCTGGTCCCGCCACTGACAATGGGATTTTCCATTGAATCCACCCTATGTTGCTGGGAAACCCATGGTAGGGGTGTGCCTTTGCTGGGATTAGAAGATCCTGTCGATATGAACAACTGGAAGATCTCCCCCTTTGACACTTGAAAGAACTTGCATTCATATTGTGCCTTTTATGACATCCCAAAAAACTTTACACGCAATGAAATATTTTTGAAGTGCAGTCACTGTTGTAATTTGGGAAACGGAGCAGCCAATTTGCACACACCGTAAGTGATTATGAACCAGTAATCTGTTTAAGTGGCAATGGCCAGGACACCAAATTCACTCCACTTCACGTCTTCAAATGGGATCCTGAGAGGCCTTGGTTTAATATCTCATCTAAAAGATGACACCTTCTTTAATATAATTTTTATTGGAATTTTTTACAGAAAATATAAAACATAACGACAAACAATGAAATGCAACAAAATAACCCATAATAACTGTGACACCCCCAGACCGTATCGGCGCATGTATCACATCCCCCCACCCCCCCAACCCTAATGAACAACAAAAGAACTTTAAAAATATTAAAATTAAATAAACAAACATAGTCATTGTCGGCCCCCCCCCCTTTTCCCTCCCCTTTTCCCTCCCCGGGTTGCTGCTGCTGCTGTCCCCGTACCCTATCGTTGAGCCAGAAAGTCGAGAAAAGGCTGCCACCGTCTAAAGAACCCTTGTACCGACCCTCTCAGGGCGAATTTGACCTTCTCTAGCTTAATGAAACCCGCCATGTCATTGATCCAGGTCTCCACGCTTGGGGGCCTCGCATCCTTCCATTGTAGCAAGATCCTTCGCCGGGCTACTAGGGACGCAAAGGCCAGCACACTGGCCTCTTTCGCCTCCTGCACTCCTGGCTCCACCCCAACCCCAAAAATCGCGAGTCCCCATCCTGGCTTGACCCTGGATCCCACCACCCTCGACACCGTCCTCGCCACCCCCTTCCAGAACTCCTCCAGTGCCGGGCATGCCCAGAACATATGGGCATGGTTCGCTGGACTCCCCGAGCACCTGACACACCTGTCCTCACCCCCAAAGAACCTACTCATCCTCGTCCCAGTCATGTGGGCCCGGTGCAGCACCTTGAATTGGATGAGGCTAAGCCGTGCACACGAGGAGGAAGAATTAACCCTCTCCAGGGCATCAGCCCATGTCCCGTCTTCGATCTGTTCCCCCAGTTCCCCCTCCCACTTCGTTTTCAGCTCCTCTACTGACGCCTCCTCCGCCTCCTGCATAACCTTGTAGATATCAGATATCTTCCCCTCTCCGACCCAGACCCCCGAAAGCACCCTGTCGCTCACCCCCCTCACGGGAAGCGAAGGGAATCCCTCCACCTGCCGCCTAGCAAATGCCTTTACCTGCAGATACCTGAACATGTTCCCCGGGGGGAGCCCAAATTTCTCCTCCAACTCCCCCAGGCTCGCAAACCTCCCATCAATAAACAGGTCCCTCAGCTGTCTGATGCCCGCTCTGTGCCAACCCTGAAATCCCCCATCAATATTCCCCGGGACGAACCTATGGTTCCCCCTTAACGGAGCCTCCATCGAGCCCCCCACTTCTCCCCTATGTCTCCTCCACTGCCCCCAAATCTTGAGGGTAGCCGCCACCACCGGACTCGTGGTATACCTCGTAGGAGGGAACGGCCACGGCGCCGTTACCAGGGCCCCCAGGCTTGTATCGCCACAGGACGCCCTCTCCATCCGTTTCCATGCTGCCCCCTCCCCCTCCATTACCCACTTGCGCACCATCGACACATTGGCCGCCCAATAATACCCCGAGAGATTGGGTAATGCCAGCCCCCCACCATCTCTACCCCGCTCCAAGAAGACCCTCTTCACCCTCGGGGTCCCATGCGCCCAAACAAAGCTCATGATGCTGCTAGTCACCCTTCTAAAAAAGGCCCTAGGGATAAAGATGGGCAAACACTGAAAAAGGAACAAGAACCTCGGGAGAACCGTCATTTTGACGGACTGCACTCTACCCGCCAACGATAGCGGCACCATGTCCCACCTTTTAAATTCCTCTTCCATCTGCTCCACCAGCCTGGTAAAATTAAGCTTATGGAGAGTCCCCCAACTCCTGGCCACCTGCACCCCCAGGTATCTGAAACTCTTCACTGCCCTCTTAAATGGGAGTCTCCCGATTCCCTCCTCCTGATCACCCGGGTGTACTACAAATACCTCACTCTTGCCTAAATTTAAAGATGACACCTTCAACAGTGCAATTCTCTCAGCACTACACTGAAATGTCAGTCGAGATTGGATACTCAAGTCCGTGGAGTGGGACTTAAACACACAGCCTTCTGCCTCTAGAGGCATGCGTGCTACCAACTGATTCACAGTCGACTCACTGAAATGTTGTTAAAAGGTTAATGTTGAGGGCAGCACGGTGGCCTAGTGGTTAGCACAACCGCTTCATGGCGCTGAGGTCCCAGGTTCGATCCCGGCTCTGGGTCACTGTCCGTGTGGAGTTTGCACATTCTCCCCGTGTCTGCGTGGGTTTCGCCCCCACAACCCAAAAATGTGCAGAGTAGGTGTATTGGCCACGCTAAATTGCCCCTTAATTGGAAAAAATAATTGGGTAATCTAAATTTATAAAAAAAAAGGTTAATGTTAGGTAACTTTTTGCAACTGATGTTAAATCCTATGTTTTGGTAGGTATGTGAAGTAAGAGTTCCAAACTGTTGAAATCTATCTTTGTCAGTGGCCTCAATATGCTTTCTATAACATAGAGCCCCAAAACAGCACTTTGTCTGTGGTTTTTAAAATATATATATATATATTAATATATATAGGGATTATTTTATGAGCATTTTATAATAGCATTAACCATTTGAAGTGGTGCTTTAAAGGAACATAGGAGCAGGAATAAGCCATTCAGCCCATCAAGCCTGCTCCACCATTCAACTAGATCATGGCTGATTTGCCCGCACTGTCTAATGTAATTGGTATCTAGAAATCTAACAACTTTTGCTTTGTGCATACTCAGTGACTCGGCCTCTTCAGCCCTCTGGGGTAGAGAATTCCAAAGATTCACCACTCTCTCACTGAAACAATTCCACCTCATCTTAGTCCTTCATGACCTACATCTGATTCTGAGACTGTGGCCCCTGGTTCTCGACCCCCCCCCTCCCCCATGCAGGGGAAACATATTTCCTACATCTACCCTGTAAGATCTCTCTGCACTTGAATGAGGTCACCTCTCATTCTTCTAAATTCTAGAGAGCGCGATGGGTCGAATGGCCTCCTTCTGCCCTGTAAATTCTATGAACACAGGCCCTCTTTCCTCATAGGACACTCCCACTATCCCCGAGATTAGTCTGGCAAACCTTCATTGCACTCCCTCTCTGGCCATTATATCCTTCCTTAGGTGAAGTGCCCAATACTGCACACTATGTTCGAGGTGTGGGTCTCACCAAGGCTCAGCAAGCGACTACAGCAAGACTGATTAATCCTGCACTCAAGTCTTTCTTGCAATAAGGGCTAATATAACATTTGCCTTCCTAATTGCTTGCTGAACCTGCATGTTAGCTTTCAGTGACTTATTTGACTTTTTGTGCTGCTTCTAAATTTTTTATTAATTTCTGATGTTTAGTAAATTTCACATTTAATTAATGATTCTACACATTGCCAAAGGTGAAGTAGCTCACTGAAGGAAAGATGAGATTATCTCTTTTAGTGTGTGACCTAAATTATATCCAGAACATGTGAAATCAGTGACATAATGCAAAGAGCCAATATTCGACAGCAATGTGCATACAAGCAGTAGTCAAAAACATGGAGAAATCATAGAATCATTTGGGGAAACACAGTGGCACAGTAGTTAGCACTGCTGCCTCACGGAGCCAGAGACCTGGGTTCGATCCTGACCTCAGGTGACTGTCTGTGCGGAGTTTGCACATTCTTCCTGTGCCTGGATGGGTTTCCTCCGGGTGCTCCGGTTTCCTCCCACAGTCCAAACATGGCCAATCCACCTAATTGCCTCAAGGTGGGGTTACGGGGATAGAGTGCGGGATTGGCCTAGGTAGGGTGTTCTTTCAAGGACCAGTTCACACTGGATGGGCCGAATGGACTCCTTCAACACTGTAGGGATCCTATGATTTTATTCTATGATTCTATTCTATGGAGAAATGCAGGCACGCTATAAGGAAGCATACATTTGATGAGTCTGTTCCGCAGGATAATTAATGACCAGATTGTAAATAAGACCAATATCCCAAGTTGACTTTTTTTATGAATTTGAGTCACATGTTAGGTGCTGGTTATTGATTAGTAAATACTTCTTTGATGAACCTTGTTTGATATGACCAAAAACTGTCAATTAATAGCCAAATGGCTTGGAACACGCTTGCTGCTCAATCCTGGTGATTTGCTGTGGGAACTGGAAATTTATTACACTGTTAGCACCATCATCAATCAAAATCTGACTTGGGGGATCCAGATCATTACTATGCCCAAACTGAGCAGCTGCTCAGACGATCGTTCTGCGACCGAGGAGTGCGAGAGTGTGTGCGCGAGTGTGTGCGCTAGTGTGTGCGAGAGTGTGTTCGTGTTCGTTCTGACACCATGTCCTACCGCGGTGCATGTATCTGCACTGGTGGAGGGTGGGGAATGACCGTTGTGACGCGTCGACTGTGGCATCCTCGGAGCTCTCCGAGGTGGTCTCATGGGAGGCAGGGGAAGGGGCCACTCGGATGTGCCGGCACCATCGGCTGGAGGAACTGCAGGAGAATGAACATGTGGCTAGTGGAAGGGACAGGTCAGTCTGTGGCAATAACAACTCACGTGTGACAGTCCATCCAAGTGAAGCCCAATGGATTCTCACCTCTGCGGCGTGCGTTAACCTCCGCATTGGTGGCCGCTCTGTCCTCGGCCACCCCATCATTTCCAGGGCCCATTCCTCGAATTCCATGAGGATTCTTATGTCCAGCACCCCTCCACCAGTCTGGGCCCTCTCCTGGCGATTATAGGAGAGCTTCTCCTCGAGGCAGGAGGACAGAGAGGCATCATTAGCTACATGTGTGGGTCACAGTGGTGGGGTGGGGATGTGTGAAGGGAGGGGATGTGAAGGGTGGGTTGGGGGGGGCTGATGGAGGGCTGGTGGTGGGGAGGGGTGGTTGCATTGCAGTGTGTGAAGGTTCCAGGGGTGGGGGTGTCAACTCCACTGTGCTGCCCAATGTAGGTCATTGACCTTCTTGTGGCACTGGAGGCCAGCTCTCCTGGTCATGGTGCCCGAGCTTTCGGCCAATGCCACTATCCCAGGTGGCACTGGCTGCCCTGTGGCTCAACCTCTGGGACCCTTGGGGGAACAGGAGATCACTCCTGGCCTCCACCACTTCTAGGAGTATCCCCAGGTCTGAATTCCCAAATTGTCGGGCTGGGTGTCTCAGTGGCATGGCTGTGAGCTGAGTGGGGTTGGTTGTGCAGCTGCTGTTTAAGTGCTGCTCGACCTTGTTAGCAAGGGGGTCTGGCGAGCACGGTCCTGGCGCCTTCATTTGGAGTGGGAAGCCAACGGGGCCTTGTTGTGGGCCAGATAACGTTGAATAGCTTTTCTGGCCTCACTGAACCGAACAGTAGTTCCCGCTCGCTTCCACACTTAGAAATTTTTCCGGAGAATCGCGGCCTAGTTGCTGACACTGGGACTGAATGGGGGGTGTTCGATAGTCTTGATGGCGGCGCCAGTCCTGGAGCAAATAGGGCAGCGTCATGCCACCTGGAACTAGTGCAATTCCAACCCTTACTGGCGTCGGGTTCGCTGGAGCTGGGATTGGCACTGGAGAGCCTGACATGCTGGAGTTGCATAAAAGCATTCCACTCCCACACTCTCGTTTCAGCCAAGGAGATGGCACCATGAAGAGTAGCCCCAAGGTTCGTGACTGCAAAGCTCGAGATATTGCTGGGTGCCATGGAGGAACATAGAACATAGAACAGTACAGCACAGAACAGGCCCTTCAGCCCTCGATGTTGTGCCGAGCAATGATCACCCTACTCAAGTCAACGTATCCACCCTATACCAGTAACCCAACAACCCCCCCCCCCCGCAATTAACCTTATTCTTTAGGACACTAAGGGCAATTTAGCATGGCCAATCCACCTAACCCGCACATCTTTGGACTGTGGGAGGAAACTGGAGCACCCGGAGGAAACCCACGCACACACGGGGAGGAAGTGCAGATTCCGCACAGACAGTGACCCAGCCGGGAATCGAACCTGGGACCCTGGAGCTGTGAAGCATTTATGCTAACCACCATGCTACCGTGCTGCCCCTAAAGGAGGAGGAGGGGAGACCCTGTTCCCCTGGTGGGAATGACGCCGCCACCCACCTGAGGTCAACTTGGCCTGGCCTGGGAAAGGTTGCACAACTTCACCACCTTCATGCTCCTGGTACCACCCCCGCCCACCCCACCCACCGGCAACCCCTTCGTACGCCACCCTGCACCACATGCCAACACCTGTACCACCCACCATGACGGGGTGTCCTGCACACATGGGCCACCAGCTGTGGACCTCCTGTGCTGCTCGCATCTGAGTGTCTCTCATTGTTCATTATCTGTCCCCCCAGGAAAAAGTAGCCCACCGCCAGTAATGGGAGACCGGAGGCGGCTTGACAGATCTGTGGCCCCTTACCGTTGCGGAGCAGAGGACATTGGACATGGTCGGTGGGGTGGCAGGGCGGGCAGTCGCAGAGGTGGAGGTCAGAATGGAACAACCAAGTGAGCCCGTAATGTGTTGCGATGTCCCTATGGCACATCAGTCACCCCTCTCCCCCCACGACACCTACCTGTGGTCTCCCCATGTGTTCTGTCTTGTGTCTTGAAGGGTCACCACCAGATGATGTGGGACTGGCTGGTGACCCTCGCCCACCCCGCCGCAACCCCACGACCCACCTGGCAACGGGTTGGGACCATCCGGGGTCCCTCGTCCATAGCCGCAACTCCCAACACCACGGCACACACATTCTGGGATGACACCAACTTCTTGTCACTGCTGCTACCGGCACCTTCCATCATCCCAAACACACTCTCCTTGATTGGGCACTTTAGTGAAGGTGCTCTTGGGGCACTACCTGGTGCGCACCACAGAGATGCAGTGGGTACACAGGAGGAGGTAGGAACATCTGAGGGGTGGATGGTCGGAGGACAGCCCGACCCAGGGGTTTGGGGCCATCCACACAGGTCTAACCCTTCTGGAATGGGCAGTCATATCTATGTTGGAGAAGCAGGCCCAGAGCCGGAGGCTACATTAGGCGGTGTCAGCAATCATCTGGTGCCTGTAGATGTCCAACCGCCTACAGGAGCGGGAGACGGTGCCGGCTACCCAGGACAACACCGCAAATGCGGCGTCTGCGGTGGAGGCCTTGGGTGCGAAGTATTGACGGTGGGTCAGATGTCCAAGGCCTGGGCAATGCTGTGCAGGGGGTGGCTGAGGCACAGGACAGGGCGGCCATGTCACAGGCACCCATGTACCAGGGCCACATGGACATTGCTGCTGCCCTCCAGAGTGTTACCCAGTCACAACAGGTCATGACTGCGGGTGTCATGAGCATTGGCTTGGTGCTGGCTGACCTGAGCCGTCGCCAGAGGGACCTGGCACAATCGCTGAGTGATGTGGCCCAGTCCCAGATGAACATTGCACAGTACCGCCACCCCCCCACCCCTATTATGCTCCACCTTCCAGTGGGAATTCCACTGGGCAGGCTTTGGTGCAAACATTTACGAGTGCTGTCCTGGCGCAATATAGCCCGATGAGGGTCAAGGAGATAAGTCCATTGCTCATGTGCCATTCTGCGGCTGCCAGGCTACAGAGGGAGGGTCCCCCAATGGTCCTGGTGGTTGTGAGGGCTTGGGTTAAGGTTAAGGGCTTGACCTTAGGATCTTCCCCTACAATGGGGGCCCTGTATCTGCACTGCCCCTTCTAGTCCTGGGCCTGAAGACCACTTTTGGCACGGTGGACGGTTCAAAGCCCTCTGTTCAAAATCATAATCCTTGTCTGTGAACTGTTTGAACTCTGAAGTGGCCTTCTCACTTTGAACTGCTCTGCCTGGCAGCTGATGAGTAGGTCACACAGTTCATTGAAGAATCGAGCCAGGAAGTCTCAAGGACTTTCCCTTTCCTCACATATGCTCCCTCAGCCTAGTGCCGCTTTTTGAAGTGTCTCAGCCTTCCTAGAAAGCTCACAACCCTTGAAGACAAGGGGCTAGTTTAGCACAGGACTAAATCGCTGGCTTTGAAAGCAGACCAAGGCAGGGAAGCAGCACGGTTCAATTCCCATACCAGCCTCCCCAAACAGGCGCCGGAATGTGGCGACTAGGGGCTTTTCACAGTAACTTTATTTGAAGCCTACTTGTGACAATAAGTGATTTGCATTTCATTTTAATTTTTCATTTCAAGAGCTTTGAAATCCCCTGAGATCCTTTGAAATATTTTGCATCCATTCAATTTCATGGTGCAGTACCTTTAGCCAGCCTTTGATTGACAGCTGATTGGTTCAAACACAGTTGGTAGGAGGTTTGCTTAT
The DNA here is from genome assembly GCF_902713615.1 of Scyliorhinus canicula. NCBI lineage: Eukaryota > Metazoa > Chordata > Chondrichthyes > Carcharhiniformes > Scyliorhinidae > Scyliorhinus > Scyliorhinus canicula. Next base: position 284,489,827 of record NC_052146.1, on the reverse strand, counting down.
TTACCTTTCCCTTCATGCTTGAATGCATCTGAAGTACCCTCCATTGATCCTACCAGTCATGTTTATAAATATCATTGTTCTGATTGACAGCTGCTGGCCTTTTCAAAAATGTGAAATGCTTTCTGCAGTTAGAAAAGAGGAAGTGAAAGCTTCTCTTTTTAACTGCATTGGTAAGTTAACTGCTCGCTGCTATGAATAATTTAGCATAGTAAAGGTATGAGAATGTCACCTCGGGGACGCTCCTAGCACCAGTGGTATAGAGTCCCGATTCTCTGCTGGTGGGAGCACTTAGTTTCAATGCCGGAAATTCATGCCCAATATTTATCGGATATAACAGACTTTTTATTTGGAATGCATACATTGAAGATCAGCACCCTATGTGCAATTTCTGTTCCAATCACAACAAGTGGCTAAGAGCCTTGTTGCATAATTGTTCTGAAATAATGACCACCCGAAGGAACTAGAAATATTGAAGGCTGCAGTGGAATGACACTTCATGAACAAAATGGTCGACTGATTGTCTTTCCCCATTGCCAAATTGCCAAATTGATAATAACGGTTTCCATGTTTTTGGTTTTCTACACAATGGTTTTGATTGTTGAGGTTATTAAAACATTGGCATTTTTGTGGGTGCAGGGCATACTGTTCGCGGAACTAATTTTTCATGTCAAATAATGAGATGCACACTGTTAAGAAGATGGTCCAGGATCTCCACATCGAAACTTCCTTAGTCACCAGATATATAACCTGTTGTTACAAAATGCAGTTTAATCTGGCATAGAACGTCCAATGAGTTTGTTAAATATCAACGATAATGCTTATGCAATGCACTTCTATTGCTTTATAAATTGCAATAGATTGGAATATAGATAAGCATTTTATTCGTTTACTAGTATGAGCTACTATTAGACACAAAGGCCCAGATTTTCGCCATGGTGGAGAGGCTCTCTGTTGTGGTGGAAATGGCTGAAAATCCAAAGCGCCGTCTCTTAGCACGCCATTAGGAGTCAGGCTGGATTCTGTGCGTGCACATTTTATGGAGGCTATACACATCAGCTGCCTCCACGGGAATGGGACTATCGCAGGCCAAAAATGTGAAATCTGGCGTGTGCAGATGGGACCAGGTAAAACTTGGTCTGAACTTGGTGGATTCATTTCGATATCTAAGGTATCTCTTTTGGAGAGGTAAGGCATCCCTTTGGGAGAGATAAGGCATGCTTTGGTTTATATAAAGCACCCCTGGGATAGGCAGGATAGCCTTTGTGATAGGTTAGGCACCCTTTGGGATTGTTAAAAATAAACATGATTGTGCATAAAAAGTGCATTTTAAACTCATTACAGGTGTCAAAGAACTCTGAAATTTCATTGGAATGATCAAAATTCAATGGAAATGTCAAAGCTGTCAATGGATTTAACTCTGTTCGACTTTAATTTAAAAAAAAATTTTTTTAAATAATTTTTATTGGAATTTTTTACAGAAAATATAACAACAAGTATAGCAAAAAGCAGTAATATGCAACTAACAGCCCCATAACACCCACAATTCCCCCCATATCGTAACATCACATGTATCACATTCCCCACCCCCCCCAAACAAGAGAACTTAACCATAAATTAAAATTAGATAAATCAAATTTAAATAAAATAAGCCAACATAATCAATGTCCCCCCCCCCCCCACCCCCCCCAGGTTGCTGCTGCTACTGTCCCAGTACCCTATCGTTGAGCCAGAAAGTCGAGGAAAGGTTGCCACCGTTTAAAGAACCCTTGCACCGACCCTCTCAGGGCGAATTTAACCTTCTCTAGCTTAATGAAACCCGCCATGTCATTGATCCAGGTCTCCACGCTTGGGGGCCTCGCGTCCTTCCACTGTAGCAAAATCCTTCGCCGGGCTACTAGGGATGCAAAGGCCAGCACACCGGCCTCTTTCGCCTCCTGCACTCCCGGCTCTACCCCAACCCCAAAGATCGCGAGTCCCCATCCTGGCTTGACCCTGGATCCCACCACCCTTGACACCGTCCTCGCCACCCCCTTCCAGAACTCCTCCAATGCCGGGCATGCCCAGAACATATGGGCATGGTTCGCTGGACTCCCCGAGCACCTGGCACACCTATCTTCACCCCCAAAGAACCTACTCATCCTCGTCCCAGTCATGTGGGCCCTATGCAGCACCTTGAATTGGATGAGGCTAAGCCGCGCACACGAGGAGGAAGAATTTACCCTCTCCAGGGCATCAGCCCATGTCCCGTCTTCGATCTGTTCCCCCAGTTCCCCCTCCCACTTCGTTTTCAGCTCCTCTACTGACGCCTCTTCCACCTCCTGCATAAGCTTGTAGATATCGGATATCTTCCCCTCCCCGACCCAGACCCCCGAGAGCACCCTGTCACTCACCCCCCTCGCGGGGAGCGCAGGGAATCCCTCCACCTGCCGTCTAGCAAATGCCTTTACCTGCAGATATCTAAACATGTTTCCCGGCGGGAGCCCAAATTTCTCCTCCAACTCCCCCAGGCTCGCAAACCTTCCGTCGATAAACAGGTCCTTCAGCTGTCTAATGCCCGCTCTATACCATCCCCGAAATCCCCCATCCATGTTCCCCGGGACAAACCTATGGTTCCCCCTTAACGGAGCCTCCATCGAGCCCCCCACTTCTCCCCTATGTCGCCTCCACTGCCCCCAAATCTTGAGGGTAGCCGCCACCACCGGACTCGTGGTATACCTCGTGGGAGGGAGCGGCCACGGCGCCGTTACCAGGACCCCCAGGCTTGTATCCCCACAGGACGCTCTCTCCATCCGTTTCCATGCTGCCCCCTCCCCCTCCATCACCCACTTACGCACATTCGACATGTTGGCCGCCCAGTAATACCCCGAGAGGTTGGGCAACGCCAGCCCCCCCCATCCCTACTCCGCTCCAAGAAGACCCTCTTCACCCTCGGGGTGCCATGCGCCCAAACAAATCCCATGATGCTGCTGGTCACCCTTTTAAAAAAGGCCCTAAGGATAAAGATGGGCAAGCACTGGAAGACGAACAAGAACCTCGGGAGAACCGTCATTTTAACGGATTGCACTCTGCCCGCCAGCGATAGCGGCACCATTTTAATTTTAAATTGAAAAGCAGTTTGGTGTTTCAAATAAACAGTGCTTGATATTTATTTTTTGGTGCGTTTCAACGGACTTAAACAAAGTCCGCTGTTGGGCACGTTTAGCAGGGTGATTCTTGGTGGCTGCAACACTTAAGAATCACCCTGCTATTCAAAGACACCTTGCCATTTCTTTTGGACTTGGGGAGTTTCTCCCCGACAAGGTCACACTTAAAGGGATTTCCTGCTGGTGAGCTGTTCTTGCCAGCAGGAATGGCTGTTCACATTTCGATCAGCATCAATGATCTTCTTCCCCCCTCCCCCCACCCCCTTCCTTCAGCAACCCCCAGCTTTCTGGCCAGCACCCCCCTCAACCCCCCAATCTTGCCGAGACCCCTGGGAACCCCCCTCCAATTGGCAAGGTCTCCCCCAGGCCAGCCTGGCACCCAGATACTCTTACCATGCCAGCCTCGTACCCAGGATGCCTGGCTGTCAGGGGCACTGTTGGGGTCTCCGATCACCCGGGGGTCTCCGGAGGCCTGCGAGGCCCTCCCAGATGGGCTGTTACTTTTGATCCACGTTTGTGTAGACCAGTACTAAACGACGCCCTGGTGAGGTCTCGCAGGTGCAGCCATTGAGCCCTGTCCGCTGGGTGAATTAAGTTCATTCTTAAATATGTAGATCTGGATCTCGCCCTCACTGATCATGCCAAGTGGAGCGAGTCGGGTGACATGTGATCAGCCCGGCGCCTGGTGTGGAGTCCGATTTGGGGCTCTTGTGGAAATCATCCATTGTGCCGGCACCCTGCCGGGTGCAACGGGGTCGCTCAACCACGCTCTCTCTTGGCATAAGCCTGAGGGTTATCATTATGGGATTTGTGCTGCCAAGACTGATTTTACAACTATTATCAAAATAGTTGAGTGAGCAGCTTGATTGACAGCTCAAACTGGTTATCATATGGAAATGTTTGTGTTCATCGGAGATTAGTTGAAGGAATTTATATGCATCAGTTAGTTCTTTTTTTCACCAATGAGTGTTTTATTTAAAATTATGACATCATCAACAGACATACATTTAGTTTATGTTAAAATGGCTCCTGAGGTTTGCCCATGGTGGATGCTAGGTGAGTTGGCATGGAAGGAGCAAGGGAAAAGGGTGTTGGGTGTGGGGGGGGCATAAGTTGGCATTAAGTTGGAAAAGGGGCGACAAAAGGCAATGGGATGTGGCGGGAATTTGGGGTATGAGGGACCACTGGGGGGGTGGGTAGAGTGGCATGGGTTAGCATAGGGTTAATGAGTGGCTGGGGAGGTGGGGAGAGAGGAGCATGGACCGGCATAAGGGATATAAAGGGCCGGGTGTGGTGGGTGGGGGAATGAGGTGGTATAAGTTGGCATGTATGGGGAATGGAGAGTGTGTGGCAGTCGGTGAGGGCTGGAGGGCTGTTTATTTATTTCTAATCAATTTTTATTGAATTCAATGAAGTGGCAGAGCACAGAGGCAGGCCTTCTGCTCGGCCTGCTTCTGCACTCGGTAACCTCTGCACTAGTCCTGGGACTTCCGCTCCTGCTTCTCCTGAAATAAAAATTGGAGCTGCAGACCACCATTTTTACAGGCAGGATTCGCAGACCTGAGAATTCTGCCATTTCTGTGCTCCCGACCCAGGAGTGAAAACCTGGGCCTGTGTGCCGATTTGCTTGATTAGAGAGTTTCTCCACAAGTGCTAATTTACAGAACTTTAATGGTAAAAGTTCTTCCCACAGCAAAACTTTTGTAAGTCGACCATCGTCCTATACGAGTAGCCCAAAGGTCCTCACAAAGAATTGGGTGTTTGGTACTTCCAGACAATTGGTTTTGGATTGCTTTTTCCGAAGCAAGACCTTTACTGCGTTCCTTTCTGAATTGAAGTAAAAATAGTTATACCAAGGCACTGAAATCACTGTAACAAATGGATTATAATGCAGGATTTTAAAATTAATTGAGTGTCATAGAGAAACACCCATTTGATTTTTATTAGCTTAGCATGTATAAGTAGATGATTACTTCACATAAGGTTGGGGACCTCTGGATGATGTAGGAGGGAAATTAATCATAGACTAAACATACATAGACCTGTGACATCATGGGCATGATAGGCTAAGTGGCCTTGCCTTGTTCTGATTGTTCTTGAGTTCTTATTAATTATAATTGGACTGAGTACTAAATGGTCTGGTATATTGCAAATATGGATCTTTCTTTTGAATAATTTACAACATATGATTAGGCACTGTTACATTGTCAAACATAATTTTGATGCTGAGTTTTGTTTCAACAACTTGACATCTCATGTAACAATTGAAGTAATTTTACAGTCAGTGGTGAAGGAATAGAGCTCGACGTTTACCTTGGAAAAATCATCTCACAGAGGTTACTGGGCTCCCAAGTGTAGATTTCCTCTTTTCTGATGTCAATTGAATTTGGCACCCTCGGCAGGGGACCTGTGCCGTCTACGAACAGGGCAAATAGCAGGCAGGCTGATCAGTTAGTCAGATTGAAGAATAATCAGATCACAAAGCAGGAAGTAAAAACCAGGAATTAAATTTCGTTCAAATCATTGTGAAGAAAGCAAAATAAAGATTGAGTCATACACATGGAACTAAGGGAAAATATTGAAAAGGAAAAAAGTGAAACTTAAAAAAAAAAGAAATCTGTAACATTTGTGAGGGAAGGAAGCTCCGCAAACGTGGAACTAATTTTTCAGGGGCAAAGAGGTTGTTCAACAGTAATTTAGTTTTAATTATCTCAATTATGCATTAATAATCACACAATTATGAATTTACTTAATTAATTTAACACAATTAAGATTCAATTATGATTGATTGAACAAGACTTAAGCTTTTCTCCAGTCTTTAGAGCAACAATAAGGGGTAATCCATTTAAATTCACACCGTAATATTGATTTGTCCAGATTACATTCGTAAGGACTGCATCCTGTGGAGGGACGGGTACCTCCAACAGCAAATTCCAGCTCTCTACCTTTAACTGCAAACGTACAGACTCCAGAACTTGCTGTCAGTTTTACGCAGTAGAAATGGTGAACACAGCATTGCCTTTATTAGTACAGCAAAATCTGGACCAATACCAATTAATCGCATCGCTCATTTCTTCAAAGCTAACTTGCATGCACCAAGAAGTCATGACAAAGTGACAAGCTAAGTCATTCAATTTTCTTCAAGTCCTGTGAGCGTCCACATAATTGTTTTTCACATATCCACACAGTTCACTGAATTATAATAACTATTTATGAAAAGTAAAGCACTGATTCTATAAAATCAAACGAGCCCTTTTCAGAGCCCTGCCCCCCCTTTGCTGCTGAGATTCTGAGAACTGCTTTGTGCCCATTTTGAGTAAAGTATCTAGAACATGTACGTCCATCCAGAGATACAGAACTTTGAATCGGAACATTGAACTTGCATCATTTAATAATAGTTAGTTTGTGATGAAAACATGCGCTCCAAGAAAGAAAGCAGAAGTCTCTTTACTGGTCAAGCATCTGTTAATGGAAAAATCAAAGTGAATTTACCTGATGCGCGCAAAGCACATTTCAAATTAAATTGTCTGAATTTGTTCTACTTCTGAAAATAATTAGCTTCTCAATTAATTTTGGCAAAGTATTTTTTTTTAACGTTGTTCTATAAATATTAACATGTGCCGAGAGTCATTTCCCAGATTGTGTATGAATTGCAGCTCCAGTAAAAGTTACTGAATGCGAGTATTCAGTATCTAAATATAGCATTCAGTTCAATGTTTCAGTAAGACAATTGAAGTAGGTTTTGAATATGTGTCGAAGTGGTTCTAAGGAGAAATGGAGATGCAGATTGGGAAAGGCTATTGTAAAAACAATGACAATAACCTGCATTTTACCAGGGTAAAACACTAAGGCACTTAAGTACGTGTTGCCAAACAATAGTAAACACTGAGCCAATTAACAAGACATTAGGAGAGATGAGCAAGGGCTTGGTTAAAGAGATCGGTTTTAAAGAGCAATTTAAAAGAGGGGGAGAGAGGGTGAGGGAAGGAATTCTGAGGCTAGGCCCTGGCAGCTGATGATGTGGCTCATAGTGGAGCAGTTAAAATTGGGGATATGCAAGAAGCCAAAATTGGAGGAGCGCAGAGACCACAGAGGGTTATGGAGCTGGAGTAGGTTTGAAAGGAGAGATAGGAATGCCATGGGTGATGCCGTGGAGGATTTGAAAACAATAATGAGAATTTTAAAACTGCGATATGGCTGGACTGGGAGCTAATTTAAGTTAGTGAGCGCAGGGACGATTGATGAACAGGACTTGATGTGAGTTACGATGCAGGTGCAGAGTTTGGGATTATCTAAAGTTCATGGAAGATGGAGGCTGTCAGGAGAACATTGGAATAGTCAAGGCCAGAGGTTACAACGGCACAGATGAGAAGTCAGCAGCAGGTGAGTGGAGACATGTGATATTATGGAGGTGAAAATAAGTGGATATGTGACAGGAATATCGGGCGGAATTCTCCGACCCCGCCCCCCCCACTGGGTTGGAGAATCGGGGCGGTGCCACGCGAATCGCGCCACGCCACCCCGATGCCAGGACGCATTTCTCTGCAATGCGGAGAATCGGCGGCTTCGGCGCGGTGCAGGTCGGGGTATGCGGCGACTCTCCGGCGCAGGCAGGCACGGGCCGCGTGCCGATTCTCCGGGCCAGATGGGCCTAGCGGCCGTCAACAAAAAGCCGAGTTTTGAAGGGTCCGGGTGCAGCCTGTGTGGGGCGGGAGGGGGGGGAAGGTCTGACCCCGGGGGGGGGGGGGGGGGAGATACCTCCGTAGTGTCCTGGCCCGCGATCGGGGCCCACCGAACGGCGGGCCGGCCTCCTTTCCTCCGTGCTGCCTCCTGCAGCCCTGTGCCATTTGGCATCGGGGCCGCCGTGGGGGAAGAAGGCCACTGCGCATGTGCTAGTTGGCGCCGGCTCAACTACGCATGCATGGACCCCGCGGCGCCGGGTTCAGGCCGGGATTGGCAGCTGGGGCGGTGGAGGCCGCTCCAGTGCCTTCCTAGCCCCGTGGGCCGCAGAGTGGGGTCCCGGAACGGGCGCCTACGCCGGAGTAAAATACTCCCCTCTTTACTCCGGCGTTGGCACTTAGCCGCCCGTTGGGAGAATCCCGCCCATCATTTTTGTGTCACTTAGTGCACCAATGTTGTGAATAGTATAGTTCAGCCTCCAGCAGCTTCCAGCAAGAAGGCTGGGGTCAGTGGCTAAGGAATGGAAATCGTGGTGGTAACCAAACAGTGGGTAGGGTTTTCTGGTCCCAACCGCTCCGGGGCCAGAAATTCCCTCTCGCGGCCAATGGACCTTTAAGTGGGCCGTCAAATTTTCCATCCCGCCTGTGATGATTCCCGCTGTGGGTGGGTCTGGAAATTTACCCCAATGGCTCTGACTTTTAGTTGGATGAAAGTTCTGCTCACTCAGGACTAGAGTATCAGGCAAGTAACTTGGCAAAGCAGTGGAGGATTTGAGAGAGATGATGGTGAAACAATCATAATCTTTATTATTAGTGTCACAAGTAGGCTTACATTAACGCTGCAATGAAGTTACTGTGAAAATCCCCTAGTCGCCATATTCCAGTGCCTGTTCGGGTACACTGAGGGAGAATTCAGAATGTCCAATTCACCTAACAGCACGTCTTTTGGGACTTGTGGGAGGAAACCGGAGCACCCGGAGGAAACCCACGCAGACACGGGGGGAATGTGCAGTCTCCACACAGTGACTCAAGTCGGGAATCGAACCCGGGACCCTGGCGCTGTGAAGCAACAGTGCTAATCATTGTGCTACCCTGCCGCCCATAGAGCTGGGTATTCGTTTTTCACATTTTTGTGTGGTGTGGGCTGAGTTATCTTTAACATATAGCAAATGCAAGTAAAAATAGTTCTTAAAAGAGACACACTGCAATTTTATAGTGAAAACACTAAAAGTGACTGATTTAGAAATAGCAATATTAAAATAAGATATTCTGGCTTGACTGATTAGCAGGTAAAGCCTTCCCAGTGGTATAAATATTTCATGAGCTACATTTCCACAGTACCTGACTGGATAAATGCATTATAAAACAAAATTATTGTCAACCAGGCTTTCAGCATCTAATTTATAACCACGTTCAAATCATGCAAAAGTGAATCAGAATAAATTCAGTGTCCTTTAAAGTTGAGCCAAGATAGGTCAATACGTCCTGGTAAGTAACGCAGCGTTTTCTTTTAGTTATTTCAATGTCTTGCAAGGTATTTCATCAAATGTGTGTCATTTTGATTTACAGTCGAAACATTATTTCCCGCGTAGAGCCACACATGATACTTCAAACCTGATTAGTTCATCAGAAAGTTTGCAATCAAACCAGTTGTGTCTAGTCCATAATGAAGTCCCAGTGGGTTTCTGGATGTCATCAGATGTCCCGCCCATTTTATTGGAAGTCTGAACAAAAAGTTTTAATTGTACATTAACATTTCCACTGGTGCCCTTGCATAGAAAATGCGCACGAACGCAGAGTAACATGCCTGTAATCTGAGGAAAGCACAAGCACGTTTATTTTTAGGTCAGTAATTTAAATTCTGTATTTATTAAACATTTCCCCATCTGTTCTGATATAATATGTAATGGAACTCTGAAAGCCAATTGATGAGAATAGTTTGCAAACCATTGCCTTCGGGACCATGGGATGGCCATAATGTTGAACATAATTTGCCGGTGCTGAATAATGGCGCTTGTATATTGAATAGTTTATTTCATTAAGGACACATGTAGTTTACACCGAGTAAATAACTAGATTTATTTACAATACATTATATACACTGACCGGTAGCTCCCTACTGGGTTCCTTTCTGGTTGGTGCCTTACTGGCCGACCTTTTCTGCATTGATTAATTAGATCCCCTAGTGGGGGAGCATGTACTCCGCTAGGACCACGGGGATTGGTAAACATTCCCATCCCATAGGACCCGTGCGGGATATTACAGTTTACATTGTGGAGAAATTTCACAGAATCTTGCTTTTTGAAGCTTTACCTGTGATTACTTTCCTCCCTCGGGGGATGAGAAGAATTGTGTGGAATCTACAACAGCAAAACCTGGCGGTGGTCGGTTGAGGAACTGGATTGATAAGCTGAATTACCTTTCTCTTTCCACCTAATCTACCGGCACAAAGTACTGTGAAGTATCTGTTACACTTGTAGTGGACACTGTGATAATTATGATCAATAGATCCTGATATGTTACCCATCAATTGTAAAGTCTTTTTGGGCATGTAGTCATCAATCTGATACCTTGGACCTCCCTGCCCCGTAGCAGAGAGAAGTAATGGGCTTCCCTCCCTCTTGAAAAACACAAACCAAGAGCTTTGCCAGGAAAGCTCCATTTGAGAGGAAAATTGAGAGTCACAAAAACCTGTAAGTTTAAAACAAAAGCTAACTTACTGACAATGACCTCTCAACTCCATGGAAAGAGGGGGGCAGGGCACTCACCAGGTCCTCCGTGCTCACCTGAGATTGATATCTGTCTAGTGGGGCATAGGGCTACCTCCTATCCCATTCTGCCACCTCCACTGAGATGGCCAGAACATTTGCCAGCCTCAACCCTCCCCACTTGATGCAGTGTGATTGCCATTGCTGCTCTGCCTCCATCACCAAACTTCTCTCACTCTCCCTCCCCCATTCCCTGTCTCTTCGTCCCCTTCCGCCTCACCTCCCCACCTTCTCCCCTCACCCCATCGCCTACCGCCCTTCTCTTCACCTTCCAGTTCCTCCTTCCAGTTCCTCCCTTCACCCTTTCCACTCGTCCACCTTGGCCCACTTACCTCGTTCTCTGATCCTGCCTGATCCAATTACTGCACTCACCCCGACACCTCGATTTTTGCACAGATGTCGGGACCTGCATGCAGCCAAGCTGCCTGAATGTTGAGGCTCAGCACTTGAGCACGAAAATAAGGCAATTAACAGCCACTTAAAGAGCTTGAAGCTATTTGTTTTCTTGGGCACAGGAACCTTGAACGTTCATGACCACATTCTCAAGGAAGGGACGATAGCCCAGCAGGGGAGCCAGTAACGGAGTTGAGTCCATTGAGCATCAATAAATCAAAGGCTGCTTGGTAGTGGAACACGGAGAGCAGTGAGTGTGCAGAGGGAGCAAAGCAGATGGTCCAGGCGTCAGTGACCTTGCTGCTGGAGGCAAGGGGGAACAATTGTGCTGATGGATCTGATCCACTCAGATTTGGGGACAAGCAGGGGTGAGGACCATCCGCTCACACGGCAAGTGTGGGCCAGTGACTCTGAGGTACCTCCTCCTTGGTTCCACTGTCCACAACTGGGTGTCCAACACTTTCCCTGGTTACTAGTTGGCCTGGCCATTTTAAATCAATGGCATAACGCTGAGCCGGAAACCAGAAATGTGCCCGACGTTGAGGTCCCAGGCCCAGGATAACAATTCAAGATGTTCTGACAAATGCCATGGGAGGTGAATTGTTAATCTTTTATTTTGATCATCCGGACTGCCACCTGACACTCAGTGGTGAATCTGGTGTCAAGAGAATGAGCCACATGGTTTTCTACTATTCTGACAGAGCAGTTGTCACTATTTAAAAAAAAAAAAAATTGCATTATTTCTGCAGTGTTGCCAACATCCTGATTCTCAAAAGAAGCCCTGATGTAGTGCCAGAGATTCCTCCGGCTCTGTTTCAGTGCCACTTCAAGACTCCCACTTGGATGCTGCATCAGGGCTCCCTTTTAGAATCATGAGTCTTGGCAATGCTGTTACTGAATGATAATGGCAATTCATTTCCAAATTGAAGTGCTGGGAGTATAATTGTGTAAATTACAGAAAATATCAACAATGCAGCGTGCCATACACAAGCATAATAGCTATGACAGTTGAGATAATAGTATCAAATTCCACATTTGCATCTCTTTAGCTTGTCATTGGTTCTATTGTTCCTTAGAAAGTGGATTCCACAGCATTTAAGTCTGCACTTCCGCAAAAAACCGAAGGGCGTTCTGACATAAACCTGAACGAGGGTATCCTGATTATATATGCCTCCCCTACAATGTTGTCCATTTCTTTCTCCTTTCTCCATTGAGTCCCACTTTTACCTGAGCCCAGAGACAGGATCAGGCTGGACCCCTCTCCCCTCAGTATCGCTGCAAGCACTTAGAGCTGCTTTAGTGACTGTGGAAGCAAATGGTAGGGACAACCAACTCCTCGGTCCCCGCTTGGGCCGGCTTTTGAAAGCACGTGGCAGAGCTTTGCCAGTTTAGGATACTGTTGAGTCCATGTTTGAATCTGAGCAGCCGTCACTGGCACAGTATCCATAAAATTGAGGGTTGCTGCCACTTTATGTGCCACTGGCAGGGATGGAGAATTCACAGGCAACGGGAGATGGCTAAGCGTGCCAGCGTGGGTTGTGTACCCGGACGGTGTTGGAACGAATACTCATATGCTGTGAGCAGAAGCACCCAACATTGAATCCTGGCTGATACAATGGGTGGAATTCCCAAGTCCTTCCTACAGAGGCCTAGCAAAATCTTGTGATCAGTCACAATGGTGAAGTATGTCCTTAGACATATTGATGGAATTTCTTGACTCCAAATATCATCACCAAGACTTCTCTATTTGGGCATAACGTTGCTCCGCGTCTGCAAGGATCCCTGACTCAAAAATAATGTTGTCCCATCTGTGGCCAGCACTGCCCCCAATGCCATTGGGGGAGGCATCGCCCATTAGGATAAGCCGTCAAGCTGGGTGGTAATGAGTGAGGAGCTGCGAGGATGATAGATGCTTTTTCACCCCGGCAAATTCTTTGTCCTGTAAGGCACTCCCAACCCACTTCTGGTCCTTCTTTAGCAGTATGTGGAGGGGCGCCAAGAGGGAGGCCAATTTGGGGATAAATTTCCCATAATAATCCACCAGGCCTAAAAATGACTGGAGTGGCATTCCAAGGAGTTGGGGCCCTATTTTATGGCCTGAATTTTCTCCTCCACAGGGTGTGGGCCATCCCTGTCCACCCTGTATCCCAAGTAAGTTACCACTTTTGCCCCAAATATGCACTTGCTCCTCTTCAGCCAGGTTCCAACTTGGGAGAACCATCTGAGCACTTTCTGCAGGTTGTCCATGTGCTCCTCATCAGTGGCACCCATGATGAGCACCTCATTTAAGTATATGGCTACCGTTGACAATCCTGAAGAATACCCCCATCACTTGTTGGAAGATTGCCAGGGCAGACGAGACTCTGGACGGGAGGTGGGCGTATTCAAATATCCCTCTATCGGTGTTTATAGTTGCAAACTTTCTGGATGGGGGGTCCAGTTCCACCTCTAAATAGGCATGGCTGAACTGATCTCTCTGCGCATCTTCTCTGCTGTGTAGCACTACACTCTGTATGCTTCACCCGATGTCCGCGTCTACATATTAACAGTGTATATTTATCGTTCGTCCTATGTTTTTCATGTATGGAACGATCTGCCTGGACTGTACACAGAACAATACTTTTCACTGTACCTCGGTACACATGACAAATCTAAATCTAATGAAGCTTCGTAAAGGAACACCCTCCAGCCAGTTGTGCGCATGAATCTTCCACCCTGGGCAATGGGTAACGTTCCAGGTGTGAAACCTTGTTTACCGTGAGCTTGTAATACCTGCAGAGCTGGTAAGACTTGTCCGGTTTCAAAACTGGCAGTACAGGTGCGGCCCACTCCGCAAACTGTACTGGGCATTTGATTCCCAGATTCTTTAGGTGCTGTAGTTCCGTGTCAACTTTGGCGAGCAAGGCGTAGGGAACAGGCCTGGTCTTAAAGTATCTGTTGAGCCTCTGGGTCCACATAAAAACAGATCTTGGCCCCTTTTATCATATCCCCATCGCCAGTTTAATGACCGAGGAAGCCAGGGGTAGGAAGCAAAAGATTTATTTTGCTATTTACAATAATCTGCCCACTGCAATACTTAGCCACAATCACAGTACACATTGGGACAACCAACTCCCTGGTCCCTGCTTGGGCTGGCTTTTATGTACAGTTTTAATGAGCCCCAGCTGGGTGGCTTCCTCCCCCTTACATTGGGAAGCTCTTAACTCCATGAGCCCCATGGGGAGATCGATATTGGTTTCCCCATGGTCCTCATGGAGGTTATGACAGCTGTAATTGTGACCATGGATAGTGTAGACAGGAAATTGTATTCCTTTGCAATCTGCTCTATTAGCAGCCAGACGTCTTCTGGTTTCCCTTTCCAGAATAAGGCGTAATCACCACCTTGTTCCTTGAACTGGCACTCTCCTGCCTACTGTGGCTTGCTTCGGACTATGATAATGTCAAAACAATACCAGTATGCCCTTCTCGTCTGTTTCTGTTTTCCGTGAGGGTCGTGACATTCTACGTCCCAAATTTAAATTTAAGGGGTGGAAGATGCCGGTGTGCGAGTTCATTTAATGGGGGGAGACCGTTACACACCAGCTACCACATGGGCTCGACGGGACAAGGCATTGGTCCAATGACAAGGGGGTCCTAGACGATTGAAGCCCTGGGTCTGCTGAATTAACAGTCACAGGAGAATGGTGTAGGAAAAACATCACACTGGTGGAGTACTGAGTGCTTGCTTGAGGCTAAAGTTCATCAGTGCAGTGGGAACTTTACTCAGTATATGTCCATTTCTTTACTCTGCACGTTCCTGAACTACTAGTCTGGAGGAGATCTGAGCAGTTTGGGATTGGCATGAATTTATTAAGTAAATCAGTAGTTAAAAGCTGGTATCGGTAATGGTGACCATGAAGCTATCGGATTGTTGAAACAACCCAACCGGTTTACTCACAAACGCACGGTAGCACAAGTGAATAGCACTGTGGCTTCACAGTGCTAGGGTCCCATGTTCGATTCCCTGCTGGGTCACTGTCTGTGCGGAGTCTGCACGTTCTCCCCGTGTCTGCGTGGGTTTCTTCCGGGTGCTCCGGTTTCCTCCCACAGTCCAAAGACGTGCAGGTTAGGTGGATTGGCCATGATAAATTGCCCTTAGTGACCAAAGAGGTTAGCAGGGGTTATTGGGTTACGGAGATAGGGTGGAAGTGAGGGCTTAAATGCGTCAGTGCAGACTTGATGGGCCGAATGGCCTCCTTCTGCACTGCATGTTTGATGTTGTTAGGGAAGGAAACCTGCCATCCTTAACTGGTCTGGCCTATATGTTGCTTTGACGGGTGGTTGACCATTAACTGTTGTGTGAAATAGCCTCGTTGGCCATTGAGGGAATCACTATCACCTTCTCCAGGGTAATTAGGGATAAGCACTAAAAATGCTGGCCTCATCAGCAACACTCGCATCCTGTGAATGAATAAAATAAATTTGACCTTGTCAGTGTCAGCACTTCATGTGAAGAGTTCCACTATTCAGCAACATCATTTCCCATCTTGATGGGCTTACATATTATATATATATATATATATATAAAATATATATTAGGTTTTAAAATGTTTCTGGACATACCTTTCTCACAATAAAACACACATCTATTGACCAATGTTAATTCTTTTGAGTTATTGAGTCTTCCACATCACTCATTCTATTCCAGTTTGTTTTTGGTGGGCTTCTGGCACATCCAGGTTTCAAACTGTACTGAATGCAGCTCATTCAACATATGATTCTGGGACCATTTTGCATTTGAATTCAAAAACCAAATTCATTTTGTATCTTATTTACATGGAACCATGAAAGAGGCCATTTGGCCCTTAGAGACTGCACAGGCCCTCCGAAAGAGCACCCAACCTGGGCCCACGCCTCTGCCTCATCTCCGCAACCCTGTAACCCCACCTAACCTGCACACCTTTGGACACTCGGGCAATTTAGCATGGCCAGTCCACCTAACCCGCACATCTTTGGACTGTGGGAGGAAAGCGGAAAACACCCACACAGACGGGGAGAATGTGCAAACTCCACATAGGCAGCCACCCAAGGCTGAAGTTGAACCTGGGTCTCTAGCCCTGTGAGGCAGCAGTGCTAACCCCTCTGTAATCGTGCCTTCCAGTACACCCCGGGACATCTGTGCACAAAACTCTCATATTTACAGGTTGAAATATATTTTCATTCACACTAAAGAAACTCCTCACTTGGCCACATTTATAATAATGTCTTCTGATTTTTAATCTTGACATCTGATTGGGATATTAAGAGTTGGGTCTCGCACAATTGCACAACAGCTACCACTTTGTAGACTAAAATTGTAACCTCAATATCCATCTCTTCAGTTTGTTGTTCGTCCTGTTGAGTTTCAAAAAGTGAATTCCAATCCATTTATATTCCTGCATTCATGAAAGATTTCATGTTTTCCTTGAACCTTTTCTTATTGGAATATCTGCCCTGATTCTTCATTTTCGATTAACTTGTTTAGTGAGACATAGAGAAGCGCACAAGGTGGTTAACCATGAAGATACAGCAACAAATTTCAATACTAAAAATGATTTCAAAAATAAATGGAAATTAGAGTTGAAGGCTACATATGAAAGTGTGATTAAGGTAAAGGAAATTAGTGGGAGGCAGTGGCATAGTGTAATCCAGAGACCCAGGGTAATGCTCTGGGTACCTGGGTTTGAATCCCACCAGGGCAGATGGTTGAATTTGAATTCAATAAAAATCTGGAATTTAAATTCTAATGATGACCATAAAACCATTGTGTAAAAACCCACCTGGTTCACTCATGTCCCTTTAGAGAAGGAAATCTGCCTTCGGGAATGGGGCAGAGGAGTGGGCAGTGCATTAAAATTTTGTTGCAATATGGAGTTGTATCCAATTTTTAAAAATTCAATTGAAAGCAAGATGAAAGAAAAGGTTGACACAGTGACAACCACCTAATGCTCAAAAGTATTATGTTTTATTTATAATTTTCAGCATTTGCAATAGTTTGCTTTTATTATTTCAGCAGTATTATATCTTTTGTGGGGAGTAATGCAGTATGGTTTTGTCCCACCACTAAGTAGCATAACCACAGCCTTATTCAGGCTCACACAAGCTTTTTATAGGGAGTCATGAATGCGACACTATTATCAACCTTCGGGTGTGTACCTAGCTTGCAGGAATGGCACAGGAAATCGTTGTAGCAATGGAAAGCATTTCTGCTACTTTCCCTGAGTTTTTTTTCATGCTTTTTGATCTTTCTGCAGTTCACCCATGAAATGCCTCTGACCTTATTTTCATGTGTTAAAGCGAGAGCCAGTGTGTAGGAGCTGCACATTTTTGTGATCTCCACTGCCATTGCACTCCGGCTAAGTTATAGGTTGACACTTTAGTGCAACATTGTGGGCCACGTTGCATTATTGGAGGTGTCATCTTTCATATGAAATGCTAAACCTATCCTCTCAAGTGGATGGAACACATCCCAGGCTGCTATTCAATAATAAGTGTTCCGATCAATATATTTCCATAGCCAATGTTAGTAAATGGTAATCATCTCACTGCTGTTTGGGGGAGTTTGCTGTGTGCAGATTGGTTTCTATTTTCCATCATGCAAAGATTGACTGGACTTCAAAAGTACTTCAGTCTGACATGCATGGTGCTCTATAAATACAATTCCTCACATTTGTTTCCGGGTAATATTTTATGCCTTCCCCTACAATGGGTTTGGAGGCGGAGAGGGCATTTAATCAGGCAGGAGGATGGTGGTATGGACTGCATCACTTTCCCACCTCCATTCCGGTTAAGTGTGTGGTGGGAAGGGCCATGAATGATTTTCCCACTGGGATGCCAGCTGAGGCCCTTACATGGCCTAATAATGCCCACTTATGGGTCTCATGTCATTGCTGCTGGTGTTACCCCAGTAGTGAGCAAGGACTCACCATCTGGGGAGCACAGCAAGGAAACCTGTGTGGTTTGCTCGGGGTCTCGCAGGGCACAAGGGAGGGGGAAGGGAGATTCTCTTGTTCAAAGGCATCCAATGTCTGACCGAGGGACCCAACACCGGGAAGGAAAGGACCTGCTGACAGCCACCCCCAGTCCTTGCTGCTGCCCCCCTACACCCGTCTCCCCTGTGACCCCCACCCTGCGAATCCCCTCCTGCTCTTACTTTCTTCTGGCTTGAGTCACTCCACACTCCTGAGCCCCTGGAGGATGTCCTTCCAGCATCAGCCACTTCTTCCCAGTGATGCTGCTGAGCAAAAGAGCTTCCAGCTCAATGATTGGCTGGGACTTCCCACCCCTGGGGTCCTTGATCCCATGGAAGCCCTGCTGATGGCCTGTTTATTTCAGATTTCAGTGGGCCTGACCCAAAGGAGGCAACAATGGCTTTTCATAGGCTTTCCAGCTGGTGGATGAGACCCCTGTTGCCTGCATAAAGTCCTGTTTCCCCCTCCATATGACCTTGAAAGCCATGTACACATGAGCAGCTCAATCAATAATACTTGTGATTACAGCAAGGCTCCAAGGAGAATAGGTTTATGTGGTAAACCAAGGTCCAGATGCCCACATAACCCCCATTTAGCCTGTGAAGAGGAAAGGGTTTTAGTTCTTCAATGTTTAGATAATCTGAACAGCAGGGTATTCTCCTGTTCTATTCTCAAATCAATGTCTAATGTGCAGGAAGTTGTCATTCTTTGACATTTGGCCTCCCCAACCTTCTCAAGAGAAGAGAATGTGAGTAGCAAAGGATTTCAGTTCTACCATAGCTGAGGCCCCAGTCAAAGAACCCTGTGCAGCAGCAGTAGAGGGTAATCTACCAAGCTAGTGATTGAAGGGTCCATCAAGATGTTCAAATCCTTGCTTTTGCTGTCTGAACAGATCAGAAGAGGATCTACAACATGCTTCAGATTGGCAGCATGGTAGCATTGTGGATAGCACAATTGCTTCACAGCTCCAGGGTCCCAGGTTCGATTCCGGCTTGGGTCACTGTCTGTGCTGAGTCTGCACGTTCTCCCCGTGACTGCGTGGGTTTCCTCCGGGTGCTCCGGTTTCCTCCCACAGTCCAAAGATGTGCAGGTTAGGTGGATTAGCCATGATAAATTGCCCTTAGTGTCCAAAATTGCCCTTAGTGTTGGGTGGGGTTACTGGGTTATGGGGATAGGGTGGAGGTGTTGACCTTGGGTAGGGTGCTTTTTCCAAGAGCTGGTGCAGACT
The DNA here is from genome assembly GCF_902713615.1 of Scyliorhinus canicula. NCBI lineage: Eukaryota > Metazoa > Chordata > Chondrichthyes > Carcharhiniformes > Scyliorhinidae > Scyliorhinus > Scyliorhinus canicula. The sequence goes on along the minus strand of NC_052146.1, from coordinate 284,470,627 downwards.
CGATGGGCCGAATGGCCTCCTGCACTGCAAATTCTATGATATCCAGAACATTGATAGCTTGCTGTGCTTTTCATACCTTTTACCATTCAAGAATAGCTGTAGCTTTGACATGGCTAAGAATCAAGCCCCCCCCCCCCCCCCCCCCCCCCATGCCCCAGGGTTGCATGTTGGAAATTGGGATACTTTGCCACATTTGACTTTCTAGACATTTACGTTATGAATAAGTGACTGAATTTTCAGTATGCCCATCTGGAGTTTGAAACTCCCCATTGGGAGATCAATGTCAGAAAATTACCCTTTATATATGCAGACAACAAGGGCTGGAAATCTCCACCGTCGGGATGCTCCAAGGGAGTCCGGGGGTTTCCTGACAGTGTGGGGCTGCCCCATTGACCGGCCGGTGAAACCGGGTATCCCGCCGTTGTGCTAAATCAGAAATCTGGCGCAGTGAGATGGCGAATCGAGGCCCAAATTTCTAGTGCCCCATCTGAGTAACATTCCCTTTCCTGTAAATTCCTCCAGTTGGAAAATTTCCAGTAATTTAATAAGTCAATATTTGAAGTATGAACTGTTGTATTATGCCTTTTCAGGGATAACTACGATGCATCACTCGATGGGAAGTGTGCCGTGGTGATCCAGTTTCACTTCTGTTCTTGAGCAGTGCACACACACACACATACGCAGTTTAGCTCGCTGATGCTGTCAAGGTTTCTACTTCTGTATAAAAGTTTCCATGTGCCTAGTTTAAATAAATGAACCCTGTGGTAGTCACCACTGATGTATATATTGTATAAAGATGATGTTGATATAGGTGCTTTACGGTTAGACCCTGTACTACAGGTACGGGGGTAGATCCCTGCCTGCTGCCTCCGCCCAGTAGGCAGAGTATAAATATGTGTGATCCCCGTACAGCAGCCATTTCGTCAGCTGCTGTAGGAGGCCATGCATCTCAGTGTAATAAAGCCTCGATTACATCCTACTCTCGTCTTTGCGTAATGATAGTGCATCAATTTATTACACTGAGATGTGTGGCGTCCTACAGCAGCTGACGAAATCTACGCCAGACACCTCCTCTCCACGCGGCGCCAACTTCCCGGTGAGTCAGTGGAAGATTTCTGGCGTGCCCTGCTCGCCCTAGTTAGAGACTGTGACTGTCAGGCTGTTTCGGCCGCAGAACACTTGAATTTGCTGATGAGAGACGCATTTGTTACAGGCATAGGATCTGACTACATCCGCCAGCGACTCTTATAAGGGGCCACGCTCGACCTCGCAGCGAGCAAAAAAACTAGCGCTCTCACTTACGGTCGCATCACGCAACATTCAGGCCTATGCCCCCGATCGCGCAGTCCACCCCCCCCCCCCCCCCCGTGCATCGTGGACTCCGCAGAAGGCCGCCTCATCATGAACCCCATCAGCGACCGCCCTCAGCCTGTGCCGCGCGGCAGCCAACCAACCCTGGGGGGCCCAAATGCTACTTCTGTGGGCAGTCAACACACCCCCCCGACAGCGCTGCCTGGCACGGAGCGCCCTCTGCAAGGCCTGTGGCAAGAAGGGACATTTTGCTGCAGTGTACCAGGCCTGCTCAATCGCCGCTATTGTCCTGGCACCCCCCATGTGCGGCCAGTGGGCGCCGCCATCTTCCCCTCCTCGGACCACGTGCGGCAAGTGGACGCAGCCATCTTGCTTGACTCGCAACATGTGCGGCCCATGGGTGGCGCCATCTTGTTCCTCCCAGGACCAACGGGTGCCGCCATCTTGCCTTCTTCACGACACGTGCAGCCCCAGGGCGCCGCCATCATGCCTCCCCACGACACGTGCGGATTGTGGGCGGCACCATCTTGCCCAACTCAGGACCCCTGCCCGTTGGGCACCTCATCCAGCCGCTCATCGCCTGCAACCGCCGGCGACCAGCCGCGCCTCGGTCACGATTGACCAGTCTCGACCACACAACCTCGCGACTGCTTCAACTAAAGTGAAAGTCAACGGACATGAGATCTCCTGTCTGCTGGACTTCGGGAGCACTGAGAGCTTCATTCACCCCGATACGGTAAGGCGCTGCTCCCTCGTGGTACACCCCGCGAACCAGAGAATCTCCCTGGCCTCCGGATCCCACTCGTGGCGATCCGGGGGCACTGCATCGCGACCCTCACTGTCCAGGGCGTGGAGTTCAGCGGCTTCCGCCTCTACGTCCTCCACAACCTCTGCGCTGCCCTGCTACTCGGCCTGGACTTCCAGTGCAACCTCCAGAGCCTAACCCTGAAATTTGGCGGACCCCTACCACCCCTTACTGTGTGCGGCCTCGCAACCCTTAAGGTCGACCCACCTTCCCTTTTTGCAAACCTAACCCTGGATTGCAAACCCGTCGCCACCAGGAGCAGACGGTACAGTGCCCAGGACAGGACCCTCATCAGGTTTGAAGTCCAGCGGCTGCTTCAGGAAGGAATCATAAAAACCAGCAACAGCCCCAGGAGAGCCCAAGTGATAGTGGTCAAATCTGGGGAGAAAAACAAGATGGTCGTTGACTACAGTCAGACCATCAATCGGTACATGCAGCTCGACACGTACCCCCTCCCACGCATATCTGATATGGTCAATCAGATTGCACAGTACCGGGTCTTCTCGACAGTGGACCTGAAATCTGCCTACCACCAGCTCCCCATCCGTAAGGCGGACCGCCCATACACTGCGTTTGAAGCAGACGGGCGCCTTTACCACTTTCTTAGGGTTCCCTTCGGCATCACCAATGGGGTCTCGGTCTTCCAACGGGAGATGGACCGAATGGTTGACTGGTACAGACTGCGGGCCACCTTCCCGTACCTGGACAATGTCACCATTTGCGTCCAGGATCAGCAGGACCATGACGCCAACCTTGCCAAATTTCTCCACACCGCCACTCTCCTCAACCTCGTGTATAAGAAGAAGTGCGTGTTCAGCACGAACCGCTTAGCCATCCTCGGCTATGTGGTCCAGAACGGAGTTCTGGGGCCCGACCCTGATCGCATGCGCCCCCTCATGGAACTCCCACTCCCCCACTGCCCCAAGGCCCTCAAACGATGACTGGGGTTCTTTTCGTATTACGCCCAGTGGGTCCCAAACTATGCCGACAAGGCCCGCCCACTCATTCAATCCACTGTTTTTCTTCTGACGGCCGAGGCTCACCAGGCCTTCAACCATATCAAGGCCGACATCGTCAAGGCCGCGATGCGTGCGGTCGACGAGACGTTACCATTCCAAGTGGAGAGCGATCCATCAGACATCGTTCTGGCCACCACCCTCAACCAGGCAGGCAGGCAGGCCCGTGGCATTCTTCTCCCGCACCCTCCATGCCTCTGAAATTCGGCACTCCTCCGTCGAAAAAAAGGGGCCCAAGCCATCGTTGAAGCTGTGCGCCATTGGAGGCATTACCTGGCCGGCAGGAGATTCACTCTCCTCACTGACCAACGGTCGGTTGCCTTCATGTTTAATAACATACAGCGGGGCAAGATCAAAAACGATAAAATCTTGAGGTGGAGGATCGAGCTCTCCACCTACAACTATGAGATTTTGTATCGCCCCGGTAAGCTCAACAAGCCCCCCGATGCCCTATCCTGAGGTACATATGCCAGCGCACAAGTGGACGGACTCCGGACCCTGCACGACAATCTCTGTCACCCAGCGGTCACACATTTTTACCATTTCATCAAGGCCCACAACCTGCCCTACTCCATCGAGGAAGTCAGGGTATCACCAGGAACAGCCAGGAGTGCGCGGAGTGTAAACCGCACTTCTACCGGCTAGACCATGCGCGCCTGGTGAAGGCCTCCCACTCTTTTGAACGCCTCAGCGTGGACTTCAAAGGGCCCCTACCCTCCACCGACCAAAACACAGACCTTCTCAGTGTGGTCGATGAATATTCTCGATTCCCCTTTGCCGTCCCATGCCCCAACATGACGTCTGCCACCGTCATCAAAGCCCTCAGCACCATCTTCGCTCTGTTTGGTTTCCCCGCCTACGTCCACAGTGACCGTAGCTGCGCAAGTACCTGCTCAACATGGGCATTGCCTTGAGCAGGATGACTAACTACAACCCCAGGGGAAGCGGGCAGGTAGAGAGGGAGAATGGGACGGTCTGGAGGACCGTCCAGCTGGCCCTACGGTCCAGAAATCTCCCGGCCTCCCGCTGGCAGGAGGTCCTCCCCGACGCACTTCACTCCATTCGGTCGCTCCTGTGCACCGCAACTAATGGAACGCCCCATGAACATCTGTTTGCCGTCCCTAGGGAGTCCATTTCGCTCCCGACCATAGCTGGCAGCTCCAGGACACATTCTCCTCCGTAGACACGTTCGACTTCACAAGGCGGACCCATTGGTTGAGAGGGTACAGCTACTTCACGCCAACCCGCAGTACGTTTACATGATGTACCCCGACGGCCAACAAGACACAGTCTCCTTCAGGGACCTGGCACCAGCTGGTTCCCCACCCCCCCCCCCCCCCTCCGAACCGGCCATCCTCCCTTCCCGGCGCACCCCACCGCAGCCCCTGCTCCTGGACAATCCGTTCTCCCCTTGCCCACATCTGGGGCTGAAGAGGATTTCAACACGCTCCCGGAGTCTCCGAAGACTAAGCTGCCGCCGGAGTCGCCACCAGCACTACGGCGCTCCCGACGACTGATCAAGACACCGGACCACCTGAATTTGTCATATTATCTGTACTTTTAAAACACAATTTCCTGTAGATAGTTCTCCACCACCCTCGCTGGACTCACTTTTTAACTGGGGGTGAATGTGGTCGTCACCCCTGATGTATATATTGTACATAAGAGGATGTTGATATGGGTGCTTTAAGGTAAGGCCCCTGTACTACAAGTACGGGGGTAGATCCCTGCCTGCTGGCTCCGCCCAGTAGGCAGAGTACAAATATGTGTGCTCCCCGTACAGCAGCCATTTCGTCAGCTGCTGTTGGAGGCCATACATCTCAGTGTAATAAAGCCTCGATTACATCCTACTCTCGTCTTTGCGTAATTGATAGTGCATCAAACCCTCATGTTTTTCCTATCCCTAAGGAGTGACTGGTGCCTTTTATACCATTATGAAAACACACCAGTGGTATCACATGTTTACTGCAGATGAACCACAGATTTGACAAATAGGATAATAACAACCTGACCATTCATTTGATCACTGTTTGTGAGATACAGTTGTGTGAACAATGGGTGCAACATTTGTTAACTTAACAATAGACAGTATGGGCGCGATCCTCCAGCCTCATTATGCTCTCGCTCAAGCGAAACGAGGCCGGTGCATAGTGGGAGAGGCCAAATACAAGAACTGCGCCAGGCCCCAAACAATTTGCGATGCAACTGGCCCGCTCCCGTAGGCAAAAGCGGGATCTTGCTTAAGCTTAATTTCCATACAATTAACAGGAGCCATTCCATATTCATTGGCCTTCCCAGCAAGTGCTCACGCTGGCACCGATTAATACTCCTTTTGAAAAACGTGAACCTGGTGAAAGCTTCTGTGGGGAGCTGAGGAGGGGAGTAGCCATCTTTGCTCACAGCAAAAGAGCCCGGGGGTTCTGGACCTGCCAACCCAGTGCCCGATGGTGGGTGGGGTACCCTCGGCTGTCATGGGAAGGTGGGAGGGGAGGTGCTGGGGACAACCGCAGAATCACCATTCTAACCCCTGGATCGTTTACCCGTTCTGGGGGCAACCCTTGTCCCTGACCCCACCAACCACCCATAACCCCTACCAACACCTGGCCTCTGAAAGCTACTGCTGATGGGGAATTGGCAACTGTGGTTAAGTGAGCACTTCATACATCCCAAGTGGATTCCCATTGGTGGGTGGGCCATGTAGCATGCGAGAGTTATTGCCTAGCATCCCAATCACACATTGATGCTTGGACACTGTACATGAACACTGTGGGACGCAACGCCACACACGCAGAAGCCAACACCCGAACACCCAGGGGATGGGACACAGCTCCCAGGACATGCCCGTGGCCGGAGGCTGAGTGCCACGGGGGCTGGTGGGGGTGGGATACCTGGAGAGTCAGCTCGCATTTTGGATGAAAGTGACAGAGGCATCATACTGGTTATGCACAAGGGTGTTTAATGTGTTTTACAATTCCCCACTCTCCCGATGGTGCTGCCCCCCACCCCTTACCCCCCTCCCCTGGTGCCTTCAGTGGTCCTCAACGTGCTTTGCCTTCCTCTACCACTATTTCTAGGTGTGTCCCCAGAATGCAATCGGTGGTGGAGGCAGCCAGCTGCCAACCTTGTCCCGTGGCTTTCGATGCCCCTGGTGGACGTCATCTGGGGGCTCCGAGGCCGGAGGGCCCGGTTCACTTGTTGAGCGCGCACACCATGTGCAGCCCTGTCCCATGTGGGCCGGTGCTCCCTCCTCCTGGTCGGTGCCCATAGGGCCCTGGGGTTCACCTTGGGATGGAGGTGCAGCTGGTTCAAGCCCCGGCTGCCCCTGCATCAGCTGGCTCTGCCAGCCCTGACGGTTCCCCATGGTCCACACCTTCGTGGCTACACCCTTTCTGATGCTCCTCAGTGACTGGGACATGCTCTGCAGAACCCTGGCAATGTCCACCTGCGACTGGGACAAGCTCCGCAGTGCCTCCACATTCCAATCTGAGAACGGGACATGTCCCGTAGAACCTCATCAAGGTTGGCCTGGTACTGGGTGACAGCCCCCAGCGAGTCGGACATTCTGCCAAGGAAATGGCCTCAGCCATGGCTGTCACTGACTGCGTGATACCGTGGGCACCTTCACTAATGGTGCTGAAATTGTGCACCAGGCTTTCCACTGTGCTCGCCATCCTAGCAGTGTTGGGCTCGGTACCCTGCATTGCCGGCGACAATTCCTGTACCCGTAGCTTCTAGGACTCCTCCAATCGGCTTTGGATCTGTCAAAATAGTTTGATCAATATGATCCGGCACAAATACAAATGCATGTCTCCTAGGTAAATTGGGATTTGCTTGATTTTCATCAAACAATTAGCCTCAAACCTAACTGCGAGATAATGGGAGGAGAAGAGGATTAAGACACTAAAAGATTTGTTTTTTAGGGGTCAGTTTGCAGGATTGAAGGAGCTGGAAGCGATGTATGGACTGGAGCAGGGGGAAATGTTGAGATACATGCAGGTTCGAGATTTTGCCAGAAAGGAGGTACAGAGCTTCCTGGAGGAACCGGCCTCCACATTGCTGGAGGAGGTGCTGACGACAGGGGGACTGGAGAAGGGGCTGGTGTCAGCAGTTTACGGAGCTATTTTGGAAGAGGAGAAGGCACCACTGGAGGGGATCAAAGCAAAGTGGGAGGAAGAGTTGGGAGAGGATATGGAAGAAAGGTTCTGGTGTGAGGTATTCCGGAGAGTGACTGCTTTCACCTCGTGTGCGAGGTTGGGGCTGATACAGCTGAAGGTGGTATACAGAGCACACCTCACGAGGACAAGGATGAGCCGATTAATTGAAGGAGTAGATGTGTGTGAACGTTACGGGGCGGGGGGGGGGGGGCACTAATCACGTTCATATGTTTTGGTCCTGTCCAAAGCTAGAGGATTATTGGAAGGAGGTTTTTAGGGTAATTTCTAAAGTGGTGCACGTGAAACTGGACCCGGGCCCCCGGGAGGCCATATTCGGGGAGTCGGACCAACCAGGGTTGGAAACGGATGTGGAGGCAGATGTTGTAGCCTTCGCCTCGTTGATCGCCCGAAGGCAGATCCTGATAGGTTGGAGAGCAACCTCTCCAAACCTGTGCCCTGGCGTGGTGGGGGGACCTGTTGGAATTCTTGACTCTTGAGAAGGTTAAGTTTGAACTGAGGGGAAGGATGGAGGGGTTCTACAATTCATGGGCCTTATTCATTGTGCACTTTCAGGAACTGGATAACATCGAACATTCGTTGGGGCGTGTGGGTGGGAGGATTGGGGGGAGGGGGCTGTGTGTGTTAATGGTGACTATGGGTGATTCCTGATTCCTTTACGTCATTTGTTAGTGTGAACATGCGGGCTAATGTTTGGGGTTTGGTGGGAGGATGGGATCGTTGTTATTGATATGGGGATTGACATATTTGTTACTGATTATTGTTTATTGTTGGTGGGTGTAAATTTGGGAGAAATTGTGAAAATGGAGAATAAAAAATATTTAAAGGAATACCTAACTGCGAGTTTAATAAATGTGTTTTCTGGTATTTATACTAGTTAGTCATTTATTAATAGTTTGGCAGATTATCATTGTCGCTGTTTTTTGATTCACTGCCATTGTTGCATTCCGAGTAATGTCAGAAAGATGCTGTGAGTGCTCGAATATTCAGTAAAGAAGCAGATCACGACAAAGTTTATATCATCAGTATAAAGTTAAATAAGAGCTTCCATAATATTGTTATTTTTCTATTTGAATATCATGTGCCTTCTGCACTGTAAATTCTATGATATCTGGTCCATTCCAGCATTATTATGTTATCTAAATCTTTCTTCCCCCACTGTGTTTTCCACCTTTTTAAATCCTCCATCCCAATTCTCTTCCCGCACCTAGTGGTGCACTAAGACAGATCTTCATCTGTTTCCGTAGCTGGTCATTCCTGGAGCAGGTCGTGAGTATGTCGCCAGGAGCTTGTTGCTTGAAGGGGCCATTCCACATATGGCATGGTTAAACATGAGTCTCTCCCGCTCTTATTGCCAGCCGTTGATATGTTTAGAAGGATTTACAGTTTGACACCCTCAACACGTTTGACAGTGTTATGAACGCACCTTCCTTGGCCATCGAGTCCTGGGCTCAAACCTGGAGCTTCTGGCTCGGAGGGACTCTCCCCACTGCGCCACAAGACCTCTTTTTAAATTCTCCTTCCATGTTATGACTCCCACTCTTGTGTCCAGCTCAATTGCGAAGTGGGAACTATGTCATACTTTAATTAACCATTCCTTGCATGTGGTCTGACGTATTGAATGCTGATAGACTATTTGATTAATAATAATAGAATAATAATCGCTTATTGCCACAAGTAGGCTTCAATGAAGTTACTGTGAAAAGCCCCTAGTCGCCACATTGCGGCGCCTGTTCGGGGAGGCCGGTACGGGAATTGAACCCGCGCTGCTGGCCTTGTTCTGCATTAAAAGCCAGCTATTTAGCCCACTGTGCTAAAGCAGCCCCTTAGGGTGGGGGTGTCGCAAATGATTCCCCCCTTCTGCACCTGATGTCCACCAAAGTACATTTTTCTCTTGGAGCCCATTTATTGTCCCTCTCAGTTAGAATCAGTTAACTCAGTGTCAAGTGTAAGAATTGTCAACAATGCATGGACAGATGCAATGAGTTATGACTTGATGTTCAGCCATTGTGAATTTCACTTCAATAATGTTGAGATAAAATAAAAAATAAGCATTTTCAGGCTGGAGCACTTGGAGACCTATTTGGCTCTGTTTAGCATTCGGGGGTAAACCTGGATCAATGGCCAGATTTAATTACTTTAAGTTGGAAGACGAGACTTCGTAGATTAATCTTTTCCGTGGGACTTTCTGGTGTTGTTTTATGCGGTCCATAAATAGTACGTTCTGGACGGTCCATGCTGGATAAAGCATCGTTCGAGATTTGCATGGTTGGCTGGAGTTCTAAGGTCACAACTGATGTGTTATCTGAGTTGGTCTAACATGGACTGCAACTGGATGCAGTGAAATGAGAAACAGGCTTCTGACACAGGAGATGGTCCAACACTGTTTTATTGAACTTGCTGATTGCTGTGCATAATCTGCTGTGGGTTGACACTCTCTTTTAACCTAACTGATAACCTCCTACTGGCTTGACCAGACTAGCTCTCCACCACATGGTGATGATGTTCACTGGCTTGTGCACTGTGACTATCTCAGTAGCCGTGTCCTGTGAGAGAGTGAGAGTCTTAATGCCCTGTGGGCTTGAAAGTGGTGGTGTGCTGTCTGGTGATTGGTTATTCTGTGTCGTGTGTGTTCATTGGTTATCCTGTGTTAATCACTGCCTGTCTGCATCTCATGATAAACATGAGTGGATATTATGACATCTCCCCTTTTTAAAATAAATTTTGGAACGTGGCTGTATATACATGCATGACTATGTACAAGTGGGGAATGAATGAACATATGTACATGGTGTGGTAAACCACTGTTGCACCTATATTAGGTGATGTACGGTAGGATGGTAGGACCTGTACTACAGGTACGTCGGTAGTCCCTGCCTGTTGGCTCCGCCCAGTAGGCGGAGTATAAATGTGTGTGTCCTCCATGCTGCAGCCATTTCGCCAGATGCTATGGGAGGCCACACACCTTAGAGCAATAAAGCCTCAATTGTATCCAACTCTCGTCTTTGTGCAATTGATCGTGCATCACATGGGAAGGTGTCTATCGTGCAGATACAGAGCAAACGGAACATAATTTACAAGATTTAAGTCTATAGATTCAGTCTTGTGGAGGGTGACGAATTCTTGTCGATTGCCTCAGAGGTGGAGGGGGGGGGGGGGGGGGGGATGCCGGCACCTTGACAGGCGGGATGGCTGCCATTTCGCTGGCCTTGTGGACAGGTGGGATCGCTGCCAGATCGGTGGCCTCGTGGTGCAAGATATCCGGAGGAGGCATGATGACATGCGGAGAAGTGCGGTCAGGTAATGGGCAGGGAATTTTACGCAGCACCCTCCTGTTGCACCGTATAATGGAGCCATCAGCCATTTGGACAACAAAAGACCTGGGAGCAGCCTGTCTCACGACAACAGCTGGGGCTGACCAACCTCCCTCAGGCAGCCGAACGCGAACAACATTGTCTGGAGCCAGCGCAGGCAGATCTGTGGCATGAGCATCGTATGTGATCTTTTGCTGGTCCCTGGATCGCTGCACTTTCTGCACCACCGTGAGGTGGTCAAGGTCTGGAACATGGATGGCTGGAACAGTCGTCCTCGGGTTGCGGTTCATGAGCAACTGCGCCGGAGACCAGCCAGTCGACAGAGGGGTTGCCCTGTATGCCAATAGCGCCAGGTTGAAATCCGAGGCTGAGTCTGCAGCCTTGCACAGCAACCGCTTGACAATATGGACCCCTTTCTCGGCCTTCCCATTTGATTGCGGGTAATGGGGACTGGATGTGATTTGACTAAAGTGGTAGGATCGTGCAAAGTCAGACCACTCTTGGCTGTAGAAACATGGACCATTGTCACTCATTACTGTGAGTAGTATCCCGTGCCTGGCAAACGTCTCTTTGCAGGCTTTGATGACTGACTTGGACGTGAGGTCCAACAGTTTCACCACTTCCGGGTAGCTGGAGAAGTAGTCGACCAGGAGCACTTAATCACGCCCATTTGCGTGAAAGATGTCTATCCCCACCTTGGACCATGGATTAGTCACGATCTCGTGCTGTTGGATCGTTTCCTTGGGTTTAGCTGGTTGAAACTTCTGGCATGTTGTGCAATTGAGGACCGTGTTGGCAATGTCCTGGCTGTTGGTCGGTGGGGCGGACCTGCAGAAGGCCGCGTAATGCCCAGGCTTTCCACACTATAGACATTGCCTTCCTTTGGCTGGACATTGCCGCTTTAAATGGGCGGAGCCACAATTTGGACACGTCATGACGCTGACGTCAGCGTGTTCTGTGGCCATCGCGCATGCGCAGTGCGGTCGGCCGACATTCGCACACGTGCATCGGGGTCTTCGGCATCGTCGTCCACTCGGTCATGGTGCGCATGCGTAGGGACCCGGGAAAAGTGCGCAAAACGGCCACACTCCTCGATGCTCAGGCCTTGCATTTTGCGATGGCCTGCACCCTTTCTGCCTCGTGGGAGGCTAGTTTTGCATTTTCTGCCACCCTGACGCGGGAGTAACGATTCCTGGCATGCTCATGGACAACGCACGTTTCGATGGCAACGGAGAGGGTCAACTGTTTGATTTTGAGGAGCTGCTCCCGCAGGGAGTCGGACTGGACCCTGAAAACAATCTGATTCCGGTTCATGGAATCAACCGTCGAGTCATAATTACATGACTGCGCTAGGATGCGGAGGTGGGTCAAGAAGGACTGAAAAGGTTCATCCTTACCTTGAAGCCTCTGTTGGAAGATGTACCATTCAAAGCTCTCATTCGCCTCAATGTCGCAGTGGTTGTCGAATTTCAGCAGAACCGTCTTGAACTTCATCTTGTCTTCGCCATCGGCAAACATGAGCGAGTTATAGATGTGGATGACGTGATTCCCGCAGTCGACGGGAACAGTGCGATCTTTCTGGCATCCGATGCTGCCTCGAGGTTGGAGGCCTCGGTATATAGGAGGAACTTCTGTTTGAAGACTTTCCAGTTAGCACCGGAGTTGTGGAGTGGGCTGGATCTTTTCTATGCTGCTGGATGGCTGTGTGCTGGTTGTTGGAGATTCACTCGAGGTAGGTTCGTTAGAATTAATATCTCCCTGGTACCATGATGTGTTATCTGTGTTGGTCTAAACGAGAAACAGGCTTCCGACACAGGAGATGGTCCAACACTGTTTTATTGAACTTGCTGATTGCTGTACATAATCTGCTGTGGGTTGACGCTCTTTTAACCTAACTGATAACCTCCTACTGGCTTGATCAGACTAGCTCTCTACCACATGGTGATGTGCACTGTGACTAACTCAGTAGCCGTGTCCTGTGAGAGAGGGAGAGTCTTAATGCCCTGTGGGCTTTATAGTGGTGGTGTGCTGTCTGGTGATTGGTTATTCTGTGTCCTGTGTGTTCATTGGTTATCCTGTGTGTCAATCACTGCCTGTCTGCGAATCATGATATACATGAGTGGATATTATGACAACAATGGCATTTTCTGTGCACCGTCTATTGCTGCTAATTAGAGCTTCCTGGCCCTTCACTGCTGCTCTTGTATCAGCTTGTCCCTGAATTTTATGTAGAGGGTATGACAAAGCCATTTAGAAACGCGAGATTTGTCATGTATACCAAAGTTGTTTTACTTTTTGAAAACCTATGGCAGTGTTACTGAACAGCCATAGTCAGATAATAAAATTTGGTGCCCATAACTGATTATATAATGGCATTGAATATTTTACATTCTCTGGTATTGTTCCTGCTGATTGTTTGCCATTTGCTTTCAGACATTCGATTGGTCTGTGGGAACCACATGACTTGTAAATCTCATCTGAGAATTATGTGACTGTTCCATATGTAATCTATTACACATTTACCAACAACCAGGCTCCCACCTGCTGCATCATTTGGTTGAAAATCCTGTTCTAACTGATCCAATTTTGGAGGCATCTTTGGGAGTTTGAAAAAGTAAAGGCAGGGCTGTTGAAGGTGGACTGAAATGGGAAACAAAAAAAATGCTGCAACACCTTGTGACTAGAAACGGCCAAATTAAATGTGCACACGAGCGTCATCTTTTTTTATTAAACAGCTTCTTTAATCTTCTCGCAGAGTCCCTCTGCTGGTACAATTCTGTACGGTATCTTCAAGCGAACAATATATATATATATATATATATATTGCAATTTCAAAACACTACAATACTCCATAGCCCAGACAGCATCAGTGGAGAGAGGCAGAATGAATCATTCAGGTCAATGACCTTTCATCAGAATTGGTGATGAACTGCTTGACCCAAATCATTAACCCTGATTTTCCCCACATTCTCTGTCTGACCTGCTGAGTATTTCCAGCGTGTTTTTATTTTGTTTTTTATTTCCGATTTCCAGCATCTGGAATATTTTGATTTTGCGCTGGTGGTTGAATTTGGAACAATTGTTACGATCACAATGCTTTTTTTTATAGGTAGCCATGTTTTGAAATTTGCCATTAGCTTGCTGAGAACTTCATATGTGGGCCGGAATTCTCCGGCCGCTGGAATTCCCTGTTTCCCGCCGGCAAGGCACCCCCACCCGGGGGTTTCCTGGAATCGTGGGGCGGCTTCAGTGGGAAATCAGATTGACAAGCGGCGGGGGTAAAGAATCCCGCCGCCAGTGAACGGTGCGTCACTGAGAAACATGTGGATAGGGGGCTGGGGAACGCAGCCCACGATCTTTTTCTTTTGCTTTCAGCAAATAATTGCCCCAAAATTTATGGAAGCAGAACTCATTCTCATGGACTCCTCTTCATTTAAATATTAGCTGTTGGCTATGTTACAGTAGAAATTGTATCAACGTCCATGCCATCATTTTACTCGTTCTGAAACCAATTGAGATGATTAAGTATTTAAATATACAGCAATAATGTATGCACATATGTGCTGTCTACAGTGCGAAACAGCTGAAGGTAAGCAGAACTGACTTTCAATTTGTTTACTCATCCACTTTACCTTCAGTCCCAATATACCTTCATGCATCCATTCCTATTTAAATACGTTCTCTTGGTACTTGTTGACAGTTGTGATTTACAGCAATCATTATGCAGTTTTGCAGCAATCCTGACTACAGGAGTTCAGAGTAACAACTTTGACAATAATAAAATAGCCAGCAATGTACTACAAGGCAGCAACAACAAGGAGAAATTCAAATAATTTAGTTGTCGAGGGCCGTGCCTGGAAATTCCCCCCATCTATTATAATAATAATAATCTTTATTGTTACAAGTCGGCTTACATTAACACTGCACAGGTAGGCTTATATTAACAGTGCCATGTTACTGTGAAAAGCCCCTAGTCGCCACATTTTTGCGCCTGTTCGAGTACACGGAGGGAGAATTCAGAATATCCAAATTACCTAACAGCACGTCTTTTGGGAGAAAACCGGAGCACCCGGAGGAAACCCACTCAGACACAGGGAGAATGTGCAGACTCCACACAGACAGTAACCCAAGCCGGGAATCGAACCTGGGACCCTGGCGCTGTGAAACAACAGTGCTAACCCCTGTGCTGCTGTGCTGCCCGATCTCACTATCCTCCTTCAAGTAACTCCTTAAAACCTCCCTCTGATCCAACTATTGGCCACCTGACCAACTATCTCCTTTGCGGCTCAGTGTCGTATTTTGTTTTAAAGTTCTCCTGTGAAGCAGCTTCGGATGTTTGGTTTTCTTAAAGACACTGTATAAATATCTGTGGTGAATGCTGAAAGGATGTTGTGGGAAAGACTAGAACTGGAGGGTACACTTTAAAAAGAGGGATCTCCCACTTAAGATGGAAATGAGAAGCATTTTTCCCTCTCCGGGAATCTATGGAAATCTCTTGCCCAAAGAGGGGACGACTCTGGGTCGACAATATGTTTAAGGCAGACATAGATACATTGTTGACTAACAAGGGGGTCAAATGCCGCCTGGGGGTAGGTGGAATGTGGAGTTGAGGTCACAATCAGTTCAACCATGATCTTATTGAATGGTGGAACAGGTTTGAGGGGCCGAATGGCCTACCCCTGCTCCTAATTTGTATGTCCGTATGCTCATGTGTACGCAAGTTGTTTTTGTTGTTGTTTAGTCAACACATTTTAAACCTTGTTACATTTGCTGTACTGAAGTGTAAGTCTAAAATAATCATGTTATGCTTGAGGTGGCATCAAAATGTTCTATACCTTGCAGTGATTGTCAGACCTCTTGCCCAGATTTTCTCCGCTTCTGCTCCTCTGCTTCACTGTTAACGATCCTGCTTCCTGCCGATATTCTTTTTTTTTAACAAACAATTTTATTGAGGTATTTTAGGCATATAGAAAAAATGACATTGTACAGTACAAACAAAAAAAGTCAAGACACAAATTCCACATTAAACATAATGCAAACCACGGCTCTATTCACACACGGACCAGCCTCAATATCCCCCTACTCTACTCTACCCTAGCCCCCGCCCTCCCCCTGCTGATGCTTACTCCTCTGCGAAGAAGTCAATAAATGGCTGCCACCTTCGGGCGAACTCTAGTAGTGAACCTCTCAAGGCGAACTTGACTTTCTCTAGGCCAAGGAAGCTCGCCATGTCCGATAGCCATACCTCAGCCCTTGGGGGCTTTTCGTATCTCCGATATTCTTAACAGCCATGGTGATCTTGGCCCTTTACCCTCATTTCTTGATTCAAAAAAGTACCTGCGCCTATTTCTTTGGAGTAATTCGAATAGGGCCCAATGGTCTGGACTGGTAGGTGCTCATCGAATAATAATAATAATCTTTATTAGTGTCACAAGTAGGCTTACGTTGTTGCACGTTTTACTATGGGCGTAAAACGCGTTTATTGGAGTGTATTAACACGCCTCCGAGTTCGACGTGTGCTTAACACTACTAGGCTCTGTTCTATGTAATTATTTAGCTCTGGAGTCGCCAGTTGCCGTATAGGCAACGTCACAAGTATTCCAAGGTCAAGTTCAAAGTAATAAAGACGATACACCGATTAGTAAAGTTCAAACGATCAATATTTATTATACAGTTATAATAAATACTCATGCACACACTAAGAGACTAAGCTATAACTAAACTTAAGTGAACAGAATACTTATCTAACAGGAACAGGCAAGGTCAGAGAACGAGGCCTTCGTCCTGGTTTTGTACTGCAGCCTTCAGCAAGCGTTCTGGTACTTGGGAGTCTAGTGGGCTTAGATCGCGTAGCGAGCGTTGAACTTACGGTTTCGGCGGCTGGTGCTCAACGGCTGGAGTCAGGATGCAAGATGTCAGTCAGAGCCGGAGCACGAGTTTAACAGACCGGGCTCTGTGGGGAATTTGCTTTTATACCCCTCTCTAATGTCCTTGCCCCCTTCTAGGCGGGCTCTACCTTTCGGTACCGATTGGAACGTTTCCAAACGGCTACCTTCGAAATCCTCCAATGCGGGGCTTCCCTCGATGTTGGGGGTGGTTTCGATATTCGTTACTCTGGTGCCATCCTGTCTGCTCCACCAATTAAGTGCTACATTGAGATGGAAATGTTGCCATTGTGTGTGCCTGGATCTGGGCCGCCTCATCAGAATGTTAAGCGCTTTGCCATTAACACCTTTGGCTTGGAGATCTGCACCTGGCCAGAAAACTGGTTTGCTGCTTGCAAAATGCTAATTAGTTGAGAGCAGGCTGTCTGTTCTTACTAAACAGGCTTTCCCTGCTGTCTTCCATTTTAGTTTGGCTCAGTGTCCATTTTGCGTGGCCAGCATGGCTACATTCCCTCCTTGTGATCCTCACAATCATACTATTGTGAAGGATCACCTATGTACTTTGCCTTCCTTGTGTTCTGACCTCTTGCCAGTTCCTGTTCTACTCTATCTTAAACTATGGGAAGAAGAAAATTTTTTTTAACTAACATCTCTACTTGGCCCTATGTCAAAGGGACATGCATTACTACAACTGGGAACCTCTACCTATCACTATTAACCTTAACCTTAACTTAACATTTCATCACTCTAAAATCTTAACCATTCACACCACAACATCACACTTCCCAACTTGGCAGTCGAGTATGGAACAATATAATACATGGCTGAATTTTTATTTACAGAGTGTTGTAATCAGTGAGGGGTTGAGGGGTTTGGTGGAATCCGAAGATGGGGGATTGAACTCTATAGATGGGTGAGGTGTTGGAACGAGAGGCTCTTCTCTTCCATTTCCTCAACCTGAGGGTCTGTACTAGTATGATGAGGATCGCGATCACCAACAGTGATTCGATTATATAGGACATGGAGTACCACGTCATGAATTTAGTACACCAGGTCTGAACCTCGCTGATCAGAGCTGAGCACTGGGGGTTTGCTGTAATTGAAACATTTACGGTGGGGGTTGTGGGGGAAACGTGTCTTGTTTCCACACATATACATATGACATTAAACAGTAATAAGTGGGCTTCCATCATTTTGCTGTTCTTCTTCTTTCTCTTCCTTCTTCCTCCGGTATTGACAATCCTGGCTTCGACCTCTGTCTCGTCCTTTGAAACCTTTGGGATCAAGCACAGTATCTGTCAATACACAGTTTAAGACCTTTACTTGTTAGTGCATCTGTCTTTCAAAACCCAATTGACCCTTTAAAATGACTGGCTAAGTCACACCCTGTGACTCCCCTCATTTTTTTTTTCAAAAAGCGAATTTAAAGACCAGCATACACCTAACAATCCTTCCTTCTGCGAGCCGTCTCGCAGGCTTTGCTGATTTACCATCCGAATGTTCCCGGATGTAAATAGCATGTGGGATGGTGGCCGAAGGGCTACCTAACGTAAAATGAAAACAAACTTTGAAATAAACATCCGAATGAGTTGCGTATGGGCCGCGACGGGTACGAGTTGGATGGGATCCCCGGGTAGGGCGTGCTGTGCCATACCCGAGCTTGGCTGACCAAGGGTTGGTTCTCAGACAGGGCGGGTCCTCAGTGCCGTTTGTCCACTGCCTGAGTAACCTGGAAAAAACGGGTACGAATGTGTTTACCATGACTTGCAGCCTCTATTTCGCCGAATAGAGGGGCACCTAAAAAAACCAAGGGAGCCAAGATGCTCCAACTGAGGACATCACTGAAGTTCTCAGAGATATCTGCGGACAAGCTATTTGGCGTGTGGCCTTACAACTTTGGAAAGGATCTCCAATCAAACCGAAGTTCTCAAAAGTATCTGCGGACAAACTAACGTGTATGTGAGGTGGTCACAATCTTTTCAGCTGAAAAGAAGATGTCCATCCTCCAACTGAAACATTTACATTCCTGAAACAAACAAACATGAAACGAAGACAAACATACGTGCAGGTTCCATCAGAAAGGACATCGTTTCCCTCAAACGATTCCTATCTTACATCATCTGGACACCTCACTTTGATTCTGCCTCTGTGAACAGGGTCACAAAGGGGTTGCCGTGTCGGGAGTCAGACACCGTGTCGTCCTGCTCTCCCGGATCCCACACCCTTGTGTGGATCAGGCATGCTATTTTGGAATTGTGTGACCGGAGGTCACTCTCGTCATTGCGGACAAGTCTGTAGGAATTGTCCCTGTGCCATTGTGTAGTGTCGAGTGTGTTGTCGGGGTAGTCGGGGTCGGGTGGTGGTTCTGGATATTTGAGGTAGGTGACTTCCATGGGGTCACTGGAGTCGGGGTCGTAGTTGGTGCAGTGTGGGCTGTATGGCTGTGTGCTGTCGCTGTCTTCAGAGTCAGTGTCAGTCCTGCTGTCTCTGCTGTGGCAGCTTGTGGGCGTGTCGGGGCGTGGTCTGTTGTGGTCAGTGGGCGGAGTCGTGGGCGAGTCCGTGGATGAACTGGTCTGTGAGGGGGATGGTGGAAAAGTGTCTCTGGTGGGCGGGGTGAAGTGTTCTGCTGCATCCAGCAGGACATGGTGAGCATGGTTAGACTGTGTCCCATATGCCTTAAGCTGGTTAATATGGAACCACGCGGTCTTCCCATTAGGATATTTTATCCTGTAAACGGAGGGGCTAATTTTGTCCGAAATTGAGTAGGGACCGGAATATTTTGGAGCCAAAAAACTGCTGGGGTTATAAACAGATAACATTACCTGTTGCCCAACCTGGAATTCTGTGGTGTGGACGGTCTTATTGAAACAGGCAGTACGTTGCTGTCGGCGTTTCCCTAGCTGGACTGCGGCTGCGAGCTGTGCAGACCTCACAGTCTCAACTAGATCTTTAACTGCCTTTTCATGTGTGAGGGCCGTCACTTCGGGGCTTGTCATGTCCAGTCCTAAAAGGAATTCTGTACCTTTCATAGGGCGTCCGGTCATGAGTGTGTGTGGTGTGTATCCTGTTGATGTGGAGACAGTGTTCCTTATGAACATGAGTGCAAAGGGGAGCACTGAATCCCATGTGGAATTATTCTCTTGAACCATTTTCCTGAGGGTCGTTTTTAGGGTCCGATTCATGCGCTCCACAATCCCGCTGGACTGTGGATGATACGCAATATGGAAGTTTTGTTTGATACCGAATATTGTCAGGACGTTCCTCATGACCCGTCCTGTAAAGTGAGATCCCTGGTCCGAATCGATACTTCGGGGTAAACCCCATCTCGTGAAGATGTGGTGGGTCAGGATCTTTGCAGCTGTCTTAGCTGTGTTTGTTCGTGAGGGAAATGCCTCTACCCATTTGGTAAAGGTGTCGATGACCACCAGAACGTATTTATAGCCATTCCTACAAGGGGGCAATGGACCTATAAAATCGATCTGGAGGTTTGTCCAAGGGCCGTTAACTGGGCGAGTATGCCGAAGTTGTGCTTTCTTAGAATACCTCTCCGGGTTATTCTGAGCACAAATCAGGCAATTCTCAATGTAGTGTGTGACATCAGTTCTGAGATTAGGCCACCAACAGAGTTGCCTGAGGTGCCTCGTTGTTGCATCAATTCCCTGATGCCCGTGTCCGTCATGGAACAAGGCAATCATCTGATTCCTGTCCTGCTTCGGGACCACATAAAGTTGGTCCTTAATGATCACACCCTCATGTGTGGTCAGTGTGTGTTTAAAGTGCTCGTACGCAGGCACAAAGTTTCCCTTGAAAACCTCCCTGAGGTCTCCGTCCTGTTTCTGTGCTGCTACGAGATCTTTAACCTCTGTTTGTGAGACTTGTACTGCGCTCACAGGGGCGCTAGCTGGTGCGCTAGCTGGGGGGGTCCATAAGTGTCCTCTCCTGGAACCTGCCTTAGCCAATGCGTCGGCTTTTACATTCCCAGGGGGTGATGACCTATGGTGGCTGCGAACTTTTATTATGCCGAAGGTCCTGTCCTTCGCTTTCTCTAGGATATGCTGGAGTAAGGGGGCTGATGGAAGGGGTTTTCCGTCTGCGGATACAAAACCTCTTGTCCTCCACAGGGGCAGAAAATCTGTTAGGCTATTGCAGACATATAAGCTGTCTGAATATATGTCTGCTGGGCTGGGGAAAGAATCGGGGTGGTCCACTATGTACGCTATGGCTGCTAGCTCTGCTGCCTGCGCGCCTAAGTGACCAGGTAACTAAGGAGCTATCTCTTCGAGAGCGCGCCCCTGCGCGTCCTCTACATAGATGCCGCATCCTGTGATACGCTCACCATTTAAAACTGTGGAGGAACCGTCTACATAAATCCTCAAGGGTCCACACGTGTCTGTGGGCTGGGGGCTTTGTTTCGGGTTCCCTATCTTCCTGGGGGGTGTTTTTGCTAAAAAGGGTCCTGTGTTATGCAGGGGAGCTACAATTTCACAGTCATGGGGCTGTCCGGGGTATTGGAGGTTGTCTGCTAAGTATGTGTGTGTGCGTGTCCGTTTTACTGTAATGTCCCGTCCTTGTAAAAGTAGGGTCCACCTAGCTGCCCTAATCTGGCTAACTGAACCGTCCTTCAGTCGACCGTCTAGTAGTAGCTGTGTGGGTGTGTGTTCGGTTAGAATGGTGATGGGGTTTAGTCCGGTTATGTATGAAAAATACTGTACTGCCCAGAAGACAGCAAGGAGGTGCCTCTCACAGGCTGAAAATCCTTGTTCTACCGGGTCTAACAGTCGGGAGGCATAAGCCACTGGTCTTAGCTGCTCGTGCCGTTCCTGAAGCAACACGGCCGAGAGGGTTAGATCTGTGCTAGCTACCTCGATTGCGTACGGTGAAAGTTGGTCGGGGACTAGCAGCGCGGGTGCTGCACTAAGGGCTCGTTTTAACTCTTCCACAGCGCCTGAATGCTGCGGAAGCCATTCCCAGGGGGCTCCTTTCTTAAGGAGGTCTGAAAGTGGGGCGGCTTTTGTCGCGAATCCGTCTATGTGGTTCCGACAATAGCCAACCAGTCCTAAAAACGACCGGAGGGCTGAAACATTCTGGGGAAGGGGCAATTTGACGATCGAATCAATTCTTTTGAATTCGATCTCGCGTTTGCCGTGCGTGATGACTGATCCCAAATACATCACTTTACTTTCCAATATTTGGGCCTTTTTCGGGTTAACTTTACAGCCAATTTCAGTCAAGAGTTCCAGGAGTTCGGCCAGAAGCGAAATGTGCTCTGCCTTTGTGTCTGTCTGCAGTAGTAGGTCGTCTACATACTGTACCAGACATTCGGGTCGGGAAAATTTCTCTAATCCACTTGCCAGCTGTCGGTGGAAAATGGAGGGGGAATTGTGGAATCCTTGTGGGAGGCATGTCCACGTGTACTGCTGAGTTTTAAAAGTGAATGCGAATTTGTATTGGCACGCTTTTGCCAATGGTATGGACCAGAATCCGTTACTGATATCCAATACCGTGAAGTACTTGGCGTTGAGACCCTGCTTGAGCATGGTCTCGGGACTAGTAGCTACCGTTGGGGCTACTGCGGGGGTTACTTTGTTGAGTTCCCGATAATCGATGGTCAGACGCCATGATCCATCGGGCTTCCTCACTGGCCAAATAGGGGCATTGTTGGTGGAGGCTACCGTTCTCAGTACACCTTGGTCCAACAAGCTACCTATAACTTTTTCTATTTCCACCTCTGCTTCAAGGGGAAATCTATATTGCTTTTGCGGTCGGGGGTCCTGTCCGGTAACATGAACTTGTCCAGTCATTCTGCCACAGTCATGACGGTGACTTGCAAATGCTGTCCTGTGTTTGTTTAGTAGGGCCTTAATTTGTCGGTCGGTGTGGAGTGTAGTCAGGTCGAATGAGTACTCTCCCACTGCGCTAATCCGATTAGCGTAGTCTCCTACTGTGAGGGTGGCTGGGGCTCTGTCTGATCTAGCCATTCGCCAGACACACTGGTTCACTGGGTCGAACGACAAGCTATGAGCGTTCATAAAATCTATCCCCAGGATGTGCTCTGCTGTCCGGGGAAGATTTACTAGAACTACGGGGTGCCTTGTGCTAATGTTCCCTAGCTGGATCGCTACGGGTGCTGTGATATGTCCCTGCTGCGAGTGTCCGGTGAACCCGCTAAGTGTGATGGTGGAGGTGGTCGGCCACGTGTCTGAGTGTGCCGTGGTTGTGGAGTTAATGGTGGTGCGGGATCCTCCTGTGTCCCACAGTAACTCTATGGGCTTCCCTTTGACTTTTGCTGTGACTACGGGCCTCCCTGATGAGTCCCATAGTGTGTCACAGACCCAAGTGGGGGAGCCCGAACACCGTCAGTTCGTCTCGTCCACATTGGTGGGTCCTGACTGTACTGCTACATTGTGGATGGGTTTTGCCTTGTTGCGGTTCAGAGTGCCTGTCTGCTGGCCTCTCTGAGATCGCTGGGGTGCATTACACTCTTTTGCCCAATGCCCTAACTGTCCACAGTTATAGCATTCCTGTCCTTTCTGTTGAGGGCTGCTCTTGCCTTCATTTACCCATGCGGGCTTCTGGTGCTCTCTGACTGCTTGGATATCTGCAGCAGCCTGAGCCTCTTCTGGGGATCTAACTTTTCCTTTTGCCTGAAGCGATTGCTCCCAAGCGCGGGACAATCTTTTCAGGACCCATTTCTCGTTATGGGCCTCTTCTGAGGGGTCATAGCTATTGCAAGCGCTCTGTCCTGCTTCTGTTGCATGTGAGATAATTGTGCGCGTCCACTTAACCATGTTTTCACGGGTTAAATGCGCTCTATCTAACTGTCCGAAAACTGCGCTGAAATGAATCCACAGCTTTCCTGCGAATGCTGTGGGGTGTTCGGATCTTTTCTGCCTGCACTTATTCAATCCTTCTACGGGGTCACCTCTATTGTACCCGATGGCATCTAAAATGGCGGTGTGCATCTCCTCTAGGCTGCCTCCTGCCACGTTCTGTGGGTCGGGGAGGGCTGCTACTACACTCTGGTCTAAACTCAGCACGGTGAGCTTAACCTGCTCTCTCTCATCCAGGCCGTACATGGTAGCCTGCTGTTTCACTTTAGCGAAAAACTGGTGGGGGTCTGCGGTGGGGAGGAACGGAGTGATCTTTTCACAAGCGTCCCTTAGCTGGGTTACTGTAAAAGGGGTGGTGTAAGTTATGTCTGGGGCGCCTTCTGATTCGGCTTTTCTCTGCGTGGTTACGGGATTCATGGGTGCGGTTATGGTCTGAGCTGTGGGGGGTTGGGGTGCCTGTCGTTTCTGCTGAGCTGCGGGCGCACATGTTCCCTGAACATAACGCTGCGCTGTCTCGCTTAATTCCTGCCAATCTGGGGCGTTTTCTCCATCTAACTGGGCTCCAAAGGTGCTTTGGAAGCCATTCTGCACCGAAAGCAGAGATTGCAGTTCCGCAATCTGTTTCCTGCATTTCACGTGGTCAACTGTGCTTTGTCTTTGTTCGGTCGTTGCAGCATGGAGTGCTCTCAAAGCTGCTTTGAGATCAGAACATTGCCTCTGCAATGCCTCCACCTGCTTTTCCGATTCCTGTCTTATCAGAACGGCACGTTGCACGTCCTGATAGGCTTTCTCATACTGGGTCTGGGAACTGTTCAGATGAGCTAGACAAGACTGGTGAGCCCTTTTGGCATCATCCACCTCTCTATCCTTCTCTGCCAACTTCCCTTTTAATTCCAGGTTTTCTTTCTCGACGTCCCTGACATCGACCTTACTCATCCTATTCCTCTCTTCTAAATCTGTCCGGAGCGTCCTGATGACCTCCTCTGCGCCTCGCAACTGTGCCAAGCAG
Organism: Scyliorhinus canicula; assembly: GCF_902713615.1. Taxonomy (NCBI): domain Eukaryota; kingdom Metazoa; phylum Chordata; class Chondrichthyes; order Carcharhiniformes; family Scyliorhinidae; genus Scyliorhinus; species Scyliorhinus canicula. The sequence goes on along the minus strand of NC_052146.1, from coordinate 284,446,285 downwards.
GACACAATCGCCATCGGCTTGCGTGCTTTACCTAGGTTCTTTTTGTGTATTTGAGAGAGGTTCTCCCACCAAGTATGACCTATACTCCCGGGACCTGTCTCCTCATTTGCACAAAACTCTTTCCAAAGGGGCCATCCCTTTCCTTGTAAATATTTGCGGAGTTCCAGCTCCCACGTGGGACACTGGCCTACTCTGCTACTGCTGCTGGTCGCTGCGACCACAAACTTTGCTGGATCCATCAGACGTTCCATTGCCTGCATGGCCATTTCCTCTGACTCTCTTTGTATAATTTGGGACAGGGGGTTGTTGGGGTGGTGTTTCGAGAAACGGGTACGGCTTACGCTATTTTCCGATCACAAAACTACCGAAAGTTTGTCGCAACAAAAAGCTTTCAGTTTTACCTTACAGCCCTGTTAGTACGCATGCACTAAACACACTTCCGAATTTCGCTTATTATTTTGAACACCTTGAATACTTGTGATCTCTTTCTTTCTCTGCAATTTGGAGTTCTAATTCAAATTTCAGGGTCCTGGACGCTGTGGTGTTTCCACTTACAACAGGGTCCCGGCGGATGTCGCCACTAAATGTTGCACGTTTTACTATGGGCGTAAAACGCGTTTATTGGAGTGTATTAACACGCCTCCGAGTTCGACGTGTGCTTAACACTACTAGGCTCTGTTCTATGTAATTATTTAGCTCTGGAGTCGCCAGTTGCCGTATAGGCAACGTCACAAGTATTCCAAGGTCAAGTTCAAAGTAATAAAGACGATACACCAATTAGTAAAGTTCAAACGATCAATATTTATTATACAGTTATAATAAATACTCATGCACACACTAAGAGACTAAGCTATAACTAAACTTAAGTGAACAGAATACTTATCTAACAGGAACAGGCAAGGTCAGAGAACGAGGCCTTCGTCCTGGTTTTGTACTGCAGCCTTCAGCAAGCGTTCTGGTACTTGGGAGTCTAGTGGGCTTGGATCGCGTAGCGAGCGTTGAACTTACGGTTTCGGCGGCTGGTGCTCAACGGCTGGAGTCAGGATGCAAGATGTCAGTCAGAGCCGGAGCACGAGTTTAACAGACCGGGCTCTGTGGGGAATTTGCTTTTATACCCCTCTCTAATGTCCTTGCCCCCTTCTAGGCGGGCTCTACCTTTCGGTACCGATTGGAACGTTTCCAAACGGCTACCTTCGAAATCCTCCAATGCGGGGCTTCCCTCGATGTTGGGGGTGGTTTCGATATTCGTTACTCTGGTGCCATCCTGTCTGCTCCACCAATTAAGTGCTACATTGAGATGGAAATGTTGCCATTGTGTGTGCCTGGATCTGGGCCGCCTCATCAGAATGTTAAGCGCTTTGCCATTAACACCTTTGGCTTGGAGATCTGCACCTGGCCAGAAAACTGGTTTGCTGCTTGCAAAATGCTAATTAGTTGAGAGCAGGCTGTCTGTTCTTACTAAACAGGCTTTCCCTGCTGTCTTCCATTTTAGTTTGGCTCAGTGTCCATTTTGCGTGGCCAGCATGGCTACAACGTTAACACTGCAGTGAAGTTACTGTGTAAATCCTCTAGTCGCCTCTCCAGAAGCTGGTGCTACCTCTGAACCCTGGTCCCTCTCAAGTCAGAGGACAGAGGGTAGGCAGCGAGGTCAGAGAGACTTGAAAAGGGAAGTGGCTCTTTGGTCCTTTGTCGTCCAAAAACAGAAGTTAACCAGGAGACACTGCAGCTCTTGTCCAGCCTGGTACGAGTGACTGAGTTTGCTCTCCATTTAGGGGTGCAAGCTTTTCCCCAGAGTGGTTCTATATCTGGGGCGTATCAAGCCAATGCCAAGGACCTGAACTTTAAAATCCAGGTGCTTTCAGCTTGGTAGTGTGAAGTGCACTTTGGGCATACTCTGTTTCTCTCAGTGGAGTATATTTGGGCAGGGATATCTGTGCAATATATTAGCATTTGTAAGAGTCAGTCAGAATCCAAAAATTCAGAAATATTCCTGTCATATAAACTCAAAAATCTCTTTAACCCCCACAACCAGCCTCTGAAAACGTTAAATCATAAATTAGCCCACCTATTTGCGCATCAATGTGACTGGGTAACCTCAGCATCAAATCTCAGCCTTAAGAACATAGAACATTACAGCGCAGTACAGGCCCTTCGGCCCACGATGTTGCACCGTCCTGTGATACCCTTCTAAAGTCCCTCTACACTATTCCCATATCGTCCATATGCCTAATAAGATTCTACTTCCCCTTCCTTGCTCCATCGGTAACTTGTGCTTGTCCCTGATCCATTCGATATTCACTTGATGCTGAGCAAACAACCACAGTCACTCAAAACCTCCACCACTGCATTCCACTCCACTCTATGTACTGGAATCCTGAGGAAAACAATAGTCTGGATTCTCCATAACCCAACGCCGAAATCTGGATCGGAGATCGGGCGGAAAATGGCTTCTAACGCCGGAATCGGGGCAGGCGCCGATTTGACGGCGGTCCACGATGCTCTGCCCCCTCCAAACGGATGCCCGCCATGCACAGTTGCAATGCCGTTGCCATGTCATCGGCCGGGCCACCTGCGATGTTCCTCCCTCGATGAGCCGAGTTCCCGATGGCGCGGGCCACATGTGGTCCCAGTGGGCGGGAACCCAGCGTGCCGGCTGCGGACAATGACCAGCACCACCACACTCGTCTGGGATCGGTGCCACAGGCCTGGGGGGGGGGGGGGGGGGGGGGTTCTGCTAGGGCTGGGGAGGGACGGGGAGGGGGGGGCGAGTGCTGGGGTGGTGGACAGGGGGTGGGCTGTGGAGTCGGGGCTGGTGGGTTAGGGTTCCAGCACGGCTGCGCCATGTTTTCTGGCGCGACCGGTGCAGGCCGTCCGCCCTGCACATGTATGGCCCGGGACCTGCCGATTCTTCGGGCGTTTTCCACACAATCCGTGAGTATTTCACACAGCACCGGTGCTAGCCCCTCACTAGTACCGGAATTGGTGACGGGTTCGCGCCGATTTTCCCGTCGTGAAACTAAGACCATAAGACATAGGAGCAGAATTAGGCCACTCGTCCCATCGGGTCTGCTCCGCCATTTAATCATGGCTGATATTTTCTTCATCCCCATTCTCCTACCTTCTCCCCATAACCCCTGATCCCCTTATTGATCAAAAATCTATCTATCTCTGTCTTAAAGACACTCAGTGATTTGGCCTCCATTGCCTTCTGCGGCAAAGAGTTCCACAGATTCACCATCCTCTGACTGAAGAAATTCCTCCTCATCTCTGTTTTAAAGGATCGACCCTTTAGTCTGAGTTGTGTCCTCTGCTTCTACTTTTTCCTACAAGTGGAACATCCTCTCCATGTCCACTCTATCCAGGCCACGCAGTATCCTGTAAGTTTCATAAGATCCCCCCCCTCATCCCTCTGAACTCCAACGAGTACAGTCCCAGAGTCCTCAACCGTTCCTCATACGACAAGCTGTTTATTGCAGGGATCATTCTTATGAACCTCCTCTGTACCCTTTCCAAGGCCAGCACATCCTTCCTTGGATACGGGGCCCAAAACTGCTCACAATACTTCAAATGGGGTCTGACCAGAGCCTTATATAGCCTCAGAAGTACATCCCTGGTCTTTTTATTCTAGCCCTTTCGACATGAATGCTAACATTGCATTTGCCTTCCTCACTGCCGACTGAACCTGCACGTTAACCTTAAGAGAATCGTAAACAAGGACTCCCAAGTCCCTTTGTGCTTCTGATTTCCTAAGCATCTTCCCATTTAGAAAATAGTCTATGGCTCCATTTCTCCTTCCAAAGGGCATAACCTCACTTTTCCACATTGTATTCCATCTGCCACTTCTTTGCCCATCCTGCCCAAGTCCTTCAGAAGCCCGCCTGCTTCCTCAATACTACCTACCCCTCTACAGATCTTTGTATCATCTGCAAACTTAGCAACCGTGTCTTCAGTTCCTTCCTCTAGATCATTAATGTATATTGTGAAAAGTTGTGGTCCCAGCATCGATCCCTGAGGTATACCACTAGTCACCGGCTGCCATCCTGAAAAAGACCCCTTTGTACCCACTCTCTGCCTTCTGCCAGTCAGCCAATCCTCTATCCATGCCACGATCTTACCCTGAATACCATGGGTTCTTAACTTATTTAACAGTCTCCTATGCAGCACCTTGTCAAAGGCCTTCTGGAAATCTAAATAAATCACGTCCACTGGTTCTCCTTTGTCTAACTTTACTTCCTCAAAGAACTAACAGATTTGTCAGACATGACCGCCCCTTGACAAAGCTGTGCTGACTCAGTCCTATTTTATCATGCACTTCCAAGTACTCCGCGATCTCATCTTTAATAATGGACTCTAAAATCTTACCAATGACCGAAGTTAGGCTAATCAGCCTATAATTTCCCATCATCTACCTCCCTCCCATATAAAACAGTGGTGTTACATTAGCCACTTTCCAGTCTTCTGGGACCCTTCTTGCCTCCAGTGATTCCTGAAAGATCACCATCAATGCCTCCACAATCTCCTCAGCTATCTCCTTTAGAACCCTAGGTTGTAGTCCATCTAGTCCAGGTGATTTGTCCACTTTCCAGACTTTTCAGTTCCCCCAAAACCTTCTTCTTAGTAATGCTGTTTCTTTAGCTTTTATGCAATTCTTGACTTCCCTTGTCAGTCATGGATGCCTTGTCCTCCCCTCAACATGTCTGGCCAGATTGCCAGGGTTGCTGGGGGATCAGCTGCAGGCAAAAGTTAACTTGAAGCATATTCAATACATTAGCCACAAGTGGCTAGTTGGGAACCCAAGTGCCAAATAGCCTGTACGATTGGTACATATAAAAGAAATTAGGAACAGAGATGTCTATGGTTACATCCTTGTAGTATATCGAATCACAAATTTATTAACACGATTGCTGAATGTGAAGTGAAAGTCACTTTTCACCATAATGAGCAGCAAGTGTATAATGAACAGAATCACAGCTGCTTGTGGGTCTCACCAGATGCTCTAATTATAACTTAAAATGTGAACAAATGACATGCATCTGTTGAAACGCATCCATGCTCCTATATCTTAATATCTAACTGTAGCTTTAAGTGACAAAAATTAAGGGTAAATCATGACTTACAGTTTACAATTAAAATACCTATTTGGGTTTCAACATGTTGGAGAAATGCTTCAAATATCCAGGCTGGAATTCTTCGTTTGGGAGACTGTGGGCGGGATTTACGATTGCTGACGTCAGAATCGCGTTTGGCAATCGGCCGGAGAATCCTTTTTTATGCTAAAATCAGGGGCGGCGCTGTTTTTCGGATGTTCTGTGCCCTCAAAAGGCACTCCGTTGGGAAGGCATCAGGACGTCATAGAGGTCCCTCCCCCGATGGGCCGACTTCCCGATGGCGTGGGACATGTGTCCGCTCAACTTTCCCAAACCTGGCCTGGCGGCTGTGGACTGCGTCCACATTGTCACAGTAGGGAGGGCATTCTGCTGGCAGGGGGGTGGTCCGGGGGTGGCGAGGGGGGTTATGAGGGCAGCTTCTGGCAGGCCGGGTCCTCACGCGACAGGTCGACGTGACCGCTGTGTGCATGTGTGGCCATGGACCCAGCCATTCTGTGTCTGTATCGGCAGGTAAAGCTGGGGCTTTATGTGGCGTGGCTGCTAGACCCCACCGGGTGGAACATCAGTGCGGGGCGCTGCTGACTTTTTGGTCGCAAGACTAGACGCAACCTCCGGACATAGCCGCAGAATCTGAGAATCCAGCACTGTGTTCTCCTGGCAGAGCCGAATCACACCTGATTTGTGCTCATGTGGAGAGCGCAAATCTGGAAACGAGTCACAATCCTTTGCCATGCAAATGTACGCCAATTTAAGCAGGCGACCCAAAGGCGAGATCCGGCGTTATCCCCCCCTCCCGTCTCCGTGCAATGCACTTCAGGGAGACCCACACTAGAGACCCCCAAATTACAGAGATCCTCCCCCCCCCAATTATAGAGACCCCCACCAGAGTCTCCCCAATTATAGAAACCCCTACCAGAGACCCCCCCCCCCTCCCCAATTACAGAGACTATTCAATTAGAGAGACCCCCACCAGAGATCCCTGATGAGAGACACCCCTGAATGGAAGGTCCCATAACAGGGACCGCTGCCTGGAAGTCCTGGTAGGGATCTTTCTAAGTGGATGATCTCTGGTGGGGAGAGGGTCTGGTGGGGGAAGAACTATTTATGAAGGAGATGGAGGAACTGCACATAGAGTCTTAGAGGTCTACAGCACAGGAAATAACCACCAAAGTATTCTAAGCACTTGGCCCACATCTAAATACTTCTTAAATGTCATGTGGGCCTCTGCTTCCATCATCCTTTCAGCAGTGAGTTCCAAAAACCTCTACCCTGTGGGTGATAATTAGCAAATTGGTAAGTTATATTCGTGCCACACAATGACCATCTCCTACAAGAGAGGATCTAACCATCGCCCTTGGCATTCAATGGCATAACCATCACTGAATCCCCCAAAATCAACATCCTGGGGGTTACCATTGATCAGATCCCCCCCCCCCCCCCCCCCCCCCCGGCCGGACACACACACACACAAAGCCTATCCACCATCTAAAAGACATAAGTCAGGAGTGTAATGGAATAATCTCCAATTGCTTGGAGTGCAGCTCCAACAACACTCAAGAAGCTCAACACCATCCAGGACAAAGCAGCCCGCTTGATTGCTCCCCCTTCCACAAACATTCAAACCCTCCACCACCGACAAACAGTGGCATCTACTTGTTTACCATCCACAAGATGCACTGCAGTAACTCACCAAGGTTCCTTAGACAACACCTTTCAAACTCCTGACCACTACTATCCAGAAGGAAACGAGCAGCAGATATCTGGGAATCACCACCGGGAGGTTCCCCTCCAAGTGACTCACCATCCTTACTTTGGAAATATACTGCCGTTCTTTCACTGTTGCTGGGGTCAAAAGCCTGGAACTCCCTGCCGAATAGCACAGTAGGTGTACCTACACCACAGGGACTGCAGCAGTTTAAGAAGACAGCTCACTACCACCTTCAGAAGGGCAACTAGGAATGGGCAATAAATGCTGACCTAGACAGCGATGCCCACATCCCGTTCATGAATCTTTTAATAAAGTCTATCTAATTTATCTTTATAACATCCTGCCAAATTTCCTCCGCATCCTTTCCAGTGTTATTACATCCTTCCCATAATGAGGATTCCAGAATTGCACACAATACTCTAGCTGTGGCCTAACCAATATTTTATACAGTTCCAGCCCAACCTCCCTGCTCTTAAACTCTATGCCTCAGCAAATAAAGGCATATGCCTTCTTAAACACTGTATCTATCTGCCCTGCAACCTTCCTCCCTCTGTGGATTGTATTGGAGGGCTCCACCAGACTGGCCAGGCAGCAGAACCTCATTTTCAGCATCCCTATGGTTTGCTCCACCAAAGTGTGAGTTGCAGCATGAACCTCGTTGTACCTTCTCTCAGCTGCAGACTGTGGCCTCTGCACAAGCGTCATCAGCCACGTTCTCAGTGGGTAGCCCATGTTCCAACCCTGCAGCCTCGGAGGACACTGAAAGATGTCAGGGGTCTGAGGGTGTTTAAGAATATAGGAATCATGGACATCCCGTGGGAATCATGTGCAGACCTGCAGGATGCGTTTGGTATGGTCGCAGACCAGCTGCACATTCAGCAAGTGGACGCCCTTGCAGTTGAGGTAGTTGACTGCTTGTTGCCAGGTAGATCTGATTGCCACATGAGTGCAGTCGATGGCACCCTACATCCGTAGAAAACCCGAGATCTGTACAAATACTAGTGCCTTTGCTTCCTGGCATGTTTGATGCCGGTTGAAATGCACAAAGTTGTGTGCCCTCGTGAGGATTGTAGCCACATCTGCCTGGCTGCAGTAGTGTGCAGAGGCTTGCAAGACTCCGCAGAGGTCATCTGTGGAGACCTGGAAGGAGCCACTTCCATAAGAATTGAGCGCCATGATCACTTTCACGTGCACTGGCAGTGGATGCCCCCCAAGATCCCGTGGTGCCAAATCCTGTCACAAGTGGCAGATGTGACCAACCAGTTCCCTGAACACGTGCAGTCCTTGGCTTGGTCTCAGCTAGAATGAGAAGTGCCATTTGTGGGTCTAGCGAGGTGCCTATGAGTGCTGGCTCTCTGGTGTTCATCCTCTTGAGTGTGGAGGTGGCTCTGCCACCTGTTGCTTTTGAGGGCTCTTCTCCTGCCTTTGGCAAGTTGAGCACCACCGTCGCATTCTTCTTTGTCGTCTTCCCTGCCTATGAGCATTGAGGCAGACAACAAGTTCACCAGGCTCCATCTTCCTTCCGGTCTCCTTAGTGCAGTATCAAAGAGAGAGACTTTGCAGTCCCCATTTTTCTGGTAATGATCAGTCGCCTATTCCATTATTTTCATCCCCTTCCCTGCCCAACTTCCTCCCACATATTTGGGTGCAGCTACCAGTCTGTGGTCCCTTCACACCTACCCCACCTCCACCCCCACCCCTGCATTGTTGCGTTGCCCCGGGGTTCCCTTGCTTCCCTTCCCCCTCTGTACTGTACCAAGGTACCACAAGGCAGCCAAGAAAAACCACCTGTGGAGACTTACCTGTGACCCAGCTGAATACGTGGGCCGCTTCTTTGAATTGGGGTTCACGAGTGCTACACTAGGTTATGTGCACTCACCTTCGAGTTCCTCTTGGTATTCAGGTCGCCAAGCACACACGCCTTTCGAAACCAGTCGCTCCGAGATCATGCCGATGTGGGATTTAAATTGGACATGGAGAATCACCTTCCCGATGTTGGAAACGCGGGACACACGGCCAGCCTCTTCCCACGATATTTTCCAGTTGCACCGCAACATATTTATTTGTCACTCAAACTCATGCTGACCTCAGCTGCTGGTCAGGTCACTGCTGTTAGTCTCCGCATCCCTAGGTTAGTAAGGGAATTGCTATCCAGTCTTCCCTGCGAACAGTTAAAGACTGCATTGGGTTCAGTTCTATTGTCCCCAAGGGTTGAATAATTTGTCCAGGATTACACATGAAGGTGGCCTCTTGAACACTTGTACCAAAGCCAAATTCCAGTCCCAGCAAAGTATCCATACTTTCAGGAGAGAAGATAATTTATAAGCAAAGAAAGAAGAATAAATAAAATACTAAATAAACCAAGGAGATAATTAAATTGATGGGTAAATCTATGTTGGTACAGGCCATGAATAAAGCCTGCCCATTCTGAAGCTGCAATTTGATACAGTTAACATTAAAAAAAATAAATTTAGAGTACCCAATTCATTTTTTCCAATTAAGGGACAATTTAGCGTGGCCAATCTACCTATCCTGCACATCTTTGGGTTGTGGGGGCGAAACCCACGCAAATACAGGGAGAATGTGCAAACTCCACACAGACAGTGACCCAGAGCCGGGATCGAACCTGGGACCTCGGCGCTGTGAGGCAACAGGGCTAACCCACTGTGCCACCGTGCTGCTCTTGATACAGTTAACATGGTACAGAAACTGAAGAAATACTCCTGCCCTGACAAATTTTATCGCTTCCTATTAGGGCATAAGTTGGGAAGAGTTTAAATTAATATGGCAGGGGGATGGGTACCTATGTAAGGATTCAGAGCAGGGGGAATGAAGAACAAAAGAAAAAGGCAGAAAAGAGAATAGGAAAAGTGAGAAATCAAAGGCCTGTATCAGATAATGACACTGTTAAAAAAAAATAATAATAGGGATGGGACAAGGAACGTTAAAAGGACTAGCCTTAAGGTTTTGTACGTGAATGTGAGGAGCATTCAAAATAAAATGGAGGAATTGGTTGCGCAGATAGATGTTAAGGGATATGATAGATTTGGGATTATGAAGACATGGCTCCAAGGTAACCAAGGATGGGAACTCAACATTGAGGGCTATTCGGTTTTTAGCAAGAACAGACATTAAGGAAAAGGTGTGGAGTTACATTGTTGATTAAAGAAGATATTGATACAATATTGAGGATGATGTGGAATCTGTCTGGGTCGCGTTAAGAAACATCAAGTGGCAAAAAACATTCGTAGGGGTGGTATACAGGCACCCGAACCGCAGAAGTAATGTTACGAATCGCATTAGACAGGAATCAGAGATACATGTGATAAAGGAACATCTGTGATTATGGGTGACTCTAATATGCATATTGATTGGGCGGGTGACTCAAATTAGTCATAGTACAATAGAGGAGGAATTTCTGTGGTGTGTACAGGATGGTTTTCTTGATGTTGAGGAACCAACAAGCGAACAGGCCATTTTTTACTGGGTGCTATGCAATGAGAAAGGATTAGGTAGCAATCTAGTTGTGAGAGAACCCCTGGGGATGAGTGACCATAATATGGTAGAATTCTTTATCAAGGTGAATAGTGAGGTAGTTGATTCTGAGACCAGGTTTCTGAACCTCAATAAAAGTAACTATGATGGTATGAGGCATGAGCTGGCTACGATGGACTGGGAAAATTACTGAAAACAAAGGACAGGCAATGGCACGCATTCAAGGAACAAATAGGTGAAGTCCAAAAGTTGTTTATTCCTATTTGGCGCAAGAGTAGGAAGTGAACCGTGGCCAAACCATGGCTTACAAGGGAAATTAGAGATAGTATTAGATTCAAAGAAGAGGCATACAAATTAGCTATAAAAAACAATAGAGCTGAGGATTGGGATCAGTTTAAAATTCAGCAAAGGCAGACCAAGGGATTGATTAAGAAGGGGAAAATACAATTTGAAAGTTAACCAGTGGGGAACATGCAATCTGACTGTAAACGTTTCCAAAGGTATGTAAAGAGAAAAAGATTGGTAAAAACATGTCAGAAACATGGAATTCATAACAGGGAACAAAGAAATGGCTGAGGAACTAAATTTGTACTTTGCTTCTGTCTTCACAAAGGAAGATATGAATAATGTACTGGAATTTTTGTGAAACACAAGTTATAGTAATGAGCTGAAGGAAATTAGTATTTGTAAATAAATGATTTTGGGGAAATTAATGGAATTGAAGGCGAACAAATCTCCAGGGCCAGAACAAAACTTCACCCCAGAGTAAGTACTTAAGGAAGTGGCCCTAGAAATAGTAGATCCATTGGTGATCATTTTCCAAATTTCTATGGAATCTGAAATGGTTCCTACAGATTGGAGGGTAACGAATGTAACCCCGTTATTCAAAAAAGGAGGTAGAGAGAAACGGGGAACTGTAGACCAGTAAGCCTAACGTCGGTAGTAAGGATGTTGCTGCAGACCATAATCAAGGATTTCATAGCACAGCATTTGGAAAGCAGTGGTGTAATCAGACAAAGTCAGCATGGATTTACAAAAGGAAAATCATGTTTGATAAATCTACTCTAATTCTTTGAAGATATAAGAGCAGAGTTGACCAGGAAGACTGGTGGAAGCAGTTTATTTAGACTTTCAGAAGGCTTTCGACAAGGTCTCACATAGCAGATAAATATGTAAAGTTAAAGTGCATGGGTTTACAGGTAGTGTCTTAAAGTGGATAGAAAGCTGGTTAGCAGACAGGAAGGCAAAAGTTGGAATGAATGGATCTTTCTCTGATTGGCAGGCAGTGACGAGTGAGGTACCACAGGGATCTGTGCTCGGATCCCAACTGTTCACATTATATATTAATGATTTGGACGAGGGAACTAACTGTATTATCTCTAAATTTGCAGATGATACAATGTTGGGTGGGAGGGTGGGCTGTGAGGAGGATGCCGAGATGTTTCAGCAGGATTTGGACAGGCTGAGTGAGTGGGCACATGCATGTATGGCAGAGCAGTATAAATGTGAGGTTATTTGCTTCGGTAGCAAAAATAGGAAGGCAGATTATTATTTGAATGGGTGTAAATTGAAAGAGGTGGATACTCAGCGAGACCTTGGTGTCCTTGTGCATCAGTCACTGAAAGTAAGCATACAGGTACAGCAGGCAGTAAAGAAGGCAAATGGTACTTTGGCCTTCATAGCGAGAGGGCTTGATTATAGGAATGGAGATGTTTTACTGCAATTGTACAGAGCATTAATGAGGTCACACCTGGAGTATTATGTACAATTTTGGTGCCCTTATCTTAGAAAAGATGTTCTTGCAATGAAAGGAGTGCAGTGAAGGTTTAGCAGGCTGATTCCTAGGGTGGCGGGACTGTCATATGAGGAGAGACTAAGTCGGTTAGGATTATATTCATCGGAGTTTAGAAGAGTGAGAGGAGATCTCATAGAAACGGACCAAATTCTAACAGGATTAGACAGGGTTGATTCAGAAAGAATGTTCCCGATGGTGGGGCAGTCCAGAACTCGGGAAATAGTTTGAGGATAAGGGGTAAATCTTTTAGGACTGAGGTGAGGAGAAATTTCTTCACCCAGAGAGTGGTGAATCTATGAAATTTGCTACCACAGAAAGTAGTTGAGGCCAAAACATTGTGTAACTTCAAGAAGGAATTAGATATAGCTCTTGGGGCTCAAGGGATATGGGGGGAAGGCGCGATCAGGGTATTGATCATAATGAATGGCGGAGCAGGCTCAAAGGGCCGAATGGCCTCCTCCTGCTTCTATTTTCTATGTTTCTGAGTTCATTGATAGATGCTGATTCCCATTCAAGCGGTGATTTTGTTATCAACAGCTCCAGATGTTGAGTAGTCAACAGACTTTTTACTATCGCACATCAGAGCTGAGCATAACCCTCTTGCGGTGGCAGTGGCGTCCGTTGCAGTGTTGACCTGCGCTGTCTTGAGTCTTTTTGTCTGATGGTGTAACCAAGGAGGTATAACAGTGCCCCTTCCGGCCCGAACCAGTGGTTTATGTTCCTCATCCATTCTCACCTTCAATCTCTCCGAAGGCAGACTGAGAAAATATCCAGTCAGCTGAAATTTTCTATGAATTGTTGAGTTGCTTTATTTGGCAGTACGTGAATATACAGAGCCACAGCGATGATCAAATTCACTTTGTTACATCAGTACAGACTGTCTTTGCACTCAAATACAAAATAGGAGGCACACTATTTGCCCACATCGGCAGGTCATCTGGCTTCATGAGCAAAATCATTCCAGGCAAGGCTCCCCTGCTTTCGAACTTTCTTGTAGAATTTGCTGCTTGACAGCCGTCCAGCATCCTGCATCAGAAACTGGATGACTGTGCCTGTGTTTGTGTCTCCAGCTTTTATCTCCTGCCGTTCACAGCCAGAAATCGAGTGCCTGTTAAAGTCAGCACCTGAGACCAGTGACCTCTGCCGTCCGTCAGCTCCGCCTCGACCAGATCTCGGAGCTGGCCAAACATTCCAGGGTTCCAACTAGTTTTGATTAAACTGAATAAATTAAATTAAACAAACTGAGGGACATATTAAAAGAGGCAATATCCCCTTCAAAAGAGGCAGTATCCCCTTCAAGACGGAAGTCGTGGAGGGCCTCCAAGGGGATTGGAGGCCCCTAGCTGCATGCCCTTTGGACAGGGTGGCACCAACCTGGCACCATGGCAGTGCCCCTGCCTGCCAGGATGGCACCCAGGTGACACTGCCAGGGTGCCAGGCTGGCACAGTCAGGGTACCCAGATGGCACCAGCTGTGCCAGGGTGCCACCCTGTCCAAAGGGCATGCAGCTAGGGGCCTCCGATCCCCTTGGAGGCCCTCCACGACTTCCGTTCCGTCTGGTCCCAGTTTGTGGGGACCAGTGCTGAACAGCGCTCGCCCGTGGTCTCCGAGGCAAAGGGATTATCCCTTTACTGTCTCGCTCTTTGTTGCAGATTTGCCAAAAGGTGATCCCGCCCATTGAATCTCTCGAGGCGTTTCAAGCCGGGTGGATCCAGTGAGCGTGGTCACCGGCCATGCTGCACCGCAGCGAGATGGTTTTCCGGCGATGTGTGGCTGGAAGCTCGCGCCCTAAATGTTGACACTGGGACTGAATTGCGCGGGGTTCATGTTCCCATTTGGGGCGATATTTGTGGACCAATTCAGGACATGCTAATGGGCCAGCACTCTGCTGGCGCGAATTCCAAGCAATTCCTGGCCCAGCGAGCAGCCTAACTGCTGGGCCCGGAGTTAGAGCCAAAGAGCCTGGCAGCCGGAGCTGTTCTTAAATGCATCACTTACCACACACTCACTGCACCCCTTGCCCCCCCCCCCCGCCCGAGGTTGAGAGTCCGGGGTGGACCCCAGCTCCATGCCAGTGAGGAGCGTTGAGACACCTACTTCACCATTGCGGGCTGCAGACTAAAGCCTGCCCTCCTGAACACTACCTGGGAGGTTGTGTCAGAGGCAGTCAGTGCTGCCAATCTCACCAGGAGGAGGCAGTTGGTGATCCAGTGGGGTGTAGGTCAGCGGTGAGTCCTCTGCCCTGAGAGGGGCAAAGAACTACAGAGGGTTCCAAAGACTGTGGTGCAGGTATCCCCTGGTTGCAGTGAGCTCTGCTGATCCCCTGCTTCCTCGGCAATTGGGCGGTGCTTCTGAGGAGTGCCAACACCTCATGGACTCCTGATTGAACTTGGTCCTTGGTGATACAGCTGGGTATGAGGGTGTCCAGAGGGGCGCCCAGATGACCAGAGGCCTCTGAACATGTAAAGGACACATGTAGCACTCAGCAGTGAGAGCAGTCAGGAGCCTATAAATAGCACCAAAGGGCGTGTTTGAAAGGCAATGGCAGCCTGAGCCAGGCCACCCAATCCCGAGGGGGGCACCCCAAGTCCCCAGGTTTGGCACCAAGTAACCACCCGCTACTGCCCCAGCCCAGGCAGCCATACCCCCCAGCAAGCCCAAGAGTTTTCAATGGGCTTTCAGTGTTTCTTCGGATCCCCCCCCGTGCGCAGCGCACGGCACCCAGTCCATGTTTGGAAATGCTTGTAGTAATTCATGGCCACGAGACCGCTGCCTGAGAGGAGCGGAGCATTGTGGAAGGGACGAGCATTCTGTATCCAACCCACTAATCACATGTAAGTGTATACAAATGCCGGTTTTACCTGCCATCGCCTGCGCAGGGTGCAAACCTCGTTATTGCCACCAACGAGGGACTAGAACATGGCACCTGAATCAGCGGCGGGCGTGGATCCCGGTTTTGGCTGGACGCCGGATTCTCTGCCCGATCGCAGTTCGTGTTTGCGGCGTCGCGAGCTGGAGTATTTTGTTCATTATTTCCATCATTCGTTCCTTATAACCTTGAATCTGATTTGTGGAAAAGAATTAATTCAATCTTGAAACACATTCATACTGCTTGTTCCGACCTGGTACAATAATTCCACAAGTGAAATTAGCAGGATTTTTTTCCCAACTAATGCTTGTTGACGTGACAATCCGTAACAAAAGAAGGATAATTGTTTTTATTCATTTATTGGGGTTTGGGTGCCACTGGCTAGGTCAGCATTTATTGTCCATCCCTAATTGCCCTTGAGAGGGTCTTGGTGAGCTGTCTTCTTGAACAGCTGCAGCCCCTGTGGTGTATATTAAATATTAAAACAAATCCAGTTTGATTTGCATTCCCTTTAACAATTATACCTATTGCTATGCAACCCTATGATGTATAGGCTCTTGTCAGTTTTGTACTTATCCTGCTCTACCTGGTCTAAAATTTATAGCCTTTACTTGGTATCAATCGCACACATTAACTAGAATATTGTTCCACTTAGGGGCCTCACGGTAGCATGGTGGTTAGCATCAATGCTTCACAGCTCCAGGGTCCCAGGTTCGATTCCCGGCTGGGTCACTGTCTGTGTGGAGTCTGCACGTCCTCCCCGTGTGTGCGTGGGTTTCCTCCGGGTGCTCCGGTTTCCTCCCACAGTCCAAAGATGTGCGGGTTAGGTGGATTGGCCATGCTAAATTGCCCGTAGTGTAAGGTTAATGGGGGGATTGTTGGGTATGCGGGTTGCGTGGGTTTGGGTAGGGTGATCATGGCTCGGCACAACATCGAGGGCCGAAGGGCCTGTTCTGTGCTGTACTGTTCTATGTAAGTGTGGTACACCTTTATTAAACCGCTAAGTAATCGTACATAAACCATTTGTGACTCTCCTTTCCGGACTTCTCCTCAACTCACGTAATGGTATTGGTTAAGGGATACACGTTTGTCAGGGCAGCAGGGAGAACTGGCATCTCCAGCAGTGCAGCACCCCTTTATCATAGAATCATAGAATCCCTGCAGTGAGTCTGCACCGACCCTCTGACAGAGCATCCTACCAAGGCCCACTCCTACACCCTATCCCCGTAACCCCCTCCCAACCTTGTACTGTGCTGTTAGCTTAGATTCTCTACTCAAGTACTTAGTTTATCTGTGAACTGGAGCCCCTCTTAGTGGTGAGTCAGTTAACGAGCCCTCTGTGCACAACTTCTGAGCAAATGTCCAAGTCACTCTGTCCACCGCAGCAACATTGGGAGGGATTTTACTCCCCTTCGGTGGCATGCTCTACAGCGGTGGAGGGTGACGAGGTCAACGGGATTTCCCTTTGAATGCACCCCTCGCTGTCCTGAAACCCACGGCGAGGGTGCACCATTCGTAGGACCGTAAGATCCCGCCAGCACGAACAGCCAGAAAACCCTGCCCAATATCTTTGTGTGCTCCTTATACTGCTTGTGGCTTTGGCCTTGTGCCATAGAAGTTTTTTTTAAAACTTCTGACTAATTTTATTGTCAATTAACTACTGTAATTGATCTGTAATTACTTCACTGTCCTTTCCAATGCAAATCAGGAGTTCACTGTTACTTTCCTAGAGGTCTCCTGGCTGGGCTCCTCACAAGAAATCACAAGGCCACGCTTGAAGTAACAAAGCCAGCTTGACTCTGCTTTGTTATCTTTATCACTGTTATCAATCTTCGAAGCTGAGAGAAGGAGACATGTTTATGAGTCTCAACTAGGGACAGTCTATTTTTTCCCCCTGATGTAAGCACTTCTGTAGTTTAATGTATTTTGCAGAACTTGTGAATTCTGTCAAGATTCTGACTTGACCAAATGAACTATCACGTCCCTCTCCATGCCCACAGTTCTTCGATACTTGTTTCGTTTTCCATCCCCACTGTTCTGTCTTCCCCCACCTGACAAACTCCGTACACCCAGAGTCACACCACAACCAGCCTACATACGTTAATGGTTTAGCACAGGGCTAAAGAGCTGGCTTTTAAAGCAGACCAAGGCAGGCCAGCAGCACAGTTCTATTCCCATACCAGCCTCCCTGAACAGGCGCCGGAATGTGGCGACTCGGGTGTGGTAGTATGACTAGAGGTACTACGGTACCTGGGAGTGTGAGCTACCATTGGTGGGGAAGGCTCGCTGCTCATTGGCCCAAGTGTTTGCATTTCATTGGTCGGCACGTAAGGTAGCTCCGCCCAGTGAGGCAGGGTATAAGAACCCGTGTTTCCCAGCAGCCGGCCTTCTTTCTGTACTCGAGCTGCTGGGGAAACATCTTGTTGATTAAAGCTTTCAATTCGCACTACTTCCTCATTTCAGTAGTTATTGATCGCGCATCATAGGGGCTTTTAACAGTAACTTAATTTGAAGCCCACTTGTGACAATAAGCGATTTTCATTTTTTTTAATGTAAAATAAGTAAAGAATAATTACATGGTTCAAAAGTGATTGCACATGAAAAAGGTAAATAATATGCTGACTTACACTGCAATATTTTAAAGATTAGTTTCAGAAACATGTACATCCCACAGCCATATAATTAAAAGAAACAAAAAGATTCACAAAAAGCCTCCTACTTAAGAAATATCCTGAATTTAGTTTAGGTGTCAGCTGTATCTCTCAGCAGCACTCTTGGCTCTGATTCGGTAGTTTGTGGGTTCAAGTCCAGCTCCTGACTTGAGTAAAGAATCTAGGCTGTTCGTGCAGTACGAAGGTTAGGTGCGATTATGGGGATCGGGTGTGAGAGTGGGCCCTGGTAGGATGCTCTGTCAGAAGGTCGGCGCAGATTTGATGGGCCGAATGACCTTCTGTACTGTAGGGATTCTATGATTCCATACTGCCAGAGGTGCCATTTTTCAATGAAATGTTAAGTGGGGATCTGGCATTCCTGTCAAGTCGTTGTAAAGATCCCAATTAAAGAAGTGGCTGGGAGTTCTTCCTGCTGTCCTGGCAAACATTTATCCTTCAACCAATACTAATAAACGGATGGTCAGTTATCACATTACTGCTGTGGCACCTTGTCATGTGGCTGCTGTACGTCCTGTGTTATAACAGTTATCGCCAGAGGTGGATTTCCAGTTTCTAAGGCCCCGTGTTCACCTTCATTTCTGCCCCCACCCTCACCCCACAGAATGCAAAGGTGGAAGCCACAAAAATACCCAAATTGAACACTGCTTTCTATCTTGTAAAAGCACGCCTGTGTGAATAATTGCTGAACTGAAATCCAAGTTTACCTCTTGACGGTGAAGATGGTCAATATTATGTGTGTCTTGAGGTGAGCAAACGTGGAACTAGCTGATGAGCAACGAGATGGAAAAAAATCAACCGATTTCATCACTGCAGCACAGGCCAGTGCAGGAGCAAATACTCCAATCAACAAGGTGCACTATATTTCAGAGTCTGATTCAGTTTCAAAAGTTCATCCGTCTTACCTGTTATACTTCTTGCGTTGAAACAAACACACTCCAGTCCTCCAGACCCGCTGAGTTCAGCGACCTCCCCCGACTGCTCTGCCTCTTAGCTGTATTTGTCTTAGTCTCAAGCACTTCCCCAGTCTCTACACTTGCTGGCCTGCTGCCCCGGTTTCCCACCACCCCTGCCATACTAGTTCAAACCCTCCCGAACCACATTAGCAAACCTCCCAGCCAGGATATTGGTGCCCCTCTAGTTAGTGGCAACCCATCCACAAAACATCCCTGAAGGAGGTCAAAAATCCCTGCCAACTCGTGGGAGTCTTTGGCACGTGAATGACCAAAATGGAGAAGGAATTCAGGAAGGCACCGCACACATGGAGAACATTCATTGGGAATGTGCAGAGACAAGGTTGAGGCATCACAGGGAGTGCACAAACATCCAAACAACCCATTTGCCCAACCCTTCAAGCATCACCTGCCCCACATATGGCAGTGTGTGTAGATTGTGCATTGGGCTTATCAGCCATCTCGGAACCCATCAAGCTAGAGTGGAAGCAAATCATTCTCGATCCTGAGGGCAGCCGAAGAAGAAGGGTTTATTTGCTATTGACATTAGCTGCATAATTTTGGTGTGAATTATCACCGCAGTTTTACAATAGTGTTTGAAACATTCCGTGCTCTCTTTTACTGCAATATCTGTGCACATTGTGACTGTGAAGAAGAATCTTTCCTGTTTGTGAAGTGTTGAGTTGTGCCCCACTTGAAATCACCCAGGGACTCACCCATGCTCAAGAATAGTTTCAACTTCAGAAGCCCGTGCCTCTGATTGTGGACTTTTCGAGATTTAAAGAAGGATAATTGTTACTGAAAAGTTATTACATAGTTGTTTATACTGTGGTTGTAACTACATAATGTATTATGTGCAACACAAACTAGTTATGTTGCTTGAAAATGAGACAGTTACCTGCTGACTGTGAAAAAGATGGAATGTTCTGGGTTTTCCCTCACACAGCAGTGATTTCCTTTTTTAAAGTTGATCAAGCAAAGCTCTATTAAGAGAGCAAATATTGTGGTCACTCCTGGTCACTGCTATTACATTATGAAGTTTTGGTAATATGCAACATGAATGAAATTGGTAAAATACAACAAAACTCGAGAAGCTTGAGACCATCCAGGACAAAAGCTTAATTGGCACCCCATCCACAAACATTCACTACCTCCCCCCCCCCCCCCCCCCCCCCCCACCCCACCCCCCACCCCCCACCCCATACCACCACCACCAATGCAGTGTACATCATCTGTAAGTTGGTCATTGTCTGGTGGCACAGTAGCGCAGTAGTTAGCACTGTTATTTCACAGCGGCAGGAACCCGGGTTCGATTTCCGGCTTCGATCACTGTCTGTGCGGGGTCTGCATGTTTTCCCCGTGTCTGCAAGGGTTTCCTCTGGGTGCTCCGGTTTCCTCCCACAAGTCCCGAAAGACATGCTTGTTAGGTGAATTGGACATTCTGAATTCTCCCTCAGTGGACTCGAACAGGCACCGCAGTGTGGCGACTCGGGGATATTCACAGTAACTTAATTGCAGTGTTAATGTAAGCCTACTGGTGACATTAATAAAGATTATTATTAGATGCACCACAGGAACTCACCAAGGCTCCTGAGACTGTATCTTTCAAACCAATGACCACTACTAACTAGAAGGACCAGGGCAGCAGATATATTCGGACACCACCACCTGGAATGTTGACCTCCAAGCCACTCACCATCCTGACTGGGAACAATATTGCTGCTCCTTCACTGTTGCTGGGTACACACATACACACACATACATACAAGCATGAGGAAATACAAGTTAAGAAGTTGAGGAGGTGAACTTTTGCCAAAATTAAGATCCAACAAGAAAAGGTAGAGGTGTAAAAAGAGTTCGCCAATTGTAAATCCTTTGCTGTTTTGAGGTAATTCTTAGGTAAAGCTGTAGTCCTTGGTTTCATTTTCCTGGAAATGCTGCTTTAGAATTTAGAATGTCTCTGTCTACTGTCCACAATATGATGCAGGGTTCAGTTTAGTTGAGAGGGAAAGAGAGAGGAGTCAAGCAGTCTTTTTTTCTGCCTTCCAACGTTCCTTCTCCAGACTGCTCCAAAGCAAGCAGGATTTTGTAATAAAAGACATTTCAAGATGGTGATCCCATGACCTCTCTCCATGATGATTGAGCATTCCACAAAAGGTAATTGATTAGCCTACGTCTGGACAGACCTTGGTTAGGGTTATGGCTCAGGTGATTTATTTTAGGTCCAAGCCATCACTTCTGGTTGACTCATGTAATCAGCTAGGAAAAATATATCAGTGCCTCCAAGATGGTCATTGTTTATGTATACTCTTTGCCTCCAGGCTGATGGAAATGAAATGTAGTCATTATAGTGATGCAAATGGTGACAGCTATTTTAAGTTTCATCCCATCTTTGAAGTAATCCTTGATGTCAACAGGTGTGAAATTCCTCAGGAGGATTGCCTGGATATATCCTAATTGTAATCCACATTGGAAACTTCCAGAAACTTGACTAACGTGCAGTTGCAGACATGTCAGGTGACCTATGGTAGCCATCTTAAGTCAGTGTCTTTGTTTTATTTTTGAAATTGCCCTTTTTGAAAAATTCCACAGGCGAGTCCAGCAGATGAAATTGAAATTTAATATTTGACTTCAACGTATCTCCATAACTGTAAGTTAAGATACTTTTTTGAAGGTTAAAATTGATCTTTTTACAGATGTGTTATAAATTAGACATCCAAGGGAAAACACTGACCTTTCCTAATATTGGTGCACTAGTCTGTGGAACAGGGATTTTCGTTTTGATAATGCATTGTGTACTTTTTTTTAAAAACAAAAATGTAATGAGGTAATTGTGCCTTAGGCTGGAAGTAAGACATATGAATAGCACTTTGTACTAAGAATGGCATTGCATCTTTCAGGGTGAAACATGCTTTCAAGTTCAGTCACTGTTTCTACATCATCAGGGTTTCCCACTTGTTCGTTCCTAAATATACCATTTAAAATAATTTCTTTCAGTGACACATCCTGTAGAACGTAACAAGACAGTTGGTGTAACGATTTCAGAATTGGGAAGTGGACGATAGGAATTGACCTCAACATCTCCAAGGCCATTGACCTTTACGGAGTTAATCATTCTCTCTGATCTGGGACTGTTTTGACTATGAAAGAAAATACTGATTTAATTATCTCCATGCTGCATATGATTAGTCTATGTCTCGCTTTTTGGCAGGGAGGGAATTAATTTTGCACTGATCAACCTGCGGGATGTCCAAACCTTTTTCCACTTTTTTAATACCCATCTCGAAGGATCAAGGGCTGCTGGATCAGTATAGTATCGGCTGGATACAGAGTAGAGCTCCCGTATGGTGAACCAACAATCTATCTCAACAGCAGAAGATCATTCCATACAGAACAAATGTGGCAGTTTTGTTATCTGCATTCGTCATTTTTATGACATTAATTGTCCAACTGCTGCCAATTTTGTAATGTGCTGCCTTGGACTCATCTACTGGTAACTGGATTGAGATTTCACCACTTCATTTCACTTAGAAGCTTCACTGCAAGCAATGATAGGAAACTGATATCACATTAGTCTAAGGTGAGCTACCAGTGACTGTAAATGTGTAATTAAATGCAGAAGTTTGGAAGTTGCTGTCTGAGTTTCCCTACTTCTCCACATGTTTCACTACTACCTATATTTCAGTTCGAGAATTGCCATTGGAATACATTGAATTTGTGAAGCTGAGTACTTCACCATTAGGGACACAAGGAAAAATTAGGGCTCGTTTATTCTAGAGTAAGAGGGCCTTTAACAACATGATAAGTCATCTCTCTGACACTGAAAAATTACTTTTGCAGACATGGTGGCTCATTCCTTCAGATTTTCATTATGGTTGGAGATAGAAAATAATCTTTATTTAAATTTTATTTCTATCTCTCTCAATCACATCTTTCATTTCCTCTCTTTTTATCCATGTACATGATTGTACATTGAATGAAATATTCTAAATCTGCAGGTTTAAACGCAGCTTTCTCTTTTAGGCACTTGTGGCACAGTTTTTCCACTGATACAATATAAATGAACCCTAATGCACAGGCCATATTCTGAATTACATGTGATGCCTTGTCAGAGAATCTCTGAAGTGCAGAAGGAGGCCATTCGGCCCATTGAGTCTGCCCTGGCCCCCTCTAAGAGCATCCCACCTGGGCCCACTCTCCTGACCTAGCCCTGTAACCCCACCTAACCTGCACATCTTTGGACACTAAGGGGTAATCTTTCAGCATGGCCATCCCACCTAACCTGCACATCTTTGGACTGTGGGAGGAAACTGGGGCACCCAGAGGAAACCCATGCAGACATGAGGAGAACGTACAAACTTCACACACACAGCCCACCCAAAGCCGAAATTGAATCCGGGTGTCTGTGAGGCAGTAGAGCTTGCCAACGTGCCATGTTTCATTACGAGTTGCAATCATTGCTCAGTGTACAAGATCAATAAACGTTCGTGTAAAAATATCAGTCCAGGCACAATTAGATCATGCTTGGCCATTAAAATGCTTACTTTATCAATTAATTGAGGTTTAAAATTTCAGTGAAGTTCCTACCAAGTCAGTATAAATGCAACCTCCTGAACCATTGAATACTTCACTGATTGAGAGCCTCCTATTGCCAATCTCTGTAGCTATGGTGATCACAGTAGTGTTAACTCATTAAACCCGATGGATTGTGCTGAGGGGCGGAGCTATGATAATTCGCTCTTCAACAGTTTCAGCGAGCGAGCAAACAAATTATGGCACGGTGCATGTGATGCTATTACCCCAATTTCCTGGAATTCCAGCTACAATGGGGTGTGCTGTTGAGCTGCACGTTTTTAGCAAATGCATGCCTATTAATACCTTGGTTAGAAGAGAGAGAATTTTGTATTAACGCAACATCATGTAAATTGGTAATATTATAGCACTGTTTCAGCTGAATTGTTTTGGTATGAAGTTTAAAAAAGATTAGGAAAAGGGATGTTTTGTTAGCAGGCAGGACGCGGATCATTTCTCTGCAGAGATCTGCAGTATTCTTATGTAATCTGATTGATCAGAAGTGGTGTGCTGGGTGTAAAAGGCTGATAGCATGCGGGTGCAGCGAGCTAACTGCAGTAGTTTCTGTGACATATATCCTATCAGTGGAGAGTTCCGGGAATGAATTATCTTTAATGCAGTATTACCTTTCTTACTTTGGGAGCGTTAATTGTTTGGATTCATATTGGTCGAGCAAGTGAGAAGGAAATGAGCATGTAGGTGGAGGCCAGTTTAGCTGGCTAAAAGCCCTTTGTTACTGTTGCTCTTAAATGGTGATGTGCAAGATTTGACAGCACCCTCTGTACGCATTGGTGAAATAAACTCAGTGGAAGCAAAATCACAAATGTCCGGAATCCATCGGAATCTGCTTTTGAAGATGAATGACAAAACTGGGCACCTTCATTTGCTGCAAAGTTGGGAATAAATTGCGGCGATTGTGCGGACATTGCTCCTTCAGTCAGATTCCCAGAGGATAAACTCGCACTCCCCCTTTCCCTGCTTTTGTCTGGCAATGCTACACTGCGGCTGAGGCCGCTGCTCGAAATGCCTGGCGCAAAACAAGGGTGGTTTCATTCAGCAGTGTGTGTGTGTGTGGGTCGGCCATTTCATTTACTATCTCCTGGCTTGCGAAAATATTCAGTTAAAGGAAACTATAAAGGATTTTATTATTCAGGAATTCCATCTTTTTAGGAATTGCAATGAAGTGCAGCAAAATTACATCATTTAAAAAAAACAGATGACACTGTTTATACTCTATTGTATTTTGGTGACGGAATTGGAAAATAAACATTTACTACGCGAACCAATTTTTATATCAAGATCATCCTATTTTCAGTTAATGAATTCATTGTGCATTGTTTTTTTTTCTGCTGGGGATAAGCTACATTATATTTAGGCTACTTTAAGTGGTGGTCCGGAAAGAATTCCACTCAACAACGTCTCGCAGATATGCGTGTCTCCACATCAGACCACCAAGGAAGATGACATCCAGGCCATTTGGGCACACGTGGATGGCTCGCGTAAAGCCCCTCCCTCTGTTCCATTCCTGGCAGAAACCTGCCTGACCATCCTCTCCATGTAGAACCCTCAGTTGTCCGAGGGTTGTTAATCATGACATAATGATGCCACAATGGGGCAGGAGCTAGCCCTGTTGGTCAGGGGATTGAACCTGCGCCTTTAGCATTCATATGCACCACGCTCCAATTGCTGAGCTAACTAGCCAACCGCTTAATCATTGCAGAGCAAATCCTTCAGATGCACAAACCTGGCAAGTGTCACTCAGTTAATTATTTTAGCCCAATGTAGCTTTAAGAATCATAGAATTCTGATCAATAAGCGGGTGGTGTTTGAGGCGGGTAGAATACTGGGCAGCGAATATCGCCATGATCAGGAAGTGGGTGGTGGGGAAGGGGTCGGCATGGGAGCATATGGAGGCGGCTTCATGCAAGGGCACTAATCTCAGGACATTGGTAACGGCACCTCTGCTGTTCCTGCTGGCATGGTACTCCACCAGCCCCGTGGTGGCGGCCCTGAGAGTCTGGAGGCAATGGAGGAGACATGTGGGAACAGAGGGAGCATCGGTCTGGTCCCCAACCTGTAATAATCACCGGTTTGCCCTGGGAAATATGGATGGGGGGTTCCGGATATGACGGAGAGCAAGGATTGAGAGGATGGGGATATGTTTATAGAGGGGAGCTTTCTGGGTATGAGGGCGCCGGAGGAGAAGTTTGGGTTGACGAGGGGAAACAAATTCAGGTATCTGCAGGTGCGGGACTTTCTACGTAAACAGGTGTCAACCTTCCTGCTCCTACCACTGAGGGGGATTCAGGACAGGGTAGTTTCCAGAGGGTGGGTAGGAGAAGGGAGCGTCTCTGACATTTACAAGGAACTTATGGGGTCAGAGGAGATGCAGACCGAGGAGCTGAAGCGCAAGTGGGATGGGGAGCTGGGAGGAGAGATAGAGGATGTTCTATGGGCAGACGAGTTGAGTAGAGTCAACGGGTACACAACATGTTCCAGGCTCAGACTGATACAATACAAGGTCGTTCATCGGGCTCACTTGATAGTGGCCCGGATGAGCAGATTCTTTGGGGTGGAAGACAGGTGTGCAAAATGTGTGGGAGGACCAGCGAATGTGAACATGTCCGAAGCTTAGGGGATTTTGGCAGGGGTTTGCAGATGTCATGTCCACGGTGTTAAAAACAAGGGTGGCGCTGAGTCCAGAGGTGGTGATTTTTCGGGGTGTTGGAAGACCCGAGAATCCAGGAGGAGAAAGGGAGATGTTCTGGCCTTTGCTTCCCTGGTAGCCCAGAGACGGATACTATTAGCTTGGAGGGACTCAAAGCCCCCGAAGTCGGGGACGTGGCTATCAGACATGGCTAGCTTTCTCTGTTTGGAGAAACACCATGAGAGGATCACTGTTCGGGTTCGCCCGGAGGTGGTAACCGCTCGTCTACGTCTTCGCGGAAAATTAATCATCAGCAGAAGGTGGGGGGGGGGGGGGGGGGGGGGGTTAATAAAGGTGGGACCTATAAGGAAGGGAGACGGCTTTAGCACTATGTTTATAAATTCATGTACATTGTTTATTTTGTTGTTGTTACAATATCAAAAATACCTCAATAAAATGTTTATTAAGAAAAAAAAGAATAATAGAATTTACAGTGCAGAAAGAGGCCATTTGGCCCATTGAGTCTACACTGGCTCTTGGAAAGAGCACCCTACTTAAGCCCACGCCTCCACCCTGTCCCCGTAACCCAGTAAGCCCACCTAACCTTTTGGATACCAAGAGACAATCTAGCATGGCCAATCCACCTAACCTGCACATCTTTGGACTGTGGAAGGAAACCGGAGTACCCGGAGGAAACCCACACAGACACGGGAAGGAAGTGCAAACTCCACACAGACTATTCTTGATAAAGAACACCTTTTCATTCTTATTACAGGAACTTACAATGTAAAATTATTCCCTCTGAATGTAACTTCTACCAGAAGCTTTTCACCTTTGCCTTCACTCTGCCCTTGCCCCTGACCGCTCACACAGAGTGCAGTCCTCAACTGGGCTTCAAAACCCACATCCTAGCCATTACCTGAACCTCTGCAACTTTGCTCAGATCTATCCTTCCCTCACCTGCAATATTACTGAAATACTTACCCAAACTGTTGTTACCTCCAAAATCAATCACTCCAATGTCCTCCTTGCTGACTTCCCTAGTTCCGCCTTTCACGAAACGTTCAATATCTTGCCACCTATATCTCATCCCACTGCTAAGTTTCACGTCTCATCACTCCTGTCCTTGCCACCCTCTGTGTTGGCTATCCCCGTACTTACTAATTGCAAAAAGCTTTTCTTCATCCATCGCCTCAACCTTCCTTATCTCTGCAACCCCATTTAGCCCTACAGTCCTGCAATGCCCTCCACTTTTCCGATTCCAGT
The DNA here is from genome assembly GCF_902713615.1 of Scyliorhinus canicula. NCBI lineage: Eukaryota > Metazoa > Chordata > Chondrichthyes > Carcharhiniformes > Scyliorhinidae > Scyliorhinus > Scyliorhinus canicula. Next base: position 284,419,203 of record NC_052146.1, on the reverse strand, counting down.
TTCCTTTGCTTCCTTCATCTGTGCTGCCTGTTTGGCTGCAGAGTATTTAGCTGTTTCAGGGTCCACAGTTTTGACAGCTATCCGTAAAGTCTTTGACTTTCTTTTTATCACTCTTGATGTTCAATCTCTCAGGATGGGAGCAGAAGTGGGTATTGGCCGTTTATATCTGCATTTTTTGCCTCTCCCAAGAGGTTCCATGATGGATAGGGAATGTCCTAAAAGAGAGGTGAGTGCAGTGAAATCACGTGCTTGAGTGATTGGAATGTACTTAGTGCACTTACATCTCTTGGATGTGGTCAATGTTTACAAACATTTGGGTTTCACCACTGAAGCCTGAAGGGACATCGAATGGATCAAAGCTGCAGATGTTTGTTACGAGCGGTCAATCACAGACCACTACTGGAAAGCTATGAATGGCTTACAGATAGTGGATCTGTGGGAACCAGACAGACACAGCTGGAATGGACACATGGAGCTGCAAGGTGAGTATTACAGCCATAATGCTTCCCACAGCCCCTGTCTGAACTGCTCTCTAGCTTCCAGACAAGGGTCTTTTTTTTGGGGGGGGGGGGTTCCCTTCATCAGGGTGTCCCTGGGGGATGGTCCCATTAGTCAGGGGGTTCCTGGGGAGTCCGTTAGTCAGGGGTCCTTGTGAGGGGGGTCTCCCTATCACCAGAGGTCTGTGTGGGGAATCCCCTTATCACATGGGTCCCTGTGGGGTGTCTCCTATCACAGGGGTCTCGGTGGGGAATCTCTCTATCATAGGGATTGCAGCTGTATCGAACCTTAGTTAGGCCACACTTGGAGTATAGTATTCAATTCTGGTCACCAAACGACCAGAAAGATGTGGAGGCTTTGGAGAGGGTTCAGAAGAGATTTACCAGGATGTTGCCTAGTACGGATGGCATTAGCTATGAGGAGAGGTTGAATAAACTTGGTTTGTTCTCACTGGAACATTGGAGGTTGAGGGGCGACCTGATAGAGGTCTACACAATTATGAGGGGTATAGACAGAGTGGATAGTCAGAGGCTTTTTCCCAGGGTAGAGGGGTCAATTACTAGGGGTCATAGGTTTAAGGTGCGAGGGGCCAGGTTTAGAGGAGATATACGAGGCAAGTGTTTTTACACCGAGGGTAGTGGGTGCCTGGAACTCACTGCCGGAGAAGGTGGTGGAAACAGGGACATGTTTAAGGAGCATCTTGACAAATACATGAATAGAATGGGAATAGAGGGATACGGATCCCGGAAGTATAGAAGATTTTAGTTTAGACGGGCAGCATGGTCGGTGCAGGCTTGGAGGGCTGAAGGGCCTGTTCCTGTGCTGTACTTTTCTTTGTTCTTTGCTCTACGGGCCTCTGTGGGGTGTCTCCCTATCACAGGGGTTGTGTGTGTGTGGGTGGGTGGGGGGGGGATCCCTATATCACTGGAATCCCTGTGGTGTTCCCTCTATTACATCCGTCCCGGTGGGAGGGAATCTCCCCACTGCAGGGGTCCCTGTGGTGGTGGTGGGGGGTCTCTCTCTCTCTCTCTCTCACAGGGGTCCTAGTGGGGGGGGGGGGGGGGAAGAACGTCCTATTACAAGGATCCCTGGTTGGGGGACAGGTCGGGTCACCCTCCATATATGGTGGTGGGGCACCCAGGCAATTCAGGGTTGGGGCTTCTATGTGGTGTTTTGGAGGGGGGGGGGGGTGGGGGGAGTGTTCTGGGCTGATTTGTGTTGCGGGTGAGGGTGCGTGCCTCTGATGGTCTCTACCATTGTGGCCCTGGCGTGGTTCACCTCGCGGTGGACCAAAGGGGCAACAGTTGCCCCCTTGGCCCACTGTGAGGTCCACCACATCAGGACCATGATTGTATAGACCACAAGTGAACCGCACCCACGTGACACCCTGCCGGGGTGGGGGGTGGGATAATCACGGGAGTCTGCAGCAAAGGCCGTCAGGCCTGCTAAACAGATGCAAATGGGTCATTCTGCTCCCGCTGGCATATGGCCTGGAACTCATTCACACTGCTAGTGGGGGGTCGGAGCATCTCTATTTTGCTCCAGCACCCAAGTCTCTGTCCCTTCAGGGAATGCATTGCAAGCACCCTGGGATGGAGAATACTGGCCTATGCAACATGACAGCTGGAATTCTCCGGTAATTGCCGACAGGACCAGAGAATCCCACCCAACATCTCATCACAAGGATGTCACCTGCAATATTCCCGCATTTGGATCAGTACTCCATTAAATATTGAAGTTCCTGTGCCTTAGAACCAATTAATCATGTTTCGTCTGGTTTGGCTGCCAAGGTTAGTGCCACCCCCCAGAAGATTTAGGTCTGGATTAAGTCCTATGCTCCATGAGATTAGGGCCCCACTTTTGTTTATTAGGAAACTTTTCTCCTCACCTCAATCTGCAAAGGCTTGTAAGCAATGGGATCACCCTCTGCACCCCATCGTCAAGTCCAGTGAAACTTTGTGTGAGTCATGAAGGAGCTGAAGCATTATTACGAGCTGTCAATCACAGACCACTACTGGAAAGCTATGAATGGTTTACAGATAGTGGATCTGTGGGAACCAGACAGACACAGCTGGAATGGACACATGTGATAGGGGGACTCCCCACACAGACCTCTGGTGATAGGGAGACCCCCCCCCCCTCACAAGGACCCCTGACTAAAGGACTCCCCAGAAACCCTCTGACTAAATCAGATGTATTGGCTGCAGTATTTCGGGCCCAGATATCTCCATGGGGGGGGGGGGGGGGGAGGGGGGGGGGGGGGGGGGTGGTGGTGGTGTGGAGGGGGAACGTAAACAGAAGAGATAGACTTCTAGTTGTTAGCATTTTGTGTGTGGGTAAGGTGTCAGCATCTGGAGTTTTAGTTAATTAAACAAGTTAAAATGTGGAGAATTTTAAGGTATTAACTATATTAGCCTACTTTATATATTGATATAAGTGAAGGAAAATTGGGTCAAACTCTATTATTTAATAATCAGATAAGCATACTTGCTGTACATCACAGAATGTGGCTATTCCCAAATTCTATGCTTTACTTAAAACTCCGATTCACATTGCAGTTTCTCTTTAATTAAACCTGATCTAACACGTCTTGTCCTGTCCTTAATGTGCAAGGAGTCAACTCATTTAAAGAGGGAGTTAGAGGAACAGAAGTAGGCCATCCAGCTCCCTCAGGCCTGCTTCAGCATTCGGTTAGATCATGGCTGATCTGCTCCTGAACTACATTTATCGTCCTCTGTTCCACATCCCTTGATACTCTTGCTGAACAAAATCTATCTATCTCGGTCCTGAAAGCTCCAATTGTCCAATGTCCAAGCATGTTTTGGAGGAGATTCAAGATTTCTACCACCTTCTTGTGTGGCAAAAGTGTTTCTTGATCTTGCCCTGAAAAGCCTAGTTTGAATGGTCCTACTATCTTACCTTATGCCAGGATAAGCACCTTCTTTCAGCGCTACCATTAACACTCCCTTTGTCTTTTGCCAATTACATCTTTGTCAAATCTGTTTCCTTGCTGAACCTTCTCTTAAAATCCATGGTACTGGATTATAAATCTTGAAAATTTACTTTATTATTTTGCAAGTGATGTCAATTAATTATCGTCATATACACGCTTATTCAACAGTTACATCCTATAAAGCAAGCAAAACAAATAAGGTTAATACAAATATAGTGTATGGATTTATTTGCTGTTCCTCGTTGTTCAGATTCTTTATTTTTATATTGGTGCTTTTAATAAAGAAGCCAGTGGAATTGCATTAGCATGGTTCAGTGGAAAGGAGTTGGAGAATTATAGAGCATGTAGAGTTTTATATTTTAGCAGGATGTGTCCTTAGGCTTTGTTATAGGTTCTATTTGTAATAATAATCTTTATTGTCACACGCAGGCTTACATTAACACTGGAATCAGGTTACTGTGAAATTCCCGACTTGGGAATCACTGTCTGCGCAGAGTCTGCACGTTCTCCCTGTGACTGTGTGGGTTTCCTCCGGGTGCTCCCGTTTCCTCCCACAAGTCCCGAAAGATGTACTGTTAGGTAATTTGGAAATTCAGAATTCTCCCTCCGTGTACCCGAACAGGCAGCAAAATGTGGCGACTAGGGGCTTTTCACAGTAACTTCATTACAGGGTTAATGTAAGCCTACTTGTGATAATAAAGATTATTAAAAGATTAAATGAAGTTAGGAATATGGCAGAACAGCAATACCCTTGGGCTATGAAAGGAAAAATGGCTGGAAGAGGTGACTGATGTTGGCAGGGAGAATGAGGTGATGGGATCAGACAGGGATGGTTTGGTGGGAGGTTGGTGACAATTGCTTTGCTATGGTAGGAACCAGAAACAGCTGGAGCGCAGAAGTTTCACAATTTAAAAAAAAAAAAAAAAAATAATTTTTAATGAGATTTTCAAAACATATCCAAAACAGAAAATAACAACAAGAACACAATATTAACAACAAAAAGAAAAACACACTAACCCCCAAAACCAAACCCCCCTCCCCCCCCCAGTAACTACAAAAAGGAGAGATAGATAAACACCCGGCATATCCAATAACCACATATACACATTTCTCCCTTCCCCCGAAACAAAACCCATTTCTCTCCCCCTCATCCCTCCTCTCCTCCCCCCTCCCCCAGTTGCTGCTGCTGCCGGCCTATTATCCTACCGTTCTGCCTAAAAAAATAATTCAGAAAGCAATCTTCAAATGCCATAAATCTGAGGCTTATTGCAACAGTAACATCAAAGTTAAAGATGTAGTTAGGTGGTCTAAGAGTGAAATAGGCAACATTAGTATCCAGCTTGGAGATCAAGTATACACGGCTCTATCTGAGAAAAGGGGAGTCAATAGACAAGTGATACTGGGCCAGAAGAGTATGAGAAAATAGTGCGACGGGAAGTGTTACAGATAGAAACAATCTGTGCCAGATGCAATATTTTAAATATATTACGAATGGATCTCACATTGTGTCGCTAATTGCACATCAGAGGATATAAAGGGTGATATTGGCTTATGCCAGAAACTAACTCGTAGTTAATTGCCAGCCAATTTTTCACCGTGCCAGTTTTTGCTACTGGCATGAAAAATATTACCAAGAGTTTTCGTTTGAAGCCAAGGAAAAGCAACAGTGAGACCATGAAACGAGCTTCCAAAAAGACTTTAAACTATCAATCTGTGAACTTCAGTGGAAAGTCTATTGGGAAAGATTAAAAATCTTGACAACTGATTTGTGCTACTGGCATAGACTGATTTCATCGGCCACTCGCATAGTATTTTCTAAGTTGAAATGGCATGATGCTAATAATCACCAGTTACAGAGTATGTTGTTTGGGAGGGGCATTGAGATATGTGATGAGTTGAGAGGTGGAATCACTTACGTGAATGACAATATACCTTGGAATAGTGAACGGTAGTGGGAGACCGATGATGTAGAAGAGAATTGAGCTGTGGGGCTACTGCAATTTGGTGAGAATACTGTTGAAGTTAAGGGATCAGAAGGTGCAGGATTCTATAATCTGAGGCATATATTATTAACTGAACTTTCCCACTGTTCTACATAGCCACTCCATTTCATTCACTCGGCAGTGGATTATTTAATGGACAACCAAACAGGACAACAGGCAGCTGCAATGGAGTGAGGTTCAGAATAGATTAACTGCAGCCTGAATCGTGAGAATTGAGTGGAAATTGAGAGGCTTGGCCTAAGGCATGAAACTGGACCAGTGAGAATCGCAAGCAGTGGCATGGCTGATATTATTTCATTTTTTACATTTCCTTTGTCTTATAGTTTAGTTCTTTATTAGTTGTGCCTTTTTGAAAAGAGCGCTGTTTAATTTAGTTAGATGACACAGTTTCCATTCTGGTTTTATCAAGAGAAGGCGAATTCAGGTCTAAAAATTTCAGGTGGGAAAGAAGAAGCAAATGGAACAATCGGGTTGTGGGAAGGGGAAATGAATAAATGGGGAAAATAGCCGTGGGAAAAGCAGAGTTGTGAGATGGAAACAATGTATGCAAAAATTGTGTGTCCTGTGCTAGAATTTTAAAATATTATTGAACACCAAACACCATTTTAAAAAATATTATTAATTGTAGTAAGGTTATTTTAAAAAGCATTCTTTCTCTGCTTCACTCTCAAGACGCAGAGACTACCATCTTGATGCTTCCATAGGCTTGATGTAGCAAGCTCACTGACTCACTGCAGTCCTTCAAACTGGTGTTGTGCTACACAGCACTAATGTCAAAACTTTTCTCGGACATATTTTTAAAATGGTAACCTCTATTTTCAAGGAATTATTTTTAGAGTATGTTGTGAGTGACGATAGGTTTGCCAATTTTTCCAGATTGTCTGGGAATTAAAGACCAATCTTGAGGAAATTTCTGCAAACATCTGAGGACGAAATTCTTCGGGACATTTAAAAAGCATTTTCTTTCTTAATTTTCCTTTGCTTTTGTTTGTTCACTGTGAAAATATTAGGCATGAGGAAAAATACTGTTTAGTTGACAGTCAAAGAATCATTCCCAGTAGAGGATTAAGACTCTACTCACTTTCTCATTGGGTGATTTGACGTGAGGATGGATGTGTTGAACAACTAAAGGCAGGAAAAAGCACCGTGGCTCAGTGGTTAGCATTGCCACCTCACGGCGCCGAGGTCCCAGGTTCCATCCCGGCTCTGGGTCACTGTCCGTGTGGAGTTTGCACATTCTCCCCGTGTTTGCATGGGTTTCGCCCCACACAACCCAAAGATGTGCAGGGTAGGTGGATTGGCCACGATAAATTGCCCTTTAATTGGAAAAAATGAATTGGGTACTCTTTTTAAAAAAAAAACTAAAGGCAGGAAAGAAAGTTGGAGAGATGTGTTTGGAGGCAGGAGGTCATATGATGGAAGTTTGCCAAAGGTGGCCAATTTAACGTGGCCACCTGAAGTGACAGGCGGCCACTTAGGCCTGTTGATAGAGAATAACATTGCAGCTGACTGTTGTAGAGCAGATGGAGTAGTACTCTATTATCCATATATGTTCAGGCATAGCAGTTTGGACTGCTGCTAAACCAGGTTTGTAACGGCAACTGTTAAACCAAGTTGGTGCTGACAGCCGTTAAGTCAGGTTGGTTGTGACATGTTGCTCTGCACACATTGTCACAAACTGTCTTTTCTGGTTTTGTTGTGACAGCTGTTAAACCAGGTTAAAAGCGGGTGGTCTATTTTTGACACATTGTAAGCAGCTTCAGGAATGTGTTGTGACAAACCTAAAAATTGGAAATCTTTCCCGCTGCTGCACTTCGCCAAATGAAGAGACCTCTTGCACTTCATTTATTCTGAGAGTGCAGCATGACTGTACCACATTTTCTGTTTGTCTATATCATGTTGAATGCAGTTCAAAAGGAAAACATTGGATATAAAGTACGAGGAACCAGTAAGACGCTTTTTTCCTGGTTCCTCAGCGTCGCATTTAGGGGGTACTCCCTGAATGCGCTGGGGAATGATTCCAGGAGGTTCCTACGTAAGGGTTAACACCCAGAAGTGCTAACTTCCTCTGGAGAATTGCACTGGGCTGGGAACCATTTGACAGAAGCGATTTACATCGCTAATTTTGGGTGGTTCGGCCAGGTTTACCCTGATAGTTGCCCTGAAAGATTTAGAGGGGGAAAAAAAATAACTTTGAACTCCAGGTTAACTACTTAACAAACCCAGACACAACCTCGCACACGTACACATGACCCCCCCCAGGGGACCCACCACCCTATCCCCTTCCGACATGCACTCAGGTCTGACTGGACCTCACTCCCACAAAAGGTCTGATCTGACCCGTAAAAAGGGGTGTTTCGTACCTCTCTGCACCTCAGTTACTCCACACCGATGCAGCTGGGGGCACGCTTCAATGCTCTTGTCCCACCCAGCCTGAGTGAGGAAGGTTGGGCGAGACAAAGTCTTTGGAATAACAGGGTGAGTAAGTCCATCGGGAGTGGCAACATGCGGCAGATTGTCACTCAAAGGAAAGTACGGTTTGTTTTAACAATTTAGTTTTTTTCATTGTACTTTTTGCAGAATTATTCTCCTGCCCATCTCCAGGGGGGCTTCCAGACAGGCCTCTTCTGGGGGTTGGGCAGGGGGAGGGGTGTCTTTCAGACAAGGGTTTCTCTATTGGAGGCTTCCAGACAGGGTCTGTCTTCTAGGGGACTTTCAGTTAAGGGCCTTTCTTCTGGAGAGGGGTGTCTCTTTAGTTAGTTCTCTGGTGGGGCTGTCTGATGGGGGTGTCTTTAATTGGGGATTCTCTGGTGGGTGGTCTCTTTAATTAGCGGTCTCTGGTGTTGGGGGGTGGTGGATTGGGAGATGACCCAGTAAATCTCTGGGAGGGGGGGATGGGCTGACTTGCTTTGCGGGGGGTGATGTGACTCTTCGCGACCGCGGTCCATGGTGAGTGGTCAGTGGGGTGCGCAGCAAAATGGCTACGGTAATGGTGGTCCGTGCCTGAATACCGCCCCGGTCCCAGGGGTCAGCTCGATGCCATGGCTCATCCCCTGTCCATCCCCCATCATAGCATGGCCCAACCCATGGTCACCCCCTGCTACACCCCTTGGCCCTGGCAGATGCCCCCCTCCAGCCAGCCATGCCAGCGGCTGGACCGGCTGCCCACAGTCGTGCTTCTGGGAGCATTCCTTACCTCCTCTCTCTCCCTCAGCAGCCCGGGCACCTGTCCCATGATTTTTAAACCCACAAGTGAAACTCACCTTCAGTAATTGTACCTGGCAGAGGTGGAACATCGCGGGAGATGCGGAGAATTCCGGGTCGGGCCATGTTTACTGTACATAGGGCAGCACGGTGGCGCAGTGGGTTAGCCCTGCTGCCTCACGGCGCCGAGGTCCCAGGTTCGATCCCGGCTCTGGGTCACTGTCCGTGTGGAGTTTGCACATTCTCGCCGTGTTTGCGTGGGTTTCGCCCCCACAACCCAAAGATGTGCAGGTAGGTGGATTGACCACACTAAATTGCCCCTTAATTGGAAAAAATGAATTGGGTACTCTAAATTTAAAAAAAAAAATGTTTACTGTACATGCGGAGTAGAACACATTGATGCCGCTGTCGAGGCACCGGTGCCTGGCATTCCGTCAGGGGCCCGGCGCCATCCACGATTTTCGGCTCATGAGTGATTCTCTGCCCAATCGCATTTCCCGATTCTGGTGTCGCTGGACGGAGAATCCCACCCACCCTCTTTCATAAAACCCCATTTACTACATTTACATTTCTTCAATTACATAAAGCCTTATCATAACAAGCACTTAATTCAGTGCTCAATCCCTGAAAGCAACAATTTTGGAATTCATAGTCCCACATCAAAGAGTCTATAACCACATTTAGCTGTCAATTAAAATGAGATGGCAGACACCCTATTGTGATAATGGTTGAAATCAGTCATGCAGGACTAATACAGCAATGGAAACTTTCAAGACTATGACAACAGAGTAAAATAGCAAGCAATGATTTTTTAAAGGCTCTATGCATTTTTTTCAAAGACTTAAATGGCAGGACTTTTAAATGCCTTGGCAGCTTGATATCGCCCAATAACAGGTGGTTTTGACAGTTCCTTTTGCGATCTTTGATAAGTATCCCATCAGGTCATCTTGACACATCTGACCGGTCTTCTTGACAGATCCTCTTAACACTTTTGACAGTTGATTTTTGACAGGGCTGTTGATAGTTGCAATGGGCTTGACATTTACTGAGTTAATGTACTTTTTATGCATATTTATAACTACTTTTAACAATGTCAAAGAGCACCTGACCTCCCCAAAGGGCACCTTACTTCGCATAAATGGTACCTGGCCTCCCCCAGATGTGTCCTGGGACAATTTCCAGCGCTACCCAAAGAATTGCACAAAGTTCAGATCTGCTCTTATGTGATGTATTCTGCGCCCTTTGTGTTTTACACTCCTGGACTACCAAAATCTGACTTGAGTGGAGGCAGCTGATGATTTAAATGGCCAACTGTCTCCATGAACGACATACGTGAACTGCCCCATTCCTGCCCCCTTGAAAATGTGAAGTGTAATTTTCGGGGACGGGGGGGGGGGGGGGGGGGGGGAGAAGTGTTATAAATTTTGTGCAGTTCCGCCATTTTCACCATGACATAGAAGTTCTCCGTCATGGTGAAAATTCAAGTCATAGTTTTCATTGCATTGAAATGCATCCTGAGATCATAATGAAAACGACCCATGAGTCTTCTTTACCTTTTCGCCTCTGACACAGAAGCACACAAACGGATGTATCTGTAATTAAGTCACTGAAAAATCCATTCTTGGCAGTGGGGCTGATCATCTCATTATTGCAGTATTGCTTCTCTAGTAACATGTTGATTTTTACATTTTTATTCTCCACTTTGCAATAGCACTTTTTACAGATACCGCAGGTGGACTAACTGTTGTTTCAAGCTTGAAACTCACAAATAGAAATATTTTAACTCGAGCTTTCAAAAATTCCTGGAAATTAATTTGCATTGCCAGGTTGGCCATGACTTGACACAGGGAACACTCCTTGCTCCAGAATGGGTAGGCCCAAGGCACAATCCATTATTTGGACTTGGTCCTCATTTAAGTGAACTATGTGCAGATGCCATCTGGGCTTCCCAGGCATTTTGTCAATGATTTGCCTTGATTTGGGATGCTGTGACATTGGCAGCAGTCCTCGGATAGGTGCTGATTGTGGGAAAGTGGGGGATAGGGGTGCAATGTAACTGTGATTAGGAGGGAGGGCATAAATATGGTGTGGGGGGGGGGGGTGTGATTGGGATGGAGAAAGTAAAAAAAGAGGGAATGGAACAATTTGCAGAAGGAAGAAAGAGGCAGAGAGGAAAGGGGTGAAGTAAGAAAGTAATTGAGAGTTAAATAGGTCAATAGGACGACAGGGAGGCAATTGGTGGAGGGGCCGAAGTCATGGGGGGAAGGGGGTAACAATCAGGAGCTGGCAAAAATCTTTGGCAATGTTGAAGCCAGGAAGAATGTATTTTGTTGAAACCTTCCTTTTTGCTTATCGACCCCAGCAGTCGTTTTTTCAAAATATTTTTATTGAGTTTTAACATTTTATGAAGTAACAGTCAAACAATAAAGCATGTGCCAGCAACTTCAGCAAACTATACCAACCAAAAACAAAACCTCCCTAGCAATTATAGCACCCCCTCGTCCAATAGGACACCCTGCAACATCTAACAGTGACCAGATCCTTGAAATGGTGAGATTGACCCTGAACACCACCTTGAGTTGTATCAAACTTAACCTCGCATTCATCCTACAAAGAGACTCACTCCACACCTCCTCCTCCAAAATGGGACTCAGCTCCTCCTCCCACCTAGACTTCACCTCCTCCACCGAGACCTGCTCCTCCCCCGTGATCTGTTCATATATCCGGACCTGGGATCGAACCTGGGACCTCGGCGCCGTGAGGCAGCAATGCTAACCACTGCGCCGCCGTGTTGCCCTGGGGCACTTCTATTTCTTTCTTACCAATATAGTGGAATGATGCAGAATCTACAAATGCATGCCACCCACCATGTTGGAACATTTAGGTGACTGTTTTGTGCCTGAAAAACAGAAACTGCACCAAAAGAATTCTTGGACGTTGACATAGGCTTTGAAGCCAATATTACACTTCTGAAAAAATATATATATCACTTTGTGACGTTGTGAGAAGGCTGAGGGTGAAGAAACAAGATGTCAAACTATGCTTTCAGATGGAGTGAAGTAGGGTTCACGAGAACTGGGAGAAATAATAGAATTTGCATCCTCAACAAACCCTGAGTTTGATATTTCATTTCAATTATAAATATACAGTGTTTGCTGTCAATTGATTTTTAAAAAATTAATAGATGTTTTAGATAAATCACAACGTTCCTTTGCTTTATTTACAATAATGACACTTCTTTGTGTCACTATTATACTTGCCTCTGCAATAAAAATACCTGAAGATTCTCAATGTTCAGATCATCCATCATGGCAATACATGGGCTTGATTTCTAAAAACCATTCACTGGTATAATTGTACTTTATGCTGCTTATTGCTAATTGTTGAAGACCATTATTCCTTTCATTTTTGCTGAAGTCGATTTTAAAAAAATTCTTTGCTAATTGACCATTAATCGTCTTTAATTATAGATAGGCCGAGGCATTAACCAGGAATCACTTGTGCCATTATAAGTAGATAATGACTTAAACTATGGTTGTAGGGTTGGGAGATACTTGCTTGTAACCTGTGACTATGTAAATAAATGCTTAGAAAAGCATGTAAAGCTTAGCGCCAGCTCTATTCTCCTGGTTATTTGGACTGTAACAAGGTAGCAGACGATTGTTGATTAAAGTTGAAGGTTGGAAGCGAAGAGAAAAAAAACTTTAAACAAAAGCAACTACTATCCCAGTAGTCATTGTGGAAAATGGCAGAAAGCAAGTGTAAATTGCTGGGGTATGGTTACCCTCTGACGGTCAGGATATGAGCATCAGAAGAAGGAAGCGGGTATGTGAACACGGATTACATCCCTGACTTTGAATTTTCACTTAGTACCAGAAATAAAATCAGAACTAAGTTTTATGTAAGCTGCATGTTTGTAAGTTGGATACTAATGAAGGTCTGGATCTTCTATAGAGCTCTTGGATGAAAATAACAAAGAAGATGATCTACTAAATGCCTATGGGACATGGGCAGACTTTGATAGGTTTCAGACTTTTAAGACCATCAGAGATAGAGAGTGGGATTCTCCATCCCGTCAGCCCTGTTTTCCGGTGCGGTGCGCACCCCCCTCCTGCAGCCGGCTGCGTGATCCTCTGTTCTGGCAGTCGGTCCATGAGGTTTCCCATCGTGGCTATCCCACGCTTTCGGGAAACCCATGGGCATGGGTGCACTGCCGGCAAAGCAGTGGATCCTGCAGAGGGAGAACCCTGCAGAGAATTAAAAAAAATATATAAAATTTAGGGTACCCAACTTTCTTTCCAATTAAGGGGCAATTTAGCGTGGCCAATCCACCTACCCTGCACATCTTTGGGTTGTGGGGCTGAAACCCACGCAGACATAGGGAGAATGTGCAAACTCCATACGGACAGTGACCCAGGGCCGGGATCGAACCCGAGGCTGTAGGCAGCAGTGCTAACCATACTCCCCGCAAATAATTTAATTCAGTTGATTTGAGGGATTATAAAATAGTGGTTATTGGGAATGGAAATAACCTGGAAAGGTAATAGGTTGTGATGGAAAGACGACATTTATAAAACATGGCAGTCAAATGGTGAAAGTTCATTCCTCATGATTCAACACCTTGGCCTCTGACCAGTCGATATAGGTAAATAAATAAGGCACCTTGTACAGAAAATGCTCTTGTGTTTTTTTTTGGTGAAGGCCCTGAGGGTCAGAGGGTGGCTTCATTTAAAACAAATTGGCACAACACTGCTGGTGTAAATTTCCATTTCTGTCCCAGGAGTCTGCACATCCTCCCCGTGTGTGCGTGGGTTTCCTCCGGGTGCTCCGGTTTCCTCCCACAGTCCAAAGATGTGCAGGTTAGGTGGATTGGCCGTGATAAATTGCCCTTAGTGTCCAAAATTGCCCTTACTGTTGGGTGGGGTTACTGTGTTATCGGGATAGGGTGGAGGTGTTAACCTTGGGTAGGGTGCTCTTTCCAGGAGCCGGTGCAGACTCGATGGGTTGAATGGCCTCCTTCTGCACTGTAAATTCTATATGTATCTATATGAGACATAAATTTTACCCTGTGGGTCTGGTTTTTATCATTTGCCGTTATCATCATAGATAGCAGCATGGATGATGAAATAAGGTGCTCATTCACAACAAAGTAATGGAAGCTGTCATTAACAGTGCTATTAACAGGGCACTTACCAATACCCTGCTCCCTATTAAGAGCACAGTTGATGTTAAACACTAGCGTATATTCTAACACTCCAAAGGGAAGCTTGAAATATCTCCTCTCAACTGTATTTTTCAATTTGGTATAATGTGAAGAAAGATGTGAAGACCAGTAAAGGATGTCCCAGACATTTTTATGATGATAAACAAAATAAATGTTTATTAAACAATAAAACACACAGAAAAGGTCAAATATAAATACACTTGACTAACTTAATAGCTATACACAATATCTTTAAATTTGTCCAGTTCCAGATACCTCTACTTTCAGAGCTAAATTTCCACAAACAACAGCCCATAGGTTTTAAAACCTTTGGCAAAATCCAGCAGTAGTTACCTTTCAAGATTGCTTCCAACTTAGAATAGAACAACTGTTTTCTCAACCAGGCTTTTCTCCAAGCACAGCTTGTTGGGAGTTGAACAGCTTCCTCTTGTGGGCTGAATACTCAAAAAACAGGGGAACATGCCCCATGTATACTATTTTCTCTTTTGACCTTTCCTTATCTAAACAAACCTTATCAGAAGTCACTCTTAATTACCTTCATTTCGTGAGTTCACCTCACTATTTCCGTTGAACGTCTAACATCTTTACTTACAGGTTTGACATTCTAGCCTCCATTGTTACCAACCTCCCTTCGGTAAACATCAGTTCACACTTTGCTAGGCTTTTCACCATATCAAACGCTAGCTAGTTCCACCAACCCAGCCAAACTGTCTCTACTATATTTTCCATTGGAAAACCAGAACACCTTCCCAATGACTGGATTTCCTTGTTTTTATTTCATCACAATTTTCTAACATCCCAGTGCTCAGTTTGGTTTCTGCTGGGACCACCTGACTCCAAAATTCATTACAGCCTTAGTCCAAACGTGGACAAAGGAACTGAAAAGATGCACTTTTGTTTTTATTGACGTTAAATTTGATATTGTTCTTCAGTTTTAGATCCTTTTGCTCACTCTTAAATCCTTTTTGAGCTTTCGCCAGGGGGTGCATTATGTTATGGTGAAATCAGCTGCCTAGGTATGCAAGTGTAAGCTTGTGTATAGTTTTCCTTTGATCCCTACTTGTGTACTTCTGTTTTGTACTTTGCTGTGGTGTCAAGCTTGGGATATTACTTAAGGGGAATAGTGGGAGTGAATCTTTGTCCAGTGCACACCGCCTTTAGAAGTATACATTGCTCCTTTCATTATATATACTTTCTTTAAATTAAATATCAATCAATTTCCTTTGGCTTTTATGATTGTAGACTGCAATAGATCAAGTGATAGTACCTCCTTTTATTTTTGCTGAATGCTTAAATTTGAGTTAAGATGCCGATTGGGCATTCCTACTTGAATGGCACATGAGATTATTCTTGATGACCCGTAGGGCAGTATAGTCGGGATTTCTGAGTTGTTTCTCAACTCTATTTCTAGACGCATGTATGCATGGTAATGGTCAGTGTTTCATACTGACTGTCCGTATTTGAGGTCAGATTTCACATTGCTTCTTTAGCTATAGTGACTGAGAAAGCTGGTAAGAAGTCTTACAACACCAGGTTAAAGTCCAACAGGTTTGTTTCAAACACGAGCTTTCGGAGCACGGCTCCTTCCGAGCCGTGCTCCGAAAGCTCGTGTTTGAAACAAACCTGTTGGACTTTAACCTGGTGTTGTAAGACTTCTTACTGTGCTCACCCCAGTCCAACGCCGGCATCTCCACATCATGAGAAAGCTGGTGTCACAGCTTTTGTAAATTAAAGTTGGAAAGAAGTTATAGTACCTAACGATAAGAACATCCATCAGGTGCTGCAGATAATTGCAAGTTGGTAGGGGAGCAGCGGTTCCAATCATAGAATGAAGCTTGATGAAGTTAACTGATTTTTCTGATGGCGTTTCCTAATATCTCAGTTTAGTTACTTATTTCTCTCAGGATGAGGTAGTGTATCACTCTTCGCTCAGTGGGAACACTCTTGCCTCTTAGTCAGAAGCCTTGAATGTAAAATGCTGATGCTCCAGTGAAGCACTGAGAGTATTGCGCTGCTGGAGGTGACATCTTTTGGGTGAGACATCACACCGAGGCCGCTCTTTGAGGAGGAGCAACGGAGTTCTCTCTGCTATCCTGGCTAATACAAACTGCTAAAACATATGATCTCGTTATTATTGTTTGTGAGACCTTGTCATGTGCCAATTGGCTGCCATAGTTTCTACATTACATCAGTAGACTACATTTCAAAATTGATCATGTTGGCTGTGAAACACTTTGGGACATCCCAAGATTGTGGAAGGGACTTGATAAATGCCAGTCTTTTTTCCTTTCAGGACATCTAACAAGGTGGTGGTAAATGGCTGTGTCAATTATCACCTAACAGGAGAGGTACATTTGTGAACTATAAATTGACTAGTATTAATGTAATAATTATGGAAACAAATAGTATTTCAAAAATTGTTGCTTAATATTACTGTTTTTGTTAATAATGATACAAATGTAGAAACACACGTTATTTTAAAATATTGCTTTGTTAATAATGATACAACTAGAAATTTAATATTCTATTTATTTATTTTTCACAAATTGTATTATAGCCTGCTTTGGAAGTTTAAAAAAAACAGGCGCATAGTATATGTGTGACCAAAATTTATGGCAGTAATTTGAATTGTTCAATCCCAGTGTGTCTGAGACTTGGCTGTCAGTGTCCCAGAGGTGATATGACACAAATAATTATCACTGAATGTTCAAATGCTTTCAGCTTGCCACTCCCCACTCTCCAATCAGGCATTTAGCCATTAAAAAAAACTATTTACTGTTTTTCCTTTGAGGTTGCCTGTCTCAAATACTTCTCTCTTTCCCCTCTAAGTTGGTGAGCAGGTCACATCTAACTTGCAGATTTCTTTGGCCAGTCATTGCCACTCGGTAGAATAATTAAATCAAATAAGTCCGTCGCTGTAAGAAAAGAGGGCTCAAATCTACTTTGTTTCTTCAGGAATAATGTAACAGCTGTACTAAGTTTAAATACCATCAGGCGAACCTCTTGTGTGGTGGTTGATCCCTCATTCGTATCACCTTCTCAGATAATGGCCGTATTCATTTACATAATGGTTATTAAAGTTCCCCCCCCCCGCCTTAATTAAATTAATGCCCAGTAGCACGAGAGTGAACCAGTAGTGACAATGTCTTCTATCCAATATAATTTACATGTGTTAATATAGCCATGACGTGGAGATGCCGGCGTTGGACTGGGGTGGCACAGTAATAAGTCTTACAATGCCAGGCTAAAGTCCAACAGGTTTTTTTGGAATCACTAGCTTTTGGAGCACAGCTCCTTCATCAGGTGAGTCACCTGATGAAGGAGCTACTCGAGTCACCTGATGAAGGAGCTACGCTCCGAAAGCTAGTGATTCCACTTTAACCCGGTGTTGCAAGACATTTTACTGTTTTAACGTAGAGTTGCGTATAAGGTATTGCAGCAAATATTTATTTGGAATTCTAGACCATTGCTTCCCAAACCTTTTCCCACTGAGACTCCATTTTAATGCTTCAGACTTTGATCCTGGATGGAGGGTTTAGGGTGGGGGATTGCTTCGGCTGCTGAGCAGGGTGGCTTTTAGGGTGGTTGGGGGGTGTTTGGGCTTTAGTTCCTGAGTTTGGATGATTGGGGGGGGAAGTTCCACGTGGTGAAATTGCTTAAACTGCTGTTTTTTTTAAAGGAATGAATACATACCTTTTTTTTTGCAACAGCAGCAATTGGGCCTAAAAGATCTGCCTGTCAGGCTGTGCCCACCGAAAGAAAAAAAGTATGGATTTAACAGGGCCTCGGAGCTGTTAGCACTCAGTCGGAGCTCTGTGGGAGCCATCTGTAGCAAACCTGGAAGATGTCATTGACTGACTGATATTGATTGAATTATTCCTCCATAAGACACTGATATCAGACAGTGAAGTCCGCACCCTATAAATGTCCTGCACACCAACTTGACAAAGGAGCTTGGCAAGTGACCTTGCAGGAAAGGAACATTTAAAAAAAATACATTTAAAAAGTCTGATTGATGATAAGTTGCACACATTTGAATATCCAACTGATAATTAATTCTGTGTGATATCACCTCTGGAACATATGCAAGCCCAATTTGTTTGAGACCTTGGTATCAAAGTCAAATTACTGGCATGAAATTAGACCACGCTTCACTTGAGAACAATGTGTGTACAGCAATTAAAAGTTGAAAGTAGAGCCAGCATTCTTCAAATGGGGACGTGGAGACTCAATGTTTTGAAAAAAATAAATGTTCCATTTTTTAAAAAGGGGAAAGGGGTAGATTGAGTAATTACAGAGCAGTCAACCTAACTTCGATGGCGGGAAATTTATTGTGAGAAGTCTTACAACATCAGGTTAAAGTCGAACATGTTTGTTTCAAACACTAGCTTTCGGAGCACTGCTCCTTCCTCATGTGAATCTCAGGTAAATTTCCTCAGGAAATTTATTGGAAAAGGTTTTGAAGGGCACGCTAAACCTTCATTTAGAAATACACAGATTACACAAAGACAGTGGGCATGGATTTGATAAGGAAAGAGTGTGTCTGACACACATGGTTGGATCTTTTGAAGAGTTAATAAGGAGTGCCATTGAGGGTAGTGCATTTGATGTAGTTTATTTGGATTATAGGGGGGGTAGGTGGGGGGTGTGGGGTAGGGGGGGGTGGGGGGTGTGGGGGGTAGGAGGTGGGGGGTAGGGGTGCCAGAGTCCGCAACCAACACGGCTGGAATAGATGTGAATGTCTTGTTTTTTTTTAAATGGCGATAATATTGTGCTGCGTGCCTAACAGAGAGAGAGAGAGAAAAACATTTGCTGCACTCTTGGTGATCCTCATTATTTATTACTCCAAATGTTTGAACTTAATTATGCCGTCTTGCAGAACCTAGAGTTCCCCCCCACCCCCCCCACCCCCACCCCCCACCTCTACCACCCACCCCTATCCCCACCCCTACCCACCACCCCTACCCCCCACCCCCACCCCTACCCCCCACCTCTACCCCCCACCCCTACCCCCCTACCCCCACCCCCCTACCCCCACCCCAACCCCCACTACCCCCTACCACCCCTACCCCCCACCCCAACCACCCCTACCACCCCTACCCCCTACCACCCCTACCCCCACCTCAACCACCCCTACCCCCCACCTCAACCACCCCTACCCCAACCACCCCTACCCCCACCCCAACCACCCCTACACCCCACCCCTACCCCCACCCCAACCACCCCTACCCCCCTACCCCCCACCCAAACTACCCCTGCCCCCTACCCCCCACCCCTAACCCCCACCCCAACTATCCCTACACCCCACCCCAACCACCCCTACCCAACACCCTAACCACCCCTACCCCCCTACCCCAACCACCCTACCCCCCACCCCTACCCCCCACCCCAACCACCCCTACCCCCCACCCCAACCACCCCTACCCCCTACTCCCTACCCCAACCACCCCTACCCCAACCCCCCCTACCCCCCACCCCGATCACCCCTACCACCCACCCCTACCCCTACCCTGACCCCGACCACCCACCCCTACCCCTACCCCGACCACCCACCCCTACCTCGACCAGCCACCCCTACCCCGACCCCCCCGGCACGCGATGTAAGTGATTTCACTCTCTATCTTCCCAACCCCCCCCCCCCACCCCCAACAACCCCCCCCCCACCCCAAACCCCCCCCCCCCCCCCCCCCACACCCACCCCCACTGCCCGGCACTCAATGTAAGTGATTTCATTCTCTCTCTTCACAAACCCCCCCCCCAACCCACCGACCCTCGAGGTAAGTTATTTATCTCTCTCTGTTCCCAACCCCCCCCCCCCGCTCCACCCCCAACAAACCCCCACCCCCCACCCCTACCCGACCACCCACCCCTACCCCCCGGCACGCGATGTAACCAACTCTCTTCACAAACCCTCCCCCCCAACCCACCGGCACTTGAGGTAAGTGATTTATCTCTCTCTGTTCCCAACCCCCCCCCCCACCCCCAACAAACCCCCACCCCCCACCCCTACCCGACCACCCACCCCTACCCCCCGGCACGCGATGTAACCAACTCTCTTCACAAACCCTCCTCCCCAACCCACCGGCACTTGAGGTAAGTGATTTATCTCTCTCTCTTCCCAACACCCCACCCCTACACACCCCCCCTACCCCACCCACCCCTACCTACATCGAGTGCCCCGGGGGGGGGGGGTTGTGAACAGAGAGTGAAATCAGTTACATCGCGTGCCTAGGGGTAGCGGGGGGGGGGGGGTGTAGGGGCCTTACCCCTAACCCCCCGGCACGCAATGTAAGTGATTTCACTCTCTCTTCACCCCCCCCCCCCCCCCCCCCCCCCCCCCCCCCCCCCCCCCCCGGGCCTGGGCACTCGATGTAGGTAACTGAACGGCGTCAACCATCATCAATGGTTGACGCCGTTATAAAGCAACTTTGATATTCGCCGACGTGGGGACTGCGGCTCATCCGGGCCGGAGTATAATTAAGCCTAAAAAAACAATGGCATCCCGCCGGCGCCAGCCGTTCTCCGAGGCGGGCGGCGGGATTTTAAGAACGCCGTTTTATGGCGGATGGGAGAATTTTGAACACGGCGGGAGAGGGAATATCGGCGCCCCCGGGCGATTCTCCGACCCTGCGTGGGGTTGGAGAATTTCGCCCATTGTCTGTATAATCAATAATGAAGAAGGAAGCTGCAGACTGCAGGAAGATATCAATGGACTGGACAGTCGAGTGAAAGAGTGGCAAATGTGGGATAATGCATTTGGGGAAGACAAACAAGGCAAGGGAATATGCAATAAATGTCAGATACTATGAACTGTTGTAAAGCAGAGAGACCTTGGAATGCATGCCTACAGATTCCTGAAGGTGGCTGGACAGATAGATGTGTTGGTCAACAAGGGATATGGAATACTTGCCTTTATTAGACAAGGCATTGAATGTAAAAACTTGTAGGTTAATGCTAGAACTGTATAAAACACCCGTTCAGCCACAGCTGGAGCACTGTATGCAGTTCTGGTCCAAGCACTTTAGGAAGGATGCAATTGGATTACAGAGAGTTTGCAAAGAGATTTACGGGATGTTGTCTGGACGGGATCAAATGAGGAAATTTTGGGTAAGTTAGGATTGTTTTCTCCAGCACAAAGGAGACTGAGGGGGAGACCTAATTGGCATGTATAAAGTTGAGAGGTCTAGGCGGAATGGATAAGAAGGCTGCGTTCCCTTTGTTTGGGGTGTCCATAACCAGGGAGGTTAGATTTTAGGGTGAGAGGTTTAGAGGGGATTCACGGAGAACATTTTTTACCCAATGGGTGGTGGGAATATGAAACTCACTGTCTGAACAGGTGGTAGAAGCAAAAACCCTGGTAACATTTAAAAAGTCTTAGATGTGCACTTGAAGTTGTGTAACCAAAAAGTTACAGACCAAGAGCCAGAAAGTGGGATTGGGCTGAATGGTTTCTTGATGGATGACTTGGCTATGATGGGCCGACTGACATCCTTCTGCATTGTAGTTTGTATGTTTTTTTTAACGTGATATTTTTGGTGCATTCTAGGCGGTTACTCCTCCAAAATTGAGTCACACCTGTTGTCAATGTTTATTTGGGCCTTCATCGCCAAGTTACATTGAACTCAGTTAAATGCAATTAATTAACTGGCTACCAATAGTACTGGAGTGATGAAATTCTGGGAATGATTCTTGCAATGCACGAGGGACGACATGACTCAGAATGAAATAAATATGGCATGCCTGCAACCAATAGCTGCTGAATCTGGGGGGGGGGGGGGAATGGCAATATTTTGAGTCTGTAACTTCAGAATCTTACTCTGGATTGTTGGAGCTGGAAAAGAGCTATTGAAGTTTGGCCTTTGTTCTTTATTAGTGCTGACTTTCCTCTGACTTCTTGATGGGCTGTGGGAATGAGAGCCCAGGATGGGGACAATGAGGAGGGAGTGTGATGAGGAATGAGTGCTGACTTGCAGATTTGGGATTGACGATGGTGTAGTGGTTGTGTCACAGGACCAGTAGTCCAGAAGCCCAGGATAAGAGGTTCAAACCCCACCGTGACAGCTGGTGGAATTTAAATGTAGTTAATAAATCTGGAATATAAAGATAGGCCGGAATTTTTCAGCCCATCACACCAACAAGATTGTGGGGACCTCACCATGCAGGCGGTGTGTGTGTGTGTGTGTGTGTATGTGGGGGGGGGGGGCAGAAAATTCTGTCCGCAGTGTCAATAATGGTGATCATGGCAACTATCTTTGCTTGTTATAAAAATCCATCTGCTTCACTAATGTCCTTTAGGGAAGGAAATCTATTATCCTTACTGTGTCTGGCCTATATGCGACTCGACCCATTGCGATGTGGTTGTAATCTAGAGGTTATTACCACTGTAGTAATACTCCCTCATGCTCATACTCCCTCAGCAGAATCTCTTCCTAAGTCTTACCTGTGTTTTGCAACACCCATGCACCATGTCAGCTGGATTATAAGGGTAATAACGCATCAAAGAGTATGATCCATGCAGGGAAATATTAGTAAAACAAACAAAATTGAAGCCACTTTATCTTAATGTGTGGAGTATGCACAATAAGATAGACAAACTACTGTCAAAAATAGACATGATGTGGAGATGCCGGCGTTGGACTGGGGTGAGCACAGTAAGAAGTCTTACAACACCAGGTTAAAGTCCAACAGGTTTGTTTCAAACACGAGCTTTCGGAGCGCAGCTCCTTCCTCAGGTGAATCCTGTGGTCAAACTGTGGTCAAAAATAGAGAGCAATAAATCTAATTGCCATTACAGTGACATGGTCAGAAGGTTGCCAAGGTTGGGAAATAAATATTCTCGGATCCACAACATTTTGAAAAGGCAGACAGAATGGAAAAGGAAGAGGGGTGGACTTGATAATAAAGGATGACATAGGGACATTAGTGAGGAATGATCTTGGCTCAGAGAATCAGGAAGCAGAATCGGTATGTATGGAGATTAACAATAGCAAGGGTCAGAAAATGCGGGTGGAAACAAATTTATAGTCTCTCTAAGTGTACATTTGGACAAAGCATCAAAAAATAAATGATTGGAACTTGTAACAAAGGCAATGTGTAATAGTTGTGGCAAACTTTTAATCTTCTTATAGTTTGGACCAATTAAATTAGCAAGGCTAGTCGGGCAGATGAGGCTGTAAATGGCTTTTGCGACTTCCGGTGGCGGCCATGGAGGAGTAGGTCGCACATTTGATAGTGCCCGCCTGTGACGGACTTTTGGACCTATTTCGCTCTTTTTTTAATTCGTATTTTATTGGATGAATCGGTGGAGAGTGAGACGGTGAGGAGAAGTCCCCCTCCAGTGCGTGGAGAATTGAACCAGAAATGGCCATGTGAGAAGACAAAGTTTTACAAGAAAGATGCGAGTAGAGCTGGTATCGCGGGAAGACATGGCGGAGAAGCAGGGCCGCGGGGAGATGGCACAGTGGTCGATGGAGCAGCTGCTGAAGTTTTTTGTAGAATGCTTCGCCAAGTTTAAGATGGACACGCTGGACCCAATCAAGGCTTCGTGCGATCCAGGAGGTGAAGAAAAAGGTGTGCGAGCATGAGGAATACATAACCGTGTTGGAGACCAAGGTGGAGATGATGAACGACTGCCAGAAAAGAATGCAGGAGAAGCTGGAGGACTTGGAGAACAGGTTCAGGAGGCCTCCCGGAGGTCAGTGAGGAATCGGATGCAAGGGACTAT
The DNA here is from genome assembly GCF_902713615.1 of Scyliorhinus canicula. Taxonomy (NCBI): domain Eukaryota; kingdom Metazoa; phylum Chordata; class Chondrichthyes; order Carcharhiniformes; family Scyliorhinidae; genus Scyliorhinus; species Scyliorhinus canicula. The sequence continues at coordinate 284,395,597 of NC_052146.1, read as the reverse complement.
GTGACGAACATGTTGGAGACATTGATGGGGGCTGAGGCATTCCCTTGGCCCCTGGAAGTGGATAGAGCGCGTAGAGCCCTCGCGAAGAATCCCCGAGCGAATGTGCCGCAGAGGGTGATGGTGGTATGTATGCACTGGTTCATGGACAAGGAACACAATCTGCAGTGGGCCAAGAAAGAGCGGAACAGCAGGTGGGAGAATTGCGAGCTGTGCATTCATCAGGACCTGGGCGCGAGGTTGGCCAAAAGGTGAGCCGGATTTAATCGGGCAAAATTGGCCCGCCTTTAAGAAGGGGGTGAAGATCGGGATGCTATACACAGCGTGTCTGTGGGTCACATATGAGGACCGGGAATTCTACTTTGAAACACCGGATGAGGCATTGACTTTCATCAGGGAAAAAAGGCTGGGGCCGGGATTCTCCAGGACAGTGTAGTCTCAGGGCATGGGTGGGCGAGGGGAAGGTATCCGACATCTACCAAGAACTTATGGAATCGGAGGAAACTCCGGTGGAGGAGCTAAAGGGCAAGTGGGAAGACGAGCTAGGAGGAGAGATAGAGGTGGATCTGTGGGCGGATGCCCTAAGCAGGATTAATTAACACATCCTCATTATGTGCCAGGCTTAGCCTGATACAATTCAAGGTAGTCTACTGGGCACAAATGACGGTGGCACAGTGAGCAAGTTTTTCTGGGTAGAGGACAGATGTGCGTGGGATGTGCAGAAAATCATGTCCACATGTTTCGGACATGCCCAAAGCTTAGAGGGTTTTGGCAGGGTTTCGTAAAGGCAATGTCCACGGTTATTTTGTTATAAACCCCGCTGATGTTAATCCCAGAAGGGAAACTTGGAATGCCAGTCCTCAGTAGCTTATTTTGCGATTTGGAAAGAAAATGTGAGAAGAGCGATTGGAACCCGGTGAGGAAAGAGGTCCATTTTGTTGTAAATATTCAAAAAAACAAAACGTTTATTAAACTTTAAAACACAACGCAAAAGGCAATAGTAAATAACAACATTTACCGTGAACTACAACAATGGTTACGCAGAGAGTCTACTTGAATTTCCCACCCCAATCCTAACCTATCTACTTTCCTGAATTCCGAGCATACATCTTCCCCAAAACAACACTATGAGCCAAATACAGCCAATAATTACCACACAGGACCTGTAGTATTCCTTTGGGAACCCTTCTTCTAGTTTAGAGTAGAATTTCCTGGGTCTAACATAGACAGACTTCTGCTTTCTGCATAACACCGTTACGATCTGAGAGGGAAAAACTGTTTGAAAACTAGGCTTGGCTAAGATCGCGGCCACTAGACTGCTGGACTCCACTTTACTGAATAAAGTATCTGTTTTCACCCTGCTTTTAGGCTAATGTACTTCTCACATTCCTCAGTGCAGTTTAACCCCTCACAGTTTCTTTTTTAAAATCCAATTCTTTTACTTTTCATTTCATTCCAACTTCTTAACAGTTACCTTTTTGGAAAACCCCAGCAAGGTAGTTGAATACAACCATGCTGGCTTTCTTTCATGCATTTGCTCATGCAACTATTAATTTTGTCCTGAATTATTGTTTCTAAAAGTTTCCCCAATGGAAAACTCACTCTCCAGTAGTTGCTGAGCTTATCTTTTCTCACTATTTTTTGAACAAGGGTGTAATGTTTGCAATTCTCCGGCCCTCTGGCACCCCCCTTGAGTCGAAGGAAGACTGAAAAATGATGGCCAGTGCCTCTGCAATCTTCACTCTCACTTCCATCAGCATCCTTGGATGCATCTCATCCAGTCCTGGTGCCTTCACACTTTTAAGTACAAGCAGCTTATCCAATACCTCTTTTTTAAATCAGTTTTAAACCCATCTTGTGTCTGACTTACCTTCTTTTTCACCTTCTCTGCGGTTGCATCTTCTTCCTTGGTGAATTCAAATGCAAATTATTCATTTAATACCTCAGTTGTGTCCCTGTCTTCATGTGCAAATCCCCTTTTTGGTCCCTAATCAGCCTCCCTCCTCTTTCTAACCACCCTTTTACTATTTATATGCCTCTGAAAGTCTTTGAGATTCCCTTCAATTTTGGCTGCCAGTCTCTTTTCAAACTCCCACTTTGCTTCTCTTTGCTTTTTCACCTCGAGGTGAATTCCCTGTCCCAGGACACTTGAAGTGCGTTTTCTGATGGTTTGGAAGATCGGGATCGGCGTCGGGTGTTGGTGGACTGTGGACTCAATCCGAATGGTATGCCAGAACCCCCCCCCCCCGCACTCCAGCAGGAGGATGTAAACAAAAGAAAATGGTTCGCAGGGCCCGGCACCCTAACCTCCGGCCCACTGTGATTCTCCAGTCCTCAAGACTGGGAGTCATGTGCGGGGGTTATATAGGTCTCACCAGACGTGAGCCTAACGTGGTGAACCTTGAGGTGGGCCAAGGGGGTAACTCCTAAGGGAGTTTCAGTTTTGGAAAAAGGCTGGCTGATTAAACCGTAGTTTGACACAGGCAAGAATCTGCAAGCTGGTTTCCAAAAGGATCTCTCTCTCAAAGTAGTTCATCCAAGGCATCCCTTTACTGCAAGTATTCTTGGTCTGCTAACTGTATTTAACAGTGCATTTTGACCTGAGATGGGTTTTGCTTGAGTGGAGATAAAATATAGCAGTTAGGAATTTGTGTCTCGTTTCAGTGTTAAGCAATGTTTAATTGGCAATTCTAAGCTATTTCTGACAAGTTAGTTTTTTGTCTGTGATAATAATAAAGTTTGCTTTAATATACCATATCACTATTTGTGCGTGGAATCACTCCTGGAGCAAAGTATCCTTTTCTCACAGTCTTACAAATTAAATAAGCTATTGGGGTTTCTGCCTGGTAACCTAGCGACTGTTGGGAGCTGGTCCAGGGCTGTAATAATGTGCTTACTAATGCTTAGCTTGGCCATTCTATCTCATCAGTATAATCACCATCATCATCCCCAATATCATCAGCAAATACCAAAAGGAAACATATCATTCTCTCCTCTTCCTCTTTGGATCCACAGGGAGGAGAAACTGGCGAATTTGCTACACTATGGCAGCACATTGCATTTAATTTCCACACTTTTCAATTTCCACTTTTAGCAATTTTTAGCTTGTTGAAACCATGGCCTGAATTCCTGAATTTTACATTCAGGGCATGCCCGAAGGTGACGCGGGCGAGAGCAGACGTGAAAGCTGCTCCCTCCCCAGATCGCACTATCAAAACTATATTATGCTGGCCAATTAACGGCCATCCAGCGTGAATCAAGCGCTGTGGGAGGCTGAGTGCTGCTGAGGAGGGCATGTGCCAAGACAACGGGAGAGGGGGGTGCAGGCTGGCACTGCCACCGTGCTCCCTCAGGTAGTGAAGCCATTGCGGAGCTGTCTGAGGGAGATGCTGACTTGTAAAAATAAATGAGTGGAAAAATTGCCACGGGTGCCGGGGAGGCACAATTATACACATACCTCAGTCCTCTGACACACTTGTTTATTGTATTTTAACTCTGACTTTCATCCCGCCGTAGATTGAGGTTGCAGCCAAAATGTAAGGACCAATCGGCCTGTCCACCCATTGTAAAGGCAATGGGCAACATAAAATCCCAGTCAATTGCTATTTTATTCATCGAAATTGGTTTCTTGATTGCCGACTGGTGGGTTTGTGTCACACGCCTGCTGCCTGAAATATCGCCCGATGGTGCAATGACATCTGGACACACTCCCAAGATCATCTTGTGCAATTTCTTCTTGTGCAATTTTACGTGCTTCTGGGTTTGGCGCACACCTACCCGAGCAACATAAAATTCTAGCCCACGTTTTCCATCTCTCATTTTCTCTTACTTTTTAAGATCTCCCATCTACACAGCTATGATTACATCACACGTGTTTGCCTCGGTTTTGTGGTACGTCTCTTTCCTCAGGAGTCTGTAGGTTGAGGTCTCATTCCAAGACGATTGTGCATAATACTGGCTACCATGCAACGCCGAAGGAGTGCTGCACTGCCAGAGGTACCATTTTGCAGATGAGATGTTCCCCAAAGTCTTGTCTGCCCTCATGGATGTAAGCAAAGAATGGCACTATTTGTAGATCAGAGGAATTCCTGGCCAAGAAAACACCACCTCAGCCAGGATTCTTTTAACGGGTTCAGTACTGTTTTGGGACCTTGCAGAACATTCATTGGTTCTCGTGATTCCTTACATTGCAAGTGACTGCACATCAAAAGGGCTTGAAAATGAGAGGCATCACACAAATTGCAAGTTGTTTGTTATCGGACATATTCCTTTTCTGAGAGCATGATTTCTCTGCCTTCTGCTTTTGTTTGCACTCAACACACTCTGGTCTCTCCACAGATGCTGAATTACCAAGTTCCAGGGTGAGTGAAATTACATTTGAGATGCCCTTCAAGCACATCTGCCCATAACATGTCCAGTTTGACATGCACTTGGGGCGTCTTTGGGAAATAGTGCAGGAGAAAAGGTTGTGGTGAAGGGAAAAAGAAGAGCTCAACTTAGATCTGTCTAAGTTCTAAACAATTCAGAACTTCAGTCAGTCATTTGAAAGCACTTTGCTCCTTGTCAGAGCTTTATTTCACTGTCATAGTCCCAGATGACCATAGACTGCTTTCTCCTTTTGAGGGGAAGCATTGACTGGTAGTGATGCAACCTGAGGATGACCACACCTCAGGTGAGAGGCAAGCTTGAGAAGGCTTCATGAATAACCTCAGCCGTTACGGGAATTGAACCAGCGATGTTGGCCTCGCTCTGCATCACGGACCAGTTGTCCAGCCAACTGAGCTAAACCGGCCACCTACTCTTTGGAGTAGTTTCTCACTGGGGGGCTGAAACCCAAGGCTAAAGAGACCCAATGTCCCTGAGAGTGTGCCAGTTGGAGAGTGGACACACCCACCCATCAGACGCTGGACACCAATACAGTGTTCAGAGCAGGCGTTTCAGGCCCCACTCATGAGGTTGCCTGACGTGAGATTCAAACTTAATTCTTCTGCCTCCGAGTCAAGGGCTTTCTGTTGTGAGTCCGCCTCGCGACCGCTGCTATTGAGGACGGAGAATTCGGCGCTCAGCGAAATCTCCCATTCATTACAGCGGGACCAGAGAATCCTGCTGCCGTGAACGGATGGAGAATTCCTCCCAAGAATGCAGAGTCAATGGTCAGTCTGGGCGGGAGTTGTCAACCAACATTAGGTCTATCTGAAATGGTGCTTGCTGAACCCTTCCCTTTCAGAGGCAGGAATGTTACCACAAAAGCAGAGGCTCAGTCCACTTCCAAGGTATTTTGGTCCAAAACTGCTTCCCTCCCGACTGATTTTGTTTTGGCATGCTTTATACTGGGGAAATTATTTACTTCAGAATTTAATCTAAAGTGCAGCAGTGCTAAAGAGAGAAAAAAGTCCTTTCACTTGGCTTACAACTAAGTGGTGTTAAGTTGCTTAGGATTTCATAATGACTAATTTATTATTTGCGAAAAGAAAATGCATTTCTTTTTCATTCATTCTCAGGATGTGGACTTTGCTGGTTAGGCCAGCATTAGCCCATCCCGAATTGCCCCTGAGAAGGTGGTGGTGATCCGGCTTCTTGAATACAGCCGAGTAGCTGACTGGGCTGTTTCAGAGGGTCATAAAGAGTCGGCCAGTCTTGTGGGGCTGGAGTCACACCTGGGCCAGACCGGCTAAAGACGGCAGATTTCCTTCCATAAAGAACACTAGTGAATCAGATCTGTTTTTACGACCATCGGCAGTTTCATGGTCACCATTATTGATACTAGCTTTCTTATTTCAGATTTGATTTAATTAATTGACTTTAAATTTGACCGGGTCGATGCCTTGTCTTTACTGATTTGCGTGCTAGCTTTGAAAGGATTAAGTACTGTCGCACTACAGGAGGCACTGAAGAAAAATTCCCTTCCTGCCATTCAACGGCATAGTTCGAATTAAAAACATAGAAACGTTGAAAAGAACGAGGAAATAAGATAAAACAGTAATGCTGATATGGAGGGTAATAACCTTTAAGCATGACTTTATTTCCAACTGTGGAGAAATGCTTTGAAGGTTATCCATCCAATGTTTTTCACACAAAGATAGAGAAGAAATTAAAAGCGATTGCCAGTCGGACGAATTGGAAACATGTTGAGGAGTGCTAACCTTTTGAAAAGTTTATCTAACACCAGGATGACTGTTTTGAAGCTTCTTGGGGGGAACTCATGCTGTGTGAGTTTGCAACAGATGGTGACATTCAGAAAAAAGTATCTCAAAATGCTTCACCAGCTCATTGTGGGCACCCTTGTGGTGATATTATCTGGGTTGCTTCCTCAACTGGAACAAATGTCCACTGGCGCATTGTGATTTTTCCAGTCTGTTTAAAAGTACAGTCTCGGTGACTTCAGGAAACAATCCACAAAATTTGTTTCAACTGGGCAGCACGGTGGCTCAGTGGGTTAGCACTGCAGTCTCACGGCGCTGAGGTCCCAGGTTCGATCCCGGCTCTGGGTCACTGTCCGTGTGGAGTTTGCACATTCTCCCCGTGTTTGCGTGGGTTTCGCCCCCACAACCCAAAGATGTGCAAGGTAGGTGGATTGAACACGCTTTTAAATTGCCCCTTAAATGGAAAAAATTAATTGGGTACTCTAAATTAAAAAAGAAAAAATTAAAAAAAAAAAATCCGTTTCAACTAAATAAATAATTTTCCTCCTCAAACCAATGAATTGGGTGACAAAGCTTTTAAGAGCACATTTTACAGAGAAAATAGAACCAGGAGGAGTAGGCCATTTGGCCATTCAGTATGATCATGGCTGATCATCCAATTCAGTCTCCTCATAGCCATCGATCCTAACTCCTTCTTGGAAAACACACAGGGCAGGATTCTCCATTGCCCGATGCCGATATCGTAATCGGCGATCGGGCGGAGAATCGATTCCAATGCCCAATTGGGGCCGGCGCCGGTTTGACGCCGGTCAGCCATGGCTAATTGCGTCACACGCCGTGCGCCATTGCAACGGCGTTGGCGCGTCATCGGCAGGCCCTCCCGCGATGCTCCGCCCCCCGATGGGCTGAGTTCCCGACGGCGCGGGACACATGTGGTCTCGGCGATCGGGAACCCAGCGTGGGATCCGTGCCGCTGGCTGGTGGGGCTTCCGCGAGGGCTGGGGGGACTGGTGGGGGATGGCCAGGGGGTGGCCTGTGGGGTCGCGGATGGCATGTCGGGTCCGCGCCATGTTGTATGGCATGACTGCTGAAGATCGTCAGCCGTGCACACGTGTGGCTCGGGACCTGACCATTTTCCGGCCGTTTTTGGCGTGGGAGCCAGGACTTTCACCTGCCGCCTCTGCTAGCCTGGAATCGGTGAGGGGTCGGCGCCTATTTTTTTGGTCATAAACCTCCTGCGAATTCTCCATTCCAGCAGGCACTTGGCCGCTGAAATGGAGAATACAGCCCACAATGTTTTGGCCTCAACTGCTTTTTGTGATAGAGAATTCCACAGGCTCACCACTCTGGTAAACAGATTTCTCCTCATCGCAGTCTACCCTGTATCCTCAGACTGAAAGCCCTGGTTCTGGACTCTTCCACCATCGGGAACATCATTCCTGCATCTACCTTGTCTAGTTCTGTTGGAACTTTATAGGTTTCTACGAGATTCTCCCTCATTCTTTGAAACTACAGCAAATATAATCTTAACTGACGCAATCTCTCCTCGTATGTCAGTCTCGCCATCCCAGGAATCAGTCTGGCAAACCTTTGCTGCACTCCCTCCATCCTTCCTCAGATAAGGAGGTAAAGGCTGAACCCAATAGTCCAGGTGTGGTCTCACCAAGACCCTCTATATTTACAGCAAGACATCCCTATTCCTGTACTTAAATCTCTCTCTAACGAAGGCCATCATACCATTTGCCTTCTTTGCAACCTGTTACACCTGCATGCTTACTTTCAGCAACTCATGTACAAGAACACCAGGTCTCTCTCAATCTATAGCCATTCAGATAATAATCTGCCTTTTTTTTCTCATGGGCCGGATTCTCTGCTCTCCAAAATCGCATTCCGCGACGGAGAGGAGAATCCGTTTTGACGCTAATATCAGGGGCGGTGCTGGTTTTCAGATTCTCCGCCCTCTGAAAAGCAACATACTCCTACCACATATCCATAGCCTCAGGCCATTGCCTGTGGCCTGTGCCGCGATGCTCCATCCCCGACCTGCCGTGTTCCATGGAACACATGTGGCCTCACCTGTCGTGAACTCAGCGTGGCAGCTGCGGATTCAGTCCGGCGCCGCCACAGTCGGGGGAGGGCTGATCCGTGGGCAGGGGGTCTTCATTCGGGCCCGAGGGCACTGTGGGCAGGCGGTCCGGGGCGCACGAGCGGCCGAAGGGGGGCACTACTTTTGTGGTCTGAGTCCGCTGCAGGCCACCACCATGCACATGCGCGGCCATGGAGCTGGAAATGCTCAGGGCCGTGTCAGCAGCTGGAGCTGTGAGCTCTATGCTGCCTCCCTGCTAGCCCTCAGCAAAACGGGGAATCGGTGGCCGTTTTGTGCTATTTTCACGCCAGCATGAGGACTTAGTCTCCCAAACGGAGAATCCAGTCCTCTGTCTTGTTTTGTTGACTGAAAGCCTATGTCCAGTGGGGTACCGCAGGAATCAATGTTGGGATCCTTGCTGTTTGTGATTTATATGAATGATTTAGATATGAATGTAGAAGGGTTTATCAGTAAGTTTGTGGAGGATATGAAAATTGGTGGGGCGATAAATAGTGAGGAGCAATAGCCTTTGATTACTGGAAGATATAAGCGGGCTGATCAGAGGGGGGACATGATTGTGATGTATTGAATTATAAGGGGCATACATAGAGTAGACAGGAAGAAACCTTTCCCTTTGGTGGAGGAATCAATGACCGGGGGCATAGATTTAAGGTAAGAGGCAGGAGGTTTGTAGGGGATGTGAGGAAGAATCTTTTCAACCAGGTGGTGGTGAGAATTTGGAACTTGCTGCCTGAAAGGCTGGTAGAGATAATAATAATAATAATCGCTTATTTTCACAAGTTGGCTTCAATGAGGTTACTGTGAAAAGTCCCTAGTCGCCACATTCCGGCGCCTGTTCAGGGAGGCCGGTACGGGAATTGAATCAGTGCAGCTGGCATTGTTCTGCACTACAAGCCAGCTGTTTTGCCCACTGTGCTAAACCAGCCCCAGGTAGAGATCCTCACAACATTTTAAAAGTATTTAGATGCGCACTTGCAATCGCAAGGCAAGCAAGGCAATGAGCAAAGTGTTGGGAAATGGGATTAGAATAGTTAGGTGGATGATTTTGTCCGGTGCAGATTTGATGGGCTGAAGGGCGTTTTCTGTGTAGTATGATCCTGTGACTCTGTGACTCGCTGATTTATCCACATTATACTGCATCTTCCATACATTGTCCACTCACTCAATTTGTCCAAAACACACTGAAACATCTCCGAATTCTCCTCACAGCTCACTCTCCCACCTAGCCTTGTGTCATCTGCAAAATTTGGAGATATTACATTTAGTTCCCTCATCTTTTTACACATTTAAAAAATAAATTTAGAGTACCCAATTATTTTTTTCCAATTAAGGGTCAATTCAGCATGGTCAATCCACCTCGCCTGCACATCTTTGGGCTGTGGGGAGAATGTGCAAACCCCCCATAGACAGTGACCCGGGACTTGGATTGAACCCAGGTCCTCGGTGCTGTGAGGCAGCAGTGCTAACCACTGTGCTACCGTGCCGCCCCAAATTGTTACTTGGATTGGATTGGATTGGATTTGTTTATTGTCACGTGTACCGAGGTACAGTGAAAAGTATTTTTCTGCAAGCAGCTCAACAGATCATTCGGTACATGGAAGAAAAGGGAATTAAACAAAAATCAAGAAAAGACAAGAAAATACATGAGAATACATAATAGGGCAACACAAGATATACAATGTATTTACACTTTTAACAATTTTGCACAATTGCTGCAAAGAATTATGAGCTACGTTGTAAATTTTTGGTTTTGGAATTAATTTGCTGTCTTTTCTCGTTTTGTTTTTGTCTCCACTTGCAATATAACCAACTCCTTCAGTAACCTATGGCCTTTTAAAAACAGCGTTTGCCTTTATTTTTCTCCATTGCGTTAACGTATCTTAGCTCTCACTAAGCCCCGTTCCCCCCCTCACCCCATGCTGACCATCATTGACTCCCGGTCAAGCAGTGTCTTAATATTAAATTTCTCAACCTGGTTTTCTGATCCTTCCATGTCCTCCTTCCACCCTAACTCTGTAATCTTCTCCAGCTCTACAGCCCTTCGAGTTATCTATGCCCCCTCTAATTCTGGATTCTTGTGCAGCCCCAATTTTAACTGCCCCATCGTTGGTTGACGTGCCTTCGCTTGTCGAGGCTTCAAACTTTGGGAATACCCTCCCTGAACCTCTCTATCTATCTTTCACCCAAGACACTTCTTAAAACCCAAACTCCAACCGAGCTTTTATTCGTCTGTCGTCATGTCTCCTTAATCTGATTGACATGTCAGACTTAGTTTTATAAAGCTCCTGTGAAGCACCTTGTGATGTTTTATTACATTAAATGAGCTATATAAATATAAGTTGTTTTTGCTGTAGTTATTGTTTTTGCTGTCAGTTTTGTTAGATTGTATTTTTCAGATGCCATAAATCATGGAGCATCTCGAGTTCAAGTAATAAAATAGAAACCTGCATGGAACAGGCAGCAAAGTGACAACTGTGGAGTACAGATACAGTGTGGAATGGTTGGGCAAGAATTTGTACCTGTGTAGCCCTGATCTGCATATAAGTGAGGAGCTGCTGGTTTTCATTTTACATTGCCAGCTGTAAGTCTAGGCTTAGAGCAGGAGTAAACCATCTCTAACTGTTCTATGTTGATATTACAGAATATTTGTTTCATATATGCTGCCCATGACTCTCTGTTTGGGTGACTATGGGCAGGATTGTCTGTTCCCCGTCGCCCATTTCGTAATCGGCGATCGGGCGGAGAGTCCCATTTGATGCCGAAATCGCGGGCGGCGCCTGTTTGACGCAGGTTTCATGTGCTCCGCCCCCTCTGAAATGGCATCACCTCGTCGCGTGCCGCACGCCATTGGGACGGCCTCAGTGTGTCACCTGAAGGCCCTCCCCCGATGCTCCGCCCCTGAGGGGCCAAGTTCACCATGGCGCAGTTCACTTCTGGTCTCAGCGGTCGCGAACCCAGCGTGGCAGCTGCAGATTGTGTCCAGTGCCGCCACAGTCAGGCGGGAATCATGCTGCTAGCCGGTGGGGGTGGGGGGTAGGACTGGTGGTGGGGGGCTGCTGGTGGGGGGTGTCCAGGGGGGCACTATCTGGCAGGCCTGGTCCGCGCACTGCCGGCGTCATGTTTTATGGCGCGCCCGCTGCAGGTCGTCGCTGTGCGCATGCGCGGCCACGGACCTGGCAATTATCCGTCCACTTATATCGTGGATGCTTGGCGTTTTACGTGGCGCGGCTGCTAGACCCTCACTGGTCGGAACATCGGTGAGGGTTCAGCGCCAATTTATGAGTCGTAAAACGCCACCGTTCCCACGCTGCCGTCGGCACTTAACCGCAAAATCCGAAAATTCAGCCCCATGTTCTCCCGCTGGAGCTGAATTGCACGAGCTTTACAATCCCCTTGTGCTCATAAAACAGGATGCAATTCATGCCATGCAAGAATTATAAGTGTGGTGAAATCACACGCTTGAGTGATTGGAATGCACTGAGTGCACTTTCGCTCATTGATGTGGGCAATGCTGACAAACATTGGGATTTTACCACTTAGGCCACTGAAGCCTGAAGGGATATGAATAGATCAAAGCTGCAGATGTTTTTTTACAACCTGCCAATCACAAACCATTATTGGAAAGCCATGAATGGATTGCAGACAGTGGATCTGTGGAAACCAGAGGCAGGCACAGCTGCTAACCTTCCAGGAATGGAGGTGTGGAGCTGCAAGGTAAATATTACAGCTCATATATCCCACAGCCCCTATCTGGTCTGCTCTCTAGCTTCCAGTCAGGAATCTCTTTTCTGGGTGGAGGGGACTTTGTGTCGTGGGTGGGGGGGGGGGGGTCTGTGGAGGAGGTTCCTTTAGTCATGGTGTCCCTGTGGGGGTCTCCCTATTGCAGGGCCCCTGGGGGAGGGTCCCCTTATTACAGGTGTCCTGTGGGGGGTCCCCCTATTACAGGAGCCCCATGACCCCAAATTCCTGCTGGGAACATTCGGGATAACATGCTTAGATGCCCTCCCCTGATCCACACACTCAGCCTTTGGTCTGAAGCCAGCTCTTTATTGTTTGATTGTTGGCTGCTGCCTCTGTGGTGCGGACACTTCTAGAATTCAAGCAATTCAAGTAGGCTTCAAAGTTTGATTGAAATGCGATCCAATAATCATTGTCGGAGACATGGTACATGAACAGACCAGAAGCCAGTTGTGAATATTTGGTTTCTTAAATGGTCAACAGTATCTGTATATAAAGAGGCGAAACCAATTACATAACAGTCCAAATATCACACTTACCATTAGCCAAAGTGGAAAAGGCACTGTGCATTACACATACAAATACCGTTTCACTATAGAATATCAGTACAAACACAAAACTACAACAGTTCATTTGTACAAAGAAAACCAAACACATTGTATAACCCCTTGCAGTGGGAGACCCTTGCCGTTTGGTCATTTTATGTATCAGTCTATATCCATGAGCCTCCGATGTACAAGTCTTCTTATATGGCCTATTTTCATTGGAACCAAAGCTCAGTATCCACAAGTTGCACTGGCGTTCAAGGCTCGGTAAAACAGCCTCGATGGGGACTTGCGGTGGCGGCCACGGAGTGAATGGTCGCACATTTGGCAGCTCCGCTCATGGTGGTCTTTTTGTGGCTTTTAAGCCGGATTGTTGCAGGAATTTGTAAAGTAAAGGTGTAGAAGCAGGAACAGAAGGAGGGGGCCCCAGTTTATGGAGCTGCAGCCTAGCAAAAATCGTAAGGAAGGAGTCAGAAGTTGGTGGCGAGTGAGGACCAGATTTCGATGTGGCAATGGCAGATGCGCAGGGTCTGACCCCATCAGCTCAGCGGTCGACGGACCAGCTGGTGAGCTTTCTAAATGAGAAGTTCAATGTAAGGAGTGTACGGCGGACCTGGCCTGGGCGGTGGACTCAATCAGGGCTGTGGTTGACCGCGTGGAGGCGAGACTGATGACCTAGGGACAGGCAATCCAGAGGCTGGAGGAGCTGGTGGGGGAGCATGAGAAGCAGTCCACCTCGATGGCAGCAGAGATAGGGATGCTGCAAGACCAGCTGAAGCTACTGCTGATGAAAGTGGAGGACCTGGAAAACCGTTCTCGGAGGCAGGACATTCGGATCGTGGGTCTGCTGGAGGGAAAATAAGGATCGGATGCTGGTGTACATGTGGGGAAGATGTTTGAGAAGCTGCTGGGAGAAGGTGCATTCGACAAGCTGTTGGAGGGGGACCGGGCCCACAGGGAATTTGCGCGTAAGCCCCAGGGGGGTGAGCCCCTAAGGGCGATGGTGGTATGATTGCATCAGTTACTGGACAATGAATGCATTGAGGTAGGCCAGGCAGACGAGGCGATGTATGTGGGAAGATGCTGAGATCGGGTGTACCAGGATCTGGGTGCAGAACACGCAAAGAGGAGGGCGAGTTTTAACAAGGTCAAGTCGTCCCTGTATGAAAAGGGAATAAGGTTTGGACTGCTGTACCCAGCCCGCCTGTGGGTGACCTATGAGGGTCGGGAACTGTACTTTGGCTCGTCGGAGGAAATGGTGGATTTTATGAAAGATAATGAACTGATGAGAGAAGGAAGACTTTGAACCTTGACTATGGGGAACTATGGGCGCGATTCTCCGCCCCCCACGACGGGTCGGAGAATAGCGGGAGGGCCTTCCCAACATTTTTCCCGACCTCCCGCTATTCTCTCCCCGCCCCCCCCCCCCCACGCCCGCCCCCCGACACGAATCGCTGCTCGCCGTTTTTTTACAGCGAGCAGCGATTCTCCCCTGGCCGATGGGCCGATTTCCCAGGCCTTTACGGCCTTTTTCACGAACTGCAACACACCTGCTCTCACAGTTCGTGAAAACGGCCGCAAAGTGCCGTTCTGGGGAACCATGGCACCGATTGGCACGGCCGCACCACGGCACCGATCGTGGGCAGCGGGTACGAACCCCGCGCACTCTTTGTTACTCCGCCGCCCCGCTGGATCAGTCCGCGGGGCGGCTGAGGGGCATAACGGCCCGCGCATGCGCGGGTTTCACGCATATGCGTGATGACGTCATCCGCGCATGCACGGGTTGGAGCCGTCCAATCTGCGCATGCGCGGCTTACGTCATCATATACGTCAGCCCTCGCTACCTTTGGCGCGCGGGCTTAGCGAAAATCGTTAAGCCCGTGATGCCGAAGTTCACGGGGCCGCGATGCTAGCCCCGACCGGGGAGCAGAATCGGGTCCCGGGAGGGGGCGCGGAGGCTGCCGTGAGACACGGCCGGTTTCACGGTAGCCTTCACGACTCTCCGCATTTGCGGAGAATCGCGCCCTATGTTTTGTAAAACGTTTAACTTTTGACTTGTGATGTTCAGACTGACTTTGGAGGTTCTGATTATATTTTTTCCATTTTTTTCGGTTCTGTTTGGGATTAGGTTAACAGATAGTACTTTAAGGGAGGAGTGGTGGGCCTTTGTGCTCAGACCTTGAGAGGGACTGTTTGTTTGTTTTTGCTTCTTGCCATTGTTTTGAATGTTTGCGCTAAGATTGAGGGGAGAGGGGAACCAGCTAAGATGCTAGGTGCCAGGGGCGGGGGCTGCCAGGCTAGCTGGGAGGACTAGTTCACGGAAGCAAAGTGGGGGGTGAGCTGGAGACCAATGTCGGGGGGGGGATGGGAGACGGAGGGGGTTTGGGTGGGGGGAGGTTAGACTGCTGACGTGGTAGGGACTTCTACATTGGTGGAGGAGGAGAGTTGATGGCGGTAGCTGCCTGGGGGCGGGCCAGGTGAGGTGCGGGGCATGGGCCTAGGAGCGGTTATGGCTGACCGGCAGGGGAGGGGGGGGGGGGGGGGGGGGGGGGGGTGCACCCCAGTCTAGGCTGGTCACGTGGAACGTTCGCGGGCTAAATGGGCTGGTCAAAAGGACCCGTGTGTTCGCACCCTTGAGGCAACTGAAGGCGGACGTGGCCGTGTTGCAGGAGACACACTTGAAGGTGGAAGATCAGGTTAGGTTGAGGAAGCGATGGGTCGGGCAGGTGTTCCATTCGGGATTAGACTTTAAAACGAGGAGGGTGGCAATCCTGGTCAATAAAAGGGTGGCACTTGAGGTGGGGAAGATAGAGGCGGACCCGGGGGCTAGATTCATCATGGTCAGTGGGAAGCTGGAGAGAATGGCCGTGGTATTGGTGAATATATGTGCCCCAAACTGGGATGATGTTGACAAAAGCAAATTAATGCGGATGCTGGAATCTGAAACGAAAGGGATAATGCTGGAAAATCTCAGCAAGTCTGGCAGCATCTGTAGGGAGAGAAAAGAGCTAACGTTTCGAGTCCGATGACTTTGTCAAAGCTGATGATGTTGAATTCGTTAGGAGGATGCTAGGGAAGATCTCGGACCTGGATTCACATCAACTGATTATGGGGGGGGGAGAGACTTTAACACAGTCCTGGATCCGAGACTGGAACGGTTGAGTCCCAGGTCCGGAAAGGTGTCAGCTATGGCAAAAGAGCTACGGTGGATTTTGGAGCGCATGGGAGGGGTGGAACCGTGGAGATTTTGGAGGCCAAGGAGTTAGGAGTTTTCATTCTACTCCCATGTGCATAAGGTGTGCTCCTGGATAGATTTCTTTGTGCTGGACAAAACGCTGCTGGCTGAGGTGGTGGATACTGAATATTCAGCAATTGTGGTGTCAGACCACGTCCCACATTGGGTAGACCTGCAAGTGAGCAAAGGAAAGGCCCAGCGGCCGCAGTGGAGGTTAGGTGCAGGACTGCTAGCGGAGGACGAGGTGTGTGAGCGGGTGAGGGAGGCCATTCGGAGATACATAAGGATCAATGATACGGGTGGGATGTCGGCAGGGGTTGTGTAGGAGGCACTGAAGGTGGTTATCAGGGGGGAACTCAGTTCGATCCAGGCCCATAAGGAGAAGACTGAACGGGCGGAGTTGGACGAACTTTTACAGGTGCACAGGAGGTATGAGGAGTCTCTGGATGAGGGGCTTCTGAAGGAGCATCAGAGACTGCAAATGGAATTTGGGCTCATGTCCACAGGTAGGGCGGAGGGATAGCTGAGGAGGGTGAAGTGGGCGGTGTATAAATATGGGGAAAAGGCCAGCAAGATGTTGGCGCATCAGCTGGGGAAGCAGCTGGTGGCGAGAGAACTTGGGAAAATAAAGGATATAGTGGGGAAAGTGGTTGTGGATCCGGTGGCGGTGAATTATGTGTTTCGGCAATTTTATAGTAGACTATACAAATCGGAACTTCCAGCTGGGGAGGAGGGCATGAAGCGATTTTTGAGGGGGCTGGAGTTCCCGAGGATAGATGAAGAGTTGATGGAAGGCCTAGGAGGTCCAATCAGGCTCGGGGAGATTATAAACGCAAATTATTGCAGATGCTGGAATCTGAAACGAAAGGGAAAATGCTGGAAAATCTCAGCAAGTCTGGCAGCATCTGTAGGGAGAGAAAAGAGCTAACATTTCGAGTCCGATAACTCTTTGTCAAAGCTAACAGACAGAGAGAGTGGGAAATATTTATCCTGTGGCGTGGAATGAGAATCTTGCATTCTCACTCCACAGTATAAATATTTCCCACTCTCTGGGCACGATTCTCCACTCCCACGCCGGGTGGGAGAATCGCGGGAGGGCCGCTCTGGCACCCCCTGCGATTCTCCCACACCCCCCCCACCCCCAAAATGGCGTGTTGTGTTTTGGGACACGCCGCTCGGAGAATTGCGGGCCGCCGTTTTTCATGGCGGCCCGCGATTCTCCGACCCGGATGGGTCGAGCGGCCTGCCGTTCCCGACCGGTTCACGCCGGCGGCAACCACACATGGTCGCTGCCGGCGTGAACATGACGCCAATACCTGGTTTGTGGCTTGTGCGGGGCGGAGAGGGGAGTGAGCACCACGACCGTGCTCGGGAGGGGACTGGCCCGCGATTGGTGCCCACCGATCGTCGGGCCAGCGTCTCAAACGGACGCACTCTTTCCCCTCCGCCTCCCCACAAGATCAAGCTGCCACGTCTTGCGGGGCAGCGGAGGGGAAGACGGCAACCTTCTGAATATTCTGAAGGGGGATAAGGATCCAGAGAACTGTGGATTGTATAGGCCGATCTCCTTTTTAAATGTGGATGCAAAATTGTTGGCAAAGATCTTGGCCACGTGCACAGAGGATTGTGTCCTGGAGGTGATAGGAGATGACCAGACGGGATTTGTGAAGGGACATCACCTGACGTCCAACATTAGATGACTCTTAAATGTGTTAATGATGCCAGCGGAGGGGCGGGAGGTCCATGGATGCAGAAAAGGCCTTTGATCGGGTAGAGTGGAAGTATCTGTAGGATATCCTGGGAAGCTTTAGATTCGGGCAGGGTTTCGTTGACTGGGTCCGTCTGTTATATCAGGCACTGATGGCGAATGTAAGGACCAACCGGGTCTGATCAGAATATTTTAGTTTGTGTAGGGGGACGAGACAGGGGTGTCCAGTCTCCCCACTACTGTTTGCCCTGGCTAGAGAGCCCTTGGCAATGGCGCTAGGTCATCGAACATCTGGCGGGGGATCGTGAGAGGGGAGTTGGAGGATAGGGTTTCACTCTACGCGGATGACTTGCTACTTTACATAACAGACCCATTGGGGGGATGGCTGGGATTATGGAGATATTGGGCGATTCTCGGGCTACAAATTAAACATGGGTAAGAGTGAGGTGTTCGCGATCCAGGCACGGGGGCAGGAGAGGAGACTGAAGGAGTTGCCTTTTAAAGTGGTGGGTAGGAGTTTTAGGTACCTGGGGATTCAGGTGGCAAGCGACTGGAGTCAGCTCCATAAGTTAAATTTGGGCAGGGCGGTTGAGCAAATGAAAGGGGACTTCCGCAGGAGGGACATGCTCCCGCTGTCATTGGCGGGGAGGGTACAGACTGTGAAAATGACAGTCCTCACGAGATTGCTATTTGTGTTTCAATGTCTTCAAATTTTTATCCCTAAGGCATTTTTGAGGATGATGAACGCGGTGATCTCGTGTTTCGTATGGGCTGGTAAGGCCTCGAGGGTGAGGAAGGTCCTTTTGGAATGGGGGAGCGGGATGGGGGGGCTTGGCCCTTCCGAATTTTATTAATCATTACTGGGTGGTGAATATATCGATGCTTAGGAAGTGGGTAGTGGGGGAGGGATTGGTGTGGGAGTGAGTGGAGGCGGCGTCCTGTAAGGGTACAAATTTGGAGGCTTTGTTAACGGCACCTCTGCCGTTCTCGCTGGCTCGGTACTCCACAAGCCCAATGGTGGTGGCCGCCCTGGGGGGGGGGGGGGGGGGCAGTGGAGGCAGCACATGAGACTGGAGGGGGCGTCGGTGTGGTCACCGATCTGTGATAACCATCGGTTTGTTCCGGGAGGGCTGGACGGGGGCTTTAGGAGGTGGCAGCGGGCAGGGATTGAGAGATTTGGTGATTTCTTCATTGAAGAGGGTTTCTCGAGCTGAGAGAGATTAGAGGTTGAGTTTGAGTTACCGGGTGGGAACGGGTTTCGGTACCTACAGGTACGGGACTTTGTCCGGAGGCAGGTTCCAAGCTTTCCTCACCTCCCTCTAAGGGGACTGCAGGATAAGGTGATGACAAAAACAGGGGCTGGGGAGGGGAATATATAAGGAATTGATGGAGTGGGAAGGGGCCCAATCGGGGAGGTGAAGAGGAAGTGGGAGGAAGAGTTCACAGGGGAGTTGGAAGTCGAACTATGGGAAAAGGCTTTGCGGAAAGTCAATTCATCCTCGTCGTATGCCAGGCTTAGCCTAATCCAGTTCAAAGCGGGCCATAGGGCTCATATGACTATGGCCCAGATGAGTAGGGTTTTTGAGGAGGTGGAGGACAGGAGTGGGAGGTGGAGGGAAGTCCGGCGAATCACGTGCACACGTTTTGGGCGTGCCGGAAGCTGAGGGGGATTCTGGCCGGGATTTGTGGATGTCATGTCAGAGGTCCTGGAAAGGAGAGTTATTCCGTGTCCAGATGGCAATATTTGGAGTGTCAGAAGATCCGGGGGCCCAGGAGGGGAGAGAGGCTGACGTTTTGGCCTTTGCCTCCCTGGTGGCCCAGAGACGGATTTTGCTGGGATGGAGGGACTCGAAGCCTCCAAAGTTGGGGGTGTGGTCAGTGACATGGCCGGGATCGAACTCGGGTCCTCGGCATCGTGAAGCAGCAGTGCGAGCCACTGTGCACCGCGCCACCCCTTAATACTACACTCCTGCATACTTCACCCGATGTTGATGTCTATGTATTTACATTGTGTATCTTCTGTTGCCCTATTACATATTTTCTTTTCATGTACTAAATGATCTGTTTGAGCTGCATGCAGAAAAATACTTTTTGCTGTACCACATGTACAAAAAAAAACCAGCAATCTGCAAAAGCATTTCTTTGCCATCTTAATCAAGTTGCTCATTCGGATCAATCCACCTCTTCTCCCTCTCTCTCCTGCAGTTCCCAGTAGTAGACTCCTCAACAGTGGAAATCGCACCGGCCCAGAGCAGGCCAGAAGAGAAAAAAAGCTCCCCTTCCTCTTCTCCAGCCTGGGCAGCAGGTCACTTTCCCATTCTCCCTTTCCTTACTCTGGGCTGCAGAAAAAGAAGGAAACAGCAGCAGCAGACTCCAGGCATTTGCAGCACCACTTGAGAGCTATGAATTGCTCTCACAACTAACAAGGCCAATTCCTCATTAGCAATAGCGTTCAGCTGTGAAGCTGGAGGCTGCTCACAGTCAAAGGGAGTTAAAGTGACCTTCAGCATAGAACCAAGAGCAGGGCTCTGACCTTGAAGTGTTTGGTAGGACGGACAGGCAGCAGCTGTAGTTGCCCCTGTTATGGGATCCACAATAATTACTGATGGCTTGAAGGCCTAACAGACAAGCCCTCACCAGTCCCGGGTGCAACGCAGTTGTTAAATTGCGCCCAAAATCTTCAAATAAATAACAGAAGAGCTGCTAATATACCTCACCGCTGTCTGTCAGTCTTGGGGTGTGGAAATTGTCTGCTGCAATACTACACAGAGCACACTTTAAGTTCAGCTCATTACCTGTGAAGGGCTTTTGGGATATCCTGAGTATCGTAAGGGTGCTATCTAAATGCAAATTGGTTCTTTTTTTTCTGGTTATATATTTAGATGGTTATCATGATGACAGTTCCGGCTAATTAGGCTACAACGCACAAGCAAGCATGCTGTTATCATCTTGTGTGTCAGCTGTGCTTATTTGGTAGCATCCTTATCTCTGGGTCAGAAGGTTCCAGATTCAAGTCCCACTCCAGGCACAACGATAAAGCTGACACTCCAGTGCGGCACTGAGGGATTGCAGCACTGTTGGAAGTGCAGCCTTTTGCATGTAATATTAAACAGAGGCCTGGTTGGCCGGCCTCTCGATTGGATATAAAAGATGCCATTTTGAAGAAGAGCAGAGGAGGTCCCCCAGGTGCCCTGACGAAGATTTATCCCTCAATCCTTGTTGCAAAAATGGATGCTGGTCATTATCCACTGTTGTTTTGGGACCATCTTGTTTTCAAATTGTCTGTCATATTTACTACAAATAATAATAATAATCGCTTATTGTCACGAGTAGGCTTCAATGAAGTTATTGTGAAAAACTCCGAGTCGCCACATTCCGGCGCCTGTTATTTAGGTGCTGCTTGGGCAGTGAGGAGGAAGGTTGGTTGCGATCTCTGTTCAGAATTAGGAGGTGCAAAGTACACATTTGTTGCTGGTGGGAGTGGTGTGTGGTGATGGAGGGTGGGTATATGGTGAAGTGGGTAATGATGTGTTGGGTCGATGTGGACTGCACTTGGTGCAGTGTAGCGAGAGACAGACCTCCAACATTTGATAAGATGCAACACGGTTTTATTTAACGTCTTAACTACTATACATGTTCAACTGTGGGTTGACACTATGCTGACCTGACTGGAGACCATGTACTAGCCTGACCAGACTTACTAGCTACCGCATGGTGTTTGCACTGGCTAGCTCACAAACTCTGACTGTCTCAGCAGCTGGGTCCAGGGAGAGCGAGAAACCTAGTGCCCACTGGCTTTATAGTGGTTGTGTCCTGTCTGGTGATTGGCTGCTCTGTTCTGTGTGCTTACTGGTTATCCTGTGTGTCAATCACTGCCTGTCTGCACATCATTATATACATAGATGTATATTATGACAGGTAACATGACATCTCTGCTCGGGGGGGATTTTGGGGAAGAATCTGACATAATTTCTCCAAAGGGCGAGGGGGGGGGGGGGGGTGGTAATGGAGGAGGATTGCAGTGGGATTAACCTTGTTTCTATTGCAGTTAATATTATATTGTGGCATTGTTATTTTGTGGTTGTGATGTTATTTGTGTCTGAAAACGTTTGAGGAAACTTACCTACACTCCTCTGTACTCACAACCAGCAGGGGCTCAATGGGACGAATGACCTCTTTCTTTACAAGAAACATTAACAGCATGGTAGCAGAGGGGGCAGCGTGGTAACACAGTGGTTAGCATAGTTGCTTCACAGCTCCAGGGTCCCAGGTTCGATTCCCGGGTCACTG
Source organism: Scyliorhinus canicula (assembly GCF_902713615.1). NCBI lineage: Eukaryota > Metazoa > Chordata > Chondrichthyes > Carcharhiniformes > Scyliorhinidae > Scyliorhinus > Scyliorhinus canicula. The sequence continues at coordinate 284,373,834 of NC_052146.1, read as the reverse complement.
TCTGTGCGGAGTCTATACGTTCTCCCCGTGTCTGCATGGGTTTTCCTCCGGGTGCTCTGGTTTTCTCCCACAGTCCAAAGATGTGCAGGTCAGCTGGATTGGCCATGCTAAATTCCCCTTTGTGTCCAAAAAGGTAGCCATGATGTGGAGATGCCGGCGTTGGACTGGGGTGAGCACAGTAAGAAGTCTTACAACACCAGGTTAAAGTCCAACAGGTTTGTTTCAAACACTAGCTTTCGGAGCACGGCTCCTTCTTCAGGTGAGGAATTCACCTGAAGAAGGAGCCGTGCTCCGAAAGCTCGTGTTTGAAACAAACCTGTTGGACTTTAACCTGGTGTTGTAAGACTTCTTACTGTCCAAAAAGGTGGGGTGGGGTTACTGGGCTACGGGGATAGGGTGGAGGTGTGGGCTTGGGTAGGATGCTCTTTTCAAGAGCCGGTGCAGACTCGATGGGCCAAATAGCCTCCTTCTGCACTGTAAATTCTGTGATTAGAAGAATTATATCTGCTGAAAGGTTGCCAAAGTGCCATCCAGTGGACAAAGTTGGGAACTACACTTATTTCATGGAAGAGGCTTGAGATGAGTTGGGCGATGGCCATGTAATGGCGAAGGCGTTGTTTAAGCTTCACAGATACGGTACAAAAATCATTAGACCATTGTGACCATGCATTGTTCCATTATAATAGAAGTCTTCATTAGAATAGTGAAAGTAGGTCTTCCACAATATTTTTATCTTAACCAAAGTTTTTGCTTTGCTTCTACGAATAAGATATTTTGCTATATATAGGGTTTAGATCATAACAATGTTCAACATGAAAAAGATGGAAATTGATACATTCAGTTAGAATTGGGCTCCCATTCTGTTCTACCCGATTCCAAAAGTGCCAAACCTCCAGTTTTAAACATCTATGCATGCTCCAGTAAGAGGAAGATAGAAAAAGCACACAACGTGTTGGATAAAGAGGAATCAGAGGAGGCTTCTGTAGATACTGATATAGACCAGTCAGAATAGCCTGTTTCTGTGCTGTAAAATCTATGTAATCCATTTGAACAGTATGGTGCTGGAACACTCAGCAGATCTCAGTAACATCTACGAAGAGCAGAAAGGAGGGCCAACTTTTCAGGCGACACAGGTGAATAGCCTATAAGGATGAACCTGGTTAAAAGGGCAAGGAGCAAAAGATTAGATAGAAGACTGGAGGTGAGTAAATGACAAGTGAAGGAAAAATAAGGCAATAACGAGAGAAACAGCAGTGGAGATCCAGTGGATGTGTCAATGGTTACAGCTGAATAACACATTGAGCTGAGGAATTTCTGACTGCCTGCCTTGTTGGCAGCGTCCATTGGGTAAGCCTTGGGGGAGGGGGAAGACAATTGATGGGGGCGCAGTGGGGCATGGATCAAAGTAAACAATAGTGGTCAGGCATGTGGTGGAGCTGGAGGAGCACCCCTGTTCCACATAAATTATAGGAAATGGTGGACCATATAATCTTGGAGTCCACTGGCAAGGCCACAACTCCGTCTAAAAAACATAAATAAAACAGACCTGGGGTGGCATTCTCCCCTACCCGGCAGGGTGGGCCGTACTGGCGCCGAGGAGTGGCGTGAACCACTCTGGCGTCGGGCCGCCCGGAAGGTGCGGAATCCTCCGCTTCATCAGGGGCTAGGCCGGCGCCGGCGGGTTTGGTGCTGGCGCGGAAGGGCTTGGCGCCACGCCAACCGGCGCCGAAGGGCCTCCGCCGGCTGGCACGTGTTGGCACATGCGCCGGATCGGCAGTGTGCGCTGGCGTCATCCCAGCGCATGCACAGGGGTGTTCTTCACCGCGCCGGCCGTGGCGGAGGTTGACAGCAGCCGGCGTGGAGGGAAAGAGTGCCCCCACGGCACAGGCCCACCCGTGGATCGGTGCGCCTCGATCGCGGGCCAGTTCCCCCCCCCCGAGGACACTGCAGGCCGCCCGTAGAGCCAGGTACCGCCGGTATGCACCTTGTTTGATTTACGCCGGCAGGACCAGCTGAGAACGGGCGGCCATTTGGCCCATTGTGGGCCGGTGAATCGCCGGGAGGCCGCTGCCAGTGGCCGCTGACTGGCGCGACACGATTCCCATCCCCGCCAAAACACCGCCGCCTGAAAATTCGGCAGCCGGCGGCAGGGCGGGATTCACCCCCCCCCCCCCCCCCTCCCCCTCCCCCCGGGGCAATTCTCCGACCTGGTGGGGGGTTGGATAATCCCGCCCCTGATGCCTGCAGCTCAAGAAGGTCCCGAAGATAGGGTGACATGATGGCACAATGGAAAGCACTGCAGCCCCACAGCGCTAGAGACCCTGGTTCGATTCCACCCTTGGGTGACTATCCGTGTGGAGTCTGCACATTCTCCCAGTGTCTACGTGGGTTTCCTCTGGGTGCTCCGGTTTCCTCCCTCAATCCAAAGATGTGCAGGTTAGTTGGATTGGCCATGCTAAATTGCCCCTTAGTGTCCAAAAGGTTATGTGAGGTACTCTTTCGAAGGGTTGGTGCAGACTTGATGGACCAAGTAGTGCAGGATAAATGTGTTCGGCAGAGTAAGGGTTAATGTGGGACTGGAGAGCAGTGCCGCCCACGGTTCACTATGTGCGGAGTAGAGTCTGGAAGGAGACAGCATGTAAACATTACCCATATAGGCAGTACCTTGGAGATGTATTTAATTATGGGTTACTAAAGAACAGTTTATGTTTAACCATACAAGCCCCCAGACGTCTTAGTGAGACACCAAACAATCCTTACAACATGGTGGTAGTTTGTGGAAAACCCCAAAACCTCATGGAAAATGCAGAGAAAAGCTAAAATGCTGAAAGACTGAGAAAAAATTAAAAGCATTCTGACCCATAGGTAAGCTACAGGAACACAGGCACAGAGGAAAGATTGCCCAAACTAAAAAGCCCTAAGGAAAGGCTTGGAAACTGAAAGCAGTAATTTAAAATTCAGAATCAATGGGGCTGAGGTGGAGATGGTTGACAGCTTCGAATTCCTCGGTGTGCACATCACCAAAAATCTGTCCTGGTCCACCCACGTTGAGGCTACCACCAAGAAAGCACAACGGCGCCTATACTTGCTCAGAGAAACTAAGGAAATTCACCATGTCCACACTGACTCTTACCAACTTTTACAGATGCACCATAGAAAGCATCCTATCGGGCTGCATCATAGCCTGGTATGGCAACTGCTCGGCCCAGGACCGCAAGAAACTTCAGAGAGTCGTGAATACCACCCAGTCCATCACATAAACCCGCCTCCCATCCATTGACTCCATCTACACCTCCCACTGCCTGGGGAAAGCGGGCAGCAAAATCGAAGACCTCTCCTTACTCGCTAGAAGAGGCTTACTCACTCTCCTAACTTCTTCATCGGGCAAGAGATAGAAAAGTCTGAGAGCACGCACAAACAGATTCAAAAACAGCTTCTTCCCTGCTGTTACCAGACTCAAACGACCCTCTTATGGACTGACTGATTAATAATCCACTCCTGTATGCTTCACCCGATGCTGGTGCTTATGTATTTACATTGTGTACCTTGTGTTGCCTTATTATGTATTTTCTTTTCTTTTCATGTACTAAATGACCTGTTTGAGCTGCACGCAGTTAAATACTTTTCATTGTGACAATAAACAAATCCTAATGTGCAAGTTGGGGGGGGGGGGGGGGGGGGGAGGGGGGCAAGTAAAGTGAAGATTGTATTGTAAATATATTTGGGTAAAGACTTGGTATGGGTGTAGTGTAGGGGATTTGGGCAGAGTAAGGATTAATGTGGGACTGGCAAGGAGTACCACGTATGGTATGATGTAGAGAGTCGCATGATGGTTGAATGTGTGCGGTGGAGTCTGGAAGGAGCCAGCATGAATCCAGCACCCAGGCATGGCAGCACCATGGCTTTGTATATAGTTGTGAGTTACCAATAAATGGTTCACGTTTTTCTACATAACTCTCAAGACCTCTTAATGAGATACCAAACAACTCTTACAACATCTATTAGCAAATGCAAGGGCCCAGTGCCTGTTTTGTGTGTTCTGAAAAAAAAAATGACCGGGCTCAATTTCAGGTCAGATACTTTTCAGGTGTAATTGGAGTACAGGACTTTGGCATCTGAAATTAAGCCTTGTTGAAACTGCGTTTCACCCACTAAACGGTGTCTGGGTTCTTCCCCATTGTGTTTCTGATGGCGCTCAAAGAAAATTGTTCAGGATTTACTGGAGAATTGAATGATCTTGCTGTGTGAAATCTATTAAGAGTGGTAGTAGTGGTAGACAGCTGGTTTGTGTTGCAAAACAAGGCCAGCAGCGCGGGTTCAATTCTCGTACCAGCTGAGAATTCTGAATTCTCACTCTGTGTACCCGAACAGGCGCCCGAATGTGGCGACTAGGAGCTTTTCACAGTAACTTCATTGCAGTGTTAATGTAAGCCTACTTGTGACATTAAAGATTATATATTTATTTTTTATTTTTATTTTATTATGGCTGTTTGCAAGATGCAGTTCTTAAAATCGAAGTAAATTGTGGTCTTAGTCTTGGTAATCAATAACTTGGTCAAGAAAACTGGCTGCTTTCTGTGCTAATTAAGAGAGAACATTCAGTCTGTGTGATGGTAGAATGACCTCGAACAGATATGTTGCAGCAACTGTGAGTGCCCTCTGTTTAAGATGTGAGCTATAATAGCTGTTTTGTAGTACCATACAACCATCTGACAGTTTGGATCATCAATTTATTTCACTAGTAACCCAGCGAGTAGAGGCAAAATACAATTAGAATGTAAGGCACTGTGTGATCTGATTGTTTTATTTTTGCTCTTGTTTTGAGATAGGTGATAAAAAAGGAGCTTATAAAAATGTTGTTATCCTGGATTTCAATCTGCCTTAGTGCTGCTTGAGGATTCCGTAAAATATGCTGAGCGATTCACCTGCATTCTACAGCTATGCTTTTAAAAAAAATACAATTGCATGGGTAAAAATGCAAATTGTACCATGTGTGAAGATTTTTTTTTGAGCAATAGGGCGGAACGGTGGCACACTGGTTAGCACTGCTGCCTCACAGTGCCAGAGACGCGGGTTCAATTCCGCCCTTGGGTGACTGTGTGGTGTTTGTAAGTTCTCCCCGTGTCTTTGTGGGTTTCCTCTGGGTACTCCACTTTCTTCCCACAATCCAAAGGTGTGTAGGTTCGGAGGATTGGCCATGCTGCATTGCCCCTTAGTGTTCAAATGTTAGGTGGGGTTACAGGGATAGGGCGGGGGATTGGGCCTAGGGAGAGTGCTCTTTTGAAGGGTCACTCCAGACCTGATGGGCTGAATGTCCTCCCGTACTATAGTGATTCTATAATTCTATGAGTTAGTGACCTGGGGCAGGATTCTCTGATCCTGAGGCTAAGTGTTGACGCCGTCGTAAACGCTGTTGCGTTTCATGACGGCGTCAATGTGCCCTCGGGAGCAGCGAATCTGACCCCTACAGGGGACCAGTACGGCACTGGAGGGACCCAGGCTGCTCCAGCTACCGATGCTGGCGCAAAATGGGTGCCACGGGTCTGCGCAAGCGCACTGCGATCGGCGCCAATGCGCACATGCACTGTGTATCCCTTCTCTGCGTTGGTCCCGAAGCAACATGGTGCCGGGCTACAGGGGCCGGCGCGGAGCAAAAGAGGCCCCCCCAGCCTGAGGCTGGCCCGCCGATCAATAGGCCCCGATCACAAGCCAGGCCACAGCAGAGGCCCCCCCCCCCCCCCCCCCCCCCCCGGGGTCGGCCCCCCCCCCCATCCCCAACCACACCCACCAGGCCCCCCCTGGATGCATGCACGCCAAGGTCCCGCCGGGTAAGATCACATGTGGAGGGCGCCAGCAGGACTCGAATATTTTTTACGGTCGCCTGGCCCATCCCGGGCAGAGAATCACATGATGCCAATGGCGCCTATTCTCCGCTCCCCGGAGAATCGGTGGACCGGCGTCGGGGTGGCATCGCACGATTCGCACCCGCCCCGGCGATTCTCCGGTCCAGCCTGGGCTGAGAGAATCCCATCCCTGATTCTCTATGTCGGAAGTTATGACCACAGCTATAATGTTCTGGGAGCATAGTTAATGGGAAGAACTGGTGCTTTCATACAGTGGGTGAGAGGTGAAGGAGAATTCAGATTATTGGCCACCTTTGGGTAGCTCATTGAAGCAGTTCAATGTCATTGAAGAGGGACTGAGAGAGGATCCTCAGTATTTTGTCATGGTGTGGTTCGAGTTCTATGAAAGGAAATAAAAGTCTCCCAGAGCGAGAGTGTGTGTTAAGGCTGGGAGTATTGTGTAGGGAGTGGAATGCTCTTGTTTTTTATTTTGGTATCTTTCCATTGAGTGAGATAAAATAAGTTGGGAGGAGGCTTGTGCGGAGTGTGAACATCTGCTTTGGTTTATGACCAGCCGAATGGGCCTTTTCTGTGCTGCAAAATTCTATGTTATACTCACTTGTTCATATTCCACCTTTCTGAATCTGATTAAAAGAGTTCAAAAAATTGCAATGGTTTCAACAAAAAAAAAGGTGTAATTGAAAGAATGATGGAAGTGGGAGTTGCATTGGCATCACAATGGAGCCACACTGGAGGTTTGTCAGTAGGCTGTCCACATCTAACTGAGGAACTCATCCCGGTTGACCATTCTTCATTGAACCAAAGCTTGCCTCTCATAAATGCAAGTGCAGAACATGAGTATTGCTGAAAAAAGAAACACTATCAAAGTTTTTTATCTTGCACTCATCAGGATAGCTCGTGAGAAATTACCAACAGTAGCAGGAGAAAAACAATTTATACCGCATGAGAAGAGAGTGCTGGTTAGTTTGCAAGTCGACTGTGATTGGTAGAAATGTTGCCATAGAGAATGCAGCATGGAACAGTTAATTGCCCAGCTTTGTTCAGATTCAAACTGGACTGGTCGATTCTTGGTCACGCATTGCCCTGAGGTTTGAGCCAGGGAATGATATACATTCTAGAATTTCTCATGCTGGAAGATACATATCTTCACACACAGAACAGAAGGAACATGTCCACAATGTGTCTTTTTCAACTAAATAAAAGCTTAAGGAACAGTTATTCCTTGGTTCATTCCACATGGCAATGCCTTGATCAATCAGAGTCGATCTGCCCAGTTTGAATTTGAATAAAGCTGGGCAATTTGCTGTTCCATGCTGCAATTTATTACGGGATTCCGGATGTGAACCCAATTTTTCAGTTTGGAAACTTGTGAGGAAATGTTACTGCACAACAAGAGTGATTACACTGACCAGCAGACAGTTTTTTATGGTAAAATAAACTTTAATTTAAACGTAGAATTAAACAGATTGGCAACAAGAAAATAGCTAACATTTAACAATTGTAACATTTTACTTGTTATCTAACCCTCCCTGTATATATAATATATATATATATATTTAAAAAATATATATATTCCAATTAAGCAAACAATCATATGTTGAATACCAATCATGGATAAAGTCAACAACAATGGTTTCCCCTTGTTTATATTTGTACAAAGCCTTTAGATAGATGGGCGACATGGCAGCACAGTGGTTAGCACTGTTGCTTCACAGCTCCAGGGTCCCATGTTCGATTCCCGGCTTGGATCAATGTCTGTGTGGAGTCTGCACGTTCTCCCTGTGTGTGCGTGGGTTTCTTCCGGGTGCTCCGGTTTCCTCCCACAAGTCCCAAAAGAAGTGCTGTTAGGTAAATTAGACATTCTGAATTCTCCCTCCGTATACTCGGAACAGGCGCCGGAAATGTGGCGACCAGGGACTTTTCACGGTAACTTTATTTGCACTGTTAATGTAAGCCTACTTGTGACAATAAAGATTATTATTAGATAGAGAGTCCTTTAAGAGCAAACCGAACCCTCTCTGTCCAGCTTGGTGATCCATAATCAACAGACAAACCTGCTCCTCCCTCCCCAACCCCATTAACTATACCGCTTGAAATCCAAAAGCACACCACCATGTTGTGTCTTGTGACAAGAGGTTACATTGCCCCTGCAAAAATCAAGAACAAAGAACAAAGAAAAGTACAGCACAGGAACAGGCCCTTCGGCCCTCCAAGCCTGCGCCAACCATGATGCCCGTCTAAACTAAAAACTTCTACACTTCCGGGACCGTATCCCTCTATTCCCATTCTATTCATGTATTTGTCAAGGTGGCCCTTAAACGTCACTATCGTCCCTGCTTCCACCACCTCCTCCGGCAGCGAGTTCCAGACACCCACTGCCATCTGTGTAAAACACTTACCTCGTACATCTTCTCTAAACCTTGCCCCTTGCACCTTAAACCTATGACCCTAGTAATTGACCCCTCTACCCTGGGAAAAAGTCTCCGACTATCCACTCTGTCTATGCCCTCATAATTTTGTAGACCTCCATCAGGTCGCCCCTCAACCTCCTTCATTCCAGTGAGAACAAACCACGTTTATTCAACCTGTCCTCATAGCTAATGCCCTCCATACCAGGCAACATCCAAGTAAATCTCTTTTGCACCTTTTCTAAAGCCTCTACATCCTTCTGGTAGTGTGGCAACCAAAATTGAACACTATACTCCAAGTGTGGCCTAACTAAGGTTCTATACAGCTGCAACATGACTTACCAATTTTTATACTCAATGCTCCGGTCAGTGAAGGCAAGCATGCCGTATGCCTTCTTGACTACCTTCTCCACCTGTGTTGCCCATTTCAGTGACCTGTGGACCTGTACACCAAGATCTCTCTGACGATTATCTCCAATAATCAACGATTATCTCCCTTTGTAATCGCAACAAAAGTACTCAATGCAGACTTGAAAAACATGAAAATTTCTCACATCTGATACAGTGGAAAGATAGGTCAGGGAACAAGCAGTGAGGAGAATGCAAAGAGTCTACAAGGGGATCTAGGTAGGCTAAGTGAGTGCAAAGTAATGGTAGATAGTATATAATGCAGGAAAATGTGAGGTTGCCCACTTTAGTGGGATGGGGGCCACAGTTTTAAAAATAAGAGGTCTTCCATTTAAGATGGGGAGAAGGAGGAATTTCTTCTTTTAGAGTGTAGCTAGTCATTAGAATTCTCTTCCACAGTGAACGATGGGGACTGAGCCGTTGAATATATTCAAAACTGAGTTCGATTTTTGTTTGGCAAGGGAGTTAAGGGTTATGGCTACAGGCAGGAAAGTGGACTTAAGGTCACTGTCAGATCAGCCATGATCATAGGCTTGATGGGCTGAGTGGCCTAACCCTGCTTTTATTTCTAATGATTTTATGATTTCATTTTCATCGTAGTTGGCATTAGGAAACCCTTTCAAGGCAGTGAGGATATCCAAAAAAGAAAAGTTTATTAATCAATAGGGCGGCAGGATGCCACAGTGGTTAGCACTGCTGCATCACAGCGCCAACGATCCAGGTTTGATTCTGGCCTCGGATGACCATATGAGTAGAGTTTGCATTCGCCCCATGTCTGCCCGAGTTTCCTCCAAATGCTCCGGTTTCCTCCCATGGTCCAAAGATGTGCAGGTTACGTGGATTGGCCACGCTAAATTGCCCCTTAGTGTCCAAAGATGTGTAGATTAGGTAGGGTTACAGGGATGGGCCTGGGTGGGGTGCTCTTTTGGAGGGCCGGTGCAGACTCGATGGGCCGAATGTCCTTTTTCTGCACTGCAGGGATTCTGTGGATTCTATGGAAGAACACCAAAGCACCATTTAATTAATGCCCATTCAAGAGAATACTTCCAATTCACAGGCATTGTTTATATTCTGGTGGCTCTAACCATTCATATGGTTAATACATTGGATTTTTCCAAGAAATACTCAAAATAATAGCATGGCACAATAGTATCTTACAATTACTTTCTGTTGACCATCTACAGGATAATAGAAAACAAGTGTAATGAATCTCCAGCATATGATGGAAAATTCAGTACATGCTGTCAACTTAGCTTTGTATCCACTGTAAGTGCTGTTAACCGTATCTAAAATGCAAAGTGGATGAGGCGTTTAACTGTGGTTGTGATCTATGACTTTTTAAACTGAGAAACAATTTCCATTCCAAAGTATACATCCTTGGATCGCTTCCAGTTGATGATGTTTTGTTCTATGAAAATATGTCAGCTGGTTATTGATGTAATGTTTGTAGATTTTATCCTGCATTCTTAATCCAGCTTTCAAGCGAGGTACAGCCAGACGTAACAAGCCATTATTTTGTTGCCCTTTTGCGATGCCAGTCTTGTGAAATACAATGTGGAGTTTAAATGATTCCTTTGGGAAGATTTTTATCTCTGCATTTATGTTATAATATGGAATCTTTTAAAATAACCTTTCCACGCTTGAATATCCAGAAATTGGAACAATTGCATATTCCCAGACGAGTGCTTAAAAGCCAAACCTGCAACTATGACTCATAACACACAAGTTCAGTGTCAAACTGTGCAGCGTTCTCCTGGACTAGATAGATAGCACTAAGATCACTGTGGGTATTCTCAACCAAGAACATTTCAGCCACATTGTTTCGCAATATCATCAAAACCCCTCATTATCAGCTTTGTGTGTGGTTCTGCTTTGAATCTGAACAAATATAATTAAGTATTTTAGAACATAGAACATACAGTGCAGAAGCAGGCCATTCGGCCCATCGAGTCTGCACCGACCCACTTAAGCCCTCACTTCCACCCCATCCCGTAACCCAATAATCCTTCCTAACCTTTCTTTGGTCACTAAGGGCAATTTATCATGGCCAATCCATCTAACCTGCACGTCTTTGGACTGTGAGAGGAAACCGGAGCACCCGGAGGAAACCCACGCGGACACGGGGAGAACGCGCAGACTCCGCACAGACAGTGACCCAGTGGGGAATTGAATTAATTTTCTCTCCTGTTGTCTTGCCAATCTTCTTTCACATCCATGTCCAGTTTTTATCCACTCACATGAACTTATCAATAATGTTCTATGACACTCCATTTGCCACAATAGTTCAGCAACAGTGGATCTCCTCAACCACTCGCTTATCTCCACCGTTAATGTCCTTGTCCGCAGTAAAAACAAAATGTTTTCCTTCCCTAATCATCGGCCCTGTTAAGGTCCCTCCCTACCTTCACTTTCCAGTAGCCGAAGAGGCAGAGGCATGGGCATATCTGGTGCACAGATGGTTTAGTCATTCTTCCCTCGATCTAGCCTATCCACATGATCCCCACTCTCCACAGCCGCAACTGCCGGCCGTTCCAAGTTAATCCTGGAAAGCAAAGGTGACTGTTACAACCACATGAGAATGGGTAAAACGTTACTACCTGAATCTTCCTCTGGTTCGGACTATAACAGGGTTTGAAAAAAACATTTAGAGCACCCAATTATTTTTTCCAATTAAGGGACAATTTAGAGTGGCTAATCCACCTAACCTACACATCCTTGGGTTGTGGGGGTGAGAACAACGCAGACAGGGAGATAATATGCAAACTCCACACAGACAGTGACCCGGGGGTGGGATCGTACCCGGGTCCTCGGCTCCGCGAGGCAGCACTGCGCCACCGCGCCAATCTTCTGTAACAAGGTTTTTTGTGTACTTCGAGCGGATTTGCTTTGCCAATATTGCAGGAGTCCCACTCTTCACGCTTTCAGATCAGAACGTTATTAGTCAGGCTCGTCTTCTGTTTGAAACAAAGAGCAAGATAAGTTCGTCAAAATTATTTCCTGAGTTTAGAAAAAAGATAAATCGTAGCCACCATTTGTACGTTACACGTGTTTCCTGGGCCCACACATGCACTCGTACAAATGATAGAATAGGAGGATAGGCTTAAACATTAAAAAAAGAATAGTCTATGAAGAAGATAAACAAAGGGGTATACGGTTAGCTGTCCTTTGGCTGGTCTCTGCAGTGATTCCACCTTGGGACCATTTTGCCCAAATGTCTTCCTGGGTGTAGGTGTGTGGAGCAGACTTCCATGGGTTTTCCCAAAATACCTCTGTTTCTAATGGATTTCACTTCTCAAGATAGTTACTTTGCAAATCTGGGTGCAGTACTTTTGGGAGAAAGAGAGAGAGAAAACAGCATCTTTGCAGCCTTTCAGTATTCTGATCTCCAATCTCTCTGGCTAGGTAAACAGTTCTTAAAGTCTTATTGTCTGTATATTTCACACGAATTTGATTATTCCAGGTCTCCTATAATCTTTGGCCCATGACTTCCTGGTTCTCCAGTGTCCATTTAGGGGGCAGCCCCCATGATGCACTGGGGAATCCCTCTAGGAGGTTCCCACCTAAGGGTTTACCTGGCAATTGTCCAGAAGTGCTAACTTCCTCTGGACAATTGCGTTGGGGCTGGGAACCATTTGACAGAAGCAATTTAAATCGGTAACTTCGGATGGTTCTGCCAATTCTACCCTGATAGTTACTGTGAAAGAGTTAGCGGTAAAAACCCACTTCTAAATCCTGAGTAACCATTTCAAAGAACAACATCCAGCCTTGCATGGGACACACCACTCAAACACAACCTCCAGGCAACGGTCCCCGATATTGAGGAATGCTCACCGTCCTAACGGTCTAGGTCGCGCCCGTCTGGTCCCCGCAGCTCCAGCCAGCGCGGAACGGCCGGTGCGAGTTTGCACATGCGCGCTACAGCTGGGGTGATTCCGCGCATGCACGTGGGTTCCAGTCACTGCGCCGGCCCTGGGCAATATGGCGGAGCCCTACAGGGGCCTGGCGCGGAGGAACATAGGCCCCGTGGAACCAGCCTGCCTGCTGATCGGTAGGCCCAGATCGCGGGCCAGGCAACCGTGAGGGCCCCACCCCGGGGTCGGATCCCCCCTACCCTCCTCCAGGACAGCCCCCGCAGACACGCCTTCCAGGTCCCACCGAGTGGGTCCTGAATAACCCACCACGCCGGCGGGACTCGGCGGCCACTTGGCCCGTCGAGGCCTGTAGAATCACCGGGGGGGGGGGGGGGTGGCTTTCAACGGCCCCCAACCGGCGCAGCGGCGATCCCACGGGCGCCCAAGCATTGGTGCTAGAGAATAGGTAAGCTGGCGTCACCCCGGCGATCCCACGGGCGCCCAAGCATTGGCGCTAGAGAATAGGTAAGCTGGCGTCACCCCGGCCCCAGTGATATTATGATAAATGTACAGAACTGTAAGGGTTAATGTTATGTCAAAATCAACCACAAGAGGGAGCTAGATGCAGAGCTATGTAAGGCATCAATGCTAAGTCTTGTGGGTGAGAAGTTGAGAAGAAGGCTAGAAGACAAACTGTAGGAAAGATAGTGTGAGTGAGAGCAGATCATAGTGAATGTATTAGTGCAAAAATTAGTAGTGGATGAGTGTAGAGATTAGTAGTGGATGAGTGTAGATTGTATGTTTATTATCAACTGTTTATTACATAGGAGTAAGTGTTGAATCCAATTTAGTAGTGTAAATAAATCTTTAGCTTTGTTCAACATAAGAGCTAGTTGTGGTCTTTGTGAAGACTATGCCAACCATCCTCGGATTAGAACCACAAGGAACACCACAGAATCCACCGCCGACTGCTGGTGAGCTGCTCTCTGCCACTGCAGAACACGCCATGGAGTGGGAGAAAAATCCTGCTCGGGGTCTTTTGTGCTCCCAAGGGAGGGGGTTCCTTTTCATCCCACTTGGGTGGAATGCAAGTTTGCATATTGTTACTGGCTGGCATCTACATTTACTTTAAAGTCCTCATCAATGCTGCAATTTGTTTCCTCCCTGTCTTTGTCTAGGCACAAAACGCAATTCCTTTGTTGACCCCATCGCCGTTGTATACACGTGACACGACTTAAGCATTGCACTCGGTACCGTGCTTCACCTCATTTCAAACAGAAAATCTATTTGCTTAATAGGGAAAAAAAAGGTAGATTTTCTTTTTGGTTTGGGCCTTGTTGGTGTTATAACTGCAACGTCTATTCCTGTAAAAGGTGATTAACTTGCTATCTATTGTGTGCCTGCAGTCCCTCACTCACTGTAAAACACGTGACTTTAATGCACTTGAATGTGATTGCAACAGCAGGTCAGCAGCAACATAAACCCTGTTTTGTTGGTATTTTGTAGCTGAATGATAACTGTGACTTACTAAAGGAAGAAGCAAAAAAGTGTGTGTTTGCAGGTGTTTGCTGTGTTGTAAAAAGTGTGATTTTAAAGCACCTGTGGCAGAATGGGAGTGGATACAAGATGTATTGAAACTAAACTAAGTGCGTCATCACATGCTGCAGCAGTCTAAAAGGGACTATACCTCACTTGTGCTGTAACTCGCTGCAGAGATTTACATTCTGCACCTTATGGATCACGACTAGACCTTTTAGTGGTTTCCTTTTGTTATTGCAGCTGAATATCTACAATAAAGTACGGTCTGGTTGTTCATTACAAAAAAATGTTACTGGCCAACAGTCCTCCATTTTCTTAATAGGAATACAGTTTATTGTTTTTATAAAAAAAAAATCCAGCCAGAAAAAGAAGAATTAGAAATTGTATTTTTTTTTTTTGAAAACCCATTCTTGTAAAGCCTCAGGTTTTCTTTTCTCCCCTTCAGTCCTTCACATTTATTCCTCCCTTACTGTCCCTTCCACCAAGCTCGAGGAGCACACGGTCGTCAGCTTTGTCATTAAGATCGAGGCTGCTCAATCAATTACCTCTGCTGCTTTCTCAACTTCCTCTTCTTGTTACTGAATTGGAGGATTTGTCATGGATCTGAGCTTGGGTTTGGAGTTATGGAGGTTGTGAGAAAAGATGTTAACAGATTAGAAAACGTTGTAGATAAGTTGAGTTCTGATGTTCCTTCCAGTAATTCACTGAGGATTTGTCCAGAGGTTTCCTCAATTTTGTACTGCCTCTAACGCAGCTAGGACCAGCTCCGTAGCCTGGCCTTTTTTGAATTGCAACTCTGCAGGACAAACGTGCTGACCCGTATTGCAGAAATCTTTCCCCTGACCTACCAAAGTGATACAAATTCCACATTGACATCCTGGCAGGCCTCTCAATCCTTCCTATGCCAAAGGCATTTAACTTCTTGTTGCACTTCACTGCTGTTTTTCCTTGCAATGTTAGATTTTAAAAGCTACATTCAAGTTTTCACACTGCTCTGGTGGTATTTGAACTCGTGAATTAATGTATTTGTTGTCTCCCAAAATGTGGCCTCTCCATTCTCTCTACAATGCTGACTAACCTGCTGTGTTTTCAGCTTTTACTTTAACATTCCATATTAAAAATCTTATGGAATTACAGTGGATGGAATTCTCTGACTGTCAGGATTCTCTGTTCCGACGGCAGCGCGCCCCCGCCTGTGGATTTCCTGGCACCATGGGGTGGCTTCCATAGGAAATCCCATTGAAAAGCAGCGGGAAGAGAGAATCCCGCCGCAAGTGAAGGGCGTGCCGCTGAGATACACGCGGCTGGGAGACCGGAGATCCAACTCGGTATTAAATAGGGATCCTGATAATTAATAATAATAATAATAATAATAATAATCTTTATTAGTGTCAGAAGTAGGCTTACACGAACGCTGCAATGAGGTTACTTTGAGAATCCCTTAGTCGTCACACTCCGGCGCCTGTTTGGGTGGGTACACTGAGGGAGAATTCAGAATGTCCAATTCACCTAACAAGCACGTCTTTCAGGACTTGTGGGAGGAAACCGGAGCACCCGGAGGAAACCACACAAAGATGGGGAGAACGTGCAGACTCTGCACAGACAGTGACCCAAGCTGTGAATCGAACCTAGGACCCTGGCGCTGTGAAGCAACTGTGCTAACCATAGGATCGTTAAATATAAGATTCCACAAATCGAAATGTCTTCTCTGTGTATCCTATCTATCAAAACCCTTTATTAGCTTAAAGCCCTCTATCAGGTCACCCTTGCTCTTTTTTCTATTCTTATGGTAGTTTAAAAGTGGGCTGCAATGAATTAGAAAATATGAATAATCATTCATCTACCTCCATAGAAAGTTTTCCCCTTAACCTCAAGTAAAAGCTATAGGTGCCATGGCAGAATCCCTGATAGAATCTGTGTTTGTTACCTAAATATTAGAACGTCCTTAAATCTAGACAACTCGGTGTTGGACATTTTTATATTTGCTGCAGGGTTTTTTGCTATCCTTTTATACATTTTTTTTTTAGGTTTAAACACTGTGGATTAATTTTACCGAGTTTATTGCACATTTGGATATTATGCAAATTCACAAAGCTAGTAATTAATTTTAGGACTGCTGAAAGGAATTTGAAATGTTTTCAATTAGTGCGTGTAAACTTTGTGAAGAAAAGTGAGTTACTCTCCCAAGAGGGTTGTATCCTGGGGAAACAAAGTCAGAATGAATTCTCTAGAATTGCCAATAGATTACAATGGTGTGAGAAGTTACGTTCATACTGAGCTTTGAGCAAAGAGAGAAGGAATGACTAATCTTACATCCTATAGTAAATAGTGTGACGGCAACTACAAAATTCCTTCACGATTGTAAAGAACTTTGGGAAGTCTTGAGAATGTAAATGGTGCTATGTGAATGCAAACCTTTCTTTAATTAAAATGTGGAGCGATGTAAAGTATTGAAGAAAAGAATAGGTCCAGATGCAAGTTTGCACAAATTACTCTCCACCTGTGGAGTTCCAATCATGAAACCTCATCATAGGAAGCAATAGGTAAATTTTGGTCTTCATCACCCGGTTAGTAATAAGACAGAGTAGGCATTATAGAAAACTGTGAATTTCTATACCAAGGCTCCATCTTCGCTCTCTGGTGGGCGTAAAATATCACATGCCACTATTTAGAAGATGAGCAGAGAGGATAATATTTATCTCAACAATTATCATGAAAACAGAATATCTGATCATTGTCATATTTCTGCATGTGGGAGTTTCCTGGGTGCAGAATGGCATATTTGCTATGTTCTATCAATGTCCACACTTCGACTGGAGTTGTGTCTGTCAACTTAGTGCCAACCTATGTCCCCATCCACCACCCTTTTCCCTTACACACTTCATGCCAATTCTCAGCATCCACTATAGTATGACCCCAGAAGCCATGCTGAACTGAAGTGAGGTAAAATTCTAAGCATGAATTACAGACTTCAGTATATTTAAAAAACAAAACTAATTTATTAAAATCACAAATCCCCTCAAGTACTCAATCCCTTATAAGAACAAACATTTTTGTTAATATTCACCTATCAAAGGTAGCCAATCCCTTTATAATTACTTGGAGTTTTTAATTAAACTGAACTTACAGGCCACCCACTGTGGAAATGAGTAGGCTGTGGAAGCACTCACACTGTATTAATGCGATAATGGCAACGCTCAAGTTTGTGCCAACAGAGGGCAGCACGGTGGCCTAGTGGTTAGCACAACCGCCTCACGGCGCTGAGGTCCCAGGTTCGATCCCGGCTCTGGGTCACTGTCCGTGTGGAGTTTGCACATTCTCCCCGTGTTTGCGTGGGTTTCGCCCCCACAACCCAAAAATGTGCGGAGTAGGTGGATTGGCCACGCTAAATTGCCCCTTAATTGGAAAAAAATAATTGGGTAATCTAAATTTAAAAAAAAAAGTTTGTGCCAACAAGCATCTATTGAAAACATTGTTTGATTTTCAACCGGGACACCACTCCACCCCCCCCCCCCCAAATTCAAACAGCAGGGTGTTTAAATGACTTGTCAGATTGACAGTTCCACGGAGTTTATCCACCTTTTACGCACATTCATGTCTATGCTAAACAATCACAAAGGGAAACCAGCAGATGGGTTTCTGGGTTCTCCGTATATCTCTGGCCGATTGAGACAGTTTTCTCAAATCCATAAAGCCCACAGTTTTTGTTTCAGAGGTCTAGATGATGAAGATTATTTACGAGTCAAAGGAGCTGCGCTTTTAAATGTGCCACTGTTTCTGTGAATGGCGGCCAAATAAAATATGTCTTGCCCCTGTTTCTCCCCCGCCCCTACCAAAAGGGGTGGGTGTCAGATATGGGTGCTGGTTTGTGGTTCCTGTGTCATTTTGTCTGGGGCGTGGCACCTGTTCCTGCGTAATTTCAGGCCAAAGTCAGTTGTAAAAATTGAAAAAATGTAATGGAACCAAAACTGACCCCAGGGGAACAGGGTCTGCAAAATAATTCTCAGCATGAAAATCACCCATACACCATCTCTCCCTGCTTTCTGTCTCTGACCGAATGCCATGGTCAGGATTTTACGGTGACTCCTGCCCAGTGGGATATTATGGTCTCACTGAAGTAAACAGCAATTTCAATGGCTGGCTGGGGGAAGAGATATTCCATGGTGGGGTCCTAAAATCCTGGCCCATATCTCTTCTGCGATTTCCCCTTTAGTGCAAGAGCTTCCATCATCTTAACAAGCCTCCTGTGTGAGATTTCATCAAATGCTTTACAAAATGTACAGTGTTGTACTAACTTGTGTAACAGTCCTTCCTGTCTATTTCCTTTGTTCCCTTTTCTTTTATTTCCTTTTATTGTTTTGATCAGTGGATCAATAATTGGGATGTGCCTTTAAGTAGAGAGAGGAAAGCAAAAGGCTTAGAGTTTAAAACAGCCAGCTTGCCAAGATGCTGTATTCTCCGGCTTTGTGTTTGGGAGAAGGAGAAGAGAGACTCATCGGGGCCAAGTAGATGGGAGGAACAGGTTTTGGAGGGAATCAGCTTGATTGGTTAACTGACAACCAATGGGTTGGCCAGGGTCAGTGTTCTGCATGACAACAGTCAGTGATTGATTCCTACTGGGTGATGTTTGTGAGAGAACCTTCCAGAAGTGAGCAGACCTCAGAAGTGAAGGGAGATGTTTTCTCTCTCTGCCGCCCGCTATCTGTAAGTGGGAGCTGATGATCTTTTAAATGTATCAAAACCAACAGCTTGTTGCTCTTCAGGAGCTGAAGTACAGGACAGATCTGTCCTTTGCTGTGAACCTGAAATTATGCTGAGTCTGCAGGGAAGATAGGCAACCTTCCTGAGAAGATCATATCAAGCCTGGAAGAAAGGAAGTACCAAACCGGAAGCTTGAACCTGACTGAAGTCATCCCTGTGAATCAAAGATCCCTAACCTTTTATTTTATTAATATTTTCTTTCCCTTTCCACCACCCTTTCCCCGCGATGTTGTTTATCTATGTGTGCGTGTGTGTATAAAGAATGTGACGAGTTAGAAAAAGTGTGGGGGGTCGGATTGGAAAATGGGTAGGAGATAGCCAGCTACATTTTCTGGCTGTTTAATTCAAGATACTGTTCATAATTAAAGGTTATTTGTGCTTTAAAGTTACAAACCTGGTGACTGTAGTTTATGCCACTCAACCAATGACCTCGGGTAGTTAAATAAATCTAGTGCGCAATTCAGCGACCTCGTAATGACCGATTTGGCATCAGGAAGAGGCAGTTCAATCTTGTGCGAGGTCTCCACATGAGACTCGCGATATTCCAGATGTCTTGCGAGATTCAGCGGAATCTTGCGAGACGTCGTGATTTGGAAACCGCCCTCACTGGGCACGATCCAGATCAACATATTTAATAGCTCATTCATCGGATTAACCCGGCACCCAGGACTCAACGGCCAAGTCCAGGAGACCTCACCAGGGTGGCGTTCATGACTGGACCACTCAAATGTGGACTAGTTGAAACGGCACCTGGGGAGGGGAGGGGGGGGGGGTGAGGGGTCTCCCAGGCCATTGGAGACCCACAGGTGGTCGGCGACAGGGCAGGATGGCACCCTGCTCTCCTCTGGCACCTGGGCACCTTGGTACTGCCAGCCTAGCACCCTGGCAGTGCCACCTGGATGGCAGTGCCAGAGTACCTGGGTGTCAGGTTCGCACTCCCAGAGATCGTGCCTGGGGGGGGGGGGGGACCTTGCCTGGTAGCAGGGGGGGTGAGGGTGGGGGGGGGGCTCTCAGGGGACCTCCCCAAAACTCGGGGTGAGGGGGGGCTCTCAGGGGGCGTCCCCAAAACTCGGGTTGAAAGGGGGTAAATAACGGGGGGGGGGTGGTGCTGAAAGAGGCGGGGAAGAAAGATTGGGGCAGCCAGACAAGATGGCGCCCCGATCTGTGAGGAGCCTTTCAAGCTTGTCCATAGGAAATCCCTCCTAATGCTGCCTTGGTGGAGAGAATCTCCCCGAGGCAAAAAAAAACAGCATTGTGCTGTTGAATAGCAGCACCCCACTAAACGCGCCATTCAGCTGACTTTAACTCAAGTCTGAATAATCGCGCTCCTAATTTCACTGGTGGTGTGACTCCAGGTCAAGTGGGGCTGAAATTGATCACGCACTAGCCCAGGATGTCGTAATACTTGACAAAACCTCCTCTGTTACCTCATCAACAAGCCAATAGGACAGTTTCTCATTCTGGGTTTCTTTGATGAACCCAAGTCTTTCCTAATGAAAGTTTATTATGTCCTCGATAATGGTTTCCAATAGCTTTCCCAATCAGATAGGTTTACCTCGTGAGGTGTCTGTCTGTCTTTATTATATTGAATAAATACTAATAGATTTACAGATGTGCAAATCTTATTTTTGCATTAGAAACATGAATATTTATAGTTCCGAAAAAATTGCAACCCATTGTCCAGCCACCTTTAAAACACCATTGGAAACAAGAAGAGGATCTTTGTTTAATTGTGAATATATATTCCATTTTGTGTTCTGCTGGTTGTTTAGATGTGTACCTTTACATCAACGCGGAAAATAATAACATTCTAACTTTGTATCTTTGTGCAAGATCATCCTCTCAATGTCACTCAACTCCGTCTTATTCACTATCGGGGTTGGAAAGAGATGTGTAATCCGTAGTTGATTCACAACGTGCTCGTTGGTTGTTTATTTAATACTGGTTAGCTAGTCAGAAATGTAGCTAGCTACTTGTGCAGAATGCATGGGCAGTAAATCGGCAGAGCGGATTGCCCACCCACTGTCAAGCCTCAGTATAAAAGCAAATTACTGTGATACTTTAATCTGAAACCAAAAGAGAAAATGCTGGAAAATCTCAGCAGGTCTAGCAGCATCTGTAGGGAGAGAAAAGAGCTAATGTTTAGAGTCCAGATGACCCTGTGTCAAAGCTAAAAGGCATAGAAAGTGGGAGATATTTATACTATGGGGTGAGGGAATGAACGATAAGTCATAGCCACAGAAACCAAGGGAAAAGAGTGCTAATGGCAGTCCCAGAGAGAATAAAAGATGTGAAAGGCCAAACAGCAGAGAAACTAAAATCAGAAGGTAAGCTGTGACAGATGTAGGGGGGAAGGGGGAAACAAAGGGGAGAAAAGGTAAGGAGAGGGGGGATAAGATAACTGTCTAGAGTTTGCTGTTGGGTGATACTGGCAGACCAGTGTTTGATTTGTTCTAACTTCTCCCTGCCTGTTATTTCGAGCTGAGGAGCAACCTGCCTATTTTAAAAGAGCTGATGCACAAAGAAACGCCCAGCCCTGTTGTTTTTAAATTTCTGGGTTTTGGATGTTTCTTTTTTTTAATAAACAATTTTATTGAGGTAGTTTTTGGCTTTATAAACAGTTACAGACATCATCAGAAAGGAAGCAAAAAAAGGCAAAAATGTGCAAAACATCCACGTACTTTCAATACTTCCACCGTAGGTTTTGGATGTTTCGATCACAATTATTCTTTAGAGTGACTGTTCCCCATGGTTTTATGCAGATTCTCCTCAGTTGCCTCCACTGCTTCAATGTTTCTTTCTGCTGGGAGGATGGAACATTTGAACGTCACTGTGGTGGTTGTTATTACTGTCATAAAGTACGGACAACAATGGGTTTCTCTTGCCCCTCGCCGCACCTCCCCTCCACACTCCCTCAGATGTGCAGTAGACTGTTTACTTGCCATAGCTCATTTAATGGCTCAGCTGAAAATTGATGAGCTTTGTGCAGTAAAATTTCAGTGATCCTGTTTCAGCAGCGGTTGGAATTTAAGCCGAGGACCCTCTGGAATTATTTTCAACACTATATTGTTAGATTTAAATTTAACAGAGTAAAGAAATGTGAGATTCCGGCACAATTTGTATTCTGCACAGTCCTTATATTCTACATGGCTCTTGTTATACTTCACCTTGACAAATTTGATCTTAAGCCTGTACGTACATTTACGTTCTCGGTGCTCATTGTGCAGGCCAATACCATACAAGGCACCTCTGTGAATTTGTCTTTAGTATAAAAACTGGTTTATATTTCCAGCTTATTTCAACATTGTAATTTTTGCAACGGTTCATCAATCACTTTGAATTGCAGACAGCTGTCTAGTGGTTGCAATAAATTAATTTTTAATAGATATATCTTTAACAAATATTAAAATATTTAAGCTACGGCCATCAACCACAGTACTCTCTCTTTGAAATGTTTTGTTATCCTCCAACGCCCTCCAGCTATTTCAAGTAACTATCAGTACAACGCCATTAATATTATTCTGCAGTTGGCTTATCGAGCCACGTTGTCTGAGCTGATATTTGGTTTATAAATACAAAGTCTTAAAGATACTAAATACTAATATAACTGCATTACACGATAACCAGGTCAAAATCTGCGTAGATGTGTTTTTTTTTATAAATTTAGATTACCCAATTATTTTTTCTATTAAGGGGCAATTTAGCGTGGCCAATCCACCTACTCTGCACATTTTTGGGTTGTGGGGGCGAAACCCACGCAGACACGGGGAGAATGTGCAAACTCCACACGGACAGTGACCCAGAGCCGGGATCGAACCTGGGACCTCAGCGCCGTGAGGCGGTTATGCTAACCACTAGGCCACCGTGCTGCCCTGCGTAGATGTGTTAATTGTGGAAGTTGAGGGTATAACATTCTAATCTTCCCCATTGCCAGGATGCTACACATGTTGCACCAATCTTGGTTGGGCGGACAGACCTGTGACATACTTCAAGGTTTCCGGCAATTATGCTCTGTGAAGCCACAAGGAAGTGTGGAAAAACATTGCAGTGGAAGGCTTCTGTTTGCTTTTCCTTCTTTCCCTCTGCAACAAGTGCCTGGTTTCCACTCAACGTGGTCAACTTTCCCCAATCACTGCATGGGCAGTAAATCAGCAAAGCAGATTGCCCACCTGTTATAGGACTTCCCTGGTTTTCATTTTAATTGTTCCTCACTGGCATGTGGGCGATTAGCTACATCAGATTTCCACCCTAGTGCGATCGGTAAAGATTGCAACTCTCCCCCCCCCCCCCCCCCCCCCCCCCAAACCCAAGTGTCTTTGGCTTGGGGCTGGTGACTTTGAATGCACAGAATTGTAGGGCGGAATCTTAAGCCCTTCTCTCGCCCTGGCAGGTTTGATGGTGCAGGGATATTTATAATTGGCTTTGGCCTTGCTGCTCTGTTGCCAGTTGAGATCCTTGAATGGCCAATTAATGCTCATTGAGGGCCTCAGTCTGCTACCTCTGGGTATTAATTCAGTGGCACGTGAGGGGGCTTGCCATGCAGGGAGCATAATAAGCAAACCTATGGGGTTGCCTGCAGGCTCCTGGGGATGAGGGGCCTTTTGCTCAAAGGCACTCAGTGCCTGATTTTTGTGAGGGCCACAAAGAATCCACCACAAGTTTGTAGAACAGAAAGACATAACGTTTATTTACAATAACATATATATACAATGATGTGTGTATGTACGCAACAGCAGCAGTAACTCCCTTGCTGCTCACTCCTCTCGAGCTGGTTCCATACTGGGCAACTTTATTTATGCAGGGAATCTGCTAATGATTTCTCCGCCCCCCCTCTTTGGGGAAGCTCATACTCCCTAAGGATTGTGGGATTGCCATTAGTCCCCAGCCAGTGGTAAGCAGGCAGGTTATAACACTGATCAAGGGACCCGTCATCTGGAAAGGGGACCTGATCGGACCTGCCTCCCAACGAACATAACATTTGATTTGATTAGTGTCCTAATGTTTTCCGTGACTGAGGTAAACACGCTCAGCACAGACTGGGAATCAAATGTGAGAAAGAACTGGGCTGTCAAAGATGGGGCAGCACGGTGGCCTAGTGGTTAGCACAACCGCCTCACGGCGCTGAGGTCCCAGGTTCGATCCCGGCGCTGGGTCACTGTCTGTGTGAAGTTTGCACATTCTCCCCGTGTCTGCGTGGGTTTCGCCCCCACAACCCAAAAATGTGCAGAGTAGGTGGATTGGCCACGCTAAATTGCCCCTTAATTGGAAAAAATAATTGGGTAATCTAAATTTATTAAAAAAAAATGAAATGTAAAAGATACATTTGTCTCCAACAAATTTAAATTTGACTGATTTGGATCACTTTTGATACATTGCTGATCCTTTAATTCTGGCAATCAGATTTTCAAAATTGTTCCCACAATCGTGCCTGTTTTTGAAGATTTTGTTTATCATTAGAATAAAATTGCCACACTATATTCCAAGGCAAGATGGGTTGAAGCACCGCTTTCCCTGCTGTGAAAGAGTATGCGTGTTTGTACCATGAAAAGAAAGTTAAAGAACAATTTCTAGAATAAACGTGTAACACACAGAATGTTTTTTTTTAAATATAAATTTTGAGTGCCCAATTAATTTTTTCCAATTAAGGGGTAATTTAGCGTGGCCAAAACACCTGCTCTGCACATCTTTGGGTTGTGGGATTGAAACCCACCCAAACACGTGGAGAATGTGCAAACTCCACAGAGACAGTGACCCGGTGCCGGGATCGAACCTGGGACCTCAGCGCTGTGAGGCAGCAGTGCTAACCACTGCACCATTGTGCTGCCACATGGAATGGTTATTAATATGCAACTGGAATCCTGCAGCCAACAAATTTCTAAACTTGAAATTTAAACCTCCCCAATTAGACTTCCAAATTTCAGTTGGTCAAAAGTGTATAGAACCCTTGTTCTGATTGGGGACTTCCATATTAAGTGTTTCAAGAAAAGGCATGAAAAACCTCCCTGTCTGTTTGCCAGTCAATCCAGAATACATAAGGTTTATGAATGAGAAACGATGGGCCAAATCTGGCCCACAACACTGAACCAGGCCCCTTCAGAAATGCAGAGCAGAATTGTTTTTGGAGTCCTTCCTGGCAGTGCAGGACCGTCCGGGGAACCCAAGTGCTTTTAATGGCACCAGCTGCCTTATTTTGGTAAGTCATCATTCATTAACACAGCGAAACGATTGTACTCAAACAGCCCACTCTCGGAAAACACTGTTCAATGTGATTTCATGACTGGGCAGCACTTTCTGAACAATCCTGAGTGTGCTAATAGCTACACTAACAACCAATTTAAGGTAGTCAGTCGAGCATGTAATGTGGCTCATTTACACTTGCTAGAAGTGGCATACATTCATACACGGGGAACCGTTCTTGGAAAACAAAAGGAATGTATATGTCCATTAAGAAAAACTGAAGCAACATGCTGTTCGATTCGATCAGCCGGCCGTTGGGACCTACAGCCCAGATACCTGGTACTTCTTTTGTTTTTTCCTGATGAAGTATCAGCAGCAAAAGAAAGAAAAAACACTTGACAATAGTTTTGTGGGGTTTTACCCTTTATTTTGCAAACTCCAATGCAAGTAACTGTTAAATACAGCAATTAAAGGAACAGCGGTAACATCTGGAATTCCCACAAAATGGAATGGAGAAGAGTTATGACTGCAACACTCACCTCCTCCCTGGCTAAATAAATCATGCACTGATCCCAAAATAAAAGCACGGTAGCGGTGTGTGGTAACATGCGGTCTTGCCCCATCACTTATCATTACTTTAAAAGTATTTTTATTAAGGTTTTGCAGAATTTTTCATAATAAAACAGTAACAATAATAACAAAACAAACTAGCGTGAACATTAACATAGTGCAAAAAGAGAACATACAATAACAATTAAATAGACATTACCCCATGCGACTCCAGTTTCCCACACCATCCCAATGAAGTAATCACCCCCCCCCTCTACCCCTATGGAGTGCTGCTGCTGACATTTTAATTTTCCCTGAGAAAGTCGACGAACGGCTGCCACCTCTGAGAAAACTCCAGCGTAGACCCTCTTAAGGCAAACTTTACTTTCTCGAGGCTGAGAAACCCAGCCACGTCGTTAACCCAAGTCTCTACACTCGGGGGCTTCGAGTCCCTCCACATTAATCTGCCCTTGCACCTCATACAACTGTCTTCTGCCCCCCAAAATTTGCTCATTCTCGCTGCCGTCATGTGTCCGGTGGACCACCTTAAATTGAATTAGACTGAGCCTGGCACATGATGAGGAGAAATTAACCCTGCCCAGGACCCGCTTCCAACTCCTCCCCTAGCTCCTCCTCCCACTTGCCCTTGAGCTCCTCCACCGGGGTTTCCTCCGCCTCCTGTAGTTCCTGGTAGATATCCGACACCTTCCCCTTCCCCACCCAGGTGCCAGAGACCACCCTGTCCTGTATCCTCAGTGGTGGCAGCGTCGGAAAGGCCACTGCCTGTTTTTTGAGGAAGGCTCGTACTTGCAGATATTTAAAGGCGTTTCCTGGCGGCAGATTAAATTTGTCCTCTAGCGCCTTCAAACTGGGAAAGCTTCCGTCTATGAACAGATTTCCTTTCCTTCTGATGCCTGCCCTCTGCCAGCTCTGGAACCCACCATCCATCCTACCCGGGACAAACCTGTGGTTGTTACAAATCGGGGTCCAGACCGATGCTCCCTCCAACATCTTGTCCACTTCCACTGTCCCCAGATCCGCAGTGTCGCCGCCACCACCGGACTTGTGGAGTAACGGGTCGGCGAGAACGACAAAGGAGCCGTTATCAAAGCTCCCAGACTAGTACCTTTACATAACACCGCCTCCAGCTGCTCCCATGCTCCCACACCGCCCCCCACCCCCCATCGCCCACTTCCTAATCATAGCTACGGTATATTGGTCGCCCAGTAGTAGTTGCAAAAGTTCGGCAGCGCCAACCCCCCCCCCCCCGACTGCGCTCTCACAGCGATCTCCTTACTCGCGGGGTGTTATTCGCCCACACAAAGCCTGAAATGATCCTACTCACCTGCTTAAAAAAGGCCTTAAGCATGAAGATGGGGAGGCACTGGAAGACAAATGAAAATGTCACGGATCGCAAGCTTATAACGTCCTCCACAAAACAGAAAACATTTTTGCTATTGAGAAAAGTCATGGGGCGGCGGGGGGTGAGCTCAAATCTATTTCCCCATATCTTCTCATCTCTGAATGGTCAGAGACTGGACATACCCTGGAAGATGGGCGACGGGGATCCTTGCAAGTCCCATTTCAAGGACTCCACAGGAGTAGCCTGGGAAGTTTAATCGCCTGATGGGCAATTCCTCTGCTGCCGAGGAAGCTCCGAACAAGCTTCCAACTCTGAGTTAGTCAGGGGACGGGATTCTCCAATAATAGGGCTGTGTCCCCACGCCAGCATCAAAACATGATTCTCCAATTTGCAGGGGGCTAGAGTGCTTCTCGATACAGGGCCCTGCACTTCTGGTCGGGGGTCCGCACATGCACACGGTGGCGGCCTGTGGTGGCCGCCCCGTGCGACATGGCGGACTCAGCCCACGAAGCGGCACCAGGAATGTAGGTCACCCCCCAGATAGTGTGCGCCCGTGGATCGGTGCCGCCCGATCGCTTGCCTGGTCGTCTGTGAAGCCCCCTCTGGTGAAGGATCCCTCTGTCCCCACCAGGACGGCCACGGACTGAGTCTGCAGGCGCCACTGGCCGTTCCCGACAGGCAAAACGTGGTTAGAACCAGGCCGTCGGGAAATCGGCCAGTTGTCCTCGGGGAATCGCCGCGGGGGCCTCTTCCGATGGCCCCCCTACCCGTGCGCGTAGACTGCGATTCTCCTGGGACCAGAGAATCGCGGGAGTGGCGTTGCACCATATTTCGGTGTCAACACCCATTCTCCGCCCCTGCGGGATCGCTATTTTGGTGCGGAGGCTCGGAGAATCCCGCCCAGGGACTTTGAAGAATTCTGACATATACTTACTTGGATAGGTATTCCGGAATGGATGAATTGATAAAAAAATTGATCTAACCCTGGGTTACAACAGACATTCTTTCTCCTCCCACACCAACTCCAACTCAACCCCCTTATCTGACCTCACTCATACCTCTCCCCCATGCCCCCTCACACCACCACAACCTTACCTATCTTGCATCCTGCCATCCGACCACTTACCTCGCTCACACCCATTCACTAACAGGTACTAAGGAGCCTAAAGCTCTCCATCATTGTCTTCACCGCAATGCCCCAGCCGATCAAGGTCCACTTGCCAACTAATCAGCACCCTTTGCACTAGGTTTAGCTCAGTTGGCTGGACAGCTAGTTTGTGATGCAGAGCGAGGCCAAAAGCGAGGGTTCAATTCCCGTACCGGCTGAGTTATTCATGAAGGCCCTGCCTTCTCAATCTTGCCCCTCGCCTGAGGTGTGGTATCCTCAGGTTAAATCACCACCAGTCAGCTCTCCCCCCTCAAAGAGGAGGTCAGCCTGTGGTCATCTGGCACTCTGGCAACTTCACTTCAGTATAAAGTGGTTGGAAATTTGGCACTCTTGCATTTGTCCTGATGAACGCAAGATGAAAAGCTTCTGCAACATGTCTCTCTCTCTTCAGCAACATTTAAGTTCTGCAGTGAGTGATTGTTCAACAAAAATGCCCACTTTGTTGCATTATTAGAAAAGTCAGAATAACAAAAATCCACAGAGGCTAGGGCTAAATTTCCTGCTGTTGTCGCCTGGAAACCATTGTAACCTGGGGCAGAATTTTACACTTCCCCCGTAGACGGGTGTGCAGTGGGTGGGAGGGGGTGGGGGTGACTTTCTCGCCAGCTACCAAGGCATCCCAGACAGTACTGTGTTTGTAATGGTAAATGGTCAGGTCTCGGGCGGCCCATCTGCCTGGTCTCAGTTGAAATTCTTAAATGGTCAGTCGTCTTCTGCCCCAGCTGCAGTTTTCTAGCAATGCCGGGGGAGGGAGAGGGGGGTGGGGGAAGCATGGCAGGCTAGCCCATCTGGGCTTCAGGTGCCTCATTCACAGGGTCACCGGCACCAATCTGCAGCCCCCCCCCCCCCCCCACACACACGTAGAAGGTCAACCCTCTCTTTCCTGGCCTTCACATCCAGTCCCCCACCCCTTCCTCCCAGGCCTCCTGACTCAGAGTATTAACTCTCCAGTGTTCCCCACCAACCTTTTCAGCTGAATTCTTCTGTGAGCGGGGTGGAATTTGGGGCAGGACCTGGTTATGCTCTTTTTCTACCTGTCAACATTTACGAGAGGAGGATTGTACAGTCTGATTCATTGATCAATGGTTTTCTGTGAGCTTGAATGCTAATAAGATTTATTCATCGCGTAATCCCATCAGGTACAGTTTCCTGCAGCTTTTCTTGATATGCGCACACGTAGACTGCTTCATATGAAAAAAAAACCTGCATTCCTTTGCAAAAGCAAAGTACTGGAAAGAAAAGAGAAAATGCTGGACATATTCAGCAGGTCTGCAACATCTTTGGAGAGAGAAACAATGTTAACATTTCAGGTCTGTTCCTATCCACGATGCTGCCAGACGTGCTGAGCATTTCCAGTACTTTCTCTTTTTATTGTGCAGCCCTGATATGATAATGTCAACAATACAATAGAACATACAGTGCAGAAGGAGGCCATTCGGCCCATCGAGTCTGCACTGACCCACATAAACCCTCACTTCCACCCTATCCCCGTAACCCAATAACCCCTCCTAACCTTTTTTTTTGGTCACTAAGAGCAATTTATCATGGCCAATCCACCTAACCTGCACGTCTTTGGACTGTGGGAGGAAACTGGAGCACCCGGAGGAAACCCACGCAGATATGGGCAGAACGTGCAGACTCCGCACAGACAGTGACCCAGCGGGGAATCAAACCTGGGACCCTGGCACTGTGAAGCCACAGTGCTATCCACTTGTGCCACTGTTTATTCTGACCTTGTGGTAGTCCTCACATATGCAGGGTTACTCAACATGACCATAAACAGTATATGATGATGATTAGTTCAGAAATCCCATCCACTTGAAACCAGCAGGAACTATGATTTCTTAAGACTGCAAACAGCACATGGCAATGAATAGTTTAGTGATCTCATTTATTAGAAACACACAGGATGCAACCTATTCATTCATTAACCGCAGCATTTGAAGCAAAAACATGAATCACAGTCCACAAAGGCATGTCAATTTTGAAAGATAGTTAAACCAGGAGCAATCTGTCTCTTTTATAATCTTACCGCCTCCCCTCTACGAATCATAGAATCAAATACGAAGAACACATTTCAGAGGGACACTTTTATGCAATTGTAAAACCCAAGCGGCAATTAGGTAACAAAGGTTGGGAAGCCTGGGTAGTGAGCATTTTGGCTTAAGGGCATGAGGTGGCATGGGCAGTGTGTGTGGGAGGTGAGGAGGGAGGCTGGGGTGACAGCCGGAGGGCTGTTCTCTGTTTTTCTTTTTTATTAGAAAAATGTTGGTGCAGTGCCGGTGCTGGTGCAACCCCACCTCTGCACCGGGCATCCATCCTTTGCACTACTTCCAGTGTGACGCAGCCCAAAACCCAGCGAAACCCCGCCAGCCTGGGAAGAAAATCCCATCTTCCGGGCCACTCTCTCCTGGGTCAGATTTGGGAAATGCCCCGACTCTGTGCTCCCGACCCAGGAGCAAAAATCACTGCAGCACAGGACCAGGACTGAGGGATTGTAGTATTGTTACTATGCCTATCCTAGTCCAACGCTGGCATCTCCACACCATGTTGTATCGGTACTGAGGATATCCTGCACTGTCCTTTGTGATTATGTAAATAAAATGGCATTCCTAGAGAGCGCACTGCTAAGGTCTGAGAACTTTTGTGTGGAGACTGGTGCCATTAACATTTCAGAGCATGAGTCTGCTGCTGGCCAGATCCTAACCTCGGTTTTGGAGGCATTGATTTGGAGACTAAAGTTTTTGGCAGCTCTTAAGAATTTTTTTGCCGTGGCCTGGATGTCTTCCTTGTTGTATGCAGCTAGGGTGTAGTCATCCACATATAATAGCCCTCTGATTACTGCCCCACTGATTTTGATGGAGGCACAGGGTCGGAAGCAATTGAAGAGCTTTCCTGAACAAAACCTAAAGTTAATACTTATGGTTTCCTTAAGCCAAGAAGAGATTGAAGAGTTGGGGAGCTATGGCGCATCCTTGGATTATGCTGCTAGGTTTTGCAAAAGCATTGGATATCTCATCACAACCATAATCCCATCCAGCCATGTCATTATGCAGTAGGTATATGATTTTGACAAACCTGTTTGGACATCCTAGTTTGGCAAGCAAAGGCACCCGAGGTCTAGCATGAGAATTCACTGTCCAGGACAAAATTCCAAACAACAATGCCCTTCATCATGCTGGGCTCAGCAGCATGGAGACCACCCTCCAGAAGATTTAACTTAGGTGGGCAGGCCATGTTTCCTCCATGGATGACCACAGAATCCCCCAGCAGATATGCTATGGCGAACTGTTTCAGGGCAAACACCATCAAGATGGACAGTACTATCAATGTGAGGGCAGCCTAGAAACAAAGTCCTACAAACATCTGTACTTCGGACCACTTCCTTTAGAAAAACAGTACAGCTGACCAGTTTATATGGGGGCAAGCACTGACATTTGGTTCGGTGTGCTTTGAGGGTCATCTATGCCAAAGTCGCAACATGCAATGTGCCCAGAAGATGGCCAAGAGGTGGCGGAATTGAGGAAGACCCTCAAGCATCAACAATGCCAATATGAACTGCCTGTTCTGTGGGAACCCATGTCAATCTCGCATTGTATTCTCCATCATGAGAAGATCTACAGAATACAATTAAGTCACTCACAGCTTGGATATCCTCAAATAATGGGGAAGCTGTATAAATAAAACTGTAGGCATAGTAGAGAATGGTATGGCGTTAAACAGGTGCAGTTCGTGTACAGGCAACATTCCAATCAATAGGCAGAGGTCTTGGCCGGAATTCTTCAGCCATTGGGATTCTCTTTTCCCGCTGGCACCGCAGCCTTGCCCACGGGTTTCCCGGAGGCATGGTGTGGCTTCAATGGGAAATCCCATTGATAAGTGGCGGGAAAAGAGAATTCCTCTGCTAGCGATCAGTGCTCCACCGTGAAACATGCAGCTGGGGGACTGGAGGATCTCACCCCATGTTTATAATTAGAGAATCGTACTTTGCTAGTGCAGATGTTGTATATCACTCAATAATAGACTTGTTTGAAGGAAAGTGTGTTATACCTGTTATACAGGTATAAATCAGTTATACCTACAACGCATGGATAACAATTTCTCTTCCTCCTTACCTGAGGCAGTGCACTGCAGCTGACAACTGTGTTCACCCATCTTATCGTTTCGATTAGGCTGGACTGCTCTTTTTTTAGCTGACATGAACTCAATGGGCTGAATACTTCTTTCTGTGCCCACAATTTCTAAGATTCTACAATTCCATGAACCAAAACAACAACTAAAAATAACACGAATGGGATAAAGTGTGTCCTTCACCCCCTTAACAACATTACATTCTGAAGAAAAAATATTCCAGGAATGGGATTTTCTTTCTTTGAAGTCACTGATATTATGGCCGCGATTCAGTGGAGCCCCAAATCGCCCTCCATGCTGGGCGTTGGCCCGATCAGGTATTTTCTTTCTTCAATAGTGGGTCAGTGACCCTTTTCAATATGGCCACGGACACGATGGCGGACTATGCCCCATCCCGGCCTGCCCCGCCACTGAATACATCGTAAAACACCCGTGTGTATAATTAATGAGGCTGGGGCCGGAAGATTTGACATGTTTTTCTGCCGGGGGACTTCACAGTGGGAAGCACTTCATGGTCACAGCACTTAGTCTCAAAATGGTAGAATTCCACCCAGTGCACCCTAGTTCTTTAATTTTGAATGGTGAGAATTAATAGCTCCCTGCTGTGGCGTACAAGTGATAAAAATAGCAGTTCTAAATGATAGGACGAGACATTCAGTAGAAATTATGTATTACTCAAAGTTGCAAGGAGAAATAGAAACTAAAATATCTAAACATTTCATGAGACCCATTGGGATAGAATTTCACCTTCATCTGCTGAATGGTTACTTGGCAGAGTGGGCCATCTTTTCTTGATTTCACCCAACTTTCATAACATTGATTTGAACTGAATTAAACAGGGCAAGTTCTACAATGGCTTGGTGGCACTGTCAGATTAACACCCATGTTGTGAAAGCAAAAATCTACCCAACATTGTTCAGAGCTGTTTGTGGAGCAGGGATAGGCAGTGTTAAGAATGTTGTTCAGAGAACATTGAACAGGGGAATTGTAAAAGCGCGGTTGAATATTTTGGGGGATTTACTCACAGGATTCAGGGAGTACTTACGCAGAACAGATACTATCCTGTCCAATGGAAACAGTTTCAGTTTTCTTGGTATGTTTCTACCAGTATGATTTATATTGACAGAAATTCCACGTGATACTTTTTTTCCAGGATTTTATTTCAATTCATGTCTTTGTTCTATTTAAAAAAAATTTTAGAGTACCCAATTATTATGTTTTCCCAATTAAGAGGCAATTTAGCGTGGCCAATCCACCTAACCTGCACATCTTTGGGTTGTGGGGGTGAAACCCACGCAGACACAGGGAGAATGTGCAAACTCCACACGGATAGTGACCTGGGGCGGGGATTCGAACCCGGGTCCTCAGCACCGTAAGCAGCAGTGCTAAGCACTGTGCTATGTGCTGCCCTTTTGTCTTTGTTCTATTGATGAATAATTTTTTTATTAGCTGCTACCGATGAGTTATGAAGAAGTTGTTAAGATTCAATTATTTGTATATGAGGACATTGAACATTTGCCTTGGTTGATTTTAGTTGAGAATTGGATTCTTTCATGCAAAATTGAGGATGGAAATATCAAGTGATCTATGCTTAGTTGTGCACAGAGTTCATTACTTTAAATTTATATGGCTCCTTGCACATTAGTGAAGGAGAAATTAATGAGGTTGGTAATATGTAGTGTGTGTCGTCAGCTGCTTTTTGTGTATATGCATATTCTGAGTGGTACTTATTTTCAGCCTGTGAGGGAATTTAAGGGATGTGCTGCCATCAGATTTTTACTGCAGGTCACACAGATGTCTTCTTTGAATATAAATGAGCTGCGCTGTTGACCATTTTGTGAAGTGAATCCAATTTCACAATCATTTTGACTCAATTTTATATAGTGAGTAAATTGATTTCTGTGCACCGACGTCTATTCCAAAAATTTCTTTTTTTAATTTTGTAACTGCGGAAAGGAAAATGCTGAACAAAATAAACAATAATTTCCATGGACTAGTGATTTCCATGGTTGTATATGGGGTATGACCACGTTTCAAGGTTATTTAGAGATCGGATTCGTGCCCTCAGGTATTTGTGACTATTTTACTCCATTGCCCTGTGACCCAAATTTTCTTAAATTTGTTTAGTTCAGGTCAGGAGCTTCAGGAATCTTACCCCTGGGCTCACAAAGCAAACTCCAGCCCGCTGCTGACTCCTGTAAGTTTCCCAGTGTCTCCCTTCTGCCCGGTCTCCGACTGTCCGTTGGATCAGCACAGAAACCAGATTAATTCCTGCCCTCCCGGATCCGACTAGCAAACTCCAACCAGTTGCACACAGCTTGCTTGCCGCATGTGAATGAGATTCGGGTCCTAAAATGGCATGGCTGTTTCCAGCTGACTGCTGAATTTACCCTTGGGATCTAAAACCCTCTCCCCTGTGGCCTTACCACCCCACACTTGTTATTCTTTGTTTTTCTGTGCCCGAGGCTCACCACCTTCTCTCTCTGTCCTTCTGCTAATCATGTTCACAACTTAGACTGCAGTGTTTCCTCTGACAGGACACAGAGAGTCGGGATAAATGGATATTTTACTGGATGGCAATAGGTAACTCGTGAGGTGCCACAGGGTTCGGTTCTTGGGCCTCAGCTATTTAGAATCTACATTAACGACTTGGATACAGGGATAGAAGGTTCTGTAACCAAATTTGCAGATGACACAAAAATAGGTGGGACAGTAAGTTGCAATGAGGAAATAAGAACCTTACAAATGGATATAGATAGGTTAGAGAGGGCCAAAATGTGGCAGATGGAGTTTAACGCAGATAACTGTGAGGTCATGCATTTTGGTCAAAAAAACTGGAAAGGCAACTTATTATCTAAATTTGGAGAGAGTTCAGGGTGCTCCGACGCAAAGGGATCTGGGTGTCCTTGTGCATGAGTCACAGAAAACGAGCATGTAGATAATAAGGAAAGCAAATGGAATGTTGGCATTTATAGCAAAAGGAATTGAGTATAAAGGTAAGGACGTGTTGTTTCAACTATACAAGGCACTGGTAAGACCGCACCTGGAGTATTGTGCACAGTTTTGTCCCCCTTACTTAAGGAAAGCTGGAGTGGCATTGCAGGCAGTACAGAGGAAGTTCACTAGATTGATTCCAGAGATTAGGGGTTTGTCGTATGAGGAGAGACTAAACAGTTTAGGACTATACTCTCTGGAGTTTAGAAGAATGAGAGGAGATCTAATTGAGGTATACAAGATGCTAAAAGGTATGGATAAAGTAGACGTGGAGCGGATGCTTTCTCTTGTGGGGCATTCTAAAATGAGAGGTCATAATCTCAGAATAAGAGGGAGCAAATTTAGAACAGAGTTGAGGAGAAATTATTTCTCCCAAAGGTTTGTGAATCTGTGGAATTTGCTTCCTCAGAGTGTGGTGAGTGCTGGAACAGTGAGTAAATTTAAGGAGGCGTTAGACAGGTTTTTAATTGGTAATGGATTGAAGGGTTATGGAGAAGGGGCAGGACAGTGGAGTTGAGCCATGATGGGATCAGCCATGATCACATTGAGGGTGTTTAGGCTTGGGAGGTTAACGCAGATAACTGTGAGGTCATGCATTTTGGTCTAGGTAGGAGATGCTCTGGCTGATTTCGCAATCCAGCTTTAGTCTGTAACATTGTAGGTACCAGATGAGGAACCTATCAGCCATGCTCGAATAACAGAGCAGACCCGTAGGGCCGAATGGCCTAATTTTGCTCCGATACCTTATGAACTTTTGATTATTTGGATAAGATGGAGAAAATGGCAACATAGTCAGTGGGCATAGCCCACTTGCACTAACAAAGTCATATCTGCTGTCTAGGAACCTGGATAAATAATTCAAATAGATTGATACAAAGATCTGTAGAGGGACAGTTAGTATTGAGGAAGCATAGAACATAGAATATAGAACATTACAGCGCAGTATAGGCCCTTCGGCCCTCGATGTTGCGCCGACCTGTGAAACCCCTCTAAAGTCCCTCTACACTATTCCCTTATCGTCCATATGCCTATCCAATGACCATTTGAATGCGTTTAGTGTTGGCGAGTCCACTACTGTTGCAGGCAGGGCATTCCATGCCCTTACTACTCTCTGAGCAAAGAACCTACCTCTGACATCTGTCCTATATCTATCTCCCCTCAATTTAAAGCTATGTCCCCTCGTGCTGGGGACATCACCGTCTGAGGAAAAAGGCTCTCAATGTCCACCCTATCTAATCCTCTGATCATCTTGTATGCCTCAATTAAGTCACCTCTTAACTTTCTTCTCTCTAACGAAAACAGCCACAAGTCCTTCAGCCTTTCCTCATATGATCTTCTCTCCATACCAGGCAACATCCTTGTAAATCTCCTCTGTACCCTTTCCAATGCTTCCACATCCTTCCTATAATGTGGCGACCAGAACTGCACGCAATACTCCAAATGCGGCCGCACCAGAGTTTTGTACAACTGCAACACGACCTCATGGCTCCGAAACTCAATTCCTCTACCAATAAAAGCTAACACACCGTAATCCTTCTTAACAACCCTCTCAACCTGGGTGGCAACTTTCAGGGACCTATGGGCATGGACACCGAGATCTCTCTGCTCGTCCACACTACCAAGAATCTTACCATTAGCCCAGTACTCTGTCTTCCTGTTATTCCTTCTAAAATGAATCACCCCACACTTTTCTGCATTAAACTCCAGGGCAAAGAAGTGGCAGATGGAATAGAATGTGGAAAAGTGTGAGATTATGCACTTTGGAAGGATGAATGGAGGCATAGACTATTTTCTAAATGGGGAAATGCTATGGAAATCAGAAGCACAAAAGGACTTGGGACTCCTTGTTCACAATTCGTTTTAGGTTAACGTGCAGGTTCAGTCGGCAGTTAGGAAGTCAAATGCAATGTTAGTATTTATGTCGAAAGGGCTAGAATATAAGACCAGGGATGTATTTCTGAGGCTGTATAAGGCTCTGGCCAGAACCCATTTGGAGTATTGTAAGCAGTTTTGGGCCCCGTATCGAAGAATGGATGTGCTGGCCTTGGAAAGGATCCAGAGGAGGTTCACAAGAGTGATCCCGAGAATGAAGAGCTTGTCGTATCAGGAATGGTTGAGGACTCTGGGTCTGTACCCATTGGAGTTTAGAAGGATGAGGGGGGGGGGATCTTATTGAAACTTACAGGATACTGCAAACCATGGATAGAGTGGACTTGGAGAGGATGTTTCCACTTGTAGTAAAAACTAGCAGAGAACACAACCTCAGACTAAAAGGACGATCCTTTAAAAGAGAGAAGAGGAGGAATTTCTTCAGCCAGAGGGTGGTGAATCTGTGGAACACTTTGCCGCAGACGGCTGTGGAGGACAAATCACTGAGTGTCTTTAAGATAGAGATAGATTGGTTCTTGATTAGAAGATGCTGACATTGGACTGGGGTGGGCACAGTAAGAAGTCTTATAACACCAGGTTAAAGTCCAATCTGTGGTCCTTTTGGGATCTTGTCTGCTTTCTTGCATCTATGTGGAAACTTAATGTCAGTGTCTATATGCACGATCTTCTTGAGATCCTTTCCACTTCGAGCCGGCAGTTTGTGGTGTCGATTGTAGCCATGGTGTGGCAATGCCGGCGTTGGACTGGGGTGGGCACAGTAAGAAGTCTTATAACACCAGGTTAAAGTCCAACAGGTTTGTTTCGAATCACTAGCTTTCAGAGCGCAGCTCCTTCCTCAGGTGAATGAAGAGGTGGGTTCCAGAAACACATATATAGACAAAGTCAATGATGTAAGACAATAGGTCGACTTGAGTGGGTTCTTGATTAATAAGGGGATCAGGGGTTATGGGGAGAAGGAAGGAGAATGGGGGTGATAAAAATATCAGCCATGATTGAATGGCGGAGCAGACTCGATGGGCTGAGTGGCCTAATTCTGCTCCTATGTCTTATGGTCTTATGCAGCACAACTTCCACTGCTGTGAATGGAAAAGCT